>NC_062219.1:153621140-154993933 GCF_902686445.1 Sciurus carolinensis
TAGGCTTAGACTCAAAATGCACCTAAGGATTTAAAATGATTGTTAATTGGTTCATTGTTTTTCGAATGCTAAACATTGTGAATAACGCTCCCTTTGTTTAAGACGCCTCCCTCCCTGTTCCAGCGGGGACTTCATTTTGATCTTATGGGAAACAACACAGACATATTGCACCTTATTTGCTTTCACTGTTGAAAATATTCTAATTTCCTGTTTCATTAGTGTAATGAAGGTGTGAAAGCATTCATCTCCCCCACAGTGCTCCTTGGTCTCACAATAAAATAAACCAAAGCAGCTTCTTTTCTCGAGGGTGCTCTGGATTTCCTTTGGGGAGGGCGGTCCAGCACAGAGCCACGTGTAAGATGATCTTTTCTAGGTAGCCTGCCACACTCGGAAGAACATCTGTTACTCACAGGGAACACTTCCAGCCAAGTGGGATGAGTGTACTGTGACTAAACCAAACCAAAACCGAAGCCTGGACCCTGAACCAGAGAGGAAGGGCAGAGGCGGGAGGAGAACCGCGCATTCGCGGTAGGTCGAGAGGCAGGAGGGACTCCCTTCCATTGAACCCACACGAAGGTGCCCTTGTGCTTGAGTGAGGAATATGTCGCTTCAAGAAACCACCCGCCAGAATAGGATCCGAAAGTAGGAGAAAGGGGACCAAAGCAAGTGCTGCCAGTGGGTGGAAATACTCAACATCTCTTGCTTTTCCAGACAGATCTGCTCGTCGCCGGCCGGGTGTTTGCATGGCAACTGCTTCGCGACACCGTTCCACACCTAGGTTGGCCTTTGGGAACCAATGAAGGGCTGTGGAGGGCCATCCCCCGCCCCGCCCTGCCGTGCGCCCCTCCATTGTCTGATGCGGCTGGTATTCTTTTCTGCTTGAATGGCCACGAACACAAGCCGTCTCTCTCCCCAGCTCCTGGACCTCTGCCTGGCAGACAAGCAACCCTGGTAACAAGCTTCACAAGCAGGAGCCGCTCTCGGCCACGGGGCACAGGAAGCCCCACTGGAAAGTCAGATCTGCCATGGCCCCAGGAGCACCATTGTGTACATGAAAGGGCTTTCGCTTCCACCACCACTTCCTCCCAAGAAAGCGAGAAGCTGGTTTTAGACTTCTAACTTCTTTTCAGAATTAAAACAAGACAGCTTTAATTTTTTTCCCCCAACACATTGAATGCAGCGACTTATAAAGTAAAACACACGCTTAGACCCAAGAGCCTATTGTCTGAATGATCAGACCATTTACTACAGAACCAGAAAGCCATACTGCTCACTGTCCACAGCTGTCTCCGCTGCGTTTTGGTCCCTTGACAGAGGGGTGAACTAATAATCCCTGAATTCACCCAACTTGTAACAGAAATGGCTTGGTTACATTTCCAAAGGGCATGTGGCTGGTATCACAGCTGCACTGTGGGGTTTTATTATGGTAACAATGTTTCCATTGCAATGACCTCAGGTTTAGTGCGGGACACCTCGCTGCCATGCAGGGCCCCACTGCGTGGACTCTGATACCCAAGCAGGGACTTCACATGCAAGTTTAGCTACCAACATCTGTAGACATAAGCATTTCCTCCCTGGTCTCCTGGACTTCTTTGGACCACCCTTGAGATGGGACAGGGCCGTTCTCTGCTGGAAATAACACTGTCAATAACAAAGAAAGGGAGCCATTTCTGGAGTCTGTGTTTGGGTAATCAGAATTCCATGCAAGTCCCTGGTGGGCACTTTCAGTTTTCTTCTCTAGCTTTGTATATCTTTATATTCATACTGAGGATAAAATATTCAAAGCAAAATCGCACATTAGCATTTCAGGGGAAGAGAGAAACAACACCAATTGGGAGTCTTTTGGAAAAACCACATATGCAGGATGCTTTTATTAACAGATCCTCCAGTTAGGGTTTTGGAAGCATCACATTTTTGGACAAATGCATTGTCTTCCAAGGGGAAAGGCTACCATTTGGAAGGACCTCCACTGAAGGGCAGCTGAACACAGGAGGCTGACCCCCAGGGCTGGCTAGAGGGGCACAGAGAAGGAGGAGGCCTTTCCTCTAGTAACTGTCACCCCAGGTAGATGTGTCCCTGCAGTTCATCCCTACTGGGGGAGGGCAGCTACTGGCTACTTCCTGACTGACCACTAGAGACTAGCTGTGCTGTTTCTGGTTCTGGGGAGTCCATGGTTGACATTCCTGCTGTGACAGCAGGTAAAACGCAGTGTGGTGGACCTAGAAGACGTGTGTGGGCAGACCCTGGAAGAGCAAGAGGAAGAGAAGTAAACCAGTAGGAATATCGGGGATGGGGGCTGTCCTCAGACCACACAAACCTGAGATGAAACCAAAAGGAAGAAACGACTGTGTCAGGTGATCATGGGATGAACAGCAGCTCACAGGTGATGCACAGCCCCCTCAAGGGGGGCATGCAGTGTCTGTGGGAATGGGGGCAATGAGCAGTCACAATCCTAGACCTGCAGCCAAGAGCAGGGGCACAGGCAGACGGGGGGTGGGTTGGGGGGAGGGAGGACTAGCCCAACACGTTTCCCCAGACTGGAAGCTCACGCTCTCTCTTCTGTCACTCACACCACACACAGGCACCTCAGCTGCCAGGTACTCTGCATCGCCCCGCTGCACAGGGCCAGCCTGCTTCTCTAGGCTTCCCACTTGCTGTCTTGCTCCTGAGCTGTCACTTTGCAGCCCTTCTGCCACCCTAACACCTTCATGGCTTCAGCTGACTGAATTTCAAACAGCACCCACTCCCTTCTCAATTGAAGGTTCTCTACCGGATGGTCACTACCTTGCGGGAGGAGTCAGGAGGTGACAGTCTTGGGCAACACTGTGGCAGACGCCTCCTTCTGGGACCCCTCCTGCCAAGACACCTGCCGGTGGCTCCTGTCCTCAGGAGCATCCCACGTCCCCATCCTCCCAGACGCAGGTCCACATCAAGGCAACTCGCTTCCCCTCTCTTGTCCCTCTTCCCAGTTCTCATCGCCTCCCCCCCTCAAGGCCCATGTGGAATTCAGACGCGGTGAGGAGGGGGCTGATTCACAACCAAGCTGAACTGGTCAGCCAGGGGGCAAGTGACGCCCCTGGCCGGTGATCCTCCCCTGAGCTGGATTCTGCCAGAAGTCGTTGGGCAGCCGGGGCCACGCCGCCCCCGTCCGCCAGCGCTCAAGCACCCCTCCCCACCTCCGGCCACGATCCTGCAGTCGTGCGTTTCCGGGCCCCAGAAACGCTTCTGCCCGGGCACCGCCGCGGGCTCTCTGACCTTCTCGGCCGCGCCTCCTCTCCCCAGGGCATCCTCCGGCTCTGCCTGCAGAGTGCGTGTGCCCCTCTCGCTCAGCAACTTCCCTTCTCTCCGCGGAGGGCATCAGATGCCCGAGTCGCCAGGGTCGCCGAAGCCCGGGACGCCGGGTCCGCACGGCTGCCACGCTCACTCCACGCTCACCAAGTCGAGGACGCCCTCCCTCCAAATCGGAAGCAAGAGAACAAACGAAGCGGTGCGCCTACCTAAGGACGAACGCTCCTGGTCATGACAGGAGCTCGGCCCCCGGCGCGTCACCTCGGCGCCCACACGATGTCGGGCTGCCTGCTCTCGGGCTCTGCCCACAGCCCGAGCTACTCGCGCGGGTGAAAGGGAAGGGCCGCGGTGACAGCCGTGTCCCCGCGCTGCTGTCCCGGCGTCGCTGCCCCGGGCCAAGTTGCGGGGCGGAGCGGGGGCGCGGCGGGCGGAGCGCGGGGCGGGGCGCGGGCGGGGCGCGGGCGGGGCCGCGGCGTCACTGGAGCGGGGCGGCGACGCGCGGGGGCAGCTGCCTGGCCGCCGCCCGGACCGGTGCCTGGGGTAGCTCCCGGTTCCTTGCGCCCGCTGGTGCCACGGCTTTGGAGCCATCCTTGGAACCGCGCTGGGGCTGGAGCGGCCTGGGGCACGGAGCGCACGGAGGGCGGAAGGGAAGCCAGGCCGGCGGCGACCGGACCTAGCGGAGGCCGCTCGGGAGCGGCGGGCCCGAGGGCGGCGGCTGGGCAGGGTTGCTCTGGGAAGCCCTTCGAGAGGCCGGGTGACCCACGGGGCTGCACCGCGGCGTGTGTGGACAGCCGCCTCATCATAATGGGGTGAAAATTATTTTTTAAATTTTGTTTTGGTGGATGTGAATGATACGTAAAGATTTCCTTTAGGAAAGTCTGGGTCTGCTCGACAAAAACAATTCATCACTCTGCCCCCTCCTTCCGCAGGCAATCCCTGCCAGGCCCCGGTTTCCTCGTCTGTAAAACACCCTGTTGAGTAAATTGTTCATTTAGAACATATTAAGTAGAGTGGTACCCACAAAATGCGCCCACCCCTCCCGCACCTGGGGTACAGGCGCTTTACCAGGGCATTTGGAAGAGTCAGTGAGCTTGGCAGCTGTTCCTAGGAGACCTGTCAAGTCCCTCTCAGTCCTGAAGGACCCCACCTCAGGCCTGGAAGGAAGCAGCCAAACCACAGCCTAATCATTACACCAGCCCTCAGCCCAACAGCCCCTCAGGGCCCAGGAGCTGTAGGGTCCGCCTGAGACCTGCAACCAACACCCACAAGCCAGCTCTGGTCATCACACCTGCACCTTAGACCACAGCGGGTGGAAAGTCCAGACTTTCCTTACAACTGCTTTTCCCAGTGACCCACCTCACTGGGTTGACAGCATTTAATCTTCCCGTGTATGTCTTTCCCCAGAGGAGAAACCCTGTTAAGCATGTGAATAAACAGGAGTCTGCCTGGCCAGGGGCTCTTCATGTGTGTGCAACATTAGGATTCTGGCCAACACGCAATATTCAAGTCTCCAGTGAGCTCGTTTGACTTGACTCAATCCACTTGAACTGAACACTACAGAGTATTGACCACCTTATTCTATCCTCGGGCTGCAAAGCAGATACTTTACAGCACTGTGCCGTTGACTTCTGACTACAATCCTGCAGTAGGAATTATTATCCCCATTTTATAGATGGGGAAACCAAGGTTCAAGAGACTTGTCCAAGATGACACGGTTTAATTAACTTTAGATGCACATGAAAAAAACCCAAGTTTGGGCACCTGCAGAACACAGCATGTGGTGACCCTACTATCATGTCTCCCATTCTTCAGAAGTCACAGTTAAGCCATGCCTGTATTCCCAACTCACAGAAACTGTGGGATAATAAACGCGTGCTCTTTTAAATGGTTAAATGTATGGCAATTTGTTGCGCAGCAATAGATAACTGCCTACCCTGCAGGAAGAGTGACCTTTAAAAATATGAACTGGACTGTGGTCCCTCTCCTGCTGGTTCCCCCATCGGGCTGCAGAAGAAATCTCAGACTATATCCCTCTGCTTGCAAGTCCCTGAAGAGCTATCCTCTCCAGCCTTCCACCCTCAGTTGTGCCTCTCTCCTCCCGAGCTAAAGCCACCAGCGGCCACCATCGAGTCCTTTCCTTTCCTTCTGCCTTCATGGGGCACAGCCTGAGGGCACCACGCAGACCTCCACTCACAGCGCGCAGGAGAGCTTCTGCTCACGGCTCCCCAGGACACCTGGCGGGGAGCAGCCTGGTGCCCACCCTGGAGGGAGGCCCACTTCCCCTCTGAGCACTCCCCCTCACTGCCTTCCTCAGGCGCGGAGGTGTGGGGGCCCTCCCACCAGGACCCCTCAGCCAGCCTTCCTTTTCCACTGCCGCCTGGTTGGAAAGGTAGCCGACACTGATGCTCTGAGAAGCTGAGCAATAACCTGCTCACAATCACAAAAGCGAAGCTGTAATTCAAGGTCATGTGTGAATCCAAGTTCAGAGCTGTTTTTACTTAGAGTCTTCCACCACAACGCACTCCCGACTTCCCCTCTGGGGCTGAGCGTTGCCCCAGCTGCAGTCTCTGCTTTTCCTGGGGCCCCATTCGGCCTCCTGGACTGAACTGCAGCTCTGGGCAGGACCAGGAGGCTCCTTGGGAGTCGTGCCCTCCGGGAGCTGGCTCCCTCAGGAAGGAGCACCGCCGGCGACCAACGGCTGGAGTAGGACAGAGTGGGCTGTTTCCCCCACTGGATCGCAAGTTCCTGGCTGTGGGATCTGTCCTGGGGACTCTGCAGCCCCCATAAGTGTGTGAGCAAGGGACTGCGCTACAATCCTTACTGGTCCGTTTCTTCTTGTCCCCACCCTCTCTGTTTCCTACCTTCTGGATTCCTAGTGTTCCCCCAGTAGGATTCTTGTATTCCAAAAGCTTGACTGGGCAGAGCCCTAGGAGACCACGGTGGAGCCCTTGTGGCACAATCCAGAGCAGTAAAGCCCAAAGCCTGCTGGGCATCAGGGATGGTGATATTATCGAACATCCCGACCCCTGCCCAAGATGAGTCTCTCACATTGCTCTTTCATATGAACAGGAAGAACCAGTTCCTTCCAAACCAGAAGCAACTTGGCACAAGTAGAGGTTTGCCCTCACATAGAAATGGTGTGGGGGGCACTGGGGAGTGAACCCGGGGTGCTCTACCTGTAAACTACATCCCCAGGGACACTTTTCTTCTTCTTCTTCTTTTTTTTTTTTTTATTTTGAGGCAGAATCTCAAACTGGTCTCCAATTTTTGATCCTCCTGCCTCAGCCTCCCAAGTCCCTGGGTTTCCAGGTGAGCGCCACCATGCCTGACTCCCCTCTATCTATTAGTCTTAATTGGAAACTCTCCTAAGTATAAACGAGAGCTATTATTTCAACAAGTAGTTGGAATAATAATACAGGTGCAGAGGGAAGCCCAGCAGTCTCACCACCTGCCTGTGAGCCTGGTGCTGGAGGTGGTTATAAATAAGCGAGGTGAGTTATGGAAGAGGAAGTGACATGGTGCCATGGGAACCACAGTTATTTTTGGCATCACAAGACGGTGTTTGAACTTGGGCAGCACCAGAAAGGGTCTCTTTCCATAACTGATGCTATGCCGTCCTCCCCTCATGGGCCCTCATGGCCAGTGTTTGGAGGGTGGACGTGGCCAGGCCAGCCTGAATGTTCTTCCTGCCGTCAGTGATCACAGGAGACAGCAGGAAAGCCCCCAAGACGCGGCCACTTTGCTTTCCTGGCTGAGAACCTCAGATGAGTACAGAGCTCACGTGAGGACCACACTGCTGGGGAGTGGAGTTGTCGCTTCATCAGAAGGTCTCGGAGAGGTGTTCGCACTGTCCACACTCTCCACTTACATTCCTAAATAGTCCTCGTGCCTGCCCTGCTGGTGGGTTCTTGGCCTCATTGACTGGTCCTGGAGAGAGAGGTGACCAGGTCCACCTGCCCCTAGGGTCTTCCTAACTGTGATGCTCCATACCTACACGGACAGCGGATCCAATGTCCCAGATCTGCAGTCCCTCCTCTACCGGAATGAGCTTTGCTTAGAGGGTGGCCACCCAAGTGCAGGGCCCAGATCCAGCTTGGACTGCCACCAGTTCTACGACTCTTGATCTCCTCTCTCACGCTGTAACTTGTTGCCCTCCACCTTGACCCCGTCTGTTGATTTCTTCATTCGTTGTTCTGACCAGTCTTTCTTCCTCTCTCTGTCTTCAGTTTAATAATTTATGAAGTACACAAGCATCATTCTGGGAAAGAGTCTAGATTTTCAGGTCAATTCTCGTCGTTATCAAGCACAGGAGGTTCTCAGAGTCCTCTCAGAGTGGACTTGGGAAGCAGTGGTCTACAGAAAGCCCCGAGAGGCATCCAGCCCCGTCGGTGCTGCAGTGAGCTTCTGGAAGTCCTTCCAGCTGTGTGTCACTCTTCTGCCAACCACACACACAGGGGACAGCCCCGGGAAGAGTCCTGGATGCTGGACTGAGATCCTTCAGTTCTATTTTAGTGTTTCCAATGGAGAACTCAGCAACTCCCAGCGTTTGAGGACCTCTGTGTCCTCACCTGCCACAGGAAGGTCTGGACAACCTGATCACCGAGCTGCCTGTTGCTCCAACAGTTGACATTTCCTGCTTCCTTTTTTTGGCTCAAGTCATTCTTACTTCTTGGAATTCTCTGCTGAGTCTTCTCCAATCACTTTTTCTCCTACCTCTCAGGTTTGTCTCTAAAGATCCTGCCTGGCCTGGAAAGCACGGTCCACGCACTCCCTCCCGGGTGACATGACACCCGTCGCCCTGTGAGTCCTCTGTCTCCAGAACACAGCCCTAAGCGCACACTTGCCCTCTGTGGAGACTTGGTGTTCTCCTCACAAGGTCACAGACTCCTCCACACAGGACTGAGCTCTGTGTCACATGGAGGGTGAGAAATAGGTGAAGGAGCACAGAAGGTCCAGTGACCACCACTAGATGAGGAATGAGCACATGCTGCCCCTGCTGCTGGCAGTCACCCCCTGCCCTGGAAAAATGGTGCAACAAGCCTGCATTTATTAGCATCCAAGCTGCACCCACGGTGGCGTGTTTCCACCTGGGGGGGCGACAGCTGGGCCTTGCTCAGCCGAGAGCGAGACTCCTGGTCCTGCCCCTGCCTGTGCCCATGGCCAGGTCCTGGGGCGGAGACCCCTGGGGCTGCTTCCTCTCCATCACCTTCCACATCTGCTGCACAGCAGAAGCTTGCTTACCGCCATGGCATGTTAATGTGTCTCAGGAATGCATGACTCAGGGCCTGACGTCAGGCGGTGTGCTCAGGCGGGTCACCCCATCCCAAACCCCACCTGCACCCCACTTCCCGCTTCACTCCAAGAGCCTGGCAGGCTGTGTGGACAGAAGTAAGCAGAATGTTCAAAGCTGATGGGAAATTAAATCTGCCCTAAGTGCAGCACAGCCTCCTCTCCAGAGACTTGAATTCCATATTTCATATATTATTACGACGTTACGGACAGAGGTCATTTTCTGAAATAACATAACTAGACCAGTTGTTCCAACTTTTTGGTCTCAACACCTGTTTATACAATAACATAATCTACAGCAGTCATTTTCAAACTTTTTGGTTCCAAGACCATTTTAGACTAAAAAATATTGAGAAGGTTGGGAACTCCAGAAAGGGTCTTGGAAACCTCAGGGGTCCTCAGACCACATTTTAAGGACCAGCGATATAGATTGACAAAACTTTTGGCAAGATGTTAATTTGCAAATCTTTATCGTTATGAATGCCCGAGGTTGAAAGTAAACAGCTTGCATTTAACCAAGACGTATTATTGATTAAATAATACTTATTATTAAGTATTAGTAAGATAGTCACCCGAGCATAAAGCAGCTCACAGTGAAGCAGAAACGGCTGGAAACTCAGTGTTTTCATTCACGCAGGATGCTAGGTTCTTGGTGTGCAGGCTCCTGAAGGTTCAACTTTAACTTTCACTATGCAACGTCCCCTGCCTTGTCTCTTGTCAACAGGGGCAACAGTAAAGTGAGGGACGCTCAGGTTCCCCACGGTGACTGTTTTGTGTCCGGGCTGGGCTGGAGGTAGCCCCTGGCTTGCAGGGTGTCCTGCTGCCTCCTGTTCTCCAGCCTTCTCCTCCGCTTTCTGCCTGAGCCCCCCAGGGACCAGTGGCTGCCTTGCCCTGAGGTGTCCACTAGGTCTGGCCAATGGAGCCCAAACAGGAAGCAGGAGCTGGCCACTGGCTCCTCCCTGTGGGGTCACCTGGGGCTGTGTCCTTCACCAAGGTTGACTGCTCCCCTCTGGCGGCCCCTCTGCACGGCTCTCTCTCCTGGCAGTTTCTTCCTCTCTGGTTCTTTGGGCCAGTAGTAGTTCTGCGATGTGGGGCTGGGCTAGTCATGCCCTGCGCCCGCCCCTCCCCTCTTTCACTCTTCTCTTTATAAGCAAAACATCCTAGACTCATTCTAAGTTGAGGGAGCCCTCGGTTTCTCAGTAATGCCCTGATTCATACTTATTAAAAATTACCTATAGATCATTGGAAAAATTTTAAGTCTGTCCAGTCCACTCTTGTGCTGTTGCTCCTGGCTCCTGGCCTCCTCCCTGGACTCCCAGCCTGGCAAGTGGTGAAGACCTGTGGGTCGGGGGACACCCGTGGGTGGGTGGATGCCAATGGGTGGGTGGGTGGACACCCGTGGGCGGGGTCACACACGTGCACACGGGATGCAAGACTGGGTGTGGTCGCCAGCCAGGTGGTCAGCCTAAAGGGCCCAGATGCCCTGTTCCCTGCCAACTCTGCGGCTGACATGAGGGGGTGAGAACAACCAGTCGACTGGACTCCTCACTGCCTTCTCGGACAGGGCTCTGAGAGGCCAGGGCTGGAACCATCCCGGGACTGGCCTTCTCCCAGGATGGCTCATCCGAGAGCAGCTGAAAGGCATGTGCTGCTTAAAAATCACGAAGAATGATCATTTTTAAAATCTGCTTTTATCCACTCATTTATATTTTAAAAAATTCTTCAGGGAGCTTCTATGATTTGACATTCATTCCTCCGTCCATTGTAGGTCAGGACCTTGTTCTACACGATCCTCTTTAATTCTTCTCCCTCCAGTTCCGTCCCATTCATAAGCCGAGGAGGTGACTTCAGGAGGTGGCTTCAGGAGGTGACTTCAGGAGGTGGCTTCAGGAGGTGACTTCAGGAGGTGGCTTCAGGAGGTGACTTCAGGAGGTGGCTTCAGGAGGTAGCTTCAGGGGTGGCTTCAGGAGGTGGCTTCAGGGGGTGGCTTCAGGAGGTGACTTCAGGAGGTGGCTTCAGGAGGTAGCTTCAGGGGTGGCTTCAGGAGGTGGCTTCAGGAGGTAGCTTCAGGGGTGGCTTCAGGAGGTGGCTTCAGGAGGTGGCTTCAGGGGGTGGCTTCAGGGGGTGGCTTCAGGGGGTGGCTTCAGGAGGTGGCTTCAGGGGGTGGCTTCAGGAGGTGGCTTCAGGGGGTGGCTTCGGGGGGTGGCTTCAGGGGGTGGCTTTAGGAGGTGGCTTCGGGGGGTGGCTTCAGGAGGAATTGCAGGCCCAGCAGCTCTGTTTCTTAGGACTGTCACTGCTGGTTAACCTTCTCCATCTGCGGCACATGGTTTTAGAGTATGATTTACATCTGGAATGGAGGTCCCTGGGGGGTTAAGGGAGCTGCTGCTACCAGGGAAGCAAGTTGAGAGAGCTGCTGAGAGCTGCAGGCAGCAGGGCGGCCGGGGCCACTGGAAGCGGAGAATGGGGTCCTCCCGGCTGTGTGCGGATTCTTCTCTCAGCAGCCTCTCCCTGCCCTGGGCCCAAATCCAGTGGTCTCTTGGTGACTTGGGGCCCATTAGACATCCCAGGTGGCTCTGGTGTCTAAGGCCTCTTCCTTCCCAAGTCCCTGTTGCAGCTGGCATGCATTTTATGCAGAATCTGGATCCTGGATCCAGCCCAGGCTCCGCAGAGCGTCCCTTGCAGAGGTGACAGTGAGGCTGACTCTGGTCCACAGCTTGCTGGGCCCACAGAGCTTTCTTGGTGGGAGCTGGAGCCAGACGCCGGTGGCCTTTCCCCTCTGCCGCCCTCTGCACTCACACACTCCACATCCCTGGCAGCTTCGGATAGGAGCTGTGACAACAGGACCGAGCCCTGTCATCCTCCATAATTAGCCAGGCTAGCGAGGCTGCTGTAATATCAGTGCATCCGCAGTGCTCTCGCACCTAATAAATTATTCACGCCGCTGAAGTGTAATCGGCTGTCACGTTCAAAATAGGTCATTCGCGCTAAGGCTGCTGGAGGTGAAAATTTCACAGCAATGGTAACAAAGCCAAGTGCTTTGGTTTAAGCAAATCTCCGCAGAAAGTGGCTTCTCCAAGCAATCCTGTATTAAATGTCTTTAGCGGAACCCCAGCTATGGTTTCATTAGCGGCAGCAGGGCCATCCAGACAGCTGTCTGCGTGCAGCAGTGAGACCAGGGACAGTCTCTGCCTTAGCCTTTTCCCCTGTTGACACTCCCCAAGGAGCCTCCAGGGGCTGCTCGAGAAAGATAAATGTGAGCACTGGCCCCCGCCCCCACACACGAGGCTCAGTCAGAATCAGCAGGAAATCCAAGTCCACTGGGTGCGGGAGCCCCTGCACTTCGGTCCTCATTCACGGACATTTGGCCTCTTCACCACAAGACACCTGCCCTCTTGGTGGTGGACACGTCATTCCGCTCCAGTGCCCCGTGGAATCTGAGCAGGGGCTGCTCCCTTAGGACCTGGGAGGGTTTGTGGCGTTAGTGGGTGCTTTGAGGATATGAAGGACTGTCTTACAGGAAGAAGAGCAATTTCTCTGAGGATTAGAATACAGACGTGATGGAACACATAACTTGAAAGGTTTGAGTTAAAATAGAGTGAGCACGCGGTCGCGGGCTGTTGGCTGTTGCCTGGACGTGTGACTAGGGAGGCTGCCCCAGCTCCTTGGGAAGGGGAAGGGTCAGGGGCAGGGAGGGCCTTCAGCCACGGGGTGGACCCTGGCCGGCCTGCTGGGAGGAGGAGTCTGTGAACCACAGCCTGGGCACAGAGGCCGGAGCAGGAGAGAGCAGCCAGTGCAGGAGAGCCGGAGGAGGCAGAGCTGGCCTGTCACAGCCCTGCTCCCGGGAACCAGGCCCTCGCCCCAGCCACTCGCCCCGGAGCCGGCCAGGCTGCCCGGCCCTCCCTTGGCCCCTGTGATGCCCTGGAGCGGTTGCATGGCAGGTCTGGGACCAGCCCCCACAGCCCCCAGGTTCTGCTGCCCCGTCCCCACAGGCTGGGGCAGAGTCGGTGGGGGATTTTCGCCACGTCCCTGCAGCTTTGCAGTCAGAGGGCAGAGTGCTTCCAGTGCCTGTCTTCCAGTGCTCAGACAGGCTCACAGAGCCACCCGTCCACAGCTGGACTCCTGCTTCCCCACCGCAACCCCTGCTCGGCACAGCCTGCTCCTGCCCAGCTTTCCTCATCCCGGGAAAGGGTGAGGTTTTCCCTGCGGACACCCAGGACAAAGCGTCGCCCTGGCCCACTCCCCTGGTGTGCCTGAGCACAGGATCCCAGCAGTTCTGCCCCGGAGCATTCCAAGTCCCCTGACCAGCCTCTCTGCCTCCCCCCTTGCATCCTGTCTGTTTCCAAGGCCACACTAGAAGGATCCTTTCGCAAGGCAAGCCAGGTGCGCAGAGAATAAAAACTCCAGACCTCCCAGTCTCATCTCCGACCACCTGGCCTTGCTCCCCCTGTGCTCGGCCCCGGGTCTCCTTGCCGCTCCTGACCCCCACAGGTTGGCCCTCGACTGCCCTCAGCCTGTGGCCTGTGTCAGAACAGCCTTCCTGCTCGCCACCACACGCACCTCCCCTTCCGTGGTGTTCCTACGGGGTTGCGTGTCCGCCTCCCTCCGGTGCAGCCCAGTGTTGCTCACGAGGCTGAGCCTTTCCTGTAGTCACCGCTGCGTCCTGAGAGCCAGAAGAGAACTGAGCCCTGCTCACGGCAGGCTTTCAGCAGGTGCTCTTGGAAGAGTCCCATGTAGTCTCACAGATGCAGTTAGGAAGAAACGTCTCCCTAGGAGTAAGCTGGATACACCCAGCTTTGGCTCGGTCTAGACCAGCTCCTTAGAACCTCCTCTATCTCCTGTGGAGATTTGGTTCACTCCTGGTAAGGATGCATGGTTAAGGAAACGCAACTGCTCTGCAGGATTTTAGAATTGCCTAGGAGTTTCCTCTATTTTGGAATACTCATTCTGAACTATTTAAGTGAGGAGATCTATACATTTGTGCGTCTGCGTGTGTTGTGGTCAAACACAGGTAACAAAGTTTCACATCTTAGCCATTTTTAAGGGTACTGTTCAGTAGTGAAAAGTACATTCCCATTGTTCTGCAATGGCTTTCATTTTGCAAAACGAAACTCTATGCTTATTAAATAAAAATCCTCCTCCTCTCCTCTTCCCTGCTCCAGGTGACTTCCACCTACTTGCTGTCCCAACGATGGCTCTAGGTACCTCATATAAGTGAAATCACACAGGATCTGCCGTCTTTGAGACTGATTTTTGCTTTGCGTTGTCCTTAAGTCTCACCCTGTTGTAGCCTGTGTCAGAGTGTCACTCCTTAAAGCTGGAGAGCACTCCATCCAGGTCTGCGCCACATTCGCTCTCAAGGGACACTTAAGCTGCTTGCACCCCTTGGCCGTTGTCAATGACATTTCAAATACAGTGCACGCGCATCTTTTCAAGACCCTGCTTTCAATTTGCTTGGGTATATACCCAGAAGTGAGATCGCTGGATCGTATGGCAATGCTATTTCTAACTTTTTGAGGCATTGCCACACTATTTTCCATAGCAGCAGTACCATTTTACATGACCACTGTTTTGGTTTGGATCTGAACCGTGCATGTTCCCCACAGGCTTATGTGCTGAATGCATGTTCCCAATGCAGCCGTGTTCAGCGGTGGGACTTTTAGGCAATGACTGGATCATGAGGCTTCAGCCTCATTAGTGCATTGATCCATTTGATGAATTAATAATCTGAGTGATCCTGGGAGGTGTTGGAAACCATAGGCAGGTGGGGCCAGCTTGGAGGAAGCAGGTTTTAGGGGTGTGCCCTTGGGGACCGTATCTTGTCCCTAGACCCTTCCTTTCTCGTTCTTTCTCTGCCTCCTGGCTGCCATGAGATAAGCAACTCTGTTCCACCACACCCTTCTGCCATAATGGTCTGCTTTGCCTCAGGTCTGAAGCAATGGAGCCCGCCAACCCTGGACTGAACCTCTGAAGCCCTGAGCCAAAATAAACTTTTCCTCTTTAAGTTGTTTATGTCAGGTGTTTTGATCACAGCCATGAAAAGCTGACTAACTCACCACTAATTTACATTCCCACCAACAGTGCAACAGAGTTTCCTAAGTCTTTTTAGTAGAAAGATTTACTTCCCCCTACAGCAAGCCAGAACTGCTCAGAGATGCCTAATAGAGCTAAACATTCCTGCTTCTTCTAATGCTTAGCAACCAGGAGCTGAACAGCCCCTGCTAAATGTGCATGGGTGTGTGGCAGTGCTTTAGCTCTCTCCTGTCGTGTCTGTTTTGAAAAGGCTTCCTTGTTCTCAAATTAACATGCAGGCTGAGCAGACTCACGCCGGTCTGCCTTACAGACTTGGGGCAGTGGCAAGAGCCAGCACTGTTTTTGGAAGATCAAAACTCCACTAATCCCATGTAATCTTCTGCCATAAAGGTAATGTATTTCCAGTCTGTGGTTAAGCTTTGGGGAGATGCCCTCTGAGGCCTGGTGTCACTGCTCTCTGTGAACTGGGAGACTTGGTGTGTGGGAAAGCCCAGAAGACAGTCTTAGGTCCTGCTTGCTGACCAGCCATTCATTATGAGTGGGCCAAAGGGCTTCTGATCTCGCAGACCAGTGGGCCCTGGGGTCTCCTGGGAGAGAGGCCCTGGACTCTGCGGTGACTGTCTTCCTTCACCTTGTTTACTGTGGGCCAGGAGAATAGATCCTTGGCCTTCACCCCACCTCCAGCCAGAGAATTCTGTCTAAGGCCACTCATTTTTGTCACCCTTCCAATTGATGTTACAGAGAGAGATAAGGGGCTGATACGCACTCTCTCTAAGAGGGTATCGACATAACCATGGGGGTGAATCCCTCTCACCTAGGAACTCAATAAGGAGAAGACCCTCCCAGCAGATGCAAAGAGGGGCTCAGGAAGAGATGGCTCAGAAGTTCTCAGTGACTTAGGAGGGAAAAGGATCTGGAAGCTGACGCCTCACTCAGGGTTTGGCAGGCCTTCTCTCGAAAGCGCCAGATAAGTATTTAAGGCTTTGTGGGCCAAGAGGTAAAAAGAAGGAAATTATGTAGATCATATAACCAGAAAGAAAGCAAACTTTCTCAAAATTTTTATTGACATAATTCAAAATATAATAATTGAGCACCATTTTTGGGGCAATAATGGTCTACTAAAGAGAGGAATGAATGGAATGTTTTATCTTCGAGATAACATTTTCCGTAACTGAGATTCCAGGTTTGTACCTCGCACTGAATCAATTGCACATGCTCACTCTCCTGCCGCCAGCTGGATCTGGCCTGCAGACCCTGATTTGTCAGCCCCTGCCTGGAACAAGAGCAGGGCAGAGAGCCTCTGACTGGCCACGGGCAGTCCCAGCATTACCTGTGGGTTCTGAAGGCCTTAACCAAGATCTTTCTGGGCTTATTGTCAATGTTAGGAAGACCTAGGGGTTTTCTGTCCTCTGCATTGTGATCCCTACGTAAATGACAAGATGTGCTGTGTTTTCACATACGGAAGATGGGCCTACGACACACCACCTGCTGACTGCCAGGTGTAGAAGGTCGGGTGGTCCATTCCTGATCGGCCCTGCTTCAGCTGTTATTGCTGACCTCACTGGCTGGTGGGGAGCCCTGGTCAGAACTTTCACTAGTGGAGCTCAGTGAATGGTCAGTTCCTGGAGGGCTGATTCTATGCACCTGTCCTCTTGCCCTTGTGGTGGTGTACTGAGGACCAGGGCTAGAGTTTGTCCTCTGTATGTCTGCGTGCCATGAGCATCTTCACGTGCCAATGCACATAAGCAGATTGTCATCGTTCCCTCCAGGAGATCTTACCAATGGAAATATTTAAAGATCAATGGAAGAGTAAATGAACACAAAGGGCCTCCAAAGGGAAAAGCGGAGAGGCTGCATTTGAAATCTTCGTCATTGTCCCAAGAGGGTGCCGTGACATGAGTGTGTGTGTGTGACTATATATGTGTATACATATGATCGAAGTTCTCCATGGGGGCTGACTTCAAACTAGAAGTCTTCAACACACATGGAAAGGTCAGCCTTCCTCAGATCACCTTTCTAAAAGAGCTCTGGGGAGTGGAGAGAGTTGGCAGTGACTGTGATACATTCGCCACGGTAAATATTTACCCAGGAAATAGGTCCTGCTGAAGATGCCGTCAAGGGGTGATTCTTCACCTCCAGCATTCAAGGACAGAGCAACGGGCCCCTCTCCACAGAAAACTTCCATCGTGCGGTTACCCTTCAATACCAGGCAAAGGAGAGCATGTTGTGACAGTGACAGGAAGTAGGGAAGAAATCGTGAACGAGGCTGTGCCAAGCAGGGAGGCTATTCCCAGCCCTGCCTCGGTCACGTGGTGAGGATCAGAGGGCAGCCAGGCTTGCTGTCCTTGAGCCAGAGGCATCGCTAGAGTCCTGGGAAGTGAGCAGTCTCAACAGTCCTGCTCTAATCAGCTGTGTCTTTGATTAAGCTGGCTCGTCCTGTGACAAAAACCAGGAGTAGGAGAGGGCAACTGTGTCGACTTGGAAAGCTGGGACAGCTGAGACCATCACAGTTAGATAAGAGCTGACCTTTGTGTCATGAGCCCTGAATGAGTTTTAGTTGCATCATACATTATCTCCTCAGCTATTTTGTGAAGGGACAAATGTCATCATTGTTATCATCATCACCACCATCATCATTATCACCAACACCATCACCACCACTACCACTATTGCTACCACCACTGTCACCACCATCACCACCATGACCATCATATCACCAACACCAACACCACCACTACCACCATTACTACCACCACCGTCACCACCATCACCACCATGACCATCATATCACCAACACCATCACCACCACTACCACCATCACCACCACTACCACCACCATCATCATAATCACCAACACCATCACCACCACTACCACCATCACCATTACTACCACCATCATTACCACCACAATTGTCATCATCACCACCATCACCATCACCACCACTACTACCATTACCATTACTACCACCATCACTATCACTACCACCATCACTATCACCACCACCATCATTATCACCATCACCATAACCATTACTACCACCATCATCATCACCACCACGATTGTCATCATCACCACCATCATCACCATTACCAACGCTATCACCACCACTATCACCATCACCATTACTACCCCCACCATCATCACCACCATCGCATCCTCACCTCATATCATTATTAATATCATCATCGCCACTACCATCATTATCATAATCCCCATGTGGAAGGAGGAATTGAAGCTTCTGAAGGGTTAGATAATTTTGACTAATGTCAAACAACTAGTAAGTTGAACTCGGTAGTTTGAATTCAAATACTTTATCCATTCTGTAGCCTATTGCTACTTTCCCTCAGTTTGGAGTCTGAATAGTAAAAATCAAAGACTGAAGAACAGCAGTAGCTTCAGAGTCTCTGTGTGCAGAATGCCTAGTACAGCCCCAGGCTGGGGAAGGTGCCTGGCCCTGCTCTGGAAATGCTGGCAGGCTGAGCCACGATATGCGCCCCGATTGCAGAGTGCACATCACTCAGAACAGCAGCGCTCCCTAAAGAGGCTGTTGTTAGGCTTCATGGTGAGACTTTAAGTTTTGATGGTTTTTGATTCTGAGAGATGCTAATGGAGCCCACGGCACGTGCACCAGAACTTGAGAAGAGTTTGTTTCCCAGGGTGTCAGTCACATAAGCTGCCTACGGGAGTAAAGAGCACCTTCCGCAAAGCACACTTGCACATTGAATCTCAGGCATGTTTTTTTACATGTCACTCCACAGTACCTCGTGTTGTTATCGATGGACGGAAAGGATCCTACTACAGAAAACGCTCCGTGTTTGTTCCCGCTGGGGCTTTCCGAAGGCCAACTTCCAGAGGACAGAAGGCCGAGTCGACAGCTCAGCCAGCTGACAGCTTGCGATCTGAGACGTCATTCTCCCCTCGTTGTGGAGCTCATGACTACCAGCTCTGAATAGATGATACAGAGTGGGGTCCAGCGGAGCCTGAGTCCCAGGGTGCAAACAGGGCCGCCCTCCACTCCCCACAGGCCACACAGGAGGGAGCTGCACAGAACACGAAGACCTGCGGACCTCCTCCCCACTCACCAGCTTCCCCATCAGCGAAAACCTTCCCAAGTCTGATGTGAGTGCTTTCTCTTCCATCACCGGAAAAACAGACTCGCCGCCCCCGCCCCCACGCACTCATGGTCACCTCGCTTTTATATTCTACATTTTAAGATCTGTACCTTGTATCCACCATCGTCTCCTTCACCTGTTCTGTCCCATCATCCCTACGTGGGATCCCTAAAAAACCTAAACTCACCAACAAACATACTATTTATAGTATCCTTGAAATAATTTTCTGTGCTTTTAGAGTTCTATTCTTTTGAGAAAAGTAGTAGATAAATGATTAGCGATAACATTCATTATTATTATTAATGATGATGTCACGTAATAAGCTTTCCACTATGATCGCCAGCCTATTTCAATGCACCCATGTCAAGTTCTTTGAAATATCTGCAGAGATCTTCAACTCTACTACGGAGCAATAGTAACAAAAACGGCACAGTATTGGCACCAAAATAGACAGGTAGGCCAATGGTACAGGAGAGAAGACATGGAGACAAACCCACATAAATACAGTCACCTCATACTAGACAAAGATGCCAAAACAAACAATGGAGAAAAGACAGTCTCTTCAACAAATGGTACTGGGAAAATGGAAAATTCATATGCAGAAAAATGAAATGAAACCCCTACCTCTCACCCTGCACAAAACTCAACTCAAAATGGATCAAGGACCTAGGAATTAGACCAGAGACCCTGCACCATATAGAAGAAAAAGTAGGCCCAAATCTTCATCATGTCAGCTTAGGACCAGATTTCCTTAACATGACTTCCAAAGCACAAGAAATAAAAGCAGGAATCAATAAATGGGATAGATTCAAACTAAGAAGCTTTTTCTCAGCAAAGGAAATAATTAACAATGTGACGAGAGAGCCTACAGAGTGGGAGGAAATCTTTACCACGCACACTTCAGATAGAGCACTGATGTCCAGAATCTATAAAGAACTCAAAAAACTTTACACCAAAATACAAATAACCCAATCAATAAAGGGGCTAGGGAACTGAGCAGACACTTCACAGAAGAAGATCTCCAAGCAATCAACAGATAGGTGAAAAAATGTTCGACATCTCTAGTAATAAAAGAAATGCAAATCAAAACTACCCTAAGATTCCATCTCACCCCAGTTAAAATGTCTATTATCAAGAATACAAGCAACAATAGGTTGATGAGAAGAATGTGGGGAAAAAGGTACACTCATACATTGCTGGTGAGGTTGCAAATTAGTGCAGCCACTCTGGAAAGCAGTGGAGATTCCTTAGAAAACTTGGAATGGACCCACCATTTGACCCAGCTATCCTACTCCTTGGCCTATACCCAAAGGACTTAAAATCAGCATACTACAGTGACACAGCCACATCAATGTTTATAGAAGCTCAATTCACAATAGCTAGATTGTGGAACCAACCTAGATGCCCTTCAATAGATGAATGGATAAAGAAACTGTGGTATATATACACAATGGAATATTATTCAGCCACAAAGAATAAAATTATGGCATTTGCAGGTAAATGGATGGAGTTGGAGAATATCATGCTAAGTGAGATAAGCCAATACCAAAAAACTAAAGACCGAATGTTTTCTCTGATAAGTGGAGGATGATAAAAAATGGGGTGGGGAGTGGGTAAGGGAAAAATGGAAGAAGGATGGATTGTGTAGAGGGGGTAGGGGGTGGGGGGAAAGAAAGATAATGGAATGAGACAAACGTCATGACCCTATGTACACGTATGATTATATAAATGGCGTGACTCTACTTCGTGTACAACCAGAGAAAGTTGTGCCCCATTTATATACAATGAATCAAAAAAAAAAAAAAAAAAAAAAAAGAAAGAAAGAAAGAAAGAAAGAAAGAAAGGAAGGAAGAAAAGAAAAAAGAAATATCAGAACTGAAAACTTGGGACTTAATGGATTAACTGTCGTTTGCCTGAAGCATACATTAGGTTAGGCATGAAAAACTTCAGAGTCCACCTGTGGAGGAGCGAGGATGCTATAAATAACACTGATGCACCTTCTGTGGCCAACTGGACATCATCTCTGCCTGTTTCGTTTCTTCATGATACTGCGGTGGAACCAGGTGCTCCACCACTGAGCTACACCCCCAGCCTTTTCTACTTTTTATTTTGAGACAGTGTCTCCTTAAGTTGCTGAGGCTGGCCTTGCTTATGATCCTCCTGCCTCAGCCTCCCAAGTCTCTGGGATTACAGGCATGCACCACCACACCTGGCTCCTTATCTCTGCCTTCCGATTGCTATTGCAGCATGGGTCAAATCTTTCTCTTACAAACATGGAAACGAGAAGGAGTAGCTTGTTGTCCCCATGACAGGAGGCCCCAGGTGGTGGGTGAGATGTCTCCGTCTACACCACACAGTGGAGGTGACTCAGTGTGTGACCTGCGTGGCACCCTGGCTTGGAGGGAGCTCAGGTTCTCCTCTCAGCCTTCTTTCCTCCCAGGGTGCACAGGTGCCTCGAGACCCCCAGGCCCTCCAGACGCCCGGGGAGCAGCACGGGAGAGCCTGGACCCCCGCTTCATGTGGGGGACTTGTGGGTGTGTTGGGGTCCCACCTTGCCCTATGTGGGTCCCTTTCTTCTTTCACTTGACTTGCTAGGACGGTCCACTCATTTGTTTTTTCTTCCTGTCCAATTGTCCTACTTTCCTTCTGGTCCTTGAAGCAGTCATTTTAATTTGGCTCAACCTTTTCCTCCTTGAGCGTCTCTTCTGGAATCAACTTAATAGGCAACTTCTTAGTTAAACCCCACGGCTTTTGGCAAACAGTCAACAGGCAAAATCTAGCCATCCGAAAATAAGCCAGAGGCTGAACAAGCTGGCGCTTGCTGAGCACAGGGAAGCACACAGGGCCTGGTGAACTGGATGGGTCGCGTCTTCAACAGGCCTGTTGGCATCAGCGAATGGCTTCACAAGGAGGAGAAAGAACAGTCCTCGCCATTTACCTCCGGTGGTCACAGCGACCGCACGTTTCTCTTCCCGTCTTTCTTTACAAGAGCACCAGGTGCGCGATGGGCTGGCACAGACTCCAGGGTTCCAGGCCGCGTCCTGCAGAAGCACCCTCGAGTGCTCCTTCCACTTCGCCTGCGGAGCTCAGACCCGGCGGGCTGCTCGCGGAGGTATTACCCTGACCGTTTAAGATGCCTGGCCTGTACCGGGGCCCCTTTCAGCGCTGGGCTCATCTGCATAGGTTACCCTGAGGTCACTGAGGCCATAAATAAGAGGGGGGACTGGTGGCTAGACAGCCTGCATAGCTGCAGTGTGAGGCGCTATTTTAGTGTGTGTCCCTGAAGTGACACTGCTTCTTTGGCACCAGTCAAAGAAAGCTTCCTAGACATCTATGGGAAGAGAGTGTTTTCCAGTCATCCAAGGCTGAGTCAGGCAGGCAAGAATTACCGAGGGGAGGTCTGTGTGCCGGTGACCCGGCCGGAAAGACTCCCAGCCAAAGTGTATCCAGGAGCCCAAGGGGGGATGGATCCAGCAATCTTGGCACACGGTGACAGCAGAGTAATCAATTCCCTTCAGCCCAAGAATCTAGGACAGCCTAGCCCTGTCCCTTCTGCTGTGCCACTACTTGGGTCCACTCAGGAACCCCAGATATTCCTTTGGAAAGATTCGACACAGTTAAGGAATGACGATTGTTTCGGCTTATGTGATGCAAACTGCGGCAGGACCCAGCAGAAAGCCCACCGCCTTCCACCCCGGCGCCTGCACTTTCAGGTTCTATTTCTCTGATTTTTTTCCGTGAAGGGGTTGACAACTAATCTAAACTGTCACAATTTACTGGCTGTGTATGCATATCTTTATTTTCCTTCCTTGCCCCGTATTTTCTTTTAGGGATTGAACTTGGGGTGCTCTACCACTGAGCTACATCCCCAACTCTTTCCCTTTTTTAATTTTGAGACAGTGTCTCACTAAGTTGCTAGAACCTCCATAAGTTGCTGAGGCTGGCCTCAGACTTGTGATCCTCCTGCCTCAGCCTCCCAAATCGCTGGGATTATAGGCATGCACCTGACTTGCTCTTTTCCTTCTCTCTCTCTCTCTCTTTGGGGTACCCGGGATTGATCCCAGTTGTGCTTAAACATGGAGCCACATCCCCAGGTCTTTTTTATTCTTTATTTTGAGACAGGGTCTCACTAAGTTGCTGAAGGCCTCACTAAGTTGCTAAGGCTGACCTCAAATTTGCAATCCTCCTGCCTCAGTCTCCTGAAATGCTGAGATTACAGGCTTGTGCCATTATGCCCAAATCTCTTTCTTTCTCTCTCTCTTTCTTCCAATTTTGGAAGGGGCAAATGTAATTTAGTATACAGTATCAAAATATACTGGATTTCAACAGATTGTGTAATTGTTTACCTATTTTTTAAAAACTACCTTGGCTTCATAACAGTCTCTAAAGACACAAAGTGGCCAGCACCCTGATGGCAGTTCTTTCTTGACAGGCCTTTTGCAATCCCACTGCCTGCTCGGAGTCCACGTTCCCTTTGAAAGAGGAAGAGTCTGACTGGCAGCCTGGGGAAAGGTTAGCGGCTGAGTCAAGAGGTGGCCTTGCACCCGCTCCCCTGCGGGTCTCTTCAAGAGCCGCCTGCAGCCCTGGTCCATGGACCTCCCCTTGCCAGCTCATGTCTCCCTGGCGGGCTCTGCCTTCGCTGGGGAGGTGGCACTGACTTTCTGGGACACTGTTACTCAGGAGAGGGCCTCTCTGCGATGCGGTGCCGTCCCAGCTCCGGGGCACGTCAGAAGATGTGGCACGAGTCTTGCTGTTCCTGTGGCCACGAAGCGGGATCTTATCAGGTTTGCCAAGGTGCAGGGAACAGGAGCCCGAGAGTCCTTTGCACATGTGCTGTAAGCCCGCCATGTCTCCTGCTCTGCTGGCAGCTGGACAGCGGATCCCTGAGCAGGCTGCACGTGCAGGCAGCTGGCCCGGCCTCTCTGAGGAAGGAGGCCACTGCGGCTCTAACTTGTGCTCAGGAGTCATCTCAGCAGCGAGACGTGGACAGTGCCAGGGAACTGTCCCCCCACACGGGAATTCTGCCGGCTCGAGTCTGCTCAGGCCTCCTGTGCGCGGCCCTGTGTTCTCCTCAGTCACCACCATCACCAAGGCCATTACCGTCACCATCACCGCGGTCACCCATCTGGCTATTTCTGACGTTCGCCAGGCTGACTGTCAAGATCACACAGTGACGGAACAGATAAAAGCCCTTGAATTTGATAAGTTTGAGGCAGCCGGGGGAAGAGAGGCTCTGAATCTAATTACTGTTTTTTGAATACCCTGATAATCAAATCAGTCATTTCCCAAGGAAGATCGCATCTAGGATCTAAATGATATAATGAAGTCGGTGGTGTTCAAAAAGCAAACTGAAGGCCGTGTGTGTGTGTGTGTGTGTGTGTGTGTGTGTGTGTGTGAGAGAGAGAGAGAGAGAGAGAGAGAGAGAGAATAAACACCGGGGTTGGGGTGTGGTGTGTGGGTGGAGGCTGTTTCTCGCTCGCTCTCTCTCTTCCTGTGCAACCTGCTGTAGAAAAGACCAGAGTTACACACCAGTGCTTCCTCGCTCTGTAAACCTTAACATTTTCTTTAACCACAGAAAACAATAGCTGGAGCAAACAAGATTCGGAGAGGCAGAAAAACATCAGTATGACACGCCCCACCCTCAAGGTCTTTATGTGGTCTGTGTATCTAAACGAATCAATCACTCTATCTGTCTATCTAACTAAATAAACCTAAATTCTAAACCTGTTCCTCTAGGGGACAAAGTTTCCTTTAAAAAGTGTTGGCTGCAAGGGCACATCATTGCCCTAGTGATCAGCCCCTGGGCGTGTTCTTTCTTTATGTTAGAGGAAAGCCTTCTGCCTCCGTAGGATGGAAAGTGAGCCAGTCCCGTGGGTGAGGCCTAGAGCAGGCACAAGGTCTAGGGAGACATGTCACTGTGCAGAAAAGAATAAGTAGAATTCTGAGGTTTTAAGAAGTGAGATCTCAGAGAATGCAGTCGACCCTCTGGTTTGAGATGAAGAGTGAGGCTGGGGAGGATGAAGACCTGCCCAAGTCCCCGCAGCTCTGTCACAGCAGGGGTGTGGCTGCTGAGCAGGCGGGCAATGACTACTCCAGGGCTGTTTCCACCACATTAATCTCTGAAAAGTTACCTGCACACTGATGTTCTGTAAAGGAATCCTGCTTTGAATCCACTAACCAGACATGCGAAAAAAATCTGATGAAAACATTCCTTGAGATGTGGGAATTAGCATCTATGAGTACGTCCACCTGTAGGCACCGTTCTAAGCCCTCTCCCCGTGAGAGCACTTGTTCTGCGCACAGCCCCACGGGGTCTGCGCTCTGCATTATGAGAGACAAGCTAAGGTGCAGAGAGAGTAAGCAACCTGCTTAAAGCCACATCGTGAGCCCAGGCCCTGCAACTGCAGAGCTCACGATATCTCCTGGCATTGAGCTTGCTGAGAGAGAGGCGCCAGCTGGCCGAGCTTCCTCCCACCAGCCCTAACTCTGAAAGCTGAAGCGCGATATGCTGAATGTCAGCCTTGCCAGGTTTCTCTCTCTGATCGCCAGGGATCAAGGCAAATGAGACCATCGGTTCGGAGAGGGGCAAGCACACCACTCTCAGGAGCAACGAGAACATCCGGAATCTGCTGGGCAACCCAATAGCTTGCTGTCCATGGCACCATGGAGAAAGCCCAGGAGGCACAGGCAGCATCAGCAGGAACAACTCCAGGCTAGATCTCCTCTGACTCTCCACCTGACTGTCCAGCCTGGCTGTCAAGGTTACAATCACCTGGCAATCGTGTGCCCTGGAGACGGTCCCTACAGTGCATCAACCCCTGCTCTGTGCAGGTCTTAACCCTCCCTTCAGGAAGAACCGCCCCCCATCCAGAGCAGGATCCCCAGTCTGTAGAGGGCGCTCTTCAGCTCTGTAGCTAGCCAAGAGGAAAATCCCTTTGGGAAGGAAACAGGATGGACATTCTGAAAAACTATTCCCGGTAGGAAGAGTGGGCTAGTAATTACCAAATCGTCCAGCCCAGGCCTGTCTTCCCGCTGGCGCACATTTGTAAGAGTGCACGAGTGTTAGCATCTATGTGGACAGAGCCAGAGAAGACATCTTCAAGTGGAAGCCAAAGCCAAAGAATGGAGCCTAAGTTTGACCTCGAGGGTGGCCCTCGGTGCCTGTCGCGTGGGTGGAGCCACAGACCGACGCGGCGAACAGCAGCGAAGCCCAGGCAGACATTCTCCAAACCGGGGTAAGTCGTGATAAAAACCCAAATTGTCATTTTAATTATTTCGGTGACTGGAACAAAATAAGAAAGACAGAAACCAATACTGACCGCAGTTAAACCAGCTGACCGCAGGACGGGGCACTCGTACTGCACAGTGCGCTCTGATTTTTCTTCATGAACTCGTATTACTCAGGTAACCATCGTAAGAGGCTCACCACTGCTTCTTTTAAAAACTTACTTGATAGAGTCCTTAGAAATTGACTGGACTTTTTTTTTTTTTATGGGAAATAACCTAATTCTCAAGATCCCTGGGCCCAGATTCCCACTGACTTAGGCGGGTTCAATTCTAGGAAGGTTCTCGCCCACGGCCCGTCTCACGGGCAGCGTTGGCACAGGACCTCTGTGGATTACTGGGTGGGCCACCTGGAAGAAGAGCAAGCTTCCCAGCGCGCAGCCAATCTGTGGGAGAGCTGGGAATGGGAAAGTGAGACCAGGAGATGCCCGTGGGCGACAAGCGCTGCAGAGGAGGGGAGCAGGTCCAAGCTCCACGGCACCCGCCTCCAGCCCCACCCGCAGCCTGGCTGTGAAAGCACCCGGGACAGCTTCCCTCAGGGTGTCAGACTCCACAGAGCTGAAAAGGGACGGGAAAGACTCAGTACTGCTTTCTGACCTACAGCAAACCTTTACCAGCCTGACTGTTCACAAAGCATCAGGAGGCACCCTCGCAGCCCTGCCCGACCTCGCCCGAGCTCCGCGGTGCCCACGTTGACATCTGCTCACTCAGAAAGCTCGGGTCTCATCATTCCAAAGCACTGAGTCCTTGCCCAGTCTGGCAAAAGTTTTCCTTGGTGTCAAAACAAAGCTAAGCGGACCAGAAGGGCTCCTGCCAGAAAGATCATTTACCTTCGCCAAAAATATCATCCTCTTCGTCAGCCAGAGGCTCCTGGACATCGAGAAACTGCATCTTGGGAAGACAGTGAGCTGCAGGAACCGGCGCCCAGGCTGTCTGGCCGCACTGCCTGGGGTGATTTCCTTCCCCACTGCTGCTCGCTGCTCCCTGCTCCTCGGGAGGGGAGGGCCGCTTCCGCATCTGCCCTGGGCTGCAGCTTCATTCATAGGGGAAAGCGCTTGGGCGCCTCTTGAAGAGGGATTTCCCTGCGAGGTGATTCTCACCGCTGAGAAGAAAGAGCCATTTGGAAGGGGCTGCGGATCCAGTGGATCTGAGGGCAGATATCGCTCGATCTGAGTGCCATGAATTCTACTTCAAAGCGCTACCTTTCATATTTCCTTAAAGAGGGAGGTGGGCTCTTAACTCCCTTGCTTATGACTTTGAACACAATGGGCTGTGTTGAAAGAGGGGTTCACATTTCTCCTATCTTGGTTTTGCTTCAATGACAATTTATCTGAAAGTCAAGCCAGCGGCCTGCCGTGCTAAGCCCCAGAGCAGGCCTGGGAGGACAGGAGCTTAATTAACTCTCTCTGTCGCCCTTGAATTTTCTCTTTTGCAAACCTCCTGCATTTGAGAACTGGAAACTGCATCGTTTAAACCAAATTTAATATGGATCCAGGCTCTCAGTGTCCCAGTGAAATCTACCGTCAGTGGCAGATAACTGGTTTTGGTGAGACAACTGCCATTTCACAATAGTTACTTGGTCGGATACTTCAACCTTTATCAGAAAAGGAGAGAGAAGAAAACGTAACTGGAAACGCAGCTCCTGACCGCGGAGTGGTGGCTGCCGCCCTTCCTCTGCCTCGCACCTTATCCAGCAGCCTGGAGTGTTGGATCTGTGTGCTGTGCTCCCATCTCTGAGACACGTGGGGACATCCTCTGGGACTTCCCAGGGCCTCTCAGCGGGGGCAGAAGCTCAGAAGATGCAAATAGAGGTGTGAGAGGAGCTGTTGACTCTGGGTGTTTACTTCTGGGGCCTTATTTACTGCCTGGTTTTGAAAAGACTCCCAGTGCCACCCCTGCCCCCCAGGCCCAGAACAGTCCCCTCCTCGCACAGCTGTGCTCTCTTGTGCTGGAGGGGAGTGTGGGTCATGGGCTGGAGAAGCCCATCCGTGAGCCACCGCCCCAGAGCGGGGCAGAATTGGCCACTGAGTGCCCGCAGAGGTCCGCCTGTGTTTGGAATCCCCAAAGGCACTCTTCAGGGAGTCCTGCAGGGAGCTCCGGTTGCTCTCCACCAGGCTGACGCAGTCCTCAGCAGAACTTTGAAGGCTTGTCACTGGTATCCAAGGTCTTGCTGCCCAGCGGCCAGGGCCAGGAAGGACCAGCTCCCCCAGCGCGCTCAAGGAGGAGGGACGTCTGGCCCCAGGTGGCCCCTGGGAAATTCTCAGGCAGACAACCTGAGACGCCCTGTCCCTACACCTCCTCTGCATCCTGCCTTCTGACCACTCCCTGCCCTGATCTGCACCGGAAGGATGCGTCTGGTCAAGGGCTGCAGTGAATCACACGGACTAATCAAAAGTGGGTCCCAATGCAGGGAAGCAGGGTGGGCTGAGCTCAGGTGGTGTGGCTGAGTGAGAGGCGAGGGTGGGTCAGATCGCCCACGGCGCTTCCCGGCACTGGGTCCTGGAATCACACCGCCACAGACGCTGCTATCCCATTCTACAGACGAGGCCCTGGAGGCTTTGAGGTCTGGCCCAGCTCTCTTGCGATCTCCTCACAGATGTGGCTCACTGGAGCTCACTTTGTTACCTGGGGTCTAGCAGGTTTGTGGAGAGTGCCTCTCCGGCCGCTTAGAGCTCTTCTCTGATGAAGTCTCAGGGGATGGAAACTGATCGGTCACCCCTCCACTCTGTACAAAATCTCAGCAGCCCTCAGTCTCTTCTTCTCCAGTTTAGACATCTAGACCACAGCTAAGAATCTCAGAACAACTCAGATGCTACCAAGAGCTCCTTGACAGCAGGAAATATAGACACCATGGTCCTTACCCTCTGAAGTTCACAGTGACCTTAGCGGGACGAGGAAAACACACAGGGAGTCAACTTAGAAACCAAAGAGCTGCAGATGAGCGCATCTATATGAGCGAATTTCCACGACCTGTCCACTAAAATTTCCTGACAAATATAAACAGCATGATTATGTTCATGCAAATGTCCCAAAGTGGGACAAATGTGAAAAGCATACTCACAACAGGAAACTCTCCCCCAGTGCCCAAACAGTTCTCTCAAGAGGTGGCAGGAGCCACCCGGGGGCCTGCATCTGGCAGGTGGTGGAGGGGCTGAGATTGGACCAGGCCGGGAGTCGACTCTTGAACTCCATGCTACACTGAAGGAAGGGAGGAACCAGAGCTCTCTGCAGGCCCGGAAGCAGGCACTTCAAGCTTCTGCTCACAGGACTCCCTCTGCCTGGAAGCTCCCCTCCGCATCTGCTGCCAACCTGAGAACAGTCTGCTGCCCTGGAGAGCTGAGTGGAGGGCTTCCTCTAGGGCGCTGTCCCCAGGAGGCCCTCTGACCCCCAGTGGGAACGCTGCCCCTCCCCCAGTCACATATGCATTTGAATACCTATCTGTTTGGCTGCCTTCCGTCCTCAAGGGCAGGGGCCACTTCTTAAATTCTGAATCTCCGATCCTTAGCACAGGGAGAGGCAGAAAGCCCCTGAGGCACACGAGTGGATGTGACCCAACTAAGAGGGTAGAAAGCTCTGGTGTAGACCGAGCGCCAGAGTGAGAATTCTCACTTAGGAGGTAGTCCAGGAATCTGTAGATGAGGCAGAAAAGCTTCCTCTTTCCTCTTATGCTTATAACTGGGGACTTCAAACTAAACTGACAATAGACAGATTAACAAGAAAAAAGGCACGCAAATTTTATTAATATGTCTATGTGCAGAGGGTCTTCACAGAAAAGAAGTGCAAACCCCAAAGAAGTGGTTCAATGTGGTGGCTTACATACCATTTTAACGGAGGGCAGTACTTTGTGAAGAAGGGACTCTTCAGAGACAGCAGGGCAGGAGGTGGGTTCCCTGTGGCAGGTTGGTAGGGAATGAGAGGTGGATAAGGGTGTTGTGCACAGTCCCTTCCAGGGACTGAGTTCCCCTCTTCCTGGGATGTGGAGAGGGACACCTGAAACGGGGAGGCCTGTGTCCCTTCCACATAGGGAGGTTCATACCTCATTTTAGGCAGAAAGCGGGAGTCAGAGGGTTATCCCAGAGTCTGCTCTTTCTCAATTGCCTTTAGTCATAAATAGTCCTCTTGCTAAAGTGGTGTATTCTGCAGGGCACATTCCGGTCCCTTCAAACTCATACTAGAAAGGACACTAAAGCTGGGACAGCCAGTGATTAGATAAGGGCCGTAGGCTACAGAGAGTAATCTTGTTGCTGTCATCTTGGCACAGAGTAAGCACCACAGAGTCCTAGTTATTTTTATTTTATTTTTGCATATGTTTTTATTTTAATAAAACGGTTCAGTCGTACCTATTTTCAGGGGCACAGGGTGACATCTCTACACCTGCACAGCGTGTAGGGATGAGGGGGCAGCTGGCTTCTCTGAGTCTGTGCAGAGGGCGGTTGTGGCTGAGAAGTGAGGGGGGAGTCTGGAACCACAAAAGGACCTGGCTTTTCAGGGAACCGAGGCTGGCAGCTCCAGGGACTGAAGTCAGGGAGGAGAACAAAAGCGAGGGTGAACCAGGATGAGCAAAGGCTGACGACCGGGGCTGAGTTCAACAGCAGGATCTCGGCGTCAGGGCACAGGAGCCTGGTCACCCACACTCTGCACAGTGGGTGCCCACGGTGCCACAGAGGGCCTGAGGTGGGCAGGGCCTGGCTGGTGCTGCGAGGAACCGCCTGCCTAGCCCTGTGTTCGTCTGTTCATCCCAAAGACGCCCCGTGGGTACCCGCTAGATTTCAGGAGCCCTGGGCGGCAGGGCGCGTGGCGTGCAGGGCCGCTGTCTCCTGGCACGACGACGTGGTCACAGTGATCCTTGACTTACTGATCAATTTAAAACATCTCTGCTGGGCTCGCTGTTTTGAAATCTTGAAATGTCATCTGTGAATCACTCAGAGGAGGAAGCGCCCGGCTGGGAAAACCACCCGCAGGCGGACCCTGTTCCCACGGGAGGCAGCCCCCCAAGATTGTGCCCCCGAGACCCGCCCACGCCCTCTGCAAGGCGCTGCCAAAATGCCCACCTTTCAGGTACCCTGACTTCAGAGCAGGCAGAGGGGTCGGCGCCAGGCAGGCAGATGTCTCAAACTGAAAGGAGAGCGAGGAGGAGAAGGAACCCAGGCTGCAGGAGTGGCCGGAACCAAGAAAGGACAACGAGGTGCAAGGTCCACAGGCCAGAAGCAGCCCCTTCTTTGGGTGATGTCGCCAGAGGATGCAGAGGAAATGTGTCCGGCTGCAAGATGCCACAGAGGGAGAGCTGGGGCCAAAGGCGCGTGGCCGTTCAGCGTGCTCCTGGTTCCAGGTGGCAGCCCTCTGGAGCTGTGGAAGTCCCTCCCCACCCAGCTCAGGGCACCACAGGTGCAGGAGCCACACTGAGGGCCACTTACCGCAGTGCTGGGAAGCCTGCAGGGCGAGCTGCCCACAGCCCTGGTTGGGCTTCTCCAGTAGGACTAAAGGTAATGGGGTGACTGCCCACTGGGTCATTCCCACTCCTCAGGAAGAAGGAGAAGGGCCCCCCCAGAATGATCCACAGCAAGACCCACAGTGGGTATGGTTGGCACGTCCCAGCCTTGGGCTAAGGGTATAATTGCTGGGAGGGTTTAATTTGCAATTAGTGACTTTAAAAAATTTCATTCATTGTTAATGAACACTAATTTTTGCTATAAAGACACAGGAATTAGTTATATATATTCTGATATTTTATTTTCCTCAGCTAAGTAGCCAAGTTCACATGTATAAGTAAATAAAAATAAAGGGAATTTTGTTACGGTGGGGTCATTCAATTATTTGTATTAGATATTTTCTAGTGTACCATTTTAACTTTCTCATCATTTCTTTTGCTGTAGTCTAAAACTTGTTTTCTTAGTGATTGCCCTGGGGATTACAATTAGCATCCTAGTTTATAACAATCTAATTTGGATTATCACCACCTGAATTTCAATAGTAAATAGAAACTTGGATCAAGTCCCCTTCCCTCTCCTTCATGCTGTTATCAAAACACAAGTTACATCTTTACATAGTACATGTCTGTTGACACAGGTGTCATTACTACTTTATACAGTGGCCTTTTAAGTAAGATGGAAGGAAAAGAGTTATCAGCAAAAATGCATCTAAATGTACCTTACATTTACCAATGACAGTTACTTCTAGTGTTCCTTATTTTGTCTTATAATGATGGCTATCTGTACAAAAAATTTAATACTTAAAACCATGCAGTCACAAGAAAAATATATACAAACACACACATACATCTTTTTCTTTCACAAAAATATGATAGACTACTCAAAAACCAAACCAAACCAAAACAAACTTCCAAGTATAAAACTACCTTCCATTGAGAGGGGGAATACTGTCCAAATTTGGGGTGCAGGAAAATTTGTTGATGATACCATTAGCAGGACCTCCTGAAACTTACATCTAGGGTTCCTGGTATTGAGCATCTCCAAAATAGTCCTATTCCTTTTATAATGGTTTCCTTCTTCCTCTTTATTTGTTCTTATTAGTCATACATGAGTAGAATGTATTTTGACATATTAAACACACATGGGGTGAGCATGACTTCCCCTTCGTCTGCTAGTACGTGATGTAGAGTTGCACAGATCGTATAATCACACATGCACACAGGAAAGAGATGTCCGATTCATTTTACTATCTGTCCTGTTCCCATTCCACCCTCCCTTCCCTTTGTTCCCCTTTGTCTCTCTGATCCGAAGTACTTCCATTTTTTCCTACTACCCACTCCCCTTATTGTGAGTCAGCATGTACATATCACAGAGCACATTTGGTCTTTGGTGTTTTGGGATGGGCTTATTTCACTTAGCACGATGGTCTCCATTTCCATCCATCTACTGGCAATCTAATGGTTTTTTTTTTTTTTTTTTTTTTTGATGCTGGGGATCGAACCCAGGGCCTTGTGCTTACAAGGCAAGCACTCTACCAACTGAGCTGTCTCCCCAGCTCCAATCTAATGGATTTTAATGATGTTAGAGCCTTTCTGGAATATTGATTTATTCTAACCTGCCCAAGTTTTAGTCTTATACTGATTCTAATGATCTAAAACTAGAAATTCTTAAAAAACAAAACAAAACAAAGCTTGTCTTTTAATGATGACCTTTTGTTTCCTAGTATAGGCCTATACCAACAGAGAATGTTTATGGAGGCTGCCTCAGGACTCTTTCTCTAATGGTGAGTTTGGATAAAACTTGGTTAATTTGTCTGAGGAGTTGTCTTAACAATTAGGATAAAGTTCTGTGGGGGAGACAGAATAGGAATACAGATTCAACAAGAGAAAGGAATAACGTAGATTTCCAAATCTCCAAAAGCATGTCCGCATATCTCAACGGACACTCGGGATGTCACATACACCACTCTATAAATCACACCCTTTCTAACTTAGAACTCGTGGTGACTTTCTTAGATATGTGAGAGGTACGTGGTTTTTGCCTAAACAGGTAAAGGCCACTGGACAGACTTCACGCTCACATGATCTGAGTGAGACCCCTGTAGGGCCCGCCCTGCCAGGTGTCCAGGAGACCCCTAGTGTCAGACTCCATCTGGATGGAGATGGCAAATGACAGACAAGGACGACCTGCTCCCTGGTGCACTGGCAGCAGCGCCTGCTCTTCTCCAACGTCTCGCTCTGAAATGTAAATCGCAATTCAGAAAGACGGTGAACATAGAACCAGCGATAAAGAGAACGTGTTCCTAGAGCTCGGAGGGGGACGGCCCTGCCCAGGAGGGAAGGGGGCACCGCTGCCCTGACCGGCTGCTCAATGTCCCCGCCTCTTCTTAGCTGGATGGTGACTTCTCAGCTTGAACTGGGGCAGCAAAACCTGCTTCCCTCCCCAAAACAGTGTGGCAGACCACGGCCAAGCTGGGGGACAGATGTCCACCCGCTGGCTCCTTCCTTGCCTCCCTGCGTGGCAGGGGTGCATTCCACAGGGGTACACCCCAGCCTCTGGGTTTTCTCTTTAAGTTGCCCAGGCTGGCCTCGAACTTGTGATCCTCTAGTTCCAGCCTCCTGAGTCTCTGGGATGGCCCGTGTACACCACCACACCCAGCTTCCTCTTCCTTTTAACTGAGAGAAGAGGCCAGCTGAAGAATTAGGAGGAGGAGGAGATTAAGAATAAAAGAGGAGAAGGAAGGGAGTAGGAGGAAGGCAGGGAGGCGGGGAGGTGGGGAGGAAAGAGGAAGGGAGGGAGGGGAGGTCAGGAGGGAGGGGAGAGGAGCCCTGCTCAGCAGGCTCTAATGCTGGGTGTGCTGGGCTCCTGGCCCTCCCTCTTCCCTTTGTCCCCTGGGATGGTCGCTCATGGGTAGCTGTCAATCACTCTGCGTATTTAAAAAAAAATCCCCCCTTTTAACTGTGAGCTCAGGCTACCCCCAGAGAGACTTTGCCGTGTCCAAGGGTCTCTCCTCCGAGGCCTGGACGGGGCCTTCCCTCCTCTGCTGCTGGTCTCTGATTTCAGTTGAGAGGCCCCTCTTATCTGCACATCCCAGTCAGTCTCTCTTACTCTCCTCTTCAAAACAAGACCCTTTTTTTTTCTCTTCCCAGAACTGTATCTGCTGCGATAACAGGCTGAGGAGGGCCACCCATCATCCTCTGCGAGACCACAAGCAGCTGCAGGCAGTGGAGCAGGCTCACAAACAAGGGTGGAGATCAGAGCAGGCGCTGGGGCCACCCCAGCAGGGAGCAAGAACAAGCTGAGCCCCTCAGCTCACAGCCACGAGCAGGAGGCAAACAACCTTCCAGAACCCAGGACACCAAAGACGACCCACACCATCATGAGGTGGAAGGTTTTGAAGTCACTGTCACTGTAGATTTATTTCAGAGACATCCCCCACGGCCACAGTCCCTGAGGACTGCCAACCCAAATCCTTGCCATTCAGCAGTCGGGCCTCCCCTCTCGGGTTCTGCATGGGAAGGGGCTCCCGGCTTTTCTGGACACTCTTAGGGTCAGGTTGCGGCACAGTAAGGTGGGGCCAGCTTTCGGGGGGGGGGGGCTCCGAGGTAAGCAAGCAAACCTGGAGACAGTGGGGCAGAGCGTCCTCCCTCTGCGCACTCGGCAGATGCCAGCCACTCCTCCTCAGGGTTGTGGAGACGTGGCAGTGGTGGCAGGCTCACTAACCCCCGGAGTCGGAGTCGAGGACAACACCTGCAGACTGGAAGCTGGGGAGCAGGTGTTCTGAGGGTGCCGCTCCTTTCCCCCAGGGAGAGCCCCAGGGAGCAGCCTGGTCTCTGGAAGAGGCGGCCTGGAGCAACGGTGGGATGCTGGGATGCTGGGTGAATTGTCCCATGTGGTCTCCCGGGTTTTCACAAAGGGCTTGTGAGGGCGAGGAGGGGCAGCCCCGAGGGCAGGTGCCCTGCTACTCTGCACTCACCGCCTAACCCAGGGAGGACGAGCAGCTTCCTGGGGCACGTGGGTGTGGTGCTTGTCATTAGTGTTAGTGCCCCTGGACCAGCATGAACTGGGTGCTAAGTGCCAAGTGTTCCAGGAACAGCTCCTACTAGTTTCTTTTGTTGAACTGCATCTGATAAAAACTACTCAAAAGTAACGTGCTGTGATTGATTGTGGATCTTCTCCGATGATCATAATTCTGGTAGGTTCTTTCTTGGACCAGATAACTCTGTAAGGGGAGAAAGTTGGCAGTGCATGTCCCATAAACAACATTCTTTCCCTTTCCTTTCTCTCTCCTTCTTCTCCAACAATCCCTTCTTTGCTCTTGGAAAAATATGGGTCTTGCTTTCCCTTGTACTCCTGGGGACCTCCTGGTTCCTTGTGATGGCAGTGTTAATACCAATAGAGGTGCTTTTGTTTCTTAAGAAGCTTGGAGAGTGAGGGGAAATGCTCGGGCCTGCCTTAGGCCCTCCTGCCCTCCTGCTGGGTTGCAGGGATCCCGGTTCTCAGGCCTCAGGCACCTCAGTTGTGGGAGAAGCCTCTCGAATCTGCAGTGAAACGGCCTTGACCTTCAACCTCCTGAAGGCTTCCTGAGGTGTGGTTTTGGTGTTTGTTTCTTGGTTTTGGGGCGGCTGCTTCCTGTTCCCTCCCACAGTTAGCTCACATCTACCTGGTAGAGAGTGGGCTTGGGTAAGATGGGTCTGCTCCCTGGCACTGATTTCTCAGATCCTGCGCTGGCCTCTGCACGCCTGTAGGACAGAGTCCAGGCTCAGCTGGGAAGCTACGCCTTCGTCCTGTGGACCAGTTTTAAGCCAGATGCGCTGCTAGCCTGCAAGACGAAGGCCAAGCGAGACCTGGGCTGAGACCCGATGCCAATCAACACTCCACCAACACTTTTCAAATACGCGAATCATCGCTTCTCTAGGCTTCAGGACCAGAGGCTCTGGGGGGTTCACGGTGGAAGGGGTGGGGTGACTCTGGCAGGGCAGTGAGGTCAGCAGGTCACAGGCATCAGGGTGGAGGGGAACTCCTTTGTCCTACACTGAACTCTGTCCCACTGCACAAACGGGCTGGAAGAGCCCTCCTCACTGGGCTCACTCTTCAGGGCGTTTGGGAGGCTTTGTGTTCTCCTCCACCTACGGTCAGCCACCCTCAGTGTCCATGTGGAGCTGGTTCCCAGACCCCCGTGGAGACGCCATGGATGCTCAGGTGTCTTTCATAAAAAGGCACATTAGTTGAATGTGACCTTCCTGTGTAATTTACGTCCTCTCTGCTCATGATGCCCAGCACCATGAGAATACTACGCACTGAATACGGTTATAAACGCTAGGTACTGTGCATAGTATATAGCTATACGCTGTACTGTTTAGGGGATGGTGACAAGAAAAACTCTGTATCTGTCCAGTATAGTCACAATCTTTAAAAAATACTTAGCGTCCTCAGTTGGTTGAATCTAAGGAAACGGAACCCGTGGATACAGAGGGCCCAGGACACTGCCCCCGCCACCTCCAGGGCCTGGTGGGAGAGGGACAAACATTTTCTCAAGTCAATCCATCATCTAGTCCAGGAGTGTCGAAGTTGAATGTTTATCTCCATACAGTGTTGTCTGCAATTTTATTGAGAAAGATAAGTCTTCCATGAAATGACCCCTTGAAAGTAGCTTAATGGGAATCCAAAGCATGTCTCTAACAGTAATCACTGCTTCTCCACCACTTTCTCTCTACTTCCTTGGCCCCACGATCTGAGGCTGCTCTTGTTTTCATAGCCCCTATTCTACTTTTATGGACTAAAAGAGAATTGTGTCAGATACACTTCATGGGCACCTCAAAAACTGGTACCTAGGAACGAGCATAGTAGGGAGCATTGTGACCGTTGTGTCAAAGGAGCAAGGTCATCGCTGCTTCCAGCATTTTCTGGGCAGCATTTTCACTGGTCCCTAATACACAGCATGATCAGCTGTAGTTGTCACCCTAGTTCCCTTTTCTTTACATGTCCTGGGATGAGAGGCATGTGAGAACGGAACTTGTGGTAAAGACTACCTTGCTACGGAAGGCCCCCACCCATCTCACCTTCCGCTGGACCCAGTTGTAACTAGGTAGTGGCTGGTAAATATATACAATGCAGTGGGCATTGCCACACCGGTATCTTCAGTAGAACGAACCGGAATTTACAATTTATACCTCTTTTGAAATGTGATGAAGCAATGTAGAGTTCAGCAACTGGATGAGCACATTTTCTCTACTGTATTGCACTCTTTTGCACAATGTGTAAAAACACAGCACAAGAAACCCACAAGAGAAGGAAACAGAATGACGAGATTGTGCAGGCTCAAGGTGGAGGGCAGAACTGCGCACCCCACCTGGCAACATCCACTTTTTTCTGTTCTCATCTCCAAGTCTCTGCTGCTCTCTCCTTCTAAATCATTCCTTTCTAATATCCATCCACATGTCTATTCACCCAGCCAACCATACATCCATACATCTACCCATTCACTCATCCATCTATCCATCCATTCACCCACCCATCCACCTATCTGTCCATCCATCCATCCATCCATCCATCCACTCATTCACTCATCCATTCAACCATCCATCCATCCATCCATCCATCCAGCCAGCCAGCCAGCCAGCCATTCATCCATCCATCCACTCATCCATCCATCCATCCATCCATCCACTCATCCAGCCATCTACCTACCCATCTACTCATGCATCTATCCACCCATTCACCCATCCATCACACTAGCTGCTGCTGATACAGACTCAGATTAGGGTCCTAGTTCCTGGGTGGGGGTGCTGACTTGCAGGCAGTCTTTACTGCTTTTCATAGTGCAAATACTCTCAAGTTACTAACATGACATTACTGAATGCAAAGCTGTGCAGTAGCATACCACTATACAATGCGATAGATAGAAATAAATTTCAGTGCACAGATCATAGTAAAATACATTGATTAGGAACTGATGAGTTTTAAGTATTTATTAACATCATTTTAAAAATAATTTACTTAATTGTACATTTATAATGTTTAATTTTAAATCATGGTTGTTTTAACAAATGGCTCACAACATTTCTAAAATTTTCACAATGTCTCTTATAGATAAGTATGCACTGACTCTAACACACTGCTGGATAGAGAAAAATAACCCATGTTGTCTGCTTTATGAAAATAGTTTTATATTTAATTTAGAAAAAAAGATATATACTATATATGTAAGTAAGAAGTAGTTGACGTGATAGTGCAGTAGGGGAAAGATTGGGTATAAAATTAGTGGGGAAAGACACATCCAGCCCAAATGTATAATACCCAATGTGGCTGTATTTGGAATAAGAAAGTAATTAAAGTTAGCTGTGATTGTAAGAATGAGGCCCTGATCCAACAGGATTAGACTCCTCCTAAGAACAGTCATCAGGAACCCACGCTCTCTCCAAGAACATGCACCAGCAAAGACTGTGAATGTCAGTCAGAAAGAGAGCTCTTGACAAACACGAAATCTGCTGTCATGGGCTCAGGACAGCAGCCCCAGAATGTGGTACCATGGCATTTAAGAGCACAGAAGCAGGGAGCTCCCACCTCCCCTCACCCCCGCCCTCTTCTGAAACAGGTCAGAAGATGCTCATTTGAGAAGTACCTTCCCTGTATCCAGCAAAAAGAATGTCCTTACTTCTAAAGACACAACAAAAAATCTGAATAAATAGGCCTTGTTTGGTTCCCCCAGTTGATCCCCTTCGATCGCGCCCTCCTTGTCCAGTCAGGCATGTGCATGGCTGTCTCTGTGTGTGTGGGTGTTCATTTCTGAAGGCTCCTGTGTCATGGAAACATATTAAATAACTTTGCATGTCTTTTGGGGGGAGGGCAGGGGATGGAACTTAGGGCGCTCAACCACCGAGCCACATCCCCAGATGAATTTTATTTAGAGACAGATTAGTGCCTTGTTTTTTTTTTGCTGAGGCTGGCTTTGAACTCGTGATCCTCCTGCCTCAGCCTGGGACAGATAGAAACCTATCTTTTACCCATTAAGGTCCAGGCTATTTCTCAAATTCCAGCTACTGGGATTACAGGTGTGTGCCACTTCACCTGGCCGCATGCTTTTATCTTGTTAGAAGGGAACTCAGCCACGAACCTAAGATGGGAAAAACATTTTCCCCCTATAGCTGGAAACTTATGTTTTGGTTTGGGCTTGGACTCCCCCAAATCTCATGTGTAGGAAGCATGGAGCCCAAGGCAGCAGGTCCAGAGGTGGGGCTTTAGGCAGTGATGGAATCCTGGAGGCTCTGACGAAGGTGGATTAATCCACTGATAGCTGGTTGGACCACTGGGAGGGGAGACCTGTTGGAGGAAGTAAGTCACGGAGTGTACCCCAGAAGGCTTTATATTCTCCCCAGACTCTCTTTCTCTCTCCCTCTGCTTCTGGCTGCCAAGAGTTGAGCAGATTTTCCCCACTGTTTGCTCCCACCATGATGTTTCTGTGACGGAGTTGGCCAACCATGGACCGAACCTCTGGAACCATAAGTTGAAATAAATCTTTCCTCCTCTAAGTTGTTCTTCTCAGGTGTTTTAGTCACAATGATGAAAAGCTGACTAACACACTTGATCTTGGACTTGTAGCCCCAAACGCTGAAAGAAAATAAGCCTCTGTTGTTTAAACCACCCAATTTATGGTGTTTTGTCAGAACAACCCAATCACACTCTTGCAGAGCCCTAGAATGAAGTTACCTTGGGAACAAGTTGGTAACTTGAACTCCACGGAAGCCCCTGATGGAGCGCACAGGACTGACTGGAACTTGAGAGGGGGACCCTCCCTGTTCAGATCCATGTTTTAATTGTCAGCCAGTGTCTGCAGATGCAAGCACCTGGCACAACTGCCATCCTTGGCCTAGTGTCTTGTCAGCTTTCTTGCTTCTGTGACTAAATGACCCAGCACAACTGTGGAGGAGGAAATGTTTATTTGAGGTCTCAGGGTTTCAGAGGCCTCAATCCACAGAAGGCGGAGAGAGGACAGTGGAGGGAAGCAGCTTGCATCCTGGTGATGGGGAAGCAGATGGACAGAGACTCCACTCACCAGATACAAATACATGCCCCAAAGCCACGCCCCATTCCCACCTCCTCCAGTCGCACCCCACCTGCCTCCAGTTACCACTCGGTTAATCCCATCTGGTATTAGTCACTGATTGGGTTAAGGCTCTCACAGCCCAATCGTTTTTCCTCTGAACCTTCTTACCTGTCTCACATGGGAACTTTTGAGGGACACCTCACATCCAAACCATAACACCTAGCGTAAGCCTGGCCAGGGAGATGGGAGAAGTCCAACATCGGAGCCCATGCTGAGAGGGTAGTGTGGGCAGGCAAGCCTGGGAGAGCGGTGGGTGGGAGCGGCTGGTGCAAGTGCGTCACCCTGCAGGCCTGCTCTCCAACAGTGACTTCTCACCACAACAGAACACACAGCCTGCATTGGGTTACTAACACTTTCCAGTTCCCAGGATTTCTGACTTTGAGAACAAAATGTATGCCCTTAAAATGTCTTTAAGATTCTTAGACAACTTGGTGGCTGTGGAGAACCTAAGAGAGTTCTTCCTAAAGTAGAGGTGACCGAATAGCACAAAAACCCCTTAAGAGTTGGGACCATTCACACTCTGATTTATAGATGAGGTGATGACATATCTGCCAGAGATTGTAAGTGTCTAGAGAAAAGATGCTGATTGTGACATCAACAGCTGGTTATCTCTGGGTGACACATTTTGGGAGGAAAATTTAGTCCTATATATTTGCTTGAGTTGTTTTGTATTCTTAATAATTTCACCTTTTTGGATTAAAAAAATTAATAAACAAACCTACTGAGTTAGTCAGTTTTCTATTACTATAACAAATACCTGAGATAATAAACTTATAAAGAGAAAAGGTTTATTTTGGCTTATAGTTTTAGAAGCTTCAGTCCATGGTCACTCAGCTTTGGGGACAGCAGCTCAATGTGGTGGACGCTCTTGGCGGTGAGGTGAAACTGCTTACTTTAAGACTGGGAAGTGAAAGAGACCAAGAAGAAGGGCGGGGTCCCTCAATTCCTCCAAGGGTACACCCCCACCTCTTGAAAGTTCCCCTACTTCCCAATAGTATGGCACTGGGGACAAATGGGCCCTGGCCTCTGTAGCACCTGCCGATTTTTAAAAAGCCAAGGAAGGTTAAAGAGGAACTTAAAAATCCAACCCTCGGCGCTTCGATGGTTAGTGTACAAACTTCCAGCTCTGTCTTGGGGGCATGTCCTTTCCAGCAGTCTCAGATAAAGGGTTCCATTTCCAGGGTGGAACTACTGAGCCCTGGGTGGGAGGCTCAACGCTGGCTCACACTCTGACGTCAGGTCAGGAAGCCTCACCCTGCTCACTCTTTCTTCCTTTTAACCCTCCTTTTTCATTCCTCACGATCGTTTCAAAGCCTAAACCACGGTCTGTCTCTCTTCCTCTGCAGAGAAAATACACCATCAGGTGCCCTCACGCTCTCTGCCACCTGTTAATCTTAACCCGCCCTTTCTTCCCCTGGGTGGGACTGAGACCTATCTTTTACCTGTTCAAGTCCATGCTATTTCTCAAAAAACAAAACAAAAACCATTTTTTCCTGGCATTGTAAATAATGATATTCATATTAAAAATTTAGGAAATGTAAGACAATATGAGAAGAAATAAAAACTAGATGTAACTCCAACACTGAGACAATTGATGCTAATATTGTAAATTCTTTGTTTTTTCCATGCATGGTTGTATGTATCTGTATATTAAATGTGTATTTTTTTTACAGGATTGAAACCATTCTGCATATGTTATTTCATAAATCTTTTTTTCTCTTACAATAGATCATGAATATTTTTGCATGACCACAAATATTCAACAATGAAATTTTAAAATATTTTCCTTTCTCTCTTTCATTTCTTTTTCTTTTGTTGTTGCTGGAGATGGAACCCAGGACTATGTACGTGGCAGGCTAGCATTTCACCACTGAGCTATACTCCTAGCCATGAAAATATTTTAAAATTGGAAGTAATTTTTCTTACTTTAAAAATCAGGGTATGCTTATTGTAGAATAGACTCTCCAGTTATAAGGAAGAAAAACCCAGGTACCTATAATCTCATCTCTGAGGTATTCTCAGTCAACATAATTTTTATATACCTCTATTTTACAAAAATCTAAATCTATTTTACAAAAATAGATTTAGTCTGGCAGTATTCTCTGTTGTTTGTGATACACCAGTATTGTTCCATCACCTCGTAACACCGTGTAGCTGTGACTACAACGACAGTCTCTGTTTTCTAGATGGGAAACTGAGGCCTCATGAAGCTAAGTGACCCGTCCAAAGTCTTCCTGGCAGAGGTGGGATGGATGCAGGCAGCGTGTCCCCTACGCGGGTCCCTGACCCACCTGTGCAGCTCTGAGCTCACACAGAACCCGTCCACAACAACAGATATCCCTCCATGCAAGCTTGCAGAGATCTGGGCCACCCAGCAGCAGGGGACTACTGAGGTAGGTTGTCCTGTGTGTGTGTGTGTGTGTGTGTGTGTGTTGCTGGGGATGCAACCAGGGCCTTGGGCATGCTAGGCAAGCGCCCCACTGTGAGCTGCCCCCGCCCTCCTGCGCTCCCTAGGTTTTCCTTCTCAATTACTGATGCCTGTGGGACCCCTTCCCTTTATGCTGAGTGGATTCTCACTTCGGCTCTTCCCCAAAGCCTAACTGATGATCTGAGTCTTTATTTGTTGAATCACCTATGATATCTCCACTCATTAAGTGCCTTAAGTGCCTCCTTTGTCTTGGCTTCTATTTTCTCCTGCCTTCTTTGGAAACACATCTCATGTATCTTCCCCTCTCTGCACTGGGTCTTGGGACTCATAGCTGACTCTGAGCTATCCGTGCAGCGCCTAAGGAATGCGCTCATTTGTTCAACTCCTTCACAGGAGACGCAACAGTGACTGAAATACAACATCTCTTGGGCCGTGCAATTCAGAGGTGTGTGCAACACTCTTAGAAACACATACACTACAATTACACACCCCAACCCCTGTTCTCAGGGACTCACAAATACGGTCTCATTTAACCCTCTCAGCCCGGCTTTGCTTGGGGACTATTTTTGTCCCCTGTTTCTCATAGGAAGCACAGAGAGGTTAAGAAACTTGCCTAAGGTCACTTAACTTTGTGGAGGGTTGAGAAAAGTTAATAGGTAATTCCAATTTTACACAATAAATATTTTTTGAAGGGGAAGTACAGGGTTCTGTGGGAACTATTAGCAAGAACATACATTGGGCTATGGGAGTCAGGAAAGACTCTGGGGAGTGGCTCCACACTCCTCCCAGAGCTTGAGAGGGCGCAGGCTGTGAGCAGGTAGGCAGGGGGTAGGTGGGTGTGAGCGCTCAAGGACCGGAGGAGAGAGAACGCAGCTGGGAGGAGCCAGGCGTGGGGGGCAGTGTGGGATGGGCGCGTGAGGGAAGGGGCCGCAGCTGTCCATCATCTCTGGCCTTGTGAGATGCCTGAAGGCATTTTCACCATGCTCTGGAGGAGAGGAGGCCTGGAAGGGCATTAAGCAGGAGAGACATTGCCCTGGCTGCTGGTGAGGGTAGGTCACTGGGGCAGGAACGTGGGCAGCGCAGAGTTAGGGGCCCCTGCACCAATCCAGGTAGAAACCTTGCCGGCGCGAACCAGAGCAGTGGGAACAGGATGGGGACAAGGCAGATGCAGCAGCTGCTTCGAAGCACTTGATTGGACAGCGGGCGTAGACAGGGGGGTCGGCGACTATGACCTGGCTCTTCTCTCTACTAACCAGCCTCCAGCACTAACATCCTGGTCTCTGACAAGTGTGGGTATAGTTAACAGCTAGGCTTAGTATCTGTACGGACAGGAAAGATGAGCCTGGCCACAGTCGGATCATAAGGTTCCTGTGCCTCCCGGTCAACAGGCGCTGCCCTTCGTGGGGAAGGCCTGGGAGTTCACAAACAGCAGCTCTCCAGAGCGGACTCTGGGGTGGGCCGCGGTACATCTGAAACAGGTGTTTATTAGGGCTTAATGCGCTATATTCCACAAACCGTAGACGCACCCTCTGAAGCGCACGGCCAGTGCTTTCAGGATATTCATGGACGTGCACGACCATGGCCACGATCTAAGTCTAGGACATTTTCAACACCCTTTAGAGACCTGCGCCCAGCCGCAGCACTCCCCAGTCTGGCCCCCACCACACCGTTCGCCCGCTCTCGGCCTGGACATGTGTCCTGGACGTTCGCATAAGCCACACCGCAGCAAGCGCTCTCGGCCTTCTCCCCCTCCGCCTGGCCCGCGCACCAGCAGCTCCACCCACCCTCCAGGCGGGACTCCGCACTGCGTGGCCACGGCACTGTGTGTTCACTCTGCAGCTGGTGGACGTTCGGGCGGATTTCACCTCCGACCCGAATGACGCTGCGTGGACATCACGCACAGCGCTCTTGACTCGCGTTTTCCACAGGGGCCGCGCCGTCTTGCATTCCTGCCAGGCATGCGCTAGGCTGGGGTCCCCCCGCCCCTAACTCCAGTGGGTGCCAAGTGGCATCTCGCTGTGGCTTTGATTTGCATTTCTCTGGGGACTAATGGTGTCCAACGACTCTTTATGGGCCTGTTGGACACTTGTATATCTTCTCTGGGTAAATCTATATATAAATTGTTTGCCCATTTTTAAATTAAGCAGTGTTGGGAAGCATTCTTCACATATCATGAATACAAGCCCCTTACAAAACATGCGATTTGCAAATATTTTCTTGATCATGTCCTTGATACATAAATGAAATCCCATTTATGTGAGTTGGCTTTCTGTATCAAATATGAGAAATCATTGCCTAAGCAAAAGTCAGGAACATTCACTCCTGTTTTCTTCCGGGAATTTTATACTTTCAGCTCTGACCTTAGGCTGTGACCCATTTGGAGCTAATTTTCTGGTGCGGTGTGCAGTCGAGGTCCAAATTCATTCTTTTGCGGTTAGGTATCTACTTGTGCCAGTGCCATTTGTTGGAAATCCTCTTTACTCATTCAATTGTCCTGATAAGTACAAATTAATTTTGTTCTTTATACTTTTTCTTTCCCAAACTAGCTTTGAGATATCTACACATGTGCTTAATTATTTAAATAAATAAATAAGTGCATTCAAAATGAGCCCCCCCCAAAAAAAAATAAGAAAGGAAAAAGAAAAGGGAAAGAAAAGCAGATCTGCCCCCTTTTCTTTTTTAATGGAAGAAGCAGATCATTCCAAACGCTTCAGCTGAGTTGCATTTAATAGGGTTTCTTCTCTAACTCCAAATCAAACCAGCCCTCCTCCTTCAGTGTGTTCTCAAAACAGTCAACCCTCTCCCAAATCCCACTACATTAGGGTTGGTGACAGCACAGTTATTTGGTCAGCTATATTATTCAAGCAAAGTAAACGTCCATAAAAATAATGCATGTATGGTCCTTGCATGTCATGCACACTTGAGAGACCATCCTTGCACCAGGGCAGGAGACACATGCCATTTAACAGCATAAGTTGTTTGACCACAAGGCCAATTTAAAAATACTATCAAGCCTGTGGAGAAGTAGATCACATTTAGTAGTAAAATTCGTCAAATGCAGTTTTAAAAGAGCCACATCTGATAGCAATGGGAGGGACCTTGTAAACTGGATCAGTCCTGAGTATCTGTGTGGTGCTGGAGATTGGACCCAGGGCCTCATGCGTGCGATTTAGAGCCCAGCTCTTCAAAATCTGATGTGGGGGTGAACCAGCGAGGATCTGGGTCAACAGTGGGGTCTGCTCTCACCTGGAGGCTAGGCAGTTCGGGCCTGAGAGTGTGTGTTTCTCACGCTCCCTGGAGATCAGCTACTGCTGGTCCTTGGGCCTCTGAACAGCCAGGCCTGTACACAGGGGTTCTCACCTGGACCAGCAGTATCAGCATCTGGGGAGCACATGCAACATGCAGATGCCCAGGCCCTGCCCCAAGCTATGAACCACAAAAATGGGGGCAGGGCCAGAGAGCTGTGGCCAAACCCCTCAGTACCTCTGAACCTGAGGTACGACGTGAGGACTAGGCCTTGGGGCTCCCTGATGTCCCCTCACAGTGCTGTGTGACTTGTCTGCAGCAGGAAGGTGGCTGAGGTGCTGTGAGGGGGGTGGGAATGAGCTGGGGGCAGAAGGTACCACCTCCGAGAGCCGAAGCCCCTTCCATTCCCGGCAGGCAGTGCGGCGCCGGCAGGGACTCTGCGACAGCTTGGGCTGCACGGTCGTCTGTGGCTGGAGGCCATCCCGATCGTCTGGATGTGTGGGGTGAAGCCAGGAGGCAGGTGGGGCATGTGGACCAAGCAGCCCCACGTCACAGTCCCCGGCAGGTGCAGGGAGACGTTCGCCGTCTGAGTCCTACAGCTCACGCCTGGGCGTCCAGACGGAGTCTCGGTTCTGCTGAGCCATGCACCACTCGAGAGGTGCCCCTGGCAATCCTTCATCCCCCCTTCCCAAGGTCTGACCATAGAAAATGTCTCCACTTTGCCAAGTATCCCCTGGGAGCAGAACTGTCCCAGCTGAAAGCCACTGGGGTAGAAGCACAAGGTTTTGGCAGTGTCTCCTGTTGGAGGCAGGGTCCCCAGGCAGGGACATCAGCAGGAGCAGACACCGAAGTATGGCAAGGACACTGCCCAAGCCCGAGAGGCCCTGTCCTCCCTCTCCATGGCAACAGGAGCTCAGATCTCTGTCCAGGATGGTGCAGCTGAAGGCTGCACTTGAAGAGGGCCCAGAGGGGTCGAGGGTAAGGTGCCCGGCCTGACCCACACCCGACTGCTGTCCTGCAGCCAAGACAAGGTGGAGGCCCAGGGCCTCACCTGAGCCCCTGGTCCCCGGGCCTGGGGCCAGTCCTGGCCACAGTCTCTAAGTCACATGACTTCTCTTGAGTCACAGTCCCCTCATCCACAAAATAAAATCACTGAAACTCCCTCCTTTACAGGAACAGCTGGAGGATTAAATCATGTCACACGTATCTCACACAGAAGTGACGACTCTGTTCCTCAAGTCATCCTGTAACTTCTTGGGCACCTCGAGTCGCATGAGAAGTGGGCCCAGGATGTGCCAGGGTGGCTGAGTGGCAAGACCACCTGGCTCCCCACAGGCTGTGTGACCTTGACCACCCTGGCCAGTCTCGACTTCCTCACCAGCAGAACGGGGTCGGAGCAGCGGGTCCCCAAGGTCCTGCTTCCTCCTAACCACCATGGCTGTGTCTGGCCTCAACCTGCCTTCACACCTCAGCTGCCCTGGACCACAGCCTAGACCAGATGTCCCGACCTCCTTATTCCCATTCTCGGACGGCTGCACCCGCCTCCGCAGATCACACCCCAGGGCTCTGTGGAAAGGAGCGCGCCCCGATTTCCCAGCCTGCAGTGTGCCCTCCACCCCGAGTCCTGAGGGTCCATGATATGCTGGCTTTCTTCCAAGCCTTCTCTGGAGCCTGACCAGTCGCCCTAACTAGGTTCAATTCCTGGGAGCTGGACCGGTCATCTCCTTTGTTTGGCCAGTCACTTCAGTCAATCTCTAGAGCCAAGAGGGAGGAAGGCACTCTTGTCCCCGTGTGCCTGGCCTCCAGCACCGAGGGCAGTAGGCAGCCACGGGGCACCCCTCCTCCTGCACCCTGGAGGGTTGCCATGGAGAAAGGCTGCCATTGTGGAGCTCTGGCCACACACCAGCACTCTGCCTTCGAACCCTTGGAGGACGCACATTTAATTAGACCAAGCTCTCCTCATGGCCCTTCAGGGAGCCAGGGCAGTACGGTGACATCATGCAGCTCAGGGCTCACTCACTTACCTGGCCTGGAGGTGTGGGCTCGCCTGGCAGCGCCCCACCTGGATCACACCCGGCTCTCCACCCTCCTTCCCCCCTCCCCATCCTTCCGTCTTCCCAGCCAGCTAGCTGACTTTCTCACGCTCGGTTGCTGGGTGAGAACCTCCGCTGCGTATCTGCACAATGGCGCTGATCGCAGTGATTAAATCCATCAAGTCTGATTTCATAATCATCCAGTGTATAATTGCCCCACACGTGGTATCCCAGCTGCCTGGTACAAGACTCAAAGACGGCGAGAAAGGAAGCACTTGCAGGGAGGTTGGCAATACGTGTAGGCTTAACACCACATTGACCAGGACGACGAAGCTCAGGGCTCTGAAACCTTGCATTGCAATGGTGAAAGAGCTGGTCCACGGTCTCCCTGTGTGACTTCCTTCAGCATCTCAAGTATGAAAACACACCTTGCTTCCTGCTCCCCCCGCCGGGGCTTTATTCTCAGAAAGGATTGTACGGTCAATGGTATGCAATGGAAGAATTTTATCAGCCGAGGAAGTCACTCCTGAAAACTGTCATTCAAAGCACTTTGAAAAGCACAGTCACTGTAAAAGTACGGCAGGTATAGTTGTATGAGGAGCCCTGTAGAGAGCTTCATCCAGCTGTCTCGCCTTAGGATCAGGGCGGGCAGCGATTGGTGAGCATCGTGTTTAAAGTGAGGAGGCTCTGATGCAAAGGTTGGTCTCACAGCCTCTGTTCCTTCTCCGGAGTTGAAACTCAAAATTGTACCTGATCAAAGGAGGTGGAAGAAAGGGACATTCTCCTTTCATTCTTTTTGATCAGTCCCACTGGGTTTCTCCATAAGGCATTTCTTTTCCTTCCATTTCCAGACCCCTGAATGCCTAGAGGAGACCCCAGCAAATGCTGCCAGTCTTCCCAAAGCCTCTAGTGAAGGTGTAAAGTCACGCATCTTCAAATGCACATCCCACTCATGATTCCATGTTTCCGAGGGCTCAGTTCCTTCAGACAACCCTCCAGTCATCTGAGAGGCTCCAGGTTTCTGCAGCTTGAAACCCTTGTGAGGCAGGAAAACGAATTAGTGTCTGGTGTGTGATGAGCCACTTGGAGCCTTCCTGGTTGGGACGGAGAAGCCCGTGGAGGGGCATCTGCAGGCCTGCCAGAGTTCACTAGAGGCCCAGGGGAGGCAAGAGCTGTGTGTGCCCATCACTGACTAGCCACGGCTTCATTCCCTATGTCTTTCTCTGGGTTTTACTTTACAATAAAACATTTTTTAAAAAAGTAATCAATTTCTAAACAATTTGTAAAAGAAACTACAGATGGCAGAGAAAAGCTCATGAAACACATAAAATTATCAGACAGACTGTAAAATGGTCCATGTTTAACATATTTAAAAAACCACAAGTTTGAAAATACATGCAAGAAATTAGAAATAATATAGAATATTCAAACAAGTTTGAAAGACGATAAAGTAGAATTTGGGGAAATAAAAAGATAATAACAGAATAAAACTCACTGACGTGTTTATCATCAGATTAGACGCTCCTGAGAAAAGAACTCGGAAGTTACAAAGATCTGAAGGCAGCATCGGGTATCCAGTGGGGGAGGCAACGAAATGGAGAACGTGAAAGAGAAGTCAAGACGTGGAGTAGAGTTAAAGAGAGGCCAGAGCAAAGGCGAGGTCTGGATATATATACGAAGTACGCTCAGAACTTAAGAAAATAAAAACCTGATTAAAAACTAAAATCTGAATGCGCCCCACCAAAGAAGACGTATGGACGGCAGAAGACTCGTGAAAAGATATCGCTCAGTGTCGGTGGTTATCAGGAAAACTCAGGCCCAAGGTGAGATATTAATGTTCACTCTTAGAACAGCTCAAATAAAAGCCACTGGTGACACCACACGCTGGTGAAGACGTGGAGAACTGGATGGCCCACGCACTACCACTGGGATGTGAAATCCTACAGCCCCCTGGAGATCAGTTTGACATTTTGTCAAAAAACCAAACTCCTCTTACCGTAGGGTCCATCCATCACCCTCGTCAGCGTCTATGTCACAGAAAGTGAAATCTGTATCCACACAGATACCGAAGGGGCCTGGGGCCTTTCCCTGTCATAGTCAGATGCTGCAAATGACCGACTTCGCTCTGTAGGCGACCGGCTGGATGGACTGGCAACCGGCCTCCGAGCACGGCTCTGTGGTCCACGGAAGGGCCGTGGCCCTCGTTCTCAAGAGTCCAAAGCATCTGCCTCCAATTGGGAGCTGTCAGAGGGTAAGGAAGGCGGGGACCGTGACGGGCACAGGAGGGAGCTTGCCCGGGAGGCGAGGTCTGCGCTGCACTGGGACGGGGGTGGCCCCGGAGGCACCTAGCGCGTCTGACAAGGTGGCACTGAGCCACGCTCACCATCCATGTCCCTTGACTGGTCTTGACACTGTGCCCGTTATGCAGAACATACCTCTGGGGAGACGGGGTGAAGGCTGTACGGGACTTTGCACTGTTTTCGGTGACTTCATGTAAATCTATAATTATTTCAAATTAAAAGTGAGGAAAAGAAAATAAAAGGTAGAATTTTCCCCAATAGATGAAGGACACAAACTTCACCCAAAAGGCTAAGTGAATCCCAGGAAGAAGAACACACACACACACACACACACACACACACATTCACACGCATGCACAAACACATGTGTACCTTTAGAAAAACCGAGACGGGGTGTGCCAGGCATAACTGCTGCAGCTTGCTGATTCTGTAATCAGCGCGAATTCCGTGAGGGACCTTCCCGGTTCTTCCCTTCCCAGGAAATGCTCTCCACATTAGCGTGCACGTGCCAGTGTGTATGTATGTGTGTGCACACACGCACAGACGTGTCTGTTTCCTAAAGGGCTGCATTCTGTTTTATGTTACACTTTCTCTTACATATTATCCAGAGATTCAAGACTGCACCAAACTTTCTGTGACAGTCATGAGCACCACCCTTCCTCCATTGCTGGGTGCGGCGAGCCCACGAAGCCCGTGAAGCCCGCGAAGCCCGTGAAGCCCGCGAAGCCCGCGAAGCCCGCTAAGCCCGTGCCTGTGTGGGAGGGTGGAAGGCAGGTGGAGAACATGAGCCTCCTCTGCAGTAGCCTCCTAGCCGTCCTCGTGGAAGGAAGGGTCAGAAGGAGGAGGACACACAATCCTGCCCAGCACGACCCGGGGCTGCAATTCTGCTGACCTGCCTCCACCAGAACGAGCATCTCTTGAGGGGTTTCCAGACCCCTGTGCCTAGCGGGGCCCCAGCAGATGCCGCCAGTCTTTCCCAAGCCTCTAGCGAAGGCGCAGAGATACGCATCTTCAAAGTGCACATCCCACTCACGAGCGTCCCCAGGACGAAGCTGGCCAGGAAGGTCAGCACCTGTCCACACGCACCTGTCGACAGTCTCCGCTTTAGCTTCTCAAACGCTTCTAGCACCTGTGGTCCTGGGGGTCCAACCCGGGCCTGGGGCATGCGGGGCCACTGCTCTCCTGCTGAGCGGCACGCGCTCTTCTTTCTCTTGCTTGAATGTTTTTTTCTTGTTGTTACTGTTCTTTAGTGACACGTGACATGCATCTTGACATGTCGCACATACGTGGAGCGTATCCATGTGCTGTTCTCGAAATGACTGAAAGCTCAGAACCTACCGCGGTGCAGGTAGGAAGCTTTCTGCGTCCCACCTCCCCCGGTGACACACGGCACCATGGAAAACAATGGAGAAGGTCCCACAGTCCCCGGCACTAAGTGCCAGGACAGACCAGTACTCTAAGTGTTTCAAACGCAGTGCCATCCTCCGCTTGGCTCCGTCCTCGATGCCTCCCCTCCTCCCCGGACTCCCCTTCCCAGGTGCAGGCTCTCTGGTCTCTTTAACTGGCCTCTCAGGCCCCCAGCGTCTCTCCTTCAGACCTCGACTTGTGTCCCAGGAGAAGAACCTTGGAACCTTTTCACTTATCTACTGCCCAGCCTTGCACGGCCACACAAAGCCTGCCACTTTGAGTCCACACAACGTGTCCAAGCAGCGAGGCCGTAACCGGAGCCACACTGCAGCTGCAAGACGCTCGAGACGTCAGTGTCTCCCGGGCCTGGAGTTCAAGCTCATCCCGTCCCCGCGGGCGCTCCTCGCGCTGCCCTGGCCTGCGTGAACCTCTCCAGAGCGGCCCGTCCAGGGTACAAGCCTGGTCCCCGCACGAGGCTGCCTGCGTGCGCCAGCCGTGGGAACTGGCCGGGAGACCTCGAGGGCTGCTCGGCCGCTCTGGGCCTCACATTCTACACTCTCGGAGCCAGACGCCCTCCATACCTACCGCCTCGGGTTCCCCGTGTCCAGCAAGTGAACCTCCATGGAGGCTTGGAACCGCCGCGGCTGAGAGCTGGGTGGGCGTCTTCTCACTCACCTGAGCCTCAGCACCTGGAGGGCTCGCCTCCCAGAGCAGGGCCTCGAGGCTTGGAGAGGGTAAGCCACTCTCCCCAGAGCAGCCACGGTACAGACGTGAGCTGGAAAGCCAGCCCAGGTCTCTGGCTTCAGAGCCCACCCTCCCCACCACCCATACCCTATAACCCCCAGCCCCTGGCTTTGCATACAGCAGGGACTCCATCAATACTGTTTACTATACCCAAAGCACTTAAAATCCACACACTACAGTGACACAGCCACCTCAGTGTTCCTAGCTGCTCAATTCACAATAGCTAGATTGTGGAGTAAACCTAGATGCCCTTCAACAGGTGAATGACTAAAGAAAATGTGGTACACAGACACAGTGGAATATTACTCAGCCTTAAAGAAGAGTGCAATTATGGCATTTGCAGGTAAATGGATGGAACTGTAGAATTTCATGCTAAGTGAAATAAGCCATTCCCCAAAAACCAAAGGCCAAATGTTCTCTCTGATAATCAGATGTGATTGTGGGGGATGTGGAAGAATGAAGGAACTTTGGATTATGCAGAGGGGAGTGAGGGGAGGGGTGGGGTGGAGGTGAAGGGAAAGACAGTAGATTGAGACAGACATTATTGCCCTATGTACATGTATGAAAAAAATTATTTTAAAAAAGGGAAAAGAAGTAAAGCATGTTGCGTATCCTCCCCTACGTCCTTTCACACTCTGCCCTGGCCTGGAGCACCCCACCCTCCGTCTCAGTCTCCAATCGTCCGAGCTTTCCTGAGACACTCTCTCCTTCCTCTGGGTTTCTAGGACACATCCGACCCGTGACGCTCGGGCCTGGCCGCGCCTCTGGGTCTTGAGTTGTCTGTTCCACGTGCCTTGCTCCACCACTAGGCCCGTCTTCTGCGGGACCATTATCCTGAAAAGGCTTTGAGAAACTTCTGGAGTGAATCAGCCCGTTCATGACATGAGCCCCAACATCACTGGCACTGGGTGACCTCTGCTCCCAGCAGCCGCTGGAAACCTCCTTCCGCTCCTCAGTCGGACTCCACCTGGATCAGGACCCTCGGTGCAGCTGTGACGAGGTCACGCTGCCCACGCTGGGGCGGGTGACCTGCCTGGAGCCCGCAGGCCCTGCCGATGGCGTTACAGCTCTTCTGGCTCCGCCGGCCGGGCCTGAGGGTGTCACCGGCCAGCACTGCCCGCATGGACAAGGTCTCCGCTGTGCACAAAGCACAGTCGTTTCACATTTATTCCAATCCCAGAACTCGGGGAGCCATGTGTACTGAGCACCTCTACCGCTGACCATGACCTAGGTGGGAAGAGGGGGTGCGGCCGGCCCTCCTGGGTGGGCGGAGCGTCCCCCCTGAGAGGCTGCCCTGCGTTTTGTTGGTTGTCTTGACTATTTTGCCTTGAAAGCCTAATTATTCAGCCTGTGACTGTTCCTCAGCCTAAAGTCATCAGCATTTCAAAGAAAAGCAGAGGTGCCTTCTCCAGCCCAGGGGAGCTTCCTCACCCGTCTGTTGATCCAAAGTCACGGAATCGCAGGGATTCAGCCCAGAAACCATGAGACAGACGGCGGGGTGGCTGCAGGTTCTGAAGTGAACCCAGGAAGCAGGAGCAGATAGCCTGTCAACCCGCGAGAGCGCGACTTCCCTGGATCCACCAGTCACGTCTGGACATCAGGATCAGTAGGAACGGCTCAGGGAAAACGCGCAGGACACAGCCGTGGTGCCCAGGCGGGGATCTGTGCGCCTCCCACGCTGTTCTGGCTGGGCTTACTCAGGGGCAGGGATACCTCTGTGCAGCTCAGGCCACCAGCTGTGACTGGGCACCGCCCTGGATGACTCTGGGCTTCCTGTCCTCATTGTCAAGATCAGGGTGTTGCAGGTTTTAAAATCCTAGAACTCACTTTTCCTCATGCACCCCACACAGCCCTCAGATGAATTTGTACACATGTGGTGCTCTAAGTGACTACAGAGCTTGGAATCAGGGTCTTATTTACACCGAACTCTTCTCCAAAGATCAGAGCGAATGGGCTCCACCAAACGGCCTGAGAAAATGTCCCCTGCCCTGAGCAGCCTCCCGGGTCTTCTCACACGGGAAGCGCAGGCTCTGAAATTCCAGCTCCGGGATTTATTAGGTAGGGTCACGTCTGACCTGTTCCTGCCACGGACACTCCGGGGTGAATGAAGGTCAGAAGCCGTCCTGGGTGAGACCGCCTGGTTGGCACCCAGCTCCCCTGACGTGCCGGGGCAGGACATTTCCTCTCTGGCCCTTGGTGTCCTCAGCCATCAATGGCTCAGGTCCGGCCTCTCTCCTGGCGCTGCAGTGAGGATGGGGTGGAGTCCCAGCCGGCAGTGGTGCTCCTTCCGTCTGTGGGAGGGTTTGGAGCAAGGGGGCTTCGTGGGGAGAGCGGCGGAGCCCCGGAGCGGCCACGGGGCGAGGCTGACCAGAACGTCCCCACGGGACGGCGGGGCGCTCCTGAGATGGCTGCTGAGGGCTCAGTGTGACGCCCTCTGTGAACAGGTCCCTGGCCACTCCCAGCTCCTCTGGAACCACTTCCCGAGCTCTCCCCACACTCGCTGGGACAATGATGCTGAGCTCAGTATGGCCGGAGGTTTGGCCTAGAGGTCTCTAGTACACAGTGACTCTGACCCAGCCTGGTGTGTGGACAGAACCCTGATCCAGCCTAGTGTGCAGACAGAAAACCCTGACCCAGCCTGGTGTGCAGACAGAACAATGACCCAGCCTGGTGTGTAGACAGAACAATGACCCAGCCTGGTGTGTAGACAGAACAATGACCCAGCCTGGTGTGTAGACAGAACCCTGATCCAGCCTGGTGTGTAGACAGACGCTGACCCAGCCTAGTGTGCAGACAGAAAACCCTGACCCAGCCTGGTGTGTAGACAGACCCTGACCCAGCCTGGTGTGTAGACAGACGCTGACCCAGCCTAGTGTGCAGACAGAAAACCCTGACCCAGCCTGGTGTGTAGACAGACGCTGACCCAGTCTGGTGTATAGACAGAACAATGACCCAGCCTGGTGTGTAGACAGACCCTGACCCAGCCTGGTGTGTAGACAGACTGCGACCTCTCATACCCAGTAGCTAAGGCTGAACCAGGCACAAGTGACCAACTGCTCCACCGCGTTCAGATGGACGGGCCATCCCTGGGCCTCACTGCGTGTCCCACGTCACCTCCTGTGGCTTCCTCTTCTCTTGCTGCAGATAAGACCTGCTTCTCTGGTCTGCAAGCATTCTGGACTATTTTTGGCCCAGTCTGCTGCCTGATTCTGGAATAGGCCATTTGAGATCTGCAAAACTAGAGTTGTTGCAATTTCGTCTTCTTCTTTTTCCCCCAGTCCTGGGGATTGAACCAGGATCTCAGGCACACCAGGCAAGTGCTCTACCACTGAGCTATATCCCGGCCCTAATTCTGTCCATCAATAACTAGGGTTTTTAAATTGGTTCTTTTTGGTTACATAGACATTAGGATTCCCTTTGACATAATTATTAAAGCGTGGAGTATAATCTGCTCTGACTCAGTCCCCAGGGCTGCCCCTTTCCTCCCCTCCTCCCTCCCCCTGGTCCCTTCCCCCTGCTCTATGCTCTACTGATCTTTCTGCTGTTTTTTTAAACTAATGTCTTGTGGATAAACAGGACGGTGAGACTCACTGTGGTTTATTCACACGTGTACACAGGATGGCAGGTCAGATCCATCCGGCCGTTCTTCCCTTATCCCGTCCCGTCTCCCTCCCCCTTGATCCCCTTCGTCTGATCTTTCTTGTATTCTGATAGAATCACCCCCCCACCCCTTTCCTTTCTCTCTCCATTTCCCTCCTTATTTGGACTAGTTTCTGCATATCAAGAAAACATTCAACCCTTGACTTTCTGGGTCTGGCTTATTTCACTTAGCATGAGAGTCTCCAGTTCCATCCATTCCAGGAAATGCCACAATTTCATTCTCTTTATGGCAGAGTAATATTCCATGGTGTATATACACCACATTTTCTTTATCCATTCATCTGTGGAAGGGCACCTAGGTTGGTTCCATAGCTTGGCTCTTGTCAATGGTGCTGCTATAAACACTGATGTGGCAGTACCCTGATAGCAGGCTGATTTTCAATCTTTCGGATCTATCCCGAGGAGTGGGATGGCTGGGTCACATGATGGTCCATTCCTCGTTTTGGGAGGCATCTCCACACTGCTTTCCAGAGTGGCTGTGCTAATTAGCAGCCCTGCCAGTTATGCAAGGATGCTGACTCGGTCCTCCTCCTTCGGCTGCTGCGCGTCCTCCCTAGGGCTTGCAAACATCCCTCCCTCCTCCACCCGCTGGGGGTCGCGGGAGGAGCCTGCCGAGGTGGACTGGTGATCTAATATGATACAGGTTTTGCGGGGTGGGGTGGGATCATGGATCTGCCACGGCATTTTTCTTCTTGCTATTTAAAGTCATGCCACACATTGTCCTCTGGGAAAGACCATGCCCCTTCCTGCTCATCCCAGGCCTGAGGGCCTTGGCCACCAGAGACAGCCCTGTTTTCAGCAACCGGTCATGGGGGCTTCCCAGTTTGAAAAGGCCCTCTAGGACTGACGTGGAATGGATCTCACTCTTCTTTCTGTAACCAACTATCAAGTGTTATAAGAAAAGACTTCCACAGAACTCTGGGCAGGAATGATGAATGCCATGGATGGAAATCCTCCGGTCCTGCCTTGCCACGGAGGGAAAGGCCAGCTCTCATGACGTCCTCCACAATGGATTTATGACCCAGGGCCAAAAAAGTGACCCATCTGTCATCCAGATGATGAGTTTTAATTTGGAAAATTACAATGAATTCAAGTATTGGAAGCAAGTTGGTGGTGCAGCATAATGGTTAGCTGTACCAGTTTTCAAAGTTGACAGATTTGGGTTCAAATTTCCACTCAGCCACGTGCTGGCTTTGCAAATAACCGATCCCTTAGCTAAGCTTCTTCCTGGGCATCACGGGACTAGAAATACATCCCTCATGGGAAGTAGGTAAGTGAAAAGCCCTGTGCACAGGAGGAACTTGATAAATAAAGCATGCTGTAGCTGGGGAGCGTGCTGCGGACCCTGCACACAGCTGTGCAGGTTGGGAGTAAGGCCAGGCAACAGCCTGCACTCGCACAAGGAACGTGGGCTCAGGTCCCCTCTGCTCGACCTGCCGGATAGTCCGAGAGTTTTCTCTTTGCTGTTCCTCAGATTCAGCGCTGCTGTTCCCAGTGTGGCTGCGAGGCTGCAAAGATCCGCAGACAGCACCCTAAATGACTTGGAATCACTCTCCAATCAGCTCTTCCCAGATTCGAGAGTTGCCGAAGTCAGTCCAGCCTGCCTCGCAGGACCGCTCCGGCCTCCGCAGAGGACTCTTGCAGGTCACCAGTACTAAGTAAATCCCGGATGGCTGGACATTTCAAGGGTGACCCAAGGGCATGCTGTTCACCGATGTGCGCATTTTCATGTAAAGACTTTAAAAAGAACACTAGGATGCACTCCCTGGTGGGAAGAGGAGATCGGCTAAGTCGGGATTTCCAGGCCTGCTGTTACAGCCTCGGGCGACGGCGTGCTGTGGATCAGGGAGGCCGCGGCCCTTGACTAGCAGGCGGAGCAGGATGAGGAGGCTGGGGCTCCCCAGCGCCCAGGAGCTCCTGCGCGGCCGGTCAGCCAGCCAGGTCGGAGGCGGGGCCTGGCCTGCGGGGGCTCCGCCTTGGGCTTTGCTCGCTCAGCCCCTTCCCGCCCCCAACATGCCAGAGCCGCCTCTGGCTGGAGGCCGCTGGCTCTGGAGCGCGTGGGGTTGGCCAGGATCCCGGGCCGGGGACCGGGCAGGGGTGGCCTCCCCTGCCCTCGGAGTGGACACATTCGTCCCTCCCCCAGCTCCAGTCTCGGGTTCCTCTCCGGGCGCCCTGCGGGATAACCTGCCCCTCGCCTGAGAGAGGCCAGCGGGCGGGCCTCCAGTGGCGGAGATTCCTTTCTGCAGCCCTGCCTGCTTTCCTGCCGGACGGAGGCGTGGAGGCCAGAGGCGCACCAGGCGCACAGGCGCACAGGCTCTTATCTTGGGGACAGGCTCTCCGTGCTGCTTTCCGGGGCCCAAGCCCAAGTGGCCGAGAAGGAGCAGAGCAGCGGTCACCCAGCCTTGCCCAGGTCCCTCCCCCGGAGCCAGCATGGGGCAGATTCCAGCGAGCCTCCCACTGCTGCACGCGCAACGTGGGGAAGGACACTGGGAGGCGAAAGACCCTGTGAACCAGCGGAGGAAGGGGCCTCCTCTCCGCCCCTCCAGGGAGCGCTGGCCTTTCCCCAGGCCCCCAGCTGTGTCCTTAGAGCACTTATGAGGAGCACAGAGCTGCACCAGGTGGGCCCAGGGTCTCCTGGCCAGCTTCCCCAGCCAGGTCGGCCTTGCATCACCTGCACTGGTGTGCTTGGCCTTTGCAGATTACTCATAGACCCTAGAACCGTACTGCAGGGTCTGACCTCTGCCTCCATCACTTGCTCACTGTGCACCCCCAGGAAAATCACCTAACCTCCTGTGCCACAGTTTTGTCATCTGTAAAGCAGGGATTATGGGGTAGCATGCACTTCATAAGCTTGTTGAGAGGCTTCGATGAAGCAATACTTGTAAGACTTAGAAGGACTCTGGCACTGGGTAATGCCCAGTACATACTAATTATTTTTACCTAAGCCCAGGGAAGTTCGGAGATGAAGGGGCTCACCTTGACCCCAGGCTCCATAAAGCAGACGGCTGGGTATACCTGACTCTAGACATAGACTGGACATCGTCTCATGTAAAATGATCCATTCCAGGATATGTGCGTCAATATCCACCTTCCCAAGATTCATAATGTGTGGGCAATTTCCAAGTTCCCAAAGGTTTTTAAAATTTTTTTTTTAGTAATAAAAGAGAAACATGCTTGTGATAAAAGTCACATTCTTCTGAGGCTGAGAAAATGAAGATAAAATACCTTCCTTTGGACATCTCATGTTCTAAAGATCATTAACAACTTCTGGCTTTGTACAAAGATAAAAACAGAAAGGAATAACAGTTTGATTTAGTTGTTGCTACTTCCAGGATCCGGATTCTTTTCCCTCTGCTGCCTTCTCAACAGAATGAATCATTCGGCCGCCGGCGTGACTGGCGTTCCTCATGTGTCCGGAGCTCTTCCGTTTCGGTGACTCAGCTTGGCTGGCTGCTGTCCTGGAAAGACCCCCTGCTCCGGCGCTTGCGATCTATTCAGGCACCAAGCGTCCACCAAGCTCCCGCTTTCCTTTTTCCACGTTTTCCCACCTGAGCACAGTGGCGCTGCTCTGTGGTCTCCTGTGCGTGGACGACCCTGGCGTCTGGTGGCTGTGGTGGGCACTGCCACACTGGTCCTGATGCAGCCGTGAGTGGAGACCTGGAGAAGGTGTGTGGCCTCGCTCCGAAGCTGATTTCCTGAGTGGCATCGTCTCTGAACAACTTCGTGGAGGCTGACTGACTGGCGGAGCGTATCTCTGTCAAGGATGCTGGAAGCTTGGGACCCGACTGACCCGATTCTAACTGGCAGAGGCAGTCGGTGGCTCCCCGTTGCCATGTTCCCCTCCGCTGGCATTAACAGAGCCCCGGCACCCCGACCAGCGACTGTCCGTGGGTGCTGGGGAAGAGGCGCCCGGATCCGCAGAGGGTCAGTGCAGGTGGCTAGCGGTGGACTGGTCTCACTGCATGGAAGCTTCTGCTCCGTGTGATTCTGAGTGATGGCTAGAGAATCGAGGACAGAACCAGCGTCCAAGAGCTGATGGAGGTGGGAGAAGCTCCTCGGCAGCCCAGGACAGAGCAGCTATGACCCAGTTCTGCGGGGGCGGACCCTTCAGGGTGCGGGTGGGACCTCCGGACGGCTCCTGGCGGCCTCTTCCCAGCACTCCTCCAGAAGACGCACTGAGCTGCGGGCAGGGACCAGCGCCTACCTGGCACTGCCCGGCACTGCGTGGGCCTGTGTGTGTCCACTCACATGGTCCTTGTGACAGCCTGCCACAGGTCCTGCTACCACAGCTTGCCCAAGGTTGCACAGAGGGCAGAGCGGGGATGTAGACCCCCAGGGTCCATGTTCTGAGCCGCTCTGTCATATGCCTGTCCGGGGACTCAGTGAAGAACAGGTCCGACGTCCTGCTGTTCATTTGGGCACTGAACACCATTAAAAAAAAAATAAATAAGGCTTCTGAATTACGTTTGGTAAACCAGCGTTTCTTGAGGGAACGATTCGGAAACGGGTGCTCGACAGGCTGGTCAACTCCAGGGAGATCAGCAAAATGCAGAGTTGCCAGAAAACAGCCGAGATGACAAGATGATGTTGCTAGTGACAGAAGGAGTGCTCTGTTCAGGAGACACAGGTGTCCTACTGTGCGCTCGTGAAGGCCTGGCCTCCCTGTGGCAGTCTGCTCAGGCTGGGTCGAGCCTCACGCAAGCCGAGATTGACTAAGGTCTGAACATGGCTCTCAGGCCCAGAGCCGCTGGGCAGCTGGAGGTGGGCGGGCTGGACCAGGACCAGAAGGAGCCGACGTGAGCTTCTTCACGCACAGGAAGGGCTCCCTGGTGGCCCTTTGCAGGAGGGAAGTGAGCCATCAGGTGAGAGTCGACAGAAGCGAACTTCAGCTCAGGATTAAGGAGAATGAAATGGGACCGGCTGGTGTGGGTCTGGAGTGGCCTGCTCTGAGGTGGCTGCCACAGGGGCCTGAGGGCCAGGGAAGGCCCTCTCCAGTCCCAGCCTGCTCCTCACCAGCACGGTGACCTCAGCAGTCCAACAGCACACATGCACATGGCTTAGAGGCTGACAGTGGAGTCAGCGAGGCAGAGACTGGCAGGTGCTGCTGTGGTGGGTGACCTCCAGGCAGAGGAGGCCCCTGAGAACAGTCTTCCCTGGGATTGCAGGGAGGCCCAGGACCCCTCGGATACCCAAGTCCTGGGACACTCAAGTCCCTGTGTGAAATGGCACCGTGTCTGCCCAGGCCTGGGCACAGCTCCCACATGCCCAGGTGGCCTCCAGGTGGCTTGGAACACTGTGCAGCGTGCACGCGAGGCATGGTCAGCGCCGTGAGGACTCAGGAGTCGCAGCCTGCGTCTGCCCAGGACGCGCACCACTGTCATTTCTACCCAGGGTTGGTGGGTCCTGGAGGAGGAACGGGGGAGGGCCAGGGCAGCTGTTAGGCCAGGCCAGCCCCAGAGGCCACAGAGCAGAGAGCCAGCACCCCAGTCGAGGCCAGCCCCAGAGGCCACAGAGCAGAGAGCCAGCACCCCAGTCGACAGGCTCAAGTGGCATATTTGATGAGTTCTTTAAGACACACGAAGGCTGGGTCATGGCTCAGTGCTAGAGCTCTCGCCCGGCCTGCTCGAGGCCGGGGCTCAACCCCCAGTACCGCCAAGACAACCAGAGACGAAACAACCCAGAGAGTGAGGTGAGCCAATGAGACAGTGCTGACACCTGGCTGGCCAGGTTGGAGGTCACACCGCCACGCCGGGTGTGGCCACGCTCGTGAAGCCGGCAGCCACCAGTGGCCGCACTGACCGACCCTGTGTGTAAGCGCCCTTGTGCTTGGTACAGCATGCTCCTCATGGGGCAGAGCAGAGCTGTGCCAGCGTCCCCACTCTTCCCAGGCCTGTCTAAAGGGAAGACTGCCCCCTGGTATCCACAAACCGACGAACCTAAGAACTGCTGTCCTCACCAGCGCGGTTCCTGACTAAGGACAACTGAATAAGGGCCCCCGCCTCAAACAGCAGCTCTGAACCCAAGAATCTCCGCCTCCGCTGGGCCAGCACCTGCCATCCCTGCTCAGGACCGCGGCAGGGGCATGTGGTCTTCCTGAGCAGAGCCCCACCCAGGGACGGGGCCCCAGGCACCGCGCCATCGTGGCTCTCCTCCACGGGGAACGGCCCCTTCGCCTGCCTTCACCTCTCTGCTCAACACACTTTCAGCTGGTAACCTGCCCGCCGATCCCACAGATCTCAGGGAGATACCTGAGTATCTCCAGACACTCAGGGAGATACCTAGAAAGAGTTCAGGAAGCGAACTCTTCATGAAAGGGGAGGAGGGTGGAGAACGAGGGTCCTGGGGGGTGGGCGCACCCAGAGCACACGCTAGGCTTGTGTGGAAACGTCACAGTGAAACTCGTCAATTTACAATCAACATGCACTAATGGTTAACTAAAAACAGAAACAGGGAGAGAGTTGAAAAACTGTCAAGAAAACTCAAAGAATAATGATTATTTAGAGAAGATGTCATAGGCTGATTGATTTTAGCACTTAGAACAATAACCGGGAGGTGAGCACAAGGCAGAGGGCACAGGTTCTTCTCAGTGCCTCTTGTTGTGTCTATGCCAACGAAACAGACTGAGTACCACAAAACACACTGCACACAGACTAAAGCTCAGCCTTGGTTTCAGGGTGTTTTCTCACAATGAAAGCATTGGCTTATGGAAAATTTAGTGATGTGTGTGGACATGTTGCCTTTTGGGGAAGTTTTTCTGGGTGCTGGACAGCAAACCCAGGGCCTGGTGCAGGCTGGGCACATGCCCACCCTGAACATGGTGACATGCACTGTTCGACTTCAAGAGTTCATCACGCTGAAAAGGTAAAGGTCTTAACCTCTGGTCCTATCAGAAAACCAGACCAATCAACTCTGGTGGGTGGTCATTTTAAAAGACATGACAGATGGCGCTTCTTATGAGGAAGCAGGAAAGATGAACCAACAAGGTGGAAGCAGCCAGTCATGGGGTGCACTCGACTCTAATCCCAGCAACCAGGAGACTGAGGCAGGAGGATCACAAGTTGGAGGCCAGCCAGACCCTCTCCAGGAATAAAATAAAAAGGGCTGTGGATGCGGCACAGTGGAACCTTGTCGTGCAGACCAGCAGAGCTGATGGCAGGCACGGGAAGCTCAGGGCTTGGAGCTTCAGGTGGCCTTGGGATCTGAGAAGCAATCCAGAGTCACACCCTTGAGGCTTCTGAAAAGTCGGGACTAATTGGGCTTGTGCTGACGTGGGTGAGTGTTTAAAGGGCGCTGTTTCATGCCGCTTACTATGATCACAATAGCTCACAGTTCAAACGTACCCGAGCGCCGAGTTAGAGTGAGCGAGCTGAACGTCCTACGTCCTGCGGGAGACTCCTAAAGCACATTTGTTTCATTGTTTCAGAACATTTGATTATGCCACAGAAGAAAGCAAATGGGTGGATGGAACCGAGAACACGTGTTTGGTAAAGACGAGTCCTCGCCAAGAGGAGAGTGTGTGCAGGTTAAATGTGGACAGGAAAGAAGGGGCACACCAGGCGGATCCTGACAGTCACGAGATAATAACTCTACATGAGGCACCTGGGCGCTAAATGCACCTGAGCAGGACGAAGCTCTAAAACACACAGGAAAAGGCGAATGCTCAGGACGTGCCAGTTCCGTGAGCGCCCAGCACCGCGCTCCACACCACGGCCTCTGGGTTCTCTCCCAGACACACAGATGGAACCGTGGCTGTTCAGTGGTGTGATTGAGGATCCCAGGCTGTGGCCAGCCCAGCGTTCCCTGGGTCTCAGCCCTGGGGCCTTCTATTGTGGACACTGGCTCACACCTCGTTCAGGTCCTTCTCACTGTAGGGTCACTGGTCATGGTGGATGGGGAAAAGACCCACCAACTCGGCACACCCTGGGGTGCCCCTAGCCTGGTCCGTCCATCCCTCTTGGTTTCTTCTTGCTGTGCATTTTGAATTGATTGAATGACCTCTGTGACTTGGGCAAATTGGCATTGCACCAGGAGGTGGCTCTCATCCAGGGATTTGTCCCTAGGATCTGGGGGATCCAGGATTCTGGGTCAGCTGGCAACTACCATAATGTCCTCCTATTGGGTTCCGGAGGATATCTGTGCACTGTGTCCAGGGGCTATGTACGAATTCCACCTGTGAGTTTAGGTCATGCAACTCACAGTCATACCCACTGTGTTCGGGGCCTCTGGGAACCAGAAGAAATCCTTCTGCTTAGACCAGGAGGCACCCAGACTGGCTCAGGGGCTCCTCATCCCCAGGTCCACATCCCAGTCCGGCCTAAAGGGTCATGAGGTCATGCACCCGGGGGAGCTGGCCCAACCCGCTGGCAGCGCCCCTCCAGGGGAGGGCTCCATCCGGAGAGGAGCAGCCTCGCGGGTTCCTGCACCTGGGAGGGGAGAGTCAGGGTACAGGGGGGCTCCAGCACAAGACCGAGCCTCAACCCCGGTGCTCCCGGGGAGCGGTGAATGCTCCGCGCCCGCCACGGCCCGCGGGGCAAGACGGGGAGCCTGGTGCCCCCTGGCGGCCGGTGTTGTGGCAACCGGGTCTGGCCGGGACCCGAGGACTCGGAGAGCATTTCACCACCTGATCATCCCGCTTCAGGTTCGAAATTCGGCGTGTGACCTTTCATCGCAGGGTATAACTGTGCCACGTGCCACTTAAAAGGTGAGCAGCGGCGCTGTGCTGGCCAGAGGCGGGATGCGCGTCGTCCTCCCGCGCTCTCCGGCCCAGGGCCCCGAGTGCTCGGCGCAGCACTACTCGGAGCGGCCTGACGAGCAGTCGAGGGCACCAGAGGAGAGCCCTCATTGCTCCCGGCGCAGAAGACATCTACTTAGGCCCAAACTTGGTAACACCGGAGTCAATTTTCTTTAGTATAATATTTCAGCAATATGCACAAGTCAATAGCAACTAACGTGCTTTCTTTTTCCTTTCTTTCTTTGTTCTTTCTTTCCCTCTCGTTCCCTCTCTTTCGCAGAAGGCAAAAATGTTCATTCAACTCTTATGGAAAATTGTGCTTTTATTTTATTTTAATTTTAACGTATATTCATGAACATTCCATGCATCCTAATCTTGCACCAAAGACAGTTTAGTAATAAATGAGTTTTAAGTAGTACCAGCACCTTTTAAAAAGTTTCGTATAATGGCTGCATCCCTCTTTTATACACACACAAAACTGCTATAGGACTGGGGTTGCAGCTCAATGGTGGAGCACTTGCGTAGTATGTGGGAGGCACTGGGTTTAATTCTCAGCACCACATATAAATAAATTAATTAAAGGTCCATCAACAACTACAAAAAATATTTTTAAAAAAGTCGTCATAAAATCTGAGAACCATGCAATGGAATGCAGTGATCATTGCCTCCTCAAGGGTCCTGCAGAGGTCCCTGGACAGGATACCTACTGGGAGACCCTCCTGTGGAGCCTCTTACATTTCCAATATGCATGGACTTCAGTTCCACACCTTAGGTGACCCCTGACCCCTGACAGCATAGCTCTGGTTTGGGTGACCGAGACATGTTAGCCGCGAGCAACTGTGTGAAGTACATGTGTCATGTACCGGGTTAGTCCCCGGTCACAGCACATCTGCCATCTCTGTAAGTGACTCGCACACTGAAGGCAGATGTGCTGTGACCGGGGACTAACCCGGTCAAGGTCTGGTGGTGACTCCTGGCTCTGTGCATCCCGTGTTCAGTGTGAGCACAACAGAAAAGGGTGTGGTTTGTTGTCCCCCTACTTTGAAATGACAAATCCACGTGACATCTCACAAAGATGATACGTGAGGGAGGACTGCCAACAGAGATGAAAATATTAAAAAAGACACAAGGAATCCCGCTGGTGACCACCTGGGGGAACATCAGGGCGCTGAAGGGGCTGTAGTTGGCCATGGGAACGTGGACCCTGCCGGGTCGGCTCTGAGTCAGAGGAGCTTCCTGAGCTGAACTTGTCAACATAATGAGACAACAGAGACTCAGACTAGCAAAAATAAATAAATAAATAAATAAAATATAATATATATATATATATATATATATATAGGAAAAAATGTCAGAAGCCAATTTGTGCTTAGCAAGGAGAAGGACAGTTTGCCAAGGTGTAGAAAAGACGTCAACTCCACGTGTGAATTATGCAGAGGCAAGCGCAGTATAAACTGCTGTTGATCGATTTTTTGCAAATAAATTAAATACTTTAATTCTCAATATTTCTAATATTTTAAACCATAGGGTGCTAAATAAACATTGATTTTACTATTTTTCATTTCCCTGTACATTTATAACTGAGAGCAAGAGAGTTTTTGATATTCTGACAAACATTTGAAGGTTCATAGGCCAGTGCTCATTTTTCTGTTGATGTCTAAGATGCTCCACGTGCTTTACACACACTCCTTTGTATGATCCTGCACAACCCTGGGAAGTGAGCACCATGCGAAACGGAACCCAGGGCATTTCCCCAGCCCTGTTTTATCATTTTATTTAGAGACAGGGTCTCACTAGTTGCTTAGGGCCTCACTAAGTTGCTGAGGCTGGTTTTGAACTTGTGATCCTCCTGCCTCAGCCTCCTGAGCCGCTGGGATTACAGGTGTGGGCCTCCGTGCCCAGCACTGTGTGTGATCTTTAAAGCAGGACTGCAAAACTCAAATGGCCACAGGAGCCAGGAGGGCCAGGCCGTGAGAGCCCCAGGCAAGAAGTAAGATAGGAACTCCTCTGCCTTTGAGGAGGAGGGTGGACAGTGGGCCCCAGCAGGACTTGCCCTGTGTAGAGGGCAGTCTCTACCCACTGCGACGGGAGGCAGCCTGAGAGACGTCGGCCTTGCTTGCCAGATCTGATTTTCCTAGCGATGCTTCAGATCTAGATTTACATGCAAAACTGCAACTTTCATCCAGTGACAATGATCCAGACTTACATATCCAAACAGCCAAACTGCCACCAGAGATTGATTTTAAACAACTGCAGTAAGAACATCCTGGAATGGGAGACGGCCGTCAGAGGCTGGGTGCTGGGGCCTGAGGAGTCAGAGGTGAAGGTGTCGGTGCCTTGCACGCCTGTGTCCCCTGGAAGCAAACTCCCACCTTGGCACCTGGACAGGAACGGGCTCTGGAGGACCGGAGAGCCCCAGGAAGTGGGGGACACCTTGGCATGGCTATTACCACCTTGGCTAGATATCACAAGAAGGACGCAGGATCCTTAAAGGCCAGGAAATAGGAGGTTTTTCTGGATTTATGAAATAGAAGCATGTGAATCCATGGTTGCTGCGGAGGGTGCTGCGGAGGGTGCTGCGGAGGGCACAGTGGGGCCGCAGCTCGGGGACCCGAGGCTGCTGCTCACAGAGGGTGGAACAGAGGGGCAGAGGCGAAAGCGAGCTTCATCTGCTTCACCCTCTGGGCTGTAAAATTCTGTTTTGTCTTTAGTAGGCCACATCCCGAGCCCCCCGAGTGGATTCTGTTAGCAACCCCAGGCTCAATGTTTTAAAGAAGAGTAGAAGTTGTCAAATTGATTTTATAGAACCATCCTTCAACATTGGAGGGAGACAAACCACCTGGGATTTCTATTTAAATAAACGACAGCAACCTCAAGTCACACAGATGAGACCTCTGAGTTGGAAGAGATCCCGGAGGCCACTTAGCCAGTCCTCCAACCGAAGCAGGAATTTCCTCCTCAGAACTCCTGGCCAGAGACCAGCTGGGCTTCTGCCTGCAGCGCTCTCGGGCCTCGCCTCACCTTGGGTAACTCTGCACGCGTTACCTCGAGCACACTCTGACGTGTAAGAACTAAGCCAAGGGCTCACCAGCATCCTGCTCAGTGGGAATAGGACACTTGTAATGAAGGACAGGGGCTGATGGCCCATGACTGCAGCAAGAGGGCAGGAGGGCAATAGGACTAGACATGGAAACATAGTGTTTTCAGGTGTTTGTTTATTTATTTGATACCGGGGATTGAACCTAGGAGCACTTACCCACTGAGCCACATCCCCAGCCCTTTTTATATTTTATTTCGAGACAGGGTCTTATTAAGGTGCTGAGGGCCTCACTAAGTTGCTGAGGCTGACTTTGAACCCCCAATCCTCCTGCCTCAGCCTCTCGAGCCACTGGGGTTACAGGTCTGTACCTCCACACCAGCATATTTTCAGTTTGAAAAGGCTGTCCACCTGGCGAGGAATCCAGGACCAGCTTTGAGAATAGAAGCCACTTTTGGGAGGACAGTGAGCAGGTACAAAGAAGGACCACGGCTTTGGGGGAGCAGTTTTCCTGTGTCTTTGATCCTAAACCAAAGCATTGCTTTCTTTTTAGAAACCACATTGAAGATGTCGTAGAGAATAGGCATAATCCTAGACCAAGGCAAACTCTGAATTTTGCGTCTTTCTCTCTGATCAACCTTTACTCAAAGACACACGGTTTCACACCATTGTGATCACGGGAGTCTGCGTCAGTCAGCTTTGTGTCTATGGGACAAAAAATAGCTAAGATAAACAATTTAAAGGAGGAAAGGTCTATTAGGCTCATATGGTTTCAGTCCATGGTTGGCCAGCAGCATTGCTCTGGGCCTGGGTGAGGCAGAACATCATGGTGGAAGGGCGCAGAGGAAGGATGCTCTGGTGGCCGGAGGCAGAGAGAGAGAAACAGAAAGGAAGGTCCTTCCCCAGGCCCGCCTCCTGAGACTGAGGGGACACTCAGGTCCAAACCGTCACCAAGTCACATGGCTTCATTTTGAAAGACACTGGCACCTTCTTACCACCCAGTCCATCCTTTCTGGCTCACAGAGCCCTGATTCTGTTCCAAGTGGCAACACACCCACCCCGAGGGGTGAGCCAAGCTCAGACCCAGCTGTGATCATTCTGCTGCTCTTCCCTTCCTCTGGGGGTTCTGGGAACTGGCAGAGAGACACGGGGAGTCTGCAGAGCGCTCCTGGAGGAAAGGGGGGCTCCCTTGCTCTTCTACTTTCATGGATCACAGATATGACGGCAGGAGCCTTCACAGGCACCTTGGGGTCACGAGAACTACAGAGACGCCAGTCCTTGACTGACACGAGAAACTGAATTTCTTTGTGGTGCTGGGGATTGAACCCAGGGCCTTGTGCTTGCAAGGCAAGCACTCTACCGCCTGAGCTATCTCCCCAGCCCCTGAATTTCTTAGTGAAACAAACTCTCTTTGCTGAGCTGCTGTGGTTGGATTCTCTGTGACTTGCAGCTGAATACAGTTCTAGTTAATTAAAGCATTTTGCTTTTAGGTAGTTCTTAATTTTTCTCCACCCTAGGTCATAACGTTTAATTCTGTTGCTATCCATGATTTAACCATGCTCTCCTGTTGTGGAGACCCAGGTTGCTGTTGTCATTTCACATTACAGATGATGCTTCAACAAGCGTCTTTGAGCACTCAGCTTTTTGCTTTGATCAGTACGGTATTAAAGGTTTTGAATATCTAAGGTCCTTAAATTTCTTTTTAAAATGATAATATAAATGTATAATGCCTCATATATTTCATGAGTAAATTAATTTCACCAGCAAGGTATTGCCACTGTTTTCTGGCTAATGTTTTTAGGTATAAAATGTTACTTCAAATTTGCTTCATGTAACATTTTGGTTTTCAAAGAAAAGTGATAGTTGTATGTGAGGTGTACTTTCTGGAATTCATTTTAAAACCAGATTTGATTTTTTTTTCTCTTCTGAGGATTGAACCCAGAGTGCTCTACCCCTGAGCCACACCCCCAGCATTTTTTATATTTTATTTTGAGACACAGTCTCTCTAAGTTGCCGAGGCTGGCCTCAAAATTGAGATCCTCCTGCCTCAGCCTCCCGAGTTGCTGGGATTACAGGCGTGCATCACCGTGCCCAGCCTCATTCTATCAGTTCTGAGCCCCCGACAAGAGCTGACTCCCAGGTGAGCTGGTTCCCGATGCTCAGAGCTCCACTGTTTTAGCAGAATGCTTTGTTCTTTGCTGGACCGCACACCCTGAGAGGGAGGCATGACGGGTGGGCCAGCTACTCTTCACTTGCTGTCAGTGGGAACTAGAGGGGCTTAGGGGCCGTGAGAAGAGGGGCGTGAGGAGCTGGACACTGTTGCCGGGGAGGCCGAACAGTGGGTCGGTTAAGGGAGGCCAAGAAGCCTGCGCTCCTGATCTGCAGAGAGGTGGAGTCCGCCCAGGCAAGGGCGCCCTGGGACAACAGGTCAGGAGCCACTGGCTGAAGCCTGAGCCGCTGCAGCCCCCGGGTGGGGACTACAGCGCAGCACCGTGTTTCCGTCAGAGCACCCCGCTAGGGGCCAGGGAGAGGTGGCGGTGCCGGGAGCCACGGGCACCGAGGTCCTGACACCCTCTGACCTGGGCGCTGGCTTCGCTCACCGTGGCTGCTCCCCACCCCTGGGCCCCACCTCCCGCCTGGGCTGCAGAAAGAGCAGGGCCCCGAGGGACCGTGGAGGAGGGACGACGGGCGCTCACACGGAGACGGGCCTGGCGTGGGGAGCCCTGTGGCCGCCGTCCAGCCATGCCCTGTTCTGGAGCAACGCTCTCCAGACCCCTGGCCAGCGCTGACGCTATGGCCCCTGCACCCGGCACCTGGCGGCACACCGCGAGGACCCGCACCTGCCCACTCGCCGGTCTGCTGGAGCTGAGGTCCGGGTCTCAGAGCAGGCTCCCGCGTCCCCCTGTGGACGTGTGGATCAGGTGCGCCATAGCCAGCTGGTCCCACACTTCGTTAGACACTGGCCGGGGAGTCTGTGGCCACCCGGTCCCTGTGCCACACAGAAGCTGGTCCCTGAGGTCATCAGCGCAGCTCTCGTCCAGGGGACGTTGGGCTCCTAGAAGGCGCTCGGGCCCAGGCCGTCCGTCGGGGGTTTGGGAGACTCTGCTGGAGGGCAGACCCAGCCCCCTCTAAAGGCTCACTTGGGACTGCGCTTCCTGCCGCGTGACGGGTCCTCTGTGGCCCTCTGCACACGCTCTGTGGTGGCGCCCGTGGACCCGCTCACCTGTCTTCTCCGTGCACTGCGAGGCCCGGGAGGCACAGCCTCTCAGCTTTCGGCTTTGGGTTTCCAGGACATGCGCAGGGCAGACCCACAGGTGGGGCACGAGAGGGGGCTGCCGTCCGGGGCCTCCCGGTGTGGGGGCAGGCTCGCCCCGCCGCGCCCGTCCTGCTCCAGGGGCCACGCACGTCCCCTCGCTCTCAGGCGTCAAGTGCTGCATGGCCACCGGCCGGGGCGTCCCAGGGTTCCCAGCCTTCTCCGCTCTGGGAGTCACCTGGGGAGCTCTACAAACTCCCAGCGTGGAGCGCAGGCTCCGAACAGGCAAGTCAGACCTCCGCCGCCCGATGCTGGCCTTGGTGCTTCGAGAGCTCGCCAGGTGCCTCCAACACGCAGTTAGATCCTGCGCCTTCGACTTTAAAGAGCGCTTCCTGTTGCCCACTATGTCGTAACACTGCCTTGGGCAATTGGAGGGGGTGCTGGGTTTGGCCCCCCAAGAGAAGCCGCAGAGTCCCTGAGCTGAACACAGAGCTCGAGCTCCTGAAACCACGGTCTTCACACGGCCGTGCTCAACGCGGCCGTCATGGCTTGACTCGTCGGGTTTCCCTCGGTGTCAGGACAGTGACACTGAGGGTAGGCGCTTCGTGGCTGTGGGAGGCTGTCCTTTGCATTGTAGGGCATGTCAAAGCCTCTCGGCCTCCACCCACTCTATGACAGTAGCGATGACACTCCGTCACCACACACACCGTCCTGTAGAGATGGGAAATGTCCCCTGGAGGTGGACGCGTCCCCTGCTGAGGACCACTGGCACAGATCAGGTGTGGTGCCCAGGAGGACGCCCCAGGGGTTGTGTGCTCCTTCGCGACCCGGAACCCGTGCTTCCAGCATGGCTGAGGTCCGCCGTCACACCACCTGGAAGCTGGGAGCTGTGGGCTCTCGCCCCACCCCACTCCTGAAGCCGAAGCTTTCTCTAGAAAGTGATTCTTACACATTCTCAAGTTTCAGGGCCACTAAGGAGTCCAGAGAGGAGAGCGGGGTTGGAGACTGCACCGCCAGGACTCTGGGCCTCGCGCAGCAGCGGGAGGGTGTTCTGGGTGCTGCAGAAGCGCCCGGAGGATCTTCAGAGGTAACGGAGCCAAGTGCCTTTCTTCCCCTTATTTTTTTTTTTCTTAACTTTCTCAATTAGTTTCTTGTGTTTTGCATGAAAAACAATTTCTCCTATGATTCATATCCTATGATGTGTTCATCAGCTTGCTCAATTCTCTGAGAATATCAACAAAAATGATCACTTGGAAAAATATAGGAGTGTGTTTTTGACAAGTTGTGCATCACCAAATTTCCCATCAAGCATGCTTATTTGGAGATACGTTTTTCTGTGCGCAGCTTCTGTGCCTTGATGCACCTCGATGAACTGAATACTAATCCCTCTCATTGGCGTTTTTGGTGACTAGGAGTCCAGGTGTCTCCGTGGCAGGTTTAGCACAGATTCGACACCAACAGCGGACTTGTGAGTAGGAGGGTGATTCTAAACCACGACCACGGGCCCCTTACTGGGCTTGTGGTGCACACCGACAATCCCAGCTACCTGGGAGGTGGAGGCAGGAGAATCACCAGTTAGAGACCAGTCTGGGCAACTTAGCAAGACCCCATCTCAAAATAAAATTTAGAAAGAGCCAGGGATGCAGCTCAGGGGTAGAGCTCTTACCTAGCATGCATGAGGCCCTGGGTTCAATCTCCAGTACCCCAAAAAAGCAAAAGCAAAACCAAAAAACCCAATCCCTTTACCCACATTGCTACAGTATGAATACATCCCTCGAAGTTTGTGTGTTGGGACCAAAGACCCCACACCACAGCATCAAAAAGGGGCCCCTCCGGGAGCTGTTAGTCCCCAGGAGCACTGCCCTCATCATGGCTACTGTGGTTCCTGGAAGAAGGGGCTTGTATAAAAGCGAATCCAGTCTTTCCAGTTTCTGCCATGGATTGATGCCCCAAGAAGGCCTAACCATAGGTGAACCCTTCAACCCTGGACTTCCCAGCTTCCAGAACTGTAAGAAAGAAATGTTTGTTCTTTTTAAACTACCCAGCCTCAAGGATTCTGTTACAGCCACACAAAACAGACCCAGACTCCAGGCTTAAAGCCTTTCAGGGGTCCCAATGTCCCAGGGCAAAGTCCAAAGGCCTCACCGTTTTGGCAAGGTCTTTGACGGCTGGTCTCTCCCTTATCTTTCTGGTCTCACAGACTAAAGCATGCACAGAAACATCCGTGATAAGCAGAACGTGAAACATTTGGATAGAGATGGGCTGCTGCTTGCTTCGGGACCAGGGTCATTGTGTAACGAGGATCCCAGTCAGCCCGGGGTTGGCCACGAGGATCCCAGTCAGCCCGGCATTGGTCGGCCAGTGGCTTCATGAGGGCTGCCACCGCCCGGGGAACAGATCGGGCAGCGTGGACTTTATGTGCGATGCGTGGGGGGCGCACTTCTTTCCTTTTGCCTCAGGCTCCACTCTGGTTCCACATGGCGCTGAGTCGGCGTCCCCTCCCCGGGACTGACCTGGAAGAGCCAATGAAGGGTGACCAGTGGAAGATGGGGAGGTGGGAAGCAGAGCTGGGCAGGCGGCGGAGACCTCCTGCCTGGAGCACGCTGCGCACCCTGCCAAGCCGGCACCCAGAGCCACCGCGTGGCGCAGGCCACTCAGCTCCATCTGGCCGCAGTGGGTTCTCTGTCTGGAAGGCTGTCCTCACCGGGTCAGCCCTCACGTTCGCCTTACTCTCAGTTACGGTTGCTTCCTCTCAGAGCCCTGCCCTGCCCACAGCGCCCCCAGGACCAGGTGGACCTCTGTCCCATTTGCCGCGCACTCTGGCTCAGGTCTGGAGTCATTCACGCCCCCTCCCGTGTGGGCACTGCTCTTCCCTCCTCCCCGCTGCACTGCGGGGTCCTGGAGGGCAGGGACTGTGGACTGTGTGCTGCTGCACCCCGGAGCCCCCGTGGCACCCAGCAGGTGCTCTGTCAGCTGTCGGAGCCACAGAGGGCATGAACCTGGCCAGGGGCCTCGCATTTAGTCCTCAAGAAATGCCCTACGTCCTCCCAAACTCCAGCTGGTCACGGGGGTGGGCTGTGCCATTGCAGCCTGGGCGCCCCCGACCTGTCTTCTGGCTGTGCTTCTGTAGGGCCTTTCCCCCTGCTCGTGGGGGTCCTGGAGTAACCCTGAGAGCAGCAGGTTCTCTCCAGGGACCAGTCCCGGCCATCCTTCCCCAGCCTCCGCCACCACCAGCGAAGGAGTCCTGACTCCACTTCCGACCAATGAGCACCTTTGTAAAACATGCTTCTGCCAGAGGTGGACCGCAAGTGAAGGAGAGGGCTGTGTGCAGCAGTGGTCACCACGGCCACCTGGGAGCCAGCCAGCCATGCCCAGGAAAGGGACTCCGACCTTGCCTAGCTCAGGTGTGTTTGAGGGACACTGTCACGCAGCTGTGCCTCCTAGGGAATTCAACTAACCAGAGCACACGCTGGCCTTGTGCACACACACCATAGGCACAGGGAAACACATCCACCATACGGATGTGTGCCCACACGGAGAGAGCCAAGCATGCATATACACATGCGTGTACTTCCACAGGCGTGAGTGTGCAGCACGTGTACTACATGTAGATGTTACTGTATGTATGAATGCCCCATACAGTTCAGAGGCTACCAGCATACTTACACTATTAATGTGGTTTTTTGCAGTGCTGGAAATCAGTAATATAGTATTTTATAAACCTAGGTCAGCAATCATCATAATAAATGAACCAGACAGGAAATATTTTCGGCTCCGTGGGCTGTGCTATCTCTGGTGCAACTATTCAACTCTGCTGTTGTCCCGCTGAATGACCATTGGTAAGCAAATAGGTTTGGCTATGTTCTGATAAAACTTTACTCGTAAAACAGGAGTGGAACTGAATCAAGCCTGCCAGCCATAGTTTGCCAAATCTAATTAAATATGTGATTGGAACATTCAGTAAATGGCATTTAACACAAAACTACCTAAAGTTAGAGTAACCATACAATGTAGGTGTTACGGGGTAGCTTCTTATTGAATACTACGATAAAGCACAGATTCGGCAGACAGGAACATAAAGTGTGTCCTCCCACTATTAAATGTTAAATCCATAAATTAGTAAACCACCTGTTATAAAGGATTTATCCAAATTGCATTTATTTCATTTTCATCTTTAATAATTGTAATGTAATGTTTAAAGTGTTCTAGAAAATCAGGTCCACAGTGGATCAAGAATTCTCAAGTCAATGAGTGCTTTTTACTTCCCTCACTTTCCTGTAGAAAATGAAGTCTATATTTCATGTTTTATATTTATAGGTACCAAAAGAACCTGCAGAAGCAACAGTGCTCCTTGCAACCTAATCTTTTAGACATAGATACATCACTCCTTTCCAGATTAAATTCAACTTTTCACCACAAAACTCTTTGACAGAAATGAAAGCAGGGCCCCAGCCCAGCTGGTGGGCAGAGCACAGGGTGACCACGGGCACAGGACCCCAGCCCAGCTGGTGGGCAGAGCACAGGTGACCACGGGCACAGGACCCCAGCCCAGCTGGTGGACAGAGCACAGGTGACCACAGGCACAGGACCCCAGCCCAGCTGGTGGACAGAGCACAGGTGACCACGGGCACAGGACCCCCCGTCGGGCATGTCGTGGGAGGGTCCGGCACAGCTGTCCTGTGTGCTTATCTGCAGGCACAGCCCCAGCCCTGGGGCAATGTGCAGACGGTCCAAGCGGCTGAGGTGAAGTCCCCGTGGCCGCAGCTTCTGTGAAGTTCCACAGCCCAGGTGTTTCTACATCTCCTGTGCCCTGGAGCATTTAGTGATGGAAACACAGAATTTGTTTCCTTTGGTCTGTTTTTATTTTCAGCAAGCAGATCAGACTGCAGAAAGGAAAGGTTGGCGGGTCGGAGCCAGGCCTTTCACCCAGGGCTCAGTCTTCAGCACTTCCTGAATTCTCTTCTCCAGAGCACTCATTTCTAAAATCCAACCCCAATCATTTAGCAATCGAGGAAGAAAATTCAGGAATAAATTTTGACTTCCAACTGTAGCACTGGGTAAGAGGGAACTCAAGGTTTATTTTTGTTTAACTCTTCTCTCCACTTTGGTCTACACAAATTATCAGCTTTCTAGAATTAATATATCATCATCATCATCATCATCATCATCATCTCCTTTAAAGATAGTGTTACCTCTCATTCCAAGCCTCACTTTTTAAATATCTGCAGTAGAATGCATTCCTCTCTCCAGTATTAGGTAGTCCAATAGGTAAGAGCAAACTTCAGAGACATCCTGTCCAACTGGAGTTTCTGAGTTCACAGGCTACAAATCTTCTAAGGAAGGGAGCTCAGTACAGCGTGGACATTGACGCCGGTTCTTTGCTTGCTACGTCACTGGGAGAAGAGCTCAAGTAGGAGTTCCTGCCGTGGTGTGTTCCGAGTCACAAGATGCACGGGTGCGCAAGGGCAGTGACAAGAAGTAACCCAGCAGAAAGAAACCAGGGGGAAGGAACAGTGACAACCAAGGGGGAAGGGACAGTGACTCATCTCCTCCACCTCCTCTGGGACTTACTGTTTCTCAACACTTTGAAAAGCAGAAAGTCTGCAGACCGTTAAAACCACAGCGATGCCCAGTCCCAACCAAAGAAGGGAAAGACGGACAGTAAGTGGGGTAACAGCATCTGCCCTCTGAATGACGGGAACAGAAGGAAAGAGCGAGACACGCTTCCGCGGCCACGGGACCAATACCACGTAAGCAGATGCGGCAAAGACCAGGCCTCCCTGCCGCTCTCAGCCCGGGCAGCACGCCCAGGGCAGTTCCATCTGACCTGGGACGGGACAATAGCATCCCTCTTAGGTCCAACCACTTGGGGTTCCCGCTGGTCCCTCCACCTCGCCCGGCCCCTCCAGGTTTCCTCTTGCAGGAGGGAGTTGCCGGCTGATTCCATGGCAGCCAGCAGCAGGACTCCGCTCAGCCAGTCAGGGAGTCCCAGCGTGCATGGGGCCACAGAGGACGCCTTTCCCCCAGAGTAGAGGCAGAAAGCAGAGGCTGCCCTTGTAGAGTCTGCGTGTTCTTTGGGGGAGGAGGAGTCCTTGAAGAGGTGGGCCTGGTGGAAGGTAATGAGGGCAAGTGCCCGGGCGGCATTCGTGCTGGTTTCATTGAGTGAGTGAGTGAGTTCTCTGAGCGTGGGTTGTTTTAAAGTGAAACCACTCCATACGTTTGGTCCCTTTCTACCATGTCGTGATGCAGCCAGGAGGCTCCTGCTGGGAACCAGTGCCAGGCACTTGAACTTCCAGGCTGTGAGCTAAACAAACCTCTTTTCTTTATAAAGTATCCAACTTCGAGTACTTTGCATAGCAACGCACGATGGACTCACACACCACTGTTCAGACCTCTTACGCCTCAGCTCACACAGGGTGAGTCTCTGTGTGTACGCAGATGTCCCTCCCTCCTGAACTGCTCCTCCACCGACCTCGCATGTTGGTTCATGAACTCTTCCACCTCGAAGCTCTGCGCCCACAGCCTGTCACCGCCTGTTCCCTTGTGTGCTGGAGCTGGTGGGACTCAGAGAGCCTGCTCCGCCAGCGACTCCTCATCCTGTTCTGGTCACCAGGGGCTGAAGGAGGCCCTGGGATCTCACCTCCACGAGCGGAGTCTGACTGGGCTGCCCTGGGCGCTGACTGGGCTCCACCTTCACCAAACCAGGTAGGACACAGAGCGCTTCCCCACCCGACAACGCATCAGCTGAGACAGAGCTCCCCGATCATCCGAAAGTGGCCTGGAGCCGCCTGCATAGGCTTCGTAAGGATGCAACAACCATATTCATCCTTAGTGCTTCAGCCCAAAGACGCACAAGAAATTATGTCTCATCTTAGCAATGAAAATCCAATTATCCTTAGTTCCCAACAGAGCCAGCTCTACCTGGAGTCTCAGGGGAGAGGGGACGGAAGCCATCAGGGCCAGTTTGGCTTCTGGAGAACACGACAGGTATTTCAGGGGGGATTTGAAAAGTCAAGTCTCTATGGACGTGCTTTGCCCCAGTTAGAAAGCACACGCGGCGAACCCCCACCCTCTCCTCTCTACCTTGACCTTCACTTCAGCCCCAGGTCCTGGGGCTCTCCCACAAGGGAGGACGTCCTAAAAACACCTTCTCAGATGGAGAGAGCCATAGAACACTCAGAAAAGAAAGAAAACAAAACTCCTTAACTCCAGGAGCACAGAAACCGTTACAAAGTTTCTGTATCCCCTCGCAGACTCTGAAAACGTTAAGTCCTGACATAAAAATACTTTTATTAAACAAGGGAATTAATCATAGAAAAATGGCACTCTAACAGAACATTGTAAAAGGAAGACAGTGAGAATAAGGTCTCATCCCTGCCCTCGGAGGTAAACACCATAAACACCACTACCAGGTGCAACCCGCTTTCCTGTCTCCCTCCCTGGGTCAGGGTATGTTTTAATAAGAACTCCTTCCTCATCGCTGCCGTTCTGTTCTGCCTTCACCCATTCCTTTAATATACATTTATTGTGCACCTACTGGGCACAGCCAGCACTTTATTGGGTTAAAACAATGTAGCAAAGTGGCACAGCCCCTCGTGGTTCCCCTGAGGTTGGCAGCCTACAGGGAGACAGACCTCAAGCAACCAGGAATCTTTCTTTGAGACATTCATGGTATTTTTCTTCTGGCCTCAACCTCTCCCACCACCTCCCCCCACAAATTCCAGTCTCCTGCCAGCTTTTATTTACTAGTATGCTCTCCTCACTGCTCAGGTAGAGTGGGTGGCCTGGAACTCTGTTCCTTCTTGCGCAGTCCCCGTGTCCCCGGGACAGTGAGCCACGGCTGGGAGGCAGCGCTGTGGCGCACAGGAGGCGCCTTAGCCTGCGGCCTTGCTGGGGATTCCAGGACACCTCCTGAGACCCGCGCAGGAAGGGGAGGGTGCCGGTGGGCACGTGGCGCAGCTGGGGGAAGCCAGTCCAGGAAGAGGAAGGGCGGTGCTTCGCTGTGGGGGAACAAGTCACCGTGCTCAGGACGCGCGGCTCTGGATGCCTCTGGAGCCAGGGAGGGCGCTGAGCAGCCCAGGGCCTGGGGCCACCATTCAACCAACTTCACCAGGTCAGGGTTTGGGCAGCAGAGACGTGGGCTTGCTTTGTGTGTGGGCTTGTTTTGGTCTGCTTAATGCTGCCAGGCAAGTGACTGGGACTTTACCTTCTTCAGTGGACGAGGAGACCATGCAACGCAGACCACCACGACGGACGTGCCGGGATGCAAGCTGAGCGGGTCGGGGTCCACCCCAGCCGCAGCCTGGGTCGGGGAAACCTCCTGGTGTGCATAGCACAACTGGTCACTGGTGTGGACACTTTAAATGTCCTAAATGCAGCCTGTTTTTATAACTAAAATTGACTATAAGGTTCGCCTCAGCATCGCCAGAGAAGTCCTGAGCTGCCTCATCTTCCTGTAGAGATGAAGCCCCTTCCCTGCTCCCAGCAGTTTAGGGGACATGGGCAGGAAACCACGGTCGTGTTGGGATACACGCCTGTCCCACCTGGGATCTCTGCTCTGGGCCCACCAGCCTCTGCCCTTGTCCTGCCTGGGGCCGCTCGGCTTCCTGCCTTCCTCTCTCCACCTCAGCCTACTCCACTGCCCAGCCTTGCCTATTCCTGTTGCTGTTGCCCAAAGCCTCCAGGTCTGGCGGGCCCTGCTGTCACAGGGTGAGCTTCTGGCCACTCTGTGGGACAGCCAGGCCTTCCTAGCCCTGTGGCACTCACGCCCAGCCCTGTGGCCAGGCACTGTGAAGCTGCCTGAGCACGCCACCCACCTGCACCTTGCTCCTCCTGTCCCCACAGTGTCCCCTCTCCATCCCTGCTTCTCTGAAAGTCCTGATCGTCCTCCGAAGGCCCAGGGGAAATGCCAGTCCTTTCCTGTCTGCCTGGGCAGACCTGACCTCCCTCTTTCCCTCTGGCCACCAGCTTTACTGCCCCAGTGCCGGCATTGTGCTGGCTGCTGGATACCAGGCTGAAACCGCATGGCCTTTGTCGGGAGGCCCTGCCGGGTCCACACAAGCAGAGAGGTACGCGCGTTCCACAGTGGTCTTCCACAGCACCCGGCGACGGGGCTGTCACGAGGGGGACACGGGCCGGCTTGGCCTCCCGCAGTGCACACCTTCAGCACCGCTGCGCACACATCTCCACCACGCTGTGAGCTGCTGGTCTGGAAAACTGGCCAGGATGAAGATCAGCGTCAGTCCGGGTCGCTCCTCTGGGACAGCTCCTCCTGTGGGGGGGGCCCTCGGCCAGGCCTGTTTAATAGAAACCCCTCCAGCAGTGACTTGTAGGCGTAAAGCTCTTTTCACACACCATCTAATTTGCCCTCAGGACGGCAGCCCTCAAGCTTGGCGGCTTTAAGAAAATGCCGCTGCCCAAGCCGCGTCCCGGGAGGAGTGCGGTCATCCCTGTGGCCTGTGCTCAGGTGTTGAAGGAGAGCCACCTTCTTGGGCACTCAACCAGGCGGTTGGGGTGGAGAAGGGGGTTCCTGGTGCATCGCAGTTCTGTCCCCTTGGTGTGGGGGACCCAGTAGGGGGAGGGTAAGCACCTTGCTGAGTGGCTCTGGGGCTAAGGATGGGGTCAGCACCTGACTTGAGGGCTGTGGTCACCATACGCTTCTCCTCAGGAAACCATCAGGAGCAGCTGCTGGAGCTCGGGTTTACGTGCAGGGCCTTGCTGGGCAGCCTGGGTCTGGGCTTTGAAAGCACCAGCAATGTGGGTCTCATGGGGAGAGGCCTGCGCGAGCAGGAGGAGCCCAGAGGGAAGAGAGCTCACTAGTAGGAGTGGAAAGCAAGAGGGAACACCGCCCTGCCCCCGGCCTCGTGGAGAGCGACCTTTATCTCAGTGAATGCTCTCTGTGACTTCACTGGCCTCCTCCCAGGGACTCAACCCTGAGTACTCTAACCAGACACGTCAGTTTGGTTGGTTAGACAGAAGCAGTCTCTCAGAAGTCATCTTATGACTCTGCAGGCTAGACATATCCACTTCCGCCAGGTTCCCAGATTCTCAAAAGTACCAACAAATTAGTAGGGAACGTTCCCTGCATTTTAACTGTGAACTGTGTTCAAAACCATGAACCCAGAAGAAGAGTGAACAGCCACAAAGCTGGTTGCACACGGCAGCTCCCGGCCTGTGGAGAAGTTGAACTCCAAGAGTTTGCTCGTAAGTCAGCTGCTGGGAATGCTCGAGGACTTTCCCACAGAAACCATGTTTTAGGTGTGGTGAGGTTCTTAAGGTCTCCCACGGAGGCTGTCTAACTCTCGAGATAACAAGGAGCATTAACAAGGCAGAGAATTCCAGAAATTCTCCAGGATTATGTTCTGGGAGAAAAAGCAGAGTAAAGAAAGCAGAGCTTCCCAGGGCCGGGTGGGGTGGAGACGTGAGGAACGCGGGTGGCAGACTCTGCTGTCCTGGGTGGGGGCCTGGAGCCAGGGCCACTGTGCAGAGAGAGCAGGGCCAGGCCAGGACAGACAGGTGGAGTGCCGGAGAGCTTTCAGGACAGAGCCAGGAGCTAGCAGCCCAGGAAGAAAATCGTGAGCAGTGTCAGAGTAAAACTGGAGAGGAAGCAAGGGTGTGGTAGATCACAGGTGTGTGGTAGATCATGAGTGTCATGTTCTTCAAGAGAGTCAAGGAGAGCTTGGAATTTTAAGCAAAGGTTAGTTATTTTTTATTGCCAGATTTGGATGTCTTTTTGTTTTTTTGGTTTCGTGTATACGTGCGTGTGTGTGTGTGTTTCCATTCCTCAATTTTTTTACTAGAACATTATAGAGGAAGTAGCCCAAGAGAGCTCCAACATTTATTTGGTCTTTCTGTGGAAAAACCTGTGTTCTAGATCCAGGAGGTGAGCAATGATACTCAGGCAAATGGCAAAAAGAAGGGAAAAAGAGGGCTTCCTTAGCGTTTGCTCAATAGACGTTTATAGAACCAGCATTTTATGGAGTGCTGTCTAGGTCACTGTCACTGTGAGGAACACTAGACAGGTTGAGACGCAGAAAGAGGCGAGGCGAGGGCTTGTCCTGAGGGCACACGGGCAGAGGGAGACACCTGCAGACCCCCAGGGCATCCCTCCTGGGCTGCGGTGGACATGCTGCAGGACACAGGTGGGAACGGCTGCCTCTGCCTGGAGTGGGGCAGCTCCCAGGGACAGCTCCCTCCCCGAGCGGGACCCCGGCATCTGGCCTGTGCCGTCAGCCTCCAGGCACCCTGGCAGGCGATCCTCTGTCATTCCATTCCTCTCTGTCAACTCTGAAAGTTCCTTTTTCTTTCTTTTATTCTCTTCTGAATTCCTCCCTTCCTTCTTTATTAAATGACAACTCCTTGGGCAAAAGTCAGCAGTTGGGCAATGGGGCGGTTCGGGAATGCTTCAGAAGAAACCGTGGCTATGTAATTTAGCATCTGTCATCTAGGAACTGAGCATACACACATCACGTGTGTGTACACGTGTACACACGCAGGCGGATCTGCTACGGTTTCCATGTGTCCCCGAGGCAGAAGTGCCGGAAGTGGGACTCTGGGAGGTGATGGGTCTCTTTCGGGAGAGCACCATCCTAATGAATGGATGAATCCAGTCCTGGACTGTGATTACTGGGTTGTGCTTTATAAATCAGCACATCCTAAGGCAGAGAAGCATGTTTTTAACTATTAACAACAGATTGCACGCCCCTATCTCACATGATGTGTAAAAATGAGCTCAAAATGGAGCAAAATCAGGTGTAACCCTGATTGCCAAAGCTGAAATTATGAAACCCTACGAGGATGCAGGAGTCATTCCTTGCAACCTGGGATTAAGCAGTAGTTTCCAAGACATGGCACCTAAAGCACAAAAGACAATGAAAAACTAGATGCACTGACTTCAGCCAGTCAGAACTTCTGTGTTTCAAAGGATGCTATTAATAAAACGGGCAGACGACTCACAGAAAGGAAGTAAATATTTGCAAATCATGTATCTGACCAGGGACTTGTGGCCAGGATGTAGAGAGAACTCTAACAACTAACTCCAGGGACACAACCCAGTTTTTAAAATCGGCCTGGAGTTTGAATATATATATTTGTCCAAAGAAGATAAGAAGTGGCCAACACGCATGTGAAAAGATACTCCAAGTCCTGTGTCATCAGGGAAATGCAAATAAAAATGATCCTGAGATACAAGCTAATACCCACTAGGAGGATGAACCAACTAAAAATAGCAGACAACGGTAAGTGTCCGCAGGCATGTTAACAAATTGGACTTTCATATATTGCTGGTAGAATTATATGAAATGGTGTGATGATCTGGGTCATTACTCGAAATGTTAAACAGAATCCCCATATTATCAAGTAATCCTGCTCCTAGGTATGCACCCAAGAAAAGGAGAGACATATGTGCACATAAAGGTCGTACACAAATGTTCCTAGTGGCATTTTTCATTATAGCCAAACAGCAGAAAAAATTCAAATGTCTGTCAACAAAAAAATGTACAAATATAGTGTACCCATACAATGAATGTTATTTGGCCATAAAACACTTAGAAGTATTTATAGATGCTTCAGCATAGATGGACTTTGAAAAAATCATGCAAACTGAAAGAAGTCAGTCACAAAAGGCCACTCATTGTATGATATCATGTATGCGAAGTGTCCTGGATATGCAAATCCACAGAAACAGACAGTAGCTGTGCGGTGGCCTGCGGCTGGGGGACACAGAGCCAGAACGGGTGGCTGCTAACGGCAGAAACCGCTGATGGGAATACGGTTCCCCTGGGGGTGATGAAAATATTTTGCAAATGGATAGTGGTGACGGCCACACAACCTTGTGAAGATGCTTCAACCTCTGAAGTGTGCATCTTTAAAAGCAAATTTTATGGAATGTGAATTACACCTTAATAAAGCTATTAAAAACACACACACTTTGCATGTGTCTATATCTAAAGAGGCGAAGCTCCGGGGCTACCCGTGTTCTCCTATGGGGGGTGATCCAGTTAGGGCGCGGCCCACTGTCGCTCATGAGGCCTTTGATTTATTTCTCCTCTGCTCTTCCCCAGAGGTGAGCAGCTGCAGAATGCTCTCCAGCACAGGGCGAGGTGTTCATTAGAATAAGCAAAAATAGCATCCCGCCCACTGACGAGCTGTCATCCACGCTCAGATGGCTTTTTTCTTCTCCCTTTAAAAAATCATTAAAGAAGTATAGAACCTCAGAAGGAAGCTCTCACTTGTGATTGGATGGCACTCAGGTCGCATTCTCAGAAAGGCAAGGGGTTTGTTCTTAGGACAGTGGTTCTCTGATGGTGGTCTGAGGACAGTGGGTGGCCTCGAGTGGCTGGGAGGTCGTGTGAGCAGCTGCCTGTCCACAGGGTGGAGTGCCAGGGGCGAGGCTGCAGGGCCAAGGACGGCTGTGACCTGCGTGGGCAGCACCTGCCTTGCCTGAAGGGCGGCCCAAGGGCACCAGGGACTCAGGCCACACGGGTGGAGGGAGCCCACCCTTGAGCCCACCCTCGTCAGTGTGTCCCAGTTTTATACAAAGAGGCTGGACATCTGAATTTTTTATGCAAAAATCTTCGTTTTCTTAAATGCTTGTAATTAAACTTAAAAAAAAAAAAAATCAAAATCGTGCCTGTGGGCCAAACAAAACATCTGTGGGCTGCGCTCCAGTCAGAGACCACGAGTCTGTGACCTCTGCTACGGGTGGTCTCTGCCCTGGTCCTTTTGTGCAATTAACATCAAACTTGGGGCAGAAGGTCGGTGCTGAAGTGGTGCTTGGTGTTCATCTGACTTAACCTCCCACAATGTGTTAAATTCCCCTTTACTGCCGATAGGCACTCTGATTGAAGGAAATTAACACTTCAAGCCAGAAACAGGCAGTTCTGTTGGTATCTTATAAAATATGGCTGGGTGGGGAGCTGGAGGGAGGGCGGGTCAGGGGGAGCAGGCCTGAGCAGAGGCACCAGAAGGGGCCTCCGTGTTGATTCCTTGTTTTGGGATGATCCCTTCTTAAAGCTGACCGTAGTTCTCATCCTTATGGGTAAAAAATATGTCGGCAAGGGCTGGGGCTGTAGCTCAGTGGTAGAGCGCTTGACTCACACATGTGAGGCACTGGGTTCAATCCTCAGCACCACGTGAAAAAAAATGATGAAGAAATAAAGATATTGTGTACATCTACAACCAAAAAAAATTTAAAAAAAAATAAGTCGGCAAGCTTGTCATTGAGGGTTTTCGGAATTCCCAGAGGAAAACAGAATTTTAGACCTGGAGCAGAGCAGAAGATCAGTGTGTCCAAACCCTCACGTTGAGCACGTGGGGTCTAGGATACACGAGCTTTATACTGCCCGCTTGAAGATGTGTGGATGTTTGTGGCCGAATCCTACTGGAGTTAGTTTTCCTTTGAATGGATCAAGAGTCTCCTTCACTCTCTTAGAAGCACTCATTTCTTGAGAGATACGATGATTAAGAAAAAAAATAAAGGAAGTGTTTTAGTCAGCCTTTTCACTGCTGTGACCAAAAGACCTGACAAGAACAATTTTATAAGAGGAAAAGTATATTAGCTCATGGTTTCATAGGCCTCAGTCCACAGACAGCAAACTCCATTGCTCTGGGCCTCAAGTGAGGCAGAACATCATGGCAGAAGCGTGAGGAGGAGGAAAGCAGCTCAGGATGTGGCAGCCAGGAAGTAAATAGAGAGCTCTTTCACCAGGGACAAAATATAATCCCCAAAGGCTTGTCCCCAGGGACCACCTCCTCCAGCCACACCCTATCCACCTTCAGTCACCACCTAGTTAATCCCTATCAGGGGATTACTGCACTGACTAGATTAAGGTTCTCATAATCCAATCATTTCACTCCGAACTTTCTTGCATTGTCTCACACGTGAACTTTTGGAGGACACCTCACATCCACACAGGAAGCTTGTTTGACTTTCTGAACAATGTTAATGGAATAACGAGATAGCTAACAGAAGCTATCTCTAAATGGAGCCCATTAGAAATTATGATTCTGGAGACAGGGCTGGTGTGAACCACTGCTCATTTTGCTGGCTCCTGTCTTCCTAATGAGACCCTCCCAAGGCTGCTGGTAGGTGTTGAATTACCAAAGCGATCTTCACTCCCTCTATTCCCCTCTAAGGAGATGCGGGCAAAATGGCGGCCCGTGGGAAGGACAAGAAGAAGTGAAGGAATTGCAGGAGCCCCCAAGTTCAGACAGTCTGTTCCTAAGTAATTGGAAGTTGCGTGTAACTTGGCAGCAAATGTCGTTAGCTGAATCCTTTGGTTCCTGGGACAAGGACAAAGCAGGACCCATTAGGCAGGTGAGAAGAGCCTGAGGGGTCCCGCGCTTGGCTTGCAGGGCGATGTTCTTGTTTCTGCTCTTGTTTCAGCACCCACACACCTTCAGTGAGCCAAAAGTGGAACCAGAGCCCCAGCAGTAACAATGACCCCTTATTAAATGCAGAGTTATGAGTCACATGACAAGTCAACAAAGGCCCCAGTTCCGGTAATGGAGAGTTCTTTTTGCTGCATTTCCACTTGGTCCCTCTCTTTAATTATACAGGTTGCCCCCGCAGTATGGAAATGACAGACTGGAACGCCATGCCTGCGCAGGGGACCAGGGCTTTGAGCTGCATTCCTCCAGAGAGCCGGGTGCTAAATGTCAGCCTGTCACTCCTCTAAGTGCAGTTAGGACCCTTCCAACCCTTTTCTGTGAATCCAGGAGGGAAAATAGCCTGACGGATTCTGACGAGCACCCGTCAAGAGCACGTTGTGCTCTGGTAAGAGGCCCAGGCCCATGCTGCCCGGTTGTCATGGCAACACCCCCCCTTACACATCAGCTTCTGAAGTGAGCACAAAATGACAGACCCTTTCCACAGGGTGGGATGTGACGGGGAGAGCTGGCTTGTCCATGTGGGCAGACAAAGCCACGTTTCCGGTCTTCTCCCGGGCTCTAGCTGAGGCAATTCACCCTTGGATTGTGTCCTATTTCTAACCCAGTGGGAAATTCGTAGGATCCTCCCTGTTCTGTAAAAATTTCAGGATAATTCAGCTAGTCACTTTCACCAATTTCTCATTTCCTTTTCAAACCCTGCTTACTAATTGATGCCAAATGGTATTATGGTCATTGGGAAATAATTCCTCTCCTGCTTTATTCCTCTCCAATGTCCAGGTTTTCTCCCAGGTCCTGTGGGGTACTTGCACATGCTGCCGAGGAAGGCGGAGGAGCAGGAGGTCTTTCACAGGCTTGCAGGAGGTGAGGCTAAGCAGGGCTGCAGAGCCTTTCTTTGAAAATGCCTTTCTAAAAATAAGTCCTAAGTAGCCATTCTCTCCAGTGGTTCCTGAGGCATGGGGCATCGACAATGGAATGGAGTCCGCATATGGAGAAAGCCTGCAGTGTTGAAAAGTCCTGAAGCAAATCCTGGCAATTTGCACTGGGGAACAGGGGGATGCACCCCTCCATTAGTCTCCACATGGAACCCCAGGAATGCCATTCACCAGGAGCGAAATTAGCCGTATGTTCAATTTTTATGACATTTGGTATTGCAGTGAGCATTCCACAGCATGACTTAATTGCCACTAAAACACCTGGAAGGAGAGGGAAGGAAGGAAAATCAAGCCCTCCATGGTGAAGTGGCAAAATACTCAGGGATCCGGGAACATGGCGTAACCAGAGATGGGGCTGGGAGCGCAAGCAACACTAAGGCCTGTCTGAGGGCAGCTGAGTCCCTTGACTTGTCACCTCCTCCTTCCTGTCAGTTGAGCTCTGACATTAAAACTTCAAACCCTTTAATTCTGCTTTTCTTTCCTGTAATTAAACACACTTACCAATTCCAGTTTTAATACTGGATATTGAAAAAACAATCCACACTTCCCATCCTAAAAGAAAGATTCTCAACACCTGTCTCTTTGAGGACTCACCTTCTGGGTGTTGCGCTTAGCAAAGTAGAGCTAGGATTCAGGGAAAGAGCTGAGGAACAGAGCCCTCCTCTGCTGGAGGCTGCAGGCTGGCAGACGTGTGGGAGCACAGAGGCTGCACAGTGATACAGGAATGGCAGGAGGGCCTTCGGGGCTCGGCTCTGCAGTTGGCCAGTCTCCTGTTCTCTCCCAGACTGAGGGCTGGTGAGTGCTGCACGGTGCCCGGGAGGAAGGCAGGGCCACGTGCATTGCTGGCAAGTGCCCTGCACCCAGCTGCACTCTGCGCCCCCGGGCCAGGCTGCCTGCTTGCTTATGTAGCCGCTCACGGCCTCGCCCTCCGCGTCCACGCGTGCCTTCACAGAGCTCCCCAGCGTTCTCCTCTGGGGAGTGGTTGGTACTCAAATCAAGTCCTTCTTTCAAGACTGAACGCAGGGGTCTCCTGTCACAAAGCCCTCCCGATCCATGCTTTCCTGGCTACGCCTGTCACACCAACCCTCCTCTTCTAACCGGACCATGACGTTGAGCAGTAACCATATAGGAAACCCTTGGAGGGTTGGCATGTGACTTGCTGTCGTGACCCCGGGTGGTGGTTGTGTGGGAGCTCAGGAAACCCCTGTTATTTAGGGGTGGGATGCTGGAATTGCAATGGAGGGAGGGACCCCCACAGCTGCCAGTGCGCCTTGGTTTCAGTGGAAAACCTAACAGTCTGGTAGTCTTTAGAACCCTTCATGACAGAGGTCATTCTTCTGGGGACTTGGGATTGATATTTTGGTTCTTAGTCAATTATTTAAAATTGACGTTTCTGCTTAAAACCTCTACACAGTGAGGGTTGTCACCGGGCGGGTTGAGCCTGCCAATACAGTGATGACGGAACGTCCCAGAGGGAAGCCCTGGATTGTGCCTGCACCTGGGGGCTGCACTGGTTTTCTATGACTGCTGTGATGTTCCTGCTTAGGTCAACCAGTTTGAAAAGTTTTAAGTTGGGTTTAGATAAAAAAAAAAAAAAAAAAAAAAAAAACTCGAACGTGGCGCCCCCTGGTGGTTACTGCCCAGCGTGCTCAACTTCCTCTTGTAATTTCAAACACAATGACCTTGGATCTTTCTGAAGACTGCTTACCAATGCTTGCATGTTCAAGAAAGAATCTGAAATATGATCTTCTTGGAAAATCAGAAACACAGAGGAAACGTTTAAAATTTTGGCTGAAGCAAACCAGGTAAGATCCAGAATAATCTACCACCAAAAAAAGAGTTTGTGTATGATATTCATTGGATGTTAGATTTTCATTTTATAATAGATAAGGTTTTCTTATTCTGTTTCTTTTCTCCATTTTTTTTAAAAATAAGGATGATTCTATATGGAACTTTCTTTTACCCAGTGTTTGATTTCACCCAACCCTATCCAACAAATACCATTTGTTGAAAAAAATTGTGACCACTGGTCCTGTAGAATTTTCTGTATTCCAGTTTGGGCTAAGTGCTTCCTGGTGGTGTTGTTTAACTTGTCCCTCCAGTCCTTGTGTCTCCTATAAACCAGGAGTGAGAGCCGGATCAGAGGAGATCTTGGCTAGATTCCAGGGCAGTCGCCTGGTGAGTCTGCCTCACCGGCAGGCTGATACTCTTGTTCCACAAGCCCCGAGGCCCAGTAGCACTGTGCCTGGGAGCGATGGTTTGACTGATTGGTGGGTGTGTGGGATGACAGATGGAGGCTCCATTGGAAGCTCCCCAGACAACCTTTCACCGAGAGCTTGGACTTCAATCCATGCTCAGTTTCCATCCCTCGTTCCATGAGGCATGCAAAATGGTGAGTCTACAAATTTTATTATTCTACAAAATTTATTATTTAATTTATTGTGGGATTCCATCATCATCTGTTTACACTCTCAGGATACTCTTAACTTTTCGAGTAGGATAATTTGGGAATATGTATCAGGAGCCTTAAAACATTATGCCCTTTGATTTGTACTCTAATATCAAATTAAGAAGTCTCTTCTGCGAAGATGATCAGAGAGAGGGACAATGGTTAGAAAGAGATGTCAATAGGTTTGGATACATTTGCATGAGGATAGGAACTACCGTATTAAAAACCCAGGTTTTGAAGAATTTTTATTATCATGGAGACTTTTATTCTATTGGACACAGGTTCTATGTTGGCCAGACTGGCCACAAGAGCCTTGGCTCAAGTGATCTGCTTCTGCCCCCTGAGTAGCTAGGCCTCCAGGTGCATACCACCACACCCAGCTCACTTTTTATAATACATTCGTTGAAAGAAGCCAGCTACCAAAATTGTATATGTACTATTATCTTAGTTTTATTATATATAAATAAATATTTAAACAAAGGGCTAGGAACATAACCTTCAAAGTAATAATAGTTATATCCAGACAGTGGAATTATAGGGTGTTTTAATGTCTCCTTTGTGCTTTTCTTATTTTACAAATTATCTTCAGTACTATGTATCACAATAGGCCTTATTAAAAATCAGCTGGTACTGAAATCCCTTTTGGATAATGTTGATTTATAAAATGTCTTTCTTGCATTAGTGAAGATTGTGCAAGAAGGAACTCTTTCTCTCGACCAAAGATCCTCTGACTTAAAGCATGAACGTAGGACGGAGTGGGATTTGAAGTAAAGCATATGGAAGTCTTACTGAGCTATGTTATATTTTCCCTCCTGGGATCTGCACGTTGCAAAAGAGTTAGTCTTCTCAGGGGTAGATTTCCCCATGGCTCTCCATGGAGCAGCCTGACATTTCACTCAGTTCTCACTGAAGGGGAGTGTCAGGCATGGTTGGAGAGGGAGGTGGCTGCCATTTGCAATGGGATCCCACAAGGCATCCCTCTGTCCTCCAAGTTCCTTCCTGACAGTTTCTGGTTTCCAACATCCTAATATCTAGTTGTCACCTCCCAAAGTCTGACCACCTCTGGTTCAAACTTCTTATTAATCCCTTAATTGCTGCTTCCCCCTCTTATTACCAAAGTAATGGATATTTCATGTCCAAAATTTGGCTCTGATGAATGAAAAGAGAAGAAAATACACAAATAATTCTGTCAAATCAACTTTTACTGTGTTAATATGAATCTTACTTCTGGGATCTCTAGACAAACCTGGAAGCCCTGGGGACCAAATTCATCTCTAATGGAATCCCTGCTGCCTTTACCCTCAGGACTGGGTTCATTCCATGGAGCTTACAGACGAGGGGACTGAGGTGAGGAAGAGAAGAAAGGGAAGAGGGATGCACGGCTGGACAGGGTGACCACAGCACAGAGCTGTGTGTGTGACAGGCCCCAGAGGACCCGCTGAGCCCGAGGAGGGGGTGGGAGGAGTGGTGAGGACATGTGACCCACGAGGTGGCTGTGGAGAGTCTGTGCTGGACTGTGGCATGAGTAGGTGGGGGACCACACCAAAATCTACCCTGTTACCTGAAATTGTCCTAAACTTCTTGAATCTTTGAATCAAATAATTGGATGGTTGGTGGCCTGGAGAAGCAAAATATTAGACTCTTTTTTAAAATATATTTTTTACTTGTCAATGGACCTTTATTTTACTTATTTATATGTAGTGCTGAGAATTGAACCCAGTGCCTCACACATGCCAGGCAAGTGCTCCACCACTGAGCCACAACCCCAGCCCCCAAATATTAGACTATTTAAAAAATTCCCTGTAACTATGTAGAAATAAGCCCAGAAATTGGGTGGGATAAGGTACATTTCTTTTTAGGTATAATTTATGTGGATTAAAATTCATGCTTTTCAGGGCATAGTTTAACTTTTGGCAAATGCATGTAATGCTGTAACCATCACAAAAACCTTCCCTTGCCCGTGTGCCGAGCCCAGGGGGCGGATGATTTGTTTGCTGTCCCTCTAGTTTCGCCTTTTCAGGATGTTTTGGAGAGGGATGGGTCTGCAGCTGCTGCACTGGCTCCCTTCACTTACTATCATGCATTTGAGATGGACCCGTGATCACGCGCCTCGGGAGTTCTTTCCTTGTTATGCGTGAGTAGCATCTTACCCTGCGAATATACGTTTTTTTTAACCATTCACAACTGCAAGACAGCATATTTCTTTTCAACATAACACATAGAACTAATATCATACCTTGAATCAGCCATATGCTATTTCTGGGGCTTGGGGAGTTGCATCCTGATTTCCAAAGACAGCTGAAGACAGGAGGAAGACACAGCAAACATGGCGTGCAGCGGCCTCAGAAAGGCGAGGCCGCCTGTCCCGCAGAACCACCTCCAGCGCAGTCGGAGACAATGGTCAAGGCCTGCCCTTCTGCATCCTTCTGGAAGTCACCTACCTCCAACCACCGAACCCAGGGGACACCGGGACCTGCCTCGGCTGCTCCACCCCCACGCTGGGATCACACAGGCGCCAGTTCCCTGGAGGCTGGCCTTCAGTCTCCTTATCCTGCCTATTTTAGCTCATTGACGCCTTCCCAGGATGGCGTAGTTGGTGGCATGGAAAGCTGTTTTCTAGTGACTTTTTTTGAGCAATGGAGTCTCTTTTTCAGCCCAATGTTTCCAAAGTCAAATTTTTGACTTGGTTGAATATTGTTGGGTGAGTAATCGAACGTGTGGTTGTGTCCAGTTAACCTCCAAATGTTCTCCTTAAATGGAGAGAAGGAGAGCCCTGCTGGGCGTGGGGAGCAAGAAGAGGGAGGCTGGGAGGCCGGGAGGCCGGAGGGACTGCGAGGAGGCTGTGGCGCTGCACTGCCCTGGGCCTCTGGGCCTCCCGCCCCCGGTCACGGGGTTCTTGTGGCTGTGGGATTCTGCGTCTCATTAAGAGGTAGGCAAGGGGGGCAGGGGATTTAAGAGCTTCTACTTATTTAGCTTTAGCTTTTTCTAGACAAAGAAATAAAGAGAAATGCCTGTGACGTTTGAATTTTCTGCTGCATGGAGATAGACTTTGGGTTTACATAGTGACTTTCTATTGAGCAAGAGTCTCTGGAAGCACAGATTACCATGATGCGGGGGCCTTTTAGGGTTAGGAATGCAAACGCCGGACAGCTTGGAAAACGACAAGAAGAGAGAGGGAAGTTCACCTCCCGACCCCCATGGCCCCTCTACCTCTCCTCAGTATTTGTGTCTTCAAAGGACAAAGCAAATGATTTGGAATTTAACTGAATTTTCAAGAAGAAAAAAATAATTTTGCTCTTTTCAGAATATTACTGATTAGAATAAAAGTGGATGCTGGAATTTATACAAGAAAATTCATAGGGGGCTTCAAAGTCGACTCCCAGCGACGCTCCCCTCACCTTCCTCCAGCGCACCTGCTTGGGAAGAGCAAGGGGCTGAGTTTTCCCAGCGCTGGAGGCTCGGCAGGACGTGATGGGCTGATGACCCTCTGTGACTCCCAGAGACGTCTTGATTGGGCTTTCAGCACAGTGTTCCGAAGGCGAGCTGTACACATATTCACCTTCTCATGGCATGGGTGTGAAAGTTACAGAGATTGCATGTTTTCTGGATCATAAGAGAGTTGTTTTTTAAGGCACGGAGCTCAGCAAGATGATGTCCTAAGCGAGTGCCTCTTACAGGGAAGCTAAAGAATGAACTGAGAACCCCGTAGAAGGGGTCTCGTTTTCAGTGCTGTGAGATCAGTCAGGGTGACAGTGTGCCCAAAGGGACATTGCTGCCTTTGTCGTGTGGTGGTTAGGGTGCTTCTAACAAACTTATGCATTCTGCCACCTGTGTTAGGAGAGCGGAGGTCTCACTAATCCAGACTGACAATTCACATAGTCGCGCTGAAGCCTGCCTTTGCTGAGCAGGTGAAAGATTAAGGACGTGGTGGAAGATGGGTGGGATTCACCCTCTAAGGTGTCTGGGAAGCTCAGCATGCAAGTCATGCAGACACTGATTACAAACTAGTTCTAGTTTCCCTTTTAAAACCAGAATACCGAGAATTTCTAGAAGGCAACACTTTGCTACTCTTTTAGAGAAGCTGTACATTTTTCTTCCCTTTTTCTGTATGTTTTCAAAGTGAAAAAAAAAATCTTGCATCCTTTTCAGGAACTCATTCATATGAATTCCAGAATATGAATCATTGTGGACTTTGGGTGACCATTCACTGCCCAATGGAGATGATTATGGTCTTAAACACAAGACCAGGACAATTTTAAAGAAGGGACATGGAGGAGAGCCAGAAGTCTGAGGCACAACTTTGCCTCTGGAGGGAAGTTGGCGAGGAACCAGCATCTGAAGTCCTGGAGGAAGTTCATGTAGCCTGTCCCCTAGGGGCTGGGAGGCTGGGTGAGGGGAGCCGACCTGTGTGTGTCCACTCCTTAGTCCCACAGCCACTCTGGTGGCCGCAGTGTGAGTCAGGGTCAGTCCCACACACCCTGACACAGAAAGACCAACAGGATCCACTCAGTCAAATGGCTTGTTCTCGGATCACAGGCTCATGTCCCTCTCAGGTGACGCAGCAATGGAGGCTGCTGTGGAGAGAAAGCAGAGGAGAACCGTGTGGCCACCTGCAGGTTGCTTTTCATCTTAAACCAGGCAGCTCCTTTCTGGCTGCTGGGAGGACATGGAAGTTCTTTAGGGGGGTTGTCACCACAGCTGGGCCCCTCAGTCAAAAGCTAGAAGAGATGCGGAGTTCAGCTACACAATTTTCTTTAGAAACCGAGATATTCTGTCACTCTTCTTTTGAGGGCAGGATGTTATTGTTTCAGATGAATTTTAACGTGCGTGCAGGACAGAAGACGGAGTGGGAGATCTGGGCAGTAGAGGGTTCTTCTGCCCAGGGGCCTCCTGGATCTGCCCTGTCTCGGGTCAGGGTTGGCACAGCCTCGGCTGTAGGACGTCCTTGCCCTCTCTCCACCCTGGCCTCTGCACCCCCTTCCCCTGATCTGGGTCTCACACTGCCTTGTGTAGAGGTCAGGTAACTGCATGAAGAGGGGCAAACGACTGGCTGAAGGCATTCTGAGCCACAGTTGTTTGCAGCTGATGGAATGAACCTCCCCTGGGCAGTTGTCATATTTCCACAGTACAGATGAAGCACGGGGGACTCCAGAGGTGAGGTGTGCAGAGTCCCAGAGTTCGTGGAGCTGCCCCTGGGAGAGGACCAGAGCCATAAACAGAATCAAGACACCCCAGACCTCAGGGGCGTCCACTGTGATGGTTGTTGGTTAGAGATCTTACCAAGTGCAAATGATCACGTCTTACAAAGACACAGAGCTTACCAAGTGCAAATGATCACGTCTTATAAAGACACAGAGCTTACCAAGTGCAACTGATCACGTCTTACAAAGACACAGATCTTACCAAGTGCAAATGATCACGTCTTACAAAGACACAGAGCTTACCAACTGCAAATGATCACGTCTTACAAAGACACAGATCTTACCAAGTGAAAACGATCACGTCTTACAAAGACACAGAGCTTACCAAGTGCAAAGGATCATGTCTTACAAAGACACAGAGCTTACCAAGTGCAAATGATCATGTCTTACAAAGACTCAGAGTTTACCAAGTGCAAATGATCATGTCTTACAAAGACACAGAGCTTACCAAGTGCAAAGGATCACGTCTTACAAAGACATAGATCTTACCAAGTGCAAATGATCATGTCTTACAAAGACACAGAGCTTACCAAGTGCAAACGATCACGTCTTACAAAGACACAGATCTTACCAAGTGCAAATGATCACGTCTTACAAAGACACAGATCTTACCAAGTGCAAACGATCATGTCTTACAAAGACACAGAGCTTACCAAGTGCAAATGATCACGTCTTACAAAGACACAGAGCTTACCAACTGCAAATGATCACGTCTTACAAAGACACAGATCTTACCAAGTGCAAATGATCACGTCTTACAAAGACAGATCTTACCAAGTGCAAAGGATCATGTCTTACAAAGACACAGAGCTTACCAAGTGCAAATGATCACGTCTTACAAAGATACAGATCTTACCAACTGCAAATGATCACGTCTTACAAAGACACAGATCTTACCAAGTGCAAAGGATCACGTCTTATAAAGACACAGATGTTACCAAGTGCAAAGGATCATGTCTTACAAAGACACAGAGCTTACCAAGTGCAAATGATCACGTCTTACAAAGACTCAGAGCTTACCAAGTGCAAATGATCACGTCTTATAAAGACACAGAGCTTACCAAGTGCAAAGGATCACGTCTTACAAAGACACAGAGCTTACCAAGTGCAAATGATCACGTCTTACAAAGACACAGATCTTACCAAGTGCAAATGATCACGTCTTACAAAGACACAGAGCTTACCAAGTGCAAATGATCATGTCTTACAAAGACACTGATCTTACCAAGTGCAAAGGATCACGTCTTATAAAGACACAGATGTTACCAAGTGCAAAGGATCATGTCTTACAAAGACATAGATCTTACCAAGTGCAAATGATCATGTCTTACAAAGACACAGAGCTTACCAACTGCAAATGATCATGTCTTACAAAGACACAGAGCTTACCAAGTGCAAATGATCACGTCTTACAAAGACACAGAGCTTACCAACTGCAAATGATCACGTCTTACAAAGACACAGATCTTACCAAGTGAAAACGATCACGTCTTACAAAGACACAGAGCTTACCAAGTGCAAAGGATCATGTCTTACAAAGACACAGAGCTTACCAAGTGCAAATGATCATGTCTTACAAAGACTCAGAGTTTACCAAGTGCAAATGATCATGTCTTACAAAGACACAGAGCTTACCAAGTGCAAAGGATCACGTCTTACAAAGACACAGAGCTTACCAAGTGCAAAGGATCACGTCTTACAAAGACATAGATCTTACCAAGTGCAAACGATCATGTCTTACAAAGACACAGAGCTTACCAAGTGCAAACGATCACGTCTTACAAAGACACAGATCTTACCAAGTGCAAATGATCACGTCTTACAAAGACACAGATCTTACCAAGTGCAAACGATCACGTCTTACAAAGACACAGAGCTTACCAACTGCAAATGATCACGTCTTACAAAGACACAGATCTTACCAAGTGCAAATGATCACGTCTTACAAAGACAGATCTTACCAAGTGCAAAGGATCATGTCTTACAAAGACACAGAGCTTACCAAGTGCAAATGATCACGTCTTACAAAGATACAGATCTTACCAACTGCAAATGATCACGTCTTACAAAGACACAGATCTTACCAAGTGCAAAGGATCACGTCTTATAAAGACACAGATGTTACCAAGTGCAAAGGATCATGTCTTACAAAGACACAGAGCTTACCAAGTGCAAATGATCACGTCTTACAAAGACTCAGAGCTTACCAAGTGCAAATGATCACGTCTTATAAAGACACAGAGCTTACCAAGTGCAAAGGATCACGTCTTACAAAGACACAGAGCTTACCAAGTGCAAATGATCACGTCTTACAAAGACACAGATCTTACCAAGTGCAAATGATCACGTCTTACAAAGACACAGAGCTTACCAAGTGCAAATGATCATGTCTTACAAAGACTCAGAGCTTACCAACTGCAAATGATCATGTCTTACAAAGACACAGAGCTTACCAAGTGCAAAGGATCACGTCTTACAAAGATACAGATCTTACCAAGTGCAAAGGATCACGTCTTATAAAGACACAGATGTTACCAAGTGCAAAGGATCATGTCTTACAAAGACACAGAGCTTACCAACTGCAAATGATCATGTCTTACAAAGACACAGAGCTTACCAAGTGCAACTGATCACGTCTTCCAAAGACACAGATCTTACCAAGTGCAAAGGATCACGTCTTCCAAAGACACAGATCTTACCAAGTGCAAAGGATCACGTCTTATAAAGACACAGAGCTTACCAAGTGCAAAGGATCATGTCTTACAAAGACACAGAGCTTACCAAGTGCAAATGATCATGTCTTACAAAGACTCAGAGTTTACCAAGTGCAAATGATCATGTCTTACAAAGACACAGAGCTTACCAAGTGCAAAGGATCACGTCTTACAAAGACATAGATCTTACCAAGTGCAAATGATCATGTCTTACAAAGACACAGAGCTTACCAAGTGCAAATGATCATGTCTTACAAAGACACAGAGCTTACCAAGTGCAAATGATGACGTCTTACAAAGACACAGATCTTACCAAGTGCAAATGATCATGTCTTACAAAGACACTGATCTTACCAAGTGCAAAGGATCACGTCTTACAAAGACACAGATGTTACCAAGTGCAAAGGATCATGTCTTACAAAGACACAGAGCTTACCAAGTGCAAATGATCATGTCTTACAAAGACTCAGAGCTTACCAAGTGCAAATGATCACGTCTTCCAAAGACACAGATCTTACCAAGTGCAAATGATCACGTCTTATAAAGACACAGATGTTACCAAGTGCAAATGATCATGTCTTACAAAGACACAGAGCTTACCAACTGCAAATGATCATGTCTTACAAAGACACAGAGCTTACCAAGTGCAACTGATCACGTCTTCCAAAGACACAGATCTTACCAAGTGCAAAGGATCACGTCTTACAAAGACACAGATCTTACCAAGTGCAAAGGATCACGTCTTATAAAGACACAGAGCTTACCAAGTGCAAAGGATCATGTCTTACAAAGACACAGAGCTTACCAAGTGCAAATGATCATGTCTTACAAAGACTCAGAGTTTACCAAGTGCAAATGATCATGTCTTACAAAGACACAGATCTTACCAAGTGCAAAGGATCACGTCTTACAAAGACATAGATCTTACCAAGTGCAAATGATCACGTCTTACAAAGACACAGAGCTTACCAAGTGCAAATGATCATGTCTTACAAAGACACAGAGCTTACCAAGTGCAAATGATGACGTCTTACAAAGACACAGATCTTACCAAGTGCAAATGATCATGTCTTACAAAGACTCAGAGTTTACCAAGTGCAAATGATCATGTCTTATAAAGACACAGATGTTACCAAGTGCAAAGGATCATGTCTTACAAAGACACAGAGCTTACCAAGTGCAAATGATCATGTCTTACAAAGACTCAGAGCTTACCAAGTGCAAATGATCATGTCTTCCAAAGACACAGATCTTACCAAGTGCAAAGGATCACGTCTTACAAAGACACAGATCTTACCAAGTGCAAATGATCACGTCTTATAAAGACACAGAGCTTACCAACTGCAAATGATCATGTCTTACAAAGACACAGAGCTTACCAACTGCAAATGATCATTTCTTACAAAGACACTTCCAATAATGGAATATACTCAGCAACGAGGAGGGAGAAACTCGCCTGTGACGTCAGCGGTGAAACACAAATGCCTTAAGCTGAGTGAGAAGCCAGACTCAAAGGCCAGGTTGTATATGATCCCAGTCATGAGCTGTTCTGGAAAAGGCAAACTGGAAGGAGAGAGAATAAGCCATTGACTGATAGGCTGGGAGAGGGAGTGGCTGCAGAGGGGCCTGGTGGGCGTCTGGGACGCACCTCCTAAATCCTGAGGGCTGCTGCACTGTGGGTGTTCGCCAAGACTCAAAACTGAGCTTGTTATGTAATCCACCTCAGTAAATCTGACTAAAAACTCCTAAAGAGCCATTAACAAAGATGGAATGATCCACACGTCGAAGTGTTTATAACAAAGTGTATAGATGCCTACAACTCTGGAAGCATTGAAAAATAAGATGCACCAGTGTCCTGAAGACACCTGCACACCCGTGTCTGCTGCAGCCCCATGACAGCAGCCAAGGCCTGGAAGCAGCCTGGGCGCCCGTCACGGATGAGCCAGTGAGGGAGAGTGGTCTGTGCACACAATGAGCGTCATTCAGCCACAGAGAGGAACGGGATCCTGCCATCTGCAGCAACGTGGACCGAACGGGAGGACGCCATGCTAAGTCAATCAGCCGGCACAGGAAGATGAGGACCGTGTGTCTCTCTCTTATGAGGATGAGAGAAGAAGCCAACTGAAGGTAGAACAGCAATGACTCGGGACCGGCAGGGGAGTGGGAGTCGGGTGTATGGAAAAGGGTGGTCAGATTGATGGGCGCGCGCTGTGTGCAAGGGGAGAAATCTCACACTCACCCCATAAATGTGCAATTATCATGTATTAATAACATTTTTAAAAAAATAAGATCTACCAATGATTGATTGGGATAGATATGTGAATAAATATGCAATAAAGCAAGTAAAATGTTAATGGCAGAATCCTTAACAGTGTAATGTTGGAAAACATCTTAAAAATACATCGGATGCATTTCTTTCACCATCTACGCCCTCCAGAAGGTTGCCTGTGGGACCCCCAGATTGCTTTCATGCCCTCTGATAAGATGGAGCGCGCCCTTCCCTCCACCCTGCCAGGCAAGGCCTCCTCTTCGACCAGGAGGGCCCAGCCCTGGGTCCTTTGCTGCCTTGTTGACCTGTCCTCACTGTTCTCGCTTTGATCTGGAATTGGCAAGCAAATGCGCGCTGGCTTTGTCCCTTGCTTGCGAGCCGAGGCTCCACTGACTCTCCTTGATGTGCCCCAAACCCTCGGCAGGCAGGCTCAGCAGCGGTGCAGGGGTCAGATACCTCGGGCCCTGTTCTCCCGGCCTTGCCTGGTCCTTCCTTCTGCAGGCTCAGGTCTCGAATGCTGCTGGGGTTTGGGTCTTGAATCCCTCAAAGGTCTGCACTGGAAGTGTGTCCCCGGGTGGTGGCTTGGGTGGTGGCTTGGGAGGGGTGGAGCCTCCAGGAGGTGGAGCCTGCTGGGAGGTCAGCAGGTCCCTGAGTGGCCCTCGCAGGGACGCTTGGCCCTGACCCCTTCCTCTTTCCTCTTTGGCTTCCTGGCCTTGAGGTGAGAGCATCGCTCTGCGGTGCCCTCTCCCCACGACATGCTGCCTCTCCAGAGGCCCAAAACCAACGCTGGCAGTCATGGGCTGAGACCTTGGAGAGCAGCCAATGCACATCATCCTGTTTTGAAAGCTGATCATCTCAGGTGTTTTGTATGGCAGTGGGAAGCTGGTGGACGCAGTGCCTCTGTCCACGCTGTCCTGTGATGGAGAAGGGCCCGGCCACCTGCTCCCAAGCACAGGGACATCTCCGGAGCCTCAGGAAGAGCACCCATGGGACCAGCCCTCCCAGGAGTCAGCACTGTCTTGCTTCCAAAGTGCCCTCCGTCTGCAGAGCGGTGGAAAAATGTCCCCTAGGAGTGTCTGGGGCAGTGTTCTGAAACTCCACGCACCCCCAGCTTACCCCGACCCTGCCAGTACCGTCTGCGGACATGGAGGCAGCTGAGCAAGGCCAGGGAAGAATCGTGGGGATGTTTCAGTTCCGCCCAACACGACCCACCCCACAGTTATAATCCTGTCCTAGACTCAGGCAAATCAGGTTAGAGGCTGTGACCTTTCCCAGACTCCGGAAGCCTTCATTTGGACTTGGCTGCACAGATCCAGTCTGAAGATATTTATTGCTATTTACTAAGATAAAATGATATTCAAGTTTTGTTGCCAAATGGAACAGCACATTGCAGAAGACAGTACTAGTCTGATCCTAACAAAAGAATTTAGAATATTTTATAAAAAGTAATGGGAGTGCTATGCCGTGCAGGGTGGGGGCTGGGAGTGCTCGATGACTTCCTCCCTCCCTCCCTCCCTCTCTCCCTTCTTCCCTCCCTCCTTCCCTCCCTCCCTCTCTCCCTTCTTCCCTCCCTTCCTTCCCTCCCTCCCTCTCTCCTTTCTTCCCTCCCTTCCTTCCTTCCTCCCTCCCTTCCCCCTTCTTTCCTTCTTCTTTCCCTTCCTTCCTCCTTTCCTCCCGCCCTCCCTCCCTTCCTTTCTTCCTTCTTTCCTTCCTTCTTCCCTCCTTCCTTTCCTCCCTCCCTTCCTTTCTTCCTTCTTTTCTTCCTTCCTCCCTCCCTCCCTCCCTCCCTTCCTTCCTTCCTTCCTGTGTGGAACCCAAGGACTTTTAAGCACGCACTCCACCACCGAGCAACATACAGCTCCTACCGTTACGTTTCTGTACTGTTTGATTTTTAGACATCAGCAAGGACATGTTAGCTTTGTATAGACCAAAACAAGTCAAGCCTTATTTTCCGGAGCTCCTGCCGAAGCGTGCGGTCTCGATGACTGGTGTCTGTGTGTACAGTTCACGTACTCCTCCTGTGAGGCGGGCACAGGAGGATCCTGGGATCCTCATGCTTCAGAGGAAACACTGGTCCTTGCAGTGTGGCCTGAGGAGTGGCGAAAGCGCCTCAGGATGTTTCGGGTCCCTAAGGTCCTCCTCGCCCTCCACCTAACGTACCTGCTTACGGCTTTGGAGTAAATGTTCCCTTGAGGACATTTTCCAGTTCCACCCAGCGGTCATGCTGTCGTTCCTGGGGCTCACTGGTTCCTGGGTTCTTCCGACCTGGTTCCAAGCAGCCGACATGGAGCACGAGGCACGGGGGCGCTGCCTCCTCCTCTGCTGCTCCTCTCCCTCCACACCCTCCTTTGTCTGTCCCTGGCTGGAGGCAGCGAGGATACCCGTGCGGATCAGTGTTCGCACAGACAGCACTTTGGATCCCACAGAAGCCCTTGAATTATTCAGACTCTCTCCCTCTGGCTTCCCGCTGTTCCTGTCTTCCTCCCTTCACAGGAGAGGCTGGACCGGCATCTGGCAACAGCAACCATAGGTTGGCCTCAGCGAGGAGGGGACGGCGGGCGTACAGGGCAGCCGTTGCGTGTGCTGCGGAGGCAGGCAGCTAGGTGTGAAGGTGTGTGACAGCTCCTACCCCAGTATGAATCACTGAAACCCACTCAGTCCTAAAACCCACTCAGGGTCCCTGCCTCGCAGAGCTGTTGGGAAACAAGGTGCAGAACTGGGGAGGAGTCCAGGTCTCCAGTGAGTTTAGTGGGTGGCTGAACGGGCACTCGGGAAGCTATGGCATCTGTGAATTCCAGAGGATGTTCTAAGAAGCTTCTTTCTTCCTGCTCCTCATGCTCTGGGGGCCTCTCGCTCACCTCCAGGTCTTCAGCTGTGGCTCTAGAGGAAACAGGCAGCAGAGAGGAATGCCCCTGGAGAGTGGGACAGAGGCCTGCTCAGCAGCTGATCTGTCACAGTTCTGCAAGAGCCAGGCCCGCAGTGGGAGGCCTCCAGAACGCTTGGGTCTCTGTCCATGTTGAAAAGCTAAATGGGCAACCATGGGCTTCCTGGCAGGCTCGACATCCCAGGCAGGAGCCAGGGGAGAAGCGGGAGCATGGCTGAGGCTGCGACCCGTCTGCAGCTGAGGGGAGGCCACTGGGGCTGCTCTGTAAGTGGCTGCCGGGTGTCCTGTAGCAGGGGCTTCTGCACAGGGGTGGCCTCTGTGGAGGAGGCTGCTGTGAGAGGCCAGGCATGCTCCCGGCCTCCTCCCCACAGCCCTGGCCCTGCTTTCTCACCTGGGCCAGGTATTCAGAAGAGGCTCTGAGCCCCTTCCCTCGCCTCCAGGAGCCCCACGCAGGGTACAGACAGAGCCCTTGTTGTACAGTCGCCAGCCCAGGGCCACTGCAGACAGGAGGCCCCTCAAAACACACCTGCACCACTCTGGAGCCCTGGTCCAGACTGCTGCCCCAGCACGCCCCTCTCCCGCCTGCTCGATTCAGAGCAGCACCAGGCTGGTGCGGAGAGCAGCCAGTGACGTAGCACACGGGGGCAGGAAGGACTTCTGTCCTGAGCGGCGTTCACGGAGGTGCCAGCTGGGCTCCTCTGCCCAGGTGTGGAGTTGGAGGAGGAGACGCCCGAGGCCCCAGGGGGCTCCATCATCTGCTGCATTTACTTGTCCTGGGAACAGCCCGGGGTCCACGGGTGGGTGGGGGGAATAAACGCCCCTCCCCCGTTCCCCAGAACAGTTGTGCCTGACAGACCCCAGTGACTTCCAGCCACTCATCGGCACTGCCTCCTGCCACGCCAGCAAGTCAGCAGGACGTGGGGTCAGCTGAATGCGGCAAGTCAGCTGGATGTGGGGTCAGTGGGGTCAGCTGAATGCAGCAAGTCAGCTGGATGTGGGGTGGCCGTGAGGCTGAGGAGAGGGGACTCTTCTGGCATAGACTCCCCGGGGCAGCCCCCTCACATGGTCCTAGATCCACCCCATCAGTAGAATCTCAGCTCCCACAAGCTTCTGCCACACGCCAGCCCCTGTGCTGGGCGCTGGACATACCTGCCAATCAACCCCAGTGACTCTGTGGAGTTGGCCTCTTTGTGACCACCATCTGCGGTTGACATGGACCTCAGGAAGGCAGGACACTTCCCAAGGCCACCCTGCATCCCAGAAGTTTTGATCCCTGACATCAAAACGTAGACCATGTCCAGCCTCTCTTTCCTTTAACCGCCATGAAGCGTCAGGCTGAAGGAAGAAGGTCCAGTCCTGCCCCATGTGCACCTCACTCCTGAGCTGGCCTGACCCAGCGGTCATCACTTAACGAGTCCATGCTGGGAGCTGCTGCTCTCGGGACCCTCGCCCCTGGACAGGCCCAGGTGAGCAGCGAGCAGTGACTGAGGCCAGGTGAGCCTTTCCCTGGACTGTCCGTCACCATCTCACTTGTGTCTTTGCAGCAACCTGGGTTCCTTCTCTGATGGCACCTTTTAAGATCCCAGAAGGTGAAGGCCCCACAGCTCTCCCAGCTGGAGTCCCGGGTCTGCACCACACTCCGGTGGGCTGGGAATCATCTACTCCTCCCGTCACAGACTGGCTGTGAAAGGGGAGCACGAGGGGCAGAGGGCAGCCGGACCCCAGGAGCCACGGCTTCAGTCCCAACATGGGGTTCTGCTTTTCACTTTGCTGATCGGTGGTGTCAGGAGGGAACCGGGCCCGGGGCGTGCCAAGCGCGCACTCTACCACTGAGCGGCACCCAGCCTGGAGAGAGCATGGCAGAACTCCGACTTCTAATGGGCACACTAGGTGCCAGACATTGGGCACATGGAGCACATTCAGAGTGGCTTTGTACCCGGGAAGATCTGGAGGTGCACTATAATGAATTCAGTCACGTTAGGGGGCATTACTAACACTCCCCAGTCGCACAGAAAACGTCATTGATAGAGGCTCCTGCCACAAAGCTGAGGGTTGAGATGTTATTATACCTGTGATTTATTTGGAAATATTTTGAAAGTAAACTAGAGGAAGCAAATGTGGCAAATGTTGACATTAAACATTAAATGATAGAATACGGAACTCATTGACCTATTTTCTCAGCTAATGGGTCTATTTATGGATTTTCATAATCAAAAGTGCAAAGAAAACAAACCTTTTCAGTAGCTCAGAACCCCGGGCTCCACTGCACAGGCGACATTGGTTTTGTGGTGAGCAGGGTTCTAGGGCCGCAGGATCCTCGCCTCCCGGTTGACACACCGGGGATAATCCCCGCACCTGGAGCGTGGGCAAGACCTGGAGGTGGACGCACGAGGTTGTCCTTCATGATTTGATTACGTTACATGGTGACGATGAAGGATTTGCAGATGCACTTAAGGTCCCTGACCAGTCGATTTTGAGCTCGTCACAGGGAGGCTGTCCTGGGTGGGCAAGTCTAGTCAGGCGAGCTCTGCCAAGGGCCGGCCTTGAAGAAGCAAACTACCAGAGTGGGGACCCCGGCAGGCGACGGGCAGCCACCAGCAACCAGGGCCTCAGGCTGCAACCACAGGGGCTGAGTTCTCCCAGTGACCACGGAGGAAACCCCTGGGCCTGCGGGGGCCTGCAGCCTCAGGCACCACCTCCATCTCAGCACTGGGAGAGCAGCCCGCCCAGGCAGCCTAGGACCTGCTAACGCAGGCTCCCGGCGCACGGAGACAGAGCAGGCCCCCGCGGGTCTAACGCAGCCAGCCTGTGGTTTGTCATGCAGCAGCACACAGACAGTCTCGACTGAGGAGTCAGTCCTAGTTGGTTAGGAATGGCAGCCTAGGGCTCTGTACCAAGGGCTCCAAGCCCGGCCGGCTCCTTGCCGGGAGAGCCATGGCCGGTCAGCAAGTCTGCCCAGGCGCGGAGGCCACAGTCTGCCACCTCCTGTTGCCAGTCACGGTTCTGTGTGTTTGAGGAACCTGGGGTGACTTGCTTTCTCAATGACAGAATAACGCCGAGGCTAAGAACGCTTGGGTCCCCAGGTTGGACGGCAGGCTGGCATGAGAATGCCTTGGAGACCAGATCAGAGAAGCTAGTGAAGCAGATTTTAGAAGTTGTTGGAAGAGGCTGCTAACTGCAGCCTGAGTCTTCACCCGTTCTCTCTCCACTGCCTTTAAACACCCAGGTCCTCCCTGAGCTGGGAAAATCCACCCCCTAGGACGTCACCTGACTGTGACCCTATTTCTAGGACTCTAAGACAGCTGACCCTCTGGAGGGCTATCAGACTTCCTTCCTCGCTATGCCCAAGAGGTGGGGACTGCGACTGCTCAGCACTGACCTCGGATCACACAGCTATTAAAGGCCACCGTTTCCTCTGAAAACCACGCGGAGCTCACAGCACAGTAGCAGCTTCTGGCTCCTAACTGAAGCCACATCTTGTGGTGAAGCAGGTGTCCCCTGCGAGGGCAAGTTGTAGAGAGCCGGCCCCTTCCCGTCCACGCGGTTCCCAGCCATGCAGACCCACCCTCCCTCCTCCCAGGGACCTGCCCCCAGCAGGGCATCGCCTCGAACGCACCCTTTCCTACAGCCACAGGGCAAGACCGGAGAGGCTGGAAGAAGAGTCTCAGGAGTCACTAATGGCTTCTTCCACTATAGCACATAGACATAAATGTTTTTCTGGGAGCAAAATACTTCCCTGTGTGTGGGAGGCTCCTGGAACCAGCCAGCCTCTGCTCCTGAGCCAGCAGAGCATGGCCGTGAGGCGCTGGCATTCCCGACCCTCACTCAGCTTTCTTCAGTTCTGCACCAGGGCTTCTAACACACAAGAAGGACTTGCAACAGGAACCGCATAAACGGCAGCGTGGGGTGCACCTCCAAGGAGGGCAGCCGCTGGCTAACGGAGGTCCACGCAAGGCACCACAGCACTGCTTATCATGGTATTTACGCTTCAAGGAATTCAATGCCACCTTAAACAGGAGGCCTTTCACCTAGAAACCTTGGCAACCTGCTGCTCTCGGAAACACTGGGATGGCATTGAACGGCGGCCATGTTTCCCACTTACCCCACTCCCCACCACTCCCTGCTGCCTCCTCCTACAGGGGCCAACGTCAGCTGTCATCTACCATCATGATCTCATTGCTGTTTTCTCTGGAGATAGGAAGAGAAACGACTCCTAACCCCATGAAAGCAGGCCCCTTGTATTCTTTGCCGGAAGTCAAGTCCCTCCAGAGGTTGAATCTGCTGACCCTGAGATAAAGCAACCCCTCCAGTCACAGGACACTCATTTATAACTTGTGGCATGTTTGGAAGGCTTTTTAGTTTCTTTTTTAAAATCTTAGATTGCCTCAGCACTACAATCTCTTTTGGTTAGCGCTCCTGTCACTTCAAGAGGAACCATTATGAGCACTTGATCATTGAAGAAATAGAGCACTCTGCCCTTTAGGGACAGCAGGACTCGAGATCCTTGAATCCACCGGTTCCAACCGCACCTGCTGGACTCGATCTCAGTGCCTCCTCACTGGAGCCTGCGAAAGTTCCAGTCCAAAGTCCCCTCGACAGAGGTGGCATTTGTTGGTATTTTTCATCTAGAGGGAGAAATAAGGAGTGCTCCCTGCCTGTCCCTCCAAACAAAGCGTCTCTGGTTACCTCTGATCAGGACGGCGCTGTGGGCAGGCAACAGGAAGAGCCACGAAAACAAGAGAGGCCAGAGGGGAGGATGGAGGGCGAGGAGGGCAGTGGAAGTGGGGCAGGGGAGCGGAGGGGACACCAGAGCCAACTCCACCGAGGCCGAGAAACAGCAAGGCAGAGGCCTGGGGACACCGGACTCACGGTTGAGCTGCCGCCTGCGGATCCTGTCCCTCCATGGCCTGTTTCTGATCCAGTGTAACCGCGAAGGCAACACCATGGTCCCCAGGAGAGCGGGGCCTAGGCCCTTCTCATGGCAGGGCAGTCCAGGGCCTCTCGGCAACCCCGGAAGTCTAGCCCAGATGCATAAAAATCAAAAAGAGAAGAAAAAAAACCACCTCTTCTCTCTCTCTCTCTCTCTCTCTTTTTTTATATCTGAGGTTTCTGTCTCCTTCTTTTATCAGCAACTTGCCTCCCCTTTCCTTCCCTGCTAACCCCGAGGCAGCTGCCGCGCTGAGCCGCCCAGGCCCGGCCTCCCTTGGCCTCCTGTGCCATGTTTTATGCATGAAGATGATGGGGAGGTAATTTATTCAGCAGAGAGGATCCCAGCTCCTGTGTCCGCCCCGCGTCACGGAGCCACACGGCTGGGGGAGGGCAGGTGCACCTGGCTGGCAGGGGGGCCAGAAATGGGAATCCCTCTCTGCAGGCAGGAAGGAGTGAGTGCAGGGTTTCTGAGCCCAAGGACAGTGCAGGGCAGGACCCAGGTGCTGCGGGTCCCTCGCACCTACAAGAGTGCAGGTCACTTGGCCGTAGGAACTGGTTAAATCAATGACTCACTGATGCCAACTCTGCAATCCGGTGTTCTGAGCCCTTGGCACCCGTGGGTGCTCTCCAGACCCCACCTCTTCTCCCCATCTGAGCACCCTGGCCCCTCACTTGCCCAGGACCATTTTGCGTGATTTCAGAGATGGTGCTGCCAGGCGTGTGCAATCCCCTGCACACCCCAGCTTTAGTAAGGCTTTTGCTTTTGTTCTGGGTTGTTTCAACAACGAGCAAGCTTCTTGAGGGCAAGAACTGTGCACTCCTCTTTTCCAGCTGCCACATACAGCTCGTGACATGGAGGTGTGACTTGGGCAGCCCCCAAATCCCCGTCAGCCTCTCCGCAGGCCTTCCCACGTACATGTACGCCTCACCAAGTACACCAGATTGCTGTGAAAACGGCTCCGTTCACGAGCCTCTTCCAGGCGGGAGATGCTGGGCGGAGCCCCTCTAACAGGCGGTCTGAGCGGCCCTGGGAGGCGCCTGGAGTGCAGACGGCCTCCGGAGCACGCGATGTCCTCTTGGTCCAGAGGGCTAACAGGGATGGATGGGGCATCAGGAGGAGTCTTGCTCTGAGGCTAGAACAGGAAAGGATGCCACCAACTTACAAGTTTAGCCGAGCTAATTGCCAGCATGCTGAAGGCAGAAGTCCCGCCATCCGCCTGGGCTTTCTCTCCTGGTGTCTCAAGCAGAGAGGCGGGAGTCGAGGCGTGGGCTTGCCTTTGGCTGGGCTTGGCTTGCCTTTGACTGGGCGTGACTTTCCACTGGATGGGCGTGACTTGTCATTGGCGGGGCGGGGCTTGCCGCGGATCTCACAGAAGCTCTGGGATGTTCTCTTTATCTGAGAAGGGGAGCGCCTTGCAGACCTCGGAGTCGTCAAGTTGCAATGAGATCGATAACTTCTTAGGGGTTAGTACAGTTTGTGATTGGCCCAGACTCCTCCTCTAACTAGTACTGTGCCTAGTAGTCCAGAGCTGAAATGCCCGGGTGCCAGCAGCTTATCTGGTCGTTGCATGCCTTACCTTGCGCCCCCATGCCTCGGTTTGTTCATCTGTGAAACAGGCTAAGCATGTGAGCTGCCCTCGGGAGCTCATGCTGTGACTTCATGAGTTAATAACTACAAGGGCTGAGAAAGGGTTTTTAGCAGAGAGGAGAAGCACCATTGTTAACTAGCTGGGTGACTACATGAAAGTTGGCAAATTCTCTGGGCCTGTTTTCTTATCTGCAAAGTGAGGGGGTCTGGAATATATTGTATCACAAGACTTACGTGTTAATTTCCTTTTTCCTCCACAGTAAATCATCACAATTCAGTGGCTGGAAACAACATATTTATAGTCTCACAGTTCTGAAGGTTAAAGTCTGAAGTGGGTCTCTTGGCACTAAAGCCATGGTGTGGCCAGGACTGCTTTTCTTTGGAGGCTGGAGGGGAGGCTCTGCTCCTTGCTGTCCCCAGCTCCAGTGGCTGCCTGTGCATCTGAATCGATTTCCAGGTGGCCTGAGGGACTACCATCCTGAGTGTTGGCACCACTGTAGGGATACCCAAGACAACTGCCCAGGACTCTGTCCCTCATGGTGCACCTGCTCCCCGAGCCTCATATTCTGAAGCAGGGTGTATGGCAGAGACTCAGATTATAACAAAATCTATTTCAGGCAGCCAGTGAGGTCTCTCGACTGTGGCAACTGGACAATATTCCCTGAACAGAAAGTGCAGTTTAAGAAACCCACACTCGAGACCCAGGAAGGGGGTCTGTGTTTTGATCTCCACAACTGCTGATTGCAACTCCTGTCTGCTCTATATGGCACTTAACGTGCCTCAGATCTGTAGGTGCAATGAGGCAAATGCACCATGCGGGAGGTCACAGGGACTCTGCCGCGTGCTGTGGCCACATTCTCTGCCACCTTTCCCACCCTTGGGTTCCTGAAAGTCTGTGAACTTGGACATGACGAATGTGATATGAAATCAGACCTTTCCTCTGGGCCAAGGCACACATTTCCTGAAGTTTCCACTGCGTGAGTCTCCCACGTTCCTGACGTCCAGGATTCACAACAGCAGATGACCTCTAGCCGCAGGCCGGGGCAGCCAGGACCGTCAAGGCTAAAGGAGAGCCACTGATGAGCAGTGTTTCCTCTGCGAATGTAAATGTGACTCCTGACAGTTTCTCATGACACCATGGAGGGAGCTGTCTGGGGGCACCGACCAGGAAGCCGCCCCTGGCCGCCCTCTGCTGTTCTCCTCCATCAGACCCGCGTGCTGCAGCGCTGGCTGGCAGGTGGACGTGGCCTTCTCTGAACTGCTGTCCTTTACCTTCTCTTCCACCATAGGCACACACAGAAGTGCCTGGGATAAATTGCCTGTAGAGTGGTATTCTCCCAAGGAAAAGTTTCATCTGTGTTAAGTGCAGAGTATCAATTTTTGCTCTTCTTTAAGCCATGTTGCTATTAAATTTTCACAAGGATTTCATGGCAGAGATGTGCAGCATCTGCTAGGAATGACGTGTGAGTCTGGGTGGAAAGCACAGGGACGTGGTCCTTCTCTCTGTTTCCTTCCAACCCATTTCCAGTGACAGGAAGCTGGGTGCTAGACCCGGGAGGAAGGAAGAGCCAGTGTGGCTGCCTTGGCCTGAAAGCCGTCCTGGGAGGAGCAGACCTCCCTTCACTTGGTGGAGGATGGAAACTGTGGGACCGAGGCACGGCACCCGCTTAGGAACGCTGCCCAGGAAGCGTGGTATCCCTGGGAGACGGCGGGTCCTGGAGAGCAGGAGGTAGAGGGCAGTGCAGAGCTGACCTGGCTCTCCCACCACGAGAGGAGCTCGCAGCGCTGTGTCCTGGAACCGGGAACCCGCAGGGCCTGAAGTCAGGAGCCGACTGCGGCCAGCACGCGTCTGCCGAGCACCTACCAGGAGGCAGGCTGTGGGGTCAGAGGCTTTACCTGAACAGGTGGCTTCCTTTCATTTCCCCCACATGCTTACTAGTTCTGAGTATTTTCCTGATCTAAAGGTGAAGGTAAACATCTAAATGATCATTTTCTAACACGGACAGTGCATTACCTACGTTTTATGTAGTCGTCATTTCACACTCCCACACCGTTTTGCAGATAGAGAAGCCGAGGCAGAGAGAAGTTCTGTAACTCACCATGGGGACGCACCTAGCGGGAGGCTGAGATGGGCAGTGAACTCAGACAGTCTGGCTGGAGAGCGCCATGTTTAATCACAGCCCACGCTGCCTTTTCACAGAGGGGACCCCACATGGCAGGGTATTCTAGGCCCTGCACATTCAGTGCTGCTAAGTTCAGCAGTTGTGGTTTATTTTAAAAGTATGTTCCATTAGCTGCAAGAAAGACAATAATTAATCAAGAACGAGAAATTGGAAGCTCTTAGAGTATTGCCCGGGACAACATCACGTCCAAATGCATTTTATGAAAGTGAAAGGGACCCTCCGGGAGAGGAGGACACACTTCTGAGCTTGCCCGGCAGGTGGGGGGAGGAGGGCCAAGTTCTCCCACCTGCTCCTGAACCTCAGTGTGGTGTTCTTTCCACCGCCGCTCAGCTAAGGCTTCATGGGACTTTAAGGCTACACTCTTTCTGGAAGCTGATTTTGGTGGAGCAGAAGTGGACAAGTTCCAGTGGGCTGTGAACGGGGCAGCCCGAGGTTGAAGGAGGACAGGGTCTGCCCTCTTCTAGCCAGGTGCGGCCTGCTCCTGCCCTTTCTTCCTGCTCTTGATCCTCCCCAACTGGCTCTGCCCACGTTTCTGCCTCACTGAACAGCCCCTCCTCCTACCCAGGTGCTCACTGCAGAGTCCCGGCCTCCCTGTGCCCCCCCCAGGTCCCACCCTCAAACCACCCACTGATCCAGTGGGTTCTACACCCGGGTCCCCTCTGAACACTCCTGTCCCTGGCCCACAGGGCTTACCTGTTCCTGTAACCACCTCCACAGCCTCCTAACTGGCGTCCTGGAGTGGTTCCATCTCACTTGGGATGCAAGTGAAGAGGAAACAGGAAGTGAGGCTGTGGAGGGTGCCCGACTTGCTGGAGGAGAGCGTTCAAAGGAACTGTCGGGGGGGTGACCCTAAGTGACTCAGATGACAAGCACAGAGGAAAGTGCCCGTGCAGAGGGCTTAGGCTTCAGAAGCTGGAGCCCCTGACGATGCCCAGAGAAGCAGGTGTAAGAGGAACTGCAGCAGCTGGGCACGGACTCATGGCTTTGGCCATCAGTGTCTGTCCAAGAGCCCTCTAAGCATGCTGCCACTGCAGGTTGTCACCAAAGGGTGGCACTCTCCCACGGCTGAGACGTTTTATGTTTTAGAATGACCTGTTGTGCAGAGGCCACCACTGGCGCCTGAGGAGCAGGGCTGCCTCACAGGCCCTGGTGGAGACAGACAAGGCCGCTTTCTCCCTCGACTCCATCGGCGGATGGAGCAGCCTCTAGTGAGAAGAAAATGCAAAGCCGCGGTCTGTGCCACCTCCGCGGTGGGCTTCCTCTGGCGAGCCACCAGATGCAGAACAGAACACCTCTTCTTGTACTTGGTTCGAGGACATTCGGCTTTTCCTTGGCATCGACGCCTGGGCACAGGTGCGGGGGCTCTCTGCACTCACCCGAGGCGTCCTGCTCCTGCAGACCCAGGTCTGTGCTGCTGCCCTCAGTCCCCCGTGCACTGCCACACCCGACCCCCAGATCTTCTGAACTGGCTGCTCAGAGTGTGGAGGGCCAGAGGACCTGGGGTCTGTCTCCCCTTCCTCTGGGGCAGCCCGCGCCCCTGGACAGCCAGGAAAGCCCAGCTCCTCCGTGAGTGGGGATGCTGGGGGCCGTGTTTGCCCTCCAGGGCCCAGGGCTCCCCGTGGGGTGGGCCTGGGATTGCCTGGCTGGCACCCGGGTGGCTCCCCCACCTTACTGCTTCCCTGGGGAGTATTCTCTTAATAAACCACAAGCCCATCCTGGTTTCACAGTCTGTTTCTGGAGCTCCACTTAAAACAATCCCAGATCCAAAATGGGCCTGAACTCTTGTGAGCTGTGAATGGAGGTGACTGAGGTGTGTAGAAGGGGCGCTTTGATCCTCTGAGGTTTGCTTCTCCTCCATGCATTCCCAGGGTGTCTCACCTACAAAGGAGGCTACTGGGGATCCTGAGCTCCTGGCACCCCCTTCCCTGTCTGCTGAGAAGTTTTTTGCAAAGCTCTGTTTATTTCCAGACTATCTATTTGTATAAAGAAATAAACACAGGTACAAGTGTTTGCAAAGATGCCATCATTCTGCAATTATTTCTCTGCAAGTTTCTTTTTATTTAATCATTTTTCATGAATAATGCAGCTATTTCTTTTTCCCCCTTTGATTCATTGAGCCAACTGGTAATTGGCAAGTGAAATCGCACACATTACGGCACGCATGCAATGATCTGGTGGACGAATGCACTGTGAAATGACTTCTGTCAAGTTAGCACACCATTGTCCCATGTGATCACCTTTCTGTTTGTGGTGGGAACATTTAAGATCTACTTTCTAGGCAAATTTTGGGGAGACACGCAGTACTGTCAACTCCAGTCACTGTGCTGGACATTAGACTCACCACTCATTCGTCTGATAGCTGAAGAGTCATTTTAGCTTTCAGAAAAATAGGGTCTTCCTGCCAAGTCCAGCAGCCTATCTGACAGCCAAGCACCGGGAGGTCAGCAAGGGAGGGCAGATGAGAGATGGCACTTCCAGGTCAAGCTGCCTCCTCGCTGTCTCACTGAGTGACACTCTAGATTCTGACTGCAGGGACCGTGCTGCTGGCTGAGTGGATGGGCACATCCAGTGGACTCAGTGAGACTGTTCTCACAGGAGGGGCCACACAGCCTTGCTACCTCTTCATGCCTGGAACTGACCCTTCCTCAGGTCAACTGGGACAGTCCTGTGAGCTGGACAGTCTCAGTCACAGAAGGTGGGGCTGAGTGTCTGCAGAGCCCAGCTCCGCTTCAAACTTATTCTGACACTGAGGACTGAGATTCTACCATGCAATTCCTCTCCTTGGGCTGAAGATGTTAAAATGCAAACTCTTCAGGAGGGACAACACATTTCCTTGTTGCACTAACCAGAACTCGGTGGTTTGCAAGTGACAGAAACTTAGAACAGCAAAGCATAAAATAGGGCTTCACCCGCTCCGTGAGGGTGTGGCGGGCCTCAAGCGCAGCTGGATGAGAGTCCATCTTCTCCACTCCTTAGCTCTCCTTCGCTCGCATCGGCTTCACTCCCAGGGGCACATGGTCTCATGGGTGCCCCACTCACTCCACACCCTCGACGGGAGGAGTGGCTCTTCCCTGTCACCCAGCCTGAATCTCAGCTGCTGTCTGGCCCAAATCGAGTCCAGTGGGTTCCATGAACCCGGGTGTGGTGCGGCTTCAGTCACGTGGCCATGACTGGAGGGAGGACAGGGCCAGGCCCGCCCAATCCACGGATACTAACAGAGGGAGACAGAGATTCAGCAAAGAAGACTCAGGTACCCTTAGCAAGAGAAGAGAGGGTGGCAGTGGGAAGGCAGACACCTCCACACCCTGCGCGGTCTTCACACTGCCAAGGTGGTGGCCAGCAGAGAGCAGCTCCCCACGAGGGCAGGGTGAGCCTGTCACAGAGGTGCACACCTGAAATCCCAGCAACTCGGGAGGCTGAGACAGGAGTCTGCAAGTTCAAAGCCAGCCTCAGCCACAAGGGAAGCTGAGCAGAGGCTGAGACAAGCCCAGTGCTAGAGGCACCACACTGGCAAAGCCTGCAGGGTGGACTTCTGCACCAGGACGCCTTAATCCATCCTGTCCCAAGCTTGCAGCTCTGGGAATAGCTCAATGAACGGAATTGCTGCAGGTGCATTAGAGCAGGTTGCAGAGCACGATCTAGAGCTTCCATGTTATGAAAGTGGTATCATCATGTGATCACAGCCATGCATCATACAGCTATATCACGTGTCATACACCACATTTGAGTTTTTGCACGTGTTCTACATCTGAATGGCGGGACAAAGGGTGAAAATGCTAGGGGAAAGGGGTGTGAGCTTGACAGCTCAGCCTCAGAGTCCAGGAGAAACGCAAGGGAGTGGAGCCCTGGTGGGCCCTGTGCGTGGGTAGGGGGCGTGGCTGCTCAGTCCCTGCCCACGGGCTCCCCTGGCTGCGGGGCCAGCTCGCCTTCAGCCTCGTTTTGTCGCACCATTACACAGGGACCTTGGCCGCGCTTCCCGTGCAGCCTGGTGCCTCACCGGGAGGGCTGGGAGACATCTGGGAAGGGCACCGGGCTTCCTGGCAGGATCTTGTTTGGTTCCCACAAAGTGACAGTATGCGACTGCAGGCAGCTCACTCCATGCAAGCACTGTGTTATTACAGCCCCTGAGGTCCAGCCCCTTCTTCACGTCTACAGATGGGGACGCTGTGTCCTGGGGAGCCATGAAGCCACCTGCCAGCTCATGGCAGGTGAAGCCAGGCCACAGACTCAGGACTCCAGAGCCTACGTGCCAAACCTCATGCCACAGGCGACTCTCTGAACCCAGAACTGGGAAAGTAGGAAGGGAGACGTCCACGGAGGGAAGAGTGGCTCGTAAAGCACTCAGCAAACAGAAGCAGGGAGAGGAACCCAGGTGTGAGGACGCAGCAGCACACAGGCAAGGAGCCAGCAGGCAATAACATGCTGCCTCTGTTTGCTAAAGATAATGCCTCCCTGGGTGCCACCATGGGGGCCGTGGCAAAGCAACGGTATCACTGTCCAAACTTACCAGTGGGAGGCGCGGTTAATGATTACATCGGGAGTACAGCGATAAGCCGACGGGCTCCAGTGTGGTAGGACACGGCCACCCTAACTAGGGCCGCTGGTGCAGAGCTGGGCCTATTCTGATGCAGTGGTGGACATGCAGGGCTCGCCCACCGTCCCTCCATCCACAGGCCTTTCCTGAATTTCTGGATGGCCAGGAGGGACATGTTAACTGGCCTTGATCTTTGCAGCTCTGTGCTCCAACCAGCCGAGTATACCTCAGTAGCATAGCCTGGAGGAAAGAGACTTAAGTTCACCAGCCAATGGGCTGAGCAAGGCAGCACTGCAGCGTGGTTAATGCCCTTCGCTTTGAGATTCTGAGCTCAGCTATGTGACCTTGTGCAAGAGGCTTCATTTCTTTGGGCCTCAGTTTCCTGATCTGTAAAATAGGGAGAAGACCAAACCTTATGTAAGCTTCTACCTTGTTTCGATGTGCCCAGTCAGAAGCAGTGTGTGGAGTATTTCATTTCATCATCCTAACAGCTTAATGAGGTGGGGACCAGTGCTCTCTCCACTTTACCCCCATTGCGCACACCCACAAACTGAAGCTCAGGGGGCCAAATAACTTGCTAGAGGTTGCACCATTAATAAACATCCACTTTATGGGAGTTGTGTTTGGTGATTAATGATGCAATGCTTAATAAAAACTTAGCATCTTGCTGGACCTGGGGGTGCACACCTAAAATCCTAGAGATTCAGGAGGCTGAGGCAGGAGGATCACAAGTTTGAGCCCAGTCTTAGTAATTTAGCAAAGCTCTAAACAACTTAGCAAAAGCCTTCTCAAAATAAAAAATAAAAAGGTCTGAGGAGGTGACTCAATGGTAAAGCACCCCTGGGTTCAATGGTAAAGCACCCTGGGTTGTTTGTTTTGGACCAAAACAAACAAACAAACAAACAAACAAAAAACAATATTTTGACAGAAAGTGAAAGTCAATTTCAATTTGACTTTCAATTAAAGTCAATAGAAAGCCCTGGGTAAATGTAAGTCCTTAATAATGACATTTTAATAGTCAGTATCATTGTAGTCTTACACTTGTGATCTGGAAGGTACTAATTTGGATGGTATTTTAACTTACCACATGTCAGGCAGACATTCTGAAAGAAACCGCTAATATTCTTTGATGTCCTAAGAGGACAGCCTTGTTGACATGACCCATCTTTGGAAGTCCCAAGAATCTGAAACATCCTGGCTAGTCTGCCTGCAGCTGGCAAAATAAAAGCCCCACATGTGTCCTCAGACCCAGACAGCTACCCCAGAGGGAGGGGCAGGGCTGTCTCAGTGGAGAGAAGGCAGCAGGCACCCAGCGGGGAAGGAAGGAGAGGAGACTGCATGTTTAATCCTCCGCTCTGGTTCCTCCCAAACCCAGGCCTGTGCTGGGCACTCATTCTTGGGCACCACGGAGCCTTCCACCGCCACCTAGCTGCACAGCTGCACGCCCAGGTCTTCTGGGTCCAGGGGAGCACTCTGTGTCCCCTGGACAAGCTGTGTCACAGGTTTATGCGGGTACCTGGTATGGAATAAGGTTTAATAAGTGCTAGCTGTTACTACAAATAAGCCCCGGTTGAAAACGTCACTCGGTTGGGCTCTGTGACCACTGAAGACAAGAGCAGTTCCTGACCTCCGGTCTACCGAGGTCACCTTCAATGACAGGCCACTGCGTAAGGGCTCAGCTGTGGGGTGTGGTGGGGTCTGGAGAAGGAAAGACAGGCGCAGGGAGTGCAGGCCAACAGTGCAGGGGCCACCGTGGAGGGTGGTTGGGGTCTAAGGAAGAGAAGCTCATGGGAAGGCACACAGCACTCGGGAAGGAAGGGAAGCCCTGCTCACTCCCCACCACCCCAGCCAGCCAGAGTCCCGTCTCAGGGTCAGCAGGTCCCCTGACAGGAGCTGTCTCATCTTCCACCATGACAGGGTTCTCCAAATCCTGAGCCACACAGTTGAGAATGACGGAACCCACGCTCTGGAGTGAGAATCGGCGGTGGGTGTCCTTACAGTGATCTTGAACATCGTGCAGGTACTCCGTGACTGAGGATGGGGTCGCATCCCAACAAACCCACTGCAGATTGAAAATACGCTCTCAAAAATGCATTTAACGCGCTGGCCTAGTGAACGTCAGAGCGCAGGCGAGCCTACCTGCCGTGTGCTTGACACTCACATGGCTGCACTGGAACAAACTCATCCAGCACAGACCAACTGCCGAGAGAGTGTCGAATGTAGCAATTTACCAAATACGCTAAGTGAAAAATACTTACCTGGGTATGCTTCCGTACCACTGGAAAGTCAAAAAATTGTGATTTGGATCCTCTTAAGATAGGGACAGTCTGCAGATGACAAACTGTAATGACACCATGAATTTCTAGTGTGAATCACTCATTCATTTCCAAAATAAAGTGATGAAAATTCTGGGTTGAATATGGCATTGTGAATGGACTCTGCTCTGTTCTGAAATGAGCTTCTGTTTTTCTTTCTTTCTACTTTCCACAGATATTACTCCACAGAGACTAAGCTTCGAGCAAAGCTGAAACTACCTAATTATGCATCAGAGAAAATTTCATTTTGGTGTGACACTGTAAGTTTTACAATTTTATTCCTACAGAGCTTTTCCTTTTTCCAATAAGCTCTGAAAAATATCAGCCCAGAATGGATTTTTCATCCTGGGGGAAGGACTTCTTTCTCTCTGCCCAATTTTCCAGCACTGTGCTTTCTCCTGAATCTGAACACTCTTTTTCTACCTGTTGCATCTTTTCTGCCCCAAATCACTGAAAATGAAGTGTGGAGTTCTGTTCTTTTGATAGGGAGAGTAAATTCCAGATGGGACTCAAGTCAGAATGGTCATCTGGGGGCAGGAACATAAAAGCCACATTTTCTGGGTAATGTTGCTGAAGCACGTCTGGCTTTGTAACTACTTTGTAAGCTGTGGTCATGATAATGTCATAACAGTAATTATTGCTAGACAAGTGTCACTTTCAGAATGCACCGATATTCTGTGGAGATGCAGCAGGGCTTGTGGGACTTGAGTGGGTGGCTTTGGACAGCAGGAACTCATAGTAGCCATTGTCATAAATGTCCTGATCACTGTGGCCTGAACATCTCACTGAATTCAATACTTAATAACATCTATCTGGAATGTTCACTCTGGGCTTGGGAGGACACGGATATTTTCATTTTTTCCCCAAGGAAATACTGGCCCAAGGCCCCTGTAAACACTGCTTCATTTCTTGGCCTTTTAAGAATTCTGCCTATTTTGTGGAGGCCAATTAACCATGGCCCTAGAGTTTCTTCATCCAAAGGCATAAACGAAGGTTTTCACTGTGGAACAGGCCCTATCTACCAGAGTCCACTGCACCCTCTGAAGTGATCAGCTCTGCAAAAGCTATTTTTGTGGAATCAAGATGTTTGTAGGGTCAGATTGGTTGGCCTCTAAACAGAAAAAACCTGGTCTTTGCTCCTGTTATGGTTGAGATATTAGTTGTCCCCCAAAAGCTCACATGTGAGACCATGCAAGAACATTTACAGGTGAAATGACTGGGTTATAAAAGTCTTAACCTAGCAGTGCATTGATCCTCTGATAGGGCCTGGGTGGTCACTAGGCAGGTGGGTGTGGCGGAGGAGGGGGTCGTTGGGGGCTGGCTTGGGGTGTGTATTTTGTCCCTGGGAGGGCTCTCTCTCTGCTTTTTGGTGCCATGTCCTGTGCTGCTTTCCTCCACCTCCTTCTGCCTGGCCTCTAGCCCAGAGCCACAGAGTCCACCATCTGCGGACTGAAACAACAGCCCCAAATAAACGTTTACTCCTCTAATTGTTCCAATCAGGTCTTTTGGTCACAGTAGAGAAAAAGCTGCCTAAAACAGCTCCTGTGGCTGGATTTTTGGGCAGGGTCACCTAAGCATCAGGTCATTATTCACAGACGTGCTCTCTCCAGGCCCCCACCTTTTCTGGGTTCTTTGTGGTTACACAGAGCAGTGCAGCACAACCAGCTTGGCTTTTAAAATCTGTAAATAGAAAACCAAAACTGCTCAATTCCCACCTGCCCAAAGACTGAGGCTCAGGATGACACTAAGAATCTACCCTTCACAAGATGGTATTTCAGAGTTAAGGGAGTCTGACTTTGCATTCTGTCGGTGGCCAGCGGTTAGGTGTCTTAGAAACGGCCGCTTTCTTCATTCTGGTTGGCCAAAAGATGCAGTCTGGAAAGAAACGGGTAGGGACGGACAGGAAGCAAACCGATTTATCCAATGAAGTGAATTTAAACTCCTCTGGCAAGTCAGGAAAACACCCCTTCTTAAGATTTGAGGACTTCCTGGGATAATAAACCTGTGTCGCTGGAAGATCTGTGGGTTTGAGGCAGCTTATGTGCGTGCTTTCTGTGGGGGCCAGGGTCTATGAGAAGGCTAGGCCAAGTGCACACACGGCCCTGGGCCGGGGAGGCAGGCAAGTCCGGGCCGAGGGCTCCTCCCCTCTGCCAGCGCTGCTCTGGGCAGGCAGGGGCCCGGCTGCACGAAGCGCCCGGAGGAGCAGCTCCGGACTGAGGAGTCCTGTGGTCATGGGGTGCGCGGAAGGGGCCTCCGGAATGTTGGGCGCGGGATGCCCGGGAGGGAGGAAGGCCCGTCCTCCCTGCAGGGAGCCTGGAGTTGGGATCAGGAGAGAAGGGCCAGGCAGTTGCGCCCCGCGGTGCGCTCCTGGGAAGGGCTGCAGGCCTTGCTTGGGCGTGCTTCCACTCTGCAGGTGAAAGCCACCTGTCGCCGAAGCTTCAGAGCTCTGCCTGCCGCGCAGGCTCGAGTGCCCTCGCCACCGGGAAGCTGCGGGCGCAGGCGAGGGGCAGGCGCTGGCCCGGGAGGCTCCGCGCCCATGCAGCCGCGCTCGGCAGGCTCCCCTGGATGCAGGTCACGGCCATGCGGAGGGCCCGGGAGCGACCGGGCTGCGCAGCGGTGCTGCGCCGCCACCTGCCGGCGCGCGGGAGAAAGCCAAGTCCCCACCAAGCTGGATGACCTGCTTCCCTGGGCCAAGGAACTGGACTAAAATAATAATATATGGGCGTCACAGGGAGGCGGAGTTCTGTATGCTTTTTCATGTTTTTGGTTGGAGAAGAGTCTTGTTTTCTCTCACGTGGAGGTTAGAAGGAATAAAAAGGAGGCCCTGAAGTAGAAGAGAGGCCATTAGGGCAGAAGAGGAGGACTAGGGGCACGGTGGGGGCGAAATTGATCAAATGACCTTTTTATGTAAGATGAATATGCCCCAAATGAAACCCACCATTCTGCATGAATCGTATGCACCAATAAAAAAATGCGTCCATAGGTCTTCCCTGTTGCTGTTTTTTTTTTTTTTTTTTTTTTTTTTTTTTTCAGAAAACATGACCACCCTGAAGGTATTGGGGGCATTTAAAAAAGAGAAATAGTGTGTGAGTGATATTTACAAGCTGCAGAGGGGCTTCTGCAGTTCACGCGTCGGAGTTCCTCGGCAACGACTTCTGTGACCTTTTGGGAGGCTTCTGTGTGTCACGTGTGTCCTTCCTCTGGAAGATCCAGATGCTGTCAGAGGCTGCAGGGGCTCACATAGCCTGATTAGCAACCAGGCTTCAAGAATTCTATTGCAAGGAAACAATCCAAAACATGAAAAACGTGATGTATACTAGTACAAGGATAATATTCTTCAAAAGATTGTTCAATGTTCAACAATAGAAGAGTTGAGGTTGTGGCTCATTTAAAATATGGAATATTAAAAAATGATAATTTTGCAAATGAACTTTCTTGTACATTTTTGTTGGTGCACCTATTATTGAATTTAAGTTTCTTTTTATTTATTGATTGGTCAATTGTATTCCTTAGATAATTTCTTATTCATGTCCTTTGCCAATTTCTCTATTTCATTGCTTACATTTTTACTATTTATTTATAGGAGTACCTTAGGAATTTTAGATTTTTATCGAAATTTCATTAAGTGTAGGAAATAAATACAGCATAGAATATTTTTATCCAGGGACATATATCTTTCCATTTATTCAGGTCTTTTATATTCCTTGGCAAACTTTCATTATTAATTTCTTTACATCTTGTACACTTCTTGTTATAATTTCTGTATTTCTTCCCTGTGGAAGACATTTCTAATGTTTATTTACATAATTGAAAAAAATTTCAATTGAAATAATTACCAAATGCAGTTGAAACCATAGCAGTTTCTTAAGTTGATTATGATGTGTCAAATAATAACTCAAAGATGTATAAACACTAGTCTGCTAACTTACTTGTATACAAAAGAAATTAATAGTTTGACTTAATTTCTTCTAACATGTCAAAAGCAGGATTTAAATATTGTATTAGTCAGAGTTTTGTTGTTGTGACCAAAATACCAGACAAGAAGAACTTAGAGGATAAAAGGTTTATTTTGTCTTATTTGGTTTCAGAGGTCTCGGTCCATGGGCAGGGGCTCCAAGGCACAGCATCATGGCAGAACGGTGTGGTAGAAGACAGCCGGTGAGATCATGGCAGCAAGAGAAAAACAGAGGGGCGGGGATGAGGGACAGGGAGAGTCTCCAAGACCACGCCCACCTGTGGTTTTTACCGCCTCCCGGTAAGTCCAGTCAAATACAGTCTGTCACTGGATCCATCCGCCAAGGAGGTCAGAGCTCCGTCCATCCAGCCCTTTCAACTCTGGACGTTGCTGCTTTGCCTGACACTCGCACTTTTGGCGGACAGTAAAGTGATATTTCTTGTGACAGATACATAAATAGAAGAGAAAAAGGAAAGGAAATAAAACGAGGGTGTCGGGGAGCAATGCCACAGTTTAGGGCAAGTAAACTTCACTTTCCTCTTGATGGATAGCTGCAGATTCGCTGGCAGTAAGCAGAGGACAGAGTGGGTATTTGCCCGTCAGGCAGGGGCCTGCACCCTGGAGCACTGGAACCGTGCAGGCTCCACCTCTGCGCGTCTCCAGGGGCCTGTGGCCGCCCTTGCTCAGCACCGGCTCTGCTCTTAGGCCAGGCCTCACCTCGGCCCCCACTAGAGGCTCAGCGTCCTTCCTCCTGGTTCATCTAGACATAGAAATGAAGTTGCTAATAATAATTTTTTTAGTAAGTTTTTTACAAACAATTTGGAGTATGATAAACTGATCTTAAAATTCTAGACAGATGTGCAAGAAGTGCCTGGAAAACCGGATCAAGGAGAGCAGCGAGACAGGACTCCTGACGTGCTTCCCCAACATGCGATAAAATAACGCCAACAGCGGGCACTGGTGGGGACGGACAAGCGGATCTATGGAGCGAAGCAGCTGCTCTCTCCCAACGCCCCCACCGCGAGCCCCGTCATGTCAAAGGAAACGTCTACCAGCTGCCCAGGTCGGGCTGATTCCCGGTCCCTCAGCCCACGTGGACACCAAGGCACCGCCCTCTTTTTAGAGCCTGTGCTGGCCACTGCTGTGCCTGCAGGTGTCTTAAAGCAGCTGCCGCGGATGCCTGGGTTCATTTCTCTGCTGATCATTCTGCTATCCTGCTCTGTTTGTCTCTCTTTGCAGGAGTGATTTGTTTCTTTTCTTCTTATTTATCCTTTATTGTCTTTTAGAGAAAGACCCCTCATATTGTTGTCAGAAGGCAGTTTTTCCTCTTAAAATCATGAACAGCTGTGAAAACATTTGCCCAATTCTTTCTGTTCCTACACCGAGATGATCCTGTAACTTTTCTCCTTTATTCAGTGAATGTGGTGGAATTCATGAATTGATCTTTACAGGTTGAACAAACCTTGCGTTCTGGATACTTTATAAAGGACAGAGGTTTATTTAGCTCCTGGTCCCGGAAGTCTGAGAGCAGGATGCCTGTATTTGTGTGGCATCTGGGGGGGGGGGGGCTCCTGCTGGGCCGTGCAGTGGCGGAGGGTGTCACGGGGGAGACAGCAAGCATGCCAGAGAGGTGCTGCCTGCTCACCCAGTCCCTGAACGGTGGCCTCCGAGAGGTGACCGCTCTCTTTTAAAAAAATTTTTTTTCAGACTGCATTTGATTCATTGTACGCAAATGGGGCACATCATTTCATTGCTGTGGTTGTGCACAATGTGGACTCACACCATTTGTGTAATCATACCTGTACATGGGGTGATGGTGTCTGTCTCAATCCACCACCTTTCATACCTCCTCCTCTCATTTCCCTCTACATGATTTAAAGTTCCTCCACTCTTTTCTCACCCCCACCCCCCATCCCCATTACATATCATCATCCACTTCTCAGGGAACATTCGGTTTTTGGTTTTGGAATTGGCTTATTTCACTCAGCAGGACATTCTCCAGTCTCATCCATTCATCCCCAAGCCCTCTTACTACCGCCCCCTGGGCGTTCACTGCAAGGGGGGGTGGGTGGTTAGGGTGGGGCCGTTCAAACCTCAACATCTCAAATTCTTGTTTCCCAAAATACTCTCATTGTGTGTGATCTTTCTCTTTTGTTGGTTTCTTTCAGATGAATAATCTAAAGTCATTTCGTTTGTGGTTACCCTTTCCTGACTGTGCCTTTAGTGGTGACCCCAGAACACAGCCCTTGTCCGCAGCAGGTCTGGGTCTGTTGACAGTTCACTCTTCCTCAGCTCCACATCTGCTCGCCATTGCCTGTTTGCAAACCTCACGCTGCTCCTGCCAGCTGCCGGTACAAAGGGAAGCTCTGTATGCCAAGGGCTGAAGGGGCTCTAGGCAAAGACAGTCGCCTCCTCCTGGCCACGCTCCAGAAGCACACGGCTCCTGAATCTCCAGAGGAGCAGCAGACCCTGCTGCTGGCAGCTTCCTGGCACCGCTGGGGTGACTTCACTCCAAGACTGTGCACCCCGGAGGCAGTCCCAGCGAATGGCTTTCCCCTGTGCCCCCTGAGCAGCTCAGCAAGTTCTGCAGCACTGAGCTGGGGGGCCTTCCCTGGATTCGCAGGTGCCTGTGAAGGGAATCAGCCCCTCCTGCCAAGATCGCCCTCCCGGGTTTCCTTCCTCTCCAGCCCTTGGCAGCGGAGGTGGTGGGAAGTGCTCAGACCAGGGTGTATTTTGAAAGTGGAGGTGACAGGACCCGTCAGCAGAGTGACAGGACCTGTCAGCCAAGTGTAAAGGACGATTTTGTGGCTTTTCTTTTGGGTCATGGAAGTGAGATATGAGACTCTAGAGGGAGAGAAGCAGGGACTTGGGTGGCACAAGAGGAAGAGCAGAAGGGAGGTGAGGACGCACCAATGGAGGTGGGGATGGATGGCGTGCAGGCCCTGGTGACACCAAGGAGTCGGAGCAGGGATATCAGAAGGAGAGGACTGGACAAATAGCCCAGGCATAGATAAACCTGTGGTGAGAAGCCACATTCGTACTTTAAAATTATCTTTTATTCAATCATATGAATTTTAATACATATTCTATTGACAAACATTACATTTACTTTTAGTGATAACTGAATAAATTATAGTGTAAATCACAAAACGTATTTCCTGGATTCCAAACATGTCTGCTCTGCAAAATACATGAGGTCAACCAGAACAATCAAACTCTATTGGTGTCAATAAGAGGCAGATGACCAGTGTCGCTACTGCCCAGTGTGACTCAGATTTAAGGAGACAAATTCCACCACGTTCTGGCATCTTCAGAATTAAAGAGGTAGGATATATAACCAAAAACCAGGTTTTGATTTTCAAATCACTGGTGTGTTGGAAACATCAACACATAAGACAGAAATCTATTTAACAATCATATTTTCTAGAAATTAATTTGCATGTCCTAAATAATCATATGAATATCATAAAAATCTACAGACATTAACAAAAATAGGCAAATTAGTTGCCTATTTGCACCATTGAAACAATATTTTTAAGAGTTTAGAAAGGTGTTACTCACTATTTCAAGAAATTTAATTTTTTTTTTTTAACATTTTCTTCTTCCTGCTTCTTCTATGCTTGGATTTATATCAACTTGTCATGCTTTGTTTTCCATACAGGGCTCATTCCTATTGGATTCATTGTTTCCTTCTATAGACAATTGTGGGTGATACATATATATATATATATATATATATATATATATATATCTATGTGTTTGATATATATATACATATGTTTGCTGATAGGAATGGAACCCAGAGCTTCATGCATCTAAGTATACACTCATGCCTCTGAGCGACACCCCCAGAAAAATATATTTGAATATCTGACTACGTAGTGATGGATAAGTTTCGTAAACATCTCAGGAAGGCAGCATGACATCGTTGCTTATGTGACAAAGCATGGTTTCTCAGGGATGAACTCGTGTTCGAGATGGAACAGGAGGATTCTTGAATTCTTCATGTCGTCTGGCATCCCTGTGAATGGCAGAGATTACGAATGAACAACAGTCTGAACTTCATTTTGATGCTCGGTCTTTTCCTGTTGCATTGGGACACATTTTTATTCTCACACTTTGTCCAAGCTCCAGAGTTGCTTTGCGGGAAGGGAGAATCCAGAGCTAGGACGTGAACTGGAATGTGACTTTCCACCCTTTGTGCTTTGCGGGAGGGCTGCCTGTGTGTGACCAGCTCTCCTGTGTGATCCGTGAGGTCCACGTGGTCGACACCCACTGCTCCTGCACCCCGAGCCTGTCACTCCTCCAGACGGGCCTCGGCCCGCGGAGCAGCTGGGTGGCCCTCCTTAGCATGCGGCCAGTTCAGGGTCAGGACTCAGAAGGCCGGGCCCAGCACCCGGTGTGCCAGACCACAACGTGAAGCAAGGGCTTTCCAACTAAGAAGAACGTAAAAGACGCTCCGACTTGGCCTTCCATTTTATTGGCAAATGCAACTGGGGCCTACTTAAGAGGCGCGTCACACTGACAGTGGGACAGGCTCATTTGTTCCTTTCTTGCCTGAAGTCACGTGTGCGCTGGGCTAACCAAGCCAGCGCCTCCAGTTAAGGAACTCATCATCTAACAGGAGGACCCACCACCAGCTTATTACAAGAAAATGGGAAGGGATTGCTGTTTGTGGAACAAATAAATGAGCATAAAGGCATGAAAGTAAGAGTGGAGATGACTGTCTTCGTAGGAAGACTGTGGTCTGCATTTGGATCACATGCGTTTGGAAACGCTGTGTAACTCAGCTGGTGAACACCTCAAGCTGCAGAGTGGCGCATTCCGTGTGTGGCAGGCAAACTCGCCTCTCCAGTCCAGAAAAGTCAGAGGTCTACTGGAAACGGGGCGGGAATGGGGCCCATCTTAATCGTCCTTTTGATTTTCCTTTCGTTTTTGTTGCTGCCTTCCCTGTGTGCTCATGATTTATTTCTGAGCACTCACTGACATCTCAGAATAGTTTCTATTTTGTCCACTAATGGCTATATGCTCACTTCAACCTGGCCAAAGCATCTGTGGACCTTGGACTGGATGTATTCACTCTATTTTATTCGCTTCCTTTTAAATGTCAACATTCTTATAACATTTGCTCTGTCTCAACCCCCCAAAGTCAGGTGCCTGCTTAACTTAGGTGACAAAGCACAGCAGGGTGTCACACAGATCCACAGGATGCCCTACCTGGGAAATCCTAGGTCCCTCTAACCGCAGTGCATCAGGAAGGACCTCCAATTGGGTGGCGTCAGTGGGAGTTTTATTTGAAAATGATTCCAAAACCTGTAGGAGACATAACCAGGGAAATATGTCTTGGATACTTCCATGTCTGCTCTTTGGCCAGGACCTTTTTGATACTGCACCCAGTTCTCCCTAAGACAGCATTTCTGTACTGATCAACTGCTCATGGAGTTTAGAACTTTCAGGGTGTTGAATACAGGAAGTCCCTCAAAACATGATGAGTCTGTCTTTTTTATTGCATTATTATGAGCCTTGCTTTAAGAAATTCTCACAGGGGGAACAATCCAGATTGACATGCAGCACACAAAAGCTTTAGGACCTCACATTGGCAAAGGGGCAGATGAGTGTGTCTTCTGGTACATTATTTATGGGATGAAGAAACGGCTTCCTGAAGAACAGTTTGACAGAGTGCACCAAAGGCTAAGCTCGGTGTTCACTGTGGGTAGCAAGGACACATCCAGGAATTTATCCTAAGGAAATCATTAAGAAAGTGTGCAAGATACTGGGTGTGAATAGTGAAAGGTTAGAAACGACTTTAAGGTCAACTCCAGATGAGTTCAGTAAAGTCTGAACATGGCCATATGGTGTCAGGGAGGTGGTCATCAAAAGGGATGTAGGAGACTGGGGATATAGCTTCGTTTGTAGAGTGCTTGCCTGTCAAGCACAAGGCCCTGGTTCAATCCCCAGCACTGCAAAAAAAAAAAAAAGAATGTGGGAAATCTGCAGGATGTGGCAAATATGTAAGTATGGAAATATGCACAGCATTGTCCTATGTTTATGGAAAATGCAAGTGCATGTGAACAGAAAAAGAAAGATGGGACACCAAAACGTAATTCTTCTGTCAAGGTGATGGAATTATTTGTGGTTTTAATTTTAAAATATTTTTTCAAATATGCCACAGTGAATTTGTGTTGTTTTATAATGAGAGAAATTTTATTAAATTCACACATTCTGTTTTAAGAACAACAAAGTTAAATTGGACTGTGACTGTGTCCTAAGATTCATTGATGCCTCCTATGGTATTTATGACCCCTGTTATCAAACACGACACACCAAGATCACCTCCAGCATCAAGGGCCTACAAGTTTCCAAGATGAACTATTTTCATTAAGAAATCTCCAGAATCTCCCCAAAGTTGTCACATTGTCCCAGACCTTGCTAGGACAGAAAGTGGATACATGCTCTGTTGAAAATGAACAAAACTTGGGGTGTGGCCTCAGGTGCCCTGGGGGCCCAACGTATTTGGGTGCTAAGTTGTGGAACAGCTGCACTGGAACTGCGTTTAAAACCGCAGCAATAATAACTGTCCCCCAGCAATACGCAGCATTTTATTGAAAACAAATCTACCTAGAGAAACGCGGACGGGCTGGAACCACACGCTGCACTGCTGACAAGGGTCACCTGAGTGAGTGGGTGGAGGGCGGGCAGGAAACAGGTGTGGTTTCCTGGGAGGTGCCTGGTGGGGTTACTTTGTGTTTCATAGACTTCCACCACCTTCAAAATTTTAAACTATAAGCATTCAAAGGAAATAAGTAAAAAAGAAATTTGAAATTGCAAGTGCAAGACAGAAACTAGAGAGCGGGTTTTTCTGGGGCATTTTACATGGGACAATCAGTGGCAAGTAGAAGAAAGGGTGCTGTCTTCTTTGGTAATTATTTTGTAAGTATGGAAATGGAAAATGGCCTTTTCTGAGAGTGCAGTTCAAATATTCCAAGTGTGAACACAAAGGTTTGCACAGTCGTGAAGGATGAGCAAGCTGCGTTGAGTGGGCCATTTCAGTGAACCAACTAGTCCACCCAGGGCAGAGGCGAAGAGGACGTGGGGGATGGCTGGACTCAAGGACCACGTTTGCCACATGAACCCCTCCCAGTTCTCCTCTTGCTATCTCACAATGTCTCCACCTTTCCGGTGCAACACTGCCTCTGTGGGGATCGGGACACTGTCATGGGAGGTGCCAATGACCCTTTGGCATGTCCTCTCCTAGCCAGACCTGCTTTCAGAAGCTAAGTGAGGGATGACCTGCTGGGTGTCCCCAGGCAGGTCCTGCTGGCAGGCCTGTGTGCTGTCCCCAGCACCCCCTACCGTGGCCTGAGGGATAGGTGCTGCAGACTTACAGGTGGTGGTATATGTCAGGGTCCCGCTGGAGCCGGGTCTGGAATCCTATATACAAATCATCCCAGAGGAGCCCGTTCTTCACCACGTGTCTGATGACGTCCACTCGGCTGCGAATCTGGAACAGACGGGGAGCAACCCTCAGGGCCACCAGGCACAACAGGGCATGGAGCCCATGCCCAGGGGAGCAGCTGCCCCAGCTGGCAGGGGACGGAAGCAGAGGGCACAGCCCAGGAGGGATGCAGTGGACATGGAGGGAGAGAACTGGAGGTGATCAGGAGCCTGGGAGCACTGTGGCTGGGAGCCCACGGAGGCAGACCACTGGGCACAGACCCAGGTTCAGGCGGTGCCGTCTTGGTAACCCTCTGTGCCTCTCGTGGAATGAAATTAACCCAAGAGGACATTCCTTGTAGGATTGTCATGAGGATTAAAGAGCCAATGCAAATAAAATGCTTAAAACGAGGTCTGGCGCTCAGTAAGAATTGGACGGTGCGTGTGTGATAATCGTCATTACGGAGTGAGTGTTCAGTTCTCCACCTGGACTTCAGGGCCACGTAGAGCCTGCGAGTCCAGGGCAGCCTGCGTGTGTCCGGCCAGCGGCAGAGCAGGACTGCCTACTTCAGCAGGTTAGGACCTGACCCTTAAGGAGCCCCTCTGCTGATGCTGCTGGGTGGCCAGAGGAGCACAGGACTGGAGCAAGCAGACGGTCTGTGTTGCAGCCTGTGCGCAGTGACTGTGTGACCTTACGCCTGCAGAGACTTGGTTTCTCTATTACGAAACTGACAAGAGACAAAAAGTAAATTTATATAAGCAGCACGAAGAGATGGTATCCTGAAGCTGGACAGATGGTTAACAATCCATCCTTCAGAACCTGGGTAACATTTACAGAAGCTTACCGATCAGTATCACATTTCTTTTTTTCTGGTAAATATCCTGCAGAGGCCAATAAGGCAAACTTTCATAAATGACAAGAGTCATATTCAAAGGCATGCATGACTGGAGATGGGCATTTGGATATATATATTTCCCTTTCTATGCAACAATCATACCCATTGTGAACTGAGGTTACAAGAGGTGGGGGAATCTGTGCCTTTGACGGGAGAGGTGTAGAAACAGAATTCCCAAGCTGGGTCGGTTTAACGTGGCCTGGTGAGGGTTGCCGTGTGGGGACTTCATTCTTCCTAACCTGGTGAGGAGCACGTGAGAGAATCGAGGGTAGATTTGAGGAATGGCATGTAAAATGAGGTCTTGGAGGCTGATGAGAGTCGAGGAAGAGGGAGCAGGGAGAGTGGGGAGGGCGTCCACGTTTGCTCCCTGACTGGCGGGGAGCGACATGGCCAACGATCAGGCAGAAAAGCAGACAGGTCAGTTTTAGAGAAAGGAGATGACAGGTTGAATTTTGTACTGGTGGAAAATGAGGTACCAACGTTCAGAAATAGGGGTGATGCTATCGGCAGGCAGCTGACTGCTCGACCGGAACAGAGAGAAGTCCAGGCTGGGTGTCTGGATCCGCAGGGTCATTAGCAGAAAAGTGATGTCAAGCAACTGGAGGACAACAGGGGTCTGAGCACGGGGCTCTGGAGGGAAGGAAGAGATCCCGGCTGCAGAAGAGGGACTCCAGAGTGCACAGCGGGCACCGTCAGGAGGAGATGGAAGACAGGGCCTTGTCACTGGAGCGCAGGGATTTCTCACGCAGACCCAGCTGAAGGGTGGACAAAGCCCTGATGCAGGTACAGGAGGCCACCATGAAAAGCAGGCGGGCCACAGGAGGAGAGGCCAACCAGTAAGCGAATCTAGACGGTAGGCAGAGCGGCGGCCCTGGCAGAGGCGGCAGAGTGGAGACCACTTGGGTGAAGAGGGCGGGACAGGGACCAAAGCGACAGCAGGGACAGGTGAGCAGAAATGCAGGCCCACCAAACACGTGGCCTCGCCTACCCCCAGGTGCGGCCCTCACCAGGTGCGCTCAGATGGTTCTCTGAACGCATGGACTTGATGTTCACATCCACATCTGGGCACACAGGTCCCCAGCCTACGGTTGGTTCCTCACCTTCATGACTCCAGGCAGATTGGTGACCCCCAGCAACAGATTCTCACTTTGTCTCATCAAGTGTACATTCCTTAAAACATCCGAGTTAACTTTCTGCACTTCTGTGTATTTCACATGAAAATCTGTGTTTCCAAGTTCTCTGGAAAACCCCGAGCTGGCGCTCAGGAGGGCTCCCCGGTTTCTGACCTGGCATTGCTTCCCAAGTGACGCCATCCCCCCCAGCTCCGCCTATTTATAAGACTTGCCGTGAGCCACTCTGAACAGTTAAGTGTGTGATTCCCCTTCAGGTAAAGCCCACTGGTCACAAACCTTGCACTGTACAGATGTCCCTAAACTAGCCTGCACTCGTCTTTTTATTGGGAAATAAGGACTTCTCATTTTTGACAGTCACAAATTTGACAGGAGGAAGGATCAGTTGGCATCAGTCTTCTCTGGAACAACCTTGCATGCCCGCTGGTGTCCATGGGAAAGGATTCTCCACCTACAGCCCATCAGCCAAGCTGGGGACATGGGTGTAGGGCATCCTTCAGGCTGCTGGTTAAGCAGAAAGTCCCACAAAGGAGTAAAGCAACGAAGGGGAAGACACGGCATGGTCTGGAAGCAGCAGAAGGCCATGGGTTTGTAGCAGACCCGCAGCCCACCCAGACTGGAGAAGGAGGAAGGTGGGCCGTGTGTCTAGGTGGGCCGTGTGTCTAGGGACAAGAAAGAAACACAGTTATGACTTTGAAAGGCAATTAATGCAAAAAGAAGGACGGAAGCAATAGGAGAGGGCTCTAAGTCACACAGAGAGGATCTTTTCCAAGTGTGGACGTAACCTCCTTAAGCAAACCACACACCTGGCGCTCTCACTACGGCCCTGGGGGGTACGACCCATGAGCCCCCCAACAGGTCACCCAGTGCAGGGCAGGCACGATTTACCCCAGGGTGTATTTGAATCTGCAAAAGTGATCACTTTATCCAGGGAATGTATTATAAAAACTTTGAAAAAGTGACTTTTAATCAGATTCAATATTTTAAATGACCTTGTGTTAACCCTTGCAAAGGTGATTCTCCTTAAGTCTAGCAGACACCTTAATCTACAGGTTTTCTCAGTTCAGACGTGAGCACCTCACCAGAGACTGAAAGCATCCACTCTGGAGCTTGAGCCCTTGAGCCCAGAGCCCTGCACCACCATGTACCAACTAGACCACCTTGCGAGTGACCTCACTCCTCAGTGTCACATCCTAAAATGGGACAAGGGTGGTGTCTGTTCCTAGGGCTGTTGTAGGATTCAGTGACTTAAGATTTGCACCACAGGTAAAACTGGACTTGGCATAGAACAAGCTAGGTAAAGAACTTGCTGAAGCCTCAGAACCAGAGACCAGGATCAGCAGGGCTGGGGCCAGTCCCAAAGTGACTGTTCCCAAAGCCCCGACTCTCTCCTTGACACCGTGCTGCTGAGAGGTTTGCTCAGAATCGGAGTGTGAGAACATGTGAGTTTATGTTGATTGAACTCCCTTTACTGCAACACCCAGTGGGTCCACCTGGGGAAGGAGACACCACAGGGCAGAGGAAGAGGGAGGCAGAGATGAATGTCTGCTGATCTGACAGCAGCGAGACTGAGAGAGCTTGAAAGGAAGCAGGTAGGGAAGCAGCCTTCACAAGTGGCTCAGAAGAGTCAAGGGTGGACTTCAGCTAATAACAGGTCTGTGAGTTGAGACAAATACACAATCTCAAAGTAAGGTGCAAGAAATATCGTGTGCTGTCCTTGAAGTGCTTCTGTTAAAGTTATTCTAAAATAAAAAGAGGGAGAAAGGGAGGGAGGAAGGGAGAGAGGGAGGGAAGGAGGGAGGGAACGAAGGAGGCGGAAAGGAAGTCCCACCTGAGTTGCTTACTTACTTCCTCGTAGGGATGCTCCCGGCTTGGCCTTTCTTTAGGAAAGGATAGATCTAGAAAGTCCACCAAGTAGTCATACCCTCCAGGAAAGGGGTTGAAGTCCTCATCTGTCTCCACCATCTGCGCACATGGAAGCGGAATATCAATCGGGGGTCGAGGTCTTTGACAAATCCTAAGAATGTGTCAGACCCAAAGTCCCTAAAGGACAGCAACGTGTTGGAAGTTGGGGTTGTCCCCCTACGCCCCAGGTATTTTTCCCTTCTCTCTCCTAAACTGAGGACATTCAAACCCTCACCTACTACATGAGCAAAACTGCTTCCTATCACTAACGTCAATCAAATTTTTTGAGAAGGCCGTCATGATCTTAAGCACTGTCAGTAAGGAGACATCAGGTGGGAGGATACATAACATGTGGACTGCTTACCCATCAGAGAGTAGCTAAATATCAAGTCTCATTGAAAGCTGCAAATCTTTTTTCTCATTTTCATACTAATTGTCCAAGCGAAAATATCATTTAGACCAATGTTTCCCAGGTCTTTGGATTTCAAAGACAATTTCCTAAAAAATATCTGGGAGCTAACATGGTACCAACCTTTTATTTTGCCAGGTGAGGACTTGAAAAAAAATCTTACATCTGCTGTCCTTATATATATCACTCAAGGAAGATTTTAAAGCCTCAAAAATAATCTTGGAATAATGATTCATCCCAGGAAAAGAGGTGATATCTTTGTATCAACCTGCATAACTACACCTTTACTGATCTCACTATTGACCAGCAACAACCGTGTCACAGACTGGCCATGGCTGCCAGGGAGGTTCTGGGGAGTCACTGTTTTGGGGTCAATGTTCGGGGGTTGAAATGTAATCCTGGGAATCGTCGTCCCCCAAGGGTGACCGATGCTCGTCTCTGGAGCCTGAGTTTGTCCATCCCTGGTGCCATCCCTAGCCTTTGCCCAGCTCCGTGCCTCGGCTGGCTGGCTGCTCGCTGACCTGGCAGTCCCTGATGCCCACTCTGGGCCCCTTTCCCTGCACCCCTGCCTGCTGGTGGCCTGCACCTCCAGCTTGGCAGTCAGGTTTAACCTGAGCCCTCCTCTGGTCACCCTGTGTATGGCTGCCGCTGCGGCGTGTTCTGGGTCCAGCCTGCCTCTCGGGGGGGTGCCCTTCTGTCCTCAGCACATCTGTGGGTATGAATTCCCTGCTTCTGTCTCCCCTTGTCACCACTCCTTTGGGTGGCTCCTACCTCCTAGCCCCACGGTTTAAGTAGCCATTCCTGCCATGCCAAACACCAAAACCAAACCAAAACATCCACAAACAGACACGAACTACGACAAACAACGGTGACAGGAGAGAAGAGATGCCTCAAAAGAAAAGCCCCGCTGGACTTCGGAGTAGTCCCTACGTTGCCAAGGAGGGAATGTCCACCACGTGGTCTAGTCTGCTCTCTGCTAGGAGGTGGGAGGACGAGATGAAGTCTACTGACGGACAGACTGGTAGACCGAGGGGACTCTGTGTATTCCCGCCATGCACAAAAGCAAAACTCACGGCTTACCCTGACCACCAGGTTGTAATTCTTAAATCCAGCCCAGGTGAAGTATTCTTTTATCCATGATGGGTGAAGGAAGATCTCATCACCTACAGCAGCACTCAGGGTGTCCAGGTATGGCGCGAAGTCCCAGGAATCCTTGTAAATCTTAGTCCCTTCCGGAGGCTCCACAATGCCCTTGCTGAAAGACACAGTGGGCAACGGTGAGCAGAGTGCAGGAGGTGGGGAAGGCGAGGTCACCCAGAGCAGTCACCGAGGCTGCCGGAAAGGTTCCCAGGAGCCCCCAAAGTGCCCCAGAGTGGCCCTTGTAAACTGTTTAGTGGGATGAGCTTCCAAGTCAGATGCTGTTTGAAGAAGAAAGTCCATATCTGCGGAAAAGATTTTTTACAACCACAGATTTGGCACTTTCCATCCAAATAACTAAGTTATTTGGTGATGGCAGACCTAATGTGGCTGTGTTGGCTTTGTGGTGTCCCCACACTTCTGCGCCCCTTGGTACCGGCTGCCCAGTCTGGGGACCCTGCCTGGATGCTGGCTGGCTGGGTTTCATGGCCGCCAGCACAAGGACACCAAGGGAGGTGAACTCTGTGCACTTTGATCAAACTGGGCAGAGCAGCTGGATTGCTCTCCCCAGGAGCAGCTGCAGTTCACTGGAACGAAGGCAGGGGTGCCGTCATGTCGCTTTAGCCTGCCTGAGGGGACCAAGGGCCGGCAATGCCAGGTGGAGATCAGAGGGCCTCTGCTGCGCCTGCTCCCCCTGCACCTTCACCCAGCAGGTGAGTGGCCCATGGGTGACTCGGCCTGCCTTTGAGATACATGCAGAACTGTCACTAGGAGGGACGCTCCGTGACAACCCAGCCACTGCCCTCATGGGGGGCAGTTCCTTTAAACCCAGTTGGCAGTGTGGACCACAAAGCTCTGGGACCATCCTGAAGCTCCGGGCATCCCATGTGAAGAGGGGTCATCATATGAAACGTGGGCTCCTGAGTCCCGGGGCTGGAACAGGGTATGCGCTGGCCCCGGGGACTGCAAGGACACAAGGCGGCACCTGGACCTTCTAGTGAAGATCCGGCAGGTGTGGCAGGTGTGTCCACTGTGTGCCCAAAGCTACAGCTGCACTGGTGTCTGCTAACCCGATCCTGAAGCTTCTCACTTCCCCAGCCCTCGCCCCCTCTCCATTTAGAGTCTCCCTTGTCTCTTCCTTGTGAAGTCACAGTCTCCGAGCTGGCCTCCCTGACTCCAGCTATTCTTCCCCAGTGCATTCTCCTCCAGAAAGCTGAGTGGCCTCTCTGAAGCACATTTGGTAATGTCCCTTCTTTGCTCAACCACTTCATGCAGCTGCCCCGACCTGCGGGGCAGGGTTCTTGCGCTGGCCCATGGGCCTTCCAGCCTGGCCTCCCTGTGGAGTCCTGTCTCTTCCTGCTGCTTTCTCTCACTGGCCCTGAACTCAGGCACATGAGCACTCCACAAGGACAGGGACTTTCCCTGACCTGTGTGAGGTCTGGTGTACAGAAGGAGCTTAATAAATCACTTCTAAATCAACACATGCATGCATTCACTCTCTGAAATACCAGCACTCACAAAGTGCACAGTGCTATTTGTTCCCCTTCCCACCACTGCCTCTGACTGGAGCCCCCCTCCTCTCTCCTCCCTCCCTCTCCCCTCCCCCTCTCTGCTTCCAGGGCCCCTCTAAGACATCACTAAATGACAAAGACTCCAGACCACACCCCCCACCACATTTCCTGGGCTCTCCTGTCCCTCTCCAAGGGGGGCTGTTAAGCTCTTAGTCTCTGCGTCCCTTACATTGAGTGTTAGCACCCGCAAGACCAGTGACTCCGGCTTCCCAGAAGACTTTGGTGTGGCACCAGGCTACAAACGCAGATTCCTGGGCTCCACCCCAGATCTACCAATTCAGAACCTCTGATGGGAGCCCAGGGATCTGCATTTTAAGTCCCTGTGGACTCTGATGTTCACTCAGTTTGAGAACAACTGCTACAGGATGCCTTGGAGCACTCAAGACCGAGAGATCCCAATGCTGAATGACCAAAGCTCCTGGCTGCCACTCCTCACCGCATGAGTGAGCACCTCTCACGCGGACCTGAGGAGTAAGCCACTTACATCCCCGAGGCTCTGGGGAGCCCTCAGGAACTCTAAGCAGGGAAGGGGCAGGGATAGTTTTACAACGGAGAAAGATTCATCTGTCAGTAAGGAGGAGCGGGACTTCCAAACACTGCCTGTAGTCCCAGCAAGAACTGATTTATATCAGAACCCTGGGCATCCATGAACCAAGGTTGTCTGTGAACAGAGATTTCACAAAATAATACCTCGCTATATGCAATGCTCGCAGGCATGCGCAGTTCTGTTCTGTTCCATTCCATTCTATTCTATTATAGTCCATTCTGTTCTGTACTATCACGTTCCATTCCATTCCATTCCATTTTGTTCTGTTCCATCCCATCCCATCCCATCCCATCCCATTCTATTCTATTCTATCACATTCCATTCCATTTCATTCCATCCCATCCCATCCTATTCTATTCTATCACATTCCGTTCTGTTCCATCCCATCCCATCCCATCCCATCCCATCCCATCCATCCCATCCCATCCCATTCTATTCTATTCTATTCTATTCTATTCTATTCTATTCTATTCTATTCTATCACATTCTGTTCTGTTCTATTCTGTTTTGTTCCATTCCATTCTATTCCATTCTGTATCATCACATTCTGTTCTATTCTATTCTATTCTGTACCATCACATTCTGTTCTGTTCTGTAATATTCTGTACTATCATATTCTGTTCTATTATTCTGTTCTGTTGTATTCTGTTCCATTCCATTCTGTTGTTCTGTTCCATTCTGTTTTGTTCTGTTCTGTTCCATTCTGTTCGATTCTATTCTGTTCTGCACTATCACATTCTGTTCTGTACTATTTTATTCTTTTCTATTATTCTGTTCTGCTCCATCCTACTCTACTTCTCATTCCATCCCATTCCATTCTTTCAGGAAGATGCTGCTTGTGAGAGGTGATGCTGAGTTTATAACCAACCCACCAATGGTTTGGGACCTGCTGGTTGAAAAATGCTGTATGGAGGCTGGATGCTGGGGTGTGGGGGCAGTAAACAGAAGTCAGGGTCACTGTGGGCATCCAGGCGAGGAGCTGTGAGTGGTGGGATTGAGGCCAGGGCAGAAGAGGCTGGAGAAGAATGATGGATGTGTGAAAACTTCAACCACTGGGTTTGGGAACGAGTTTGGCATGGGAAGCCAGCTAAAGGGCAAAATGTCTGACTGACTTTCCAGCCGATGTGATAAGGCTGGGTTGGGGGTACCTGGCCCTCCACCCAGCTTTGTGCCATCTCAAGCAGGGAAGGAACCCGGGCTGCCATTTGGCTCAGGACAGTGGCATCCTTGTGAACTCTGCTGGACTTGCATCTGCCTGTGCGGAGGTGGTGCCTGTGGAGCAGACAGGCGTGGTGTCTGCACTGAGGTGAAGACGGGCCATCTTGCTTGTTGCTTTTGCTCATACAAAGCAACACTGGCTCAAGCTGGTCCATTCCAGCTCGCCCTTTAGTATGGCAATTATTACATAGGATGGAAAGCTTGGAGGCAGACTGTCTTCTTTTCCCTTAGACTCGAAAGATACTTATTAGTTTAAGATACTTATTACGTATTATGTATTAGTTTAAGATTACTTATTAGTAAAGATACTTATTTACTATTAGTTTACCTCAATAATAAGACTCCTCATTTTAAAACTGATATGTGGATCTCATTGCATAAGAAACTTAATATGCAACTCAATCAACTACAAAATAGGAGCCTGTCAAGAATGCAGAAATAAGCCCTTTATTTTCTCAAAATACTGAAACAAATTTATAAAACATTTTTATCTTCCAGAAACATTTAAGACAAACCTGTCTGTTGGGTCCTTTAGCATCCTTCCCAGGTCAAGGGTGGCTCCAGGCCGTGGGGTCCATGTTACCACGTTAGAGTTTTTCTTGATAAGATTGTTGAGTTGATCTGGGTCATTTTTGGTGTTTGTTTCCTTAATGTATCTGAGAAATAAGGGCATTCCCACGTGAGAAGCTTTCTTCCCAGAGGCTGGTCCGACTACTCCAAGGACAGACTCCCCGCTGCCTGACAGCCTCCCCACCCTCGGGCCGTGGAAACATAAAGATTAGACTGGATCAAGTATTATTTGGAAGGCGTTACAGTCAGTGCTTGGTATGAACTAAAGGTTACCTTCACAATGCCTCATGAGACAGCTGCTTCTATCATGCTCATTTTATGGAGAAGGACTCTTGGGACGCCAGTGGGCAGTGCAGACCAGCTCCCAAGCAGCCCCAGCAGCAAGGCCACAGGGAAGGGCTGCCCCCAACTCCAGGCAAGTCTGAAAAGCCCCTGGTTCAAAGCCATTAAGAACCCACCTGTCCCGAGACCACACACACGCTCAGTCACAACCCATTCTGAGATTCAGCTCCTACTGACCACCGACCACCCTGGGGACTCCCATATCTGACACCAAACTGCGACCTTTCTCAGAGAGCTGTAGCTTTTCCAACTCCGTGTCACACTGGAAGGCAACTGTGGGGGCAGAGAAAGGGAGGGCGGGAGGCGAAGGAGGCTCTGGACGGGTCTCCCTGCTAAAGGGCCGCTTAACCCTGCAGCTCGGCTACCGAACTTGGAATGCCCAGTCGGTGGGACAGACAAGGCCCTCACAAGCCTCTGTGACCTTGGAAGTGACATGCAGACGAGAGCCAAGTCACTGTCCCTGCACCCACGGGTGTCCAGGCCCTTCCCTTCCGGTCTGTCCAGGTCCCCCAGGACTGTGGTCCTCCATCTTTCTCCCTCTTGCTGCCCTTGGTCTCCCTGCCTCCAGAGGCCCCCTCTCAGCCTCTTCTTAAAGCTCAGTGTGCATGTTCACCAAACGCCACCACTTCCGGGTGCCTCTCCCTCTAGGGCCTGGAGGAGATCCACATCTGGGGGCCGCCCCTGAGGGGCACAGTGGTGCCCAGGGTGACGCCAGCTAGCTGGTGCCCACAGAGGTATGGCTTCTGGTCACCCTCAAAGGTGGCATCTGGGCAGGACGTCAGTCCCTCCCATTCTTCCCCAAGTCCCTGAAGTCCCTCCTCACTGTCCTCCGTCGGCATTCTCGTCCCCGACCTCACTGCCATCCACGGTTCCCTGGTCACAGGATGGACACCCCTTGTCCTCCCCCTCGCAGACGTACAACCTGGAGTCTAATTACGTCCCTGCTCCTCACTAGACGCCATGTCAGTCCCCACGGCTCTGCGTGCAGTTCTAGCCAGAGGTGGCTGGCGGCCCTGCCCCTCCCCACCCTTGGCCGTCAGAACAGCCATCGAGCTGCATTTTAATATTCTCCTCCAGTAAACCATAATGGGGCAGTCACTTACCTCTAGTTCCCCAACGCCTGCTCACTAAATCTAAGTTCTGGGCATGGTTGGCACACGCCTGCAGTCCCAGTGACTCGGGAGGCTGAGGCAGGAGGATTTTGAGTTTGAGGCCAGCTTCAGCAATTTAGCAAGTCCCTAAGCAACTTAGACCCTGTCTCAAAATAAAAATTAAAAAAAAAGGGCTGGGGATGTGGCTCAGTGGTTAAGGGTACTGGGGTTCAATCCCTGGTACCAAGAAAAACCTCCCAAGACACGTAAGTGACACATGAGTGAGGGACAGCATTGATCAAAGGAAATCATCTTTTAACCTTAGTCCAGTCCTACTGAAGAACACGGAAGGTGTGGGACAGCTCAGTGATGTCCTCAGGAAAGGGACGCACCAGAATCGGCCTCACGGAGTGACTACTCATGTAGCTAACCAGGAAAGGACCCGATAGCTTCAAAGTGGCAAGTCTTGCTTTAAGGACAAGGCAGATAAAGTCAAAAGGTGGCAGATCATTGGGCCCAGTAAGTGGTGGCACAACTGGGGTTGCCCGCACCTGCTGCCCTTACTGTACTGTCTGTGGCCTCAAGGGGACAGGAAGTCGGAGGCAGCCTTTCCTGAGGATAGTCATGAAACGCAGATTGAAAACGGGTTTCCTGATACCCAGTAAACTCAGAAGAAGAGAGTGTAGCAAGGGACAAACACTCACTGCCAGCACTTGGGAGGTCTCTGCCTGGACACAGACCCATCTTAAAGAGGACTTTTGGGAAGCAGGTGGTACCTGTCCATGAGAACATCATAGCCAGGGGCTGAGTCCCTGCTAGGGATCTACTTAGCTTCCCCTAGATTCTAAGTGGTGGGATCATAGAAGCAAAGTTCAAACATCTATAAAGGTTTATTTAGCATTTTAAATAATAAAACTATGCTCCAAATACTACAAAATGGGTAGATACCTTCTGTTGTTTCTGCAAGAGATTGTGAATTCTATAAAATGTGCGTATAACAATTTGTCACCATGGCTTAGCACTCCTTAGGAACCATTTACGTTTTTTGCTTTTTAACTTCCCACATTTACCAAGATGCAGGTATTTGAATTGGGAGATTCAGTCCTACAGTTTCAGCACCTGTAGGGTCATGCAGCCCCTGCACTGGACATCGGACATAGGACAGTTCTCCTTGGACTCCCCCTCTGAGGTCAGATGCCCCAAACCCTAACTCCTGGTTACACGGCCTATTCTCCAGCCTCTGACTTTGCCCTTTCCAGGGTGCTGAATGAACAGAGTCATGCAGTGGGTCACCTTTGGAGACCAGTATCTGCCATCCATGGTGCCCTGAGACGCCCCCATGTCCTGTACACAGGGTCACTCTTTCTTACGTTGGCCAAGGCCCCTGCCTGTTTATCCACCCACTGCTGAAGGGCAGTTGGGTCAATGTGCTGATTATGAATAAAGCTGCTATTCATATCTGTGCATAGTATTTAGGTAAATAAAAGCTTAAATATCTTTAGAGTAAATACCCCAGGATGGAATTGCTGGGTCATGTGGCAAGGTTAACGGTAAAGAGGCTGCCAGACCCTTTTCCAGCTTGGCTGAAACAGTTTGCACTGCTAACAGTAGTAGATACAAGTTCCTGCCACTCTGCATCCTTGCCAGGACTGGGCATCGTCCATCTTCCAGAGTGCTGTCAGTTCACTGTGGTGTTGCCTTGCATTCCCTAATGGTTGGTGCTAGCGAGCATCTTTTCATCTCTTATTTACCATCCAGATAGCTTCTTTGGTAAAGTGTGTGCTAAAATATTTTACCCATTTTTTACTTTCTCACTGTTTATTTTTTAAATTATTATTTGAAGTTGAGATCTTACTGTTGAGTTTTGAGAATGTATCATACAGTATGAACACTAGTTTTGTAACATATTCTCAGTTTGTAGTTAGCCTTTCTGTTCTTTAGAGTTTCCTTTATAGAGCAAATCTTTTTCAATTTGGATAATGTACAGTTTGTTCTTTTTTGGTCATGCTTTGATGCCATGTCTAAGAAGTACCTAACTCATGGTCAAAAAGATTTTCTTCTAAAAGCCTCTTAGTTTTATAAAATTCACATATATATCTATGATTCATCTCCACTGACTGTTGTATATATGGTGTGAGGTTAGGGGTTCTTGTTTGCATACCAAGGTGCAAGCCCTCCGACATCATTTATCAAAGACTACCCTTTCTCCAAATTGTATTTTGGTTAGAATCAGTTGGTCATGCTTTGTGGATCCTTTCTTGAGTCCCCTGCTCTGTCCTATTGCTGTGTGTCCAGCCCTTCACCATCACATGACCTTGATTTCTATAGTTTTAGAATTTATCTTAGAATCGAATGGCATGCATCCTCCAGCTTAGTTTTGTGTTGACAGAATTGTTTTGACTAGTCTAGATTCTCTGTCTTTTATGATAGATTTTAGAGATTGTCCACATCTACAAAATATCCTGCAAATCAAAACTAAATTGAGATTTCATCTCACTCCAATCAGAATGACAATTACACATCAATGTTTAGAGCAGCACACTTCACAATAGCCAAGTTATGGGACCAGCCCAGGTGCCCTTCAACAGACAAATGGATAGCAAAAAATGTGGTATATAGACACAATAGAGTTTTACTCAGCCATAAAGAATGAAATTATGGTATTGGCCATAAATCGAGAACATCATGCTAAGTGAAACAAACCAGACCCAGAAAGTCAAAGTTTGAATATTCTCTCTCATATGTGGAAACTATAAAGAAAAAAAGGAGGGGGGAATCAATTCCATGAAAACAGGAGAGATCAGTAGGGTAGAGAAAGGGAATTGAGGGGAATGGAGACGGATGGGAAAGGGGGAAATGGTAGAATGAAATTGACCAAAACTATTTTATGTACATATGTGAATATCCCACAGTGAATTCCACCTTTATATATATCTATGAAGCACTAATATAAAAAAATACAAATAAATATAAGACCAGTAGAATAGAGGAAATGGAATGGGGGAGGGAAAGGGGAAGTACTGGGGACTGAATTGGAGCAAATTATATTCCATGCTTGTATAATTGCCAAAATTAACCCTAGTATTATGTATAACTACATTACTAATTTTTTAAATTGGTGTTATTTTATCCTCAAAAATTGGTTAGAATTCACCAGTATACAATGTTGGTGTGGAGTTTCCATTTTGGGAATGTTTTAAATGATTGATTTATTCTAGTAGATACAGAACAGCTTCTTCCTGAGTGAGATTTGGAGGTTCAGGGCTTTCAAGGGATTTGTCTATTTCACCCCAGTTCTTGCATTTTAGTGTACAGAACTACTCATGATATTTATCAGTATTTTCACATCTCGGGTCTGTGGAGACCTCAGTTCTCTCAGTCACCTCTTGTTTTCTTGGTCAGTTTAACTGGAAGATTGTTGTTTTATTAACGTCTCCAAAGAATCGGGTTTAAGTTTCATTGTCTTTCTGTTTTTAATTTCATTGACATCTGCACTCATATTTATTATTTCCTTTCTTTCTTTTTACTTTAGGTTTATTTTGCCCTTTTAGAAAGTAGAAGCTTAGATTGTCGACTTGACACTTTTCTTCTTTCATAATGTAAGTATTTAATACTACAGATTTCTCTGTGAACACTATTTTATCTGTATCCCGCGTGTATTTATTTATTGAGTCAGGGTCTCACTACGCTGCCTGGGCTGGCCTTAAAACCCTGGGCTCCAGGCATCCTCCTGTGGCTGACTGGAGTAGCTGGGACTACAGGTGCATGCCACTGCACTTGTTAGTATCCCACATACACGGACTGTATTTTCTTTCTCATGTTTTTCCCATCACAGTGTTTTCTAACTTCCCATAAGACTTACTCGTTGGTCCATGGATTACTTAGACGTTGTTTAATTTTCAGGTGTTTGGGGATTTCCCAATTGTCTTCTCTTGATTTTTAGTGTAGTTCCACAATGATTAGAGAACATACATCACATGATATCCATTTTAACTTTGTTAAGGTTTATTTTATGGCCCAGGATATGTTTTCTCTTGGTGGATATATATCCTTGAAACGTATGTGTCTTCTGCTATTTTGAGGTGAATTTCTCTTAAATATCAATCAGATCCAATTTTCTATGTCCCTGATGATTTCCTGTTTCTTGTTCTACCAAATTCTAAGAAAAGAATGTTGACGTCTAATAATAATTGTGGGTTCCCATCTTCCTACTCAGTTCTATCCGTTTCGCTTCATGTATTTGAAGTTTTGTTATTCAGCACAAGCACGGTTATGTCTGTTACACCTCTTCAGTGGGCTGACCTTTGGTGGACCCACCTCTGGTGGACTGACCTCTGGTGGGCTGACCTCTGGTGGGCTGACCTTTGGTGGGCTGACCTTTGGTGGGCTGACCTTTGTGGACCCACCTCTGGTGGGCTGACCTCTGGTGGGCTGACCTTTGGTGGACTGACCTCTGGTGGGCTGACCTTTGGTGGGCCGACCTTTGGTGGACCCACCTCTGGTGGACTGACCTCTGGTGGGCTGACCTCTGGTGGGCTGACCTTTGGTGGGCTGACCTGTGGTGGGCTGACCTTTGTGGACCACCTCTGGTGGGCTGACCTCTGGTGGGCTGACCTTTGGTGGACTGACCTCTGGTGGGCTGACCTCTGGTGGACTGACCTCTGGTGGGCTGCCCTCTGGTGGACTGCTCCTCACTGTGGCTCTCTTCATCCCAGTCCTTTTCTTCTCTGGAGGCTTTATCTTCTGACACTAGCATTGCATGGATCCGTGTTTACGTGGTGAACCTTTCCCATCATTTCACTTTAACTTGCCTACTTTATTATATTTAAAAGTAGTTTCTTGTAGATAGCATAGGGTTGGGTCTTGTTCTTTTATCTATTGTTACAATTTCTGTCTTCCAATTTTCTGGACAATTTTTTTAAAGAAATAGCCACTTTACCATATCTCAAAATTCCATGGGTCATCGGATAGGTTTCGTTCTGTGTGGTGCTGAGTGGGGTCGTTTGTGGCAGGGCTTCTCTAGAATACCCCCCATGACATCACTCACATGTCCGTAGATCATTTTTACTTAATGTAATTATTGCATTTAGGGGTTTATGTCTACCATTTTATGACTTACTTTCTATTTTCTATGAGTTTCATTCTTCTGTTTCCCCTCTCCTTCTTTTCTGTTATTACATCTTTTTTGGTATACTATTTAGTCTGCCTATTATGTTTTTTTCACTATATCTTGTGGTTTCTATGGTTGCTGTTCTAGGGATTACAATATTCTATACTTTTCACCATCTCCTTAGAATCAGCATTTTACCAATTTGCATGGGGCGTAGATGCGATGCGGGGTGTTGTCCTTGATGTGATGCTGTAATTATCATATGTACCACATTTACTGTATTAGTTTGTGAGAACTGCTATAACAAAGTACCACAGACATGATGCTTTCAAAAGAAATTCAAAAATTCAGGAAGGTATGGTCTCACAGTTCTGGAGGCTGGAAGAGCTTGCAGGCTTGCCGTTGGGCTCTGCGGGAAGGACCTGCCCGGGTCGCTCCTTCTACACGTCTTCTCCCTGTGCTTCTTCACATCATCTGCCCTTCATATACGTTTCTCTGGCCACATTTTTCCATTACAAGGACACCAACTAATTGTACTGAGGCCCACCCTAATGATTTCATTTTAACTTGGTTACCTCTGTAAAGATCCCATCTTCAAATAAAATCACACTCTGAGGTACAAAGGGTTAGTTCTCCAAAAAAAGAATTTTGAGGGGACAGAATTCAACCCATCGGCAGCTTCCCCTGACAGGTATAATTCACACTTTCAAATGCTGTACTATTTTCAAGACCTTAAAAGAAGAGAGTGACCTGACAACATGTCTAGCTATATACCCTTTCTAGTGTTCCTTCCTCATTTCTGAAGTTCTGTGCTTCCTTTTGATATCACCTCTCTTTCATCCAAAGAACTGCTTCTAAGATTTCTTTTAAAGTAGGTCTGCTGCCAATGAATAATCAGATTTTCTTTTATCTAAGAATATCTTTATTTTACTGACATTCCAGAAGGATATCTTCACTGGATATAGACTGAGTTGATAGAGTTTGTTTTGTTTTGTTTTTGGAACACACTTTTAAAAAATGTTATTCTACTACTTTCTGGTCTTCGTGGTATCTGACTAGACATTCATTTGGTTATTTGGATTGTTTCCTATTAACAATTCATTCTGTTTTTCTGGATGATTTGACATCTTCTTCTTTATCTTTAGTTTCCAGCTGTCTATTTTGAGGTACTGAGACGCTGATTTGTGAGTTTATCTTGCTTGGAGTTTTCAGTGCATCTGGAGTCAAAGCTTACATCATTTATCGAATCTGGGGCGGTTCCAGGCATTATTTCTTCCCTTGATACACAGCAGCACAATTCTTCCTTCTTTTCTTGGACTCCCAGGACATGAATACCTTTTGGTGTTGTTTCACAGGTCTCTGAAGCTCTGTTCTTGTTTATTTCAATGTTTTTCCTCTTGGCTGCTCATAAATCCAACAACTTCTATTGATCTAAATTCCTTTGTCAATTCCATTATGCATTTGAACTTATCCAGATTTCTTTTTCTAGTAAAGAAAGATTTGACAGGGGCACTCACTCATTCACCACCCAAGTAGCCTGGATTATAGGCATGTCTGACCATGTACAGCCTTTTGTGTACTTTTTAATTCTAAAAATGCCATTTGGTTCTTCTATTTATTCTTCCTATACTTCAGCTCTATAGATTTGCATTCATTTCTAGAGCCTTGACCATTCTCTAGTGAATTATGGTTAAAATAGCTTCTTAAATTTTTTTTTCTTCTGGTCCAGCATCTATGTTGGTTTAGGTTTGACATTTGTTGTCTTTTCCCTTATTTGTCATTGAACATTTCCTTTTTTCTTTCCTTATATTGAGTAGTTTTGATTGTATCCTGGACATTTTTAATATTACATTATTGAAATCTGGTTCTTGCTTGTGTCCTGTAGAGAAGGTTCTAGTTCTCATTTTAGCCAGCAATCGACCAGGTTAGTTTCATGACATCAATTCACACACCCTCTGGGCTGTGGTTCCGATGTCAGTTCAGCTTTCAAAGCTTTTGGAGCCCATTTTAGATCTGTTCCACAGCATGCCACCTAGTGACCAGTGTGGGCCTGAGCTGCGGTCCACCCTGAACTTCAGATTGGAAAGTCTTCCACGTCTTCATCGCCTGTTGAAAATCCAGGGCTTCAGGTCCCCTGATGGATCTCCTGAGTACTTTCTGAAAACCACACCTGCTTCCGAGAGGTCAGAGAAAGAAAAACAGCATGGTCCTCTCTCCACCTCTTGGAACCAAAACCACCTTGAACTGAGAGAAGGGTCCCTTCCCTTGGAGTTCCAGGTACCTGCACGGTCACGGTGGGTGCTGCTGCAGTGCTGCTGGGCTGAGTGCCTGGGGACCGGATGGGAGGAGATGGAAGAAACAAACCCCAAGCCCAGAAGACACCCCTACCTGCTGCTCCCCGGCAGGGGGTGGTGCCAGTGTCAGGCTGTCCATACAGGCGGGGCCACACCGTGCTCTTTGAAATGGGAGAATGACTGCTGGTTCCCGGGCACTTCAGTTCTCGCATCCAGCCAGGATCCGCCTGCTGCCACCTGGTTTTCAGAGTCCCCAGGGGCTGCTCCGCATGCTCCGTCCAGCGTGTGTAGTGGCCCTCAGTGACGGAGGGCAGGCAGCCCGGCTGTTGGCCTCTGCAGAGAGTTCGCATTTGCCCCGCTGGGTTGAGGGCAGAGGGATGGTGATCCCGGAGGACTCCACCCAGGGTCTCTGCCTGTCCTGGTGACCCTCTCTCTGCCAAACTAAAATGCTCAGTGTCATCTCAGCATCTCACTGGATTTCAGGCAAGTCGCTTTCAAGCCTTCATTCTGAATTATTAGGTAAAGAATCAAGAGAGGGAAAGAAGAGAGGCAGGAGGGAAAAAAGGGGTTTCCTGAGGACCTTCCACATGCCAGCCGAGGCATCCCACGTTAATTATCTGTCATTCTCAAAATAGCCCGCTAAAATCATGCTTACACCCACAGAAAACGGGATCAGACTGGTGTGGTCCCTGGTCCCGCTGTCAGTGAGCAGGCGAATGTGACCAAGTGGCATGTAGAACAGCCCCGACTGGGCTCTGCTGGCGATGTTGAGCTGTTCCCCTCGCAGACTGTGAGCTGGGAACTCTGCTAAGGACTTCCAGGCATGGCAAAACCACAGATGCCATCTCTCTGCTTGGGTCCCCGTGCTTGGTGGTGTGGCAGCTGTGGGTGGCCTTAGGGTCTCCCTGCACCCTTTCTGTCGCCTTTAGGACAGGGTCAATGTTCAGCTGGTAGGCACTGTAGTGGTCAACATTTTGAAGTCATTCTGTGCCGACTGGTTAAAAACTGCCTCCCTGAGTCGCCCCAGCCACATGGCCTCCCCAGGGGCCTCCTGCTTCCCCAGATTCCCACAACTCAAGGACTGATGTTTGGGAAACACTCCAGGCTCCCATCAACTCTTCCTGATATCGATCTGACTGGCGCCCATGCCCACTGGTGGGTCACAGGGCTGGGTCCCTCTGCCTAGGCCAAGTCCTTGCACCTTAGCTACAGCATTTCTTCCAGGAGCAGGCAAAGCTTATTTTTGTTAACTGACTGCCATTTCGCTCCACATGGAGGTGAGTGCACACTTAACTGCAGAGGACTCCTGGTTTCCTTAGGAAACTGGAGACCTTAGCTAATGTCCACAGCCAGAACCTTCTAACACATCGGGCAAAGACAACGTGCTGAGCCTGCGTCCCGCCGCCAGAGGCAAGCATCCCTCCCTGCTTTCCTGCGTCCCTCGGTGGCTCCCTCTGCGAGTCCCAGGGTGCCTACTCCACCTCAAATCCCTCAGAGCTGATGTGCATGAGCACAGACTCTCCTGTGCAACACAAGACTCTGAAGTTTCATCCCTTCTTTATGGCTGTTTCTTGGGGGAAATTGCTTTTGACATATTTTTGAAATTGTACAGGTTTCAATGGGAACGCATTCCTTAAACTTGCAGCTAGGCTTATCTAGCAATTCCAAAAGATTTTTTTATTATAAGTTCCATACTTCGTCACAGGAGTCAACCTAGGGAAAAGAGTATACCTGAATTTTTTTTTCCCAAATAGAAATTATGACAACCGATCTAGTGACTTAGAAATGAAATATTATTCCAAGGGACTGGATCTGGGTCACAGAGGATACAAATAAGGATACTCAAAAGGATACAAATAAGGATACCTATTTAGGAACCTAGTTAGGGGTTAGGTGCCTAACCCCTCACGGAGAGCTGCCAGGGCCTTGCTTATAGCCTTTATACCCTAACTTGATAAAAGACACTGGCACTGAGCCACGTCTGCCTCCCAACTAATTAGGTGGCTAGAAACAGCAAATCCAAAAGGAGAAAGGGGGCGTGCATGGATTTGTCGTGGCAGTGAAGAGTGATGACTGGCAGCCCCTCAGCAAGACCCCGAGGAGGACACTCAATGTCTCTCTGCCTGGAGCTGATCATGCTGGGGCTAACACCTCCTGGACGGTGTTCTGCTGCAGCAGCTTTGGTGGCCCTTGGGGACAAGCAGACTGTTACAGCAGATCCTAAAACCATGAAGTGATGATACTGCAAAGCCAAAGAAAAGATACGTTGTGTTCTAAGGCTCTTTCCAAGATGTTCCCACCAAAATCAAAAATTTTCATGACTAGAGAAACAAACTACAGCTATCCAGGAAACTCTGCCACCCAGCATGGCTATTATCCAGAATGTCGAAGTTCCTGGAAGTACTATGGAGCCAAGACAGTGTTTTATTGTTGGCCTCTGATATGAGAGAATGGAAGTGAAGTGTTCTCAACACAGGAACGATGACAGTGTGAGGTAGTTGGTGCCCATCAGCTGGACACGGTCATTCTGCAGTGTATATAAACAGCCCAGACACCGTGGGAACATATGACTTCCTCTGACCATTTAAAAATAGTTCAAAATTATAATGAGATTTTGGGCACTCTTTTTTTCTAATACCAAGTCTTTGGAATTCAATATACATTTTAAACATATCTCAGTTCAGATACTAAATTTTTATCAGAAATACTGTCTTCAGATTCCATAAAATTTATAATCAAAAAGTAGTCACATGCTTGAATCTGTTACAAACTTAAATTTTTATAAAATTTATTTTTATTGTAAACAAATGGGATACATGTTGTTTCTGTTTGTACATGGTGTAACAGCATACCATTTGCGTGGTCATACATTTACATAGGATAATGGTGTTTGATTCATTCTATTATTTTTTTCCTTCCCCACACCCCTCCTACCCCTCTTTTCCCTCTATACAGTCCCTCCTTCCTCCATTCTTGCCCCCCTCCCACCCTCCATTATGTGTCATCATCCACTGATCAGCGAGATCATTTGTCCTTTGATTTTTTGAGATTGGCTTGCCTCACATAGCATGATATTCTCCAATTTCATCCATTTGCCTGCAAATGCCATAATTTTATTATTCTTTATAGTTGAGTAATATTCCATTGTGTATATATATATATATATATATATATATATCACAGTTTCTTTATCCATTCATCAATTGAAGGACATCCAGGTTGGTTGGTTCCACAGTCTGGCTATTGTGAATTGAGCAGCTATGAACATTGATGTGACTGTATCTCTGTAGTATGCTGATTTTAAGTCCTTTGGGTAGAGGCCAAGGAGTGGGATAACTGGGTCAAATGGTAGGTCCATTCCAAGTTTTCTAAGGAATCTCCACACTGCTTTCCAGAATGGCTGCACTAATTTGCAGCCCCACCAGCAATGTATGAGTGTACCTTTTTACCCACATCCTCGCTAACACCTATTGTTGCTTGTGTTCTTGATAATCGCCATTCTAATTGGGGTGAGATGGAATCTTAGGGTAGTTTTGATTTGCATTTCTCTTATTATTAAATATGGTGAACATTTTTTCATATGTTTGTTGATTGCTTATAGATCTTCTGTGAAGTGTCTGTTCATATCCTTAGCCCATTTGTTGATTGGATTATTTGTATTCTTGGTGTAGAGTTTTTTGAGTTCTTTATATATTCTGGAAATTAGTGCTCTATCTGAAGTATGAGTGGCAAAGATTTTCTCCCACTTTGTAGGCGCTCTCTTTGCATTGCTGATAGTTTCCTTTGCTGAGAGAAAGTTATTTAGTTTGAATCTATCCCAGTTATTGATTTTTGGTTTTATTTCTTGTGCTATGGGAGTCCTGTTAAGGAAGTCTGATCCTAAGCCGACAGGTTGAAGATTTGGACCTACTTTTTCTTCTATAAGCTGCAGGGTCTCTGGTCTGATTTCAAGGTTCTTGATCCATTGTGAGTTGATTTTTGTGCAGGGTGAGAGATAGGGGTTTAGTTTCATTCTGCTGCATATGGATTTCCAGTTTTCCCAGCACCATTTGTTGAAGAGGCTATCTTTTCTCCATTGCATATTTTTGGCACCTTTGTCTAGTATTAGAAAATTGTATTTATTTGGGTTTGTGTTCGTGTCCTCTATTCTGTACCATCGATCTACCTGTCTATTTTGGTGCCAATACCATGCTGTTTTTGTTACTATTGCTTCGTAGTATTGTTGAAGTTCTGGTATTGCGATACCCCCTATTTCATTCTTCCTGCTAAGGATGGCTTTAGCTATTCTGGGTTTCTTATTCTTCCAGATGAATTTAATGATTGCTTGCTCTATTTCTGTAAGATACAGCATTGGGATTTTAATTGGAATTGCATTGAATCTGTATAGCACTTTTGGTAGTATGGCCATTTTGACAATATTAATTCTTCCTATCCAAGAACATGGGAGATCTTTCCATCTTCTAAGGTCTTCCTTAATTTCTTTCTTCAATGTTTTGTAGTTTTCATTGTAGAGATCTTTTACCTCTTTGGTTAGATTGATTCCCAAGTAGTTTATTTTTTTTTAAGGCTATTGCAAATGGAGTTGTTTTCCTCATTTCCCTTTCAGATGTTTCATCGCTTGTGTATAAAAATGCTTTAGATTTATGCCTGTTAATTTTATAGCCTGCTATTTTGCTGAATTCTTTGATGAGGTCTAGAAGTTTTCTGGAGGAGTTTTTTGGATCCTCTAAATATAGAATCATGTCATCCACAAATAGTGACAGCTTAAGTTCCTCTTTTCCTATTCATATCCCTTTAATTTCTTTAGTCTGCCTAATTGCTCTGGCTAGAGTTTCGAGGACAATGTTGAATAGAAGTGGTGAAAGGGAATGGTTTCAGTTTTTCTCCACTAAGAATGATGTTGGCCATGGGCTTAGCATAAATAGCCTTTACAATGTTCAGGTATGTTCCTACCATCCCTATTTTTTCTAGTGTTTTGAGCATGAAGGGGTGTTGAATTTTGTCGAACTCTTTTTCTGCATCAATTGAAATAACCACATGATTCTTATCCTTAAATCTACTGACATGATGGATTACGTTTATTGATTTACGAATGTTGAACCATCCTTGCATTCCAGGGATGAACCCCACTTGATCGTAGTGCACAATTTTCTTAATATGTTTTTGGATACGGTTTACCAATATTTTGTTAAGGATCTTTGCATCTATATTCATCAAGGATATTGGTCTAAAATTTTCTTTCCTTGATGTGTCTTTTCCTAGTTTAGGTATGAGGGTGATATTAGCTTCATAGAATGAGTTTGGTAGGTTACCCTCCTTTTCTATTTCCTGGAATACTTTGAGAAGTATTGGAATGAGTTCTTCTTTGAATGTCTTGTAGAACTCGGCTGAGAATCCGTCTGGTCCTGGGCTTTTCTTGGATGGTAGATTTTTAATGGCTTCTTCTATTTCATTGCTTGATATTGATCTGTTTAAATTGTGTATGTCCTCCTGATTCAGTTTGGAGGAGCATACGTCTCTAGAAATTTGTCAATGTCTTCGGTAGTTTCTATTTTGTTGGAATACAGATTTTCAAAGTAGCTTCTCATTATGTTATGTATCTCAGTGGTGTCTGTTGTGATATTTGCTTTTTCATCATGAATTTTAGTAATTTGAGTTTTCTCTCTCCTCTTTGTTAGTGTGGCTAAGGGTTTGTCTATTTTGTTTACTTTTTCAAAGAACCAACTTTTTGTTTTGTCAATTTTTTTAATTTTTTTAATTTTTAATTTTTATTTTATTGTAAACAAATGGGATACATGTTGTTTCTCTGTACGTGGCGTAAAGGCATACCATTTGTGTAATCATAAATTTACATAGGGTAATGCTGTTTGATTCATTCTGTTATTTTTCCCCTTCCCCCCACCCCTCCCTCAATTTTTGACTTGTTTCTTTTGTTTCAATTTCATTGATTTCAGCTCTGATTTTAATTATTTCCTGTCTTCTACTAATTTTGCTGTTATTCTGTTCTTCTTTTTCTAGGGCTTTGAGCTGTAATGTTAGGTCATTTAGTTGTTGACTTTTCATTCTTTTCTGGAATGCTCTCCATGCAATGAATTTTCCTCTTAGTACCACTTTCATAGTGTCCCAGAGATTTTGATATGTTGTATTGTTGTTCTCATTGACCTCTAAGAATTTTTTTATCTTCTCCCTGATGTTTTCTGTTATCCACGTTTCATTCAATAGCATATTATTTAGTCTCCAGGTGTTGGAATAATTTCTCCTTTTTATTTTGTTATTGATTTCTAATCTCAGTCCATTATGATATGATAGAACACAAGGCAGTATCTCTGTTTCTTTGCATTTCCTAAGGGCTGCTTTGTGGCATAACATATGGTCTATTTTTGAGAAGGTCCCATGTGCTATTGAGAAGAAAGTGAATCCGCTCATTGATGGATGAAATAATCTATATACGTCTATGAAGTCTAGGTTATTGATTGTGTTATTGAGTTCTATGGTTTCTTTGGTTGGTTTTGTTTGGAAGATCTATCTAGTGGTGACAGCAGTGCATTAAAGTCACCCAGAATTATTGTGTTGTGGTCTATGTGATTCCTGAAATTGAGAAGGATTTGTTTGATGTACAGGGATGCACCATTGTTTGGGGCATAAATATTTACTATCGTTATGTCTTCCTGATTTATGGTTCCCTTAAGCAGTATGTAATGTCTTTCTTTATCCCTTCTGACTAACTTTGACTTGAAGTCCACTTTATCTGATATAAGGATGGAAACCCCCGCTTTTTTACTGAGTCCATGTGCATGGTAGGTTTTTCCCCATCCTTTCATCTTTAGTCTGTGAATGTCTCTTTCTATGAGATGAGTCTCTTGCAGGCAGCATATTGTTGGGTCTTTCTTTTTAATCCATTCTGCCAGTCTATGGCTTTTGATTGATGAGTTTAGGTCATTAATGCTCAGGGTTATTATTGAGATATGATTTGTATTCCCAGTAATTTGGGCTTATTTTTGGTTTTTAATTTGGCTTGGTTTCTCCTTTGAGTGGTTTTTCTCTAAGGTAGTTCCTTCATTTGCTGACCTACATTGTTGTTTTTCATTTCCTCCTCATGGAATATTTTATTGAGAACATTCTGTAGCACAGGCTTTCTATTTGTAAATTCTTTTAACTTTTGTTTATCATGGAAGGATTTTATTTCATCTTCAAATCTGAAGGTTAGTTTTGCTGGGTATAGGATTCTTGGTTGGCAACCATGTTCTTTCAGAGCTTGAAATACATTGTTCCAGGCTCTTCTAGCTTTTAGAGTCTGGGTTGAGAAGTCGGCTGCTATCCGTATTGGTCTACCCCTATATGTAATCTGATGCTTTTCTCTCGCGGCCTTCAAAATCCTATCTTTATTTTGAATGTTAGGCATTTTCATTATAATGTGCCTTCGTGTGGATCTGTTGTGATTTTGAGCATTTGGTGTTCTGTAAGCCTCTTGTATTTGATTTTCCATTTCATTCTTCAGGTTTGGGAAATTTTCTGATATTATTTCATTGAAGAGGTTGTTCATTCCTTTGGTTTGTATCTATGTGCCTTCCTCAATCCCAATAATTCTTAAATTTGGTCTTTTCATGATGTCCCATGGTTCTTGGAGATTCTGTTCATGATTTCTTACCATCTTCTCTGTTTGGGCAACTTTATTTTCAAGATTAAATATTTTGTCTTCATTGTCTGAGGTTCTGTCTTCCAAGTGGTCTAGTCTTTTGGTGATGCTTTCCATTGAGTTTTTTATTTGGTTTATTGTTTCCTTCATTTCAAGGATTTCCTTTTTTTTTTTTTTTTTTTTTTTTTTTTTTGAGAATCTCTATCTCTTTGTTGAAATGATCTGTTGCTTCCTGCAGTTGCTCTTTCAGCTTATTGGTATTATCATTCATTGCCTGCATTTGCTCTCTTATCTCATCCTTTGCTTTGCGAATCATCTTAATCATGTATAATCTGAAGTCCTTTTCTGATATTTCTTCTAACATACTGTCATTGGATTCTATTAATATAGAATCTAGATTTGTTTGGATCATTTTCTTCCCTTGTTTTTTCACATTGTTCATGTATCTTCCCCTCTAGCAGTGCAGATCTGGGGTATTACAGATTTCCCCCTATAGGCTTATAGTGGCCCTATAGGTTTCCAAAACCCTTTCTTTAAGGGGAGATCAATATTGGCAGTGCCCAGTTCAGACACTATGCAATCCTAGACCAAATAGCCCCTATGAGGACAATAACAAAATTGTCATAATAAACAGAATGAGTTCAAATATTATCTTCAGTAAAACAAACAGATTTGCAATAAGGTCTGCAGTTTCTAATGGAGGACAAAGAGGATGCAGAGGGATGTAGAATGTGGCTGTTAATGGGATAAGAAAAGATTATACAGAAGTTCTAGATAACAGAAAGGGTGAGAGTATAATCAAAAGAAATTGGATGTTAGCATGCAAAATAGGGAGAAAGAGACCTGAGGGAACAGGTAAACAAAAGGAAAAGAGAGGAAGAAAAGTAAAGAAATAAAAACTTAAAATTTTTCAATAAGGAGAAAAATGAAAATCTACCGTATAATAGTCATATAGTAATGACACCTCCCAGAGTTCAGTAGCCTGATGCAAGAGAGGTACCTGACAATGAGCTTCAAGTCTCCAGCAGGCGTCTCAGGATGGGTTTTCCCCACCTAAAGATCGGAGCTATGGCTTCCAGGATTATCCAAGATTGCTGCTCTGGCTTTCAAATGTGTTGGCAAATGGGGATCTGCAGCTCAGGGTGTGACCGTGGTCAGCTGGAGGTCTTGGAGGCGGGGTGCAGTTGGTCAGGCAGGGGTCCTGGAGGTTGGGTGTGTTTGGTGTGGTTGTGGGATCCTGGAGGCCGGGTGCAATCAGTCGGTCTGGGGTCCCGGTGATAGGGCGCAGTCAGTTGGTCTGGGGGTCCTGGCAGCACAGAGCAGTCAGTCGATGTGAGGGTCCCAGAGGCAGGGAGTGATTGGTGGGGCTGAGGGATCCTTGTGATTGGGCTAAGTCAGTCTGGTCAGGGGTCCTAAGGGGCCTGGCTGTTGTCTCAAAATGGCGGCAGCCATATGTAACCAAACCTGTAGGTACTGTCACAGTGAACTTCCAGGCAACAGCAGGCAGCTGGTGCTCCACTGGTGGTCAGTGATCAGTTTGCTGACTGTTGTCGGATGATCGGAAGGTGAACCTTGTGCGTTGGGTGATGGATTGGTGTAAGGCAGGTGATGGACAGGTGAGAGGCAGGCAAATGGCCAATAATGATCTTAAATTTTTCTAATAACAGAATTAAGTATCAAAAATTCTTCTTCATGTAATATTCAAATCTAATGGACAAAACTGATTTGTTTCTTTAGAAGAATTAATTTGATTTTGAAGAAAAAGCATATCTAGCTTCAAAACTGTGTCTATCTGCGGGACATGCTGCCCACATCCATAATCCTGGCGACTTGGGGAGTGAGGCAAGAGGAATGTAAGTTTGAGGCTGTCTCAGTAACTTCATGAGACACTGTCTCAAAATAAAAAATAAAAAGCCAGGGATGCAGATCAGTGGTAGAGTATCTCTGGGCTCAATCCTCAGTGCACAAATAGACAAACAAACAACAAAGAACTATGTCTATCCAAATTTAGTAAGTTCACAAACTTTTGTAGCAACTTGTTAATATTAATGTGGACTTCAAAGGAACATTACATAAATTGTTAAGCAGCTCTAAATTATCAACACAAACAACATTCTTCAAATTCTACTTGCAATTTTTCAGTGAACTGTAATGCTGTCGAATTAAAATAAAACTGCACATTTATTGTAGAAAAAATATGGAAAGCCATAATTATTGATTTGTGTCATGGCAAGTTTCCATTTTAACACAAAAACTCATTATGGGTTGAATTGCTTTCCTTCTAAACAGATATGTTGGCGTACTAACCCCAAGTCCTTCAGAGCTGACCCTTCTGTGGAGGTAGACCCTCCACAGAGATGGTTTAGGTATGATGAGGCCGTGATGGTGGACCTTGGTCCTGCACAACCAGGACCCTTATAGCACTGAGACACACAGAGCAAGGCCACCTGCAGACAGCGTCACAGAAGCCTGGAGTAGCTCCACCTAGCAATGGCAGAGGCCCAGCCACCCCTGGACTTCAGAAGTCTCAGCTCTATACCTGTGAGACAACTTGTTTTGGTGTCCTAGGCTACCCTACAGTACGTGGGGAGCTCTAAACAGCAGCCCTAGGCAACTAGCACAGAACGTACAAGACCAAGCCACCGGGGCCTCTCCTTTCACTACAGCCCAAATCAAGCCTTTCCGTAAGCGTTGCGATTCTGCCAAGAAAACACAACTGCACTGCCTGATTTTGTCCTTGATTCCTGAATATTTGCCAAGCATTTCTTTTGCTTCAGGAATCCTGAATCGAAACAGTAGTATAGTTCTTGTCCGACTTAACCATCGTACTCTGGCAAAATGCATGAGATCGGCAAATTCCATCTTTCCATAAATTGGTGATGTTGGTAGCATTTGAAGAATTTATATTGCCTCAAGAAAAATCACATCACATTCCCAGAATATGAGGACATGACCTCATGACCCGATTCTATTCTGAGATCAGTGGGCACAGAGAAACCTCTGGAGCCAGGCAGACCAGGGAGTGCTTCTTGACGCCATGCCTCCAACAGGTGACTGGGGCACACCCCTGCCTCTGTTCAGACTCCCGGTCTGCGGAACGCACAATACCACCTGCTTTGCAGTGCCCTTAGGAGGCTAATTCAATGGCTTGGCTACAGTCCCTGCTCACCTCCCAGCATGCACTTGGTAAATGCCTTCCTCTCCCTGGGGGACCTCGGGGATTCCCCATCTGAGTTCACTCTGGTGTCTTCTAAGCCGTGCTCTCTGTCCCCCGCAGCTGTTTAACAGGTTCAGGGCTCCCACCCCTTTCTCCCCCTCCCTTGGCATTCCCAGCAGCCACTCACTCCAGCACTTGTGAACTTGTGTGTAAAACTGTATGAAGTGTCCAGCCTTACTTGTCTGAGGGGTGGGATTCCACAAAATACCCAGCAAAGGGACAATAGATTCGGGGTTGCAGGTCTTTCACCAGCTGAGCCTTGTAGTTCAGCAGCTTCTTCCTCTCTGTTTTAATGAACTGGGCTTTCCACTCCTCTGCAATGACAGTATTTGGGTTAGAGTCTCCTCTGTTCAGAAATCACAGAAAAGCAGATGTAGGTTGGAGCTGTTCAGAAGAAGCACTGCCAAGCAAGGCAGACACGGAGTAAAGCTCTGAGGCTCTGGGCTCTCTCCTGGCTCGGGGTACTTTTTGGACCCTTGCCAAATACACAGGTCAGCATGTACAGTCACACCTTGCGTGCGAGCACATTTTAAAGACACTATAAATCTAACTTTTGCTAACACACAAATGATCATCACCCCAGTGTATTATGAAAGTGAAGCCAATTGTCATGACTTTATAGTGCACAGCAATTAAGAGCGTAAATGTGGAATCAGGCTTAGGATCAAGGTCCTGCCCCACCAGGGACAGGTTGTGCAACATTGGGTTAAACTACTAACTTGTCAATGTGTGCTTCCTCCTCTGTGAGTGGAACCCTGATGTACTTCACGAGGTTGTCATTCACTAATTCAATCTCTCCACCAATATTTACTGTGCGCCTACTATGGACCAGAAGTGGTTCGAGGCACCGGGAAGACAGTAGTGAACAAGACCAGGCAGGTGCCTGCTCTCAGGGAGCATCTGCTCTAGTGAGAGAAGCAAAAAGGAAAAGTCTTTGCAAAGAGTGAGTGCTAGGAAGAAATTAAAACTGGGCTCTAGGATGGAGGAAGTCTGGGGCAGGTGGGTGGGAAGGAGGGTCACCTTCAGGCTGGATGGTCAGGGAACTGATGGCAGCTGAGACTTGGATGCAGTTTGTGGGCAGGAGGACCCTGGCAGGGGAAAGAGTGAATGCAAAGCCCGGGCAGGAGGGCGCTGGAGAGCTGAGTCTGAGGACAGAGGCAGGCCAGGGCAGCTGGCAGAGGGCAGGCCTCGAAGATGGCAGAGAATCAGGCAGGACCCCAGTGTGCAGGGCAAAGGGCCAGGGAGCCATTACTACGGTCATTGCCATGAAATTTGACAAAGAAAAGGGTGTAAGAGAAAAGAGCAGCTACCCGTAACCCAGAGAGAAGCACTGTGAGCATTTCTGTCTCTTCGGGTCCTTTTAGAGGCTGATGCCTGCACACACTGACCCACGACAGGCTGTGCTGGCTGACCCTGAGCGAGCACCTGGCCTCCCCAGAAGGCTCCCCCGTCTTCCCCAATCATGCGCTCCTGCAGGCAGGGAAGGCTGACCTCCCGAAGGAAGCAGGTGCAAGGCAGAGGCTACTGCATTCTGCAAGGAGGGCATTTTCTGCGGCCTTGTTAGACAGGGACCGTTACTAAACATTGTGATCTATCAATCAGAAGCCCTGAGTGCTTACATGCTGGTGTCCAGGACACCTAAATGAAGGATATGCACTGTCCTTAGAGGCCCCTGAGCAGAAGGGCTTCTGTAATGGACCCCACACTTTAAAGGGCCCCCTCTGTCTGTGCCCCTTCCTGCTGAACTTCACACAGGACCAACAGGACATGCCATCCTGAGCTGCCCACGACCTGCTCCGCGTCGCATTCCAAGGGCATTGGCGCCTGGGTTTCCATCCCCACACGGCCCCATGCTTCCCCATCAGGTCTACTCCAGAAAACCCGCTCAGTCTTCCCCGTCGCTCCTCCTGCTGTGCTTCCCAGTCTTGGTGTTTCCTTCATGTACCAGCATCAGGCTCGGAGCTGGAAATGTCAGTTTGTAATATATGTGGTTTGCAAGTCTAGTTTCCCTGGAAGGTTGTAAGTGTCTTGCAGGGAGGAACTACATCTGCATTATTTTGGCATTTATTCTCACGTAATGGAGCAAAGGGCCATGCCTGATGTTTGGTATCAAGTTGTTATAAAGTATTACCAGTGAATTTCCCACCGCTGAAGGTCATTGGGAAGCCTGATGCTCCTCCAGCAAAATCACTCATCATTAGAGCAGTGTTCATGGGCAGCCTTCCTCCATTGGGTCTGGTGCAGTCCACTGTGTTGAGTATCTTGTGACCTGCGGAGAGACAACACGCGATCAGGTGAGATCTCAAGCAGCACAGCTTGAGTTCCCACACCAGCAAAGTCTTCTAGGCACCCTCTACAATCCAACTTATTTTACTATAGAACTGGTTATGTTCAAGGAAAAAAACAGAGGAAGATGGCAAAATAGAAAGTCTTCAGTAGCATATTCTGAATTTTCAAGTGAATGAATGCATCCCATTTGACTGGGTAGATTCTGGTGTCTCGTGAAAACAATTAGATTCATTCCACTCTGGGTCACAGACGGGTTGCTCTTCTCAACCACTCTCTCCAGAGGAGCCAGAAGGATACAAAGAAGAAAGAATGACCAGATCAACTTGAACCCCCCTATCTTTTGCAAATTCTATGCAAAGTTCATACTTAAGTGATTATCAGGGAAGGAAGGTCATGTTCTCATAAGAAAGTCCAAAGTATACGATTGGATTTCCTAATGAAATTTCAAGATGAAAGTAACTAAAGAGATTTATTCATGAAAGATAGTTCTGAAGAATAATTATAGAATGTAGGATTACTGTAAGAATTACTATAAAATATAAAATATTGATTGCCCAGTAGAAAAAATCTTCATCCCTGCCATATGCACATTGCATTATTGGTAATTTGTTCTCTGGAAAGAATTTATGAACTACTGAACACTTTTCTAAAACAAAGATATACTATATCCTCTGATAATCAAGATACAGAAAAAGAAGAAGAACACAGGACAAATCTACAGGCAACTACTACCATCTTTCCTACCCAGGGTATTTTCACTTTTCAAAGCTGCTGAGGATAAGAAAGTACCTTTGTACTCCACAATAATGCAAGTGTCCATCTCAGGATGAACGCCATCCATCAAGATCATGAATCGAAGATTTTTGTCTACCTGGAATTTAACAATAAAACCAACAACTGTGTATATCAGTTTGGGCTTTAATTCAATATTTGAGAAGGCTGTCACTTCTGGAAAGACTGGTCAATCAGACCTTAAATTTATTTTTAAAAGCCCCTTATTTGGAATGGGATTCCTTAGCCTGTCTTATAGGGTTGTGCTGTTGTCAATGGAGAGAAATCACCTTTCACTCAGGACGGGTACCTCCAGTATTTGAAGCTTACATGAAGGTTGTATTTAGCCAGCCCAGGTCCACAACATCGCCTCATTTAAAGTCAACCTCAGAAAGCACAAATGGAGAGTTCAGAAAGGAAACGGGTCTCTGACCTGCTGCCACACTCCAAATGGCACCACGTTGATATTAGTCAACTGGACCCCACTATGGTTCAGATTCCAAAACACAGGTCTTTCCGTGTCGCCAACATAAATGGGAACATCTGGTCTTCTCTCAGAAAGCTTCTGTAGTGTGGGGTAACTAGGATCAGAGAGATGGAAAAGTTGAAAGACGGAAAAAACAGGATTGTCTAGTGTAAGAGACTGTTAGTTCCTGAAACCAACTTGTCAACTGAAAAGCAAGGGATTGAAAAACAGCTCCACAAGAGACCAGAGAAGCATCTCTGCTCAGGGCTGATTAAAAGGGTGAGGAGCGTTTCCAGGAGACTGTGCTTCCTCTTTAGGATGAGCATGCACCATGTGGGTGGTTCTAGCAGAAGGTCTGCTGCGGAGACTGATGGCGGACACAGACCTCCAGGTTCCAGACAGCAGGTCCCAGGGCAAGAGAGGACACAGGCACATACAGGACCAAGGGTCCCGGAGGTACCACCACCTGGGTGCCAGTGTGTCCACCTCCCAAGGCTGATGACCACACTTTGACAGGCAGAATTCTTTATCCTTAAGGAGAGCCCAAGTTACCAGACGGGCAAGACAGTCAAATTTAACACAGGAAAACTCCTTTCGACACTTGTAGTGATCACAGCTCAGTACGTAATCAATCCCTCAAGTGTTTTTGAACACTACAAACATGAAGTGGGTCTTCACTGACTGTGCTTGTTGATCTGTGAGGTCATTGTGTACCACTGCGGGGTATGGTAGGGAGATGAATAATGAATGCCCAGTTGCCTATAGTATTTCAAATGTGCACACATGCTGGGCACTTCCCCACATTTTATTTGATTCTCACAAAGAACTCAGAGGTTGTTTGTATTTGTAGATGAGAAAACATCTTCAGAAATAACTTGCAAGTAGTGCATTGGTACTCAAATTTGCATTTTTTTAAAATTCTAAACCTGGTGCTTCTTTTAGAAGGCAGGTCCAATGTTAGAGAATGTTCTCTCCAGTTTAAGAATCAAGCTCACAAGCAGAGTATAATGTCAGGTGAAATAAAATACATAATCATAACCAAAGTGTGAGCAAAATCTACACGTTAGCACGTGTCCACTGTACTCATAATGCTCACATTCTAGCACTGTTGAAAGCTGTCCAGCAGGGGAAGAACTGGCAGGTGTTCTTTAAATGAAGATTATTCGCTAGAATACACTGAACTTTTCCCTTGTTTTTGTGATTCAGGGAGGTCTTATTCAATAAGTAAAGATCAAACTGTTAGGATTGGGGGCAAATGACCTCAATACTTACTAGTTGATTAGGAAAGAGTCGAAAAGGATCTATAGAGGAAACAGACTCAAAGGAGTAAAAATCACAAGCTTCAGCAACTTTTCAGTGATCGATTCTTAGCAACAGGTGTTGTGGTACTGTAGTGGAAACCTGGGGTCTTAGTGCGTGGCAACTGAGCCCACACAAACCCTGGAGCTAACCTAAATTGATTTTCAGGCCAGTGGTTGAAGAATAACTTGGTTAGATGACATTACAAGTTCTTACCCATTCCCCTAAATTTCAGGGCATCCCCAGAGAATATTCTTGTTTGAATTTTAGGCAATTATATTTTATAGCAGACACTATAAAACCATTGCCTCTTACACATGATATTGTTATCATGGTACCATAACAAATGATACAAAATTGTACCACAAACCTCAGGTCCCTCTACAGCGTAAGAACCCAGGGTCTCATAAGCCTAAAGATATGCAAAGTTGGTTCCGGGAACTTGTGTGAGACAAAGGTATCAGACAGTAGATTAGTAGGTTTTCTTGAACCACGGTACCTCTACACTCTAGGGGGCTGTGATCAGATAAGAAGCAGGTAATTTGTTACTAAATCAGTTAATTAAAAAATTTAAACTACTGCCTTTAACAAATAACAAATCAAAGCATATTCGTGCCTTATAGTTAGTTCCCATCTGCTACAGAAAAGAACAGCAAGGAGCCAGTCAACCAACAACCAATTTGTTAACCCTAACTGTGGACATTCACGTGGCTCTGTCAGGCAGGAGAAGGTGACGTTGCCTTCGTAGAATGTTGTGGGCATGGCTATGCGTTTCTAATGGCAACTGAGAAAAAGGTGATGAACAGACCAGGATGACCAGGCAGGACCCCACAGTTCTGCTGAGGACCTGGGAGATGGCCCTCCGTCCTCTGGTAACAGCTGGTTCACCAGTGTGAGTGGTTTCTCTCTCCTCCCTCCTTGTGACCGCCCGGTTAGAGAGGTGTCTGCGGGATCCCCGGTGCTCTGGTTTCAGCAAAGTGTGACCTGGGTTTGACTCGGGCTTCCTGAGTCCACGGGAGCCCTGGGCAGCTGTAGCCCAGGGCCTGGCAAGCCAGCCTAGGAAGCCAAGTCTGGCCTGGTCTTTGCTTTTGTGTAACTTGTAAGCTGAAGTCAGTTGTTACCCTTTTAGATGATTGTAAAGACAACCAAAGGGACAATAATAATATATGATTCATAAAAATTATATGATATGCTAATGTCATTATCCATGAAGTTTTATTGGAACAGTCGTTTCCCCTCAGGATTGTCTGTGGCTGCTTTGTATTATAATGGTAAAGTTGAGTTCGTTACAATGCTGATTACATGGTTTGCAGAACCTAAAATATTTACACTGGCTCTTTATATTTAAAAAATAAAAATAAAAAAAGAAAGTGTGCTCATTCCTGTTGTAAATATTGAACTGAGGGGAAAAACCAAACACCCAAAGCTCAATCCTGCTGACCTTAAGCCTAGACTCACACCACATGATCTGAGGGTGGCAAAAGAGGGATCTGCCAACCCCGGCCTCCTTCCCACAATGACTCTTCCTCATTCCCACGGGTGCCAAGCACGGAGGCACTTTTTAAGTTGAAACTGCTATGCGCGTGCAAATGTTTGTCTCATTAGTGCTCCATTCTTCCTTCCAGCTTCAGTGCTGGCCCCGAGGTGGTGTCAGGGTCCTTACCTCAGGTGGTCTGAGTGCATGTGGCTGATGTAGATCAGGTCTGCTTTACACAGCCTCTCCAGCCAGTCTGACGGAGGCTCATGTAGCAACCACCATCCTCGGGCAAAGGCAGGACCCGTTAACCAAGGGTCAAACACCATCCTCTTGTCGCCCAGCTTGAGGTCCATGCAGGCGTGCGTGAGATATGTTATCTGTCAGAAGAGAGTGAGATTCCTATTAATGAGTCAGTACTGGTCACAGAAAGAAGTGGAAAGTTCTGCTGGTTCACGGACCACTCGCTCGGGTGGGAGAACTTTGTTCCCAGGCAAGGTCAGGCAAAGTCTGGAGCTCAACGGCCGCTCAGCAGGAGCCTGAAGGAGAACACAGTTCCAGCACAGACCCTCACTGTCTCAGAACAGAGGTTCTTGTCTTGGGTTTTAGGTGTGGAACCAATTGATTAACCCACATTCACTCTATTTAAATTAACTCCTAACACATATGTGCGACCTGCACTATGAGTATCTTTTGTGACGGTCCTTCAAAGCATAGTCCCTAAGGTGTTGTGGCAGGCGTTTTGGGGATTTAAGCACCAGAGTGGCCGTGAACAGGGGCATGAACGAATGATGTCTGATGGGGGTGCAGGTGGGCATAGCCACGCAGCCTGGATGAACCGTCATCGAGAGGCCTGTCTGGCCTTCTGCTCTCGGTCACCTGTGAGCTCACCCTGCAGGATGCCACAGTCCTCTGGGGATGGTTGTACACAGTGACTCGCAGACCAGCACAGACTGGGGAATACCGAGCCCGTTCCTCCTACACGGTGACTCGCAGACCAGCACAGACTGGGGAATACCGAGCCCGTTCCTCCTACCCTGGCCTCCACCTGCCACAAAAGTCAGATAAGGTAACAGGAACTCCAGCCCCAAGGCCAACGGAGCAGGTGAGGCGCGGACAGGAGTCGAATGAGCTTGAATTATGTCCATCTGGGGTCCTTCTCTTTTTTTCTTTTTCTTCAAAAAGTAACTGCTCACAGATACCCACATTTCCAAACACACAGAGAAACGAGTTTATGACTGTCTTTCCCAAACTAATGTTTCCTCTGAAGAAATCCAGCTTCTAAATCTGGAACAACACTTCAGAAGGTTTGTGAAAGATCTGAGGCAGGATGTGGAAGTACACAACTGGTCCCTGCCGTGCCTTGGATGTGGTGTGTCCCCCGCAGGCTCCTGTGCAGCAAGCTTGATGTCAATGTGGCAGGGTCTGGGGAGGCCTCGCCCTTGGAGGGGCTCAGTGCAGGGTCAGTCCAGCTGCCTGGAGCACATGCTGTCGGGAGCAGACGGCACCTTCTGCAGAAGTGTCTCTTGCCACTCCTGCAGGTCCCCTGCCCCTGTGATGCCTGCCATTCCACCACAAAGGCCTCACCAGAGCCGAGCAGAGGCCAGCTCCAGGCTGTGGGACCTCCAGAACCGTGGGTCAGTCTTTTTTCTTTATAAAGTACCCAGCTAGCATGCTTTGTTACAGCAACAGAAAACAGACGAATACACCATTCTATCTGACCATGACCTGGCATCCAGAGTAATTTCTGAGTTTCCTCCAGTAGCTTTGCATGACTCTCCTTTGGGACCTGTTCTGAAGTTTTGTTTTTTTCCCCCTGAATATATATGAAGGATATTGTCATTTTATTTCTAAGAATCCTATAATTTTAATGTTTCCTTACCTGCACTTCCCCGAAAGCCAAATCTTCAGGAGACCTGGGATCTGAATCCCAGGGGTTAGGAGGATTTAGTTCTAGAAGTAAAAGTCCACTATTTTCATCCATTTCAACAACTGGAACCAAAGAGAAACAAATCTGGATTATTAACCAAAAATAACTTAAAAAGTATTACTGAAATAGAAATGTGTGGTCCAAGTGCACAGAGTAGCAAAATAAAATAAAACAAATAATCAAAGGAAAATTAAACAGAATTCACTGGGTCGAACAACATCGGCTGAGAGGACAGCTTGAGAAAACCCTCTCTTCACGGTTCGGAGCCCGAAGACCTGTGGCGTGGGACACGTGGCACGGCCACACCCATGGCTTCCTCGCAATGAGAGAGGGAGGGCCAGACCCGGCATCACCGAGTGCGCAGGAGAAACGCCCACCCACTGGCAAGAGCCCCCTGCGGCCCCCTCCAGCCCCGAGAGAGGGTTTCTGGGGACAAGGGAACTGAGGAGATGTGAGGACAGGCGCCGGCCCAGTGCGCGGGGCTGTGCAGGGGAGGAGGGGTCTCAGCTCACAGGGCGCCTGGCGATTGGCGGCCTGCGAGTCGGCCGACCAGGTGGAGTGACCAGCGGGAGCCTGCAGGACCCCAGGCGCCAGGCCAGGCGGTTTGGGTTTTGTCTCGGAGCAGGAGGAGTCATGCAGTGAGAGCTGCAGTCATGTGGGGACACAGGCCACCCTGCTCTTCCTCACCGCGGCCTGTGTCGCTGTGGAATGCCGCTGGGCTCCCTGCGCCCGCGCAGTCGCGGGGTCTGCCCCGCTCCGGCCAGGGCCAGCGGCCTGGAGCCCCAGCGCGAGACTTGCAGGGACACCTTCCTTCCTGACCAAGAGGAGCGAACTCTGGGGACCTGCCCTGGCGGCCCTTCACCTTTCCCCTCTGGGGACATGGTGGCTGTGCCTCTAGGAACAGGAGCCACTGGGGGAGACGGAGGAGAAGAGCCACCTACTAAGAGGGACAAAGCACAGCAGAGGGGAAGCTGTCCCCAGGGTCAGCTGTGGAACGGCTGCACCTGGCCGCAAGACCAGCTGGGCACCCTGCTGCCATGCGAGGACAGCGCGCAGGACCAGGCGGCTGTCACTGGGACTTTCTCTGCCATACAGCCAGAAGCCACCCTGCTGAGGCAGCAAGAAAGCCGTGAAGTCAGAGGTCGTCTGAGTGAGACCCCGTGACAGCGCGGAGGACGGGCGGGAGGGAGGCAGAGCACAGGGACAGTCCCCGAGGTGTCGGAGCCACGGGCACGGGGCAGCCGGGCAGGGACTCGCTCCCCCACCCAGCAAGGCACCTGGTTTCCCACACCCCAGCCACTTCCAGGGATAGGAGGACTGATCCTGATAAACAGTGGCAATTCCATCCGTGCTCTCCCAGGGCACACGCAGGCTGAGACCAGGGCAGGTCCTGTCAAAAGGGCGTCCCGAAAGACAGCCACTCCACAAACGGTGCCGGGAAAACCAGAAAGCCACAGGTAGCAGCATGAGATTGGACCCCACCTCACCCGGCAGGAGACTCAACTCGCAGTGGCCAAAGTCAGCACTAGAACAGAGACCTGCGCCTAGCCGAAGAAAAAGCAGGCCCAAATCTTCACCATGTCCACCTGACGTCCTTAACAAGACTCCTAAATCAAGAATCAATAAAAGGGATGGATTCAAATTAAAAAGCTTCTTCCCAGCAAAGGAAACAATCAATAACATGAAGAGAAAGTCTACAGATTGGGAGAAAATCTTTACCACATGCACCTCAGATAGAGCACTAATCTCCAGGAAATATAGAGAACTCAAAAAACTTAATACCAAAAAAACCAAATAACCCAATCAATAAATGGGTTATTGACAGACACTTCACAGAAGAAATACAATTAATGAACAAATATATAAAAATTGTTCAAAATATCTAGCAGTTAGAGAAATGCAAATCAAAACTACCCTCAAATTTCATCTCACTCCAGTCAGAATGGCAATTATCAAGAATACAAAGAACAATAAGTGTCAGTGAGGATGTGGGGAAAAAGGTACACTTGTACATTGCTGGTGGGACTGCAGTATGGTGCAACCTTTATGGAAAGCAGTGTGGAGATTCCTCAGAGAACTTGGAATGGAACCACCATTTGACCTAGCTATCCCACTCTTCTATTTCTACCCAAAGGACTTAAAATCAGCATACTACAGTGATGCAGCAACATCAATGTTTATAGCAGCTCAATTTACAATAGCTGAACTGTGGAACCAACCCAGGTGTCCTTCAACAGATGAATGGATAAAGGAAATGTGGTACATATACATAATGGAATATTACTCAGCCTTAAAGAAGAATGAAATTATGGCATTTGCAGGTAAATGGATGGAGTTGGAGAATATGATACTAAGTGAGATAAGCCAATCCCAAAAAACTAAAGCCAAGTGTTTTCTCTGATATGCAAATGCTAATTCATAATAAGAGGAGGCTAGGGAAGAATAGAGGTACTTTGAATTAGGCAGAAGGGAGGGAAGGGGGCTTGGGAGTAGAAAGGACAGTAGAGTGAATCAGACATTATTACCCTGTGTACATATATGACTGCATGACTGGTGTAATTCTACATCATGTACAGCCAGAAGAATAAGAAGCTATACTCCATTTGTGTATGATGTGTCAGTGCTTTCTACCGTCATATATGACTAATTAGAACAAATCTAAAAATGGGAAAAAGGCATCTCCACCCTGTCCTTGACGCCATGTGCTTTGCAATGCCCTCAAAGCATGTAAAGACGTTTTCACCCACACCTTTCCAACCAATGCTAACCACACTCACTTTGAAAAAACTGCCTATGGAAGAAACGGAAGTAAAAATGACCATAAAATTAAAAAATGGCGCACTTTAGAATTTGTCTCAGTTGTGGAGAAAGAAGATTTGTCTGTCAAACTTCCAAGTTTTCTAGGTCATTTGAGGGACCACACCAAGGAGAGGATTGAGAATATAAAAATGTACCTTCTCTAAAAGCTTTTTCTCCTCCCCCTGCCCCTCCCGAGTTATGTTCTCCCCCTCTGCCCTGACAAATGACCAGATCAGTGACCAGATCTGCCTGGAAGACTCCCCGCCCCAACCCTGCTCAGCCTCTGGCTTCCCTGGGACCACACGTCACCTTATCAGAGAGAGTCTTCCTCCCCCTTTCCTTCCCTCGCTCCCCTCCTCTCCTCTCTCTCTCTCTCTCTCTACATATATATATATAATGAATATATTTAATGAATCATATATATAACTGTCACATAGTAATTGATATATCTACAGGATATGATGTAACATTCATAGATGTAAAATGTAAATACACGAACGCACACTATCAGGTGAGGTGATTGGCATATTCGTCGCCTTGAGCCCTTATTATCCTATGTGCTGGGAACATGCAGAATCTCCTCTACTACCTGGTTTGGAGGATTCAGCTGATCCCAACCCCGGCCAGCCTCCCGTGCTGCAGACCCAGAGGCTGGATCTCCTGTGGACGCTCCCCTCACCGTGGGCCTGCCGCCAGCCCCAGGGCTCCCGCCCCTCCCTGGCCTCCTGCTCTCCCGTTTTCCTCTTGTCTTATCCTCACTGATGTCGGCTCGTGATCGTCTCTCCTCCAGAGCTGTGTGCTCAAGAGAGCGGGATCCTTCTGCTGGTCGAGGGACGGTGTGCCAGCAGCCATGCGGGGACCACAGGGATTCCCTTAAGTGTTGTGCATTGATTGATGAGTGGTCTGAGCACCTCACGTCCCCAGACGGTCCTGGGCTGCACAGCCGGCTCGAGGTGCTGCGCCTGCCCAGACTGACACCTTAAGTCAAGAAGTCTAAAACAAGGGTGTCTCCATGGGAGCTAGAAATAAAGTACATTCCTTGTCCTCTTCTCCCAGGCACTTTAAGGGTCAGAAAGTGTCCCCCAGAGCCCCCGGGTCCCTGCTATCCACACCTCCACGTTCCCTTCCCTCACCTGTCCACGCTGCCCCAGGAGTGGACTCCAGCAGACCACACCAAGGGCACCTGGACCCTCTGCCTTCTCGACGGGTCTGGCGGCAGAGAGGCCCCAACCAGGCTGGTGAGAGGGCTCAGCAGGTGGAGCGGCTCAGTCTTCCTGCCCTTGCCCTGGCCACCTTGACCTGCCTGTGCTCTGGGCACCAGCATAGGAATTAGGACACACACTTCACGTGGCTGTTGTGGGGATCAAATGAGATAGCGAATCCCAAAGTGTCTAGTGCCTTGCCTGGCACAGAGCAGGCATTTAAAATACTAACATGGTTATGGTGATTATTTGACACTTTAAGAAATGAACAGAGTTAAAAAGAGTATTCATTACAGAGCAAACAAACCTACCTAACCGGCGGCGGCCAGCTGGAAAACACAAGGGTATTGGGGACACCCTCCAAAACCTGATACCATTCACAAGGACTTTCCTTCTTCCTGATTTTCTTCCTTAAAAGATGCAAAGAAATTAAGAGCCTGAAACTCTTAACTATTGTTCTGAAGCAAATACCACAAAAGTCTTTATTCTGCTTGTAGAAAGATAAACTGCTTATACTCAACTCTCTATCTCTATAAAGTGGCGAGAAAGTGATATCCTTATTTTGATCTTGCATAGTGGTGAAATCTGTCATTTAAATAATAATTTAATTTCCAGAAAAACAAACAAATGATATTCCCTAACCTCTTTATTAAGGAAGAATAATAAAGATGAACTAGAACAAAACACATTATAAAACCATAATAATAAAATAATTGATTATTGGCATTAGAATCACTAAAAAGTAGATCCTCGATTGTGCAGCTGCTCAATAAGTGTGTGCTACCGAGGGTCTCGCAGACGGGCTGTCTGTCTGACAAATCATGTCCCTTGGTTGGTGAGCTAAGCGTTCCAGGTAACTGAAGACAAAGGAATGCAACCCCATCTGGAAAGCATAGGATGAAATAAACGCCCAGGGAGAGCTTTCAAGTTTAACAGCAATGGAAATAATCTCAATGGAAAATCTAAACAAACACACATGTAAAATGAAAATGTTCAGCACCAAAGCAACATGGCAAGCACATTTTGCTAAGGGATAGTTAAGCAAACTATTAGCGTCACATTTGTTAGACAGATGTAAGTAAAAATAACAAGATAAAATTTTTGCCTCAAATGGGAAGAGTCTGAGGACTGGGGATGTAGCCCAATGGTAGGGTGCTGGCCTAGCACCCAAGGCCCTGGGTTCAAACCCCGCACTGGAAAAAATGAGAGAAGTCTAAACACCAGGAATGCCCCAACGCTAGGGAGAGTGGGGAGAAGAGTCTGCTCGCACCACGTTTGCCAGGAGCAAAACTTCATCTGTTCAGAAGAGTGGACGGCGATGCAGTCCATAATGGAGACTGGGCGATGCCTGGCTCGCTCACTCAGGTCTCTAAGCAGAAGGGCTGTGTGCACCGAGCTTTTCCACTCATGGGGCATTTGGTCCATGCAGAGGCTGCTCTCTTTTTTATTTACTCCCTTCATCTCATTTCACTGCTTTACGGGGTGCCATTCTGGTATTTGTGCAGAATGTGCTTTGCCTTGGGTGTTGTGCTGTCGGGTTGTACACCTGGTGTGGGTCTCCAGTCACCTCTCACTCGACTTCACTAGACCCTCTGATGCTCAGGTCCAAGGGTCAAGGTGCACACCATGCGCTCCCTCCTCACCATGGGGGGCATTCCAGGGTGCCTGTGCCCACCTCATTGACCTACCCACTCCTGCCACAGCAGAGTTTCTTGGGATATAAACAGAAGTGGGATTGATGGATCCTCGTCTGATCAATCACTGTCAGACACATTCTAGAATGGCTGCACCAGCCGGGGCCCGCCAGATGCTTCAGCATCTTTACATCGCTGAAAACGTCTGGCACCATCTTAGTTTCTAACTGTTTGGCCAGTCAAAAGCTGTAAAGGAATATCTCCTTGTCTCTCTTGTAGTTTTCTGGTTACTAATTAATTTGTAGTTTTCTGATTTATGAGTTTGGTAAATATTTTTATGTTTCATTGTCTGTGGGTTCCTCTGTGGAATGCTTGTCCCTATCCTTCCTTCCCTTCTTACATTGCATTTCCTGTCTCTGTCAACGGGAACCACTTCCTATCATCTGCCAGGTATTAATCTTTTGTTGGTTCTGGGTATTGTGAAATAATATCTGTCACACGTATCTCAGTGTTTTATCCACGCTGCCCTTCCTTAGCCAGAAGCCCTAGGTATTGATGGCATTATATTTGTTGAAATTTAGCTACTGTCTGAAGAGGCAAGAGGTGCCGCACCATCTCCAGACCACAGAGATGTCTTCCTGGATTTCTCCTCTGGCCTTTCACATTTAGTCTATTATTAATTCATTGAAGCCAGTTACAGGCAGAGGGGAAGGAATTGTCACATGGATGGAGGAGACTTAATTAACCATCTCCTTTTGCCAGTAACTCAACGACTTCACGTCAACACCACCAAATGCAGAGAAGCTCTTATGCACAAAGTCACCACTTTTATTTTTGATAGAAAAAAAAAAAAAAAACTATGAGCAGCTTAAATTCCAGCAGAGAAAGGTCTAAATAAATTATATGTTAGTATTTAACGTGAACATACTTTAAAAACATGTATATGGTCACGCAGCTCAAATGATGCTACCGTCAATGATGGGCCAGTAGATAGTGACCGCTGAGATTAAATGGGAGCCGGAAAATGTCTAGCGCTTGGTGAACACACGGTTGAAGAGGCAAGAAAAAGGAGAATGTAGGAGAATGGAAAGAAGAGCTCCTAAGAAAACCCACCGTGAAAGGCTTGGCAGCCGCTTTTGTAGACCAACAAGCTTCTTACAAAGTTAAAAAACAGGGACTCCAACACCAGAAGGTTTTCCTCAATAGAATCTTCACAGGGAGTCACATGCTTACAAGCAAATCTGTGGCAAATAAAAGAACCTAACCAAGCAAGCTGCCCTGGACCTCCTAGAAAGAGTGTCACGTCCTCAAGAAAGCCCCAGGCGGGTCCTCCAGAAACTGCTTTTGGTTTTTATCTACAGCGCTGTTGTCAGAGAAGGGAAGCGCCATGCCTGTTCCTGCGCGAAGACCTTCCTGCGGGACACGGAGCTGGAAGACCAGGTAGTGGGCACCCCGGCCCCATAGGACCTACGTGTGTGTCTTAGCTTGTCACAAAACAAGTGCAAGTTAAAAGATTTTTAAAAGTAGAGGAAAACGTGTCCAATAAGGATATAAGGGGAGAAATACTTTTGTACAACTACACAACGTGTTTGTGTTTTAGACTAAGTGTGGATACAGTCAGAAAGTTAAAACAACAAAACAAAAACAGACGTTCGTAATGTTAAAAAGTCAGAGTAAGCCAGGTTCGACTGTTAAGGAAAGAAGTATTGTCGGTGACCCCAGCGTGGCCCGGGCGTGCAGGTCACAAGGTCCGGCGCCTGCCGCGCGCTGCCCAGGCCTGGGCTCCCCGCGGGCCGCTTCCAGCCCTGCGCCTCCACCACGGAAGCCCAGGATGCGTGCCTCTAAAGACCTCTGGCGCCTCATTTCACTGCACTTCCCTGCTCTTGGATACACAAGTAATCGGCTTGGGCTGCAACTGCTCACAGTAGTCAGCACCACCCCGTGTTACGCAGGCCCGCCGCTCAGGAGCGTGGGCCGCGCTGGATCAGCCAGGCGTGCGGCAGGCGGGGCAGTCCAGACCGCTGGGCCGTCCAGCACTCTGTGACGCCTGCGCACTGACGCGGCTCTCAGAACGCACGCCACCCCTGAGCCGCTGGCCACCAGGCGGAGAACCTGACCCGATGTGACTAATACCTATTACAATGTTATCAGGATAAACATCGAGATGCAGAAACCACATGGAAAGTGATTACAACTGTTTGTAAAACTGAGCCTAAAATGAAGACTGAAGAATGGAACAGCTAGATAGAAGATCAATAGGAAATAGAAGACGAACAAGACCATAAACCAGACCATATGTTGGGCCATAAAACAAGTTCCAATAAATTTAAAAGGCACAAAAGTATACATAAAATATGTTTTCTAACACAATGCAATAAAATTAGATATCCATAAGAGAGCAACATTGGGGAATGTGCAAATATGTGGATATTAAACAACAAAGTTCTAAGTAACAAATTGATTAAGGAAGAAATCATGAGAGAAATTAGAAAACACATTGGTCCAGGCACGGTGGTACACACCAAATTCCCAGCTACTTGGAAGGCTGAGGCAGGAGGATCACAAGTTCAAGACAGGCCTAAGCAACTTATTGAGACCCTGCCTCACAACAAAATATAAAAAGGACTAAAGCTATAACTTAGAGTTAAAGTAGCCCTGGGTTCAATCCTAAGTACCAAGGAAGAGGGAAGGAAGGAAGGAAGGAAGGAAGGAAGGAAGGAAGGAAGGAAGGACAGACATTGAAACAAATGAAAACTCAAAAACAATTTGTCAAAACTAACAGAATGCAGCTAACACAGTGCAAAGAGGGAAATTTATTCCTGTACATATTTACATTAAAAAAGAAAAATCTCAACCCAAAATCTCAACCTCCTACCTAAGAAACTAGAAAAATAAGGGCAAACTAAATGCAAAGCAAGCAAAAGGAAATAAATAAAAATACAAAAACAAAAGAGAACATCAATGAAAATGAAATTTGACTCTTTGAAAAGATCAAGAAATTGAGAAAACTTCAGTTATACTGAGCAAAAAAATAGAGGTCTCTAAATTATTCAAATCAAGAATAAAAAAAGAGTACATTACTGTTGAACTTACAGAAATAAAAAGGATCATAAGGTAATACTATGAAATTATATACCAACAAAAAACTTCCCAATTCATTCGATGGGTCAGAAGTAACCTGATCATAGAGTCAGGTGAAGACATTTCAAGAAAAGAAAAACAGGGCTGGGGAGATAGCTCAGCTGGTAGAGTGCTTGCCTCGCAAGCACAAGGCCCTGAGTTCGATCCCCAGTACCGCCAAAAAAAAAAAAAAAAAAAAGAAAAGAAAAACAAAATACCAGTATTTCTTACAACTATAGATACAAAAAGCCTTAACTAAATATAATTTAGAAATACAAAAAATTAAACATGACCAAGAAGGGTTTATGCTAGACTGTTTCAATATTTGGAAAAAAAAAAAAAAACAGTCATTATAGTACATTCCAAAATGAGGGAAAAAAAAAAACCACATGATCATTTCAGTTCATGCAGAAAAGGCATTTGACAAAATACAGCACTCGTTCATGATATAAAAAAAGCACTGACAAAACTGAAAATAGAAGGGAACTTCCTCAGTCTGATAAAAAGCATCTAAGAAAACACCATGGTTGTTTTTCCCCTAAAGGCAGGAACAAGACAAAGAGGTCTGCTCTTGCCACTTCTTCCTGGAGGTTTTATCTAAACAACTGGCAAGTAAATGCAATAAAAGACATCCGGACTGGGAAGGAAGAGGTAAATCTATCTCTATTCACAAAGGACACAGTCTTGTATGTTTCCTAAGGTCTCTACTAGGAAACTATTAGACTTAATAAATGAGTTCAGCAAGGCTACAGAACATAAGGTCAATAGAAAAAAATTATGATATTTCTATACATTAGCAATCAACAGTTTTAAAGTGAAACTCACAAAATAATTCCATTTACAATAGCATCAAAAAGTAAAAAGTGCTTAGGAATAAGTTTAACAAAAGAAATACAAAACTTATACTCCAAGAACCATAAAACATAGTTGAAAAAAATTTCAGAAGACTCAGTAAATCAAAAGGCATCCCATGTGCATGGATCAAGAGACTAGGTATTATTCAGATGGAAATACTTCCTCAAATTAACAGACTGAATAGAATTCCTATTGAAATTCCCACTGCCTTTAATACTTTTTTCAAAAAATCAAAAAGCTGACTGCAATATTCACATGGAAAGATCAAAAGACCAACCTAGAAGAGCCAACACATCCTGATAAATAAAACACAAAGACTCACACTTCCTGATGTGAAAAACTTGAAAATAAACCCTTGCATTTGTGATCAATTGATTTTCAACAAAGTTGCCAAAATATTTGAGCCTCAAAGAAGATCAGCAAGAAAGAGGAATAATGAGTGAAGGAGAGGATGTGGAGGAAGGGGAGTCATCACAGCTAACTGATGAACTTGTAAAAGGCATGGAGCTGCAGAAACAGAGTGAGGGTCCTCCAAGGTGCCTCCTGACCCCACAGTCCTGTTCCTAGGTGTGTACCACCAAGAGAGCCAAAAACAAAGGTCCACAGGAAAGTTTGCACATGGCTGTTTATAGAACAGGACAAAGTGGTCCTGGTCAAAGTGGGATGCAGCCACACAAAGCATCCTTCTTAGCCACTCAAGAGAAGGAGGTAAAGAACAATACACGCTGTGACATGGATGGAACTCGAAAACATTATACAAAGTGAAAGAGGCCAGACACACACTGTGCTACACCGAATATGTGAAATATACAGAAAAGGAAAACTCATGAAGATGGAGAGTCAATTACTGGCTGCCAGGGGCTAGGAATAAAGAGGAATGAGGAGTGATCGTTCTCACTCGCAGGGTTCCTTTTCGGAGTGGTGGAAATGTTTGGCATTTAATCGTGGTGGTGGTTGCACGCCGTGTGAATACAGTACAGATCATTAAATTGCACATTTTAAAAAGGGTGAATTTTATGACACATGGATTGTTTTGTGATGAAGGAGGAGGAGGAGGACAGGAAGGGAAGGGGAGAGAGGATGGTTCGGGAGGGAGGCGACGGCAGCAAAGTCTGAAATGAGATATATCAAAACAGCTTCCCTGATGGGAGAACAGGTAACATTCTTCCCACTGCTGCTTTCCTGAATCTCAGTGTTCCGGTTGTGGCCATATATTTTTATGATGATAACAAGACCCAGTACTCATAGTTGAGAGCCTGCCCCAGGTGGACTGAGCCCAACCATTTCTTGGGACTCATCTCTGTCTTGGCAGCACTGGACTGAAAAGCAAGCTCTGTTTGCAAATCTTCCCTGCCTCATGGGGCTTCCTCAGCTGAGCAAAAGTTGAACTTGATGGAGGTTTGCTCTTTCCTGCCCGCCCCCCGGCTGCCTCCCTTGGCCTTGCCCCTTGCCCACCCCACAGTAGTACCAGCCTCTACAGCAGCTCCAGCCTTAACCTTTCCAGTTGACCCCACGGGATGCTGGAAGGAAAATCTCCTTCCTGTTCCTGCTGTCTGGTCTCAGAGGTTTTGTGCAGGTTACTTAAGATATAAAATCCAAATAAATCATTATGTTGTGTATCAAGTACTGAGAATTGAACAAGTATTAATTTTTAAAAAATCCTTACAGCAAGCCAATAAGATGGCTACTAACAATATCATCTCCACTCTGTGTAACTCACCCAGCCTCATGGAGCCAGGTCAGGAAGGCAGCCTGGCAAGCCCATCACTGTCGCCCTCACCACCCGGCTACAGCAGCTCTCTTGGGTCTTGTCTAATAGACCTCAGGTTTCCAGAAAAGCCCCTAAGCAGCCATGGATTTCTGAGTAGTATTTCATGAAGTCGCTCTTCTAAGATCCTCTCACTTTTGCAAACTAATGGTATTTATGTCTCAACCTGAGCTTCTTGTCAGTTTTATGCCAAATACTCTTGATAATATGTGTGCAGCACCATAACTGGCTTCCAGTAAAGGAGTGTCTACAGGCTTCCCAGGCTGGCTCCACAGACTGGGCCACGCTCACTGGGGAAAACAGGTGGTGATCCCGGTGTCCCTTTTGAGAGGCGGAGGGAAGATGAACTTGTAGTCAAAGCAAAGAGCAGCTGTCCCCAGAAGAGCATTCTGTCTTCTCGGGGTGAAGGATGCACCCCTCAGCAGTGGCGCTCTGCCCCTAGGTGGACATGGAGGACGCCCGGGTCCCTTCGCCCTGTGCAGGGTCCTTTTCTTTACAGTCCTTTGGAGTCAGCCTCACAGAGGCTCAGGGTGGGAATGGCCTGATGGACCATCTCATATGTGATGTGAGCATGAAGAAATGGAGAGGTAGAGAGTCACTGCCCAGTGCTCAGGAACCTGCCCAGCCACCTCCTCAGGTAGCCACCACTCGAACTGCCTTCTGCCGCCCACGTGTGATTATACACATGCCTTTTCAGAAATGGGATATGCTGTAGATAATATTCATGACTCAAGCTTTGTTTTAGGTGTCATAAATATCACCTTATTGCTTTAGTTTCTTCAACAGTATCACTTTTGGGATCTATCCTAATTGTCATGTGTAATTTGGATCCCAGTTTTCTCTTTTGTAAATAGAATTTCTAGGAAGGAGCAGCCCTGAGCCCTGGAGCTGCACTGGGGGACATTTGCTCATGGTTCCCCTGAGATGCGCTCACTGAGCCAGAAGGAAGGCACGTTCTGGAGCGTGCGAGGAAGCCATGGAGGGTTTTGAGTTGGAAAGTGGTGTGAATTGATTTGGATCTTCAAAAGATTAGACCGGGTAATAACAAACAGTGGGCTGGAGAGAGCAGACAGATGCAGGAAGGCCAGACATGCAGGCCAAAGGGGAGGGACAAAGAGGTGGGTGGAGGCAGTGCAGAGGAAGGGGTGGATGGGCTCAGAAGGTGAGGGGGCCGGGAGGGGGAGCCAACTTCATTTTGCTAGTGATTGGATTTGGAGTGTAGGGAAAGAGAAGACTCAAGGATGATTCCCAGGTTTTGAGCAAGTGGCAGATGTGCCATTTACAGAGATGGGGAAGGCTGGATGAGGAGAGTTTTGAGGATAAGTTGAGGCTGTGCATGAAATATTCACTTTTGGCTGTGCACGTGCAAGTCTATTAGAAATTCATGTTAAGATACATTGAATTAGCAGTTGGGTGGCAGAGGGCAGAGTGGAGCTCAGGGATGAGGTCAAAGTCAGAGGAAATTATTTTTTTCTTAGTGCTGGGGATTTAACTCAGGGTTACTTTACCACTGAGCCACATCTCCAGTCCTTTTAATTTTTATTTTGAGATGGGGTCTTGCTAAGTTGCTGAGGGTCTCACTAAATCTGAGGCTGACCTCGAACTTGTGATCCTCCTGACTCAGCCTCCCAAGTTGCTAGGGTTCCAGGGTTATACCACTGTGCCCAGCGCAGGGCAAACTTTTTGGAGTCATTGTCTGAGTAAAGATAGCATTTGGGACTGTGAGAGCAGATGTGACCAGTTACATTGGGAGAGTTTAGATAGAACTTAGGAGAGAGTTCCAGGGCAACTCAGTGTTCCCGGTCTAGAGAGTCTGAGAAGTGGCTGAGTGTGGTGGGAATGTCTGACAGGAGAGCCTGGCAGATAGAGTGACGTCTGTGCTCTAACCTGGGGAGCTGAACAAGGTGGGAGGCATGACCAAGTGGAACTAATGTTGCAGATGCTATTATGGTCGCCAGTCTGCTAGCCTTGAAGTAGGGAAGTTACCCTGGAGTCTCTGGCTGAGCCCAAAGTAATCATTAGGGACCATCCTAAGTGGAAGGGCAGGCAGAACAGAGGCAGATGTTGTGGTAGAAAATAGAGAATACAATATGACTGGCTATGGAAATGGAGACCGGGAGCTTCTACCGGCTAGAGAAGCCCAGGAAATGCTTCTCGCCTGGAGTTTCCCCAAAGGAATGCAGCCTTGCGGACACCTGGGAAACCCACGCGAGACTCTGGAGATTCAGAACTGAACCGCAAGAAACATGTGGTTCGAAGCCCCTGCGTGAGTGATGCTTTGTTGTAGGAGCAAATAGAAAGCTGATTCAGAGGTGGTCTTCCCAAGTGCCAGGAGAAGAAAGCACACCCACCCAGGGGGCAGAGTGAGCCACTCGCACGTGTTGCTGAGCCAGAGCAAGAGGTAATGGGAAACTCCACCGGGTTCAGCCACACAGGGCACAATGGCCACCCTGACAGCGGCCGTGTCAGTGGAGTAGAGGGGACAGAAGTTCAAGGGAAAGCAAACAGGAGGTGAAGGGTTTGACTGCTGAAAGGGTCAGAGAAGTGGGAGCATAACTTACGGTGGATGCATGACTAGTAAGGGCTCAGGTAACCTAGCAACTGAGTCTCAGCCAATGGCAGTAGACGAGCCTCTAGTCAATTAGAGGCTGAAAACCCCAAAAGATGCATTCTGTATCCAATCAGACTGTTCATGCCGGTCATTTCCTTTTTTTCTGGCAATAAATATAACCTGAGCATGTCCAGAATTGTAATTAAAGCAATTAAGATCTGCAAAATAAATTTGTCATAATGTTGTCCTTTGAAAGAAGAGAAACAAGTTTATTTCTTATTCAGTCCTTTCTGGGTTGGAGGGAGGAGAGGGGACATGGACCCAGCATACTAGGAATCTGACCAGAGCTCTGGCTTCTTGTCCATGTCAGAAAGAACCAGCTAGGTTCATGTCCTTCCCTTCCCCTCACACGTGAACTTTGACCAAACTATTAAGAGGATCACATGCGAACATAGTTTATCTTGTCTCTTCACAGATAAGATTTGTAAGCCACTATCATAATACGCTGGATCTCTGTTGAGAAACCTACCATCACACCCTTGTTCTTAGCTATTCCTGGCTTGCCTTAGCCAACCACTGCATGTAATTGTTGTTTCTTTTACATTGACTCTATCTTATGCATCTTTGTAGCTTTCAGTATCTAGCACAATCATTTTATGTGGTAAAGTCTCAACAAGTATTTGCCAAACCAATGAATGAATGAAGGGATATTTTGGAGAAAGAGTCAACATATTTTCAATGTTGGTTATTTAAAAAAAGGTCTAATAGTTTAAAACCAGAATTACCCAAAGCTTCAGATGAACTTAGAGAAAGGTCAACATAAGTAGAGACAGTAGCAGAAGACAGGAGTTGACACTGATGGTATTTACCCAGTTCGTCTTGACAGAAGCTCCCAGGAGGGTTGGTATACTTCATGGTGCTCACATCTAACTTCCAGTTGTGCTTCGTGCATTTAACAGACCTGGGTGGAAAAAAATTTATCCTTAGGATTATGAAAAAGTGAAAATAAAAATTAATCTTGATTAGGCTCGGATGCATTATTTGACTATGAAATTAAATTAGTTAGTTGGCTGAATACAAAATCCATGAAAAAAAAAAACTGTTAACAGTTAACACTCGAATATTCGAGGAAATGTAGTCTAATCATCAAAAGGTGATTAAAAGAATGAAGATAAACTGCATGTTAAAAAATGACATGCGTTAAGAAATCAATGGAGACAACAGAATTAAATAGTCTTCAAACCAAATTAGTCTCTTTTATTCAGGAGAGTTGAGAGAATAGCTTTGACTGTCAACAAAATAGTGTGAACCTAGGACCAGACCCCCACCCTTCCCGCCCCCCACCCCCGTATCCAACCCCACATCTGGAAGAATACTAGAAGGTGCTGTTTATCCGTAATTTGAACTTAACTGAGTGTCTCTTTATTTGCTAATTCAACCCTACTTCATTAGGAAAATCACAGTGTTACCAAGCGGGCTGCACATTATTTTTTTCCCAGGAAAGAAAAGCTTAGCTGAGCTTAGAGGGTGTGGTTGGGGGTGGTCATAAACAGTTTCATTTTTTTCTCTTTATTTTGGTAGTGTTTTTTTTTTTTTTTAAGAATTTTTTAACCAAAAAATATACCTTAAGCCAGAAACATCAGATTTTTAAAAAATTAAAAACATGTATTTCGTATATAAGCGAGTCCTGAGAACTTTCGATCTTCATCAGATTCCACACTTCAGTTTATGAATGATCACTTCATGACACCTCTTTCACAGTGATGAGCAGCCCATGACCTTTCAAAGATTAAGACAGGGCATTCCAGCATGCGGGGCCCTGGGAGGGGAAACTGTCAGAAGCAGGGACCCGGGACAGGCTGCGACTCTCAACAGAGAAGCACGGCTTTTAAGATGTGCTGAGCTTGGTGGTGTGGATTTCAAGAAGAAAACTGACGGAGTGGCAGAAAGGACTGAACAAGGAGGTCACTATTGTTGACGGAGCCTGGGAAAGGCAGTTTCTTCCCATGGACAGTGGCAAAGGGGACTCAGGAGAAGTAATCGGGGCTGGAAGTATGAACGGGAGGCTGTGGCGGGTGAGCTTCATGAAGGAGGAAGGTTCAGTACATCCCTGTGTCCTCCAGTGCCGGAGAACCAAGAGGACAGAACCTGCTCCCCCGAGGCTGTGGATGGAGGAGGAAGGTGGGTGTGGTAAAGCAGCCATGTTTAGAGGACGGTCTGAATGCAAAAACAAGCAGCTTTCCTATAAACAGCCCCTACACAAGCCACAGGAGTCAGGGCAGAGCAATGGCAGAGCAGGGAACGTCCATGCAGCACCCACCACAGGCCGGATATTCTTTTAGGTGCTTTTTTATATTTGATATCACTTAACCCTCCCAGAAACCTGCCAACGTGGTGACCACTTTCAACTTCATCAATGAGCAGACTGAAGCCCAGAGAGGCTGTGAAGCTCATTCAAGTTTATCGCTAGGCTGGTGGGTGGTGGAGTCGGGCCCAGGCAGTTGGGGAGGAGAGATCCTGTCTTAACCACTAAGCTTTAACAACTCCTTAAATGACTAGAGAACTGGCAGTGTGTGAAACAGCTCACTAAGGAGATAAGGGAGGAACCCAGTCGCGAAACTTCACAAGGCAGCAGAAACGGCCTGAGCAGCCCTGCGCGTGCACCAGAGGCTCCCCGACACAGGCAGGAGGGGGGCGACCAGACCAGCTGTTGGCAAATTGCCTGAGGGTCTTCCCCGGCAGACCTGCCAGCAAAGCATGCCCTAGTATGTCCTGCATGCCACTTTGTACATATTTATACTAAGGGTACGTTGAGGTGCAGTTTTAACAGGTTGTCTAGGGCTTTCACAACCAAGGAGCCCCCGGAGCTAGAGAGGATCAGCTTCTGAAGAGCTAACGATACTGGGCAGGGCGGGGTGACCGTGCAGCAGAGCACATCTGTGAAGGTGTGAGAGCGCTGGACTGGCAGGGAGTTCTAGGACAGGCCACAGATTCCCCCACGGTCACAGCAGGGAGTTCTCACGGCCCCCTGTGAGGATGCAGCCCGTTTGCCCACAGATGACCTGAGAAATAAGACCCACACCAACAACCGGACCACACAGAGGGTTCGACCGCAGAGAACTTGAAGGCGGAGTCTCTGCCTGCATCGCAAGGGCGTTCTGATGAACACTTGAGGACCTGCAGATGCCGCAGGAGAGCTGCTGTCTCTCTAGCAGTCGCTGATTACAAAGCAATCCTGTCCTGGTGGCTCAACATCGGGCTGAGGGACACCCTGGCAAAAGCATCTGTTCGTCTAAGAAATGATCTGAAGAGCCACTGTTCAGGGTAGGGACAGCTGGGGCTCTGCTGTTTTTATACTGTCATCCTAACTGGTGCCAGGAAGACTGTATCTGCCTTCCTACAGGGTTCGGAAAAGTGCCCCTATTGTCCCAGAGAGGCATCCTCCCAGCGAGGGGACTGTGCCCTCCAGGCACCCCAGATGCCCACACAGAAACTCAGGCGACCTAGGAGTTGTACTCCTTCTCAAGCGGGGCAGGATGTTAAATTGGAGTTCTTAGCAAGAGAAAGCTAACTGCCAGCAGGCTGCCAGTGAGAAAGCAAAGGACCCCTGGTACCTGCCATCCAGATCCTCGATGTCTTTGATGAGCAGGCCTCCTTGATGCTTGCACACGTTCTTGCATGCCTTCAGGTGGTTCTTATCCTTGTACAAGATGTAGTCTTTGCCAGTGCTCTTATTTCGAAAAAAATTGATTCCTTCCTTGAGGTTGGCCACTTCAGCAGGGGCTAGACGCAGCAGGGTCTCAGTGGTTTGTTTCATGCTATGGAAAGGCAGACATTTGGAAGGGACTGATTACTAGTGTCAAGTGTTAAGGGCGATCATTTGGAACTGGCAGCTCAAAAGCCCTTTTCATTCCTTCAAGACTGTCAGCCCCGGCTCCCAGTACCAGGTATGGTGGACACCCAGGTGCACTTTCTCCCCCCTTTAAATGAAGGTGAGTCTGCATCCTGGTTCCCTAGGGTTCTGATGCTCTTTGCTAGAGAACTAGACTCCTCTCACTTGCCTGTCCAGAGTCTGCCGGCTCCTGGGTATTTCAAAAGAACTGCAGCTGCTCTTCCCACCTCTGCCACTCAAGTGCTCGCACACAGCATCGCTCAGCCTAGGAAGAATGTTTGCCCCAGTTCACTACTTCCGTAGATACTGCTTCCTACTCCGTCATACCTCTCTTAAAAACCTGGCCCTATCTTGGGTTCCAGGAAGTTCTGAGTTTCCCTTGAGTGCCATGCTCGCTTTTACCGCTGACTTTCCTGTGTCTGCACGGCAGCTCCTCCACCTGACCTCTCCCCTCCAGCCTCCAGGCTCCGGGACTCAGTGGCCCTCCTGGCCCTCCTGAGATAAGCCTTCCCAGATGCCCAGCAGGTGAGTCCTGCCTGCAGAGCGCACCACACATGGCTGTTCACCTACACTCGGCACTTGGTGAAGCACCAGTGTCTTCTCCAGTTTCCTCTCTCTGCCACCTAGCAGACAGCCTTCCACGTGATGTACTCCATGGTTAGCTGGTTAACAAATACCCGCCCCCAGTTTGAAAATTGACAAAAAGTTCCATCGACCAATGAAGCAGTGAACCTTTTATATTTTTTCCATGAAACTCCCCTATTTCTAAACAGACACTCCATGATGCAACCCTGAATCAAAACTGAATTTAGAGATCGCCAAGAGGTTTTCATGCCCCGGACATTAACTATCTGGGCACGTGTTTCATTTTACCTTTCACTCCAAACTAAAAGTAGCCAAAAGTGTCTTCTCATAATCACTTAAAACTGATTCAGAGCTCAAGTATATTTGTGACATTTTTACTTTCATTTTTAGAAGTACTGCAACATTTTTAGGCAGGGGACAGGAGTGATTGAAACAGCAGACTGGGAAGGATGTCAGATGCCACCTCCAGCGTTAGGGTCAACTCTGTGGTTTCAAGTACTTCCTCAAAGCCGAGTCCCACTGTTGCTTCTGTCCAAAATCCCTAGTACTTCTGCTCACGATAGATTTGGAATTATGTATTTAAAAATTCACACACACACACACACACACACACACACACACCCTCATATTTTAAAAGAATTTGATAGGAAGGAATCTATTCTGAGCCTCAGGAATCCTGTTTTTGACTCTTCTGATGAGTTCAAGTCTCTAACACCAAGCTAAAGTAAGCACAGAGACCATTTCTGGAACAATGAGAAGTGTAAGAGGGAAACCTCTTCAGATGTGGTTTTCCTGACTGAGCAGATCCTACAGCAAAGTTCTGTGCTGGGTCCCAAGTTCTGGCCACCCCCAGAGGAGCAGGAGGGACTGACTGTGTCTGCATCCAGAGGCAAGTGTCGCAGGCAGCCTGTGGCAAAAGAAAAAATGTACGCTCCTTTGTGCTTGCTTTTGTGTACATTTTAAATAGTTTTATACAAAGTATTTTGAAAGGTACTTTGATGGATTTATTTCCATTAAAATGGGGAAAATAAAATTATTGTCGATTCTGGTCTTGGTGTAAATAAAATATTTAGAACAAAGTAGGTTTTAATATATCTGCTTTTCAATGTTCTAATATTTTTCAAATACTTCAATGTTCTTAAAATACAACCTTAAAAGAAATACACAAAAATATTTGTATAGGGATGTACATTTTTTCCTTTTGCCTCAGAGCTGGTGGGTTGGCACGGCAGTATAGCATCCTAAGTTTTAGATGTTTTGTTTATCAGAGTTTTTGTTTTGATTTTTATTTTCAAAATACTGTGTTAAAATAGCATTCATCTTGATCATCCATTTCTGAGGCCTCACTTTCTGTTTGCATAAAGACAAGTGTCTCCCTGGCTGGCCTTGCCCTCATTCTGACCCTGTTGTTCTTGATGCTTAATTATGACCTGAACTAGGAGCAAATTGTAGTTCATCTCCATAAGCAGTTTATATACCTTGCCTGAATTATCTGCCTGACAATTCTCCATCCTGTTCTTTTTCCAGAGATAAGTAGAATCTAGAACAAGTATATGATAAATGAAATTTTTTAAAAATTTGCCTTATATTATTCCTCTTTATGGCTGAATAATATTCCATTGTGTATAAATACCACATTTTATCCATTCATCTGCTGAGGGGCATCTAGGTTGGTTCTATCATGGCATTTGCAGATAAATGGATGAAATTAGAGAATATCATGCTAAGTGAAATAAGCCAATCCCAAAAAACCAAAGGCCAAATGTTCTCCCTGATAAGTGGATGATGATATATAATGGGGATGGGAGGGTAGGAGTGAGAGAAGAGTGGAGAAACTTTAGATTATGTAGAGGGAAATGAGAGGGAGGGGGTATGAGAGATGGTGGAATGAGACAGACATCATCACCCTATGTACAGGTATGATTCACGAATGGTGTGAATCCACATCGTGCACAACCATAGAAACGAAAAGTTGTACCCCATTTGTGTTCGATGAATCAAAAGGTAGTCTGTAAAAATTAAAAAAATAAAAATTGTCTCAATAAGTATCTCAGGAAAGTACCTACGGTAGCAAACAGACCATTGTTGACATTCGATTTCAAGGGCCTCCGGCTTGAAGAGTGATACTTTGGAAACTTATAATGAAAAGCCAAAATACAGACTTAAAAAAAATAATAATGTAGTAGAGGTCTGTGAGGTGGAGATTTCATTCATGGTTTGAGGCTCCCAGAAACCAGGAGCGTTGCTTCAGAGGCCAGTGGTGGGGCGTCTGGCCTCAGTGCTGAGGGACAGACAGGGTGGCAATGCCAGCCAGGCTCAGGCCCCGTGGGACACGAAGCCCGGGAAAAGGCCACCTCTCGTCAACTTAGCCCCCATCCAGAGGGCACCACGCAGAAACAGCCAGAGGAAAAGGCTGTCAGTCCAGACGTCCACTCTGCTACCCGTTATTGTTTGACTCGATCATTGTTGTCTTGTTTTGAATGGGAAGGTGTTGAGTACTCTGTTCAGGAATGCACGCTCTCGGAGAGCGCAGGCCCACAGCCCTGTCTCCTGGTGTGTGTGTGTGCGCACGCGCACGCTTGGAAGACATCTGGCAAACGTTCCACCCTCACAAGATTGAGATGGACACTCCGTGGTCTGAAAAAGGGACTTCACCTTTTGTTCCCTGTGACGTTGAAATCTAAATCAATAATACAAGTTTCGGGAAACTGGAAAGAGAAAAGCAAATTGAATCCAAAGTAAATAGAAGAAAAGAAATTAAATTATAGCAGAAAGTCAATGGAATTGAAAATAATAAACCAAAAGAAAAAAAAAAAAAAAAAAAAAAAAAACCGGGCTGGGAATGTGGCTGGTGTAGAGTGACTACCTAGAAGGTGAGAGGCCCTGGGACTGAGTCCAAGCACCACAAAAGTAGGCAAATCAATAAATGAATAAATGATCAGCCAAGCCAAAGGCTGGTTCTTTAAAAAGATAAAAAAAAAAAAAAAAAAAAAAAAACATTTGAAGGACTAGAGTTAGACTGAGAAAGAAGAGGACAAGGGAAAACACAGATGGTCCTCGACTTACAGAGATGTTATGTCCAGGTGAATCACTGTGAGTTGAAATATGGTAAGTAAAAACACATAAACATCCCTCACCTAGCAAACACCAGTTTAGCAACACTGCACCTGCAGACGCTCAGTGGTTCACTTATATTCCATTAGCAGTTTATAGATATCACCTGAATTAACCACCTGACAGTTCTCAACCCTGTTCTCTTTCTAGAGATGAGTAAGATTCAGAACAAGTATGTAATTAGTGACCTCTGGTGACCACGTGGCTGAGGGGAGCTGTGGCTCACTGTCCCTGCACCACCGTAAAGGAACATCACACTGCACATGGCTTTCCCAGGAAAAGATCAAAATGCAAAGTTCAAAGCACTGTCTACACTGAATGCTATTGCTTTTGCATCACCATAAAGTAAAAATATCATAAATCAAACCATTGTAAGTCAAGGACCACCTGTACTAATATGAGAAATGAAAGGGAAGACAACACTACAGACCCCACAGACATTAAAAGGATAATAAAGGAATGCTTCAAAAATCTCTGCACTCACAAATTTGCTAACCTAAATGAATCAGACCATTTCCTTGAAAGACAGTCTGCTAAAACTTGTACAAGAAGAATCAGACCATCTGAAAGAACTGCATCTACAAATTACATCAGATCAATGACTAATAACCTTCTAAAGCAGGGAACATCAGACCGAGAAGAATGTACTGGTGAATTCTATGGAAAATTTAAGAGATGAACTCTACCAACTTTCACAGTCTCTACCAGAAGACAGAAAGAGGGATGTCTCCTAATCCATCCCAGGGGCCATCATAACCCTGCTACTGAAACCAAGCAAAGAACACAAGAAAAGTGTGGGTTGATCTTGCTCATGAGCACAGATGAAAAATACACACTAAATATTACCAAATCAAATACAGCAATGCATAATAAGAATGACACACTACGACTGAATGGCATTTATTCCAGGTTACAGAAGGCTGGTTCCACACTTGAAGATAAATTCATATACTCAAACACATCAGCAGACGGAAAAAGAAAAGTCATGTGATCATATCAAAAACACAGAAAAGACATTTGATAAAATTCCACATTCATTCATGATTTAAAAACAAAAACAAAACTCTCAGTAAGGTAAGAATAAGGAAGTACTTTTCAGCTTGACAAAGAACATCTACAAAAACATATGTCATGCCCCCTGGAAGCCTCTCACCACAGTCACCAGCAAGGTGAGGACCTCTGTCCCTCCCAGTCCTGCTCTTCCACATTGTACGGAAGTCCTCAGTAATGGAACAGACCCCAAGAAAAGGGGTGGGCCGGAGAGGGAGGAACTGTCATTACCACAGATGACATGACTGTCTGTGAAATTAAATGCAATCAACAAAAATTGTCCTAAAGTTAACAAGCTTTGATAGCAAGTTCTCAAGACACAAGGTTGACGCACAGATGCCAATCAATTCTCTATGCAACAGCCATGAAAAAGAATAATTGAAAATAAAAATCACAATATCATTTGTATTAGCACCAAAAAATGAAACACTTTCATTTAAATTAACAAGAATACATATAAGAGCCACGTTTAAAAAATCTACAAAACTCTGATGAGAGAAATAAAGAACTGCTCATTAAATAGGGAAGCACTTCATGTTCATGCATAAGAAGACTCGATATTGTCAAGATGTTAATGCTTCCAAAATTGCTCCATAGATTCTGTATAATCTCAATCCTTCTCTCTGGTACCAGAAACAAAACAAAACAAAACAAAACCTGGAAAACCTAACCGGGATTCTAGCAGACTACAGACAAAGGGAACCACACACTAGCACTGTGTCCTGTGCTGGGCTTGCACCATCAGGTGAAGGGCAGCAAGGACGAGAGCCAGATCCCTCCCCTGGGTGGGGATGTGTCCAGGGTGAGAGAGGGGTCCCGGGGGTCAACGTGGAAATGGATTGGGTTAGAACCTGGTCTGGAACCCTGCTTCCCTTAATATGGAAATAGTGGGTACCCACAGAAGCCCTCGCAGCCATGCCTGGGTTGGTATTCAGACATTCATCTCCTGGCTCAGCCAGCTGAGAGGTGCCAGAAATAACAAGGCCCCGGGGCAAGCATGCCTCACACCCAGGTCTCGGTTTATCATATCCTCCAGTGACGAATTGAGATCCTTCAAGAAATGGCTGATTCTAGGACTGAGAGGAAGTACTCAAGACTAGCACGGAGCGTCTCGCAGTGTCAGAGAGAAGGCGGTGCGGACGAGCAACCCCGACCTGGCCCTGTGGATAGGATTGTGCCCACCGGGGACAAAGGGGTCAACTAGAAGAGCCCCTCGTGGCCAAAACTGGAACTGTGTGAAAAATAAAGCAGTGTTGGATTAGGGCCCAAAGCATAAAGAAAGAAGTACCTGTAAGACCATACCAACATGAATAAGCCATGGAATGAGTCAGTAAGGGGGGCAGGCAATTTCTCTTATGGAATAATCCCAGATAATTTTGTAGGTTCTAAATCCCTCAAAGAAGGGGAACACCACTTCCCACCCTTTGACTCACACGGGTGCTTCTTTTCAAAGAGCTCCATGTGAAAGTAGAAGGACCATTATCATGGAAATGTGTGACAACACAGCCTCGTCCCCTTGACCACGGGCAATGCCGACAGGGACAGACTGAGCTGGCTCGCCATCTTGAACTAGAGTCAGAGATGGCACTTGACCTGTCTTCCTCCCCAAGCACACAGTCCCAGGCTAGTCATGAGGAAGCATCAGGTGAACTCCCACAAAGAGGTCCCTATGAAGCATGTGATCAGCACTCCCTGAAACTGCCAAGGCCTCCAGAATAGGAAGGCCAAGGAGTCGTGGCAACCAAGAGAGGCCAAGGAGGCCTGGAAGCCAGACATCATGTGGTATGCAGTCTCACCCTGGATCAGGAAGACACTATAAAAAACTCAGGAGAACCAAACATTCCTCAGGGCATCAAGGCAAGAAAAAGAAGTCAAAGGCCTAAGAAGTAACATGAAAGAAGAAAATTTCATCATTTGAAGATAGACTGTATATACATAAAACATCACAAAGAACCCATGAATAAATTAAGACTTTATGAGAGCAAAGCAGAGTTGTTAGGTAGATAATCAATAGTTTAAGAAATCAATGTATTCTCATACCAACAGCAAAACATAAGAAAATTGAATTTTTAAGACACAATTTAAAATAGCCTAAGAAGAATGACGGGGAGTTTCGTCAATGGATACAAAATTAAAGTTCAATAAGAAGAGTAAATTCTGATGTGTAACATGTAGGGCGACACAGTCAACAATGTTGCAGTGTGTATTAAAGTAACTAGAAGATTCTAAATGTTCTCATGCCAAAGAAATGATAGATGTTTGAGCTGATGGAGGTATGACGTACCATCATTTTATCCTCACAACAGTGTATATACGTATCAAAACATCACTTGGTAGACTAAAATATGTATGCTTATTGTCAACTAAAACAAACTGAAACCTGAAATTGATAATTAAACTACCATAAAATGTAGAATGTAGATCCAGAAAAAGGAGAGCAAATTAAATCCAAGGCAAGTAGAAGGAAGAAAATAGTAACAGTGGGAGCTAATGAAATAGAAAATAAAAACAGTGGAAAAATGAATAAATCAAAAGTTACAAAGAGCAATGTTGACAAATCTTTTAAAGAAGACTGACCAAGGTAAAAAGAAAAACACAGATCACAAAAGTCAGAAATGCAAGAGGGGATGTTACCACATCACCATCAATCCCACAGATATTTAAAGGATGGTGAGAATGTTGTGAACAACTATGTCCCAACAAATTAGACAACCTAGGTGCAGGGGGTAAAATTCTGGAAGAACATAGACTCCCAAAATCGTCTCATGAAGAAATAGGAAATGTGAACACATTAAGATAAGGACGTTGACAGTAATTAAAAGCCTTCCCACAGGGAGAAGCGGAGTTTAGTGGTCGAGCATGTGCTTAGAAGGCAGGGGGCCCTGAGTTCAACTCCCAGCAACAAAGAGAAAAAACAATTTTTCCACAAGAAAATCCCAGGCCCAGGTGGCCTCGCTGGTGAATTCTACCAAACAGGTAGAGAAGAATTAATATGGACCGTCCACCAATTCTTCTAGATTGAGGGGGATTTATCCCAGGAGAGTCAGATTGATTGACATCTGAAAATCAACTAATGCCATATATCATGTTAACAGAATAAGAGGTAGCCAGGTGATATTATCACAAGATGAAGGAAAACTGAAAAAAAAAAAAAAATTCAATGCCCTTTCATGATTAAAAAATAATAATAAAAAAAAATTACAAAGTAAGAACAAAAAAGAATTTCTTCAATTTGATGCAAGGACTCCATGAAAAAGCCATCAGTAACATTACACTTACTTGTGAAAACTGAATATTTTCTCCCTAAAATCAGGGGGAAAAATTAAGAACTGCTGTCTGCCCCACCCCCACTCTTACTGGAGATTTCACTGCAGGTTTCATTTTATTCGACGTTTATAGTCAGGCAAGTTAAGAGAAATAAGTCAAAGTCAACAAGACTGAGAAGGAAGTGCGAAACTATTTGCAGACATGACCTTGCTTATAGAAAGTCCTGTCAATAAAGTTTCTAGAGCTAATAGACACATTCAGCAAAATTACATATAAAAAAATCAATATGCAAAAATCAACAACATTTCTATACACACTGCAACGTGCAGTCCAAAAAGGATTAAGTAAACAATTTCATACAAAATATAGTAAAACCAAAAATCACTTAGGAATAAATTTAATAAAAGAAGCACAAGATTCTTACATGGAAAATTATAAAACACATTGAAAGAAATTAAAGATCTAAATAAAGGCAAAGCTATCCCATGTTCATTGATCATCAGATTTAATATTTTTAAGATAGCAATACTCCCTAAATTTACCTACAGATTTAATGCCACTCCCATCCAAATTCCAGAAATTGACAAACTGACTCTAAAATTCTTATGAACACAAAAAAGATTCAAAATAGTCAAAACAAACATTAAAAAGAACAAAAAAGTAGAAAATTCACACTTCTCCATTTCAAAACTTACTACAGATTTACATGAGTCAAGACAGTGCAGTCTTGTCCTGAGGATAAACAGAAATCAGTGGCATAGAACTGAGAGTCCAGAACAGACCCGTGCATATTTTGTGAATTGATTTTCAACCAAGGTGTCAGGACCATCAACAGGGGACAAAACAATCTTTTCCACAATGGTTCTGGGACAACTGAAGAGCCACATGCAAAAGGGTGAATTGTGTCCCTATCCCAAATCACACCTGCACATTAATCCGAAATGAATCACAGACCGAAATGCGATCACTAAAACCACAACACTTTTAGAAGAAAATCAGAGGGGGTGAGTTCGAGGATTTGGGGGCTGACAAAGCCGCAGCTCTGCTGAGCTCTCATGAGACGGCATGAGAGGCCATAGGGGCAAAGCCATCTTAGGTGCAGCTTGAACAGACATGCAGGAAGAAGCCTTCAGCTCCTGGTGCTGTCTGAGGCTCGGGAGGGTCACCCCCAGCTGCGGAGGAGAGCCAGGGAACTTCCAGGGGAAAGGACTGGACAGGCGGCCTGGCATCCAGGTGATGCTGTGCAGCAGCACAGGGGTCTCTGCTCAATGGGCAGCCGTAGTTTCTGGTCTCTGTAACACTGGGGCTTATGTTATCTGTGGCTACAGGTGCTGCGTGTTTCACAGGGTAAGCAGAGAAGGCTCCAAGGAGCGAAAACCTGTTTATTTGGATTTTTTCAAAACAACTGAATATATAAAAATTTGAATTTGGTGTTGCCAGTCTTTGGGTTAATAGATCTCAGCCTGCTATGAAGAAGCAAACAACTTAGAGGCCAATATACAAGGAACATCTTTGGTTTATTTATATTTTAAAAATAGAAATAGCCAGGCACACGCCTCAGCTTGAGAGGCTGAGGCTGGAGGATGGAAAGTTTAAAGCCAGCCTCAGCAACTTAGTGAGGCCCTGTCTCAAAAAGAAAAATAAACAACTTCCAGGTGGTGTGACTCTGTGGTTAAGTGCTGCTGCATTCAACCCCTGGGGGATGGGGGAAGAAAGGAAGAAAGGAAGGAAGGAGGAAGGAAGGAGGGAAGGAAGGAAAGAGGAAGGAAGCAAAGGAGGTGGAAAGAGGAAGGAGGAAAGGAAGGAAGGAGGAAGGAGGAAGGAAGGAGGGAAGGAAGGAAGGAGGAAGGAAGGAAGGAAGGTAGAAAGGGGAAGGAGGAAAGGAAGGAAGGAAGGAAGGAGGGTAGAGAGGGAGGGAGGGAAGAAAACAGCCTGTGAGTTAAAAGATAATATTTACAGATTAGATAGCTGTAAGAACCTTATATCAAGAATATATCTTAAATTTTAAAACCCAATAATCAATAATAAGAAGACAAATATGCCTAATGCTTAGATGGCCAAGGGATTTAAATAGACATTGCTCCAAGGAAGAACTACGAGTGGTCACTAACACACACGGGCAGAAGCTGGGCGTCGAGCAGGAGCCTCCCCGTGATTCCCCGTCTGGGGGAGCTCTCCAGACCCTGTCCTTCGGGTTTTCATGGAGACATTACTGTGCAAACATGACTGACGCCGGGACAGCCGTGTGGAACTCGACGGAACAGACGGGTCCTCTCTGCTGCGGGACGCTGTGGGGAAGCGAGCTCGCCCAGGTTCCTTGAGCCTGTCTGTGCAGCACGACTCTCCTCCCAGGCGGGGGCAGGGCCCTCTGAAACAGGGTCTTCTGATCCACTCAGACAAGGCAAGTCAGAATCTGGGGGGCCGAGTCCAGGGCAGGGGAAGAGAAGGGTCTCTTCAACCTCCCTGGGGAAGAGAACTGGTCCCGAGGCCTGGGAGGGAGTCGGGAGCCGACTGAGGCCAAGACCCAAGCCTAGTGCTTGATAGCTGGACTCCTGTCACTTCCTCGGGCCCATTGTCAACTGCGTTCCTCCTCTAAGGGCACAAGGCCTCCTTCACTTCCACAAAGTGCAGCCCTAGATATGGACGATCCTTCTGTGGTCCCTCCTCCTTCTCTGGCCCACAGCCCACGAGTCTCTGCCGGAAGGTCTTCCCGCCGGCCCAGCTGAGGTCAAGTCCCACGGCAGCTGTGGCAACACTCCTGTGGCTCCACGTCTTCAGTATGACTTAGCAAACTTGGCACCTTGTTCTTAGTTATGGGGTGGACTCATGTCCCTGTCCCCTAGAAAGCCATCAGCCTCAGGAGGGGAGCACCACTTCCGTGTGAGCTTGTTCTGCCCCCGCAGCCCAGCACACTTGAGGCTTTCAATAAAAGTTTGCTGAGAGAGGAAGTAAACATTGCCCTGAACCACCTGCAGCTGCGACCCTTATATAACCCTTCAAGGAAGCTGGGGTTCTTTGCGCCCCTCTTAATTTAAATGAGCCCTTCTTAATTTAAATGAGCTTCAAGTTCACTGGAGAACTGGAGCCCAGTAAAAGGTTGCATTGATATTTTATTGACATTTTAAAAATAACAGGCACAATGAAAAGTGACCCCAACCGACGAGTAGACAGTGGTCTAAAGGTTGCTTTGTATTGCTGTTGATATTCCCCCACAGAAAGACACTGCAGACGGCAGTGCGTTCTGACCCAGCTCACAAAATCCCACCTACCCCACAGAGTAGTCAAGCTTGTACTGATGGGTACTTGGGACTGACTGCACTTTAGGGCCAGGAATCCAGTGAACCTCAGTCCAGAGCGCCCCTCAAGCCCAGACTTTTGAGCCCCGGGGCCCTCTAGTCCCTATACTGAAGCACCTCTCTTGGTCTCAAAGCTGTCTATGCCCCGAGCAAAGCAGTAAGATACGTGCTGGGAGAAGGCAACTCGGAAAACCAGGAAGACCTGCCAGTAACCAGAGGAAACTACGGGAGGGCTACGGAGAAGAGGCAGGGTGGGCAAAGGGGACAAGGGCCAAGAGAGCAGGCTCTGGGGATGGAAGGTCAAGGGCAGGCAAGCTGCAGACCAGCAGGCTGCACAGCCAGGGAGCTGGGTGAGCTGCAGATCAGAGATACTCAAAGACTGTGGTTCAAATACTGCCTTAACTTCAGACCCTCCGTCTCCCACCAAGCGCTCTCGGTTCTTACACCCGATCACTCAAGCAGAGACAAACCACTACGAATGCAGATCCTAAATCCAGTGAGAAAGTTTTAGACATACCTCTGTTCCATTGCCCGTGAAAAGTGCCAAAAAAGCCCAAAGCAGCTCCCAGGGAAAGTGGCAACCGTGGGGCCAAAGCCTCTCAGATGATGCTTGCCACGACTGACCCGGAGGTGGCTGAGTTTCAATTTGCTTGGCAACAGATCTGGTGGGATTTTCCTGTGGTCAGAAAGCCTTTCCAAGAGTAGTTGCAGAAGTGCAGCAGTCGAGAGCACAGCAAAGGGATCCACTCCCGTGGCTGGAGCCCTCAGCAGGGAGCAGCAGGGAGAGTTAGTTATCTTCAGGGATCTGCCACCCTGCCTACCCCCCTCGCAGCTCCACCCATTAACGCCTGGCAAGTGGATCAATTGGATGGTGAACTTTAGATAAACTGAATTCCTTGCTAACGCAGGAGCCAGGAAGTGTGTGTGTGTGTGTCTATGTGTGTGTGTGACACACATAAACGTGGTCTAAGAGGAGACTGCATTAGGGAGGACTTGATCCAACCCCCACACACACTCCATGCACTCTTCTGAAAGTCATGACCACACTTTTTAAATGCAGGAATCCTAAGAGCTTCATTATAAGGAAAGGGTTCGGACTCGGCCATGCAGCTGAGTTCTGGCCTCAGTTTCCTTGACCCCTACACTCCTCTGCTGAGGGTTTTCCTACCTGTAGGGCTTAGGCTGGTGGGAGCTTAGGGTTCAAGCCTGGCTCTCCTGAGAAGTCTGCAGTTCCTCCTGGTTCATTTCCCCAATTTGATGGACACCCTGTCTTCAGATTAACCCCATTTGGCTCTGGAAAGGAAGTCCCAATGCATCTGTCCACAAGTGCACCAGGAAGCAGCCATCTGGAATCTGGTCTGCCCCTGGACTTTCAAAGCCTCTCCTCTCCAGGAATATCGGTCTCCACTCCACTTCTCATTGATTCTTTCCCCTGAGCATCTGGGGAAAACTGTACCTCCAAACCTGTAATTTTTTAAAGACAGTAATACTAAGTTCTCTAAGTGTTTTGGGTTGTTCTCATCCTTAATTAGATTATGGGTTTCTTAGTAGATTGTAAGTCTCTGGACTGTAGTCTCCAATTAGATTATCTCTCTAACTGATTTTCAGCACCAGAAATGTGACTTTGGATTGGGTTCACCACAATGCTTAAAATGGTAAGTAGGAAACGTCCTGATGTCAGCTCTTCAGCAAAGAGTTAAAGGATGGCCTCACCCCAGCTGTGCAAGCTGGAGAGCAGTCAGCGAGGAAGAGGAAGAAAAGCATCTGAGGGGAACCAGGCTTCCAGGTCATGCCCGGGCCCTACAGGGGTCTTTTCTTCTCCCAGGAAGGTCTTTCAAATCCTTTCTTCAGAAGGCATCACATGACATTTTTACACTTAGATATGCTTTATACACAGTAAGGTGCACTGGTTTTGGACACAGCGTGCTACAGTTTTGACAGGAAGCATTCACATCACCTCTGCCCCACCTAGACACAGAGTGTGTCCAGGGGCCCAGCAAACGCCCTCCACTCAGCTCCCATCCAAAGGGTGGCCCCCTTCCATCCCAGAGGCCAGCCATGCCCACCCCTGAGCTTCCCGTGAACGTAATGGCGCAGTCGCCTGCTCATGTCTGCCTCTTTGTCCCAACGTTCTGACCATGGGACTCACCTGCCTTGGTTTGCACCACTGCACAGACTGTTTTATAAACATACTACATTTTACTTTTCTTTTCCACTATTGTTAGATATTTGGGGTTGTTCCCTGTTTTTAGCAATTATTATGATTAAATATATGATGATGATCCTTCATCATAAGCCCTCATTTGTGTTGAGGTACACCCAGAGGAAGAATTTCTGGGCCAAATTGCAACTGTACATTTAGCTTTGACAGGTATCGTCAACTAATTTTCCAAAGGGGTAGCACCAATGTACAGTCCTGGAAGCAAGTGCAAGAGTTCTCATTATAGTATCACAGGCTTTTTGCATGTGGCATTTTGCAGAGATTGTTTAGGGTGCAATTAGTTAACTGGACATTACTCAGCTGTGTGCTAACCATGAATTTTGTGATTGGTGTACTGGCCCTAATGCAATCATATAGACAACCTGAGAGAATTGGCACCCAAAAGTATGGTGTGAGGACCAGCTGAATCACAAAAGTGAATCCATATCAGTAAACAAGGGCAGATGGTGACAAATCCGTCCTATACTCTTGGCTAGGGGCGACAGAGCACCGGGAGACTAGTGGGCAGTGCCAGCTAGGACCCTCCTGGCACTCCATTTTTTATTGCTGGAAGTGCCATGCTTATTACATGGTCAATGAACTCCACCTAAGTCCCACTTAAGAAAAGAAAGCAGGACGTCTCCAAAAAGAACTGAAGCCTGATATGCACAGTCGCTCAGGGAACCCGCATCCGTCTCCAATACGGGGAGCCAACACCGCTTGAGAAACAGGAATAATCTGGTTTTGCTCCTATCTGAGAAACAAGAGATATGTGAGGAAATTAGCTACCAGTGATAACACCACATTGAATCACCAGAGCAAAGATCTCTCACCCCCAGGATTTGATAAAGATGACAGGAAGAACTTTCCAGAAAAATTTAGATTTGTGCACCAAGGCATTCAAAATGTTAACAGCAGAAGCCTAAATTCTCTTAAGAAGAGAAAAGGCTGCCCGTGTTCAGCCCTCACCTTATCCGTCAGTTCAAGAAACCCAGCTCCCCACGTGTTCAAGGCATCTGGTCTGAACCATTGACCCCGTATCACAGTCTCATTCCTATGGAAAATTCCAGAAATAAACAATTCTTAAATTTTAAACTGCTATTCCAGGTAGCATGATGAAACCTCCGGCCATCTGGGTACAACCTGCCTGGGATGTGAGTCACTCCTTTGTCCACTGTGTGTGCCACCCAGCCCAGGACGGCTGGGGTCCCCAGGCTCCCAAAACTTGTATTATGGCGTGTTGCTGGGGTTGTCCTATTGGGTGAGTGCCTGTTGCGGTGGTCACTGCTCCACATCCAACAAGGTGTCTCTCGGGATTTCAGTCCAGCTAACAGTCCTCGCTGCAGAGTGTCCTCCGGGGTTGAGGTCAGGCTGACCACAGCTGTGTCAGAGGGACCGTGGGGTGACAGTTGTCCATCGCCTGAGTCACGTCCTCCCCAACAGTGACTAATTTTTATGTAATAATAAATCCAAAGGAGAAAGGAGATCAAACACAGAAGGAACCACCAAGAGAATAGCAAGAACATTAGCAAGAACAATAGCTTCACATTCAAAGGACCTGATGATTGTCGGGGGGGAGCCTGGAAGCCAACCACGCTATAAATAATCTGATAACATTCAGAGGGAGGCAGCAAGGCCCAGCCACACAATGGGCCCTGTCCTGGCAAACCAGCTAGGGGACGGTGAGGGAGAGCTGCCACAGGCTCCCAGAGTCCTCAGCCTGGTAGCGACTCCAGCGAGTTGTGAAATAAAGGTTTGGGGGTTGCGAGGCCTGGGAACATGAGCTTCTGCACTGTGCCTGGGAAAGCCAGTCCCGCAGCCTCCTGCCCCCTCAGCCTGGAGTCTACTGACCCCTCGGTGACAGAAAGTACCAGAGGGAGCCCCCAGGCCTCCTCTGCTGGAGGACTGTGCACGGCTTTCCTCTGGCCCCCAGACTCCGCCCCAATGAAGCCATCCCTGCCGTGAGCTCTTTCCTCTCCGTGCTGTGCTTGGTGTTTGTTTTTTATCTACCATGTTTCTCAGCCACCCTGTTCCTCCTGCCCAGTTCCACCCTGTGGCCGCCCAGCTGCTCCACAGCCACGGCAGGCTGGGGACCCCAGGGAGCTGGGCACCGGTCCCTCCCGAGGAGCCTGCCAGGCTGCTCCCTCTGCCGCCTTCCTGTCCCAGATTCGGTCTTGCTCTCTCCTCCTGCTCTTCTGCCGGACCTTGGACGTTGTGGTTCCCCAGGCCTCTTTGACTCAGTGCTCTGATTTCATTTCAGAGCCCATGCTCGTTACTCTAGTCTCATTTATTTCCAGAGGTCAAAACCTCTGCAAGTAAAAAAAAAAAAAAGAAAAAGTGGGGAGCTGCATTTGCTGCAGGGATCCAGGGGGTGGGCTCACACCGGGGTGGGAACGCCTGCTCCTGTTATCTTTAGGGAGAGACGTTCTCCTGTCTCTCCCTGGGCTTCCAGGCTGTGAGCAGGGGAGGAAGAACTCATCGGAACGGCCAGTCAGCGCATTCCCAGGGCCAAGTGTGTGAGTGGCAGGGCTACTGAGCTGAGCACATCTTCCAGCGGGGGTTGTTTTTAAGGCCACAGGTTGGGCTCAGATCTCGTCTGTGAGCCCAGACATCTCTGCAGAACAGGGCAGCATGCAAGACCACAAAGAGAAAGCCAGGAGAGGAAGCTGAGGACCCCCACATTGCTCTCTGTCCAAAGTCAGGTTCCCTCATGTAGCTTTATCAGAGAAGCCCCCTCTGGGATTCAACGGCTCTTGTAGTGACTAATCTTAAAAAATCATTATTTCCACCCACTTTCAAGTGGGTCTTAATGTACTCTTTCAGATCCTGTTTGCTAGAACCTAGAGAGCCCCCTGCCCTGGTGAGCAGCCTGGTGAGACTTGATCTCATACTAGAACTGTGCTGGGTGAGGAGCCCTGGGAGGGGAGCCCTGGGCTCTCTTCTTGTACTGCCCGTGCCCAGCACAGAGCCCGAGCAGAGGTGCCGGTGAAGTCCAGCAGATGCTGGTCACCACAGACCTCTTGCATATTTCACAGAGATATTGAGTGGTTTGCTTCCGTGATGCCTTTCAGTCCTGGCTCTGTTTTCCATTTTGCCTTCCTTAAAAACACTCAAAGACATTGCCCATGCAGATGGGGAAAATATCTAATGTACCATAATCGTTCCACTGAATAAGTTAATTTCCTAACTGTACTGAATCCAAGAGTGACGGGGGGGGCGGGGGGTGGGATGAGAAGCGTCTCTTACTCTGCTCCTAGCCATGTGGATAGGTGACCTGGGATCCCAGCACCCGGGGGGGAATGGGCACTCCCTCCCCGGGTGCTGCTGCGGGTCTTCCCAGAGGACCCAGGAGGAAGCCAAGGGCAGGAACTCGTCTTTGAGCAGGCCTTGACCTGTGGCTCTGGGTGCTCTTGGTCTTCATGGTGGCTTGTCCAGCTGGAATGTCCAGCTGGGCCTTCCTGCCCGGCACTACTCCAGCACCTGCCCATGCTCAGCCCTCACCTTATCAGTCAGTTCAAGAAACCCAGCTCCCCACGTGTCCAAGGCATCTGGTCTGAACGATTGTCCGCTGTATCACAGTCTCACTTCCTGTAGCTTTTTTCAGTTACCTGAATCAACTGTGGTCCGAAAGTCTTCATGGAAAATTCCAGAAATAAACAATTCTTAAATTTTAAACTGCTATTCCAGGTAGCACGATGAAATCTCCTGCCATCTGGGTACATCCTGCCTGGGACGTGAGTCACTCCTTTGTCCACTGTGTGTGCCACCCAGCCCAGGACGGCTGGGGTCCCCAGGCTCCCAAAACTTGTATTATGGCGTGTTGCTGGGGTTGTCCTATTGGGTGAGTGCCTGTTGCTGTTGAGCTTTAACTGTACCAAATGGACAAATGCAGGGTGCAGAGTGTAGTTTCAGGAATCCACTGGGGGGTCCTGGAATGTAAGGGTCTCCAAGAAGGATGGGGGCACTTTGTATCCTTAAGGGAAAACTGCTGAGAACTTCTACACGTGGCGCCTCAGTTCAGCCCACTTGGGACACCTCCTGGGCTACACCAAGGACTGGGGATGCAAGACAGGGTAAAACGATGTTCCCCGGGGGTGAGAGCCCGCAGCCCAGTGAGGGAGACAAGTGCAGCTAAACAATGCCAGCTGAGTGCGTGAGGGGGCTGAGCGCCCATCCGGACCACGTCTTCCTCCAGCAGCTTCGTCTGGCCCTTGGCCTCGGCGCCTTGGGCTGGCGTCTTTCTGTCCCTGTCCTCAGTCTCTCCTCTACACCTGCTCCTCCTTTTCAAACGTGGCTTGTGGGAGCTTCTCCCTTTCCCAGCACCACAGGACGACCACCTCTCCCTGGCCCACTGGATGCCAGTGTCCACCTCTCTCCCTCTCAGGGCGGGTTTCTGGGAAGGGTGGTCCGGCTGCCTCCTCTCCCGGCCTCGCTGGTCTCGCTAGCCTCACGGCCCGGCCGCTCCCGCAGCCGCAGAGCCCTGCTCCCCACGTCCTCTGGTCCGGCATGGGCTGTGCTCCTCGGGGCTTGGCAGCCGGCGGGGTCTCTTTCTAAGCCCTCTCCATGGGCCTTGCAGGCTCTTGACCCCGCACCCTGCACCTCACACCCCGCCCACAGAGCACTGCGCTTGGCCCTCGAGGGGCACACCAGCCACAGCAGGGCCTGAACGCAGCAGCCGTGCAGGGACCGCATCCAGCAGAGCTTCTCAAAGGTCAGTCTGGCCGCGTCCTGTCCCTCTCCCAGCTCCTTGCCATTTCTGGTCACCGAGAGAGGAAGACCAAGGGCCCCCTCATGTCCTGGCCTGGGCCTCCAGTCTCAGTCCCCACGCCCGTCCCTGGCTGCAGGCACGACCCCCTCCTGGTCTTCCACCATTCCAGGACCTTCTCATTTCAGCCGCCCCCTCCCGTCCGCAAAGGCTGACTCCTGCTCCTGGCTGCATCTCGCTTCAAGGCCGCTTCCCCGAGAGGCAGGTGGGGTTAGAGCTCCTGCCTGGCTTTCCTTCTCAGCAGCCTCGGTCACTGCTTCATGCAGGCCCCTTCCCCAGCCTGGTGGGTTAGATCCCAGCTCATCTGTCTTCCTCATTGCTACAGCTCCAACACCTATCCCGGTGTATAGTTTTTAAAAATACATTCTTTATTTTTAATGAACATTCAGTAATTGTTGATTACATGTTTAGGGGTACAGTGTGACATTTTGTGTGTGTGTACAGCAGGGATTGAACTCCAGGGCACTCGACCACTGAGCCACATCCCCAGCCCTGATCTGTATTTTATTTAAAGACAGGGTTCTGAGTTGCTTAGGATCTCACCATTGCTGAGACTGACTTTGAACTCGTGATCCTCCTGCCTCAGCCTCCAGAGTCGCTGGGATTACAGGTGTGCACCACCGCACCTGGCCATAGTGTGACATTTCAGTGCATGTCGACAATGTTCCGATACAATCACAAATGTAATTTACAATCACAGGGCAACTGGTGTTTCCATGGATCCGATATTTTGTGTTGAGAACATTCTAAATCTGCTCTAAGAGCCTTTTTGAAATGGACGATCCATGTCAACCACAGCTACCTACCATGCTATGATTCCTTCTGTCCAACGTGGTGCATGGTTTTTGGTAAATGAATGAATACACTGCATGCCTTAAGAGCAGCTAAGAGGGACACCAATGCCAACCTGTAAAAGGAACTGAGGTTGAACAATTTCCAAATATATCATTTCAATAGCAGATTTAGTCAAAACTGGAGGAAGAGCGTGTAGATGAGGCAGATACTTGTAAAAGGCAGGTGTGTTGACAGAAACAGCTCAGGAGGGCAGAAGGGGTCTTAAAGAACTGTCGTCACTCTGAAATGTTGTAGAATATAGCAGGATCTAGGGTGTGACACTATCCAATAACTCTGCCAAGCCAGATAGCTCATACCTGAATAAACATTTGCTCTGTGAGATAAATTCACGTTGCATAATTTTAGTTAATGGAGGGTGGCGCCGGGAGGGCAAACACTGGCTTCCAGTATGAGGCATGCAGAATTAACTCATCCCCATAAATCAGCACACTGGATCTAGAAAGAGGAAGGTTTTATAAAAATGAGATTTAACCTTTAAAGAGGCCAGCCTAGGAAGCTAAGCGGCGAGACCCTGTCTCAGAAAGAGTTGGGGATGTTCCTCATGCTCTCAAGGCATGCTTGAGGTACCGATTTCAATCCCCACTGCTGCAAAAAACAAGGAAGGGCAGGAGGGAAGGAAGTGGGGGGAAGGGAGGAAGAACCCCACAGCGTTTGAGGTGGTGGCTGGCTAGAGCTGAAAGGGACCTTGCTGCCCGGCCCTGCCCAGCCCTGTCCCACCCCCATATTGTATAACAGGGGTTGAGGTCCTGGGAGCTTGGGTCACGGTCCTCAGTTTTCATTTCTACTTAATGGCCAATCTGATAATGGAAACCAGGGCTCTAGGTCAGTGAATCTTGATTCTTTGTGAGTCTTGATTCCATAAACTCCAAGGAGACTGCTCCACACTGTGACCTAAAACAGGATTTCTGGAAACCCTTCCCTTCCCCTCACTCTGATCCCAGCTCACCCTGAGAGCACGTTTGGCACAGGGGGAAGCTTTGAGGCTGCTGACCCTGGCGCGCCCTCCCCACCTGGCTGCGGAAAGCCCAGGTGACAAGCAGCAGTCACTGAAGCACAGTGAACAACTCCTTGTGATAATCCAGCCTAGAGCATGATAGAACCCCGCCCGCACCTGTCCTCGGGGCACTGGCAAATCATAGAATATTCAGGAAACCTCTCCTGTCTAAAAGAAGTTACTAAGATGATCCTGAAATTTCATTCCCATGTTCATATCCAAAAGAATTAGAAACAGAGGCTCAAATGGATACACATACATCAGTGTTCGTAGCAGTGTTATTTATGAAGTCAATATCAGCAGACGGATGGATCAACACATACAGCAGAATATTATTCAGCCATAAAAAGTCATGATATTTGTTTCAACAAGGGTGAAACTTGAAAATATTATGCTAAAAGAAACTGGTCAGACACAAAAGGAAGCACATTGTGTGATTCACCTTAGGTGGGTACTTAAACTAGGCAAATTGACAGGCGTAGAACGTAGGGTTTGCTGAGGCCGGGAGGAGGATTGGAGCATGGTGGCCTGCTGTGCACACAGTCTCTGCTTGAGATGATAGGAGTTTCTGGAAGTAGCGGTGGCTATGCAACCTCACAATGTACTTAGCTCACTTAAAAGGATTGGAAGGTCAATCTTACGTACATACCGTACCTGGAGGTCGGACACAGCAAGACAGACTGGTGCCTGCTTGTCCTCCCGGGATCTTTCCCACCACCGGCAAGCACAGAAGGAATATTCTACCCCTCTGTGTGGTCCAAGTTGGGGTCAGCAACCTCAAAGGTCCTAATCGATGTGGACAGAAAAGACTTTTCCTAGGCTTCCCACTTCCACGGTGGTACAAAGGACAGGGCATCTGGTCCAGTGGCCACTAGAAGGACTCTCTAGGTCAGAGAGAGAACTGGGTTGCCCTAGGATTTCAGGCCTTCCCATCTCACATTGTATTTACAGGGCAGTAAATATCTGACCACAGTTCTCCTCCTTGGTGTTAAAAGAATGAATTCACAGGAATGAGGAGAGTGGCCGCTTGTTCTTCCAGGACGGTCACTGCCCCCTACCCAGCGGGTCCCCTCTGGCATGCTTCTCAGAGTTCGGCCAGCATTGTTCCCACCAAGACTTGGGGCCTGTGTTCCCCTGGGTCTGGGGGAGCTGGGAATCACCCAAGCAACGGGGGAACCAGCTGGGGGTCTGTGGCTGGGGCTCAGGCTCCTCAGTCCCACAGCATGCCCGAGCAGACTCCAGGGACACCCCCGCCGCCCTGCCTGTGGACACCGTCCTGCTGCTTCTGCGGCTGAGAGACCTTTGCTGCGGTGATATTTAAATCAGCTTTCTGTTAGCACAGGATGGAACGCTGCGGACATCGTCATGCCAGAGGGTGCCAGACTCACTCCGCTGTGGGCCACCATACAGGTACAGCTGTTGAGAAAACCTATCGGGCCGTAGCAGAGCCGGGGACTCCTCGGCGCCCCCTGCCCACAGCCTGGGCCAGGCGCAGGTGGACTGTGAGGACTGCAGCCAGCGGCCTGCAGGGTGAGGCCAGCGAGCACCTGCAAGCAGAGCCACTGAACAGCACTGCAGGAGGAAGGGCCATGCTACCCTGTGTGGCTAGGGCCCCTGTAACTTCAGCAGACCTGAGGGCATGGGGGTTCCAGGCTGGGTGAGAGGAGCTCATCCAGGGCTCTGAGCCAGGAACAGCGGCAGAGAAGGCACGCCAAGAGCCCAGGTCTCCGAGAGGCTCATCCACCTCCTGGGGACATGCAGATTTTTCTCCTTTTAGATACAAAGAAACAAACTGAAATTCTCCCCTAACTTTCTCTTCTGCCTTCTGTCCCAGCCAAATAAAATATAATTGAGTCACTTTTCTCCCTTTGTGTTGACAGAATATTAAATTGCATAATATTCAACGTCACTGAGCACATTGGGAAAGACGTGGGCTTATTGTACTCCAAAAGTACACCTTGTTTGGCAATTTGACTATATGTATATGATTTATTTAACCACTCAAATGCAAATATCCTTCAACTCAGCAATTCTACTTACATTATGGTTTAAATTTGCTAAGGAAGTACTTCAGCCCATGTACAAAAAGATGTCCATTGTGACAAAATATTGGTAATACCAACAGAGGAATGAGCAAATGCATGAAAGTGCATTGTTTTGTGGGATAATATGCAGCAGTTAAAAAGAATGAAGTCAATTTATAGGTGCCAATATCAAAAGATTAGCATTTTGGTTAATTTGCACTTTTGAGTTGAGGTGCATAAAAATTCCTACTTAGAGTTACTTTGGCTTAAAATATCTTATTTATTAGTGCCCCCAAAATTGCTACACTCTTGCTAATAGTGATAAATTTTTGCTCATAGCAGATGGAACCTGGAATAGAACACCTGTGAATACCCAGAACGTTTTAGAGTTTAATTCAATATAGTTTCTCAAAAACTGCTTCATTAAGCCAAACATGGTAATGTATGTCTGTAGTCTCAGCTACTTGGAAAGTTTAGGCAGGAGGATCACAAGTTCAAGGACAGCCTAGGCAACTTAGTGAGACCCAGTCTCAAAAAACTTCAAACAATAAATAAATAAGGTTGGGGGTGTAGCTCAGAGGTAAAGTGCTCCTGAGTTCAGTTCCTGGTACCGAAAAAACACTGTCTAGTTCATTAGTTGATTAATGAATGAAACAGGCCAGCAGCACCAGGATGCCTGCCGGCTCCCGTTCTTCACTCCAAGGCCTGTCTCAGAGCTGCCGGCTGATAAGCACAGCGCAAGCCTGAGGCTGGCTCAGAACTCCTGCAAATTCCAGGAAAGCTTCTCCACTGGCCTTCTCGGATGGCATTCTTCGCTAGTGAGTCAAGATTTGCTCCAAGAAGGTCCCAAAAGTCGATTTCAGTGTTTTTGTAGGAGGAAGGGCAGAGGTGGAGGGGAGAGCGGAGAGCAGTCAGGCCCAAGCCCACGTGCTGGCCCGCACGCAGGAAGCCTGCTCGGCTCGGACGGACGCGACCCGGACGCACCTTGTGCTTGACTTGCTCGTCGCTTTCCACGACCACGCGCTCCTGGAGACAGCCGGACCTCCAGGGAAGCGCGCCTCCGCCCGGCGCCCAGGAAGCCTTCCTGGATCGCGCTTCGCGGGAAGTTAAGTCTCCACTTTAAAAGTCACTGGAGCAGAGGGGTGCATTTGCGGATTGGATTCCTGGGCCCGGCACAGATGAGCTGCCTTCGTAATCAGCACAATGTCCTCTCCTGCCGTTCTGGAGGCCACAAGTGTGAGGCGCCAGCCAGGGCCTGTGGATCCTCCTGGGGATCTGGGGGCACCTGTCCTCCGCCAGGCCGCAGAGCCTTTGCCTTCGCTCCACGTGGTCCCTTTGCCCCCTCCTCTCTGGTCTCCTCTATCGCGTTCCCTCTGCCCGCAGAGAGAGACACGACAAACTGGTTATTCGTCAGAGCTCTTTATTGTTCTTCTCGTTTTCCTTCATTCTTCTTTCTCCTCTTACAAGGAAGTCATGGTTATTATATATGAATCATGAGCCAATCAGGTTACAGAGCATGTGGGGAGAGCATGATTACAATATAACACAATAGGGGTATCAAGAGAGCATGCAGCGAGCACGAGTCACCTCATCCAATCAGAATGATTTCCTTAAGCAGTGTCAGCTGTTTGTTGCAAACCAGGGGCCCCGGCTCAGTGCCAGGTGCCACACTGAAGTCCTTGATGTTGCAAACCAGGGGCCCCGGCTCAGTGCCAGGTGCCACACTGAAGTCCTTGATGTTGCAAACCAGGGGCCCCGGCTCAGTGCCAGGTGCCACACTGAAGTCCTTGATGTTGCAAACCAGGGGCCCCGGCTCAGTGCCAGGTGCCACACTGAAGTCCTTGATGTTGCAAAATATCCCTTCCCCATAGGGAGATGGGCAAATAACATACATACGGCTGGAATACTCCAGAATGACCTTCATTATCTTTCCATTGTAAGGAAGCTGCACTTTGGTCAGGACTGGAAGCTACGCCCAGTCCTCTTAGGGTCTGGTTAGCTGTGACAAGCGGCCAGTCCTTTGGCCAGTCATTGGAAGAGATAATGCTTTTATCTGCTCCTGTATCTAACAACCCTGTAAATTTCTTTCCCCCTATGGTAAGTTTTAATAATGGACGATCCCCAAGATTCATGGTAAGGCAAGCGAAAGGATCCCCAGTAGATCCAAACCCTTGAGATCCCCAAGTTTTATCCTTACTGGGCCATAGGGTATGACTACTTGGCAGAATTAACATGTGAGCAATTTGATCTCCCGGAGATATTACTGTAATTCCTCTTGGAGATGAAACCATAATTTTTACTTTTCCCTCAAAATCGGGATCAATAATCCCAGGATGAACTATAAGTCCTTTTAGAATAGTTGAGCGTTTTCCTAATAATAGTCCTACCGAATTTTGTGGTATTGTGTCATTCCAATCCGAATCTACCATTTGAACTCCCATTTCGGGAGTTAGGACCAGTCTGGATGTGGCACAGATGTCCAATCCTGCGCTCCCTCTAGTAGTTCTGGATTTCCTCCCTTTTCTGTAGGGGGGTACCATTGTCTAGGAACCTGTTGGATCACCCCGCAAATTTGTTGTGGGCCCCGGGGTGGGCCCTGTCTCCCGTTTTTTGTCAGTTTTGGGTTAGGTCCTAAATAATTACCATTTTTGTCCCTGACTGAGTGGCACATATTTGACCAATGATTACTCCTTTTACATCTAGAACATAATCCTGGATCTTGTGGTTTCTGGTTTTTATTTGGACAATTGGCTTTGTAATGTCCAATTTGTCCACAACGGAAACAAGCTCCGGGGGCTGTTTTATACAATGGGCTGGTTTTATAAAGGTTAGGTTTTTGTAACACCTGTCCCTGGATAGTAGAATCATTTATATCTCTGCAAACCTTTAAATATGCAGATAAATCTTTATTTTTTCAGGGTCTAATGGCTTCTTTACACCATTTATTAGCCTGTTCATAAGCTAGTTGTTTGATCAAAGGCATAGCTTGATCAGCTTCCCCAAATATTCGACCAGTCATCTGTATTAGCCTGTCTACAAAATCTGCATATGGTTCATTAGAACCTTGTATTACTTTAGACAATTGACCTTGTAAATCCCCCGAGCCTTGAAGAGTTCTCCAGGCTCTTCCTGCGGCAGTAGCAATTTGTTGATACACCGCGGGAGGATATTGAATTTGAGCCTGAATATTATCATATTGTCCTTGCCCTGTGAGCATATCTATATTCCATGCAGGATTGCCCGCTGCTGCATTCCTTCTAGCTGTGTCTAAACAAATCTCATGGCAAGTTGTTTTCCACATTAAATACTGTCCACCAGTCAAAGTAGCCCTAGCTAAATTCTCCCAATCTCTAGGGATCAAATTTAAAGATGAAATAGTTTCTACAAGTGACATGGTGAATGCAGCTTGAGGGCCATAAGTACCAGCTGCTTCTTTTAGTTGCTTAATAAATTTAAAATCCAACGGTTGGTGATACCTCTGATTTTGTGGGTTTTCAAACACAGGAAAACATGAACTTGTATTGGGCTCACATTCCCTCCAGGATTGTCTTGGGGGGTTCTCTGGGCAATTTAAATTATACTCAGGAAGTGGTGCTTTAGGTCCTGAGGGATTTAACTGTGTATAGGAGCCATAAGGTGGCGGAATCAATCGTGTAAATGGGCCACTAGAGGATTTTTGCATGTTTTCTTCTAAGTTTTTAAGGGATGGATATAGTTTCCTACCACCAGGTGGCATCAATTGCATATCTTTGACCCTTCGTTCAAGTTCCTCATCTGATAGTTCCTCTTCTGACTCGCTGTGGTCAGATTTAAGGGGAGGAAAGGAACACAACGATCTTTGTTCTTTTACTTCCTCCAAAATGTGATTTCCTTCATTTAGAGGGGGTCGAAATTTCTCCTTTTGTGAGGTCAAACAACTTTTTACAAGAGCCCATATAGCCATAATGCCAGTGGGCAATGTTCCCTGTTGATTGGCTTTGTGTAAGTCTTCACCCAATTGTTCCCACTGTGGGGCATTTAATAACCCTTCATCCAGAAACCAAGGAGCTATATTCTCTACTGTATGTAAGAATCTCCTCGCTGAGGAGGCCTTCAAAGGCGTTCCATTTATTTTTAATAGAGCTTTTAGAGGCCCCTCCATGTGAACTCTGGACATTTCTGAACCCATGCTTTAGCTATAGCGGCTGCCTTCTGCGTGCCTACTTTCACTTTAACCGGACCGCTTTCCACGTGTCCCCGGACCACCTTCCATGAGTCCTGATAGTCGCTTTACCGTGATCTTTAACCGGACCGCATTCCGCGTGTCCCCGGACCACCTTCCGTGTGTTCTGATAGTCGCTTTACCGCGAACTTTAAGGCTGCCTTTATTACTCCTATTTTATTATTTACAATAGACAAACTGGTTAACATTAATCTCTAAAACTTACCTAGGTAGTTGCTGCTGGTTCGTTTCCGGGTTTCGGCACCACTTATCGCGTTCCCTCTGCCCGCAGAGAGAGACACGACAAACTGGTTATTCGTCAGAGCTCTTTATTGTTCTTCTCGTTTTCCTTCATTCTTCTTTCTCCTCTTACAAGGAAGTCATGGTTATTATATATGAATCATGAGCCAATCAGGTTACAGAGCATGTGGGGAGAGCATGATTACAATATAACACAATAGGGGTATCAAGAGAGCATGCAGCGAGCACGAGTCACCTCATCCAATCAGAATGATTTCCTTAAGCAGTGTCAGCTGTTTGTTGCAAACCAGGGGCCCCGGCTCAGTGCCAGGTGCCACACTGAAGTCCTTGATGTTGCAAACCAGGGGCCCCGGCTCAGTGCCAGGTGCCACACTGAAGTCCTTGATGTTGCAAACCAGGGGCCCCGGCTCAGTGCCAGGTGCCACACTGAAGTCCTTGATGTTGCAAACCAGGGGCCCCGGCTCAGTGCCAGGTGCCACACTGAAGTCCTTGATGTTGCAAACCAGGGGCCCCAGCTCAGTGCCAGGCTAGGGTGGGGTCTGCAGTACCCCGACACTCCTCCTCTTAGAAGGACAGCTCTCATTAGGTTAGGGCCCATGCAGAGAATCCAGACGATTCATACCGGGCTCCTTAACCTAAGCACAGCAGTGACACCCCTGGAGATACTTCCCAAGGCTCCCATGGAGGCCTGAGACCCTGGAGACCACCAGAGCCTGGACTTGTACCTGCACCATGTTGTTCCTATAAACACACCTATAAAAACACGAAGTGCAATCTGTACATTAGGCCCAATAAGTGATCAACAACGGTAACTAACCGTAGAATGAGTGTAGCATCCACTATGATAAAGGCGATGTGGTCTCTCTCTCTCTCTCTCTCTTTCTCAGAATCCTACTGTATTATAATCCCCCATGAACTGGAGTAACTGAAACCAGATACAGGGCGATTACTGTACATCCGCCAAGAAACGTCTCCCAGTAAGGTCACATCCAGAGGCCGTTGGGGAGACACGTCCTGGGGAGAGGGGTTTTAACCCTCTGTAGGTTATTTGTGAGGTTTAATTTTGGAAGAAGGCAACTAGAACAGAAACAATCTGAGCAGAAGTAAAAGCCAAAAATAGGAGAGGTGATTTTCCTGAGCAGTTTTGGTCTGACAGATGTAAGTGGGTTTACTGTATCCATTTCAGAAGTCTGCGGCAACATTTTTAAAATCTGACCCACGTCAGGAATGTCACTGAAATGCTTACCAGGCCCTTGCCGACCACAATTTCACCCAAAGACTCGGCCCTCTCTTTCCCTTTGTGGAACTTGTCGTAGGACACAAGTGGTCTCGGAATGTCACCAGTTGTGTAATTACCTGAAAGAGCCAAAGTCAGCAGTGGGCTGAGCCTGAGGTGCATCTGGGAAACGTAGATTGTTTCCAGGAAGCTCATCACCTGAATGGACCCTCTTGTTTAAAACAACTTAAAAACACCATCTGACAAGAATCTTAAGAGTCGATGGACTATGGAGAAGGTAAGAAATTCCCAAGGTGGTGACTCAGTGAAGAGGGAGCTGCAGGAGACTGCAGGAGCACTGGCCACACCAGGGAGGTGTGAGGAGCAGCAGCCCCTCCAGATACCTCCAGGAGCGTGGTGGGAGCACTCCCCACAAAGGAGGACTCACGGTGGGTTAAGACGCCTCTGTCAGATTTTAAGTGATTTTTTGTTTTATTAATGTGTCCATCTTAATGGGTCAGTGTGGTGTTTCCATACCTGTGTGCAGCAAGAACTAATCAGATCCAGCCTGCTTCATCCCCCACACCCTTCCCTGCCTCCACTGATGGCTATTCTGCATTCTGATTCACTTTTCTTGATGTCCACATGAGAGAACATGTGATACTTATCTTCTATGTCCAGCTTAGCTTACTTAATCATGCCCTCCAATTCTGTATGTTGCTACAAATGACAGGATTGCATTCTTTTTTATGGCTGAGTAAGACTCCATTTTGTACCCACACCAGACTTCCCTTGTCCATCCATCTGCTGATGGGCACCTAGGCTGATTCCATGTCTTGGCTATCGTGGACAGGGCTGCAATAAACTCGGGCATGCAGGTGCTGCTCTGGTGTGCTGATTTCCCTTCTTTGGGATTTATGCCCAGGTGGGTTGCTGGATCATGTGATAGATCCACTGTCACTCTTCTGAGGACTCAGCATGCTGATCTGCACATGGCTGTGCTGATTTGTACTCCCACCAACAGTGGATAAGAATTCCTTTCTCCCCTAACTTGCCAGCATTTATCATCTTATTAATAATGGGCATTCTAACTGGGCGAGAGGTCTCCTTGTAATTCTGATTTGCATTTTCCTGATGTTGAGCATTTTTCCATAAATTCATTGATCATTTGTATTTCTTCCCTTGAGATTAGTCTATTTAGATCATTTGCCCTTTTTTCTTCTTTTTTTCGTAGTGCCAGCAATGGCACCCATGGCCTGGTGCTGCTGGGCAAGGGCTTTACCCCAGAGCCACATCCCCAGCCCGTGTGCCCACTTTTAAACTGGATTCCTTCCTGTTGTTGTTTCTCGAGTTCCTGGTACGTTGTGGCGTTGACCTCTGCCGCACGTAGCCGTCCCTCCTGCAGACCGTCCCTCACTCTGCTGACGGCGCCTTGGCCACATGGAAGCTCTGGAGCCCAATGCCATCCCGTGGTCTGGGTTTGCTCCCGCTCCCTGTGCTCGTGGAGTCCTAGCCAGAAGATGCTGCCCGTGCCCGCGCCTGGCAGAGTTTGCCCCGTGTCCTTCAGGGGGTCTCGAGTTTGGGCTCTCAGGTTCCATCTCTGATCCACACTGAGTTGATTTTTGTGTGGAGTGAGAGGTAGGGGTGGTCTCCAGCTTCTGCATGGGGCAGAATCACCATAAGAAAAAAAAAAGAAAGAATCTAAAAGAAAATAAAGGAAGAGAAAAGAAAAAAAAATTATAAAAAAATAAATAAATAAAAGGAAAAGGAAAAGGAACCAGCAAGCCATAGACTGGGAGAGAATATTTGCAAAATACCTACCAAGAAAGAACTTACATCCACATATACAAAGAATTCCTTCAACTCAAAAAAAGAAAAGCAACTCGTTTTTAAAAAGGCAGCAAAGAATTTAAACAGAACTTTCATCAAAAAAGATACGCAAATGGCCCATGAGGACATGAGTTTCCAACATCATCCGTCTTCAGAGAAATGCAAACTAGAGCCAAAAATGCGCAGGGAACAAAAGCGTTGAAAGTGACTCCTGTCTTCCCACTTCCGGTCAAGATGCAGGAGCGGGACCAGGTCTACCCTCCTCCCTGAAATGACCCCACCCCCACTGTGGGGGGGGTGATGTGCGAAAGGACACTCCTGGCAAATCAGACTGTGGGAAGGGCGAAGCCTAAGGACGGGGAGGGAGGGAGGGAGGTGAGCCAGTGGCGCCCAGCGCCAGGCCTGGAGCTCCAGGCTGTGGAGCAAGGCAGCCAGCTCCCCAGAATCTCCCCCAGCTGAGGACACAGCAGGGTCTGCAGAGGGGGAGGCCCGAGAGCTCTCCAGACACCCAAGTGCAGCACGGAGAGAACTGGGCTCTGCGGAGGGTCCCTGTCAGTCATCTGAGGGTCACCTGAGGCCGGAGAGAGGACACAACTGTCAGAGGTCACCTGGCGCCGAGCAGTCGAAGTCCGCGAGCCCCAGCCCTGGGGTAACGAGCCCCATGAAGGCAAAGCAGGAGATCAAGCTCTGTGTCCCCACACTGAGACACGTCCTTGGAAGGGAACTAACTCGCAGGACACTGAGCACATGAGTCCAGCAGGCACCATGCTGCCAACCTGTGGCCCAGCGCACCCGGGAAAAGTCGTCTCCTGCCAGAGCCTTCATGACCCACCGCTGCCCACCGCTGCCCACCGCTGCCCAGGGCTCCCTCACCCCACTCCCAGCCCTGGGACTTCTCCTGCCCGCCATTCCTGTCAGTACTGCTGTGCAGGAATCGGGCAAGAAGTGGCAAAGGCAGGCGGCCCTTGAGTGGGAGAAACAACTTCACGTTAGGCCACGGCTGGCGGAGATCAGCACTCCGGGTCTGAGCGTCCCTCACCACACTTACAGGCTGTCTAGTGTCATGAATTTTATGGTCTAAAATGATACATGGTGTGCACAAGTTTTCAAAAAAAAAAAGAAAGAAAAATGATATATGATTGTGTTTGAGAGTTTTCAAGAAGGAAGCGAGCTTACGGAAAGCAGAGTGGGATAAGGTGACTGGCCCTCTTTGAAGGCCTTCGGTTGGCCTTGGGCCTGGGCCTTCACAGGGGCATTTAGACTTCAAAGGAAAGTGGTTAACTCCTAGGGAAAGAGGAAGGACGCAGGCAAAGTCCAAGCACAACACCACACACCGGAATCTCTCACGAGAGATTTACTGTCAGTAGCACACGGGTCAACAGATAAGGCTGTCCCCAGGAGAGCAGCAGCGTGTGGGTTCTCACAGAGCAGTTTTATAGCCCGCAGTAGGAATTTCTGTGCATGCTTAGGGGTTGCATTAGCGGCTAGGGTAGGGTTGACCTCATAGTAATAGTCATGTTTTACAGGAAGCCAAGCGGCATAGCCTCAGAATCGAAACTTAGGAACCCCACAGGTAAAATGGCTCCCAACCTAAAATGGTGGAACGAATGCCAATAGTCCTTCCTTTCTGTTTTCATAAATACCAGGGATGGGACTTTCTTCTGTAGCGTCTTCCTGCTTGTTAGGGGCAAAGAATATCACTCCTGTATAAAGGGGATTAGGGAGGGCTTTAGGGGGGAGCAGAGTTCTTGGAACTGGTCTTGGTTTTGGGTGTCAGGGGCTGGTAGTCTTGAAGGAGAAGTGGTTGATTGACGGATTGGTTGGTGAACTTGTGTGTGTCCGCCAGCTCCCGAATGTGTGTATCTGATCTTGCAGGAACTTCTGTAGGCAATTTAGCAGGCATGGTCCTGTTTAGGAAGATCTGTAGGCCTTAAACCGACCCAAAATTTCTGACTCTGGCAGTTTCTTTTGATGGTTATCAGGCACTCCTGCCTAAGAATCTCTTTTATAGCCTCCAGTCTCACTTATTCTTGGGGCTAATATAAGTGTTTATCTTAAGTTACTCTTAACTATTGTTTCTTCTTTTAAATGCCTAGGAATGGCTATGTTTTGGTTTTAACTGTTTTGTTAGGTGTTCAAGATCAAACTTGTCAAATTGACCTGTTCCTGTCTGTTGTTAAGAGTCAGCTGAGTTCCCAAAGGGGTCACTCATGGAGAACTTAAGAGCAAGTCCTTAGCTCCTTTAGTGCCATCTGCTAGGTAGGGTCTCTGTGATGAGGTGGCTTCCCTTGGAAGCATCAGGGATGTCTCCCTTTTCCAACAACCCTCCTCTTTGCAGCAGGTACACTGATTGGCTTTCTGTTCTCCAGTGGCCTCATTAATCTCCCTGATTGAGAGATCATGTGACCTAGAGTTGCAAAGCTCCTTAGAGAAGCTTTCCCATTCCCTGGGTTCAGGCTGACTCAGAGGGCAAGAGCCAAATTCTGGTTTTACTGGCCCTTTTGTGTTAATCTTGATCTTAAACTTGATCTTAAACATCCAGCAAACCAACCTCACCAGTCTTAAAGTAAGAGTACTGGGTTTTAACTTTAATGTCTATAACCTTACAGTCATTTATCCTTTTATGTAACTGGGGTCTATATTAATACTGGAAGCTACCATTTTATCCTATCTATCCTATAGGTGATGGCTTATTATCTCAGGTTACTTAGGTTGTGTGTTCTTGAAGCAGTACCTCTGCAAAACATTAACAGGTAACAGTTTTACAAAATGAAATTAGCAAGAGTAAAAATATATTCAGCTTACATAATAGCTATCCTGAATTTTGACTGAGTTACACATTATATCCCCTATTTGAGATTTCAACAAAAACAAATCTTTTGAGTACAACTTTAAATGAGCAGGAGCCTGGTCTCCTGTGGAGTCATTCTGACATGCAGTGTGGGAGGCAGAGCCTTATCTCAGGTAAGGTGGGGTCTTCACAAATCTTAGGTAAAGTGTTCTAGTTCTGAAGTTGGTCTTTGGTTCTTTCTTAAACTTTTACAAAGTTTACGTATATTGTTTCCTGAGTCTATATGTACATTAGTTAGCACAAATAACATTACATCTAAAACATGAATCAGAGAAAGGCTGAGAGAGCTTTTAACTTTCCTTTTTTTTTTTTTTTTTTTTTTTTTTTTGCGGTGCTGGGGATCGAACCCAGGGTTTACAAGGCAAGCACTCTACCGACTGAGTTATCTCTCCAGCCCTTAACTTTCCTTTTGTGTGGAAAAGTGGCAAAATGCTCTCATGTTTCATGATATTAACCTTTCAACAGATCAGAATCTCATTATCTTTTAGAAATACATTTACATTTTTATCCCAGTGTAAAATGTAACATAAGGTTCAGATCTAGTTACAGAACATTAAATGATATAAATAAATCCCCAATAAAATTTAATATTCTTATAAGTTTAAAACTACCAAATTTAGTTTGGAGAATAGCAGCTTGATTAATTTTCTGCTTTAAAGACTTGTATACCTGGAAGATATGAAAACATTTAATATATAAAGAAGAGTAATAGCACAATTATCTTGATGTTTTTATATTAAACAAGTTTGGCTTTTAAAGAAAAATGTAGACTCTGTAACCTAGTACAATACTCATAATTGTCTACGCCCTAATTTTTAAGATTAATTGCTCTAAAGAATAAAACTTAACAGACACAGTATTAAGAGTAAATTAGTGTTTTTAAGAAATCTTTGTCAATTTAACATATGGATTAAACATTGGTTTATATCAGTACATTAGTATTTGACCTTAAGGGAAAACCTTAAATAGCTTTAACTGATTGTCTCACAAACATATAACCAACTTAGTTACATACAAACTCGCTGAAATTTGCCCTTTACTTACATATACTTTCTTAGCACTTACTTAGACCCTCATGTATTCTTACCCAGAAGCATTTTCTTTTCCCTTCTACTAAATATATTTCCATACCTTTTATTTTCTTTCCTATCAGTTGACCCCTTTTTTGTTCACATTCTGAAACAACCCTTATGAAATTTCTGAATTTAGATGAATTACTCCATTTGAATAAGATGAAATACTTTATGCTATTTACAGTACTCTAATTGAAGCACAATTGAAACTTTTGGAGCCCTTGTACATAGAATCCCATCATTTGTTTACCAATTTATGAAAACACAAATGATGTTCAAGTATATCACCTCATGGACTTTAAGGAGTTGAGTACTTGGTGTGATATTTAACAGTTAGTACTTTAACATTGTAAATTAATCAGATGTCTCTAACAAACACATTTGAGTAATCCCATACATGTCAAATCTACTTTACTTATTTCACTGTAAAAACCAAGATATCAGACCAGTGTATTGAACAGTATCTGCCATCTCTTTCCTGTTGAAGAAAAGACCTGGAAACAATGGATTAGACCTTTTACAGACATTAACATTTTATTAGTTTAACCACCTAGAGAGACTTGTGAGTTAAGTAATTTTAAAGATATTTTACCTTTATTTGTTTACTCAATTTAAATTGAACCATTTTAAATCACATGAATTCAAGGTATCTGGATCCATTTTTAAATTTTAATCCATGAGGACTTGTTAAATATCAATCTTTATATCATGTACATGATATTTGTACACACATATATTGACAGACAACATGATATACACATAACACAAAATCAAAGGCCTTGTAGCTTTTTGTAGGTGAATCTCCATTGCAATGTAACAGATGTTCAAAAACTAGTTGAATAAAAATAGGACTGATCAAAAAATATAGAATTTAAGGAGAAAAAAAAGAGTCCTGGAAAAATGACACAACCATTAATTATTTAGTAAAGCACCATACAATTTATTTTTTAGTTTAGATTAGTTGGAGTGCATGTAAAAGACACTTTTTCCTTTTTTTTCTTGGGTTTGAGACTGGTCTCCTACTGAGCCTGCAGGCTTCTTCCATTTACATTTCAATGTTAAGTCTTGACTGAGAACTGGAAGGAGCTGAGAGAGATTACTGGTTCCAGCAGAAACTTGATGCCTAGGGCATTTTAAGCATTTTTTTTCAGTTGCTAATCAGACAGGTGTGCTTTTGAGAATGAATCCACTATACTAAGCTCCTTATTGAGATATGCCATTGGCTATTGAGCTGGTTTGTCCATGATTGCCTATCCAGTGTTTTGGGATACTATTTTTAGGGTTACTTTTTCTCTCAGTGACAAACAGGTTAAATCCATCCTAACTATTGAACCTGTTGATGGCATAATTCAGCTTTCTTCTTTGAGATCGTACAACCCCTGTCAGCTAAGAAGTTAGGAGCTCTGTAATGGCCTTTTGACATTCCTCCCAGGGGGAGTCACACAAAAGGATGAGGCACACACTGGAGAACAATTATAGGTATTTTATCTCTGAATTTTGCTAAGTCCTTAGCTAGGGTTTGTCTGAACAGGTGAGGGCTATCTCCAAATTCTTGAGGCAACACTGTCCAAGTTAATTGAGATACATTATCTTGCTCCTTAAAGGTAAACAGATATTGTAATTGAGTCTAGGGTATACAGGAAAAGGCATCTTTTAAACCTAACATAGTAAACCAAGCAGCAGCTGGAATCCCAGATAACAGTATGTGGATTAAGAACCACAGGGTGGAGGGAAATTACTGCTTCATTAATTGTTTTAAGGTTTTGGACTAGGCAGTTGGCTTTTGAACTCCTAAAATGGGTGAACTGCATGGGCTGTTGCAAGGCATTAAAAGTTTCAGTCAGTTGAGGTTCTGAATGATCTTTATTTAATAAGTCCTTTTTCTTGTCTTTATGCTCCCTTTCTTTCTTTTCCTCTTTATCTCTATTATAAAAAATGGAAGATGTAAGGTAGAGGAGATCACCAAGGGATTGATCAGGGACATATGACAATTTTTGTAATTTCCTCTAAATGTTTGGGACCAACTGAATGATAAATTTACCTTTAAAAGTAGGTGGCCCTCTATGGATTCAGGATTCAGGGTGCTGTGCTTTATTATCACCTTTCTGAATCTCTCCATGAAAACAGCAGGACTTTCCTGAAGGCCTCATATAATAGTTTCCCAGTCATCCTGTTTATCATTTGGATCCCAGTTAGGATTCTTTCTGGGAACTGCCTGTGCTCTAGATGGTTACATAATAGCATAATCTTTCTAGGTGAAGTCAAATACCTGGCATACTTTTTGAAACATCTCAATATATTTATTTGGATCCTCAAAAAACCTAAATTTATTTTTATCTGTCTTAGGTTGGGGGGTCCCCTTGATTTTCCTCCCTTAGTAGGTGATTCCTTAAGGCTTTCTCCTCTCATGGTAGAGGTTATTGGTAACATATGAAAGGCACTTTTCTTGATCATTTGTAATTTAGCAGTATGCAGGCTAGTGGTGAACCTGGCAATACTGTTGAGAGAGAAACTCCCGTCTGAGTGAGTAGTAGTATTAGGAACATCTCCCTGTGTTTGAGCTTCGTTACAATCCAGGGAAGCCTCTCTCTCACTACCTGGCTTTGCCAAAGTTTTTTCTGGCCTTCTTTGGCAAAGTGCTAGGGTCCCAGTTTGCCCTGTACCAAGAGACCCTTGGAGGATTCAGATTTAAGGCATTACTGCTTTCCTCCCTGCCACTATAAACTCCTAAACTCCTAACTATGAGAAAAACATGACAAAAGTAAAAATTGTGCATTTTTGCCTATTTTTTGCCCTGTAGACTAAAGTAATCTCTGGAAGGTGAGGGCACATCTATTGGTTGTTAGGTGTGTAACACCCTTTATTGGAGGGTCTCACCATCGGGCTTATTTTAAATGCCTCCTTCTTGCAGCTTAAAGAGAACACAGTGAGCACATTTAAGCACAGGAACAGTAATGGGGAGACTCTAGATAGACTAGTGAAGGCTAACTATGTGAACAAAGGGAACCTGGGCATTTTCTTACTGATCACCCCAGGTCTTTTTAGCAGAAGGTTGAGATCAATAGGCAGGGGTCTTAGCAGCAGGGTCAAAATCAGGATTTTTCAGGAGGGTCCTGGGTTCTAGGGGTCTTAAGGGCTAGTAGAACCTGGGCCGGAGAACAAGAGGAGCAGAGGGATGGCTTGGAACAGAGGAGGGATCCCTATCCATTTCCCCAGCACTCACAAAGGTTGGAAAGGTCCCTCAAAATGTAGGGATCCAGGGTGCCATTAAGCGGTCATTTGGAGTCATTGTCTAAGGTATAGAGGGGCCAAATTTGGTTGCAAATACAAACTAATTTTGTGCCTTTGAGTCAGGGGTAAGACAGAGTGAGTCCAAATTTGTCAAAAGGCAACCCAAAGGGGTGTCTGAGGGGTGGCGGAGGTGGCTGCACCCACGGCAAGAGAGAGCCTGGTAGGGCACAGCAGAGGCCTCCCTCTGTTCTCTTGCACCGAGTGAGAAGGTGCTGACCGCTCTGGGAGTCTCAGGACGGTGGTAGCTGGGGCTCAGGCCCGTAGGGGTTCTCGGCGCCTGGCCCAAGGGCTTTGAGCGGGAAAAGTGACCGAGACCCGTAGAGAGGGTCTGTTAGCAGGGTGAGGCCCTCTGGACCCACGGACTCGGGCGACGGTGGGGATCAGCCGTGGCCCTGGAAGCCTTGGCTCCTGGTCAAGCAAAGACGCGGGGGAGTGCTGGACCTTCCGCAGTCACCTCCCGGGAGCCACGGGCCGTTCGGGTCCGCCGAAGGCAGGGGAGCCGGTGGTGGGTGAGGAGTCGCGCTTAAACGGAAGGTGACTCATGGGAGGGCGGCCTTAGACCGAGGTAGGACCCCAGGGCAGCTCAGATCCCCGGAGGGAGAGCGAGCCACGCGAGAGCCCATCAGAGTCACGGCACCGAGGGAAGGACCCACGGGAAGTCCGGAGTCAGAGCACCACGCCACACACAAGTCTCACACACCGGCAGGCGACAAGGCTGTCCCTGAGAGCAGCAGTGCGGGACCTCGCAGGGCAGTTCATAGCATGCAGTAGGAATGTCTGCACATGCTTAGGGGCCACATCGTGGGCTGGGGCAGGGCTGACCTCTGCGTCTTGCGGGAAGCTAAGCGCATTGCCGCAGGGTCGAAACTTAGGAGCTCCCAACATAACGTGGCGGATCTGAGACTAATAGAAGGTCCTTTAGGACCCAAAAGACAGGAGTGAATGGTGCTGTTCAGGTTCCCTGAAAACCAGCCGGCCGGACGGAGGAGGGGAGAGCCCCTCTGCCTTTCCCAGCGCGTCTTCAGGGACGGGTCCTCAGTGTGTTTTGTGGCCCGGGTTGTATGACACTGTCCGTCTCCTTCCTTCAGGACGTGGCCTCTGCTTCTCAAGGAGGCAGCCAGCCTTCTCACGGCCCAGCCTGGCGGATGGATGGGAGGCACCGGGGGTGACAGGGGTGTTTCCTCTCCCGCCCCCTCCTCGCCTCCCAGAGCGAGGGTTTGCGCAGAGTGGAAGGGGTTTCCCTGGGGCTCGGCGCCTCCACACGGGAAGGGTGCGTGGTGGAGACTGCTGGTCCCTCGCAGGCACGGGGCAGCGCTTGGAGCAAGCCGGCCGGACCCAGTCCCTGCAGTTCAGTCAGAGGTAAGGCCGCTTCTTTTTCCTCCTCACAGGACCCATCCTTGGGAGGACTCAGGAGAGTGTCACAGAACACCCCGCAGGGGCACATGCCTGCGTGCCTGGGGAAAGGACAGCAAGGCAGGGAGGACGAAGGGTCCCCGCAGCAGACACTAGCAGCACCCTCCACCTGGCTCTGCTCCTGCTTCGGCGCTCCTGGGCCAGTGGTCTGGTTCCCCGAACACTAGAGGGCTTCCAGACACCCTGCGTGGAAGTTCTCGCCTTGAGTCTGTTCCGATAAGATCCTTCCCAGGTAGTCTTCACCGAACTTGAGGACCTGCTGCTGAAGCAAGGCTGGGACTCTCCTCGGTGGTTGGACAGCAGCCTTGCTACCCAGTCCTGCCGACTCCTGGAGAGACGCCTGACGTCTAAGCACCGCGCTTTCTGCTCGCCTGCCTTCTACACCCGGCACCCGCTGGAAGCAAACAGGGATGGCTGGTGTTCGCCTAGTGTCCCTGCCCTCCCCAATGCCCAGGGCTCCGGTCTTCTCCACGTGCCCGTGACCAGGTGCTGCTGCACCCCAGGAGCTCCAGCTGCAGTGGACATCCCTCTTACCTGACCGCGCCTTACCCTCAGGGATGGACAGGCCTGCATCTCGGCACAGCGCCCCCATCACAGGGCTCGAACCCATAGGACTGGATACAGAGAGAGGAAGAAGCGGGTACTTGGCTCTGAAGAGCCTCCTCCCTTTACTGCCATAGGAGCCTCACCTCTTGACACCTCAGTGTCCCACTGAGCCGGGAAACACAAGGTCTGCGTAGGCCATGGGTTTACATGAGGCTGTGATTGTCAAGTCTCTGCCCTCCGGGTCCACAGCGGTCAGTGTGGCTCTCCACGGAAGCCTCCGTCACGCAGAGCCTGGTCTTCAGTTTCCTTAGCAGCTCTGTGTCTAAGCGCGTGCACAAGCTACTCTCTGTCCTGCTCTGCAAGGGGCTTCACAGAGGTGCCTTCCCGCTGCTCAGCTCTGCGGCCACGTGCTGGGGCCGTGGTGGGTGCGCCCTGAGCACCCACAGTTCCTCGCGGGCCTCGAGACTGTGCTCCACGTGGCTTGCAGCCAGCAGGGACCTACAGCACTGCCATCACGCTGTGTCTCCTCCCACATCAGCCCAGTCGGCCACACAGCTGGGGTGACCTGTCTGAAGGCAGCTTCTGAAGACAAAGAAGGCTGCTTACAGAAATGGATCAGAAATCGCATTTCCTGCTGTCTCCCAGCGTCCATGGCTGCACAAGTTCAGGAACGTCATGTCTTCGAAGGTGTATCTTGATGTCTTTCAACTTTCTTGTCGGGCACAGTGGTGCATGCCTGTAATCCAGCGACCCAGGAGGCTGAGACAGGAGGATGGCAGGTTCAAGGCCAGCCTCAGCAAGCTAGTGAGGCCCGAAGAACTTAGTGAGACCCTGGCTCAAAATTTTTTAAAAAAATGTGCTGCGGATGTGTCTCATTGGTAAAGCACTCCTGGCTAAATCTCTAGTACCCTCCCCATCTACCCCCCAAATAAAAGCATTTCAATAATTAAATTTTTAAAATAATATTTACTTTTGCAAATGGAAACTCAATTTTTTAAATCAAGGAGTGACGATGACAATAAATACAGGAACCCAGCATGAACAAGGCTTTGACGTGTCTTCCTGACACATTGAATGTCAGGGCACCCAAGGAAAAATAGCAAAGCAAACAGAATTCTTCAAACTTTACAGAGTCCCAGATGCTTCTTCTTGTGTCTGCCAAGAACTTACTGCCCTGCACAGCCGCAGTAGGGCAGCCTCTGGCTCCAGTTGTTAGCTCCATTTTCTGCAGATCTACACAAATTTTCAAAAAAATTGATTTTTGCCTCAGACCCCCATCTGTATGACTGCATGGCCCAACCTTTAAAACGAGGACGGAGGTTGACTCTCTCTCATTCCAGTGACCCTCATCCCTAAGATGCTTCCGTCACTTCAAGGAATTGGGTATCTGTGATCTTCTGAATCAGGTTGTTGGACACGAAGGCAAAACGATTCTCTTAAAGCTCCTTGAACTTTGAAGTACCTGCATATGCATCGTAACAAGAAAGACTTGTAGGAACCTGGTGTCCCCTCAGCCCCTTGCTGCTGGGCCACAGTGCAGAACCGGTCCTTGTGGCCATCCTCCTGAGACTAGCGCTGTGGCCAGAGATGACTAGAACCCCTGCTCCATCCTAGCACTGACCCCTGGGGAGGCCTCTGCTCTGGCTTGGGTCTGACCTTTTCTGAACTTCATGAAAGACAAAACTGACTTGATTCACCCTTTTTTCTTTGTCAGATTTGACACTAAACAGCCATTTAAAAATTTAGCCACTCTTAGTTTCAGACTCTCTGATTATACAGTGTTTCAGAAATGCAGGGAAGTGAGAGAATACAGTACTAATCTCCCACCTACCCATCACCCAGCCCCCGTCTGTCTGCCCCCAGCCCACCCTGGTCCCACCGTGCCCCTCCCCCCATGTGACTTAAGGCCAAGTCCAGACCTCAAGTCATCAGGCACCTTTATATGTGAATCTCTGAAAGGAACGACCTTTCCACAGCGAGACCAGAAGCTGACCTCGCGTCTGACCTCGCGTCTGAAGCACCCTGACTGGCCTCAAATGTCCAGGGTGTGCGTTTCCTGCCGCCTCAGACTGCCACCACTTCTCCTTCAACTGATTAGTGGAACTCGGGGTTCCCCTGCCTGGGGTCTCAGAGCTCACCCATGTGTGAGGAGATGCCCGGGCCCTCTGCCCCCCACTTCCTTCAGAGGCCTGCCTGGACTCGGGTCCCATGTGCTGCCCTGGAGTGCTGCCTAGGTAATGTTCTCTCTCCTCTGAGGATGCCCACGACCTCAGGGTCCCTCTTGTGACATCGACAACCCTGTGTTCCATGCTGTGAGTTGCTCTTTCAGTGGGTCTTGCAAAGTGGCAAGTCTCTCTCGCTCTTTTTTCACTCGGTAACTATAACCCTTATAAGAGAAGTATCCCTTTAAGTGGAGCTTGGTGACCCAGTTGTACCGTTTGAGAAGGCAAGGAAGGGCAGGATTTTGTTCTACAATGAGTTGGTGCCATCATGAAGTCATCGAGTTAAACATTTGATGAGCTCGAATCCACTCTGGCTGTTATTTGTATTAATGCTCAAGTCATCTCGTCCCATGTTGGCCAGTGAGAAGCACTTTTTTTTTTTTTAATTAACAAAAATTGTATAATTTAGGGTCTGGGGATGTAGCTTAGTGACTGAGTGCTTTCCTGGCATGAGCGAGGCCCTGGGTTCTTTCCCAGTGTAGCAAAAATTTCAAAGTAGAGTGTGATGGGAGGGTGTGGCTTGCATGCACCGAGCAGACTGGCGGTTCACACACGCATTGCCTAACTTATTGTATTTTTTTGTGGTGAGAACACTTGAAATTTACTCCCGAGCATTTGTCTACCAGCTCTCACCTGCTGTCACCGAGCCGTGCCGTAGTTCACTGGGTGACTGACTCCGTTAGTCCCACTGAAATCTGGTCTCCTGGGGCGTCTCTCCCGGCCTGCTGCCCCAGCGCCTGGCAACGGCACTCTGCTCCCACCTCCTGTGGGCTCAAGGATCTTAGATTCCACCGTCCATGGTCTGGACGCTGGACGGCTCCAACACAGGTGCTGAAACGGTCCTCAGTGCCAAAGTAGTGGGCAGGGCCGAGGGCAGGCCGAGGTCAGGAGGGCTCTGCGGCACAGTGGGCCTGGAGCCTGGGGAGGCCGGAGGAGAAGGAGGCCCTGCGCTCCCCCAGGAGGGGCCAGAGCAAAGGCACCAGGAAGCAGAGCAGGCCTCACCAGACGCGGACCTGACTGGGCCTCCCAGCCCCCAGGACGGCGGGGAGCACAGTTCTGTTGCCTCTGTCACCCCGTCTGACGTGCCACTGCAGCACACCTTGGCCTGAGACGCGCACACGAGGTTGGGAGACGTGGGTCCGCCTGAGACGTGGGTCCCGGGCGCACCCACGCTTCCTCCACCCCTGCTCTGTGGCGGACTCTCGGGGGATCCACGCCTGGCCTTTGGGAACGGTGCTGAAAGGGGTGTGGGCACGGCTGTGTTAGCTCTTTGCAGAGTCCTCCCTGACAGACAGCTGTCAGCTCCTCTGGACACGTGCGGGGGAGAACTGGGCTCTATTTTTAACTGTCCAGGGTCCTCTGTGCTCTACTGGTCCACCTTCTGTCTGCTGCATCCTCACCAGCACTAGTCACATTTTCTCTCTTTTGCTGACAGCTGTTCTGACAGGTGAGTGACGTGTGGGGACGTTCAGGTTGGCTCCCGTCAGTGGTTTTGAAGTGTCCCTGATGGTGGGGCAGAGCCTTGCCCGAGTCTGGCAAGGTGTCCAGCTTCCCTGTGGATTCCTGCTTCAGACCTCAGATCCCTGTCTCTCCCGAAAGCTCGGCTCCTCTTGTTGGAAATGGCACCAGGGAACTGCCCTCTGGGCACCAGAGGCCAGGCCACTCGCCAAAGGCAGCGGCTTGCTTACCCTTCTTGGTGGCTCAAGCTGCACCTGGCCCTAAAGTCACCTGGTTATTTGACAACCCAGGATCTGGATTCTTGCTTCCTACAGTGCTGTTGCATCTGTGTCCTCTCCAAAACTAGGGCCTTAGGAGCCATGAGCTTTCTCACCGGAGTCTGGAGTTCCTATCATGGGGCTGGGGCTGTAGCTCCATGGCAGAGCGCTTGCCTAGCACATGTGAGGTGCTGGGCCATGGTGGTAGATGGAGAGCAGCTTCCCCTCTCCAAGGCGGGCCGCCCCCACGGCTTCTCGGTACAGCCTGTTCCCAGAGAATCAGCCCATGACTGGTCACGACGGAGAGTATCAACACCCTTCCTTCAGGGAGAGGGAAAGGACTTTTTCTCATCAGAACAGACAGTACCCTGAATGTGGATCCTCATTAACTGGCACTGTCTACGACCGTAGGGTGCCTTGTTCCCCGCGCAGGGATCACGGGATGGGTGGGATGGTTCCTCTCATCTCATATCTGGCAATTTGGCTACAGGGGTTGAACTTCTCATTCCCACCCCTCTGGGCCTGGCTGGCGCTGGGGTCTTGGCCCAACGAGGACAAACATGAACCTGGCCATTTGTGTTTCCTGCTGCCCCTGAAACTAAGGGATCCAGAGAGCAGAACTGTTGCTGGGCCACAGACCCTGACCACAACATGGAGATTGCATGGCTACTGCATCAGGACTGAGCAAGCCCAGGTCTCACCCCGCAGACTCTCCAGGACACCCTCAGCCTCCCCAGGTCCCCTGCTAAAGTCAGTGGAAAGCCTGGGGCAGCCATGAGGACCGTGCATCCAGAAGAGGACTGCAGCTGGCCCCTGCAGAAACGCTAGCAGAAGACCTGGCACCAAGCCTTCAGAAGGAATCAGTCACAGGATCCGCCTGTTGGGTCGCCGGCTGACCAGCCTGCCCTTCCCCACAGGAGCTTATGAATGAGCTGTACAGACTCGTCGTCACGGGTTCTGTGTCTGACACCTGGCTCTGTCTGTTTGGATGGCTGTTCTGATGTTGCATTTAGATCCTCCCCGCTAGCCTCCCCTCCTGGGGGAGGTCCCCCTCTGGTGTCACACACGAGGGCATGGGAACTCTAGCACCCCAAAGGCAGAGGGGAGCCTTGGCATCAGCCCTCCCATAACCTGTCTCCCAGAGGACACAGAGCTCCCAGCTGTCCACCGCTCTATAAAACTGCACTTTGTTCAAGATTTCAAATGTACTGACATAAAATTATTCATAGTAGTCAGGCACTATGACACATCCCCGTAATCCCGGCAACGCCAGAGGCTGAGGCAGGAAGATCACAAGATCTAGGCCAGCCTGGGTAATTTAACAAAACCCTGTCGCAAAATAAAACATTAAAAGGGCTGGGATGTAGCTCAATGGTAGAGCACCCTGGGTTCAATCCTTAGCATCCCTAAAATTATTTATAGTATTCTCATGGTTTTTAAAAAAAATCTCTGCTCTATAGTTATATTTAGTTTTTTCATTCCCAATATTGCTTGTGTCTCCTACCTTTTATCTATCTCCTTAGACCATTGTTAACTTCAATACTAGTAGCAGTGTCTAGTTCTATTGATCAATTTTTATTTTATTTTATTTTATTGGTGCTGGGGATTTAGGGTCTGTGCATGCTGGGCAAGCACTCTACCACTGAGCGACACCCCCAACCCCGTCTTCAAATTATTTTCTTCTTTCCTCCCTTCCACTTTAGATTTATCCTAGCACTCCTTTGATAACTTTGTGATATAAAAGCTTAATGTATTTCTTTTCACACTGTCATTTTTAATACGTGCCTGTTAAACCATAACTTTGCAGCTTAACTCTAAAGTGTAACTTAATCTCAGAAGTTCAGATATGTACTCTTATTCAGATGTAAATATTTTGTCATTCCTGCTATAGTTCTTTCTTAATTCATGAGTATTTGGGAATATTCTTAAGTTTCTAAACATTTAGATTTATTTTTTAAATTTATTTTTGTCTCTATGTCATTTCTTGAGGTCAGTACAATATGATCAGATAATACAGTTCTACTAGTCAGCCTTTCATTGCTGTGACTGAAATACCCAGCATGAACTTAGAGGAGGAAACGTTTAATTTGAGTTCCGTCAGAGCTCGCAGTCCACAGTTGGCCGAGTCCATCGCTCTGGGGCGGAGGTGAGGCAGGCATCCCGGCAGAAGGCTGTGGCGGAGGAGAGAGGCTCAGTTCATGGTGGCCAGGAAGCAGAGCAAGAGAGAAGGTGCTAGAGACCAAACAAAAACCCCAGAGGCACACGCCCCACCCAGGGGCCTACTTCCTCCAGTCTTGCCCACCTGCTTACAACTACCACCTTTCAAATTCCTAATCCTCACATGGATTAACCTACGAAGGAGGGTGCAGCTGGTACAGTCTCCTAACTTCACCTGGAACAGGCGTGGATTTCTTCAAAGTTAAAACTTCCCTTGTGATCTAGAACTGAGGGCAGGAGTGATGTATGGAAAAAACTTGAATTGAAATGATGAAGTTTTAAACAAAAGAGCTAAAAAGTGACCCAACGTTTATTAGATCTGCTCAAGATCTCATGAAAGGTCAGAAAAGGGAAATTGGGCAGAGCGTGTCTGAAAGCAGTAACCAGAAAGAACAAAATCCTTCACCGTCTCCCAGGGCACAGGGCTGTGATTCAGGCTGTGGAAGGTCAGCAGTTCAAGTCCACCGGGCACGTCAAGGCTGGACTTGAACGTGGAAGGTGGTCAAGGCCAATTCTAGTGCCTTCTCGTCTTTCTTTCCCAGTCTGCTCACCAGCCTCTCCTCCATCTGCCCCTGGGGGACTGAGAATCCTCAGAGGACCTGGCACAACCCTAGCTCCCAGGCAGGCAGAGCCAGGCCCAGTGTGCTCCCCCACCCCCGTGGGTCGCCGGTCCTCCCTGCCTTACGGTGCAATCTCAGGTGGTGTTGAGGGAATATTCTCCTGTAATTAAGTCCCAGGCTGTAGAACAGCAGTAGCAGGAAGGTGGGCAAATCAGAAGAGCAAGGAGGGCCCTCCACACAGTTCCAGGTTCCCCGGGGCACTCGCAGCTGGGCAGTGTCCACATCCGCCCTCCTGAAGCAGGCTCTGGTCTCTCACACCCTTCCGGTGCAGCCACTGGGCCTCCGCTCTGATTCCCTTCTCTTCTCACTTCTCCATCTCAGCCATCGTTCATGATCTGCCCAGTGTCTTATGAAAGAGAAAAGGATAATCTAGTATTTAAAAAAATTAAAAATACACCAGCAATTTTATCTGCAAGTTATCTTTTGGTAATAAAACTAATTTTAAGACTTAAAAAAAATAATGCTCAATTACAAAAAAAAATGCGATTGAAAAGTTCAGCCCTGCTTCACAGAGCACAAGCCACCATCCTGTGAGGGAATCAGAACGGCTGATCCTAGACTTGGTCCCCACAGCTGCTCACATCCAGAAACTTGGGACAAAAGTCACACAGCCGCCATCTGACAACTCTTATCAGACCTGGAAGACAGAGCGCCTCCTGCATACATCAAAGGGTGCAAAAGAAGTAAAGTGGGGGGAAAACAGGATTCATCCAAGAGCGCACATTATCCCCAAATGGCTTTACACTCAGAATCGCTTTCTTGGGCCTAACTCTCCTTGACTGGAGAGGTGTTTTCCTTCAAAATCCTGGTCTGCTTCCATTCCCAGTGTAGTACAAATTTCTGGATTGAGTTCACTTTGCTCCCACAGAAGTGTGTCAAACAAGCCTTTCCTATTTCAGACCATCCTCTGGGTTCCTGAGAAGATGGCAATCTTCCCCTGCTCTGTATTTGACAAGCAGCAAATGCTCTTCCTGGGTTCAGTTGTTGGGCTGCACCGAGGAAAACCCAGCACGTCTAGAGCTGACACTGCTGAGCCACTGGGTGGCAGTCCTGAGCTGCAGCGTGGAAAAAAAGAACCAGAAAAGCGAACCGGAAAGTGAGGAGCAGTAATGTTTAGGTAGATAACACGAAGTCACCAGAGACCAACCACTTTCAACCGCCAAGATCAAAGGAAGTGCAAAGAACCATGGCAGGAGGAAATGGAGGAGGCACCTGGAGCTCGGACTCCAATATCCCAAAGTGCTTAGGTAAAATTGGTACCCAAGCGTCCCTCCTTCCTGTCACCAAGGTAACCTGCCCCACTGTGTGCTGACCGCCAAGGGTGACCTGTACTGGTGGTGGGCTCGATGCACTGACTCTTTCTCCAGGAGTTCAAGATAAAGCCCCAGAACTGGCAATGTCCTGCTCTGCACACCAGCCTTGGATTAACGCCAGGCTGCCGTTCTCTGCTCCTGTCACGTGGTGAAGGAGGGCTGCTGGAGGTGCCTGCACAGAGGTGTGACTGCTCATCAGGAGGATTCTCAATGCAGCTGGCCAATGCTTTTCCTTATCTGAGAACAGGATCAAGATGTCCCGCCCCTCTGATATCTTGATATCCCACAGAGCCCATGTGGTCCCAAACACTCAGATTCTCACTTTCCAGCCCGTCCACATATAGCCCTGCCCCCACACTGGCTCCTCGTTGTTTGCAGCTCATCCTTATCCCAGGACCTCCAACCACAAGAAAGAAGACAGCAGCCCCTCCTCTCCCCTCCGAGGGTCCCCCAGCATTTTGCTCCTTGAGTCAATTTCTGCATCTCCATGAACATTTTACCCCAGCATGCTACTGTATGCAGACAGAGAAGAGTTGAAGTCGCCAAGCAAATGGCATGGAAATTCCTTTCATGATGACTTGTTAGAAAAAATGACTGACAAGTCCGCTGCGATTGAAGGGAGACCTTGCGTGCGGGATGACCCCTCAGCTCTAGACAGCGGAAGCCCAGCCTACTCTGAGGGAGGCCCTGGAGGAGGAGCCAGGGCGGCAGGGGCAGTGCGCCTGCGCGGCTCTCCATCCCCTGCACCTGCAGCTTTCCTCTGGTTCCTTGTGGTGCAATGGCTCTGGTGCGTTCACGTGAGTGTCCACCTGCTGAAGACTGCCGAGGACCGTGAGTTTGCCCTGTGCTGCCAGAGGACATAGCGGAGGTGACAGAGAGGTGGGTTTGGGAAGTGGACAGAGGGAGGCCTGGGGGAGCAAGCTCTCAGAAACTCGCTGGAATCATGGAAGGGACCCGGCACTATGGCTTTGGACCAGGTGTAGCGACCACTCTCAGAGGAGGGAGCCCAGAGTGACGTTCGCTAGCCCCAGTGTCCAAGGCAGCGCCTCTTCCTTTTCTCCTTTTCTCCTCCAACCATCTGGTGACCGCCGTCTAAAGTTGGGGCCGGGCCCCTAAATCCTCCGCCCTCTGCGCAGTGGCCGCTGCTCTCACCAGCTCATCAGTGGGTCCCCGGGGAACATCCTCGGCGCCTACCTCACGGCACCTCCCTCACCTGGTGCCAGGGACAGCTTCCTGCCTCGCCAGCCCTTCCTCTCACCTTTCCGGAGACCTTCGCCCTGCTGTTCTTCTTCCTACTGCTTATAGGTTGCTTTGGGCAAAGACAAGCCTCATTTCCAACCTCCACCCAGAAGGACCAGCGAGTGGACTGGGGGAAGCTCGCAGGTCGAATGGATTTGATCACAACTGCGTGGTGAACCGGCTGGTGCTGTTAAAACGTGAGCCCTGGGCCGCCAGGACGCCCTGTGATCCCAGCCACCCCAGGGGCCAAGGCAGGAGGATCACACGTCCGAGGCCAGCCTGGGCAACTTAGGGAGACCCTGTTTCAGAAGAAAAGATTGAAGCGGCTGAGGATGTAGCTGAGTGGCAGAGCCTCATGAGTTCCATCCTCAGTACAAAACCAAGATGGAGAAGCAGAGTCAAAGTTGGAAGTGGAGGGAAAGAAGGCCAAGAATCCGCCTGCGTATCATGGAGGATACTGTTAAGAAAGATGTTTGGAGAATAATCTTTCAGTGTTCTGAAAATAAAGGTAGAGTAGTTATGGGGGAGGGCAGATGGTGACCGGCTGTAAGAGGAGGGTGCAGACAGGAGGGAGCCTGTGGAAGTGGGACTGCCTCCGGTTAATACCAGGTCAGATGGCGCTGGGGACGCAAGCACTGCCACTGAGCCACGCCCTGGCCCTGCAGTAGGTCTTTGACAGGAAGAAATAATGGGCAGCACTGGGCTATCTAAATTCCAGCAGCTGACACACGCTCGTGCAGTTTATCCTAACTTCTGCAGAAGGTGCTCTGTGTACTGGCTGCAGGAGCTTCAGCAGCAGATGACCTTCTGACTGCCTTCGCGTCACATTCTAAGCAGAAAACCAGTCCGTTTACTAGACGGGTCTTAGCAGTAAAACTTTCCAAAACAATTTCCCTGGTTTCTTGGGCCAGACACCTTCTCCTTGTTGACTATCTCTTCTTTGGAAAGCTTTGTCCTCATTCAACACTTATTCACATGACTGTGCTAGAGTGTTACTGTAATTCTACCTATTCCAACCCAGAATTTGGGGTCAAAAAAGTTCCATCTTGGACAATATTCAAGAAAATGAATCTGGAAAACTGAAATACAACAATGGTGCATCTATGCCGTAAGTCCACACTGTCCAAAATGACTGCCATGTGGCTTTATGAATATAAATTAATTAAAAGTAAACGCCATTAAAAACTCAAGCTAGGCTTGATGACATGGGCCTATAATACCACTGACTCAGGAAGCTGAGGCAGGAGGATTGGAGTTCAAGACAAGCCTGAGCAACACAGTGACTAAACAGTTTTTTTTGTTGTTTTAAAGTGCTTGGGATGTAGCCCACTGCACAATGCCCTGGGTTCCACCTCAGCACCAAACAATGAACAAACCAACCCTCACGCCCCTAATACACTGGCCACTATGCAAATGCTTGGCTAGTGGCTACTTCGTTGGACAATCAGAGTATTTCCATCCCTGCAGAACGTTCTCTTGGACAGCACAGATACACACATGCACACACACACACACACACACACACACTCCCTGGCCACCAGTTAGGGACTGCAGAATAGCATTAAATTAAAACTTCTTGGCCAGTGCAGGAGCCATACGCGGTCCCTTAACCTCCACCCCCCAGTTTTAATTAATTTGACCATCAAGTTATCTTATTAAGCTAATATGTGTGCAGATGATTTCCCCAGGTATGTGTCAACCACCAGTTCCTGAATTGAGTTGCTAAGGGATGCTGTAACATCTGCTTCTACTAAAAAAAAAAAAAAAAAAAAAAATCATTTGGACACTGCCTTTCTTGGAAGCTGGTAAATGCAACTGAGTTTGGGAATTGCTTCCTACATTTATTTTCCTGTAACTGAAAGACGTATAACATTTAGCAAAACTCACAGTTTCCATAAATGCCATCAGCACATTTTCACGAGCTAGATACTTATACCAGGTCCTAACTGTGCAGTGAACTAGGTGAGTCCCTACACTTCCCTGAGACTCAGTTTCTTTGACCCTTACAAGGGAATTATAATATCAATATCAACAATTTGATATAAAGAGTTAATGAAATACTGAGCAGGAAACTGTGGGCTTCGTGATAAGAGGTGGAAAGGCTGGTTGCTCTGATCAATACACAGTACACATGTATTGGAACACCCCTCTGTGCCCACCAGTAAGTACGACTAAGAAGAAAAGATATTCAGTAAATCAATATGACAATCATGACTGCCACCACCACTGTGGGGACAGGGATAGAAGGAGCCCCTGGCATCTGCAGGGCATGCTGCTGAACACCGTGCAATGCCCTGGGTGCCCCCACAGCCAGGAGTGGTCCCAGCCCAGGTGCCAGTGGTGCTGCAGTGAGCAACCCCAGGGTGACACAGTCAGAGTGTGCCCCAGGTGGATGCAAAGCAGGTGTCCCCGCAGAGCAACACAGGGAATGCCCCAGTGGTTCCCAATAAGCAGGGGTTTCAAGAACCTTCCAATGGGTCTTCATGGTCCAGGGAGTCGGACCTTTCTGCTGAGTCTAGGGGCATCTGTGGTCTGTAAACCTTGTGTTTCTATATTTCAGTTGCTAGTCAGAGAAAAGCCTTGCATGGCCAAGTATCTCAACACTTCTGTTTCTGCTTTCCTGCCTAGAAAGCAACTGGAGGTCCCTCCAGCTTTGCACAAGTGACAGTTCTCAGCACAAGTGACAGTTCTCAGCTGGACTCTCCACCCCAAAGCCCTTACGGTACGGGGCTCTGTCTTCTGTGGGCAATGCACACAGGCAAACAACATGTCACTTACCTGGAGGGCCCTGAAGCCCCGCTCTGGACCCTCCAAGAGCACCTGGGCTCAGACAAAATACCTGAGCAACAGTGCCTCACCAGTTCTGGGTCTCCCTGGACATGATCTGGAATCAGCTGTGTTCTCCCAACCACGAGCACTGTGGTGCCCCCATGCCTCGCTCCCCTGCCCCTTCTTCTTCCACGGACTTGGTTACTTTGCTACTGCTGTTTCATCGAAGGCATCCTGGCTCCTCTCCTGGCTTGGAGAAGCTGATTCACATCGCAGGTGCCCCACGGGTGGACCAGAGCGGCTGCCTCTCTCCTGGGCAGTGCTTGTGGCAACTCCCTCAGACTTCGAGGGCTGCCAAGCAGGTCTCCCTGGAGCCCCCTGGCAGGCAGAGAAGCTTTAAGAAGCTTTAAGAAGCTCCCGGGGCTCATGGAGTGCTTGCCTAGCTCTCGAAGGCCTGGGACCCCTCCACACACACACAGAGTCTTAGGAAGGACCACTAGGGCCGTCTTCTGTTAGACCTCGACTGCCTCAGGATGCACAGCCCTGTGAGCCTGCAGAGCCTGCAGACCTGGAACTGCGGAGCTCAACAAGGCAGCTCCCAGCCACACATGCCATCGGCACTTAGAGGTAGCTTGTTGGAATTAGATGTGCTCGGAGCACATTCTGACTTCTTAGTATTGAAGGGAAAACAAACAGTTCACTGATGATTCTCATATTACCACATGTGGTGGCACACACCTGTGACCTCAGCTACTCGAACGGCAAACCACATCAACAGCAATAGTGATGATTTTCATATGGATTACTTGTTGAAATGATTTGTGCGTGTTTGCGTATGTGTGGTGCTGGGGAGTGACCCCAGGGCCTTGTGCATGCGAGGCAAAGCACTCTACCAACTGAGCTTTATCCCCAGCCCCAAAATGATGATATTTTATTTGTAAGTTTTACATTACAGTTTTCCCATGTTTTCATTGGTGCATTGTGGTTGTACGTGATGATGGGATTTGTTGTTACCTGCACACAGTGTAACGATACAATCTGGCCAGAACAACCCCACAGCACTCCCCCTCCCTCCTCAGCTCCCACCTGCTGCCCTCTTTCCTCTACTGATCTCCCTTTGATTTTCATGAGGTCCACCCCACCTTTCTTTCCGTTTTTCCTCTCCAACTGCTCATATGAGAGAAAACGTATAACCCTTGACTTTCTGAGTTTGGCTCATTTCACTTAGCATAAAGCTCTCAGTTCCATCCATTTTCCTGCAAAAGCCATAATTTCATTTTTCTTTATGGCTGAATAAAACTCCACTGTGTGTTTATACCACATTTTCTTACCCATTCATCCATCTGTGGACACGTAAAGCCTGGTTCCATAGTCTGGTCATTGTGAACTGTGCTGCTAAACATGTGCATGCATCTATCACTGCAGTGAGATGACCTTAATTCTTCAGGATAAATAACAAGAAGTGCCATAGCTGGTCATGTGATGGTTCCACACCCCGTCTTTTGAGAAACCTGTGTACTGATCTTCATAGTGCTGTACTAAATTACAATCCCAAGAGTGTAAAAGTGCTCCTTTTTCTCCACATCCTCTCCAGTATTCATTATTGCTTGTGTTCTTGATGACTGCCATTCTGACTGGTATGAGATGAAATCTCAGTGTAGTTTGATTTGCATTTCCTGGATCACTAATGATTTGCACCTATTTTCATATATCTGTTGGCCATTTGTATTTCTTCTTTTGAGATATGTCTGTTTAATTCGTTTGCCCATTTGTTAACTGGGTTATTCAATCTTTTGATGTAAAGTTTTTTTGAATTCTTTATATATTCTAGATATTAATCCTCTGTCAGAAGAATAACTACCAAAGATTTTCCCCATTCTGTAGGTTCTCTCTTCACATTCCCAGTTCTTTCCTTTGCTGTGCAGCAGCTTTTTAATTGATGCCGTCCCCTCTACTAACTCTCAGCATTCTTTCCTGGGCCTTAGGGGTCCTATTGAGAAAGTCATTGCCTGTGCCCACATGTTGGAGTGTTGACCCTACAATTTCTTCTAGGGGTACAGCTTCTGGTCTAAATCTGAGGTCTTCAATCCATTGCAGTTGATTTTTGTGCAGGGTGAGAGATAAGGATCTAGTTAAATTCTACACATGAAGAACCAGTTTTCCCAGCACCATTGGTTAAAAGGGATGTCTTTTCTCCAATGGAGTTTTTTGTCACCTTTGTCAAGGATCAGATGACTGTATCTGTTTAGGTATGTGTCTGTGTGTTCTATTTAGAATATGTATCTCTGTGTCTGTTTTCATGCCAGTACCATGCAGTTTTTATAACTATAGCTCTGTAATATAATTTGAAGTCAGAAATTGTGATGTTTCCAGCATTGCTTTTTTGACTTAGAATTGTCAAACTTTGACTATTCTGCATCTTTTCTTCCAAATGAATTTTAGAACTGTTTTCTTCTAGTCCTGTGAAGAATTTAATTGGTGTTTTGATGGGGATTACATTGAATCCATATATTGCTTTTGGTAGTATAGCCATTTAACAATAATAATTCTGCCTATCCGTGAAAATGGGAGGTCTTTCCATAATCTGAGCTCTTCTTTAATTTATTTCTTCAATGTTCTCTAATTTTCATGGTAGAGGTCTTTCACCTCCTTGGTTAGATTTATTCCTAGTGTTTTTGTTGTTGTTGTCCTTATTGTTTGAAGCTGTTGTAAATGGAATTGTTTGCCTGATTTCTTTCTCAGCAGATTTTATTGTTGGTATAAAGAGAAGCTCTTGATTTTTGTACATTGTTTTTGCAATCTACTACTTTGCCAAATTTGTTTATTAGTTCTAACAGTCTTTTGGTGGAGTTTTTTGGATCTTCTAGGAGTAGGATTGGTGAGAGTGGACCTCCCTATCTTGTCCCAGATTTTAAAGAAAATGCTTTTAGTTTTTCCTCATTTACTATGAGGTTGGCTTTGGATTGTTTATATATAGCCTCTATGATGTTGAGGTAGGTTCCTTCTATCCCTAATGTCTTAAGTGTTTTTATAATGAATGGGTGCTGAATTTTGTCAAAGGCCTTCTCTCCATCTGTTAAGATGAATAAGTGATTTTTGTCCTTAATTCTGTTTATGTGATGAATTGAATTTATTGATTTGTGAATGTTAAACCATCCTTGTGTCTCTGGAATAAAACCAGTTTGGTCATGATTTATAGTCTTCTTAATATTTTACTGAACATGATTTGCTAATATTTTATTAAATATTTTTTCATCTAAGATCATTATGGATACTGGCTGTAGATTTCTTTCCTTGATGTGTCCTTGTCTGATTTGAGTTTGAGTGTGATACTGGCTTCATAGGATGAATCCAGAAGTGCTCCATTCCTTTCTGTTTCATGGAATAATTTGAGGCATATTGGCATTAATTCTTTAAATGTCTGGGACAATTCAGTTGAGAAGCCATCTGGTCCTGGACTTTTCTTTGTTGGAAAGGTTTTTATTATTGCTTCTATATCATTACAAACTATTGGTCTATTTAAAGTTTCTATGTCCTCTTAATTTAGTTTTGGCAGATTGTATTTGTCTAGAAATGTATCCATTTCTTCTAGGTTTTCCAATTTATCACAGTATAAATTATTAAAATAGTCCCTAATGATCTGCTAGATTTCTGAGCTATCCATGTCTCCTTTTTCACCTCCAATTTTATTAATTTGGGTTTTTTCTTTTTCTTTTGATTAGTTGGTTAAGGGTTTATCAGTCTTGTTTATTTTTTCAAAGGCCAACTTATTGTTTCATTGATCATTTGTATTTCTTTTCTTCTCAAGTTCATTGACTCAGGTTCTGATATTAATTATTCCCTGCCTTCTTCTGATTGTGAATTGGTTTGTTCTGTTTCAAAAGACTTGAGATGCCTCATTGCTTGTTGATTTGGGATCTTTCTGATTTTTTTTTTTTTTGTAGCAATCATAGCTATAAACTTTCTTCTTAGAATTTCTTTCATAGTGTCCTAGAAGTTCTGGTATATTGCATCACTATTCTCATTTGAGTCTAAGAACTTTTAAATTTCTCCTTTGATTTCTTTTATCATCCACTCATTATTCAAAAGTATATTATTCAATCTTCATGTATTTGTATAGTTTGTATAGAGTTTTGTCATATTGATTTCTAATTTTATTCCATTATGATCTGATAAGATACAAGGAATTATATCAATATTTTTGTATTTGTTAGGAGTTGCTTTGTGGCCTAAAATATGGTCTATTTCGGAGAAGGTTCCATGAGTCCCTGAGAAGAAAGTGTACTCAGCTCTTGTTGAATAAAATATTCTATAGATGTCTATTAGTTCCATTTGATTTATACTATTTTTTAGGTCCAAAGACTCTTTACCAAGTTTATGCCTGAATGATCTAATGGTGAAGGAGATGTGCTAAAATCATCCAACATTATTGTACTGAGGACTATCTGAGGAATCCACTTGAATAGAGTTTCTTTTATGTAATTAGTAGCACTCACATTTGGGGCACAATATTTATTATTGTTATGTCTTCTTGTTAGATTTTACCAGTATAAAGTGACCTTCTTTTTCTCTTCTGATTAATTTTGGCTTAAAGTCCACTTTGACAGAAATGACAGTAGCTACTCCTGCTTGTTTTCAGGCTCTATTTGCATGATATATCAATTTCTGTTCTTTCACTTTCATCCTATGAATGTCTTTGCCTGTAATGTGCATCTCTTGTAAATAACATATAGTTGGGTCTTGTTTTTTTAATCCATTCTGCCAGTCTGTGCCTTTTAATTGGAGAGTTAAGCCAATTTACATTCAATATTATTATAAAGATGTGCATTAACTCCTGCCATTTTGATTTATTTATAATGTTTAATTTGGTCCTGTTTCTATTTTGCTTAGCTAATCTTCAATGAGATTTGTTCATTTGTGAGTTCTGGGGTTTGTTTTTTATTTCTTCTCTGTGGAGTATTTCTTTAAGTTCTATAGTGATGGTTTAGTAGTCATGAATTCTTTTAGTTTCTGCCTCTCTTGGAAGTTTTTTATTTCTGCTTCAATTTTGCAGGATAGCTTTGCTGGATATAGCACTATTGATTGACAGTTATTTTTTTCAAAGCATGGAACACATTATTCCAAATCCTTCTGGCTTTTAAAGTTTGTGCTAGAAAACTGGAAGTGATTCTGCTAGACTTGCTTCAACCTGTGACTTGATGTTTTTCTCTCAAGGCTTTTAAAAGTCTATCCTTGCTCTGTATGTTAGGCATGTTAATTATAATGTGTTGTGGAGAGGTTCTTTTGTGAGCCTGTTTATTTGGTGTACTGAAGCTTCCTCTATGTGATGTCCATCTCATTGTGAAGATTTGGAAAATTTTTTATTATTATTTCCCTGAAGAGGTTAGCCATTTCTTTAGCCTGCATCTCATCACCCTCCTCAATTCTAATGATTCTTAAATTTGGTCTCTTCATGTTGTCCCAGGGTTCTTGTATAAATTCTGATTATGGTTACTTATTTTGTTTTCTTTAATGCTGTTCAGTGCTGGCCACTTTGTCTTTCAATTCTGATACTCTGTCTTTAATATGGTCTACTCTATCAGAGAAACTTTCAATTAAACATTTTATTCCATGTATCATGTCTTTCATTTCTAAGATTTCTGTTTGGTTCTTTTTCAATGTTTTTATCTTCATATTGAATTTCTCATTCATATCGTGTACTGATTTCCTTAATTCATTCAGTTGTCTTTCTGTGTTCTCTTGAAATTGATCATTGTTATCAAAGCAATGCTTTTGAATTATTTATCTGATATTTTATGCACTTTAATATCTTTGGGGTCAGATGCTGGTGGATTATGAACTTTAGGAATTATTGTGTTACCTTGTTTTTGCATACTTCTTGTATTTTATGTTGGGTTTTTTGCATCTGTTAGGAAGGATTTCTCGTCCACTCTTACGAGTGGATCTTTTTAGGACATGGTCTTTACTTGGCAAAGTGTCCTAGAGTGATCTAAAGTGACACCCACTTATAAGTGGTATCTGCAGCCTTTGTGTTAATTCTCTACTTTTACTGTAGCTGTGATTGCCCATAAGTGGGACCTGAGGGCTCACCCCTGTTTATTTATACTTGGGGCCTGGTCATTAGCTTGGGTTTTTTCTTTTCTATTCTGTGTATTAAAATATAGCTGAAGATTGAAAGCTATTAGTTTGTGTGTGGAGTAAGGTGTGCTGTCTTTTGGTTGAGTTTAGTTCAGCAGCAAAGTCTCTACCCTTTGAACTTGTAGAGTTCCTGTAGGTTCCCACAGAATAGAGGAAACAAACAATAGCAACAATTAATACAAACAATATACTATATGAAAGTAAATACCTGGTTCCTACTATGATATCTACAACATTAATTACCACAAAAAAACAAAACAGAAATAGTGGAAGTCAGCAGCTCTCAACAGTAAAAACAATAACCATGAACTAGATCTGGCTTTAAAGCAAACAGCAGGTGTCAACTATGTCATCCATAGCAGTAATAATTGCATCAGCATTAATAGTGGGGACAGAGGTTATATAAACCAATTAGTTCCCAAAAATGGTAAAAATACAGTTAATTAAGAGAAAAGAAAATGTGCAAGGATGGTAGAAAAGAGTTTACAATTTTAAAATGTCAACAGAGGGAATACAGAAATGATGTAGCAGGTGATGGTTGTGAGGAGGAGAAATAATAGGAGAAAAAAGTTAAGGGAGAGAGGAGGCGAGAACAGCAGAATCTGGCTGTTAGCAAGAGAAGAGAGAGAAACAAGAGAAACAAACAAATGAAAACAATACAAAACAAAACCAAAATGTAGAGGCCAAAAACCCTCGCCTCCCAGAAACAAGGCAAGGAAAAATAGCTATATTAAAAATGCTACATATGAAAAAAAAATAATTATTTGTATGTTCATGAAACAATCAGCACAGCAAGAACACACACAAGAAAGGAAGGAAGGAAGGAAGGAAGGAAGGAAGGAAGAAAGAAAGAAAGAAGAAAGAAAGAAAGAAAGAAAGAAAGAAAGAAAGAACGAACACCAGACATGGTTGTGCCCACCTGTAATCCCAGTGGCTTGGGAGGCCAAGGCTGGAGGATCACAATTCAAGGAGGCCAGCTTAGTGAGACTGTGTCTTAAAAAAAAAAAAAAAAAAAGCTGGGACTGTTGCTCAGTGGTAAGGCACCCCTCCGTTCAATTCTCAGTACAAAAGAAAAAAGTCTCAAAGCTCTATTAAAAAATGAAAACCATGGGCCAGAGGTACAGCTCAGTGGTAGAGGACTGGCCTAGCATGCATGAGACCCTGGGTGTGATCTCAGCACCATGAAAAAATTCTTTATAAAAAAAGAACATGACTATGGCAGAAAAATATTGAAAAAAATTAGAAATGCAAGTGCTGATGCACGTAGGTACTTCAAGGTCACATGTGTAACGAGGAGAGGCAACGAGGGCCCAGTCTGTACAAATACATACAATAAGAAAAAAAGAAATATGCATACACATTCATACATTCTCCAAAATGCTCAGAAACTGAATATTTTGAATATTGGCTTCCTAAGGCTAAAAGATATAGCATTAAAAATAATTGTTATCTTTTTCTGTCAAAGAGACATATAATCATTACACAAAGTCCAATAAAACAGAAAAAGTAACATTGCTGTACATGCACACTAACTCCCCTGACTCTCAGATTTAACTCATTAATATTTTCCAGCTGAATGTGGTGATACATGCCTGGGATATCAGCTGTTCAGGAGGCTGAGACAGGAGGATCACAAGTTTAAGGCCAGCCTGGGCAACTTAGTGAGACCCTGTCTCAAAATAAAAATAAAAGACCTGGGGATATTACTCAGTGGTGGAGCATACCTGGGTTCAATCCCCAGTACACATATACATATATATACATACACAAAAATATAGATACAGATATACACATATACATATCTACATTTACATATACACCTATAGGTCAGTGTTTTTTTTAATGGAATCATACTGTATATATTGCTTATATCTTGATTTTTTATCACAGTGATATGTCTCAAATAATAACTAAACACTGACTATTTGAAGACATCATAATTTTAATGATTGTATAGTATTTCACCATATATGTATGCATCATAGTTATTTTAACGAATTTTCTACTGTAGGATTTTTAAGGAGTTTCCAATTTTGATATTAAAAATGACATAACAAACATCTGTATATAAAGTCTTACTCATATCCGATAAATTCTTCAGAACAAACTTTTAGAGGTGAAAGCTTAGAATGGAGCAAAAATACAAAATTATGTTAGTGTCATGATTGTGATTAACATAAATCAATAGGACATGTTGTGAAGTACGTGACTGTTGTTCCTAACTATGATTAATGTGCTCTGTGAGCACTTTGGGTGACGTGTGCCTATCAATGCTTGGGAAGATGGAAGAACAAACTGTCCCCCAATAGTCTCAGAAAGCAGAATTGTTTCGTTGCTTCTGGTCCCAAGGGCCTCACTGACTTTTGTAGTGATAAAGAGATTTTTGCCCATATCACATTAGCAGAGTAAATGGTAAAATATTTATTCTGGAATACTAGTTTTCTATCTGGCAGGGACTTGGAATTTTAAAACATTTTCAAAATATTTCAGAACCATCAGATAAACAATAAGCTTTGCATTAAGAATTAATTGGGGGGCTGGGAGTGTGGCTCAGTGGTAGAGCACACGCCTCACCCCTGTGAGGCACCAGGTTCAATCCTCAGCACCACATAAAAATAAATAAATAAACGTATTGTGTCCGTCTATAAAACTAAAAAATATATACATAAAAAAATATTTAAAAAGAATTAATTGGGCTTTTCTTTTTTTCGGTCCTGGGGATTGACCCCAGGGCCTTGTGCTTGTGAGGCAAGCGCTCTACCAACTGAGCCACATCCCCAGCCCCTGGGCCTTTCTTGATCCCTGGTGCTGATCCATTTTTTAAGCACAAAAGGGAAAGTGCTTCAAAGAATGCAATCGTTAGTTATGAGTAATGTTCCTGTGCGCTGCTGAGGAAGCAGCCCCATGACCTCCTGGGACCCTCGCAAGCCCAGTAAACCCAGCTTTCAGATGCTCCGAGCTTCGGCTGGGAGGACTCCTCACCCATGGCGCCATCTACCCCTTTCCTGCCCACCACACGTTTTTCTCCATGGCTTAATTTTCCCTTTGTTCACAGAGCGTCCACCAACACTCCATGAGGGTTATGGCTGCGCTTCTACAGGAGCATCCATCTAACGACAAAGCAGATCGAGTACTGGCATCAGATCTGCTCTTCTGCTGCCCATTATTCTGCCCCCCCCACACACCACTTTACAACCCAGACTGTTAGCCCTCGAACCTCCTGCAGCCATTGGTCCAGATTGTTAGACCACGAACTTCCTAGTCAGTCATTGGTCCAGACTGCCACCCGCCCACCTCCTCCCAGCCACTGGTCCCTTGTTATTAGCTCCAGAAATTCCACTTCTTAAGAATGGCTCCGCCACCATTCTCCCTCCCCCCTCCCCTCCCTCCTCCCCTCCCCCTTCCTCTCCCTCTCCCAGTCTCTCTCTCTCCGTCTCTCTCTCCCTCCCTCTCTCTCTCTCCCTCCCTACCTCTCCCTGTGTCTCTCTCTCTCCCTCTCTCCGTCTCTCCCTTCCTCTCTCTCTCTCTCTCTCTCTCCCTCTCTTCCCCTCCCCCTCTCCCTCTCCTTCCCTGTCTCCCTCCCTCTTCCTCTCCCTCTCCCTCCCTCCCTCTCCCTCCCTGTCTCTCTCTCTCTTTCTCTCTCCCTCTCTCTCACTCTCCCTCTCTCTCTCACCCTGCGGCAGACACTCTGCCTGTCCACCCAATAAAATCTATTGAGTGAGTTCCCCGTCCGGAGTGGTTTCTGGGTGCTTTCATTGGTGCCGTGGCTCAGATGGCCTCTTCTACCACCGCTTAGGCGGGTGGAATCCCATCTGTCACCCAGGCCCAGAGACGCTGGTCTCACCTCCCATTCGCACCAACGCTCTCCTCCACATCCACCACCAGCAATGGTGAGTTTTCCCCTAGGTCCACTTAAACACTCCTCTGCTGACCTGAGATGTGACCGTGGAGCGTCCGGCACCCCCAGGCTCTCTGCGGGTTGGGGAACCCCCAGCCACAGTTCCTGCAACCACGGCTGAACCCCTGCACTGATTGCTGGGGGAGCTCCGGGCTGACGGGGACTCTTCCCTGAGAGGACAGCCTCTTGCCAGACCTACTCGGGTCGTGGGTTCATTCTCTCTATGACAGTTTTGTCTCTACAAATGCCCCAGTGTTGAGCACCCAGGTACCCCTGCAGGCTTCGCCTGACGCTAATCTAGTGGTGGTGACGACTCCATGGAGAACTTGTCCTTCACTCGGGTGAGTCCCGGGGGGTGAGGGAGCCTCGCCTCTGTATTCACCAATTCCTCTCTGCATTGGGCAGCTCGCTCTCGGTCCCCACCCATACCCCCCGGGGTTGCCTTTTAGTTAATTTAAGAGTCCCTCTGCCTCACCCTGGACCTCAAACCAAATGGCACTTTAGAGCCCAACATTTTTAGGGATCTTTTAATTTCTGAGAGCACTCAGGGAAATGAAAAGACAATTCCGCACGTTATCTTTGCTCTTCTTGCAAACCTGAACTCACTCACTCTCTCTCTCTCTCTCTCTCTCTCCCTCTCCCTCCCTCTCTCTGCCTTTCTCTTTCTCACTCTGTCATGCTATTTTACTAAAATAATTAATGGCCATTATCATTTTTTCTTCTAGGACTCTTGTTTTTCTCAAATGCTATATTTTTCAAACTCACAATTTTGATCCTTCATACCTAGGTTAATGGTTTTTTGGTCAGTTCTATTTTTATTCAACTCCTTATTTTTGAACATCTGTTACATTGCAATGGAGATTCACCTACAAAAAGCCACAAGGCCTTTGCTTTTTTCATGTTATGTGTATATCCTGCTGTCTGGTATCATGTTGTCTGTCTATATATGTGCATCCAAATATAGCACTCATGAATTAAAATTTTAAAATGGATCCAGATACCTACCTTTAATTCACATGATTTTAAAAGGGTCAATTTAAAATTGGGTAAACAAATGAAGGTAAAATATCTTTAAAATTACTTAACTCACAAGTATCTACGTGGTCAAATTAATAAAATGTTGATATCTATAAAATGTCTAATGTCAATTGTTTCTAGGACCTTTCTTCCACAGGAAAGAGATGGCAGATACAATTCAATACACTTGTCTGATATCTTGGTTCTTACAGTGAAATCAATAGATTTGGCATGTATGGGATTACTCAAATGTGTTTTTTAGAGGCATGTGATTAATTTACTTAAGTCCTAATGGGTACAATTCTATATACAAAGGGATGCAAAAATTTCAACTGTTTCAATTAGAGTACTGTACATAACAAAATATTTCATCTTATTTAAATGAAGTAATTTATCTAAGCTCAGAAATTTCATAAGAGTTATTTCAGAATGTGAACAAAAAGGGGTCAACATATAGGAAAGGAAAAAAAAAGGTTCTAGGTACAGAAATATATTTAGTTGAAGGGAGAAGAAAGTGTTTCTGGGTAGGAAAGTCTTTCTGTGATGACACCTGTGATGGGCTCCATGGTCATTACCTGCTGGCTCTCCTCTCATGGGGACTGAGCTGCCTTGACCATGCCCCCTCCTCCCTGATCCACCACAGGGTGTTTCTGCCTCTTGCTGTTGCCGACCTCCTCACCCACCACAGAATTCGACTCTGGACAGCCTTCCCTCTACTGGTGGTGAGTCCTCAGAGCTCTTCTACTGTGGCTCTGATCTCTCTCTCTCTCTCTCTCTCTCTCTCTCTCTCTCTCTCTCTCTCTCTCTCTCTCTCTTTCTCACTCTCTCCAAAATGCCCAGCACTGGGTCAGGGTCTCCCTCGGCTTCAGCCACAGACCTCTCAGGGATGGTGACCACCCTCACTGATGATCTGCTCCTATGTGGGAAACCAGGGAGGTTGTGGGGACACCCCTTCCTCTCCTGTTTCCCTTCTCCAGGCTCCTGAGAACTCTTAGCCATGGGCTCTGCCCAATCTATTCTCTGCAACCCCCATCCCCTTGGCTGCCTCCTCAAAAACATTCAGCCTCTCCTCTTGACTGCAGATCTCAAAACTCACAGGTTAATTTTCTATTGCAACACAGTCTGACCCCAATATAACTTAGATAATGACTCCTCTTAGCCAGAAAATAGGACTTATACAACTTCGGTCACTTGCAGCAGCAAGTGAGTAGAGATTCCCTATGTTCAAACCTCCTCTTCTCTTTGCTCTCATCCCTCTTTGTGTCAATAAGAATAGTATTGGGTATTTATTTATATCATTTAATGTTCTATAACAGGACCTGTTAGAACCTGATTTATTTAAAGGTTAATATCCTGAGACATGAAAGCATTTTGCCACTTTGCCACACAAAAGGAAAGTTAAAAGCTCTCTCAGTCTTTCCTTGATTAATGTTTTGGACGTAATGTCATTGTGTTAACTAATATTCACATAGACTCAGGAAACAAGACACGTAAACTTTGTAAAATGATGTTTAAAAGGCAAAGATCAACTTTAGAACTAGAACACTTTACCTAAGGTTTATAAAGAGCCCTGTCTTACCTGAGATAAGTCTCTGCCTCCCACCCTGCTGCATGTCAGAATGGCTCCAAAATAAGCCAGACTTCAGATTATTTAAAGTTATATTCAAAAGATTGTTTTTGTTGTAAAATTACTATGATCTCAGAGGATATAATGTATAGCTCAGCCAAACTTCAAGATAGCTATTACACAAACTAAATGTTTTACTGTTGTTAATTCCATTTTTATTTTCCTTGTAAATTCTATAACTGTTTTCTGATTAATATTTTGCAGAAGTACTGCTTCAAGAAGAAACGACCTAAATTAATTTGAGATAATAAACCATCACCTATAGGACAGATAATATAATATAGACACCAATTAAATAAAAGGGGATAATAACTGGAAAGTCATAAACATTAAAGTCCAGTACTATTACTTTATGACTGGTGAGACTGGCTTGCTGGATATTTAATATCAAACTTAGAGATGGAGGTTAAAACACAAAAGGGTCAGGAAAATCAGTATTTGGCTCTTGCCCACTAAGTCAGCTGGAACCCAGGGAACAAGAGAACCTCTCTCAGGAACTTTGCAACTCTGGGCCACATGACCTCCCAATCAGGGAGATTAATGAGACCACTAGAGGATGAGAAGCCAATCAGTGCACCTACTACAAAGAGGACAGTCACTGAAAAAGGGAGACATCCTGATGCTTCCAAAGGAAGCCACCTCATCATGGAGACCCTACCTAGCAGATGGCACTAAAGGAGCTAAGAAGCTGCTCTCAAGTTCTCCATGAGTAACCCCTGTGGGAACTCAGCTCACCCTTAACAGCAGATAGGAACAAGGTCAGTTTGACCAGCTTGGTGTTGAACAGCTAGCAAAAACAGTTATAACCAAAATACAGCCATAATTGAGTTTAAAAGTTTTAAAGTTCCTTTATTGGAACTTAAGGCCTACACTTGTATTAGCCCCAAAAATAAGACTGGAGGGTACAAAAGAGATTCTTCGGCAGGAGTGCCTGATAGCCATCTAGAGAAACTGCCAGAGTCAGAAATTTTTGGTCGTTTTAAGCTCTACAGATCTTCCTAAACAGGACCATGCCTGCTAAACTGCCTACAGAAGTTCCAGAGCTGTCAGACAAGTTCACCAACCAATACATCAATCAACCGCTTCTTCTTCAACACTACTACCAACACCAGAGACCCAAAACCAAAACCTGCAGTTCACTATGGACACCTCCTGCTCCAAAAACTCTTCTCCCACTAAAGCCCTCCCTAATTCCCTTTTGTTTAACAGGAAAGAGACTCTTCGTCCCTAACCAGCAGGAAGAAGATACAGAAGGCCATCGTCCCAGCCTCTAAAAAACAAAAAGGGAGGAATATTGGCATTGGATCTGTCACTTTGCTGCCGCCAGTATTCTGCCCCCACTCCCCGCACACCACTTTACAACCCAGATTGTTAGCCCTCGAACTTCCTAGCCAGTCATTGGTTCGTTGTTATTAACCCGTGAAATTCCACTACTTAATGGCTCCATCGCCATTTTTTCTCTCTCACTCACTCTCACTCTTGCTCTCTCTCTCTCTCTCATTTTCTCTCTCTCACCCTGTGGGCAGACACTCTGCCTGTCTGCTTAATAAAACCTCTGGCATGAGTTCCCGCATCCAGAGTGGTTTCTGGGTGCTTTCACAAGGGAGCAGAAGGCCACACTCAGGATTCCCTACCTTGCCTGGAGCATGCACCATTCTTAGAACATTTTTAAAAATAAGTCTTGCTGGGCACAGTGGCACATACTGTAATCCCAGCAACTGAGGAGGTGGAGGAAGGGAGACCATAAGGCCAAGGCCAGCCTCATCAGCTTAGCAAGATCCTGTCTCGAAATAAAAATAAAAAGGGCTGTGGGTACAGCTCAAGGAGTAAAGACCCCTGAGTATCCAACCCCCAGTACAGAAGAAAGAGGGAGAGAGAGAAAGAAAGAAAAGAGGAGAGAAAGAAAGAGGGAGAGAGAGAAAGAAAGAGGGAGAGAGAGAAACAAGAAAAAAGAAGTCTTGATTATAAAATTCAAAGCCAGGATTGACTGACTTCACCTGCAAGTCCAAGGAAATTTCTCAAATGCCTTCAATGCAGGGAAAGTCAGTGCCCTGTTTCACGTGGAATCCTCTCCAGGAAAGATGAAAGAAAAGTCATCACAATGTACGGTGTTATTTACCCTCTCCAGCCTGTCGAGCTGGAGTTTTCTAACTTCACAAATTGCTCGTTTTCTCATTTTCTACAGGAATCTACATACTCTGTAAATGTGTGGACAATTTATGATCATTTAGTTGCTATGTGGGGTGTGTGTGTGTGTGTGTGTGTGTGTGTGTGTGTGTGCCCGTGCACATGTTGGGACTTGAAATTGGGACCTTGCCATGTTAAGCATGTGATCACCACAGACACACACCCACAGTTCCACATAAAGTACTCTTTTGAGCATTTTAAAATTACAAAGTGCTTTAAATAAAAGGTAGACTTTTATTTATTCCTTTATTTGAAGACACTTATTCAATACTTAATAAATGCTAAGCTTTGCTAGGAGGTGGGTGGAAGAAATGAATGAATCAAACCAGAAGATGTGGCCTTCCAGAATTTCACCATTCTAGTGGGGGAGAAGAATATACAATCCAATGAAAGTATCGTGTGCCACAACTGTAAATGTTAAGTATAAGGCAAACTGGTAACAGAAAAGAAGTGATGTACTATGCTCACCCAGGGTGCAGAAATGATGAAATATTCCTAGAGCCAGTGAGGGTTAGCCCGATATAAGGGACTTACAAGTGTGGAGACCACCAGGAGTCCTGGAATCCACCCACCATCTGTTCCCTGGAAGAGCGTCAGAGTTGGACAAATAGCTATGCCTCTGGAGAATGCAGCCTTACTGGCCCTTGTGCCTAGGTGTGATGTTACTGGATCTAAGTTCTCACTTAAGAGTCTGCTGTGCGTGAGTCTTGGCATTCAGAGCTTGTGTATATTCCCACACTTCTTTCCTCCAGGAGTGAGAGAGCAGGTATTTCTATACCCAGCTCAGCTGTGTGGACACAGGAGGCTACCTAGGAGACAGCTGGTTGACAAGATGAGAGAGACCCATCCCTGAGGTCCGTGAACAACCAAGGCCTCATGCATGCTAGGCAAGCACTCTGCCACTGAGTTACACCCCTGACCCTTCTTATTTTATTTTGAAACAGGGTCTCACTAAGCTGCCCAGGCTGACCTTCGACTTGCAATCCTCCTGCCTCAGCCTCCTGAGAGGCTGGGACTACAGGTGTGCACCACCGTTCCCGGCCACCTGTTTTCTTTAAACCACTCTGTTTTAGAGACTTCTTGCTGCATCATCCTGGCTGTCCCTAATTGCTCTACATAAATATTTCTAAAATCCGATATGAAAAAGTTGAACAACTTGAGTAGAAAATGGGCAAAAGCCATGAACAAGCAATTTATAAGGAAAAATATAGATGGCCACTAAACATGGAAACAGATGTTCAAACTAACTAGAAACTGACGAAGCACAAGTGAAAATAATCAGATGAGGCTGAGGTAGTTCAGGGGTAGACTGTGCGCTTAGCCTGCACGAGGCCCTGGCTCTGTCCCTGGCACCACCAAAAAGGAAAAGACACTTTGCCTTTCAAATGATGGTATGTATGTATAACTTAACTCAGCAAATCACCTTGAAAGGACTGTTTTTTAGAATGTAGAAATGTACTTAGAATTTTATGATTTGTATCAGAAATCAGAAATAACACATGCCCAAGGCCATGTTGTTGGGTAAAATAAAATGGTGGGGTAGAATTTTAGTCTGTCACTTAATAAGATTTGGCACAGACCCAGGAGGAGTGTCCTGAAGCAGGAGTGATCTCGGCTGACCAGGCACTTGTGTTTAAGTGACTGTCTCTGTGAACCCAGATCCTGGGGCAGAATTACAGTCTAAGAGACGGGGTTCAACACAAGAACCAAGAGCAGAAAGACTGTCACCGGCTCTTTGCTAAAGGAAGCAACTCTCCCCAGAAGTCTTGCAAATGGAGAACACTGCTTGGCTCAGGCCGGCCCACCTGGAAACCAGCCACCATAGCTGAGCATCTTCACCCCAAGGCAGCGAGCCCCGCTCACCACAGACAGCCCAGAATAAGAGATCAGAGGGTATGTGCCTGAGGCCTAGCACAGCCATGAAGCAGTGACACATTCTGTTCAACGGGAGCTTAACTTGGAAAGTGGCTTCAAATTCTAAGAGACCAGAAGGACACCTGAACTTTGTGGCCTTCCCTTAGAAGAGTTGGGTTTTTTCTTAGGTGCACTGATAGGGTGCAGAAAGAAGAATCAGCCTTGCGTAGCTGCTGGGCTGAATTGTGATGGCTTCTGAAGTCATTACTCAGAGGTAAAGGAAGCAGGCATTGTAACTGCTTTACACTGACGTTCAGCAGCCATTTTTGGAGGTCAGACCAAGAGCAATGAGAATGTTTAGGCTTTAGAGCTGCTGAGCGAACTGTGGAAGTGAGAAGTTGGCATGCCTCTGGCTCCAGAGCACATGGGTGTTGCGGCTGATGACACATGCAGTTTAATGGAGAGATTGGTCTATTCAGGAATGCTTGATTATTCAGAATATTCCAACATCTGTGGTCTCCAGAAGGATGTCCAGTTGGAGAACCGGAAACTGCAAAGAGGATCAAACCCTTTTCAACCACATAATGAAACAACCAGTAAGACATGATTTATTTCCCCCCAAAGTTTTAAAAACATCTGAAATTCTCTGAAGTCTACAAGTTGAAAGTACACTGAGAAAGACTCCTCTGCTGAAATTCCTCATGCTGTTCACAAATACTTCATGCTGCCCAAGACTATCAGGTATGCTTTTATGAAGAAAAGTGGAAAACAAACTGCGTGTAGTGGCACACACCTTGATCCCAGCAACTTGGGAGGCTGAGGCAGGAGGATTGAAGGTTTGAGACCAGCCTCAGCAATATAGCGAGATCCTCTTTCAAAAATCAAAATAAAAAGAGTTGCCAATATGGCTCAGTGTTAAAATGCCCCTGGGTTGAACTCCCAGTATCAAAAAACAAAAAAAAAGAGGAGATCCAAGATGGCAGACTAGAGAGAGGCTGCATTTCTTGTCGCTCTGTAACTCTGGTTTCAAGCAGAGGATATCTGTTTCTTGATTGCTCACTGTCAGGCGCCTATCATCCGCCATTTGCTTGCCTCTCACCTGTCCATCGCCTGCCTTACACCTGTCCATCACCCAACCCACGAGGTTCACCTCCCGATCGTCCGACAACAATCAGCAAACTGATCGCCGACCAACAGTGGAGCACCAGCTGCCTGCTGTTGCCTGGAAGTTCACTGTTACAGTACCTGCAGGTTTGATTACACGTGGCTGCCACCATTTTGAGACAACAGCCAGGCCCTGTAGGCCCTGGTCAGACTGACTGAGCCCCATCTCGAGGATCCCTCAGCCCGACCAATCACTCCCTGCCTCCCTCACATCGACTGACGGTTCCCTGCTGCCAGGACCCCCAGACCAACTGACTGCGCCCTATCATTGGGACCCCAGACCAACTGATTGCACCCCGCCTCCAGGATCCCACAACCACACCAAACACACCTGACCTCCAGGACCCCTACCTGGCCAACTGCATCCCGCCTCCAGGACCTCCTGCTGACCATGGCCACACCCTGAGCTGCAGCTCCCCATTTGCCAACACATTTGAAAGCCAGAGCAGCAATCTTGGATAATCCTGGAAGCCGGAGCTCCAATCATTAGGTGGGGCAAATCCCATCCTGAGACGCCATCTGGAGGTTTGAAGCTCATTGTCAGGTACCTCTCATGCATCAGGCTACTGAACTCTGGGAGGTTTCATTACTATATGACTGTTATATTGTAGATTTTCTTTTTTCTCCTTATTGAAAAATTTTAAGTTTTTATTTCTTTACTTTTCTTTCTCTCTTTTCCTTTTGTTTACCTGTTCCTTCAGAGTCTCTTTCTCCCTTTTTTGCATGCTAAAATCCAATTTCTTTTGATTACACTCTCACCCTTTCTGTTATCTAGAACTTCTGTATATTCTTTTTTTATTCCATTACCAGCTACATTCTACATCCCTCTGCATCCTCTTTGTCCTCCATTAGAAACTGCAGACCTTATTGCAAATCTGTTTGTTTTACTGAAGATAATATTTGAACTCATTCTGTTTATTATGACAATTTTGTTCTTGTCCTCATAGGGGCTATTTGGTCTAGGATTGCATAGTGTCTGAATTGGGCACTGCTAATATTGACCTCCCCTTAAAGAAAGGGTTTTGGAAACCTATAGGGCCACTATAAGCCTATAGGGGAAATCTATAATACCCCAGATCTGCACTGCTAGAGGGGAAGATACATGAACAATGTGAAAAAACAAGGGAAGAAAATGATCCAAACAAATCTAGATTCTATATTAACAGAATCCAATGACAGTATGTTAGAAGAAATATCAGAAAAGGACTTCAGATTATACATGATTAAGATGATTCGCGAAGCAAAGGATGAGATAAGAGAGCAAATGCAGGCAATGAATGATAATACCAATAAGCTGAAAGAGCAACTGCAGGAAGCAACAGATCATTTCAACAAAGAGATAGAGATTCTCAAAAAAAAAAAAAAAAAAAAAAAAATGGAAATCCTTGAAATGAAGGAAACAATAAACCAATAAAAAACTCAATGGAAAGCATCACCAAAAGACTAGACCACTTGGAAGACAGAACCTCAGACAATGAAGACAAAATATTTAATCTTGAAAATAAAGTTGTCCAAACAGAGAAGATGGTAAGAAATCATGAACAGAATCTCCAAGAACTATGGGACATCATGAAAAGACCAAATTTAAGAATTATTGGGATTGAGGAAGGCACAGAGATACAAACCAAAGGAATGAACAACCTCTTCAATGAAATAATATCAGAAAATTTCCCAAACCTGAAGAATGAAATGGAAAATCAAATACAAGAGGCTTATAGAACACCAAATGCACAAAATCACAACAGAACCACATCAAGGCACATTATAATGAAAATGCCTAACATTCAAAATAAAGATAGGATTTTGAAGGCCACGAGAGAAAAGCATCAGATTACATATAGGGGGAGACCAATATGGATAGCAGCTGACTAAAAGCTAGAAGGGCCAGGAACAATGTATTTCGAGCTTGGAAAGAACATGGTTGCCAACCAAGAATCCTATACCCAGCAAAATTAACCTTCAGATTTGAAGATGAAATAAAATCCTTCCATGATAAACAAAAGTTAAAAGAATTTACAAATAGAAAGCCTGCACTACAGAATGTTGTCAACAAAATATTCCATGAGGAGGAAATGAAAAACAACAACGTAGGTCAGCAAAGGGAGGAACTACCTTAGAGAAAAACCACTCAAAGGAGAAACCAAGTCAACTTAAAAACCAAAAATAAGCCAAATGACTGGGAATACAAATCGTATCTCAATAATAACCCTGACCTTGACTCCATGTACAAATAGAGAAACAACATGTATCCCATTTGTATACAACAATAAAAAAAAAAAATAATAATAATAATAATAATAATAACCCTGAACATTAATGGTCTAAACTCATCAATCAAAACTCATAGACTGGCAGAATGGATTAAAAAGAAAGACCCAACAATATGCTGCCTGCATACATAAAAGATACTGCATACATACAAAAAGATATCCAAAGACTAAAGGTGAAAGGATGGGAAAAAACCTACCACGCACATGGACTCAGTAAAAAAGTGGGGGTTTCCATCCTTATATCAGATAAAGTGGACTTCATGCCAAAGTTAGTCAGAAGGGATAAAGAAGGACATTACATACTGCTTAAGGGAACCATAAATCAGGAAGACATAACGATAGTAAATATTTATGCCCCAAACAATGGTGCATCCACGTACATCAAACAAATCCTTCTCAATTTCAGGAATCACATAGACCACAACACAATAATTCTGGGTGACTTTAATGCACCGCTCTCACCACTAGATAGATCTTCCAAACAAAACCAACCAAAGAAACCATAGAACTCAATAACACAATCAATAACCTAGACTTAATAGACATATATAGAATATTTCATCCATCAATGAGCAGATTCACTTTCTTCTCAGCAGCACATGGAACCTTCTCGAAAATAGACCATATGTTATGCCACAAAGCAGCCCTTAGGGAATGCAAAAAAATAGAGATACTGCCTTGTGTTCTATCAGATCATAATGGACTGAGAATAGAAATCAATGACAAAATAAAAATCAGAAATTACTCCAAAACCTGGAGACTAAATAATATGCTATTGAATGAAACTTGGATAACAGAAAACATCAGAGAGGAGATAAAAAAATTCTTAGAGGTCAATGAGAATGGTGATACAACATATCAACATCTCTGGGACACTATGAAAGTGGTACTAAGAGGAAAATTCATTGCATGGAGAGCATTCCAGAAAAGAATGAAAAGTCAACAACTAAATGACCTAACATTACAGTTCAAAGCCCTAGAAAAAGAAGAACAGAATAACAGCAAAAGTAGTAGAAGACAGGAAATAATTAAAATCAGAGCTGAAATCAATGAAATTGAAACAAAAGAAACAATTCAAAAAATTGACAAAACAAAAAGTTGGTTCTTTGAGAAAGTAAACAAAATAGACAAACGCTTAGCCACACTAACAAAGAGAAGGAGAGAGAAAACTCAAATTACTAAAATTCGTGATGAAAAAGGAAATATCATGACAGACACCACTTACATACAGAACATAATGAGAAGCTACTTTGAAAATCTGTTTTCCAAAAAAATAGAATCTACCGAAGACATTGACAAATTTCTAGAGACATATGCTCCTCCCAAACTGAACCAGGAGGACATACACAATTTAAACAGATCAATAACAAGCAATGAAATAGAAGAAGCCATTAAAAATCTACCATCCAAGAAAAGCCCAGGACCAGACGGATTCTCAACCGAGTTCTACAAGACATTCAAAGAAGAGCTCATTCCAATACTACTCAAAGTATTCCAGGAAATAGAAAAGGAGGGTACCCTACCAAACTCATTCTATGAAGCTAATATCACCCTCATACCCAAACTAGGAAAAGACACATCAAGGAAAGAAAATTTTAGACCAATATCCTTGATGAATATAGATGCAAAGATCCTTAACAAAATATTGGCCAACCGTATCCAAAAACATATTAAGAAAATTGTGCACCACAATCAAGTGGGGTTCATCCCTGGAATGCAAGGATGGTTCAACATTCGTAAATCAATAAACGTAATCCATCATGTCAATAGACTTAAGGATAAGAATCATATGGTTATTTCAATTGATGCAGAAAAAGCGTTCCACAAAATACAACACCCCTTCATGCTCAAAACACTAGAAAAAATAGGGATAGTAGGAACATACCTGAACATTGTAAAGGCTATTTATGCTAAGCCCATGGCCAACATCATTCTTAATGGAGAAAAACTGAAACCATTCCCTTTAAAAACGGGAACAAGACAGGGATGTCCTCTTTCACCACTTCTATTCAACATTGTCCTCGAAACTCTAGCCAGAGCAATTAGGCAAACCAAAGAAATTAAAGGGATATGAATAGGAAAAGAGGAACTTAAGCTGTCACTATTTGTGGATGACATGATTCTATATTTAGAGGATCCAAAAAACTCCTCCAGAAAACTTCTAGACCTCATCAAAGAATTCAGCAAAATAGCAGGCTATAAAATCAACACGCATAAATCTAAAGCATTTTTATACGCAAGTGATGAAACATCTGAAAGGGAAATGAGGAAAACAACTCCATTTGCAATAGCCTTAAATAAAATAAAATACTTGGGAATCAATCTAACCAAAGAGGTAAAAGATCTCTACAATGAAAACTACAAAACATTGATGAAAGAAATTGAGGAAGACCTTAGAAGATGGAAAGATCTCCCATGTTCCTGGATAGGCAGAATTAATATTGTCAAAATGGCCATACTACCAAAAGTGCTATACAGATTCAATGCAATTCCAATTAAAATCCCAATGACGTACCTTACAGAAATAGAGCAAGCAATCATTAAATTCATCTGGAAGAATAAGAAACCCAGAATAGCTAAAGCCATCCTTAGCAGGAAGAATGAAATAGGGGGTATCGAAATACCAGAACTTCAACTATACTACAAAGCAATAGTAACAAAAATGGCATGGTTTTGGCACCAAAATAGACAGGTAGATCAATGGTACAGAATAGAGGACACAAACACAAACTCAAATAAATACAATTTTCTTATACTAGACAAAGGTACCAAAAATATGCAATGGAGAAAAGACAGCCTGTTCAACAAATGGTGCTGGGAAAACTGGAAATCCATATGCAACAGAATGAAACTAAACCCCTATCTCTCACCCTGCACAAAAATCAACTCACAATGAATCAAGGACCTTAAAGTCAGACCAGAGACCCTGCAGCTTATAGAAGAAAAAGTAGGTCCAAATCTTTAACTTGTTGGCTTAGTATCAGACTTCCTTAACAGGACTCCCATAGCACAAGAAATAAAACCAAGAATCAATAACTGGGACAGATTCAAACTAAATAGCTTTCTCAGCAAAGGAAACTATCAGCAATGTGAAGAGAGAGCCTACAGAGTGGGAGAATATCTTTGCCACTCATACTTCAGATAGAGCACTAATTTCCAGAATATATAAAGAACTCAAAAACTCTACACCAAGAATACAAATAACCCAATCAGCAAATGGGCTAAGGATATGAACAGACACTTCACAGAAGAAGATCTACAAGTAATCAACAAACATATGAAAAAATGTACACCATCTTTAGTAATAAGAGAAATGCAAATCAAAACTACCCTAAGATTCCATCTCACCCCAATTAGAATGGTGATTATCAAGAATACAAGCAACAATAGGTGTTAGCGAGGATGTGGGGAAAATGGTACACTCATACATTGCTGGTGGGGCTGCAAATTAGTGCAACCACTCTGGAAAGCACTGTGGAGATTTCTTAGAAAACTTGGAATGGACCCACCATTTGACCCAGCTATCCCACTCCTTGGCCTCTACCCAAAGGACTTAAAATCAGCATACTACAGAGATACAGCCACATCAATGTTCATAGCTGCTCAATTCACAATAGCCAGACTGTGGAACCAACATAGATGTCCTTCAATTGATGAATGGATGAACAAACTGTGGTATATATATACAATGGAACATTACTCAGCTATAAAGAATAATAAAATTATGGACCATTTGCAGGCAAATGGATGAAATTGGAGAATATCATGTTAGGTGAGATAAGTCAATCTCAAAAAGCCAAAAGACGAATGATCTCACTGATAAGCGGATGATGACACATAATGGGGGGTGGGGGGGGACAAGAATGGAGGAAGGAGGGACTGTATAGAGGGAAAAGAGGGGTAGGAGGGGTGGGGGGTGAGGAAAAAATGACAGACTGAATCAAACATCATTACCCTATGTAAATGTATGACCACGCAAATGGTATGCTGTTACTTCATGTACAAACAGAAACAACATGTATCCCATTTGTTTACAATAAAAATAAATTTAAAAAAAGATTTTATTTTAGTCATATTTAAGATTTTATTAAAAAATTTAAGGGTGTAGCTACTTTCTTATATTGAAACTTTAAAATGTTTAATAGGAAAAAATTGACATATTTTGTTCCTATTGAGAAAATATATTAGCAAAATATCATTGTTATCAATAAACCAATGTTATCATATCAATAACTTAAAAAATAAAACCCACTATGCTTCTGACACTACAAAATACATCATGAAATATTGAGGTTTGCATTCACATACAGCATGGAAATTGAAACTAACGTCACAGAGTTAATAAAACTCAGGCTTCTTTCGGTATCTCTGAATTTTGCCAGGATCAACATGTCACATCTGTGTGGAAGAAAAGACATGTATATTATTTTGCAGATGCTTAACTTGAAATGCTTGTTTGATTGCTAATTTATATTCATTTTTTTCTGTTTGCAGATTTCTAATATGCCTAGTTTTGTCTTGTCACTTATGCTTCTTTCATTTGACTAAGTTCCTTATTTTTAGCTTTTGATCTTTTTCTCCATGCTCAGTGCTGGGGATCCTCCCTGGGGCCTCACTCATGCTAGAGCCCAGCTTTGGCTTTTTTTTTTTTTTTTTTTTTGTGGTGCTGGGGATGGAACTCAGGGCCTTGTGCATGCAAGGCAAGCACTCTACCGACTGAGCTATCTCTCCAGCCCCCAGCTTTGGCTTTTTAAAAAATTAGTTTATGGAAGTGTGTTTATTGGGAGATGGTCACAGTGTGTTAAAGGGAACTGACCAACTGTGAGCTTAGTCTGTGAACGATGTGATATAAACATAGAAGTCTAAAGTCTGTGTGAGCTACACAGTAGGGTCACCTGGGAAGCTTCGAGAAGTCCCAGGGCCAGACCCTTCCATCTACTGAAGAGGGCCTCTCTGGGTGGGATCCCAGGCACCTGCTCCCTGCACTGCCCACTGCTTCTCTGGGCAGCCACGGCTGGGAACTCCGGGTTTAGGTGCTCAGGGGTGAAACACGGAGCGGACCTGCTGTGCTTGGGTCATGGAAGGTCTGCACGCTCCTTCTTGCGAACCTGTATCATCTACAGTAAGTGTGTTCGCAGCCTACGTGCGACCGAATGGATGTCACTTTTGAAGAGCAGGAAAAGCTGGGAGCATGGGAGGAAGGGAAGGGAGGGAGGCAGGGGGAGGATGCACTTTAAATCTTTCAAAAGGTTGTAGGCAGGACCTGGGAATCCACAGCTCAGGGGCAGAAGCTTTGCCTGGCCTGCACCAGCCCTGGTGGATCCCCAGCACCACCATGAAAGATTTATCAAACTCTGAACCCCACGCCAAGAGAGCAAGGGTTCAGGACCACGGAGGAAACACAGTGTCCGCCCTGCAGTGGCTGAAAGGCCCTCCAGGGGCAGAAGGGCAGGGGAGGAGCCAGTGCCTGCTCCTTGCTCCGTGCTCCCTGCTCTGTGCTCCCTGCTCCGTGCTCCCTGCTCAGAGATCCCTGTTCCCTGCTTGCTGATCGCTGCTCCCTACTCCCTACTCCCTCCTCCATGCTCCTGCTCCCTGCTTCCTGTCTCCTGTCCCCTGCTTGGTGCTTCCTGCTCCCTCCTCCGTGCTCCTGCTCTATGCTCCCTGCTCCCTGCTTCCTGCCCCCTGCCTCCTGCATCCTGCTCCCTGCTCCCTCCCTGCCGTCAGATGCTGGTGCCCACCTGCAACTCGCACCTCATCTTTCGGGTGGGAAGTGGGGGTAGGGGCGGCGATGGGACTGGCAACTCCACGGCTTCTGTTTAAATGTGTGCAGCCAAAGCCACTACCCTTAAAGCTTCCCTCCTGTGTAGGGAGACAGTGGCTGGACGCAAGAGCACCCTCCCTCTGTGGTCAACAGAAAGCTCTGGGTCTTCCCTTTTCTTTCTTTTTAAACATACTTTTGAGTGGAATTGACACCCATCAAAGCTTTGGATGCCACCTCTGTGCCCAAGACTACCAACAGCTGCTTAGCCCTGGACGACGCCAGAGTCTTCCTGTGCAGAGCTTCACAAGGACTGTCAAACTGTCTGTTCATCTGAAAGGCAATCGCCACCCCTTTCTAATAAGGACCACCCACCCAGAGAGGGTCCAGGCTGCCCCTGCACAGCCAAAGCTCTGAGTTCCACCCAGCACCAAAAACGGGCCCACCAGGTTACTTTGTGCACGTGGCCGGGATAGACGGTTGTCATTGTGTCTAAATGCACAATTTTTTTTTCCTTTGGGTTTTAAAATGTTTTCTTTAAATGCACAATAATTTTGCTGTCAGCCAGCATGATTTAAAAACTGCTTGCTGATGCTAAACAACAGGAAGAAAAAGAGGATCTACATGACAAAAGTCACAGAAGCTGGAGTCAGGCGAGAGGAGCGTATAATTGAGGAGAGTCAACTTGATGGCTTAAGATAGTACGTCAATCAAGCTTTTTAAACAGGCGCACCCGTGGGTCCCCCTCCCTGTGCACATGCTTCTCGGGGCCGTAGCTGCAGACCGGCTTTCCAGCAATGCGTATTTCAGATTGAAGTTTCAGGTCACGATGAGATCACCCTGATTTCTTCCTGACCTTGTTCTTTATTTCCTGCCCCTGGTTCTTACTAGACAAAATGAAGCACAACTCTTCTAATTCAACACGTCAGCGGGGCTACTTTGTGTGTGTATAGCACCAAACAACGTTAGAACAGCAACAGGAGAGGCAGAAGCCTCAGAGACGGGGCGGGTTTCTTTATTCCAGCAGTCCCCTCCGCTCAGGACGCACCCCCCACCAAGGGCCTTCCCTCTGATCACCCTGGGCCTGCCTCCCTGGCTGATGGTGTGTGGACAGAGGAAGGGGCTCTGGAGTCTGGGGCTCAACCTGGCACTGCCGGTGGGTGGTTCTGTGAGCTGGATGAGACTCTTCCATCCCTCTGAGCCTTGGTTTCCATCCTGGCTGAGTCAAGGTAAAACTTTTCCCATCTGCTTCTGAGGAAAATCTCAAGAGTGAACCTATACAGTGCCTAGCACAGAGCACAACACAAGGGGGCACTCAGCAAATGTGAGCTTATACCCCCCACGGGACCACCACTCATCAAGTGAGACCGGAGGGTCCAGCGCCCACCCACGTCTGCCTCCAGCACACTCCGGGTCTCTGATGCTGGACCATATCCTGCAGGGCATACCACCTTAGTGAGCCCGCGTGCTCGCTGAAGGGACCCAGTGCCCAGGCTTCTACAGAGATCATGTAAGTTCAGCTCAGGGCCGGGCAACAGCCCACGTGCTTGACTCACCCAAGCTTCAGCCAGTGCAATACGGCCAGTGCTCACCAACATCAGTCGGCAATTGGTACATTCTGTTTAGGAAACTGGGCAATACTGTTATGTTTTAGTTGTAGCAAGTGTTTTCTGATATACAATCAAAACATGGATTTTTAAACCAGGCACAGTGATACACTGCTGTATTCCCAGCAGTTCAGGAGGCTGAGACAGGAGGATGGCAAGTTTGAGGCCAACCTCAGAAACTTAGTGAGACCCTAAGTAACTGACCCTGAGCCTGTCTCAAAACATAAAAAGGGCTGGGGATGTGGCTTAGTGGTTAAGCACCCTTGGGTTCAATCCCTGATACCAAAACAGAAAAGAACAACAACAACAAAAAAAAAATGGATTTTTTAAAACATTCAAATCAAACCATGCTGAGCAGCAATAATTGAAATTGCACTTTAGAGATTTTTGATTTGTAAACACAAGAATCAGAATTCAGGCTACCCTGTGGGGGCCTTGCTGCTGGGTCTGTTTATAGGTGATCTCCCATCATACAAGAAGAAGGAGGAGAAGGAGAAGAAGAGGAGAGGAGAAGAGAAGGAGAAGGAGGAGGAGGAGGAGGGGGAGGAGAAGGAGAAGGAGAAGAGAAGAGGAGAAGGAGGAGGAGGAGGAGGAGGAAAAGGAGAGAAGAGAAGGAGAAAGAGGAGGAGGAGGAGGAGAGAAGAAGGATAAAGAGGAGGAGGAGGAGAGGAGAAGAGAAGGAGAAAGAGGAGGAGGAGAAGGAGGAGGAGGAGAAGAGGAGGAGGAGAAGGAGGAGGAGGAGAAGAGGAGGAGGAGAAAGAGGAGGAGGAGGAGAAAGAGGAGGAGGAGGAGGAGAAGGAGAAGGAGAGGAGAAGAAGTAAGAGGAGGAGGAGGAGGAGAAGGAGAAGGAGAGGAGAAGGAGAGGAAAAAGAGTAGAAGAAGGAGAGGAGAAGAGAAGGAAAATCTGAGGCTCTTTTGAATGGGGTTTGGGACAAATATGCCTTAAAGCAAATTGCCCTGAGTCTCAGAATCTTCAGTCTCAAATACAACATGCTACTTTGAGTCTTAGAGGTAGTTTCTGAATTATCTATTCACTGGAAAATGTTCACTCATCCACAGTGGTCAGGGGATCGCAGCTTGTAGTGCTGTGAATTCAGTAGGTATAAGAAATGCACATCCTTGTTCATAGCAGTTGAATTCACAATAGCTAAAATATGGAACCAACTTAAATGCCCTTCAACAGATGAATGGATAAAGAAAATGTGCTGTATATACACAATGGAATATTACTCAGCTTTAAAGAAGAATGAAATTATGGCACTTGCAGGTAAATGGATGGAGTTAGAGAACATAATGCTAAGTGAAATAAGTCAAACTCAAAAACCAAAGGCGGAATATTTTCTCTGATATGCGGATGCTAATTCACAATAAGCAGGGAGGATAGGGAAGAAAAGAGTTACTTTGTGTTAGGTAGAGGGGGCGTGAAGGGAGGGGAAGGGTAGGAAGGATAGTAGAGTGAAACAGACATTATGACCTCATGTGCATATATAACTGCATGACCGATGTGATCCTGCAATACGTATACTCAGAAAAGTGAGAAATTATACTCCATTTATGTATGATCTATCAAAATATATAAATACATACTGTTATGTACAACTAATTAAAACAAATAAAAAATTAAAAAAATAAATGTATTAGAGCTGCACTCATTCATTAGCACCGATGTGTGTGAAGGCAGAAAGAATTCAGGGACAGAAGAAATGTTTACTTTTCATATTTTAGCTTAAAAAGAGATTCTCACCATCTTACTGAATCGGTCCTGAGCTGGAACTGATTTTCTGCCTCGGGTACTTTCTATTGGTTACAAAGCTTGCTAATTATGTTTAGAGTTTTGAATGTAATTATGCGTATTTACAGTCAACTTCCTTCTAGATATTCTTGCCAGAAGCTAGTTCTCCTTTGATTTCTATCTTCTTTGGTTTCAAGCAGTTTAAAATATAAATAGGACTTACGTTGTGAAGATGTGATCTTTAAGCTGGTGTTTGAAAAAGACAGGGACCTCCATTTATATATCCAAATAACCGGGTCGATTGAACACCAAATGGGAAGCTCACCTGTTGTAAAGATTGCTTTAAGTAGCTAACCACCCCGTGAACTGGTGAAGTGGTAAATTAGACCCATTGCTAATTATCGTTGTCTTGAAGCTGTAAGCAAAAGCCACGAGCGAGGGACTAGTTACTGCCAACTGAATTAGCACAAAATGTAAGCGCTGGGTTGCGGAGGTAGCTCAGTGGCAGAACGCTTGCCTGGCATGCACAGAGCCCTGGGTTCAATCCCCAGCATTGCAAAAAGAAAAGGAAACATACATAATTGTATCTTTCTGAGTTATGTAACAATTCTGTAATCAGTGCATATATTTCAGAGTAGCCAAAGACGTACCAAAACATGACCCCAAGGCTCTGTGGAAACGGAGGGGTGTAAGTAATTTCCAAGCATTGCCTATTGCCTACTGTGGTTACATTAATAAGTTTAAAAAGCAGGAAGAATGACTTTCAGAGAAGGAAATTAAGAGTCTCTTACTATTTCTTCCTCCAGAGAGCAGTAAAACTTGCCAGTGAAGTATTCCTTAAATGGCAATGGATTTCTCATGCTGTGGCTGAAGTAAATTTTATCTCATCCTGCTTGAAGATAAAAACTTCCATCCTCCTTGGTTATTCAGCCGAGGGCACTGCATTTCCGTGTTAGAGTTTCTTCAGTGCTTGCTGCTCCTTGAAGGCAGCACCTAGGTGCCTGAGGAATGGGGTTGTGAACTCTAAATGGAGCCTAACGTCGGACTTTGTTTTTGAAGGTGTTTGACCACTGGTTGATTAGACTGCAGTATCCTACAATCCTACCATCCTATTATAGTTTCTAGACTCCATTGATGGAGACTTATCCTTTTAAATAAGACATCGCAAAAGGCGCCACTTAAGATTAAACCAGGAACATGGCCTTTCTTGTACCTGATAACCCTTCTTAGTCTCACCCTAAGTAACTGCTATTATTCGGCTTTCCTCATGTGATAACTCTGAAACTTCTCTGGGTTCCCTCTTTTCTCTGAGTTTTGGAACTATGAAAAGGTCTTACTCTTTTGGAACCCATGCAGATGGTGATGTTGCCTTGGGTGTCGCTCTAGTTCTGCAGAAAACTCACACGATTAAAAATGTTTGTCATTCTTCCCTCCCTGTGACAAAATGCCTGACATAAGCAACTTAAAAGGACCACAGATTTATTCTGGCTCCTGGTTTCAAAGTTCTCAATCCACACTTGACTGGCCCAGTTGCCTTTGGGTCCTGGTGAGGCTGAACATCCCGGTGGAGACCCACAGTGGAGCAGCCTGCTCACCTCCTGCATCAGGGAGGCAGAGAGGAAGGGGCCAGAGTCCCAGGGGTCTCTGTAAGGGCATGCCCCAATCTCCTAACTTCCCTCCACGTGGGCCCCGTGCCTAATGGTCCTCCTCCCAGCAGCGCCACGGGCTGGGGACCATGACCCTCACCCAGGGGCCTTTGGAGACCATTTCAGGATCCACACTACAATGCTGATACTCAGCAGTTGCAGGTGAACTAATAATTAAGGACTTGGGTCCAGTCAGGTGCTGGGCCTGACAGCTATAATCTCAGCTACTCAGGGAGCTCAGGCAGGAGGGTCGCAAGTTCAAGGTTAGCCTAGGCAAGTTAATGATACCGTCAAAAAATTAAGAAGAACTGGGGACGTAGTTAAGTGGTAGGGCACCTTTGGGCTCCATCTCCAATGCTGCAAGGAACAACCAGAACCAGGGTCCAAGTACAAGCTCTTCCTCTTTCTACAGCTGTACCCTTTGTCCAGCAAAAGGAAACAGAATAGGAAGCTTTCATCCCTCTTACTTATTTGTAGAAGAGGGTAAGAAAACCTAACAAGGATGAATTTTTAAATGTGATGATGAGTTTTTAAAACACAAATTTTGAATTCTCTGTAAAGCATATGATTACACACACACACACACACACACACACACACACACACAGACGGACAATCTGCACGACAGTAGTGACAAGAAGAGGCAATGCAGTTGGTCGGCACTGAAACAGCCTGTTCAGCCTCACCACGAAGCCGGCCACGGATCTTGAACGTCTCAGAGACACATAACTATGAGTCCCTGGGGGTCCCCAGGGGTCTTGCAAGTTGTAGACGCCTCACCCCATTTCTGTCTTGAGGAGTGCTTGTAGGATTGCAGAGGCCCTTAGCCTCAGCATCCCAGCGCCACCTGTGAGCAGAAGCATGTCGACACATTGGTCCTCTCAGCCTTCGGGGCAGCAGAGCAGGACCTGGGGTTGTGCTGGAGCTCCTGACAAGACCCTCCCACCTCTCACAAAGAGGTGCCTTATCTGTTTATGCCAGCGTGGTGGGAAAATGCAGGCTTTTCCCATGGATGCATGTGACAGACCCACATGTCACTGGAGACCACTGGTACATCCAAGTGCAGCTGGCTTTCCATGTCCTTGATTCCAAATCCATGAGTCAACCTACCGTAGATTGAGAATATCTAGAAACAAGACTGCATCCGTACTGAACTTGTACAGACTTTTGTCTTGTTATTTTCCCTAAACAATCCAGTATAAGAGCTATTTCCGTCGCACTTACATTGTATTGGCTATTTTACTTGATCTAGACGCTCTGAAGTATGGGGAGGATTGCAGGGGCTGCACGCCAACACTGTGCCACTTTGCATAAGGGATAGAGCACCCGTGCATTCTGGAACCCAAGGTGGATCCGGGAACCGACACCCCACAGGTCCTCAGGAATGACTGCCACATTTCTTTGCCGGTTCTTGGCTTTCCCCTTCGTCCCAGCTCTTCCTACCATGATGCTGGAAATGATCTACACTTGTCCAACAGGCAGGGCTCCTCCTGCACAGGTGGGATGTCCATGCCCCCAGCATCGCTCTTGGGCAGCCCGTTTCCAGCAGCCTCTGACGTCTGAGTGGAGGCATCATTCAGACGACCTCAGATGGGACCTCACGACTCCCGCACACGGAGGTCCTGGGTAAGGCCCAGCACCACAAAACAAATAGAGGAATAAATAAACTGATAAAAAAACCAAAACCACAGAAAAAGAACCATGACCTGGATCCAGACAAGACTCATGGGAAGTGTGAAATCTGACCTGATCACATTTGGGAGGCTTGAAAAGGATTTCAGAATAAAATCAAAGTTTAATTCTCATCTAATCAAAAATCAAAACAATTTTGAATTTTTTTTTCCTTTTTACAGTACTAGGCATTGAACTCAGGGCATGGAGCATGCTGGGTAGGTGCTCTGCCATGACTTATATCCCCAGTCCTTTTTTATTTTGGTTTTGCGATGGTCCCAGGAAATAGCCCAGGCTGGCCTGTCCTTCCTGCCTCGGCCTCCTGAGTCACTGGGATCACAGATGGGTGCCGCTGCAGCTGGCTTAGATTTTTTAAATCTTGTCAAGTAACATAACACTCTAAATGGTGTGGCCAATCCCATCCTGCCATGTGGCACAGGCAGTGGACTTGGTCATGTGTCCTCACGTGGGGTTGTGGGCTCCCTGGCCTCCCTGGCCCCTCATGGCTGAGCAGGAGTTGCTCTGGATGCCTCGGCTCAGGCTCTTTACCAGGAAAGTCTCTGTAAGATGCTGGCAAAACTTGATTGCTTAGAAGTAAACCAATCCAGAACAGATCTAGGTAAAAAGTAGATGAATGCTTTCTTTGAAAAAGTGCAAAATAAGTCCTAATATTTTAGACTTATATTTGGGTATTTTAAGTAATAAAATATTTAAGAAATTTTGAATATACTAATAAGATTATTTAATTGATTAACCAATGATTCCAAGTTGAAAATGTTAGCCTTCACCATTCATCTGAATTTATTGTAGGTGGATAAGTTTAAGACACTTTATACAATATGTAATGGCTCACCATAAATGTTTATTTTTTAAATTTATGTTTAAATGCTTAGGAAGATTTGTTTGCAGTCAGAAAACTTAGGAACTTTTAAAAATCGAAAATACTAACCTTATAAATGTTGATTAAAATATTTAAGGAAGTTTAAGTTTTCAGATAGGAAAATAATCAAAGACCACTTCAGAGTGAACTTCCTGGCTGGTCGCAATGGCGCACACCTACTGTAGTCCCAGCTATTCAGGAGGCAGAGGAAGGAGGATTACCTAAGACCAGGAGTTCAAGGCCAAGTCTGGGCAACCTAGGGAAGACAAGTAAATTTTACCCCTCTGAAGACAAGTAAATTTTCTATTATTACTTTATTTACAAATATGATTTTAAAATTTGTAAAATAACCTAAGTGTACGGGGAAATTGTGCTATTGCCTTTGTTATTTAAATAAATGCTAATTGAGAAAAAGCAAAATAGGCCCTGAATAATTTTAAAGAGGGTTTTGAGATGCCAAAAAATAAACATTGAAGAAAAGATAACATTCAAAAGGTCATTAAAGTGTTTCACCGTAGAAGAATTTGTGAAATGAATTTTGTTCAAGTGACAAATTTAAAGGTTTACAAGAAAATAAATGAATCATAACTGAAATCCTGCTGGAGTTATTTCCTCCATCTCTCTGCCCCTCAGACTTTCCACCTATAAAACCAGTGATAATAACACTGCCACATGAAAGCTCACACAGAGAACTCAGCACAGGGCCTAGTGAAAGCCAGTAAATGCAAAACACAGGAAACAGTGTGCAGAGCCCCGGAAAGAACGGTCAAGAGGGGACCGGAGCTGGACAGCTGCGGGAGGACTGGGAGGGGGTCAGTTCTGGCCGAGCAGAGCAAAGGCCTTGCTGAGCCCCAGGGTGGTCACTGTGGACCCAGAAGAGCCGACATGCAGGAGCACCGCTGAAGTGGCTGGTGGTAAAGGCCACTCCACGTCCACCCTCGTGAAATCCCACACGGCCTTGGGCAGGACCGACTGGTCAACAGCCTGCTGGAACAAAACTCAAATATGGCTGCTTTTAAAGACTAACAACGAAAACCAGAAAAACAACCCATCAAGAGGGGTGTGTGTGTGTTTAGGCAAGCAAAAGCAACCAAAAAGCAAGCAAATGTAAGTCTCGCAGCTGGGGTCAAGATCGCCTTTGAGGGCGATACAGGGGAAAGAACAGAAAGGGAACGTGGAACAGAGGCCAACGTGGCCGGCCTGGGAAGCCAGCGCGCCGCCTCCCAGGGAGACTCCCACCTCCTCGAGGTCGTTACTCAAGCATGGATGCCAGTCCATGGAGTCGAGGTGAAGCACAGCCCTCGCTAGGTCTGGACTTTGAAGCCACTTACGGTGGGTGCAGGGAACCGGCTGGGCGCAGCTCAGGGCGTAAGCGCACAGCCTGGGCTCCATCCCCGGCACCACACGCTCCTTCTCGACGTCCTGAAATCTCCATCTGTTCATTCCACAGTGACGTGTGACATGGGTGCCTGTGACATGTGGGCTGTTCTGAACACCAGCTTGGTAGAGGCACCTATGCGTCAGGGCAGGGCTCTCCTCGCACACCTGGCCCTGGTGCACCCACCCGAGCAGGGACGCAGCAACTCTGCTGACCGCCAGCAGGTGGCAGTAGCGCTTGCCTCTGAAGCAGCCTTCTGGAACCAGGAGCAGAGAGCAGGCCCCAGGCCGGAGCCCAACCCGCGGTCAGAACGACGGTGGCCTGGGGACAGGTGTTTCTACCCTGGGGTAAGCTTCCCTGCCTCAGTAATGGAGACTAGCTCAAAGGCCGTCTTGAGAACTAAATACGGCATTTAAAGTGCTCACCCTGAAGGAAGCCCTCCCAAGGGTGGCTCATGGCTTCGGGTGGCTCATGCTTCGTGTGGCTCACGCTTCGTGTGGCTCACGCTTCGTTTGACTCATGACTTTGTTTGGCTGACACTGCTTCCTTATCATTTGACAGATTGTCATTTTGCCAGAAGAGGGATGAGGCTGGACGGCTGAAATTAGCCAGGCTCATGGGGCAAGAGTGCCATTAGCCACAAAGGAAAAGGGAATCTAAGTAACTAAAAGTGAGACCAAGGGCACCATATGAACTTGAGGTCATTGCCTGAGGCAGGCAGGAGGCAGGGGTCTTCACTCTGCTGGTGCTGGAAGTGATGTGAGTTCTCTGTGGAGCTTCTCTGGTGGAGGAGTTGCCGGCTCACCAGTGGGGCTGCCAGCCAAAGGGCATCACGGGCCGCTGGAAGCTTAGTAGTCTGACTTAGGTTTATTGTTCCTCGGACAAAGGAGACAGTTGTTTTAAGACTAGGACCTTGGGATGACTCAGTCAGTTAAAGTGGGCCGGAATTCAGAACATGGAGGCCTCACAGCCTGCTTACCTCACCTCTTGAAAAGACTTGGGTGTGAAGAGGTAGGGAACAGAGTTGGGTGAGGGGCGGACACCAGGACCCTTTTGCATGCTGTGAGAACTGCTTCGGCAGCCAAGTTTCCAGGGGCAGGGACGGCGACTTTGCAGAGGCCATCTGGATGTGCAAATGTGCATGTGGAATGGATCTGTGGGTGAAGAACCCATCGGGTACAGATGATTTCAGCACATTCTGAGAATGCGGGTAGAGGTGCACGCAGTCCAGAACACCCCACGCTCTCCCTGGAGCCATTAGACAGCCTTGAGAGGAGGGTTACCCCTTGGGGAGATCTCCACGGCCTGAACGGATGAGCAGCTGAGCAGCATCGCGTTTTCATGAGAATTCATGTGATGGATGAACAGGAGGAAAACAGATCCGCGGCTCTGGGGGAGCTCACTGCACCCGCAGAACCATGGGACGGCACAGCGTCACCCTTACTGCTCATGCTGGGGCGCTAGGGAATCTGAAAGGATCTCGCTCCTGCTGGACGGGGTACACCTTAGAAAAGAAAGAAACAAAAATACTTCCTACAGCGCTATCTGGGATTTTTAGCTTGACTTATTTCTTATCCTCACTTCAAAGACAGATTCTTAGAACTGCCCCTGATACCAGATTCTAGAGGAGATAAACAAATGGAAAGGTTAATCCTGAGTACATAGATAGTCATCAAAAAGAAAAAGAAAGGAGAGTGAAAATAGTCACATTCACGAAGAGACACAGTTTGGTGTCCTTTTTGTGGTTGATCAATATGCTGGTACTCAAAACACACACCCTCCCACCACGGAACAGAACAAAAGCAGCTGAAGCCGATCCTTCAGCCTCCACAACCTAGTCAGATGTTGATATGTGTCTCAATATTTTTTTCTTTAGGTCTTAGGGCAATCTCATGGTGGCAGCAGAATTTTAAAATGACCCCTGCCATTGGATTTTTCCTCCCCCAGAGGGAAGACGAGACCGGTAAACAGGATGGGTCTCCAATGACCAGGTCATGCCATACGACCAGAGGTGACTTCAAGGGAGACTGTTCCCTGTGGAGGGCGGGCTGCACTCTGCTGTGAGCGACTCCACCGGGAGTGGCTTCTCAGGCTGTGCCCGGGCCCAGCGACTCCAGGTTGCGGAGCAGTCATTTGCCGGGAGCCAGTCCACTTTGAGTTCAAGCGCCCAGGCAGAATGAATGCACACCTGGTTTGTACAAGTGAACAACTGCCAACCGCCTGGCACGACCCACAGACACAAACTGCTAAGTAACTTAAGAATGCTAATAAAAATGACTGCTTTGAACTTGTTGGATTAAATCAGAAGCTCATGGCTGCCTGGGTGCATCAACCTCGTCAGAGCAATGAGGCCAATGAGCCTATCAAACACAGCAGTCCAACAGATGAAGCAACCCCCTGAACCAAAACGCACAAAAGGAAGAGCTCCCCAGACTCAATGAGGCAGCATGCTGACCCCAGCAACTGGTCACTGGCCACGAGCTTGCCCAGGAAAATCGCCACAGCAACAAACCTCTGATTCTCCACCCTGGGCTTCAGCTGGGAGTGGATTCTCCTGCCCATCATGACCACACATGACCCACTCCAGGCTGACACCTCAGGCTGACCTACAAGCTGACGCTCTGGGACCACCACCTGCCAGACCTGCCTAGAATAAGGTCCACACTTGGGCAGTTCTGTGCCCAAATAACTTCTTTGTCTGGCTGAACAAGTTCTCAGGCTGCTTTGTATTCTTATCTGACCATCTGAAGAGCTTTCCTATCTGCCTTCCTGTCTTTGCTCTCTGGACTCCTGTGGCCACCTTAATCCTTCCTTAAACTTTCTGTAATCTACGAATGTATGTCACTGTGTAGAGGGTGACATGTGATTTGAGCGTTACAGATATTGGTAATTGAGATCAGAATAAAAGTACCTGTGATTGCCTGTTATGACTGTCTAGTGTCCCAGGAGTACTCGGTAAATCGGGACCTCTGAAAGTGGTGCTGCTTGTGTTCATACGCTACTCAAGAAATTCTGACATCATGGAAAGCCATGACCATGTTTAGTGCATGTCGATGGCGGAGCTCTCTCACAATAAGAAATGATGACAGTCAGATGTGGGAGCGCCACCTGTGAGCCCAGCGACGCATGAAGCCGAGGCAGGAGGATCAAAAGTTTGAGGCCAGCCTGGTCGACTTAGCAAGACTGTCTCAAAAGAAAAAAATAAAAAGAAATGGGGATATAGCTCAGTGGCAGAGCACCCCTGGTTTAATCCCCAGTACCTGCTTCCCAAAAAATAAAACTAAGATGATGAATGACCTAAGTGTGCAATTGTGTATTGCATATTGATCAACTGTTTTAAATACAAGGCATAAATGTACTGAAAACACTGGGTCCTATTAAGTTGTAATTATTGTTGGCTAGTAATTTTTGCTGGGCATGGTGTCACACACCTGTAATCCCAGCAGTTTGGGAGGCTGAGGCAAGAGGATCACAAGTTTGAAGCCAGTCTCAGCAACTTAGTGAGGTTGTAAGCAACTCAATGAGATCCTGTCTCAAAATAAAATAAAAAAAGGGCTGGGGATGTGGCTTAGTGGTTAAACACCCCTGGGTTCAATCCCTGGTACAAAACACACACACACACACACACACACACACACACACATACACACACACAATAATTTTTAAGTGAACTCACAAAACAAAAAAAGAAAAAAAAAAAGGAAGAATGAAAGAAAAAAGGAAAAATGAAAGAAAGAGAAAAAAAAAATAGAAAGCAAGACTGAGAAGGGTGACTTTATTTGCTGGTCCTGTCCTAATCAGGTGAGCCCTTAAAAGTGACAAGTCTCTTTCATGTAGAAGATATTTGAAGCATGAGAGATTTGATGCAAGACATTCCAGCTTGGCTCCCTTTGGAAATGCAGGGGGGTCACATGCCAAGGAGTGTGAGCAGATTGGGCAGCGGGAGCTGAGCCTGGGCCTTGCAGGGAAACAGCCCTCAGTTCCGTAATTACAAGGAACAGAAGTCTGTTTATCCTGAAGGAGTTTGGGAACAGATTCCTCCAATGGCCTTCAGAATTGGAGATTCCTGGCAATACAGTATAAAATTCGGAATGTTCTTTTGCATTTTCTGATTTCTAAAAAGAGCCCCCATGGTTCCTTTGGTTTCCGTGAGTGCAGGGTTTTCTTTGGTCTCTCTGACATTCATTTCGGATGTTTTATCAGTTCTATTGTGGTTTAACCCACAGACAATAAGACGTGCTCAAGGTCTGTATCCATTCAAGGTCAGGCAAAGGTGCACACCCTGCGACCACAGGTAGGGGCCAAGTGGGGAACGCGGTCAGCACTCGGGCTTCTTCCCATGCCTCCAGCCCAGGTCGTAGGCGACTCTGATCCGCTTTACACCACCATCGGTTAGATTTGTCTTTTCTGGACTTCACATAAATGGAGTCACTCAGCACGTCCTCCTCCGTCTGGATTTTCCCTGCTCAGCATAATGTTCTGGAGACTCATTCATGCTGCGGCATGTGACGACAGTTCATTCCTTCTTACTGTGGAGCGCTTTCCATTGTGTAAATGTGCTCAGTTTGTTTACCGTGCAGCTGTTGTGCACTCCTGCCCCACCTGGGAATGGAGCCCAGGGCCTCCTGCGCTGGGCAAGCGCCACCGAGTTATATTTTAAGATTTTATTTTGGGACAGATTCTCATTTGAATCTGCCCAGGCTGGTCTGAAGCTTTTGCTCCCTCTGCCTCTGCCTCCTGAGTTGCTGGCATTACAGGTGTGCGCCACCACGCCCGGCTAACTATTTACTATGACTGAAGCTATTTTAAATATTGTTGGTATGAGGAAGTACAATTTACTGTATATTGACCTTGTGTCCTGTGACCTTGCTACATTTGCTTTGTATTTCTAATAGCTTTTTTGGTAGTTGGTTTAGTATTTTCTATCTCCATAATTATATCATCTTCAAAAGGACAGTTTGTTCTTCCTTTCTGATCACTACACTTGTAGTTTTTCTTGCTTAGTTGGAATAGCTAAGTTTCCTTGTATACTATTGAGTGGAGGTGGACCGATTAGTCTCTTCTTTCTTTGTGGTGCTGGGGATTGAACCCAGGGCCTTGTGGTTGCAAGGTAAGCACTCTACCAACTGAGCTATCTCCCCAGCCCGCTCTTCTTGTTCTTGACTTGAGGGGAAAGCATTTTGTCTCTCACCAATAAATACATGAACTATCATTTTTACATACATTCGTTTTAGTTGAGAGAATTCCTTTTCCTTCTCTTTCTAGCTGACTGGAGTTTTTATTACAAATGGGTGTTTTTTTTTTTTTTTTTGGCAGTACTGGGGATTGAACCCAGGGCCTTAGTACTTACAAGGCAAGCACTCTACCAACTGAGCTATCTCCCCAGCCTACAAATGGGTGTTGAATTTGCTGGTGTAACTCTCTATGTGCATGCACATGGATTGAGAAAGTTTATGTGATTGTTTCTACTTTTCTTTATGAGATGAGTTTTTTTTTGGGGGGGGTACCCGAGATTGAACTCAGGGGCGCTGGACCACTGAGTCACATCCCCAGCTGTATTTTATATTTTATTTAGAGACAGGGTCTCACTGAGTTGCTTAGCGCCTCACCATTGCTGAGGCTGACTTTGAACTCATGATCCTCCTGCCTCAGCCTCCCCATCACTTGGATTAAAGGCATGCACCACTGCCCCTGGCTGGATTCTTGTGTGTGTGTGTGTGTGTGTGTGTGTGTGTGTGTGTGTGCTGATGGGGATTGACCCCCAGGGCCTTGTGCATGTGAGGCAAGTACTCTACCAACTGAGCTATACCCCCAGCCCCTGGCTGGGTTCTTGAATGAACATGGTGCCCCTCACATGTTTCTGTTTCTCCTTGAGTCACTTTTGACAATGTTCATCTCTCAGGAACTTCCATGCTTCCTCTGAACTGTCACATTTACAGGCATAGATGTCCCCTATCATCCTTTATCATGTTGGTTGTGGCATTGTTTCACTTGTGAGCTTTTGGGGGACACGTCACATCCAAGCGATAACACCAACCAAGAGTTACATTAAATTTAATTATTTTTTCTAAAGACCCAGATTAGACTTTACTGAGTTTTAAAAATTATTTGCCTATTTTCAGGTTTGTTTGTTTGTTGTTGTTGTTGCTTGTACCAGAGATTGAACCCAGGGGTCCTTAACCCCTGGGATCCACCTCCAGCTCCTTTTATCTTTCATTTTGAGACAAGGTCTCCCTAAGTTGCCCAGGGCCTCACTAAGTTGCCGAGGCTGGCCTTGAACTTGTGAACTTGAGGTCCTCTTGCCTCAGCCCCGGAGTCGCTGGGGTTACGGATGTGCGCCACTGCCCTCGGCAGTTCCACTGGATTTTGCTATTTTCTTTCTTCTTTGGGTTGCACTCTCCCTCGTTTCCACACTTCTTCAAATCGCCCCTGACCGCCCAGGAGGAGAACCTGTGAGGCTGGCTCTGGGCTCGCAGCTCGAACGCCCCTGCCCCGCGGGAGTTCTGAGCGCAGCTTGCTGCCCGCTGGCGTTGGGCTGTTTGCGAACAGACCCTGTGGGGTTGCGAGCAGCAGCAAGGACGAGGCGCATCCCCGGGCAGACCTGGGCTCTGCCCACCCGGCGCCTGCGCCGCACAGCGCGGAGCGCAGCCCCGCGGCCGCTGCCCGCTCCGGCCTGCTGGGCTCGCAGACGGTTTAGGACCCCTCTTTGCAGCCGCACCGGTTACTTCTAGAGGGAACCTGGGGCAGTCTTGGTGGCCACCTCTTGCCTCCTTCAGAGATCACAGTCCTGTTCCACCTGACCTCCAGAGTTTGAAAAACGGGAGTTTCTGACCATTCTGTACGTTTTCTGGGTTCTGAGGGAAGAGAACACCCCGCCCCCGTTCCTCCTACGCTGACGGAGGAATTCCCCTCGATGGCTTCTGGAAGTTTTCCTTTCCGCCCATGCTCCTCTCTTTCTTGTTGGGGTGTTCGTTTTGGTCTCTGACTTTCATGATAAGGGTTTCCTCAAATGTCGGTGGCCTCGAAGTTTCTGGATGTTCGCGTTTAATCGCCATCCCTGCTACTACTCAGCAGGCCGAGGCAGGGGATGGCAAGAACAAGGCAGCCTGGAAAACTCAGCAAGATCCTGTCTCAAAATAAAAATAAAAAGGGTTTATTCTTTTTCCCTGCAAGCTTAAGAGTTTCTCCCTGGTTTGCTAGGTCAGTTACTATCCCTCCATTAAGTCCCTCGGTTGCCAAGTTAAATTTATTTTTGGGACCATCGCCTATATTCTTTGTCCTCGTGGATTTAAGCATTTTCAAAGAAACACAAACACCTACTAGTTTATATATTTTATGTACATTTAGTAGACTTCATTTTTAAGAATAGCTTTAGGTTTACAGAAAAACCGAGTGGGAAGCTGGGTGTCCCTAGCCTTCTCCCGTTTCCCCTGTGGTGAATATTTGGCATCTGTGTGGTACGGTTGTTACAATTCATAAGGCAATCTTGATACAATATTAACTAAAGCCCATAGTTCAGATTCCAGGCTCAATCCTTTTTTGTTCTTCCCTTCTCATTGGGAAGAAGTAGAGATAAACGTGAGTGGCAAGTCCCCTGGGGTTAGCAGAAAGTCCTCTGTGTGACTTTTGGTGACTCTGCCTTTCTGTTCTCTCTCACACCCCAATTTTTACTCATTTGCTCTTTTCTTTTTTCACCTTTTCTACCTCCTAATCTCCATTCCATTGCAATGTACCTTCTTCATCCTTTTGCTAAAATTTATCTTGCCAAAGAAAATAATGTCTCTCTGATTGCCAGATTCAAGTAATGCGTATTATTGCTTACTGCATTTGATTTTTAGCAGCACAGGACGTTGTTAAACTCTCTCTCCCTTCTTTGGGATATTATTTTCTCTCGACTTCCTCACTTGATAGCTTCCTGGTCTCAGTCTCCTTTGATGCTGGTCCTTCACATTTCCGTAGAGCCATTTTCTGGGATCCCCAGGGAGGCCTTTAGGAGCGCCAAGATGGTGGAGGCAGGGTGCATGAGAAATGCCCCAAAGGCAAGGCGGGGAGATGACTCCCCAGGTCCCTGCTTAACAGGGTCCCATTGCCATGGCAACTCACTGAGGACCTACCGCCTTTGATAATTCCTGCTTGGTATTTTAAAATAACCAATGGGAGTAAAGCAAACAGTATTCTGGTCAGGCAACCAATGGGAGCAAAAGGGGAAGGTCTTCAGTCAGGTCCACACAGGAAAAGAAGAACTTGCAGCCGAGCATAGGAGACACTGACTTCCAGACATCAGGGCCTTGAGCCTCTCTCCTGCTCCGCCAACTCCAATAAATCCGTACTTTGTGTGTCTTAATTCTTTGGAACACCAAAGACCTGGACCTTCCCTGGGCACCCTGACCATAACAGGAGGACCCCCTCAGCAATCCCCAACTCCTGGTATTCATATCCCTGTGAGGCCTCCTCGCCCATTGCACCAGGTTGAACCAGGAGAGCAGGGAAAGAGCAGAAAAATGGATGTGATTTCCAAGATGAAGCTTTAAAAGAGACCAAAGTTTCCTGCCTTTTGTTCTTTCTCCCTTTCTCTCTTCCTCCCTCCACCCAGGCTGCTCTGTGAGGATTCCATTAAGCAGCTGTGTAATTCAACCAGTATCACTTCGGACAACTAAGTGTTCAACTCACATTTGTTGAGCGAGTTAAGGAAAGGATCCCTCTTTTATTCCACTCTTTCCTCCATCCATAGATTTCTATTACGTTCAGCACATTTGGGTACCTAAGAAATTTTGCATTTGCTTTATTATTTATTATATTCTAAGAGGATTCAGCTCAATTGAAGACTTATGAAAATGTTCAATTAATTCACCGCCTGCTATGTGCTGGCACTGGGCTAGAAGCAGGGCTATCAAAGACTACCTGGATCATCTTCCAAAGATAAGGAGTGCCTTGTGAGTGGATGGGCCAGCTCCTGGTCACTGTGTGCTTCCCAGGGAGCCTTGCTCAGTGGCCTGACAGAGTGGCATGAAAGTCACAGTAAAATGAACCGGAGATCTTATATTTTAGGTTGAATATTTTACTCTTAAGAACTATGAGATTGCTGGGTGCAGTGGCTTATGCCTGTAATTCCAGCAGCTCAGAAGACTAAAGAGGAGGATCACAAGTTCAAAGCCAGTCTCAGGAACTTAGTGAGGCCTGAGCAAGTTAGTGAGATCCTGTCTCAAAAATAAAACATAAAAAGGACTGAGGTTAAGCACCCTAGGTTCAACCCCCCCCCCACACACACACACAAAAAAATGATGTGACTTTGAGGGAGTCACTGCACAAACCTGAACTTATTTCCTCATAGTGATAAAGATACCTTAAATGCACTTTGTAGCTCATGGACCACTGGGTAGCCAGACATGCCAGACCCTGTTTACTCTCACCCCAAAGGTCATTCACTGTTAGATGCACACTGAATAACAGATTTTGCATTTGTATTTGGAGTGGGGTGTGAGAAGCATGATGTTAATTGTCTACACCAATTATAAAATGCATTCTGATTTCATTACCATTAAAATAAGAAAGTGCTTCTTTGAATCAAGACAATATGGTATCTATTGAAAGCTCAAGTGTTCTGAAAATGGAAAGCCATTGTATAACTGTGAGTTCTGATTATGGTACACTCAAATAGATATTTTCTGAATTAATGAGTTGATTTTCCTTCTTTTTGCTCAGTCCTATCTGTTAAGAATTTGCTTTTTTTTTTTTATTGTTAGGGAAATTTTGAAAATACGCAGAAGGGAAGTCAACAAACTCCAATGTACCTGTTATCCAGCTACAAGGAGAATCAACACAGGGTCTTTCTGAAGTCACCTATATCCCTATTCGGACGTTAGTTAATAGCATTCCTTCCAGATTATTTTCAAGTAACACTCCAGCTCTTACGTGATTTAGTTAGTGAATACTTTTAAGGAGTACTGCTTAGAGGTCTCTCAACATCTTCTATCCAAGTAAAGGAAGTTTTCTTAAAATCCTTTGCCAGCTCAATTAGGATTGCACACTTTTGAAAGGTCTACATTAACCCAGTTGAGATATACACTTCCTTAAAAAGACCTCTTAACAAAAAACAGTTACTGGGAATGGGAGGTTAGTCTGAAAATCATCACTTGGGAGGGGTTGGAGATGGAGCTCTGTGGTAGAGCCCTGGTCTAGCATGTGTGAGGCCCTGAGTTTGATTCCCAGCACCACTAAATAAATAAGTAAGCAAGTAAGTAAGTAAATAAATAAATAAATTGCATTTGGGTCTCACCTTTCTGAATATCTTCTATTTTTAAAGGCTTTTTTATTTGTTTATTTGTGTGTTTGTTTTGTTTTTTGGTACTGGAGGATTGAACCTAGGGGCAGTTAACCACGGAGCCACATCCCCAGTCCTTTTTATTTTTTATTTGAGACAGGGCCTCACTAAGTTGCTGAGACTGCCTTTGAACTTGTGATCCTGCTGCCTCAGCCTCTGAGCCCCTGGGGTTACAGGCCTGTGCCATGAGACTGGCACCTGATTTCTTTTTGTTCTGTTTCTGTGGGTTTAATCATTATATGATATGGTTCTCATGATAGTATCTATCTTAGGTCATTATGGAAACATTTAGCATTTTCAGCAAATTGTTTTTATTCCAAGAGTATTTTTGTATCATCATGAATCATAAAATGTACTACATAGCTGCAAAAATCTACCTGTAAATTTCAAAAAAATGCATAATTTTTACAAAATAGTCATTCAGTATATGTTTGTCACTGTGTTTAACATTTTAAAAGTTCAAGTGCAGTGGGGATTCCCTGAAAAAAACTGTTTTTCTTTATTTTCTAACAGTTTTAGATTATCAGTTCTAGTTGTAATGCTTAAACACAGCCACACAGTCACATTTACTTAGATGGAGCTAATCACAGATGTGATGGCAATCTGTCCCAGAAGTGGTTTGACCACCCAGTCAAGAGGCAAACTGCATTCTTTAGACACCATGACTGTTCTTGTGACAATGGTCCACTTTAGGCTGTGATTATAGCTTTTGATCCTCTCTGCCACTGAGACTTCTTCTTTTTTTGTTTGGTGGTGCTGGGGATTGAACCCAGGGCCTTGTGCATGCGAGGGAAGCACTCTACCAACTGAGCTACATCCCCAGCCCTTAGACTTACTTTTTAAAAGGACATATTTCTTTCTCTTCCTCTCTTCCTTCTCCTCCCTAATTTTAGGGGAAACAGGATCACATACCCACCACAGGAACAAGTATTTCAGATTTGGGGATGACACCAGAATATCTAAGAAATGGTTGTCTCCCAAATTAATAAGTGAATAACAACTCTGGATAGAGAACATATGGAATATAGCCTTTGGATCACCCCTTTAAAAACCCAGTTCCCCCTGATGGGCAGAATCACAACCTCTGGGTCCCCTGTGGTTCCCTTTTACTAGCAAAGCATTGAAGCTTCTTTTTTCTTTTTCTCAAAATCGTGTCCTTGTTATTGGATGGGCACTGGGGAGAAGGACGGAGCTCTCGGTAACACTCTGGGCTCCTGATTGTTGAGTTTCACAGCATTATGCACAGTGCTGCTTCAAGTTCTGTACCTGCTATTCTGAAACACGTTTGTTTTGCACTCAAGAAGTAAATGACTTCAATGTCCAAATCAGCCAGTCATCCCCCATGGTTGTGATAGGGGCTTTTTGAATCCACTCCTCCCCAGAGGCAGGAGCCAATCAGAATCCTGCTGCAGTGCAGATGATTCTTCTACTGAAAGCTGCTTCCTTTCCAAGCAGCCAGAATCACAGGATTGCAGCACCGCTTTCCCTTTATCCTTTCTACCACCCAGGCCACAGAAAAAACTTGTGTCCTTATTTCACAGGTGACCACGTAATTTGGAACGTTTAGGACGATTTTTGGAAACTTCATTGGTATGTGTCAGAAACATCCTCATTAACACAGTTGAAAGACAGTTTTGAGACGTTTTTATTTCTTGCATAAAAAGATATTTGATGCAGTAAGGAAAACACGTACCTTAAAGAAATTACCGTTTCAAAGCGAACGGTCGAGGCTTGAGATCCATTTTCAAAATAAGTTAATGGATGCTTACCGAACATCAATTTTTCATAAGGCTGTTGAGGCAGTGGGTGTCGCTCGGTGGTAGAGCACGCGCCTACTGTGCAAGGCTCTGGGTTCTCCACACCCTGCCCCACCCCCACCACGCTCCTGCCTTCACATGGCCTCCTGTCTAATTGGGCAGAAAAACCCGAACTCAGGGAACAATTTCAGGAATTAAATAGTAAAGATAGGCAAACACACAGCAAAGAAACAAGGTCTCATGTGTTTGGGTTTAGGAGAGTATTCTACTGATTTAGGGAACACAGCGATCTGAAAACCCCTGGGAAATTTTCACAGAGAAGGTACACAGGTACGAATCCGATACCCTTAAGAGAAAGAAAGGGAGCAAAGAGCCTGCAAGTCTGGGAGAGCGACTAGTCTGGCTGAAGCAGAGCGGGCGGTGGGCAGTCAGAAGGGTCGGAGGGGGCCAATCGGTCAGTGGGCTGGAGGCCGGGGCGAGGTGACGGCAGCGCATAGAACTAGGCTACCGCGCGTGGGATTCCCTTTTCTTTCCTCCCTCCCCTTCTGTCTGTCCTTCAAAAACGAAACCTGATTGGAGATTCAGGGACATCCCACTTGCTGGGCGATTAAACAAGTATTCTGGGCTCTGGGGGTGGAGCTCAGAGAAGTCGGAGGGGGTTGGGCCAGGTAGTATCAAATTTAGCAGCGGGTTTTTGCAGGCTTTTGTGAATGACGTCCTGCCTGCCGGATGCGCGCTGGGGGTGACCGAGGCCCCACCACGAGTGAAAGGCCTTTTCCTAGGCGCCCTCGCAATTCCAGAGTCTGAGTTTGCAAACGGCGGCAGCCGAGAACCCGCTGCGCACACACAAGTGTCTTCTTGCCATATGCCTAGTGTTTACCGGTTTCGTCTAGCTCTTGCTCACCAGAAATTGAAAATTAATAACGCGGATGAAATGAAAATGTGTCTCAGGGAGAGCTGAGAAACAAAATGCATGAAAGGGCCCCAGAAAGAACCGGCTTCCGTACAGACAAGTCTGCAGAACCTGCGTCCTCCAGGGCCCTCCGCCGACCCCGAGCTGGGGACCGCGAACCTGGAAGCCCCGGCCACAGGCTCTCCTCTCCGGCAGCCAGCAGATGGCTCCCGGGCTCGCTCGCACTCCCTCTTCCCTCCGCAGCGCAGGGCTTTGCGGCTCCGAGCCGACCGTGCAGGGGTGCGTGCCGGCCGCGGCAGCCCGGCGCAGGCCTCCCGGGTGCGTCCCGAGTGGGGACCAATGCGCAGCCCCGGGGTGGCCGGGACTGCTGCGGAGGCCGGCTCTCGCGAGGTGAGGAGTGAGCGCAGCACCAGGAGGAGGGACCGCAGGAGCAGGAGGAGGAGGAATCGCAGGAGGAGGAGGAGGTAGAAGGACCGCAGGAGCAGGAGGAGGAGGGACCGCAGAAGCAGAAGGAGGGACCGCAGGAGCAGGAGGAGGAGGGATCGCAGGAGCAGGAGGAGGGACCGCTGGAGCCGGAGGAGGAGGAGAGGCGGGCCCGCGCGGCGCCCGCCCCGCGGAGCCTCGGGAGGGCTAGGAAAGCCACCTCCCCGCGCCGCTGTCCCCGCCCTCTCCCACGCCTTCCGCCTGCACCTAGGGCCGTAGGTGCGGCGCCCGGGCTGCGCTGGAGCTGGCGCCAGCTGGGGCCGCGCGGAGGAGTCAGCCCGCCGGGAGGAGCAGCCGCCGGCGCCCGCGCCTGGAGTCCGGTCCGCTCGGCGTTCCGCAGCCCGGAGCTGCGAGGCAGCGTCATGTAGCAGCGACCGCCGCAGCCCACCTCGTCTTTGCAACTGTTTTTTTTTTTTTTTTTTTTTTGGTGGGGTGGGGGGTGCGGCAAAATAGTCTTCCCGCCCCCCCTTTCTTACCCACTCTCATTTGCAAGCTGCCTCTGCCTCTCGGAAACATTCCGGGGCTCGGGGAAGGAGGGGGCCGTAAATCAGAGTGGGACCTGTGATCCCCCAGCACCTCGAGGGTAACCATGGCCGAGGAGAGCTCCGACGTTCCCCGGGAGTTGATAGGTAAGGTCGCGCGGTTGCTGTTTTCCATCTTCTCTGGCGCCCTCCTCACCGCCCCTTCCCGCCTCTGCCTCCTGCAGGTCCCCAAGTCCCTGTGCTCCTTAGGTCGGAGCGGTGGTGGGCAGGGTCGCTGGGGGGCGCCGGGAAGTTTGCTCCCATCTGATGGCTCGCAGAGCTGAGACCGGAGAGGGAAGGCGCGGGGAGGAGTCGGGAGCAGGAGGGGGCCAGCCGGTGGGCTGGGAGCTCCGGGCACCTCGCCCTGCGCGACCAGGGGTGCAGCATTGCCAGGGAAGGCGGCGGGCTGCCCAGGCTTGGGAGCTCTGAAGCGAGGGGGACCCTTGGCGCTGCCCAAACTCTGGAAAGTCCGTGGAAGCCTAGCAGAAGGACAGCGGGCGTAAGCACAGTAGGTCGTCCTGGGCCCATGTCAGGCACCTTCCAGAAAATGCCCCGCAGATGTGCCCCCTAACCGACAACCCGGGGAGGAGGCGCGGCTCGGGGGTAAGGACTGGGCCCGGCAAGGCGTGGCTTGGCGGAACGAGCTGGGAGCGAAAGGGTTACAGGGCTGACGCAAACTCGGGCCAGGAAACTGAGGGTTAATAATAAAAACCGTATTTTAATGATTAACTTACCGATCCCCCCATCTCTTAGGGAACCAGCGTGTGGTACCTGGTGCAAGGTGACCCATTGTTTGAGGCCCGGGGGGTTTTCCTCCTTTTTGCGGAGTGGGTCCAGGATTTTCTGTCTTGGGGTTTAACTTAATTATCCGGAGGGTTAAAACGGCAGACCTAGAACAGACTGGGGATGTCGGGAGACCCCAGCGCTGAAGCGTGCGCTCAGCATGCTGTGTTGTAGCGAGGTGATCGCGCCAGGGCGGGCGGGTGTTTTGAGCTCCAGTGACCTATATTCCCAACTGCACTGTCCTCGGCACCCTGCACACCTGCAGATCGGAAGGATGACGTTCAGCCAGGCCGACGACAAGCGGAAGTTACAAGCGCCCGCTCATCTCCAGGTGGAATCTGTCCCTGGGTTGCTCCTCCTAGCCCTCCTCCTTCAGGGGACTTGCCTGCGCCCTCCCACAGTAACCGCCAGCTCGGCAGGTGAAACTTGACATGAAGAAGCTGTTGCTAGTTTTGTATGGAACTTCCTGCTTTTGCTGAATGAAGAAGAAAAAGAACCCAAACCAACCGGACCCTCTACCCGAATTCAGAGTGTGAAGACTGTCCTGGGCACACCCACCCCATTCCTGGCCCTCTTCTCTCTCCTCAGTTAGTTGGGTCTGTTGCTGAGATACAGCCTCAGTCCTGTTGGAGTGAGTGACCCATCCAGCTCGGAGAGGCTCAGGCCTTTCCAACACTCCTGTGAAGAGGAAACTAATGCCTGGGGCTCTGAAGGTGCCTCCCAGAGAGTGGTAGAGTTTCCTGCAGCCTGGGAGGGAGGAGTTTGGTGGTTAGACTAGAGAAAGGGTGAAGGATGGAGTGGAAATAAGGTATCTGGTTTATATTGATGGTTCTCAAATAACTTTGGCATATTGTGAATGCTGAATTTGACCCTTAACTTGAAATGGAACTTCTGTGTTTCAAGTATTGCCTGTCTTATTCATCTCTCAACCAAGCGACTTGCTTGTATAACATGGCCAGTGTGACCTTTCTAGGACTTTAAGTGGTCTGCATGGACTGGGATGGAGAGATTCTGCCCCTTCTTTCCTATTCAGGTCCTCAAAAGAGTTCTGCTCTGGTCAGTTCAAAATGGTGGCCAAGAGAAGGCCTCAGTAGAGTCTCCTAAGCTAATTCCTGAAGGAATCTAAGTAATATGTTTCTTTCTAATTATGAAGTTAATAAGACTTTTTGTAAAGAAAAAAATTAAGTGCAAAGAAGAATAAGTAGAATATATGTGACCCACATCACCACTCCCGAATAGCTAGGTTTAATCTTTTGGCACAGGCCTTCCCAGTTTCTTTCCATACTGTAAAGTCAGTTTCAGATGCCTGTTCCCACAGTTCCTTCTCAGGGGAGGAAGGGATGGCCAGTACTGGTGAGATAGGAACTGCACAGAGAACTCATGGTGCTGGGAGCTCCCCACGTGTCTCCTCCCCTCCACAGGCCATCTTGCTGCCTGCCTCCTATCTCCACGGCCACTGTGGGCTCACAATGCCCTTCTCTCTTCACTCTTCTTAGCTCAGCAGCACTGAACTTTCATGATGATGTATTCCTGACTGCTACATTTTGATCACCCCTTAATAAACTTGTAGTTAATTGTTAAACGACACAGCATACTTTATATGGTATGTATAATCCAAAACGTTAACTGAAACGCACTGTGCAAACAGAAGTAAAAATTCTCCTGTTTGCTTCCTGCATCTCACACCACTTTGGAGACCTGTGGTCTGTTTCCTTCCAGATTCAACTCGGTGATCCCCTCCTTTCTGAGACCTTCACGTGTTCCCTAGTCCTGTGTCCTTCGTGCGTTCATTTAATGGCATCCCCTGTGACCTCCACCAGATTGTAAAGGAGATGCAGGGGCCATGTGTCTGGCACACAAGAGATAACCTAAGGACATGAAGTTTTTGACTATGTGAATTAGTCAAGATGATTGTAATATGGAATACAGAACTATGGGAACCAGAGGAGGAAGGTACCTTCTGAAGGATAATTTTAGAATATAATCATGAGGCAGACAGGACAAGGACCTCTCAGTCCCTGGGGTGTTAAAGTTGGAGGTGTTGGGGACAATGCAGCCTTTAGGTCTCTATGGAGAAGTTCAGTTGAAGCACGTGGAAGACCTTGAGTGGCATGCTGTGTGGTCTGGGTTCATCCAGAAGTGACCTTCAGGATCCAAGGGAAAGGCATTGGAGCCGCGGCAGGAGGTCGTGTTTCGACCTGAGACGTCAGGGGTCAGGGGCGCTGGCAGGCCCGCCACCCCCACGCGCTTATTTCCGCTCCCAGTTGTCCCTTTGCAGTGCCTTTGAGCACCCTTGCGGGGTTGTGCTGAGGATCTTGAAAGGATGGAGGGCGAGGAGGGCCCTTCTCTGCCTGGATCATCTGGGCCGGTCCTTGTTCTTTGCCAGAGTCCGAAGGGACTGACCAACTCCCGGTGTGCTGATGGTCTCCGTACTCCGTCAGAGTGCCAATCAGTTCCCCACAATTCTCTGTCCTCCTTGCACGGGCTGGTATTGTGTCCTGTGTCTTTATATTTGCTGCAGCATCGGTGCACTCAGTACAAGGGACAAAGTAGTAGTTGATTAAATTCTCCATGACTGAAAACTCTCAGGCTTTTTCAAATAAGCCCCCACCCAAAAAAAAGACAACAATGAAAACAATCAGCTGTACTCCTCAGAGTGCCCTCTCCTCCCTAATGCTTTTTCTCTCATTAACGAAAGAGTATAATGAAACTATTCTCCACTTGCAGAAAGCATAAAGGATGTTATTGGCAGAAAGATAAAAATCGCAGTGAAGAAGAAGGTGAAGTTGGAGGTTAAGGGAGACAAAGTTGAGAACAGAGTGCTGGTGAGTGTCATTGTTTGTGTCTGTTAAAATGTTTGAAGTAACAGTTTCTTTATCCATCACTGTTTTCATTGTATAATTTTTCACAAGGCATTAGTTCTAATGTTTCGTATTTTGCTCAAAAGTTCTGGTGACCATTTTCTTTCTTCCCTTCTTCTTTTTTTTTTTTTTTTTTTTTTATTTTTGGTTTATACCAGGGATTGAACCCAGGGACGCTCAACCACTGAGCCACATCCCCATATCTTTTTTTTAATTTTGAGACAGGGTTTCAATAAGTTGCTTTGGGCCTTGCTAAGGCCTTAAACTTGTGATCCTCCTGCCTCAGCCTCCTAAACCACTGGGATTATAGGCATGAGCCATTGCGCCCGGCCTTATGAACATTTTCTGAGATTAAGTGGAATTTTTCTCTTTGAAAGAGTGAAGTCATTTAAATTTTGGAGCTTGAAGTTTTGTAATTGTCTTTCTCAAAGTTGTGACAGGCACCTGTGGTCAGATAAACAGGGGCCTGTTTTTACATTATTTGAAGTCTGATGATAAATGGAGCTGATTAATTGTCTTTTCTGTGGTTGATTATGTGACTTTGTTTACCAAGTCTTCTGGAGGAGTTTCAGAAAATCATCTCACGTCTGTTTGATTGAAATTTCTCCAGTGCTAATCTGAGTGGTCTAGGGGCGAGGACCTGAGGACTGGACCAGGGCATCGCCGTCCTGTCTGGGTTCCGTGCTTCAGAGGAAGGGCCTGCTGGAGGGGGCATCTGTGTGCTCTGCCACCAGCAGGGGGTTGCCTCCAGTTTGTGAGAGGAGTTACTGGGGGGCCGAGGGGCGACCTCAGGACCCAAGTCCTGAGGGGGTCGTCAGTGACAACTTGCGCCTTCAGAGAGATGAAGGGCTTTTGTGATATTTCAGTGGCTTCTGGGTTGCGTTTGTGGCAAACCTAAAGTTACTCTTGAATGGAGAGAACATTCTGATTTTTTTTATCAGAAATTTTCAAACATGCAAAAACAGAGAATGGTATTGTCCTGGACTACCTGTGCTCCACACTTGGCTTGAGCGAGTTTCGAGTTTTGCTGATACCGTTTCGTCTCTCCCCTGTTTCCTGAAGTGCTCTAGAACAAACCCCAAGCATGTGCTATTCAGAACATTAATATTCCATCTCTTCAGTTGGAGTTGCTGCAGAATTCAAAGCGCCTCTGGATGACGTCTGTCTTGAGAATCTTATAAAATCTCTAACTCCAGGATGTGCGAGTCTTGTTTGTTCTGCGGGGCTGGATGGGACCGGGCTGTGTGCGTGCTGGACCTGTGGTCTGCCGCTCAGCTACACCCCACCCGGCCACTGTCATTTTGTAGGTGTGAGCATGGTGTTGATAGATGGCTTCTGTTTCTCTCCCGTCCGTGCCTTCGGGTGAGGACAGCAGAGGCACCAGAGCGGGAGGAGTTGGGGGGCTTTGCCCTGCAACACAACATGCTCACACACATAGTGATTAAGGTTGTCAAAAGCAGAAATGATTGGTGCCATTGCTTTGTTTTATTAAGCTTTAATGAAGAGTAAATTTTCTTAAATTGTTTTTAATTAAGGTTTTTCACTTGTGTTATATTTTGGAGGTGGTAGTAGAGAGAGAGGAAATACTGTTTTTGTCATTTGTTTTATATTGAAAACAAATTTTTAGGGGGTGGGGGCTGCTAGGGATGGAACTTATTGCTTGTGCATGCTAGGCAAGCGCTCTGCCACTGGGCTACACCCTAACCCCAAAGTAAATTTTTATTGAAGTAGTACCTGTACAGGACAGACCCACCTCCACACAGCTCAGATGTCAAATAGTGTTTGCTACAGCATTCTGAAAAATGGTGCTTGAAGCTGGGGATGTGTAACTCAGTGGTAGAGTGCTCACCTAGTGTCTTGGAGGACTTGAGTTTGATCCCTGGCATTACAACAAATAAATAAATTTAAATTAAATGGCATTTGGTATTATTTGGTATGGATGGTGTTCATTATATTAAGAACAAACGATACCAAGATTAAAATTTATAATGATAAAATTTCAAAGACTGATTTGTGTCCAATATAATTAACACCATTTGAAAGTAGTTATGAATTGGGTGTGATGGTACACACCTGTAATCTTAGTGAGTTAGGAGGCTGAGGAAGGAGGATCACAAGTTAAAGACCAGCCCAGGCAACTTAGCAAGGCCCTAAGCAATTTAGAGAAACCCTGTCTCAAAGTAAAAAAAAGGACTGGGGATGAGGGTCAGTGGTTAAGCACCCGTGATCAATCCCCAGTATCAAAAAGATTTTCTTTGGAGTTGATTAAAGTTGTAACCAAATCATAAGTGCATTTGAATTGAAGCATTGATCTCCCCAAGCCTGGAATTTAGGCAGTTTCTGGAAGCTGGGCCTGAACTTGTTAGGCTGTTGTCAGCCTGCGTGGGCAGGGACCATGAACTGAAACCCTCGCCGTCTGGCCCCTGACAGGCCTCAGTCTTGAGAATGGCGCCCTGAGCCACGTGGATCAGAATCACCTTGTGGATTCTGGAGACGTTTAGTCAGTCTGCATGCACTCATGAGTGAGAGGACTGGGTGCTTCCCACACGCTTCACTTCTGATCCTTTCCCCAGGCACCTTGGGCTTCTGTTCTGCTTTCAAAGCTGGGGTGTTGCTGGGTTCCTTTTCACACTCTGAGACCTTTCCCTGTCCCTATTGCATCTTTTGTATTTATCTCCTCCTCGCTTTCCTGATCCCAGTAGCGGGTAGCTGCCCAACTGCCCAACGCTAGGCTGAGCAGGAAGGAGCTTGTTCAACTCACATGCGGCTCCAGGGAAGGCACCTTTCACACCTCCATTTTATGGATGTGGAAATAGGGGTTTGGAGAGACTAAATGAGCAGCTGCGGGTCATCTTGGTGCTTAGTGCTTTTGTTTTTGTGTTTTGGTGCTGGGGATGGAACCCAGGGTGTTTTGCATGCTGGGCAAATGCTCCACCACTGAGCTGCACCCCAGCCCCAGCTGGTTCACCGTGTTGGGACTTGAATACAGGTCTTTGCCAGTGGGTCAAAATTAGCAAGATGACATCCTTTGCCTTGTTCAGTCTCGCCAGCTTCAAACATTGGTAGAGGAGATTTGGATTTTTTGAGGAAGGATTAGAACTCTCTGTCTCTGTTTGATTGGATTGATTTTTGCTTTAGTTTGTTCCACGTTCATTGACCCCTGTGGTGCGCTGGCACCTGGGATAGGCAAGGTGGGCATAGCCCCTGCCTTGGTGGGACTCCTAAGGTGCGGTCTGTCCGGAGGCAGACCTTAGCTGTGCAGCAGTTCGAAGCTGGAAGAGCGCTGTGTGGTGCGTGGCCAGGCAAGGGGCACAGCTGGCAATGGTCGCAGGAGGCCGGGCCCCACCCTGTAGTTACTTCTCAGGTGGAGGTGGGACTGTTCAGACAGGTCTCTTCTTGCCACCTGTTTCTGATGACCTTCATGTGAACTTTACTCTCCTAGGGGTGCAGTGGGGGGTGCTTAATGGCTTGGATTTTGGAGTCATACCTGTTTGTCATTGCCACTCAGTGACTTTAAAATGTTGTAATCCATTCTTTCTCTAATGAAACAGGCATGTAACAGTGTCTCTGTGTATCGTGCCTTGAAGGTTAAGGGGGATGTATTTAAATACTGGTTAACACAAGACCTGGTACGTGCAAACACCTCACAGGTGATGTTGCATAAGGAGCCCCTGTGTCCTGTTTTCTCAGTGGACAGAAAACGTCAGTCCTTTTGAAGCACAGGTATCTGCTGCTTCTGTTGAGGGGCTGAGTTCAGCTCACCATGAGACCAAGGGGCTCATGCATAGTTTGAGACCCCTCACTAGCAGGACAGAGGGCCACAGACTGTCCTGAATTCTTAGGTGTGCTCTGGTCAACTGAATCAGAAGTGCCGGAGAGTCTTGGGAGAAGAGAGTTCCACACTCAGATAAACTTGTCCATCCGGGTGTTCACGATGGATCAGTTTCTTTACTGCTTGGCTTTTCAGAGACACTAATATGCCCCTGTGCATGGTAATTTTTTTAAAATCAAGGAGGCTGTCTTTTCGTACTTACTTGGCAAAGAACCTAATGACAAAGAACGCGAAACAGGTGGAACAGGCTGGAGCTGGTGCCTCGAGAGATGGTCTAAAGGACAGACGGGAGAGGCTGGACCAGCCTCCAACTTCCAGGGTTCTCCCGGGGAGCCAGTCCACTGTGGCCACTCTGTATGACATGCCATCTGTTGCTGTGACTCCTTTCTCTGTTGTCTTTTACTTTTTTAATTTTTGGTTTTACTGAGAATTCAACCCGAGGGCACTCCACCCCTTAGTTACATCCCCAGCTCTTTCTATTTTAATTAAATTAATTAATTAAATTTCTTTGTGGTGCTGGGGATTGAACCCAGGGCCTTGTGTGTGCGAGGCAAGCATTCTGCCAGCTGAGCTACATCCCCAGCCCTTCTGTTTTCAGTTTCAGATGTGGTCTTGCTGAATTGCCCACGCTGGCCTGGGGCTTGTGATCCTCCTGCCTCAGCCTCCCCAGTGGTTAGGATGACGGTGTGCGCCACTGCGCCCGGCTCTCCATTGTCTTTAGGAGATGTTTGTAGGGAACGATCCTGTGTTTCTGGGTCTCTTATTCTTTTCTTTCAGTTGCTAATTGAATCTTTTCCAATTTTTGCTGCACTTTGATCTTTAAACATTTTTTTTTTGTTTTATTTATATTTTTTGAGTCCGGGTATCATTATGTTGTCTGGCCTTCATCTCCTGGGCTCCAGTGATCCTCCTGCCTCAGCCTCCGGAGTAGCTGGAATGGCAAGTACGTGCCATGATACTCAACTAGCACTTGGACTTTTTAAATATGTGTTTTAATTTACTTATATTTCAAACAACAGTTTTAGATAATTGTAGATTTATCTGCAGTTGTAACAATACAGAGAGGTTCCCATATCCTGCAAAATCATGGCACAATGCTACCGTCAGGATACTGACTTTGAGTGATCCTGTGGAATGTGGGAGTCTTCCTTGCCTCAAGGTTTCCCTCTGCTGCCCTTCCGTATCACCCTCTCCCACCGCCCAGACTCTAGGTAGCCGCTGGGCTCTCCTCTATTTCTATAATCTTGTCGTTTGGAGAATGTCCCATAGGTAACCATGCAGTGCACGCCTTCTGGGGTCTGGCGTTTCTCTCTTGGCAGGATTCCGAGCTGTGGCATGGGTCTCTTCCCCTTCTCCTGAGGACCGTCCCCTGGTCTGGATGTCCCACTCTGTTGATTCACACACCACGGATGGACATCTGGGTTGTTCCAGCTCTGGCTATTAGGAATAGAGCTGGTGTAAACATTTGTGTACAGATTGTGTGTGAACATACGTCTGCTTCTCCGGACTGAATGCCCAGGCTCACGATTGCCGGTCTGCACCGGAATTACGTGCCTCATCAGAGGCTGGCAGACTGTCCAGGAGCGGCTGTGTGCCGGCCGGGCAGTCCCACCAGCCATGGCTGAGCAGTTGCTTTCTCCACAGCCTTGGCAGCAGGGGCTGTTCCGCGGACTTTTTAGGACCAGTGGTTGAGGAAAGCCCTGAATGCTGCTGAGAGGAGCGGCCTCCTGGCGGGCAGGGCCGCAGGGGGAATGTGATGCTGCCCGCTGTCCACAGCGGCAGCCCTGAAGCCTGTGGCAGGTCCCTCCTGCTCCCAGCTTGGTGTTTTTTCTGTTTGGTCTTGGAATTTGGGTTACAGCATCGGTGCCAAGCCCTCCTTCTTCCACACCCTCATAAAATGGGTCAGAGGCAGGACCTCTGTGCACCAAAGCTGGGGAATGGCGGGCAGTGCCTAGCCTCCTCTCTGAGCTGTCCTCTGCTGCCCACTTGTTTTGGAAGGGCAGCCTGGCGTCTCGTTAACATACTTGGTTTTGTGTGACTATTTACTTATACCTTTTGAGTATTTAGATTTGATTGGAGTAAGTGTAAGCTATTTTTTAAAATGTTGAAATCTTTCATAAAATGTTGGCATCTTTCATTGAAAGTTCTTTTGTGATGCTGGGGGCAAACCCAGGCCCTCAAGCCTGCCAGGCAGCCCCAGACCCCTGAGCTGGGGGCAAACCCAGGCCCCCAAGCCTGCCAGGCAGTCCCGGACCCCTGAGCGCCGCCCCCAGCCCCAGGGCGCACTTTCCTGTGACTTGTAGCCTTAAAGGATCTTGTTCGGGAAGCTGTCTTTCCTTAATTGAAAATGTACGCTTTGCTCCACTGTCTATGTTCACGCAGGTTTTACAGTGGGATGTCCCCCAGAGGCTTGGTCAACATGGGGCCACAGAACAAGCCACTCTGGCTCTGAGCCTCAGGAGCTCTCCAGGATGGAGACGCGTTCTCCCCGGGCTGGCACGCTCCTGTTGCTGGGCTGGTGAGGGCAGTGCTGTCCATTCCCTGCCTCTAACCTGCCTCGATGCAGCAGCAGGACGCGAGCTCTGCACTCCAGACAAGTGCCCACTCTGGAGCTGGAGGCTTGCAGCGACGTCAGCCCTGGCCAGTGGTTTCCAGACCTCTTCTTTTTCTTTTTAAATCCAGTAAAATATGTGTCTATACGTTTATATATGTAAATACAAATACAAATATTTCCATGGGACCCTTATAAAATAATGATATTTTAGAAGCATAAGTGTGTTTTGCAAGTTTATATTATATCCCAAATAGTGTAAATTCAGGCAGTGATTTCAATGAGGCTGTTTTGGTAGAAACATGTAGGAAGGGGGCTGGGTTGTGTGTCGCTTGGTGGCAGGCACTTAGCATGTGCGATGCTCCAGCAGTGAGAAAAGGATAGGGGGAGGGGAGGTGGGAGATTCCGGGCTCATCCATTAAGCAGTGCAGATCTCCCTGGTTTTGAAATAGCTAGTCTTGTACCCTCAGGATGTTTTCCAAGTAAGTAGTGAAGGCAGGAGAGATCTTACTCCAAGCTCTGCTTGAAGGTGGGCTGTCCCAGTAGTTGAACATACCTCATTGTGGATTTCCGATATGTTAAATTTAGCTTCATGCTTTTGAGTGTGTTGGTGTTTCACTTCAGTAGTAGGAGCCGATGGAAGAACGAAATTCGCCTGCTTTGTGTGCAGACTGCCGTGACTTCTGATGAGCGAGCACTGCTGGGAGATCGTTGTTCCAGGCCTGGGTGTCCAACCCTCTGCCCGGTCTCTAGCAGTGCATAGGTGATTTTCAGAGCACCTGGGTGCAGTTACATGGCTGTAGAAACTGAGCTTTAGAAAGCAGCAGTGACCTTGACATGATCTTCAGGAGCAGGTGTCGGAGAACTCCAGTTGTTGCCAAGAATCCCAGCAAACGTTCTGGGAAACTCAAAATCAGAGGGTCTGTATTGGAGTGCTTCAGAACTTGCTGGAACTCAGAGAAGCCAGCCCTGCCTGGGTCCCTAACCTCCAGGTGGGGGATCTGGCGGACTCCTTGTCACCGGAGCTGTTCCACACTCTGCTCCTGGTCAGCAACTGCCCCAGTTTCTTCCGTGGTCAGGTGACCCTGGGTGAGGAAGCCTTGACTTGGTGTAACTTTTCATTGTTCTTAAAAGATACTGTTTTCCAGCCTCTGGGACTCGGCCACCCTGGGAGCAGTGCATTTAGGTGCCACCTGGGGAGGGGGAGAGTGAGGAGCGGGAGTGGCATGAAAGGGGCATTGTGCACACCGGGAGCCAGGAAAGCTCACCAAAATTTGGGATGAATAGGGAGAACTCTTTTTTCATGATTATACAATAGCCACAGAGAAACAAAACAGAAAGACCTTTGTAAAAGATTATTGTAACACTTTTCGGTTTCATTTCATTGGAAATACTGGTACTGTCTATTGTTAAAGTAAATAGAAAATTGCAACTTTCTTTTCTTTCTTTCCTTCCTTTTTTTTTCTTTTCCGGGTCCTGCCTTTCTTTCCCAGGGTGGACTTGAACTCCTGGGCTCAAGCCATCTTTCTGTCTCAGCTTCCCAAGTAGCTGGGATTGTAGGCCAGGGCTATTATGCTGGCTTGCAATTAAAATTTGATGAAGGATAAAACTGTGTAATAATTATAATAGTAATTATTATTATAATTAATATGATAATAATAATTATTTCCACCTAATCATCCTTCTTTTTCTAAAATGCTTGGTGTCTGTTAGCAGAATGCATAAATTTGGGTTGGTACATATGGGGCACATTGTCTAAATATGTTATTGTGTCCTGTGTTTTTCTCCCTGTCTCTCTAAATCACTTTCCCCAACTCTTTGAGAAAAGAGGGAGAAAGGGCAGAAAGAAGAATCACTGGAGTGTGTGTGGGGTGAGGATCAGCAGTAAGGAAAACTGTTCAGTCTGACCTGTGGAGTGCTTTTCCTTAGCCGTTTCTTGGGAGAAGGCTTCTCCTTTTTGAACATCCTCTTTCTTGTGTGTGTGCTGCTGGGGATGAATGGAGGCCTCTGCCACATTGTCTCTTGGTGAACCTTGGCCAGCAGGTATCTTGGTTTCTTCAGAGAGTGGCAGGTGCACAGGAAGCCCTCTTAGAAGTAGGAAGCTGGTGTGCACAGGCTGTGCTCAGGATCTGCCTGTGGCCAGAGTTGACAGGAATGTGTGTAGACCCTGCTCAGGAAGCAGATGCCTGGGCCCTGGGGTCTCAGGAGACACTCAGGGATTAGGTAGCAGACCTTGCAGGTGGGATCTGGTGTGGACCCTTGGACTTAGCAAACTGGGGCAGTTTATTCAGACCTTGCCCTGTGGATGGTGCCCAGATGACTCCTGTGGCTCTAGAACCACACACATGATCTAGGAGAGGCTGCTTCTGTTGCACCCCTGAGATCTGGGCACCCACTTTCTGCTTCAGTATTTGCAGTGATGGGAAAAGCAAGGGTCTCAGAAACGCTTTCTTAGTTTGGGCAGAACCCTTTCTGAATAGCAATTTCTCCCTATTTTTTTCAAGTATCATCTTTGAGAACATCACAGTAATTTTTTCCCCTCCTCTCCACGAGTGCAGTTCGAGTATTGAAGACTGGTTGAGTTCGTCCTTGGTCTTACAGTCTGCAGGCTGGGTGGCCTCACGTCCTGAAGTCTCTTTGCTCAGAGCACCTTGTTCTCAGGATTGTCATGTTCTGACCTCCTTGCTGAGGAGCCACCTTACTTTGTCAGTGAGACTTTTCCCTGGGTGTTCAGGGACCGAGCATTAGGCAGACGGCCCTGCACTGAACTGAAGAGACTCTCAGAGCGTGATGGCCCTGCAGACAGTTCCTTCCGAGGAGGAGCCGGGCGCAACTTCCTGTGCTCCTCCAGATGTCAAAGCCTGGTCCAGTGACTCTGCCTGCGGACCAGCACTGCCCACGAAGGACTTGGACCCCAAAATGTTTCATTGTTGGTTTTCCAATCTTGAAAGTATCCATGAATTTGTGTTATTAAAACAATTTATGGAATCTTGAAAGCAAAAATGAAACATCACCTAATCTTACCAAGTCAGAGAAAACCATTGGAAAAAAGTATTTCCCACACTTTTCTATGCTAGCGAGCATATGAACTATATTTTTTTGTTTTTAAGAAAATCTTAGTACACTACATTTGTACATAATGGGTTTATTTTGACACATTCATAAATGCTTTTAGCATTGTTTTCATGTAAGCCATGTTTAACAAATGGAATCGTGAGTTTTGTGATCTACTTTAGAGTTTCATTTTTGGGCTCAGCTTTACGACAGCTGTTTGCATCGGCCTGGACCTGAAAGCCTGCCCAGCACCACGTGCCCTGCCCAGGTGTGTTGGGATACCATTGACCGCGGTCCTGGTTCCTGGATGTGTTGGTTTCCAGTGTTTGGCCTCGTAAGTGTGCACATGGCAGTGTTTGTCTCTCTTGGGTAAATTCCTGGACGGGTGGGGACGGGCTCTGTCGCTCCCAGCCTTCCCCAGGACAGAGGCCTCAGTGGCGCACCCTCTGCCCCGCCGGGTGCCCAGCAGAAGGCTCTCTCTGTGCCAGTCCTCGCATTGCTCAGCCAGTGCCCCTTGGACCCCAGCTCCGGAGGCAAATATCTTCTGTGCGATTTCTGTCCTCTGAGATCTGCCTGCGTGGAGAATGTTGTCTATGACGTGCTGGCGGGTCGGGGACTCCCGTGGCCCCACCTTCACTGGTGATGGCCAGCGTGGTTCCAGAGCCAGCCAGCCTTGAGTGTCCTGTTCCGTAGAACCAGCTGTTTCCCGGCTGAATCGAGGCGAGGTGCGAGTGTGTGTTAGGTGATGTGGACCTTTGCTCTCGGGTGGGACCTTTGAATGCTCTGACAGATGGCGCGAGTGGATTTGCAAGCGATAAGGCACAGGGCACTGTCATTAGAGGAAGCTTGCTTCATGCGACCATGAGCTAATGTGCATGTGCAGCCAGCCCGGCGTCTTAGAAGAAGATCAGCACCAAGATGAAAGGAGCCATGGCCGCGCTGCCCAGACAGTTCCCCAGGCAGCTGGCTTCACCCGCGTGACCCTGGGGTCCGTCCCCTGCCCCGGAAGCTGCAGAGCCACCTTCCTTGCTTCTGGTCTCACCTGCCTTCCCCACTTCCTGACTTTTCCTACCTCCTAGTCTGGTGCGGGGTGTCCAGGCGACAGGGGCCTGTGGCCTCTTCTCCACCTGCTCCTCCTGAGCCCTTCCTTCCTGCCTGGACCCTAGGGGTCCAGCCTGCCCTTTTTACCCTCCCAAAGTGCACTGTGTGGCAGGGCCTGGGGCTTTTTCCTCCCAAGATGGGCAGCTATGACGGTGTTCCTCAGGGAATGCCTGTTTACTGCCTCAGAAAACACAGGGCTCTTTCCATTTTCAGGAAGACACCCTTAGTCACCCAAGAACAGACAAGGAGAAGCAGGAGAGGCAGATTTGGGGAAGGGAATGAAGTTTCAGAATCTTGTAAGGTTCTTTTAAGATGGTCTGTCAGCTCGTTGGCTCTGGTTGAATCTATACTAAAGAATGGCTAAAAGAAGTTGACTGGTTGTGCAAGACGTGATCAGTGGACATTTTTTGTTTTCCTGAATCCATTGTTGTCCTAAATCAGTTGTCACTAGCCTTAAAAAGAAATAAATAAGAAAATCATGTCATACACCGTAGGCGTGACCTTGAGAGAGGCAGCGTGCAAAGTCTTGGTTCGGTTCGGCACTTGGCGCTGGCAGCTCCTTCCCTGTCAGGTCCCTGTGCAGTTTCTTCCCTTTGCAGTTTGGGAAGCACTGCGTACGGCTTTGTTCTTGGGGCTGCAGGCACGACTTGTTCTGATGACCCTCAGAACTCACTTGAGAGAGCGACCGTGTCCACACTTGGCCCGTGTGTCCCTGGGTTTCCTTTTGTCCTAGGTGCCCTGCTCCCCATGGGAACTTCCATTTCCCCCAGAGTCATTGTGAATGAATGCTGAGCTTCTTGGGGCTGTTTCCTTTGCAATAGTTTGCCCCTCTCAAAAAATACCTTTGGAGTTTAAGTAGCACTTAACCCTCCGGGCAGTGGTCTCTGGTGGGACCTGTTGGGTCTCCTTGGTTCAGCACTTCTCTCTGTCGTGCTGGGCACAGCCAGTTGATGCGCCACCACTGAGCCTCTGAGTACGCTCCCGGCCTCTTGCTGGACAAGCCCTGGATGTGGGAAGCCAGGGTAGTCTCTCCCGCCCACTTGGCTTGTTAGCAGAGTGTCTGCAGCAAAGGCTATGCTGTTGGCAACTTGTCATCTAGGGCTTCTTAAGCACTGTCCCTCTCTGTGTTCTTGCTGCAGAGGCTTAGTGACAGTGGCATCATCTTTACATCTGACGTGTGCAGGCTGTCTATGGGGCCGAACGGCAACCTTGTGTGTGAGTGCCTGACACCCAGATCCTCTGCCTGGTGTGTCTGGGAACAGCAGCCAGTTTCCTGCCTGTGGAGTGGCCTCTACAGCCATGTATCCTAGGGAGGAATGCAGGGGGTGCCTTGTAGCCTCAGGTTCAGGAACAGTGGCTTCTTTCGTCAGTGTCTTTGTGGACTTGGCTTTAGTGGCTTTCTCTATGTTCCTAGATCAGTCTGCCTGAATTTGAGTGCTGCCATTTAACCTTGGACGGATTATTTAGCCTCTCTGTGCCTTTCTTTCCTCATTTGTAAAATGGCTGTAATAACAATGTAATTAATAGATTTATTTTGAAAATTAAATGACATATTGGATATAAAAAACAGTGCCTGCTCTGTAGTAGGTTGTCAGTAAATCTTGACTATGATTGTTGCAGATCTTAGCTGCTACTCCAGACATCTGGTTAGCTGCCTTGATAAAAATCTGTGTCATCACAGGTTACTTGGGTGTATTTTATGTTAATAAGTATGCTAAAAGAAATTCCTCCTCTTAGCATCTCTTCCTGACCTTGCACGAGGCATTTGCTGTGATATGTCCTCCGCACAGAACTATTTTAAGCCAGTATAAGCTGTCTTCTAAAATGGGTCAGAATGTTTTGATTTTACTCTGCTGCTCTTAAAGAGGTACATTGTTTTCAGGAAACCCTTCTTTAAGAGGAGTTCAAGTATATTGCAGAGAAATATCTCAATTGCTGTGCTCTCCTTTTCATGCATCACAATGTAATCAGAAATGTACTCAAGCCTCTATTTCACTCTCGAGTTGCTCAGTAAGATTAACCGCCCTAAACTAATCAGATTGAGCGTCAGTAGCTGGTGTCCATCCATCCACTTGGGGCTGTGGCCCTGCTGGGGCCCTGCTGCCTCTTCCTTGCCTTACCCCAGGCATCCTCTTGGACTTCAGCTGTGGGCGCTCTTGCTCTGTGGAGCAGGGGCGTCATCTGAGTCCACTGTCTCCTGGAGCTCTGGTTTCACATCAGTAGGGTCCGGGCACACGGAGTCTTTAATCTCCAGGCTGTCCTGGACGCTCGCCTGCCAACACGCGTGGAGTGTCTCAGCCTCAGCATGTTGACAGTGTGGACCCAACACCTCTTTGCTGTGGAGGCTGCATTGTGCATTGTGGGATATTCAGTGGCATCCCTGGCCGCTCTGCACTGGACGCCAGCACCATCTTCCAGCCCTTCTGCGGTTGGGACATCTTAAAAACATCTCCGTGTCCTCTGTGTGGCAGACTGACCCTGATGGAGAATTTCTGATTTAGACTTGTGGGTCCTAAAATGTCAGAGCACAGATTTGCATCTCGTTATATCTACCTTCTCAAGTTATGCCTGTCCGAAAGTTTATAGTCATACAATACAGCTGTGTTTGGTTTATCTAAATATCTACATGTATTTAAAAGACTTATTTTTGAAGTATTTAGCTACTTCTATCTCTGTATTACAAAAGTAATGACTCACGAAAAGGAGGTTTTTCTTGTTTTAAGGTGATGAGTTCAGACCAGTGTCTCTCAAAATGTCTTGAGAAGGGTAGTGTTAGCGTCACCTGGGAACTTATTAAAAATGCTGCTTTCTGGAGCCCTGTCTAGACCCACTGCATCAGAATCTCTGGGGCTGGGCCCAGCCGTCTGTTTCAGTAAGTGGGATGCTCACTGGAGTTGGAGAAACATTGAGTTGGTTGCTTGGGTAAGCTCTACTTGGAAACCCAGAGAATAAGTGGAGAACTACTCATAAACTACCATGTGGAGAGCTTTGGGGTCTGCCCAGGACAATGGCCTACACTAGCGGGGTTGTGCTGGGCCTGCTGGTCTCTTCAACTCCTTCTGAGAGCTGCCACACCGCAGCTTCCCACCTGGGTCCTTTTGCCACAGCCTTGAACCTGACACAAATCTCTCTGGCGGTGGCTGGTTGGGTTGATGGTGGCGCCTGACCCTGGGTAAGCATGGTGGGGCAGTGCAGGTCTGAGGCCCCGGAGCCCGCCCCCAGCACCGCAGAAGCGCCTTTCCCCCTGTGGCTGCCATTCCTGAGTCCTGCAGGAGTGGGTGGGGTGGGAGCCAAAGACCTTCTTCCTTCACTTATGAACATGTGGATTTTCCCAAAAGAAACCTGCCTGGGGCCTGGGTCTGAAAACCTCCGACTGCTTTACTTGGAGCAGAGAGGCGGCTCCCCATGGTCCTTCCAGAGGCCTGTCGCTTGGACGTCCATTGCTTTCCCTGTGATGCAGGGGTGAACCGGGTCTCCTGTGGCAGGCACTCCCCATAGAGCGGGCCCAGCCCCTCCAGACACGATTCTCTTCACACATCCTGTTAATGCCTCTCGGCAGCATCTTTTTTGAGGGAAGTGCTAAAAGTCAAAGCCTCTCCCTCCTCCAAAAAAAAAAAAAAAAATGGTCTGCTGGAAGTCCAGGGAGTATTGAGTTGAGAGCAGCTTCACGAATCATTTTCCAAAAACTCAGGAAGCCTGAAGCAGTTCACGTCGGGCTTGAAACTTTGGGGCCTTCCGTATGCTCCCCGTTTCCCTCCCTCCCTGTCTCTCCTTCAGCTGGGGAGATAGGCAAGCCGAGGTACCTTGGTGTGGCACAGGCTTTTGGTTCCTTTGGTGTGAACCGACTGATGCAGCTGCCGGGATGGCTGGTGAGTCCCCTCAGGTAATACGTGGCTTCCCGGACCTCGGCCCAGGCTTATTTTTAAGGTCATCTTACTAGATTCTGGGTTCTCCAAGAGCCACCAGGATCCTCTTATTCTCAAACCAGGGTCCATCTACTTGGAGCCGAGGATGGGCAGTTCTGTATCAGGTGCTGGCTCCGGGAGTGGTCTTTTCGTGGGAAACACAAACTGTGTGCCTTGCACATGACCCGGTTCTGGAATACGAAGTTCAAGTCTATTTTCTGGGGTCTTGGGACGGCTCTTTACTCAGCTGCCACACCTGGCATCGCCCATCTTTAATTTAGCTTTGTTGGAGATGCTGTGATCCATGGCAGCCATGGGGCAGGCAGGAGGGTGGCCAGCTGCAGCCAGCGGCGCAGGACTCTGCTTTGGTCAGAATGGTGGCTCAGTTGGCGGCCAGCAGGTTGGAGCTCAGCTGTCCGGTGCCCTGTCTCCTAGGTCCTAGGATGCCTGAGAAAGGCCGCCAGGTCTCCCGTGTGGGGCTGCAGGGTGTTGGTGGCGCCCTCTGGGGAGTGTGCGTTCTCCGCCGCGAGCCGCTCTCTTGGTTCTGGTTCTGCGTGTCACTCCACACAGCACCGCCTCTCCAGGTTGTCAATCCTTGATCTCATCCCTTCCTGGGGGAGAAATCACATGTAGTTTCACCTTGGCTGGTGACAGGCTTCTCTTTGGCTTGGAAGGAAGGTGTTTCCCCATTGTAAGTTATTTATGCCCGTTGAATGCTAAGATTCTTTTTCTTAGGTTCTCAGAGATGACACTTTATTTCTTTTGTGTGAACAAATTGTAATGTGTGGTTTTATTCTCTCATATTCTTATTTTGACCTAAAATTTCATCTTGTTGGAAAGACCAAGAAAGCATCTCATTTCCAGTTGGTGCCACCAGTGTATAAACCAGAAGCCTTTTGTAGCCCCAGGCTGGTGTGTCCCAAATTGGGAAGTAACAGACCCTGTTCCCAAGATTTGGACAGATATCCATGCTCAAGGACTTGGCCTCTGTGTCTCTGAAACAGACAGGTTTCTCCACTTCTGTGTTCTCAGAACCTTTGCCCTATATAATTTGCACGTAAGTTGTACCTGTGAGGGACTCATGGACATCTCACAGGACGCTAGTGTTCTAAGACCTCTGAGAAAAGCCGACAAGTTTTTTCAGTGTATCTTTAACACAAGTGAAATGTATGTAAATTAGCATTTGCATATTCCTTTGGACCATTGCCAAACCTTTACCCAAGAGCCAGTGGGGGGAAATATGTCAGAGAGACACATCCATCCATCCTGTTTTGGGGAAGGCTGTTGCAGCGTTTTATTGAACAGACGCTAATGGGGCAACACTGTGTGTAGGGTGTACGTTTTCAGGGAAGGAGGTGGTGATGTGGGAATGGACTGGTGAGGTCAAGGACGGAGTAAGACGCCTTCCCAGGGACCCTTCTTCACTGGGTTTGGCCCGAGAACAAGTCAGATAAGATGTTAGTCTGCATGTTATTACTGTTAAAGGTAATTTCAGACTTCTCTGCTTTAAAGTATTGGGAAATCGGGTTGGGAAAGGTTCCTTAGAGACATTTAATCTTTGGATCGTGTGCAGCTCATGGGTTGCCTCCTCCGTAGATGATATCGGGTGGGAGGGGCTGCTGTGGAGGAGGAGGTGTGTTTGTTGTCTGTGGTCTGGACCTGGGGAGGGGGTGCGGGCTGGCTTGAAACGCAGGAGAGTCTCCGCAGTCAGAGCCGCCAGTGAGGGAAGGGAGGGGAGGGGCCAGGGATCCGGCTCCCAGGGGTGGGCAAGCTCAAGAGCGGGTGGGCAAGCTCAAGAGCGTTGCTTGGCCTCCTCACTGCCTGTCCTGCGGGCCACTGAGGTAGGAAGACATTCCATCACTCAAAGGTTCTCCGATTCCTGATTTTCACTTCATGTAGTGCATGCCGAATGTCACTGTGTTACTGTTAGAAACTTTAAATTTGTATTAGTCGACTCTTGACAAAGCAGTTGCTGAGGCCAGTCACGTCTCACACGGACGCTGGGTTGGCTGCGAGCTTTGGGATTGAGTGCATCTGATGATGACTTGCTCAGGGTGGACGTCCAGCTTGGAAGTCTGGTCCTGTAACTCACGGCGGCGTCCGCCGCTCTTCCTGGAGTGGAGATGGGAGGACCTTTTGAACATGCTCTGCAGGTTGGATCCTGGCACCTCAGGAGTCCTCTCCCTGCTGTCCTGGTGGCAGACAGAAGACACTGGACATGACCGTCAGTCTCCCTGAGGACAGATACGCAGGTTTTAAAGGAGCCCTTTGTAGGTCTGGGCTCCTGGGGGTCCGCAGACCGAGGTCTGATGGCGTCTCAGGTCTGCGGTTTTAGTCACTGGCGTGGGGATGGGAGTGACCCCTTCCAGGAGCATGTGGGAGCCACGGAAGCAGAGCTTTGAGTGTTCTAGAAGGAAAGGACCCAGCTAGTTCCTGCAGTAACACCTGGGGGGTTTTCTCTTTTCTTAGCTTTTCAAGAGATACACGACCACTCACTCATTTTTCAGGCAAATTGGGGAATTTTCCTCTAACTTTTATTTATTAACTGACATTAATTTTGCTGAGCAGATGAAACAAATGGCAAGTTGAGGAGGTGGTTGAGGCGCACTCTTGCGCTCTAACGTGGTCTTCCACTTTAGCAGTTCTTGTTTTTATGGCGCATGGCTGTAAACCCCAGTGACTTGGGAGGCTGAGGCAGGAGGATCACAAATTTGAGGCCAGCTTCAGCAACTTGGAGAGGTCCTACGCAACTAAGCCAGACCCTGTCTCAAAATAAAAAGTCAGGAGGACTGGGGATGTGGCTCAGTGGTTAAGTACCCCTGGGTTAAATCCCCAGTATTTAAAAAAAAAAAAAAAAAAATTATTCCCATTCTCAACTTTGGACCTTTGCATTTTGCTTAGTGAGTTGCCTTTCATGAAGGTTGTTGATAATTTCTTATTTTGAAGTTTTTTTTTTTGTAGCTGGTCCGTCTTAGCTGATAGTGTACCAAGTAAAGCCAATACAATGTTTCCTGGGACTGAGGAGGGAACAGACCTCCTTCGTGTGTGTGCAGTTGATGTGCAGGTTCCGGGGTGGCTGGGTGGGCTCTGCTACTGCAGGCCTGTGTTCACTGGCCCCCATATGCCTCGAGCATTAAACACATTTTTTAAATTAAAAATTGTCCTTCATGTAAATACCACTAGCCATCTTACACTTTACGTCAAGTGTACAGTTCAGTGTGTGGCGCTAAGCGCTGGGCAACCACCAGCTCTATCTGTTTCCAGAACGTTTCCATCATTCCACACGGAAATTCTGCACAAGAAACACTGACCCTCTCCTGGTCCCTGGCCTCTGCCTGCTGCTTTCTGTCCCTCCTGGCTCTTTCACGTCAGTGGGGCTGTGTTGGAGGTGCCTTTGCACCTGGGCTCCTTCAGCTATGGTAATCTTTCCAAGGCTTCAGCAGCTCTTCCTTTGTGAAGGTTGTTTTTCTTACTCATTCCTGGGTGAGCCCTTGGGTCGTCTCGCCTTTTGGTGGCTGTGGATCATGCTGTGAACTTCAGTGCACTAGAATCCCAGTCGCTGCTTTCTCTTTTTTTGGCCTCAGACCCTGTGGAGCTGCTGATCATGGCATAATTCTAGGGTTAACTGCTGAGAAGCTCCACGCTGTTTGTACAGTGTCCTGGTTATTTTATTTTATCTTTTTGGTACTAGGGATGGAACCCAGGCGCTCTTTTCCACTGAGCTATGTCTCTATCACTCTTTACTTTGATTTTGAGACAGGGCCTTGCTAAGTTGCTGAGAAACTTAACAATCCTGGAACTTGTGATCCTCTGGCCTCAGCCTCCCAAGCAGCTGGGATTACAGGTGTGCACCACAATGCCCTGGTCATTTTAAAATGGGGCAATAATAACTGTGCCTATAAGAAATGTTCACAAGTACTTATCAACCGCTTGCGACTTTTCAGTTAGAAAAGTGAACAGGGTGTACTCGCCTGCACTTTGACTGTGTTCTTACATCATGTCCTGGACTTTATTATTCCTCGTCCTTGAACGTCGGTTGCTTGGGTATCTGTGTGTTTCCCCTTTATCAGAAGTTCCCTGACTTTGACTGTGTTTTTTCACTTTTCTTTGTTCACCTTTCGTATCTTAAATAGCAATAACTGTTTGTGGATGTTGATTAGATATGCCACATATTCTTTTTTCTTCCTTTTTGATTATTTATTCTCTTATTCCCTTTTTACTTTTTGGTATGGGGGATTGAACCCAGGAGTGCTTAACTCTGAGCATCCCCACCCTTTTTATTTTTTATTTTGAGACAGGGTCTCGCTGACTTGTTGAGGCTGGTCTGAAACTTACACTCCTCCTGCCTCAGCCTCCTGAGTCGCTGCGATTATGGGTGTGCGCCACCACGTCCATCAAACATGCAACAAATTCTCACGTACTATTAGAAAAAAGGAATCAGTTTAAAAGGGACAGATTGGAATCATTCCCAGGTTTTGTTTTGTTCCACAGAAGATCTGGTACCATTTGTTAATTTCTCTTGGTTGAAGAATGGCAAGTATTCCTGCTATTAACAGTAAATGTCACAAAAGAAGACAGTCAACAGAGAAGTACTGAGACAGTGGGGAACAGCCTTCACTGGGAGCTGGAATAGCACAGGAAGGGAACCTGCATTGGTGGACTACTTCTGTGTCCTTGGTCCTTATTTTGTTACTTCCCCTTGGCCCCTGCCTGCACCTGAATCTGAGATTTAAAGCCTCCATCTGCCCTTACCCGTTTTTTCCCACTACTGGGGATTAGCCAGGGACACTCTACCACTGAACCACATCCCCCACCCTTTTTGAATTTTATTTTGAGACCAGGTCTCACTAAGTTGTCCAGGCTGGCTTTGAACGTGGATCCTCCTGCCTCAGCCTCCTGAGTTGCTGGGATCCTGCTGTCCACTTACAGCCTTTCTGTAGAAGGTAGAGAGTGGATGAAAGATGGATCGTGGTGGCTGTGGATTTTGCTTTCGGTGGACACGCAGGCTTGTCATCTGTTGGGTCAGCATGTCATCTGCTTCTTTATAGCCAGCATGCCGTCATGGCAGGTGGCGGTGGATATCAGGGGCGGCCACACATGGTGGTAAGGCATTCAGCAAGGTCCCGTCCAGCGTGCCAGCTGAAACAGCGTGTGCGGGGTAAGCTGCCATCTCACTGGTGTGGAAGGCATCCTTCTATTTGCGAGGGCCACGGTGCGTTCCTTTTCTGTCCCTAGGTTCCTGCCTGAGCCTCTCTTCTCTTCTCCTGTTTGACCGTTGTCCGCAGCTGAGCTGAAACCGTATTTGAAGAAGTTAAGCTCTGGAGCTGTGGAGCGCGGTGGGGCTGGGGCTGCGTGGTTTCCTGCAGCACTTCATTCCCGCTGTGGCGGGGAACCTTTTATTAGCAGAATCTCATAAGTGGTTCCGTGGGACAGACAGTTGTGCAATTTTATTTCAAATAGTAGGACAGAGAAAAATAATAGTTCATCCTTCAAAATAAAAAATGGTTAAACTGAGAATTCAGGATGCTAGGATCTGGGTTATTGTGGAGAGAAAGATGGAGGTCTCAGAGTAGAAGAGAAGCCTGTTCCTTCTTCATGTGGTTGATCCAAGCTCCCGGGGGCGGAAGCCTCCACCTGACTGACAGCCATCCAGTCATGGTCACAGAGTCAATGATTAATTCAGCAAATGCTCATGGACCCCTTGTACACATTTAGCTTGTGTCAGATCCAGAAATGAAAAGTAAATTAGGGGTTGTGTGTGTGACTCAGAGTGGAGCACTTGCCCGGCATGTTCAGGGTCCTGGGTTTGATCCCCAGCCCTGCCCTGATCCTCCTCCTGCAACCTGCTTCCTGCAAATTAATCTGCCTCCGAGGCTGTTTCTGTATTAGCCTGTTTTCCATTGTTGTAACAGACTACTGAAGGTTGGGAAATGTATAAGAAAAAGAGGTTTATGTAGGTCAGAGTTTTGGAGGGTCAAAGTCCAAGATGGGGCGGCCCTACTGATCCAGCCCCTGGAGAGGGTCCTGCTGGCTGCATTGCACCCTGCGGGAGGAGAGAGGACGTGGTGAAGCCGAGAGCAAGGAGGGCACCTCCAGCAGGAGCACACCAGGGCCTGTGAGAATGGCATCCCCCTGTGGGCAGTGCTCTGGTGACCTGTACTGGCCCCCCTCTGAAAGGCCATCACCCCTTGACATCATCTTATTGCAGACCAAGTCTAACAGAAGCACTCCTGGGGACAAGCCACATCCAAAGCAGAGCACCCCAGAGTTTCTCTCTGTCAAAACAGCTTTACTGTGAATACAGTCCGCCCGCATGCCACACAGTCCACCTGTCCACGCTGCAGAACTCCTCGGCCTTCGGGGTTCACGGAGGTGTGCCGCCATCGCCTCAATCGGTTTAGATCCGGTTTATTGTCCCCACAGAAGCCACATCCCCTCCACTCTCCGCTCCTCCTCCTCTTCAGCCTTTGTCACGCTAGTCTGCTTCCTGTGAGTGCGGTTGGTCCCGTGTGGCCCTCCGTGCGGGCTCCCTTTCCTCGGCGTCACGTGTTCAGGGTGGCCCTTGCTGCAGCCCGCCTCAGCGGGGACTCCTCTCTGGGCCAGGCAGCCTCCCACTCCGGGGAGCTGCCTTCTGTGCACCCTTCTGCACTGTTGGGCACCGGGGTCACTCCTGCCTCTCGCCTGTTTGAGAGTGGCGCTGTTCCGGTGTGCATGCCCGTGCGTTTGCAAGGGCACACCTGACTTCTTTTGGAGTTCGGGCTGTTGCACCTGGTGAGAGATCATGGGAGCATAAAGCACGCATGGCCTACCAGGGAGTCAGGGCCCTGCCCCGGGCACACCTTGCTCTCGCTGACACCTGAACGGCTGAATAGGGAAGTCCACCCAGGTCTTGGGCTGTGGCCCAGTGGTGGAGCACCTGCCACCGGTCTTCATCCCCAGCACTGGAAAAGAAAAACTCCTTCGTAGGCTGTGAAAACAATTCAGTGACGCTGAGCAAGAATTTAGGAGGTGAAGTGAAGTAGGGGTGGGGGCGGAGAGCATCCTGCGGTCCGGAGCAGCGCGTGGCCGCCTGTGGTTGACTCTCCTCAGCACTGTCTGGACGTGGAGTGGGCTGCGCGTGCAGAGATGGTCTGCGTTCTGGGGTGTGGTCACAGGAGTGTGGCAGCCACTCACTGCTCTGGGATTTCTGGCGAAGGTGATTAGATTATTGATTTGATGCTTTAAATATGGTTTTTCTAGAAGGAGGAGACACAGGATGAGAAGACACGGTAACCCACAAATCTGGAGATCTTTGGAAGCTTCAGCTTCTGTGATCTTTATGTGTTAAAAATTATTTGTATGTTCAACAAAAATTAACATATTCAGGGGCTAGGGCTTGGCCTAGTGGTACAGTGCTTGCCTAGCACCTGTGGGGCCCTGGGTTCCATCTCTAATATTGAATAAAAGACAAAACGCTTCCTGATTGCTCAGACAGTGCTGGGTTCCTGGAGGGAGAACCGTTAAGTGTGATTTGTGTGGTCCCTTGGAATCCAAGGGTGACATGCAAGAAGCAATCCAAGTGACTCCTGGTTGATTGAACATGACCCGCCGGTCTGCCAGGCTGGGCCTCCTTGAGGCGATGCACCTGTGGAGAACGCTACTCCACGTTGGCGCGAGAGCGGATCCCCAGGAGGAGGCCCTCTTTAGTGGGTGGGATTCCAAGGATCCTTTCCAGATTGTAGGCATCCTTCCTTTTGTTCCACCAATGTTTTTTTTTTCCTCCTGGGAAAACAGCCAGCATGATTGCAAAATATAAGCTTTCAAAATGTCAAAACTCCCTGAATGTGGGAAAACAGATTTTTTGAGGGCCACACCCATTTTAAATCTGGAATTTCAATGCTAATTCCTAACTCACTTTAAAAAAAATTAAAATGTGTGCTCTATCTCTTTCATTGAGGTCACGTACTGGGTTGGGAGATTAATACTGTGGTGTGGTAGTTTTAGTTTTTTTTTTTTCTTTTTTGGGTGGGGGCATCCAGTTTTGATATTGGGGTCATGTTTGGAATTTTCAACCCTGCTTTTCAAATTACTTTTGTCTTTTTCCCCTAAGAAATGACTGAAGGCAGGGTGAAATGTTGCCTGGTAGTAGAGAGATCTGCATTATTTAAGGAAACAGCTGGCAGACCTTCTAAGTCCCACCTCACCTCAGTCCAGTTCCTGAAATTTCCTTTGCATGACTCAGTTAAAAAAAAAAAAAAAAAGTCAGGGGAGCGGAATGAGGAATGAGCGGGAGGCGGAGAAGCCCTTGTTTCCCTTCTGAGCTGCTACGGGCTTCCGGGAAGGTTGTCACCGAAGGGTGCTGTGTCCTGCAGTGGACTGTAGCATGTGATGGACTGGGGGAGCCCTCCTCCCAACCAGCCTGCGAGAACGCTGCCAACGCTGCGTGAGCAGGGCTCCCTCCCACAGTGATAGTTTGGAAATAGAAATTTTTTTCAGCTTAGTGAACATAGTTATCTTGGTGAGTGTGGGAATGATTAGGAGAAAACAGACTGTACTTAGATTTGCAAGACGGGTGACCTGAAGTTTTGCCCGGAGGGGAGGAGGGACCTTCCTCCCCCCACCCTTCCTGGGCCCGGCCCTGCAGCCTGCCCAGGGAAAGGGCGTCCTCTCTGGTAAACAGGGCTCACTTGCTCCTGTGGGCTGGCCTGGCCCTGGGACATGCTCCCTCCTCAAGTTCTTCCCTGATTTTTTATTTTTAGTGTCCGTCTGCATGTGGGTCCATAAGGCTGGAAGATACTGTACCAGAAGGTGGGGCGAGGATGCTTGTCCTACAACCAATCTAGACAGACAGTCTAGGTGTTTAGGACCAGGAGCCCCCATGGGGGTCCTGAGAGTTGAGGGGCAGGGCTCTTTGCCCCAGGCCAACAGCTAACCAGCAAAGGCCACGTGCCTGCTCACAGGGCCTGCATTTCCATGATCTTTACTTAGGAAAGCAGTTGGTCTTTTTTTTTTTTTTTTTTTTTTTTTTTTTTTTAATTTATTTGGCAGAAACTGGAAGTAGTGTGGTTTTGAAGAAAACATGCACCTTGAACTTCCAAGTACGTGTGTCTTATGGCCCCTCTGTTCTTACGACCCTTCTTCCCTCCTGTGAGTGGGCCTGGGGAGCCGGAGGAGGCGGGACATGGCCTGGATCGGCTGGAGCTGGCCTGAGATCAGGAGAGGAACAGGTGTCGAGGGCTACTGGGTCCCCTGAGATTTTTAAAGGACGTGTTCAGTTATTATTTGTTCTCTATTCTCTAGTCAGTTGAGCTTTTTCTAATTCCAGTGGTTCAGACTGTTGAACTTAGGGGAAATAAGCTAGGTAAAAGGTGTAAGGAATCCTGGAGGAAGTCTAAGCTCCAGACAACCAGGGAAGTGGTTTTCTGAGCCTGGACTTTAAATTTAAAGCCAGCTTATTTTAAAAAATGTGTGTGTGTGTGTGTGTGTGCGCGTGTGTATTCTTTTAGATATTCACCAACAGTTGACCACATGCTAGGCTTTATTATAAGACGTGGCAATGATTCATATGGATGTACTGTATATAAATGTCCCAAAATAACTTTTATTTTTAGAATGGTTATATTTTAAATTTCTGTTGTATATACTAATTTGCTTTAGACTCAGAAAAATAGCAGCAAACTGTGAGAGGAGACTAAAAAGTTCTCACTGAGTCACAGAATATTAAAGCAGGACAGGTACTACAGCAAGCGCCTGTGCAGTTGTTTTATGATGTGGGAAAAATAAAGCCAGCTGTTCCCACAGCCGGCAACGTAGGCATAGCTTATTCTCACGCCACTGTTCCAGGTGAGTCCTAGGGTAGTCTCTGCTTTTGGGAAGACAGAGGCGTAAGGTGGCCTCCCAGGGCTGCAGGACTTGAGCAGAATGTGGATGGAGTTGCACGTCTCAGATTATAGGATGGTGCGTACTCAGGGCACTCAGGACAGCGTCCTCGCCTGTCCTGTCCACTCCTAGGAGCAGGTGTGTGTGTCCTGCACACCAGCACTGTACCGCCTTGGACCCTCTGGTGCAGGGGTGTCTTCTCTGCCCTGCAGGGCTCTCTGGAACCGCAGGAGCGCCTCAGTTACAGATGGCCCTTGCAGGGGCAATGCGAGCACCGCTCCTCGCCTGCTGCTCCGTGGCTCCTGCTGCCTGTCCCACAGCCTCCCGCACGTGCTTCTTCCCCACCTCTTTTTTTTTTTTTTTTTTTTGGTCTTACTCCCCAGGTTAGCTGATTCCACCTCAGGTGATCTCTCATCCCTTGTGACAGGTGTCTTCTTCTGTACCTGTTGTTCTGTGGTGGAAGTGCCCTCTCCCATCAGCTGGGGATTGCCAGAGTCTGATTTGTCAATATTCTGAGCTTAGTTTTCCTTTCACTTTGCTCACTCAAGCCAGATAAACAGTATCAGGAGAAAAGAAACAGACCTGTCATCCTTTGCTACTCCTTGGTGGTCCACCGCCAGTGGCATTGTCATTGCCTGGGGGCTTGTTCAAAGGGCAGAACCTCGGTCCTTCCAGAGCTGCAGAAACAGAGCCTGTACTTCCAGTGAGGTCCACAGGTGATCACGGCACGTGATAGCTAGGAAGCCGAGGCCGCCCCCTCAACCCCCTCAGGGCTACATGCTAGGACTTGGTCACTTCTGAAAGTCTTCCCTGTCATTATCAGTAATGATGCTGGTACTAATGGGGTTTGTGGATGAATTAAGCTGAGAGATGCCTCTTTCCCCAATTAGCTAGTTTAGTGATCACTCCCAAATAGGTTGGAGTCCCATAGGGAACCCTGTGGCCTGGTGGCATGGCGTGCGTACAACGTAGGTGCTTTGTTCGCCTCAGTCTTGGGTGGTCCTGACGCCCCTGCATGAGGTGGCTTACAGTTCAGAGGGCTAAGTGGCAAATCCTCATGGTGCTATTCTGGAGTCTGTCCTAGAGAGCTGTGTACCTGAGGCTGTGGTGACAGGGCAGGTGGCCTCTTGGCCCCTGTAAGGGAGAGTCAGCACCGGCCCTTCCTGCTGGGCTGGGAAGTTGAGCAGAGAGGGGAGGGGCGGGGCTGCTTCCACCACTTGACACCTGAGAGCTGTGGTTGAGGATGCTGAACATTCTCTTTGTCCTCTAATGAAAAGGTCCATGGGCCAAGCCTCTCTCAAGTGGGGTTAGGAGCATTTTCTGCATGCTTCCCTTTTTTTGACAATGAGAGCCACAACTTGTATTTCCATAGTCTTCTCATCGTCCAGGAAGTTTCTAAGTCTCTCTCTTTTTTAAAAAATCTAATTATTTGAAGTTTCCCTGTGTTTAAGAAGTCTACTAATTCACCCTTCTTCTTATAGTTTTTTTTTTTTCTTCTTTAGAATCTTCATTTTACATTCCTTTTGGATGCAGTGAGGGAACAAATATGGACCTGGGGTGCCCGTGAGGAGCACCCTGGAGTCTTGGTGCTGTTCTTTCTTAGCTTCCTACTGGTCTGGCGCAGGCTCCTGTGGGACCAGGGCTGCACCTGCGGGTTAGGCAGCTGTTGTGCTGCCTGAACTGGGGGCTGAGGCACTCTGGGCAGGGGGAGGTCTGTCTGCCTGGGACATTACCCTGGCAGCTGTGGCACCGCAGGGGTGGGGTGGGTGTGGCTGGCATTTGGTGGCTGTCTCGGTGGTCTGACCAGAGACCTGACTTGGAAAGGAGAGAACGGGGCAGGAAGGACCTTCCTGAGAAGACAGGTGCTGCTCCTGACTCCTGGGGCCGTGCGGGGAGTGAAGAAAGGAACCCTGGGTGTGGCCCTGGGTGTGGCCCTGGGTCAGGCCTCGTGTTGCCTTGCGAGGCCCCGCCCAGATTTGATGCCCTCTTCTCCTGGGGAACTTGAGAAACTCAGTCTAGGCCGGGAATGGAAGGTGGCAGTCACCGTCCTTTGCTCTGTCCTCAGTTGCACACCTCAGGTTGGCCGCCCCTGGTGCTGGGGCGCTGACTTCCTCAGCAGGGTCTCGTGTTTTGGGAGCCCATTTTCTAGGAGGACTCCTGACCCCCCAGGTGAGTTCTGGATGAGCGTAAAGTCACCCGCGTGGGAGCCGCCTTTCCTGTGCTGAGGAGAAGCCCTGAGGGTCCAGCTGGGCTGCCCAGAGGGCCTGATGTGATCTGGTCCTCTGGCCTGGAGCCCAGCCCTGTCCCTCCAGGCCACGGTGTAGCCAGGTGCGGCCAGAGGACGGTGAGAACGCTCTTTAGATCTGAACTCCCCTCTCCCCCAACACTCTGGGAGAGCTTACTCAGGAATACCAGAACTTACACATTCTTTTTTTTTTTTTGAGGCCCGGCTCATTAATATGAGCATGTGAGAGTAAATCAAATAGGAAGGAGTGCCTTGTTTGAAACAGCTAAGAACAGACTTTTCAGAAGGCCGCACTCTGGCCTACAGGAGCCATAGTACCTGGCGCAGTGAGCTAAGGAGACTAATTGTGGCTTGTTGATTTACTCGGAGAAACCCCGTGCTCTGCAGCCTGTCCTGGGCACTGCTTGGCTGGCTTCTTGCTCTGACTTTGTATGTGAGTAACAAAATAACAATTTCTACTTTGTGGTAATTTAGTGAACTTACAGGTAAGGTTTTGGTATGTATCTTAGCAGGCATATTTCTGATCTGTGCCCTTTGATACTAAGAGTTAGTCTAATTTCAAAGGACTAGAATTCCTTAAATGGAAGAGACTATCAAGTGTGGCAGTAGCTAGTGAAGAAAGGCCGGTGTCTCTTCAGGAGAGACAGGGTGCACACAGTTCATACCACTGTCCTGATCGAGGGACCATTAACCTCCTGAAAGGTACACGCAAATCTAATATTATGTTCGTTTTTGCCTGGAGCTCATTGCTCCTATAAGATTTCCAAAAGAGTAGATAGATGACTTCTAAAAGCTTGGAACCTTTGCAAAATGTTCTGAGTGAGATGGCATTGCTGTGGACTTGAGAAACACCAAATCTCCACATATTCTCACCTTAAAAAAATACGACTCCTTGAAGGTCAGTTAAGTACTGCTACCTGGTCTGCAGAGGCACAAAGCCCAGGGGCTGCTGTTACCTTCAGATCACAGTGGAGGAACTTTAGAAAACGAGGACTGGTAAACAACATGGGTCCTCTGGCTTCAACCCGAATATAAGGTGTTCCTGGCGGTAGTTTGTAACTTTGTTCCTAAAGAGGACAAAGCACCCTCAGGGTAGGTGAGGTGGGATCAGATACACCCTGTTTCTTCCCCAGCCTCCTGGCCACACCTCCCTGTTTAGGAGGTAGGTTTTCGGGTCATTTGCCTGACTTCTAGTGGGTGAGAGAAAGTAGTTGCTGGTTAACTGACAGCGCCCTCCTGAGCAGAGACCAGTGCCCCTGGCAGAGGAGGGCGTGGCTTGTTAAGCAAGGTGATTTCCCAGGCCTGCTCATTTGCATGTGTGGATGAAGGGTGGAGCCCCGGTCCCTCTGAGGGAAGGAGAAGCCTGTCATCTGAGCCTCCTGGTGGATTCTGGTTCGGCCAAATGGGAAATCCACCCCACTTACTGCTAACAGTTTGCAGAGCGCACCACCTGCCAGGATGACTTCAGGGATCCCCCACCCCCGCCCCTGCGTCCAGAACTTGCTGCAGCTCCGTAAAGTACGGTGATGCGCGGGAGGCACCGCGACACTGACACCGATGCGCTGCACCCGGCATGTGCTTCGGAAGGCTGGCAATTAAACAGGACCGTGACAGACGGCCGCGCAGACACTCCTGCAAGGCTGCCGGGGACCCTCCAGCAGGCGCCCGCTTCCAGAAGTGGGATTTCCTGGTCACGTGGCCCGCACTTCTGCCGTTTGTGTTTCTAAACTTTATAGAGTAGCTCATTTTCTCCCTCCCCTTCCCCACCAAAGCATGTGACTTGACTAGCTCTGTCCAAGGATGGAAAGGAGCCAGCGCGGGGCCTCCTGCAGGCTGGCTGGGTGCTAGAGACGCTGGGCTCCCAAGATGCGGTGGATGCCATGTCCCTGGTGCCACTGACGGGCGCTGGAGAGCAGGCGAGGGCGCCGCCTTCCAGGAGCGGGAGAGCCCTAGACCAGGGCCTTTCCGCAGGACTCGCCTGCCTCCCTCCTGTGCCCAGCACGCCAGGGACCTGGCCTCCGCCTGAGCCTCTGGTTGCCTGTGCTTTCTGGAATCACTCCTTGGTGGGAGGTCACAGCACCATATAGCACAATGTGTAGTAGTTGGCTAGTGAAGTGTGGTCATTTAACATCTGTCCATCATGATTTAGGACGCACCCTCTGGATCACAGGCGGGGTTGTGGCTCGGTGGTAGAGCCAGTGCTTAGCGTGGCAAAGTCCAGGGTTCCATCCCCAGCTGCAGTACAAGCAGACAGAACAGCGCTGGAGTGAAGATTTGACTGTGCTCAGATGCGTGGGGGTGCAGACAGGTGAGCCCTGACCGGTGGCAGGTCAAGCAGGACTAACCGCCACTGACGAGGGCCTGCAGGAGACCAGGCAGGCAGGGCAGGACAGTGACATTTGAATACACGAGTAAACTAGTGGTGACCGCCTGCTGTCTTTGCTGAACTGGAGAGGGGGATGGCTCTGGTACTTCATGCAACCAGGAAAGTTCATGTGAGTTTCCTGGTGAAAGCACAAAGTGCCTTCTCAAATGGCCAGAGCGGGATCAACAAAGCAGCATGCATTTCTCTCCCTGTGTCTCTCAAGAAAAGAAATTTAAGCTTCAATACTTTGAACCTTTTATTCATTCAGTTAAAGAAATCCAATGCCTCACTTAGTGCCGAGGAGTACAGAGGGCGATCATGAACGTGCTGTGGATCACATGCACACACTAGCACCGCGGGAGTGGGCTGTCATGAACCCTGCGCAGCCTCCTGCTGTGGGGATTGCCATCATTACAGCTGCAGGACTGATAGTCAGTGGAGGAGTTTCATGAATGTCAAGGAATGGCAGAGCAGCGAGGACAACTCGCCAGGAAGAACCTTGAAGTGGGTGAAAATACTGGCTAGGTTTGGCCATCAAGCTAACTGGGATAGACAGACAGGAACTGCTCTCACGGCTTCTGGGCACCAAAGAGATGCAGGACCCCTTGGGCTTCCTCCTGCTGGCTTGAGTGCTTTCCTGTCATGCTGCCCTCAGATCAGTGCTGTCGTGATGGTCGTTTCTTCTCTAAGGAGATAAGAACTTCAACGGGACAGCATTGCATGATTGGCAGCCTTGCTGCCTAAGCTGGAGACAAGTGGGATTCCTGTGGCTTGGGCTTCCCCCAGCCTGTGATGCCCTCAGGTGGGAGCCATCATATCCTCAGCTCTCAGCTCCCTGCCTGGCAGTGTGCTGAGGGAGCATTTGAAGAATGAGTGACCATAGGCACCTTGCGTTCCTGTAAGTTATCAGCAGGGATGCAGTGTAAAAGCAGCAGTGTGATAGTTACTTCCTTTTGAAGTTGACTTTTTTTTGTGCGTTTTGTGTTGGTGTTAGTGGTTGAATGCAGAGACCCACACATGCTAGGCAAGTACTCTATCACTAAGCTATATCCCCAGCCCTTTTATTATTTTGCTTTGAAAAAGGGTCTTGCTAAGTTGCTGAGGCTGGCCTCAAACTTGAGATCTTCCTGCCTTAGCCTCCTGAGTATATATTACAGGCATGTGCCACAATGCTAGGCTTGAACCTGACTTTTGTCAGGAATCGTGTGAGGTTCTGGGAACAGGGAATGAACACTGCCCAGGTCTGACCCTACAGGATGTCACGTTGTAGTTGAGAAAGTAAGTAAACAGGACTATTTTCATGGCTTTCGAGAAGAGTGCCAGTGGAGGCAAACTCAGAGACTGGTATTTGGTTCACATTTATTTTAGCCAACTAAGCTTTGAAGGGAAGATCCTGGTGCAGATGGTCTGTAGACGGTTTACTGGGCAAGGGGTCTTGCTCTGAAAGAAAAGAAAATTGACTGCAGAATTGGAAGGGGCTGGCATATGGTGAGGAAGTAGCTGGAGGTGTAGGAAGGAGCCAGGAAGGAGAGACCACAAAGGATCCCGTGTGCCCTACCAATGAAGGCCCCTGGGAGCCATTGAGAAGGGCAGACCGATTGGCAAGGGGCACCTAGACAGTGCCCAGAGAATACTGCTGAGAGTGCCCATGTTATATTATTTATGTCATGCTCTGTAAGTATTTGCTTAATGAGAAAGCATGGACTAGAGCTTCCTTCAGAGCAGAGCAGGTGCTGTGTGGGGCTGGGGTACAGCTGCCTTTGACCTTCCTGTTAATGAACCTGGTTTGTTACCGAGTGTCTGTGCACACCAGTTCCCTCAGATGAGGTATGCACTCTCCATGTGGTGGAAGATTCATTGAAACTCGAATGTCTGCCGTTGTCGAGGCAGGAGTATGTATTCTGTGAAATGATGTTGACGTGTTGTCATATACGATGAGCTGCTTAATCTGGAAGCATTTGTAAAACTGTCATCTGGTGTGAAGGCTGCTATTTAATTATCTTTAAAAAAATACTGAGAAGATAATCCATTTCCAGATTTTGGGGTTCAGCTGTGGGTCTGTTTTCGTGGAAATGATTTGGTGGAGTTCCTTCTGCTCCCTACAGCTCTCATATGTTGTTTTGACTTGTTTGTAGGATAATTTACTTAAAGAGACTGATTCAAATAATCAGGGAAGTTTGCCTAATAAAACAAGCTTGCGATTTAAGGCATTGCCTGGGTCACGAGGCACACCATTCATCCACTTACTGAGATGAAAGGCCAAGATCAGGCTCTGCTGGGCTCTGCTGGGGACCTCAGGGCAGATGGCATGGTTGGCCCATGCAGTGGGGGCGGGCATGGTGAGAGGGGCAGCAGAGAGATGCAGGGCCAGCTTGCTCTGACTGGGGTCCTGGGAGAATTCTGTGAACCTCCTTCAAGGGCAGCACCCCAGTGACCTATAACCCACCAGGCCCCACGTCTTAAAGGCTGCACCACCTCAACCCTGCCACATGGGGACCCCCGCTCCTGGCACAGGAGCCTCGGGGCACACACACACCCCAACCACAGCCCTGCTGGTTGTGGTCAGGGCTGAAGACCAGCAAACCTAGGAATGGAGTGTGGCCTGGGGGTGTTCAGGGGGGTCGGTTGACACATTTTTGCATTAGTGGCCATGGAGATGATTCCTGAAGAAAAAGAGCCAGTCATGCAAAGAGCAAGGGAAGGGGTTTCTTAGCTGATTTAAGAGGATGTGCAAAGGCCCCAGGGAGCTTGTGGTTTTAGGGGAGTGAGGACAGTGGGCTAGGGCAGAGCGGATGAAGGAAGTCGCGGTGGACCACATACTATAGCACGGAGCTGGAATTTTATTTTCTGAAGTGGAGAAAATAACATCATCTGATGTGTCCAAAATGGTTAGCGGTATCTAATAGAATAAATCAGAGCAGAGCAGGACAGGGGACGGTGGCGGTTAAGGCTGCAGCAGCAGAGGGGAGAGGCGGAGGCTGGTCTGAGGCTTCTCAGTGTGGTCTTGGGGTCACCTGTCAGGATCACCTGAGAACTTGCTGGAAAGGCGGATTCTCAGCCTTTTCTCAGACCTGCTGAGACAGAAGCTGTGGCCGTGGGGCCCCGTGAGCTGTGCCAGCACCCGCCCTGGGTGCCTGGATGCAGAGAAGAGCCTGGGAATCATCGGCTCTGGGGGTGTCTGGGGAGGAGGGTGAGGGGCAGATTTGAGAACACCTTTGGAAGATGGAAATGAGAGCATTTGCAGTGGATGTTGAGGAAAGGAGAGTTCATGGTGGTGCTGGGCAACGGGGTGACCTGAACCTTAATCAGGTGAGGGAGGCCGGGAGCAGGAGGAGGCTGCGGCCTGTGCAGGTGCGTTTGGAATGCCCGTGGTGCCCAGGGAGTGCTGAGCTGTCCAGCCCTAGGAGGGTGGACTCTGGAGAAAGGAGTCTGGGATGGGCCACCCAATAGGAGGGGGGTGTTTAAAGCCATTGCAACAGGTGTGATCCCACCTGAGATTACAGAGCACGGGACAGGGAAGGGAGGCCCAGGCTGGGGGGAGCTCCACATGAGGATCATGAGGCAGCGGAGAACAGGAGGAGCAGCTGCTGAGAAAGGCCAGGACAGAGAACATGGCTTCTGGGGGGCGCTGGCCCCCAGAGTGCACCGAGGGAAGCTCAGCTTTGGCACAGAGGTCATTATCGAGGTATGTGGTTTGGACCTTCAGAGCAGGTAAAATTCCAGGGTCCATTTGAATTGTTTTCTGAGTTTGTTTTGAAGAAATGGGAAACACTGCCCAGATTTTCTGTTGGCTGGTTTTTTCCAAACAGTGAGTTTTCATTGATTCCTCTGGCTCCCCTCTGGCTACCACGTTGTGTGTACCGGCCTGAACGAGTGTTTTGTGGTTCTCAGCAGGAATAGCATGTGGGCTTCAACAGCTGGTCATATTTTCTTTTATTACTATATTTAAAGCAACATCCAAGATTAAAAAAAAAAAAAAATCCTGGCAACTGACATAACAGACTGCAATAGAAATTCTTCCTGCTTGTTGACATGGGCAGCCTGTGTGCCTCCCTTCTGTATTGAATTCACAGTCTTTTAGTTAAATCTGTGACTCAACAAGTTTATGTTGATAAGAAAATGACCTTGACTCCATGTACAAATAGAGAAACAACATGTATCCCATTTGTATACAATAATAATAATAAAAAAAAAAAGAAAATGAGGTTTGTGATTTGCATAGCTCTTCAAGTCTTAATATGACATTATGACATATTAGAAAGGCCTCTGTCTAATGTGACCAGGATGTCAGAATTTTTTGCTTTTGAAATTTTAGGTCATAAAATATAAAATGTTGGGGCTCTTGGGCTAGGAAACGTGAATGAGTTTTTGACTACTGTTTGGTCTATTAGGCTAGGGTGTTTGGAGTTATTATTCCATTTAATCCTCTCTGCAACATAGCTGGTGTTACCTCTGTTTATAATTGAAGAAATGCAGTCATAAAGAAACTTTTTTTCTGTTTTTGACATGACTGGGGGTGGGAGCCAGGGCCTCCTGCATGCTAGACAAGTGCTGTACTGCAGAACTGTACTCCAGCCCAAGAAGACTCCTGTTTAAATCCAGGTCTAAAGTGAACCTTTTCCTGCCAATCTCTTGGAGTAGGAACATGTGGACAGAAGAGGCTCACAGAAGAGGGCTCTTCAGGACCAAACAGGCATGAGAAAGGGGTTGAGGACCCACGGGATGCTTTAAAGGAGATGAAGGCAAGGCAGACTCTCAAGTTTAATTGTACTGATGGATCCTGCTCAGGGCAGGAAGGACTCTGCACTCAGTGTAGGACTTGGTCCTCATGGACTGACTCTGGAGTTTCCTGGATGGAGCTGGATTCTCTCTGTGCTCAACGAAGGACTTGGTCCTCTTGAACTGACTTTGGAGTTTCCTGGATGGAACTGGACTCTCTCTGCACTCAATGTGGGACTTGGTCCTCATGGACTGACTTTGGAATTTCCTGGATGGAGCTGGACTCTCTCTGTGTTCAGTATAGGTCTTGGTCCTCATGGACTGACCCTGGAGTTTCCTGGATGGAGCTGGACTCTCTCTGTGCTCAGTGTAGGGCCTGGTCCTCATGGACTGACCCTGGAGTTTCCTGGATGGAGCTGGACTCTCTCTGTGCTCAGTGTAGGGCCTGGTCCTCATGGACTGACTTGCAGTTTCCTGGATGGAGCTGGACTTTCTCTGCACTCAGTGTAGGACTTGGTCCTCATGGACTGACCCTGGAGTTTCCTGGATGGAGCTGGACTCTCTCTGTGCTCAGTGTAGGACATTGCCCTCATGGACTGACTTTGGAATTTCCTGGGTGGAGTTGGACTCTCTCTGCACTCAGTGTAGGACGTGGTTCACATGGACTGACCCTGGAGTTTCCTGAATGGAACTGGACTCTCTCTGTGTTCAGTGTAGGGCTTGATCCTCGTGGACTTATGTTGGAGCTGGACTCTGTGCTCAGTGTAGCACTTGGTCCTCATGAACTGACCCTGGAGTTTCCTGAATGGAACTGGACTCTCTCTGTGTTCAGTGTAGGGCTTGATCCTCATGGACTTACGTTGGAGTTTCCTGGTTGGAGCTGGACTCTGTGCTCAGTGTAGCACTTGGTCCTCATGAACTGACCCTGGAGTTTCCTGGATGGAGTTGAACTCTGTCTGCACTTAGTGTAGGACGTGGTCCTGATGGACTAACCCTGGAGTTTCCTAGATAGAGCCATGAATCTTATTTTAAAGTGGCCACAGATGGGGAGCTCTGGGAGACTTTCCTGAAGCCTTCTCTGCACCCCAGTCCCTCCTTCCCTCCGGCGTGCTTCTGCCTGTGTGATCCATGCCCCTGCCTTCCCTGGAGTGCTGCAGGGCCTGGCCTCTTTCTATGGAGGTTACACTTCTAGGCTTCAGATGTCACTGCATCTCACTCAAGGTGTGCTGTGTGAACTCGGGTGGTTCTCTCCAGTCCCGGGTCTCCTTAAGTCAAGTGGGCTTTGGAGGCACTTCCCCCAGAGCATCCCTCCCCTTCACCCCCACTGCCCCGGCTCCTTGGGAAAACACTGGTTCAGGTAATCAACTTGAAACGCGGGTCTGCAGGGAAATCTCCTGGAAGGGTGAGCTAGATGGCACTTACTAGTTCTGTGGGCATTTTGACCAGCTGTTGAGCACAGGACGTCACGTGTTGGGCACTCCACAGTTGGTGCCAGTCTTAGGAGGGTCGTTGTAATTGACAGTCACAAAGGTCTTTCTGTCATGTGGGAGAAGACAAGAGTCCATTAGAAGCAGTGGGCCCGTAGAACAGTAAGGAGCACCGTAAGCCTCAGGCAGACTTGCAGCCGAGCTGACTTCTCCCATGTGCTCTGAATACCCAGCCTGGCGGCCACTGAGATACACTCCTATCGTTGACAGGCCAGGAGACGGCCGATGCAGCTCTGCGTCCCAGCCTCTGCTGGTGCAGTCAGGCAACACCAGACCCCTGTTTGTACTGGCAGAACTCGGGAGGAGCATGTGGGGACCCAGCCCTTGCTCTCTCCGGTTGCCACAGCCCCCAGGCACCCTGGTGTTTCTCACTGGCCCTGAACCTGTGCTGTCCCCACCTGTCACCATCCTCAGGACTATGTCTCTTCCCTTCAGCGTGGCCTTTATTCCATCTGCTTTGCTGCTTTACAAAGCTACCTCGGCCTCTGCGTTATGGTTTGGCCTAAATGACCAGAATGTGCTCGCAGGTCGGTGCAGTCGGTCCTCTGTGTCCTGGGTTCTGCACCTGGGGATCCAACCAACCACCATCAAAAATATCGAAAAAGCTGTCTTTCATAGTCATGGATCCTCGTCCTCCTTGTCATTGTTCGAGCAGTATGGTCCAACAACTATTTACGGGGCCTTTACTTTGTACTAGTTTGGCAAGCGAACGAGATGGCCTGAGGTTTATGAGAACGTGTGTGTGGGTCACGTGCAGATGCTAAGATTTTGTACAAGGGGCTGGGGCATCCTTCTGTGGCATCTGTGGTGTCTCCTGGTGCTGCAGGAGATGACTTGTCCTTGCAGAAGCAGAGGGTGAGAAGAGCCTAGCTGTGACTAAGGTACCCTGCTGGGGTTCACACGCAGACGAGCCGGAGGGAGCGTGTGCCTCAGTGGACATGAGAGGAACACGCGGATCTGACTGTGTCTCCAAAGTGCAGATTTCTGGGTCACAGATTTCTTTCAAAGGTGCTCCAATTGTCTCAGCAGCTGTTGTGTGTGCGTCAACCGACGGGGCTGAGGAGAGCGAGGAGGAGCGCGGGACTCTGCACTCGAGGGGCTCTGCAGGCGCTTGTCCGGCAGGAGGGTGTCTGCAGAGCAGCAGCTTCCAGCCAAGGCAGCAGTGCATCATCACGGAACCTGGCAGACCTCTTTGATGAACTGTTTAATAATGAACTTGAAAATCAAGGGGACTCATGGCTGAAAGAAGCCATGATGTACCGTTGAGGGCTGGGAAAGCGAAGGTAGGGAGGCAAGGAGGAGTGGGAGAACAGGGCTCTTGTCTGAGCCGGTTTGGTCAATACCAGTGGAATGCCCTGATGCGTCAGCCTTTTATTGTTGTTCGGACTGGGAAGATAAGATAAAGGGAACGTGCAGGCTCGTGGGGGATCCGGCCTGACGGGACAACAGCCGTCGCTTGCCTGCCACGCACCCCTGGCGTGCGCTGTAAACCTGGTGGGAGGAACAAAGTCCTGAAGACAGTCTGCAGAGCGTCTTGAGCCAGCCCAGGCTTCTGCTTCCCTGGTACCGGGCTCGTTCATGGTCTTGTTTGTTTCTTTGCGCTGGGCATTGACTCTAGGGCCCGGTGCATGCTGAGCACAGGCTCGGCCCCTGAGCTGCTCCCCAGCCCAATGTCAGTGGTTCATGAATGCCCAAGTCTGTTCCAGTTGGCTGCTGCTCACCTTTGCCTGACACAACAGCACCTAGTCCCTCCTCCTACCTGGGAAGTGAGGGAAGAAGATGGGAGATGATCACGTTTCTGTTTTGTCTGCAGTGTGGTAACTCGATCGATCGACTGGAGGCTGGGAGACCTGAAAGCTGCGGCTAGGTTAGAAAAGCCCCTTGGCTTCAGAAGGCCAGAGAGGAGGGGTCTGGAATGGCCGAGGCCACTGATCACCTGCTGCTGTAGGGAGACCTCCTTGCCGTTTTGAGGATCTGGCTAGATGCTCCATGATGACATAGACAGATTGAGGATGGTTGCTCAATTTTGTCATTTTGCTGACTTTTTAATTTCTCAAGAGTTTAGATTTTTTTAAAGGGGGAGGGAGAACTTCCTGTACCATAATTTTTGTAAAAGTTTTACAGAAGTGAATCATGTTGATCAAGATAATTGTGCAGAAGTTTGTCTGGTTATAACATTGTTTCTCTGGGGAATCCCTCTCCAACAAGAAGCAGCATTGTCTGTGGGAGGAGGCCGGCAGTGTGTTCTGCTCATGAGGGAGCTGAGAGTGGAAGCTTACCCCTGGGACAGTCCGTTCTAAGCCTCCTCCAGCCTCTTGCTGTCAGAATGCTTCTTCTATTTATTTTTGTCTAGAAGCTGCGCAATTCACGAGTTCTGTGCTATGTGCATGGACCTAGTCAGAGGGCAGGGACTTGACCCTCTATGACATTTTCTGGAAAAGGCTGCATGACCCTGGGCTAGCACCGCTGCAGCAGACTCTAGCAGCCCTGATAGGCCCTGGAGAGTCTGCGAGTATTAAATTCCATTAAAATTCAGTTGAGGCTGTGGGCCCTGCTCTCCAGGAAAGCTTCCATCGCCTCTGACCAGCTGGCCCCTGGGCCTGCCTCTGGTCCCTGTCTGCTCAGCTGCCAGACTGGTTTTCTGAACTGCAAATCCAACAAGTCACTGCTCCCTCCGAGCCCTCCAGCTCCCCGGAGCTGATCACTGGAGAGGGATCCTGCAGTCTGTTTTCTATTGTGCCTCACGCCCTCTGAGCCGCCTGTCCTTCATCTCTAGAAGATTACCTGCTGCCCGCTTATCCTGCCCTCCCTGGGCCCGGAACTCTGATTTTAATGTTTGGCTTTGGCTCTTGGTGGGAGTTGATGTGAGGCCTCCGGTGAAGGGTGTGTCTGTGCTCTTCGGTTGGGATTAAAGGGATCCTCAGTTCATTTTTCAATTCCGTGCACCATCTAAGGACCTGTGGATATTTATTCTGTGTTTACAGGTGTTTATTGAGAGGTTGTCATTGCAGAGCACTGAGAACATTGAGGGCGGGAAGCCTGGCTGGCAAAAATGCAAGCGGGTCGAGTCCAGGAAGAGGCGGTGGCCAGAGAGGTGGTGGCAGGGGAGACGGGAAGGAGCGCCTGGTTCCAAACACGTATAAGGTGGCATCACGGGCTGCTGAAGCTCCACAGTGGGGAACAAGGAGAAAGAGGAATCCAGGAATTCGGGGGCCATGGCGCACACCTGGAATCCCAGCTACTGGGGAGACTGAGGCAGGAGGATCCCAGGTTTGAGGGCTGCTTGGGCAATTTAGCAAGACTGTCTGAAGATAAAAAAAAAAAAAAAAAAAGAAGTGGGAATGTAGCTCAGTGGTTGAGCACCTCTGGATTCAATCCCCATGTCACACACACATACCCCAACAGGACGCAAGGCTGGCTCCCATTTTGATGGATACATGTCAATGACTTCTGCTGAGAAGAGGGAGGAGGGGTGGAGAGCCGAAACATTTGGGACGTTTTAGTTTGAAATACTGATTGCACACCCACTTGGAAATGTCACTTAAGTCCTCTGGAGCTGGGCAGGGATCCAGTCCCACCCTACTCCACCCTTCCTGAGCCTACGTGCATGCAAGAGGTGTGTGTGTGTGAGATGCGGGTGCGTGTGTGAGGTGCACATGCATGTGCACATACACGCCCTTCTGGGGAACTGCTCCCGACCACTGCGGCCTGTGGTTCTAGGGTGACTTCAGCTTCCCCGGCCACAGGAGGAGGCCTGGTGCTTCCATGCCAACTGGTCTCTGTGTCCTGGTTTCCAGGCCACAGCTGTCCCTGCAACCCAGGCATGAGTCCTTCACTGCGGCCTTTGGAAGTGCTGTCCTGGGGCGGGAGGCCCTGTCTGTGCTGGAGACGGTGGGTGTGCGTGCTCAGAGCTGCCTCTGCCAGGCTTCCTGCTGCAGGGTGAAGCACGCTCAGTAGCAGAGAGCAAGGCTCTCACCCCAGGAAGGAGCGATCCAGAGGGTGGAGAGACCCCTTCCTGTGGCTGCTGTGCGGCAGTCCTTGGAATGCCGGGGCTCACGTGTTCTGGGTGAACCCAAGTTTAAAGGGAAGTTTCCTAACAGCAGAAGATTTCCGAAGTCTCAGTTCTGCATGTGCTTCCGACCACTTCAGCTGGGGAATCGCGCAGTGTTTCCCAGGTTTTTTTCACGGCGGGGGCTCTGGCTTGTTTTGGTGGGATGTCTGATGATGTCTCTGCTGCTGGTAGCGCTGCTGGGCTCCTCCCTGGGAAGCGGGGAGCCTGCACGTTACCGCTGACACTTCTTGCTGGCTTGTGGATTCCTTCTGAGACCATGACCTTTTCCTCCTCTCCTCTTCCAGTCCGTACATTAGTAAGGGACGTTATCTACGCGTTGGTACTAGCTTTGGCTCAGAGACTTCTCGGCCTCACAGCCAGTAGCTGTGATTCACAGAACCGACCCTAGAGTGTGCTTCTCTTGTGTCCTGGCCTCTGGCATCTGTGTGTGTGTGTGTGTGTGTGTGTGTGTGGCTCAGGACACTTCTCAAAGGCTCTGCTGAGCACTCCCTGGTGTACTGGCCTGGTGTTGAGTGTGATGTTGGTGCCCAGCGTTATGGAAGCTCTCAGCTCACAGCAGCTACCTGGGGCAGCTGGGCAGGGGACCAAAGGGCCAGAGGCCTCCGAGCTCTGTGTGGATTCAGACACAGCGAGCAGCCTGGCTTTGCCCGTCTCACAGCAAGGCACCGACACCAGCTACTTCTGTAGACAGTGTGTGAACTGAGGAAGTGGTGTGCTCCTGTGGTCCCAGCTACACACTGCAGGTGAGGAGACCGAGGCTGGAGGCCAGGACTTCAAGTCCAGCCTCGGCAGCAAAGCCAGGCCCCAACTCTTATGAGCACAGAAGTGCCAGCCAGCAATTGCATGTGCGTGAGCTGTGCTCCTGGCCACCTCTGCCCTGCCTGGTGGTCTGTGGGGAGGATAATCTGCCTTTTGGCTTTTGTGAAATCAGTTTCCCTCTAGCAACTGCTAACCAGTAACCTCTCAAACAGTTTTTGTAGTCACTCAGTTTAAATAATCTCCATGTCCACACCTCTGGTTTCTCTCCAGTTACCGCCCCAGATCCTTGGTAACTCAGACTTTGTTATCAGAACTTTTTCAATTAGATACTCGATGGAGCATTCTTTTGTTAATTTAATTATTTTAATTAAGTAAATTATTTTATTATTTATAGTCATTTGCTGAGTCAGTGGAGATTCATCTTGTGATTTCTTAAAAGAAAAAACAAAAAACAGACTCAGCTCTGCGATGGAGCTTTAATAGCCCTATTTAGGACAGCTGACCAAGCACAGTACCAGCCTGAGGCCTGTGGCATGTGTTGAGAAAGGGCAGTCCCTTTTAGCTCTGAGCCAAGGGTTTACCAGAAGGCTTTGGGTAGCAAACCTGGTCTACACTGATTGAGGTCAGGAACAGGGAAGCTGAAGATGGTGACAGTTTCTTTTTTTCTTTTCCTTTTCCTTTTTTTTTAATAGCAGGAATTGAGCCCAGGGGTGCTTAACCACTGAGCCACATCCCCAGACTACCTGCCCTCTTCCGCCCCCACCTTTTAAATTATTTTTTGAGACTGGGTCTTGCTAAGCTGCTTGGGGCCTCATTAAATTGCTGAGACTGTCTAAACTTGTGATCCTCCTCTCTCAGCCTCCGGAGTCACCATGCCCAGTTGGTGACAGTTCCTGAAGGTTGAACAGTAACAATCTGAAATCGGAGACCCCCTCAAACCTCTTCTGTCATCTGACCTTCATCTCAGATCTGTCAAACATCCCACTGATACAGATGTGGGGACCCAGTCCCCCTATCTTGAGATACTTGCCTGCATGTGAACAAGCCAGACTTGGGCTGGGGGAGGAACTCGGGGTTTGCTCTCTTTTCCTTGTGTCTGTCCACCTGGGTTTGTCTTTCTCTGAAGTCTGGAGTCTCTCTTTGATTAACCTCTGTGAATCATGAGTGCTGATGTCTGAGTTTTAAAGTATAATTTGTGTTGCAACTCCTAGTTCTGGTTCCTGCATGACTCAGTCCTTCTCTGTGGACGGTAATTAATCCCTGAAAGCAGCCCTGTGGATCTGATTTCCTTAGGAGATCAGGGCTGTGTGATAACCCTGGGTTCCTGGCTGTAATTATAAGGGTGTGCTCAATTATGAGAATGAGATGAGGTCTCTGAAAAATCTCCATTCTGGAAAACCAAGCAATGTCCATTTTGAAGCAGTTTATTAGATAGATGTGTTTCTTAGAATGCGGCTGTGCTGTTGGTTTCCGTCTCTGTTCTGCAGCGGTGCTCGAGTGTAACAGTTGTGTAATAATCGAGTGAAGGAGGGCATGGCAGGAAGGGTGCTCCTAGTTGTGACCTGCCCCTAGGGGAAGCGGCCTCAGGGCCTTTGCTGCTGGTGTACCCGGCTGCACGGGTGGGCGGAGCTGCGGGGCCCTGCGGTGGAGCAGGGAGCTGAGCCCGCCTGCTCCGTGGCCCTCCCTCGCTGGAGCCGGCCTCCGCAGCCCTGCTTCTTGCCTCTGGTTTGCTGTCCCCCGCAGGCAGTTAGACTCTCTGTGCACGGACGTGCGCATGTCTTACACAAGGAGTGCGCGTGTCTAAATTATTAATCCCCATCAGGCTGGCTCAGCGTGCGGTGCCCATTTCCACCCGCGCAGGCCCTGGATGCCTCCCGCCTCGCCTTCTGTGCCGGTTCACCTGCTTCCGCCCATCCCCGCTCCTGGGGCGCCCCTCTTGGCTCCCGGGTGCTTCTGTGTTGCCGGCCTCCCTCTGCAGCCTTCTCTGCTGCCGCTGCTGGGTTCAGGGGTTCAGAGCTGCCTGCCCTACTGAGCACTCAGGCTTCCTGTGCCCGCGCGGCTTAGGTGGCTGCCCGGGGACCAGAATAGCTCTCGCCAGGCTCTCGGCTCATCCTGAGGCTCCGCTTCCATGTGCTCTCGGGACAGCTCTTGTAGTCTCAGCCTCTGGCACCCTGTCCCCAGCCTGAGTGACTTCGTGCAGCACAGGAGTGAAGAATGTGGCTGCGGTTACAGATTGGCTTCAGACCCAGCTCAGGGCTGTGCCACACTGGACGTCAGTTAACCTCTCGGCTGTCTCTGCAAGTGGTAGTATCCATCTCCTAGGTGGTTTTTAGGGTTAAAATTCATTCATGCATGTAAATCATTCATGAATGTGCCTGTTCAGATGGCCTATTAATCATTATTTATATCTTAACCTATTATTATCATTAGCCTTTATAAAGTTTTATTCTAGTTTTATTTATCTATTTTTACTCCCTGGGTGCTAGGGATGCAGCCTCGGCCCTTGTGCACTCCAAGTCCATGCTCAGCCACCGAAGGCCACCCATGTTTATGCCCTCAGGCCTCCTTCAGTGCAGGGGAGACCCTCACAGACTGTTGCTTACATGGTTAAGTGATCCAAACAGGAAGCACAGAGTGCCTTCCTGGTGTTTGTCAAGTCATGCTCTGTCTTGTTCCAGAAAGGATTTCTTTCCCTCACTTGTAGATATGCCCTGTCAGGAGTATTGTTTACACAGACACTTTAATGTCTGTAACATGTTTGGAGACGGAGCCTTTTAAATTTCTTTTAAAATTCTCTTTCCACTAGCAGACAGACAGTTTTAAAAGACCATTGGTGGTTTGAAGGGACATAAGTCCATGGTGTTTAAGTAGCCTGTGTGCCTGCCTGCTGTCGTAAGTGCAGCGAAGCCATTCACTGGGGTCATGACGTCATAAGGCTGAGGGAAACTACTGCTTATCATTTATTTGCTCTTTTTAAAACGAGGTAGAGATAGCCACATTCATTTCTCTGCTTCCTTATTGTCACGCATGTCTACTTCCAAGTTAATAAATGTCTCATGGCAGGTTGACCTTTTATCTGTTCGAAATTCGTGTGTTGGTTTTTAGGACTTGGTCCCCTAGTTTTGCACTTGGTATGGTTTCTTAAGAACTATTTAAGATCCATTTAACATTTATGAACCATTAGGCTTAATTTTTTTTTTTTTTGTTGGGCAGTACTGGGGACTGAACTTAGGGCACTGGACCACTGAGCCACATCCCCAGCCCTATTTTGTATTTTATTTAGACAGGGTCTCACTGAGTTGCTTAGCGCCTTGCTGTTGCAGAGGCTGGCTTTGGACTCTCGATCCTCCTGCATCAGCCTCCCGAGCAGCTGGGGTTACAGGTGTGCACCACTGTGCCTGTCTAGGCTTAATTTTTTTTATACATTTCTAACACTTTGTTTTCCAGTCATTGAGCACATTTCTTGTGACCTAGATGATCTCACTTCTGTATCAGAGTGTTGGAGAAAAACGATAGCTAGACCAACTCCAGAAAGTCGAATGTCAAGTTAATTGTCTTTTCACACAATGGTGTAAGCAGCCGGCGTCCTCTGAGGGGCCCCCATCCACAGTGGCATCATTGACATCTGCACTGTGAGCAGTTGTCCTCTGTAAGGTGCTGCCGAGAGGCACCAGTGTGAAGGCCATTGTGGTGGTTGTGGGTCAGAGCCTCCTGGACTGCTGTGAATGTGGCCAGCCACCAACGGAGACAAGGCAGAATGGTTCTTTTGTTACATGGTGAAATAAAATACTAGAAAGTGCTCTCCTAACAAGGAGCGCTGTTCGGTTACAGTGGACGTGACGTAGCGAAGAGTGCTTGAAAACTTTCATTTAGAGACTATTATCTTGGCTCAGGAAGATATAGAAAGCATTTCATTCATCAGAAAGTCTCAGCACGTAAAGAAGGGCTCTGTATGTTGTAGCTCTAAGTGCTCAGCAACGTTTAAAGTGGCAGGAAGGCAGCGCTGGAACCGGGTGCTGGGACCACCTTCTGTTGCCTGTGACTGGCCTGTAGCCTGTTGTGCGCTGGCCGTGCTTGATTGCCACCCAGCCTCCTCTGTGTAGGATGGGAGCAGCGTGCAAGTCATAAGCTTGTTTCCCAAAAGGAGCCGGACCTACCTGCTACATTTCTTGACTGCTTTAATTAGGAGAGTCTATGCCTATGGCAATAGTTTTACCATTATGTCATTTTCTATGAGCAAGTATAAAGTGTGCACTTATTTTATAGAACCAGCTCAGAAAATTTCATTCTTAATGAAACTCTTTAGCACTTTTCTGGTAAGTGGCTTTTAACAGCCATGTTGATGAACGAGATCTGTTTGTGAAAGGGTTTCATGTTTAAATGTTGCGTCTCGGCCTGCGCTATTTTTGCCTTTTAAAAGGTGTTTAAAATTAAAATAATCGGCAGATAAACTTCACGTGCTCCAGGTTGAAGGGAAGCCCATTGTTTCAGAGTGAGTCTCTGCCAGTACGATCCTCTGTCGAGGTCTCTGAACGCTGGGTTCACGACAGTGTGAGATTCGTGGGTCCCACTGGTGAGGGGACCGGACTCCTTTATTTTGTGCCCCCATTCCAGTTCTCTGGTCTTCTCTCACCAGTTAAAATAATAATCAAAATGTCCACAACATGCTCAACGTGTGAGCAATACAGATGGGTGAGCATGGTCCCTTGCGTGCGTGTCCCCCGGGTGCAGGCTGCCTGGCAGGGAGCTGGCTTCCTGTCCTTAGCATTGGTGTCCTCTTGGGAAGCCATTGGAGCAGGACCCTGGATACCAGCCGGCCCCCAGCTAACCTGGGAGGTGGCTGCAGGTCAGCACCTCCACCTGCCCAGTGGGCTTGCAGAGGACTTGGGGGAAGCAGTCTGTCCTTCGGTGAACCCTGTCTGACCCTTTTTTGAACTCACTTCGATTCCTGTCTTGGAGCTCGCCTCAAGTTTTCCTCTTTGCTCTGTGTGGTGACGTCAAGCAGTAGGTGCTTCCTATATCCTTCCTGAGCGAAGGGCAAGTCCCAGGGGCGCAGCTCTAGGCAGACTCCTGGTGCACTGGGAATGGGCGCCAGCAGAAGCCACCACCCCCAGCAGGTCCGGGAGGGAGCCTCCAGGTGTGTGGTGTGGTGAGGTGCAGGGGCAGGGTGGGCGTTGGGGACCTGGGATTCCAGTCCAGTCCTGCTCCATGTGAACTTGGTGGGTTGCTTACCCATGCTGGGTAGGCTTTGTACAGACCAGTGACCCAGCAAGCTCTCTTAGCACAGTCCTGTCTGGCAGTGCTTGGGAGGTGTGGTGGGGACACTACTCACTTTCCAAGGTCCCAACGTCATGTGCATTCTGCCTCAGGAAACTGTCAGTTTCATATCTTCCACTTTTCCACCCTTACCAATACATCGTTTGTATTTTTAAGGTTTTTCTCTGTCATAGTCAGAGACTATTCCTAAACTGTGCTCTGATAAACTTCCACTGAGCGTCCTCAGGGCCCTTTCCAGGTGACCCCGTTGTGGAGACCTTCCTTGCCTGCCATTCAATTTTCAAGCCCAATGTAAAGAAGCAGAGGATTACTTCTGAAGTCAATTTCCATCACAGTCTTCTGTGTTCAGAGAGTAGCTTCATGTTTTTTGAAATGATCGCTATTTTAGGAACAATTGTTTATGTCACAACATTTCGCGTATAGAATGTTCATTGTCTGACAACCCTCAACTTCCAGGACTTTATAAATGAATAGGAACAATCTGATTAGAATGTATTGCTTTTGGCTAGGGGCCAGGAATATTGCTGATTCGTTTAGGGTATGATACTTAAAGAGGCCGAAGACCAGAGATTTTAATTCCCAGGTAGGCCAATTAGAGCAGATTTGTTCCAGAAGTTGAGATTGAACTCCAGACCCTGGCCATCTGTCCTTGAAATGTGTGCTGTCGGCCACAGGGGTGTTGGTCACACTGGCCAAAGGGACTGGATAGATCATAGAAGACCTGGACCACCCACTAAGAGGAGAAGCCCCAATGTAACCATTTGCAGAATGGGGAGGGGTCAGTAGAGCCAACTTCCAAAATGAATGCCGTAGAGACTGCAAAGCAAAGTATCGATTCTACATGCAGATTAAGGACTGCTGAGTGACAGGTCAGGGTCGAGAAGCTGGCAGTTAGGGAACTCTCAGATATTTAAATTCTGACCACACATTCGTATTACAGAAGATAAGGGGAAAGTCCATGAGGTACAAGGGCAGCGGCGGGCCGACTCCTGACCATCTCAGGTCTGACGGAGCTGCCTAGCAGATGGGATCTCCCCACCAGCAGGTGCTCTTGTGGTGGCCGGTGTTCAGGCACTGTGTTAAGCGCTGTTCTGAGCTCTCTGTGTCCTTGTTTGATGTCTCAGTGAATTCTCGTGAAGTAGGTGCTCCTGGGATTGACATTTTATGGAGGTGTAAGCGGAGGCACTGAGCTTTTGGGGTCTGCTAGAGATCACATAGCTCTGTTCAGCTGAGGTAGTTCCCCCACCTGTTATGTGGTCTGGGGTTGGAACCCAGGGGCTCGCACATTCTGGGCAAGTGTTCTTCCGCTGAGCTACATCTCCAGCCCTGAGAGAGGGTTTAAATGAAGGTAGTCAGATTCTGGAGCCATCTTAGACTTACTTTTTTTTTTTTTTTTTTTTGCGGTACTGGGGATCGAACCCAGGGCCTTGTGCCTGCGAGGCAAACACTCTACCAGCTGAGCTATCTCCCCAGCCCTTAGACTTACTTTTACTGTCTTTGTCAGTAAAAGGTTATAAAACGAAGTGTTCGGAGGCAGAAGGAAAGAGGAGGGCTGTAGCTGTGGGGTGCTGGTGGCGTGGGTGGTAGTAGACAGTGGCCCTCCTGACTGACTGTCACCTGTCCTTCAGATACACGTGTAAGTATCAGTGTCAAAGGTGGGTGTGGGGGGGCAGTCTGGGGCAGACCTGGCTTTTCTAAATGACTCATACCTCTTGATCTAGCAGGATTTCTTCCCATATCCTGAAGGCATTTTGTATGCAGATTGGTTCAACCATGTCCATGATCCTTGAGGAGGCCTGGAGGATAGAAAGAGTGAGGGCAGGTGAGACAGGGCAGGTGTGTGCCTCGGTGGGGAAAAGACAGATTTAACTGTTTGGAGCTGACCGTGCTTGGGTGTCTGAAGTTGCAGTGAGTTTCTTTGTTAGCTAGTGGATAGCTAACTAACTCCTTGGAGGAGTCAGGGGGAAGTGGAGGAGATTTCCATGGAGATGTTTCAGATGGCATAGGAATACCAGGGGACAGTTAAAAAGCCATTAGAATTGCTTCTGAGAAAGCCACTTGGTATCTGTGAAATGAGCCCAGAATTTATCGGATCTTTGGTTTTCCCCTCTGTAGAGAAGTCACTGAATCTCATTTTCATGTGAAGAGGCTCAGGTTCATACACAGTGACTTTCCCAAGGCCACTCTGCTTTTGGTGATGCTCCCCTGTCCCCCTCCTGGTTTCTCTGCAGCCTGCAGTGGATGGGGCCATTCACGTCTCTGAGAGGCAGCACAGACTTTGTACAGAGGGACCTGGGTTCAGGTGACTGCTCTGCCACTTACCTCTTTGAACTCTAGCCCTTCCTGCTCTGACCATGCATCTCAAGCAGCACATCTCTGCTCTTTTCAGTTAGGTCTGAAACCCTCCTTTGTTTAACAAAGCTCCCTCCCCCGCCCCCAGTATTGCCAGGGGGGCTTTACCACGGTGCTTCATCCCCAGCCCTTTTAATTTTTTATTTTCAGACAGGGTCTAAGTTTCCCTGGCTGGTCTTGAACTTGTGACCCTCGTGCTTCAGCCTCCACAGTCTTTGGGATCACAGGTGGGTACCACTGCGCCCGGCTTACTTTATGTGCCCGGCTTACTTTATGCAGTCCTTATTCTTACAGATAAGTTTTCTTATACTTCCCAACTTCTGGTCAAGAAATTCCATTTTTACCTGGTTTTCTCTTTGGGTATTTTACAAGGGCATTTCTTACAGTTGCGTAGATGTAACACTACACTGTCCAGGGCGTTTGGGTGAAGGAGTCAATGATAGGGACTTTAGAAACCCTTTCCAGCTCGGGAATCATGGGATTTAATTCTTTTGCAAGAATGGGTTCTGATCCTCCTGTCCCGCTGCAGTTTACTGGTTGCTGTGGTGACCACTCTGGTACCCTGCAGGAAATAGGATGCAGCTGTCCTTCGAACCTTATTTTCCAGACAGAAGACAGCATACAGCTTCTCTCCAAGTGTCCCTCAAAGGGTCTGGTGGCATGCTGATCCTTCTTGTTCTGATGCTTTACCAGCTGTACTTAGGGAGGGATCCCCTCGTGGGGTGCCTTCCCAACTCAGAGTGATGCCAGGGTCCGGTCGTCACCGCCAAGGGCTGCGTCCCTTCACGCTTGTGTCCACGCAGCCATGACATTTTAGATAGCTGGAGCTGGAATTTTACAAAATGCAGAAGAGTGGATTCTAGAGATTTAAATTTATCATAGTCATCAAGAAATGACGGAAGCTGCCGGGATAGTCAGCCCGAGTCAGCATTGTGCCTTGGCTTCTTGAGAGCCTAATTTCACTAAATGTCCCCCTGCCCCTCTTGCCTGAGCGGGGAGCTTGCACCTCCTCAGCTCCTGTCTCCTCCACCTCTTGCCTTCCTCTTCAGGATCAAGGGGGCTCCCGGAGGGGACCCTGCTCCTGGGAAGGCCCTCCATACGCCCAGCCCCTGCCCCGTGTCTGCCTCAACCTCGGGAGCAATCTCACCATGCCTTCCCTCCGGTGTCTGCCCATCACCTGGGAGCCCTGTCCCACGCGCCTCCTCAAGGACATCGCTGCTCAAACGTCCCCTCCCTTTCCTATGCCATCAGTTTTCTCTGTATGGAATTCCCTCTGGCACACAAGTTATTATTTCTCCCATTAAATAAAAACATCCTCTCCAGACTCCGATTTCCCCTCCAGCTACCAGCCAGTTTCTTTTCTTCCTCTTAGACTGGAACATGTGAATGAGCTGTCTGTGCTGCTTACGCTGACACCTCCCTTCAGTCTGTCGCTAGTGCCTGCCCTGGGCTTTGCTCACACAGTCACGTTCTAGCCCTGCCCTCACAGGGCACAGGGCCGTGTCTCCTGGTCCTGCACCGTCAGCAGGTTTTGCACAGCCACTTGCCTCTGTGAAGCCAGTTCTTCCCCGGCTGCCTGGCTGTGCCCCTCTGCTTTTCCTTTGTCCTGTCTGGCGGGTCTGCCTTGGTCTCCTTTGCAGATCACTCATCTCTAACCCTTAAATGCAGTGCCTCGGGGTACTCGTTCTGCTTCTCTCTCCACACACAGCCACAGTTTAAATATCATCTATATGGTAAAGACCTCCATATCTGCAGGCTGCATCTCCCCTGAGCTCAGACTGCTTCATCTGACCACCTGCTGGCCTCTCTGCTGGGACGCTTGTGTGTGTGCTGGGGATGGAACCAGGGCCTCGTGTGTGCTCAGGGCTCCATCTCTGCGCTGCATGTGCAGCCCTCCACCAGCGCCTCTAAGGCATTTGAAACATGACATCCAGAGGGATCTGTGCCCCACTCACGTCCAGCCTGCCCCCCACGTCCTTCCCAGCTCAGCTGACCTCCTCATCTTCCACTGCCCGGGAGGAGACTTGGGGCTCACTCTGGTTTCTCTTTCTGACTTCCCTTGTCAGCAGGTGCTGCGGGCTCTACTTCAGGTATAGAAAGAGCCTCTTTCTTGTCCCCTGTGCTGTGGTCAACAGCTCCGAGCTTCTCAGTTGTTCACCTGGGTAAATGACTTTCTGCGTCCAGCTTCACACCTGTGATCCGCCATCACATGGACTCACAGGGTGCCCTCTTCCCGTGCCATGTGGAGGAGAAGCCATGTTGTCACTGTGGCCATGGGGTGGGACCTGACCTCGCCCTCCACAGGCTGCTGCCCCTTGCTCATCCACTCTTCTCCCTGCCATTCCTCCAAACAGCCCAGACCTGCTTCCCTGCTTGACGCTTGCCCTCCCGCTGCCCAGAGTGTGTGTCTGTGGCCGGCTCCCTCATGTCCTGCAGGTCTTTCCTTGAGCTGCTTCTCAGCGAGGACCCTTTCAGCCACCGTCTTGTTCCCAACACCCTTCCAGAACTTTCTGTCCTGCACGCCCCAGTACTTGGTCAGTCCTGAGTATTTAGCATTGTGTAACTGAGTGCTGCGTTTTCTCATCCTTTGTCTCTTCTCTCTCCCACAACAGACCCTGTGGGTTCCATGTGAGTGGGGACCTTGTCTTGCTCACCACTTATTCCCGGGGCCTAGGACAAAGTTCATGTGAGCAGAGCCTCATAAATATTTGCTAAACAGAAGAATGACCATTTTCTTGCTCTGGGCATTCTTTTGGCTTAAAGTCATCATAACTCTGTTTGCCATAAGCACTAATACAGCTGCTTATTTTCTTTCATGTTTTCTCTTAAAGCGTATTTATTATCTATGTCAGATTAATTTAAGGCCACAATAATAGCGGTGGCAGACAGAATGCAAACAGCCCAGCTCCTCCAGCTGCGCTGGCTCTTTCATTTAAGTGAGGGGCCTTCGTGGGGCAGTCCTCTGCATAATTTGGACATCCACGGGCTTATTTCCTTGTGCATCCTGCTGACCAGAAGTGTGAGGACAGGATGCTGTGACTTCACGTGCTGTTTCCAGGGCTGGGTGCTTTGAACAGACTGCACAGTGTTGTGCCAATGCTGTCACATTGGTCTTTGCCTGTAGTTGGCAGTATCCCATTCTGTTGCTTTTGTGTTTTTGAGTTCTGCCTTTCTTGTTTGGGTAATAATATCTCTAGGTTTCCAAAAGTAAACTGACTTGGATTCAATAGCACCAAGCTATTGAATGTTTGGCGGTGTTCTCAATTCAAGTCAAATTAATCATAATAGCCTAAATGTAGACATTTGATATTCTACTAAGAGTCCACTGCTTCTGTGCCCCAGCAGGTATTGCACATGAACAAAAGGCAAAGCCCAGAACCTGCTGGGGTGCATCCTGGTTTCTCTTAGTCTTAATCTTCTAGTCAGAGCAAAGATGATTCAGGGGAATTCCCATTTCTACTTACTAGCAAGTTTTCTGAAACATTTTATTTAAAATATTAACATACTTGAAGTTAACATTTGGAGTTGGGTATGGATCAGTGAGGATTTAAAAATCGATCTAGAAGTTATTTCGGATTGATGGAATGCGGAGGGCAGGTTGTGCCCTGGTCTGAGTCACTCTGTCATGTGTAGAAAGGCAGTTTTCAGACTTCTTAACCCTGAGTCACTCCGTTTCGGAAAGTAGTAGTTTGCTATGAGCTGGTTCGCTTTAGGTGCAAGTGTGGAGATACACCGACTCCACTCCTTGTTGGTACAAGACCATAACCCAAAGGCTCAAACTGATAAGCTGGGCTAGTAAAAGTGACCACCTGTGAACTTACTGAATTAAATTAGAAGCACACGGATGCCTGGGCAGACCAACGCCAGGCCAGTGAGACCAGGCCCCTGGGCTTGTCAGTCTCACCTGGTGCATAAAAGGAGCCACCGTGGTATGGGGCACACACCAACCCAGTATCAATCATCTGGTGACCCTTCACCAGGGCGACAGGCAAGGCACCTCTGACTCTGTCCCCAGGCTTCAGCTCAGCCCAGGTCTACCTCCCTGCTTGATGTGACACATTTTGAAACTACCTGCCAGGACCCTGGCCTAGAATAAGCTCAGCTCCAGAACAGGTCTGCGCCCTGAGCAATCACTTCAGCAGGGTTGTGACCTCTGGCACCTATGGTGGCTCTTTTGCCTTAGCACCTGCTCTCGGCCCTTGCCCTCAGTGCAGCCTTCTAGACCCTGTGGCCACTTCACCCTTAGCCTTTCTGTCCCCTGCATGTACATATCTGGTTAAAGGGTGATGTCTGAATTGTGTTATAGATGTTAAAGTGCAGGCTGGAGTAAAAGAATCTTATTACCCAGCTTGTGACCAGGAGTGTTTGGTGAATTGCCACCGGTGAAAGTCATATAGCTTGTGAACTTATTGTCATTCAGTCAATTCTGACAAACTGTGGCCCAGCCGCACTCGGGGGACCTGTTCTGGCCAGTCACCTGCAAATGGCTGTCTGCTGCAACTTTCTGGAAGCATCTGGCTTTCCTAAGACAGGAGCTGCCCCTCCTGTTTGCAGCTTTTCCTTTCAGGGTGACCGTGAGTCTGGAGATGAGGACACTGTCTAGTGAGCAAGGGGTGGCAGACGCCAAGGTGGAAGTAGGCAAGCTAAGTCGGCCCAGTGGAGACAAGTGTCCCGGTTTTCTCTTACCTGTGACAGACATGTTCCCAGCAGTGTGCCCCCCACACCTGAGCTGGGAGGGCCTCCTCCCTGTGTCCTGCCTGGCTGAGGCGTCTGCTGCCGTGCTTCTGATGGCATCGCCCGCTCCTGATGGGGACAGTCCAGGGCTGCGGACCCTGGCTGAGGCGTCTGCTGCCGTGCTTCTGATGGCATCGCCCGCTCCTGATGGGGACAGTCCAGGGCTGCGGACTCTGGCTGAGGCGTCTGCTGATGTGCTTCTGATGGGGACAGTCCAGGGCTGCAGATCCGGCCCCTCCCAGCCCCCCACATGTTCTCACAGCCTTGAGACTGCACAATACAGAGCAGCTCCAAGGCCAGGACAACCTGGCCTTCTGGGACTTGAGGCCGGAACAGGTGACCCAGGTGCTCCTGTGTGCCTGCCCTTGAACGCACTGAGGAGGGAGCTTAACTGAGATAGAAAACACAGACAACTCGCCATCTTGACTTTTGTGTGCGCACACGGTGCTGGGGCGCAAACCAGGCGTGGCGCCCCCAGGCGGGTGCCCTGCTGCTGAGCCCCGCCCCCCGGCCGTCCTGCTTGCAGTCGGCAGGGTTGAGCGCGTTCACGTGGCTGCGCCCGGACTCCAGATTCTCTCCGGGTCTTACGGCAGGTGGGTGAGACGTGCTGTCTGCTGGGTCCGCTGCCGGCCCCTCCCACAGAACGCTCCCGTTTTGTACGAGGTCCTTGGCCCAGCTCTCCTCCCTCTGAGGCTGGCCGGCCAGCCATGCTCACTGCAGCCCACACAGCCTTCACAGGCTCACTAGGTGGGGGCCTGAGTGGAGGGGAGCTTGAAAAAACGGATCTGGTTTAGAGGGGCCTGTCTGGGGCAGCGAGACTCCCGGTGGACGGTGCAGGCCTTACCTAGGAGCCCCGCAGGAAGAGCCTCTTGACGGAGCACCGGCTTCCAGCCTGGAAAGATGGGCAGGTGGCACTTCTTCCTCCCAAACATGCCCCGTGGTGGCCCCTGCATCCTCTATGCCCTCCAGCAGCCGTGTCCTTTCTGGAGCTGAATCTGAAATGCTGGGTGCTGTTTGGTGTTGAGTTAATTGGGCTTTCTGCTCTGGTCTAGTGTGCTTTCCTGAATTCATGAATTAGTCATTAAGTCGTGTTTACCAGGCCAGTACACTGGCCATCCTGGTCTGTCCAGCTGGCTTCCTTTCCAAAGAATGTCCCTGGTGCAGGCTTCAATTAATAAGTGATGGTGGGGAAAGGGAACACTCTTCAGAGACTGTGCAGGTGGGTTGGGCCTGACTTCAGAGGCCAATGCCGTGGGGTGGGGTCGCTCTTGGGGCCGGTAGGTGGAGGCTCTGCTCTGAGAGCCGCTCAGATGGTTGTATTACGTTTATGGCAGCCTGTAGGGTCGAGGAAAGTCAGTTGTTTGAATTGTTCTCAGGCGGGGTGGGGGACTCATCTCAAGAATGAAATTAAATTGAGTAGCCAGGATTTCCTAGAGTGGATGGTGATTCTGGATTTCTTTTTCTGTTTTCTTTTTGTGGTACTGGGAATTGAACCTGGGGTCCTGCACATGGCTGGCACAGCCACCCGCACACTTGGGAGCACATGGAGCTGGGTGGCAGTGTTACTCTAGTGGCTCAACCTTTAGGCTCACTGTCCATGGTGGATGGGGGTGGGTTTCCCACCATCCATGGTGGTTAGTGGGGTGTCCTTGCTCAGGGCTTTGTGTAGTTCTGTGCCATGGGAATAGGAGGTGGAGCTCCTTTCTGAAGAAGTCCTTCCTGGCGGGCAGGTGATGTCGGAGGAAGGGGACAGCTGCTTGGGCCTGCTCCCCGGGCCTGGGCCCTGTTGCATGCCCCTTTGATGGAGTACAGATTGCTTCCTGCTTCTCATCTAGGTGTGATCACTTCAGAGTTTGAAATAATCTTTATTTTGCGTTTTGGCTAGTGCAGGATGACCTTGCCAGTTTCACTGAGCTGGATCAGCTTTCAGCCCCAAAACTTGGGCTGACTTGTCTTTCCTGCTGATGGTGCCCATACTTGGAGCACACAGAAGGGCCTGACATGCATTTAAAAGCCCTTCTTGGTAATAAAACTTAATATCATTTGAGGCAGCCTAGGCAACCTAAAGCGTGGACCAACTGTTTCTGAACCGAAATTGCAAGCTCAGTTTGAATGGAGTCTTGGCTGTTGCCTTAAAAACACCAGCAGATAGTATTGTCCTGTGGTGATTTTTCTCCATGAAATAAAAGGTGGATTTCATTTCTGGCTGAAGCATTATAATGGTCTTATGCTTTTGTTTAAGGTCATGTTAGATAGGTAGAGGGAAGAAGTGGAATATGAAGGTAAAAAGTGTTTTTTGAATGTGATGTGTGAAAAAATAGGATCTTTGTTTTTGGGGTTAGAGGACATTTATTGATAGAGAAGTCAAGATTAGAAAGTTAATTGACCAATACGATGGTGTGGTTTGATTGTTCCCCCTCCAATATTCAGCAGTTAACCATTTCACAGTGTTAAGAGGCGGGGCCTTTTGGAGGTGATGAGGCCTTGGACTCCTTATGAACAGGATCAAAGATCTGGCCAAAGAAGCTTCTGGAAGTATCTATCTGCTTGCTAGCTTGCCCTCCTTTCTCTTGCCCATTTGCCTTCTGACCAGGTGAGGTTGCAGCAAGAGGGCCCTCAGTAGCCCATATCCTGGAACCTTGATCTTGGACTCTGGAGACTGAACAATGAATGTTGGTTCTTTATAATCACCCAGCCCCAGGCACTGTGGTGTAACACTGCACGTCGCCTGTTGCATTTAAACACATTATGAAATGCGTAGGGCGCATTGGGAACTCTCAGGGTCCTTCGTCATGTCAGGGAAGAATTATCTGGTGTGCTTCCCCACCCTCGCTTCCCCGTGACAGCCAGGTCAGCCATCACAGGAGGAAGTGGTGTGTCCTAAGTAAACGCCTACTGGTCACCGCTGCCCCTCATCCAGGACCCGCCCCATGCTTATGGTGGGCGGCCATGTGTACCAGGCCTTGCTGAGAAACAGCGTGGGGAGAGCGCGGCAGGTGGGTCTTACCACACAGCCCTTCCGGAACAGGGTGCTCACGCAGGAGCCACGGACTGCAGCAGCAGTCCGTCCATTGGAGTCTCTTGTGTGGCGACTTCTTCCCGTGGCTGTTGTGGCCAAGAATCCTGATGACTTTGCTCAGCTTTGGAAGCCACCTACTAAGGTCCAGTCGTACTACGTGTGACTCGTGTGGCGCTATTTGTGCGGTTATCAGCGGGGTGATGGTTTGTGATTTCTTCTGCCGGGGTGGACACTGGGCGCTGTGCTCACAGGTTCCTGGGTGCCGTCGAGGAAGCCTCCTCTTGCCTGCCTTGCTGGGCAGAGCCTGTGAATTCCATTATGGCTAAGCCTGCCCTGTGCTGGCCAGACGGGAAGCTGGAAGGACTTGGCCTGGCCGGTCTGAGCTGACCGCCATTCAGCTGCTGCTGGAAGCCTTCACTGCTCTTCCTGAGCTGGAGCTGAGTGGCGGGGGGCAGGCAGCTTTGTCCCAGGCACTGTCCTGACTGCAGCTCCCGAGCTCACTGAGGCTGGCCCTGCCTGTTGATGAGGACCTCCCGGCAGATCTGAGGCTGCACCCGGGAGGCCAGAGGCGTCAGCCAGTGGGTCCAGGGCTCCAAGATAAGTGTGAAGAGTGCCTCTTGGCTCAGTGTGGCGAGTCCAGCGCAGGCTGTGTCTGGAATTCGAGAGGAGGCACGCCAGCTCCCGCTAGTTCCCCGCCCCCATAGGGGTCGCTTTCTCTTGACATTGCAGGGGAGAAGCTGAAGGGAGCCACTTCCTGCGGGTGTGCCCTCCTGTGCACAGTGGGCCATTTTTCTCATTTCTGAATCCCCGAGTCTGGCTCTTCCCTTTGGGGCCTGCGGGTCATTTGTTGTAGGGTCCCCGCTGTGTAAATGGTCGGTTTGGCCAAGTTGGCTGAATGGTTCAGTCTTTTACAAAAATGAACACACTGGAAAAACATTGAAAATTTGTTTTTGAACACGGTTTTGTTGGTCTACATGAACATGCGCCTGTTAAAGGAACGGAAGGGAGAGTGCTCACCATTGGGAGGGCCTGTCACATTGCAGGTGTGTCTGTGCCCAAATGGGAGCTGCCGAGGAGACTGGTTCAGCCTTCCCGAGCAGCCTGATTGAGCAGGCCAGACAAAGCAGCCCTTGTTCATTGTCTTCTCCTCTGCCGCATTTTAAAACGGCACTGCATTTGGAAACCCATTAACAGAACATTGGATTAGGAAGGAATGGGAGCACCTAGGCTTTTCCCTCCTCTTTTTTTAAAAAAAGGGAATTTAGGTAAGTTAGTGTTTTCTGTGTGCACATGGTGGGGGAGGAAGAGAAGGAAGAGAAGAGAGACAACTTTTTGTCTTTGAAACAAGAAGGAGAAGGAATTGAAAACATAACTGAACTCCTGTAAGAAAACTTTTATAGGCCATTCAGGTATTCAGCAGGCAAACTGTATTTTTTTTTTAATCATTAAGAAAAGGCGTCCTTGCCTCCCTGCCTCCCCCAGTACTGGGAATTGAACCCAGGCCCTCCCTTATGCTGCACAAGTACTGTGCCCTGAGCTCATCTCCAGCCCTCTGTGTCCTATTTTGGGACAGGTCAGGTGACCCTCCTGCCTTACCCTCCCAAGTAGCTAGGATTACAGACCCATGCCAGCACACTCCCCAGATTTTTAATTTTCTTTTGACTTTCTTATCTCCAGCCTGACCCGATCGATCCATAGAGTACATGACCTCTGGAAGCCTGTTGGGGTCTCTGCTAAATCATAGACAGCATTTTCATTTTGTCAAATTCAGCTCTATTACCAGAAAAAAAAAAAAGTGCGCGTGCGTGTGTGTGTGTGTGTGTGTGTGTGTGTGTGTATTTTTTTCTTGCCAATATTACTCAATTTTCCCCCCCATCATATTTTCTGCTCAAATGATTGCGCCCAAGAGGAGGGATTGGCTGGTGGCCATGAAAGGGGCTGCCGGGAAGACTGAGTGAGGACATGGGGCCGTCTGTGGCCAGGACCTCCCGGCCACCCTCCCAGTTCATTTGAGCGTGGTGATTGAGCCTGGCTGTGTTCCTGCCGAGCCGCGGATGTGCTGACAGCCACATGCATGTGATTTGAGGATTGTGAGCTGCAATGGACCGTTCAGGCCATCTCTCAGTGCTACTCAGTGCCGTGGAGGACTGGAATGCGTGAAAGGCAGCGGGGCCCTCCTGGCTGGATCGAGGGTTTCTCTGAAAGTTATTTTGTGCTCAAACATGTGGGAAGTCTTCCCAGGAACATAGGCGCGTGCCCCAAGTGGGTGCCCCAGGCCTCTTGCCTTCCCATCCTGCAGCAGATGGGACTTGGCCAGCCGCTCAGGACTCAGGATGCACCTTCCTTTGCAGAGCTTTCTGTAGGAGGAGTGTGTGACTGAGCTGGTGGCGAAGATCTCCAACGCTTGGTGTTTAAGAAGAAACCTCCCATTTTCTCAGTTGTTATTGTGATTATTTTTTCTGTAAACAGTAGCGAACCTTTTCAGCCATTTATAGTTCTGCAAGTTGGAATGTGGTTTTTCCTGTGAATGGAGATGTGTGATGGGAAGCGGGAGCCCAGGCCCGGAGGGACCTGTGACGTCAGCGAGGCGAGTTTTCCTTCTCTCCAGGACTCAGGGTCTTGATCTTCTTTCCACCTCCATTCAGCCTGAGCGCAGCAATTCTTTGTCAGATGAATTTGACTTTATTTGCAAGTTGTCTTCCTGAAAATGGCATAACTTTAAATTGTTATCTCTTCCAGAGTTTTTGAAGTTAAGCCTGCCTTTACTCTTGGTGTGAAAGTCTGTATGTGCCACTAAAGGAATTCAGGATCGAGGTTTGAGGAGGATAGTCTTAGATAGGATCTTGTTTCTGGACTCCTAACAGTCAGGTTGTAAACTGCTGTTCACCTGGGAGCTGCGGCCACTCTGGCCGGAGACTGCTGGCAAAATGGAAAACTTTTGCATGAAAGTTTCTGAAACAACTTTCAAAAACTTCCAGAAAGGAGCATTTTTGTTTTTTTCCACTGAGAGACTAAAAAGGAAACCAGGAAAAGCCGATGTCTCCGTGCTCAGGGTTGTCACCTTGGAACTGTACTGGCATTGAGACCAGTTTAGCAAATATCTGTGGGAGAACTACCATAGGGGTGTAAGTAAGACCCCTGCCCAGGCGGTCGGAAGCCATCTGGTTCTGAGGTGCGTAATGAGCGAGGCCCTGAGGGGTGGGATGTGGGCAGGTAGCTCTGGGGAGAGGCCAGTTTGTGCTGGGGGGGTGCTTTTCTTTTCCCCTGGAGCTCACAGTGGGGAGGGTGTCCTGGCATTTCCCAAATTCCCCAGCAGTCCTTATTTGCTTTGGAGCATTCTGCTGTTCCGTGTGGAACGCTGGGGCAAATGCTGCCCTAGACCATGAAGGAAGTTTTTCCTTTCACGTTGGTGAATGTGTGTATTCACAGACAGGAAGCTTTGAATGACAGGGCAGGTGGGTTCCTGTCTGTAAGTCTCTCCACCCCTTCTACTGGAGCCTTTGACTTCCTGGGGTGTCAGGGGTGTGTGGAAGGCACTCCTCCAGCCTCTCACTGGTGGGAAGTGGGGGGCTCAGTTTGCTTTGCGGGTGAGGGGTAGCTTGGTTAGTGAGCCACCTGCGGGACGTTCACCCTGTACCAGGTAGGTTTTGAAGGTGATGAGATTGAAACAGAAACACTTGTTTTGAGACCATTGTGGATTAACCAGAGTTGTAAGCAGTAATACCCAGAGATTCTGTGAAGTTACTTTTCACCCAGATTCTGCCAAACGGAAACATGTTGCCTGACAGTATCACAGTGCTGCAGTCTGAAAGCGAACCTTGTTTAGATTCTGTAGATTTGACGCACACCTGTGTTGGTGCAGGTGTGTATTCAGGTCTGTGCAGTTTTATCCCATCAAAAGTCTGGTGATGTGATCCTCATCACTGCATGAAAATATATAAATAAAATGAAGGCATTGTGTCCATCTACAACTAAAAAAATAGTAAAAAAAGTCTTGTGATGGCCACTGCAAGTCAAACTGCAGAATAGCTACATCACAGAATCCCAAGGGGCCGCCTTTTATAGCCAGTCAGCTCTCTCCCGCCCCCTCCCACCCCCAACCCTGGACAACCACTACTTCTCCATTTATAATTTTGTCATTTCAAGCATGCTCTATAAATGGACTCATGTGGCGTGTTTCACTTGAGATTGGGTTTTTAACAGGCTAGCCATTTTTAATCCATTGTTGCCCATCTGTGCAACCATCCTTCATGACAGCCATCATGAATTCTCTTCCCTCTGGCAGGCACAGGGGCAGAACTGAGACCACTCGGCGGCAGGGTCAGGGAGCCAGGAGGGAGCCCAGGCACACCCGACCAGGCCTTGACGCCTTTCACAGGACCTTGGTCTTCCTCCTGGGTCCAGGTATTTGAATTCTGATCTCTTTCTTTCCCTCTGCATTTGAAATAGTCTGTTTTCCTGAAGTCTAAGCTGCGGTGTGTGTGGGGTACTGGGGATCGAACCCAGGAACTCAAGCCTACCAGGCAGCGCTCTTTCTCTCTGTGGCCCCATCCTAACTTTTGAGAGAGAGTGGGTCATGTTATTTTGGAAGTCCAGGGATGGGTGTGTTTTTGGCCCAGCTCTGTTGGGGCCTGTGGACCTTTTCAGAGTTGTCTGTGCTGGCCTCCAGCACCTTGCACTCAGCACATGTGAGGAGGTGGTCGTGTGGGGATAAAGGCAGGGATTTCTGCACACCGTCTCTTGGGTTCATGTGTGGGCGTTGGCTGGCTGCACATCTGTCTATAGGGCTCGGCTGGCTAGATTAGGTTGCTGTGGTCCAAACATACTCCAGAATGCTGGGACACAACCCTCTTTCAAACAGGGAACCCCTGGCACACTGAGGGATGGTGGGAAGGCCAAGTGTACACATCCATGAGTCACAGCAGCTCCAGGTGTGGTGTGTTCAAGAGAAAGCTCCAATACTAGAAAACAGACCTTTGAAATCTCTACATGGGGTGCAGTTTCTAACAAGACTGAGACACAGCAGATTGTGGATTTCTGTGACTCTGAACCCCTAGATGTGCCCGTTTTTCAGCATCTTTGACCTAGCTGTTCCCTCTGCCTGGAAAACTCCTTTCCAGGATCTCCACATGGCTTGTCTCTATGCCTCCTCGTCTCTGCACAATTCACCTCTAACCTGTGGCCTTTCCTCGTATTTAAAACTGCAAGCCCCCACTTGATTTTTCTCCATCACGGTTTGATCCTCTTGAACACACCCTTCTGCTTTCTTTCAGTGACGGGTGGTTTGCTTCCTGCTGGGATGCGGGCCTCCTGGGGCAGTGGGTGGTGCCTATTTCGTTCACTGCTATATCCTCTGCCTCTTAGAATAGTGCTGGTCCGAGATTGCAACAGATATTGTTTGAGCACATGAATGTTTTTAAGAGGAAAATGAGCAGCAGCACTGTTACAGAGCACCCGAGGACACTCAGGCCTGCGTACGTCAGCTGCTGGTCCACGCTTGTTTAAAGAGGTTGAGTCAGTTCAGTATGGAGGTGCCGCTCTCTTTGTGCCTGCTTGGAACATGTTTCTCGTAGGGACTTTTTTTGATGGAAAATGATTGACTTTGGGGAGCTCTTTGAGGTATATAGGAAATTAACCAGCAGATCTAGGTAATTGAACCTTGCAAACTATCCTAGAAATGTTTATGCTTCTGCCAAATTGAAGCTTGAGCTCCGTGTTTGCATAGCCACCTGTGTAATTACCCGCGTTAGCACCACAGCGTGTATTTGCTGAGCCACACTCTTCAATTTTGCAATAAAAGTATTTTCACATGTCGGCTGCCACTGTGAAAATCGGCTTCTCCAGCTTTGGAAAGCTTGCGCTGCTGTTTTGATTTGGGGGTGTGGTCTGGTGCCGGGTGACATTTGCTTTCTTGGTGGAAGGGAGAACGTGATGGAAATAAACTTTTGGTTTCAACTTCTCTTCTTTGGGTTGTTTTTGTTAGTGCTAGGAAGGGGAAAAGACAGAAATACTACTCTAGGGATGCTTTAGGGACTGTGGGCTCAGGCGGAGGCACAGTGCTTTCTTGGACACAGCGGGGTGTGGTGGGAGGAAGCTGCTGAGTGGGAAGCTGCTGGTCTCCTTGGGGGCCTTGAGCCCTGTGAGGGTAGCTGCTGCTGAGGAGCAGGAAGGGGGTCGGCTGGGGCAGGGAAAGATCCCCTGGGCGGCTGCTCCCACCCCAGCACCTCCAGGACCCACAGGTGTTTGTGGTGTGGCTGAGTGTCTTTCTTGCCGCTGGATCCTGTATGAATTAAGAATGACCTAGAGGACGAGGCTTGGAGAGGGGAGAGTTGAGAGCGTATTCGTGGAACAAGGAGGGAAATATGTTTTGGGACAGGCCTTGGTGATTTCCAAACAACCCCTTTTCGTGATCAGCAGACACCTCCTACCCATCTCTCCTATGCCGTATTCAGACCTTTCTGTCCGCAGAACAATCATGAAAATTCTGAGTATAGCTGTGCTGAGATTCAGACATGTCAATCATTTCGTGGGCCTGTCAGTCATTTGATGCTCCAGGATGCTCATGGGAGTCAGCTGGAACACCTTCCCTTTGTTAGTTAAAGGTAGTGCTAAATTTAAATAACTAATAGGGGTCAGACACCACTTATTTAATTTCTGAGAATCGTCATTAGCTGTCTTTTTCCCAAAGGAAATAAGCTTGGTTGAGTTACTTAAATCATGCTTTTTCCATTTCTTGAAATAATTTCCATTTTCTTGCCCTAGAAAGGAGACCATCGCAGAGAGGTTGAGAGAGAATTACAAAGCCATTTGGGTTAAATTAGCTCAGTACATCACTCTGAACTCATTGAGCAGACAGCTAACACCACCTAATAAGCACCAGCTGCATACAGATCAGTGTGTTCAAATGAAACCAAAGGTGGGTAGTCAGACATGACTCAGTAATGTCACACGGCACCAGATGCCATGGGATGTGGAATCAGTGGTACAAGGACTTTCATGAGTGGCTGAATTTAAGTGTTGGGTACATCTGCCTAATCCTGTTCTGGGGAGCAGGGGGTGCTCCTGAGAAGTCCCGGGCAGGCAACTCATGCCAACCTGGTTTTAGCACAGGTGACCCTGTGCCCCAGGTGCCAGGAGAGCGTGCCCAGACCTCGGGCTTGGTCTTGTTTCCAACACGTCCACCATTCTTGGTGCCTGCTGACAGTTGGATGTGTTGTTCAGTTTTGATGTTTTTTTCCAAGTTACTTCATAAATAACCCCAGCTGCTTCCGCGGAGTCAGAGGCTTGAGACTCCCGTTTCCATACTGCTGGAGGCTGTGTTTTTATAACAGGCCTGCAGCTGTCTGCCCCAGCCCTGCCCCTCCACCTGTCCCTCACACGGCTTCCCACAGCCGGGTGGCAGGTTCCCAAGGGAGTTGCCCACTTTCCATCCTTGCAGGAGGGTTGGGTGACTCAGCAGGCTTTCAGCAGGAGACTCTCCGGGCCCAGGGCTCAGCTCTGGTGCACCTGCTCTGGAGAGTCTGGCATGGATGCATGTTGCTTTTCCCCCCAGGACTTGGAAACTTCGCAAGGTAAACGTGCTTTCAGATTAAGCAGCTGTGGCCGCCCCTGCCCCCTGGCCCTGCGATCTGAACGGTCAGCCTTACCGGAAGTGTGTAGTAGATGGCTGGGTGTGGCCCAGGGCTCCTTGTTCCTGGGTTGCGCTCCTTACCTTGGAAAATCCATCTTCCTCACGGTGGAGGTGTTTCCTGATCTGGCCGTTGTCCATGTGTGACCTCCACTGGGAGCTGATGTCCTTGTCACCTCTCAGGCTTCTCCAGCTCTGCTTCCAGTGCAGCCACACAAGCTGTTACCGTGAGCAGGAAAGCAGCACATTAAACCAAGAATAAAATGCTGAGTGTCTGTCTCCCTGCCAGCCTCATTAGACAGCAGTGATCAAGTACGTATGATATGATTATAGTAATTACCCTGGAACCAGCTCCATGGGGGCCTTCATGATGCCCTCATGAGTTGGTGGGTCTGTGGGGCTGCATGGCCACCGGCCTGTGGGGGCCCACACTGCACCCAAGCCAGGGCAGCGGACCAGCCTCCCCGTCCCCATATTTATTTTTGAGAGTGTGTGTTTAGTTGCCAAATAAAAAGACACACATGACTTGGCTAGTGAACAGGTGGCGGAAAGGAACCGTAAACGTCTGTAAGATGTGACCTAGAAGTAGCACCGAGTCACCAAGCGGACGGGGGAGCCCTGCGCCCCTGCACTGTGGCTGAGGCCACACTGGGCGCTTCTGCCGCCTGCTTGCCTAGCAGTCCTGCTGGGGCCTTCCCCGTTAGGGAGCGGGAGCTGAAGGACCCGTGGAGGTGCCCGGCTGCGTGCCTGTGTTTAGTCACGGCAGGTTCATTGCGCGCCTCCTTGAGAGAGGGGCTGTGTGGTTCCAGGACAGTAGCCATGGAGTCGAACAGACCCTGGTGCAGCCACTTCCTAGCGTGACCTCCAGCAAAGGCAACGTGTGGGAGGCTGACTTTTCTTATCTGCAGAACTGGAACGCTGTGACCGCCTGGGGTTCTGAGACTTCAGTGGTGCCTGGCTAGGGGCCGGGAGGTGCATTGTTGACGCGGTACTGAAGTGTGTAGGCGAGTCCGGCCTTCCACAGCCTGCAGTCCAGCAGGGCCACCAGACACATGTGCCGGGCTGTGATGGGTGGAAGACTTTCCGAGGAGCCCCAGGTGGTGCAGAGCCCGGAGCACCCTGCACATCTGCCATGGACCCCTGGCATGGACCCCTGCACGGTGCAGACGCACTCGCTGTGGCTTCCAGCAGGACCCTAGGGCTGTGTGGTCTTTGGGTGTGAGAGAGTTGAAAGTTCTGTAGAAGTCGGGACCGCCCAACCGACGGGAGAGATTTTTGCATGAGGGGAGCAGGCACCTGCAGTAGCTGTCCCCACCCTGAAAGCTGGTGACAATGAGCCGCGACAGGCAGGGTGCAGCCCTCGCTCTGCTAGCACCGCCGCCACAGGGCCTGCTCTTTGTAGGGCTGGCCACTGCATCCCACGGGGCACTTCGGCTGGCCAAGCTGACCTAGGTTCCCTGGCTCCTTCCGCGTTCTTCTCTTGAACATTGCAGGCGCAAGGTGCTGCGGCCCACGCACGCTTCCGGTCCGTGGCGCGTCACGGGCTGTGTGACCTTCATCCGGGTGCAGCTTTGTGCAGTCTTCACGTTCTTTGTACAATGTTTTCCCCTTTCCTTTCCTCACCTCTGTGGACTTTATTCTACTTTAAAGTCCTGTCAAAGGCTTTAAGTACATCATGGCTTAAATTAGGTAGTAGGAAAGTTTTTTTTTTTTATCATCAGGATTCTCTTTGTTTTAAAGTCATCTTTGGTAGATTTCAGTTGTGAGGATTAAGTAAAACCATAACTATTAGAAGGGAACAGCATATTTGATTATTCTGTAAAGTAACTTTAGTAATTTTTTGTTATCTTAAAAATGCAGTATTTTATTGAATATTCATCATTATATATTGCCCTAAAGCAGAGGGTTAGCAAGCTTTTCCTATAAAGGGTTAGATAGCAAATGTCTGTGTTTCTTAGACAATTCTCTGTTGCAAAGTCTGGACTCTGCTGCTATAATGAAAAGTAGCCATAGGCACTATCAAACCACGGAATGTGGCTGTTTTGCAATAAAACTTTATTGACAAAAATGAATTGTGGGCCAGATTTGGATCTCCAAAGTAGCCTGCCTACTCTTACTTTTAAGGGAACAGGTTTTGTTGGAATGTGAAGGTAAATGGGAATTAAATCAGATAAATCACAAATAATTAACTCTACAACAGGTTTTTTAAAAACTCCCATGGTGTTCCACCCTTATCCATCCTATGGTCAACCATGGTCCAAAAATGTTAATTGGAAAATTCCAGAAACAAAAAATTCATAATTTTAAAATAGCATGCCATTCTATATAGAGTGAAGAAATATTGTGTAGCCTCACTTTCTCCCACCCAGGATGTGAATCATTCCTTGGTCCAGTGTATCCACATTTTATACACTACCCACCCATTAGTCACTTAAGAGCTGTCTTGGCTGTTGAATATCACAGTCTTTGTATTTGAGTAACTCTTATTTAAAAGTAGCCCTAAAGCATAAGGATAATGGTGCTGGCAACTGGGTCACAGAGTATGGTTATAATAATCTATTTTATATTAGCTATGGCTGCTAATCTCTTACTGTGCCTAATTCATGAATCACAGTTTGGCTAGGTGAGTATGGAGAGGCAGAAACACAGTGTAGCTGGGGTTTGGTACCATCTGCAGTTTCAGGAATCCACGGGGGGGGGTGTGTGTGTCTCAGAACACATTCCCCACAGATAAGGGGGGGCAGCTGTATTGTTTGAACGACATTCCATGTCTGAGAATGACTCTTGTAAATGAACCCTAAATATCCTTATAGCTGTTCTGTCTTTAAATCTTTGGTCTAAGGTTCAAATTGATTCTGTCTTCATTAAGCAGCCATTTATGGAGTGTCTCTGTCTCACCAGGCACTGTGTGGGCTGTTGGAAACTTATGAATCACTCAGACCCAAGACTTTCCACTAGGCAGTGCAGCCTGGACGTGGGGCTCTTTACTGCCAACTGTGGGCTCCTGCCTCCGACCCGTTAAACACATGACCCATGGTGCCAAGGACTCTGCATTGCAAAGGGAGCTCGTCAGACACATTGTGCATGTGTGCTTGCTGTATTTTTGCCTCTTTATTTGTGTGTCATTAGAGAGAGTCTGCTGCAGGAATTTACAAATGGTGAAAATATTTTAGTGACTTAGTTGTCAAAATTCCCAGTCTTGATGATTCAAGAGATTGTGTTTTCCTGCTCTTTGTAGTTTTTACTTAGTCACTTTAGTTCAGTCTTTTAATTTCTATTTGTTCTGCCAATCAAATTATGAACAAGGCCTACCAGCCTGCAGAGGGCTGTGTTCCAACAGAGGTGAAAACAGTTGTAAGGAACTGTCCCCTTCGTGTCTGGCGTTCCCTCTGGGGTGGTGCTCATGGGCTGAACTTCTGGTCCTTGCAGCCTGGGTGGGTCTGTGATCTGTTTCTATTCACAACACTTCTGATATCAAACGTCTGTGTTTTTTCCACATCAACAGTTTTCAACTCTTGAGAGACACCAAGTGGGTGACTGCAGTGACTCTACTCAGAATTAGTGCAGACCCCACTGGTGAGGACTCAGGCCCGCGGAACTTCCTGCAGGATCCATGCCAACTGCCAGTCCCGGCCTCTTGTACTTCTGATTCTTCAATTATAAAGCTGAGCCTCCTTGGGCTCCGTAATTTCTAGAATGACTTGAAGACTAGAGTCACTTTCTATGACTAGTCTATTCTGAAGGACAGGACCTGTGTCAGCGTAAAGGAGGAGCTGTGTAGGGCCAGGCTCAAGAGCGGGGCCTAGAGCTTCCGGCCCTCTCGGGTGCATCGCCACAGCACCCAAGTGTTCTCCAACACAGAAGTTCCAGACGCCCAGTTTAGGTTTTTTGTGGAGGGCACATCATGGCTTCATTGTCAGTTTAACCATCCACCATGGATGGTTGTCCCAGTTTTTGCCCCAGAGGTTAGAAGTGAGGTTGCTGAAAATCCCATCTCTCTAACCACCAGGTCTTAACTGGAAGGTTCTGAGGACTCCGCCAAGAGCCCCTCATGGGCCTAAGCCCAGTGTGATGGAAAGGGACTTGTTATGAACACCAGGTGCGCCTCTCGTACCAGGATGGCCCAAGGAGCTTGGAAGCTCTGTGCAGGAAGTAGGGATGGGGACCAGCGAGACGTTCCTCACTGTATCCTGATACTCCAGGGGCCTGGGGAGGAAGGACAGCCTGGGGCAGGCCCTGAAGTCTAGACGGGTGGGGCGTGGGCTCTGGCCTGGGCCTGGCTTCTGTCAAGCACTGCGAATGACCTATTGAACAGGTGTCGGTGGGTCTGGCTGTGGGACTTCAGGAACCAGGAGGACATTTCACTGTGATGGAGTCATAGTGGAGAGGGCGTTCCCTAAGTGGGTAGCAATGTGAGGAAGTCAACACAGGACAGTGGAGTGGAGGGGGAGGGGGAAGAGGGAGAGGACACCAGGGCTTCAAGGCAGAAGAGGCAGAGGCCAGAAAGAGGGCCCTGCTTCTTTCTACTCCACACGTGATAGAAGGTGTGGCTCCTTGTGGCTCTTTGAGGGAAGAGGAAGTACTTGGGTTAAGGTGAGGGACGAGGCATGTTAAAAGGTAGGCTGGGTCAGCATGGGGAAAGGCAAGTTCCGGGCCTCCACCCCCAGCAGGGCCCTGGCTCCCTGGGGTTGGGCCACAGCCGCACAGTGCTGGCCAGCCCTGCTCTGTGGTGCTGGGCTGTGCGGAGCGCAGGTGCCACGAGGAGTTAGGAACCAGCACGCGGACGTAGAGCGGGCTGCACGGATGTTCCCCGTGTGGCTCTCGCCAGCAGGGATACCCAGTGCCAGAGAACCTTTTGCTCTTTGCTAAGCAGACCACTGGCTCTTAAAACGTTAAGAGTTTCCTGGTGACAATTGCCAAATTTAAAAAAAAAAAAAATACTGTAAAATATTGCCAAAGAGTACTGCAAAAATAATAACGGTTCCTGGGTGGACTGTGAGCTCCTTCCTGAAGAAGATGCTGTGCTGGGCCGCACGCTGCCCTGTCAGTGTTTGGAAGTCACGCTCCCTAGCATTGCAGTGATTTCTATGACTAACAGATGTCTGCGGGTTTGTCACCAGGCGTGGCTTAGACTTCTCTAATATGCCTGTTATTGACATTATCTGCCAGTGTTTTTTCAAAAAGGGCTTTCAAAGTTTTTTTGACTTTTACCTTTCCTTTTGTGGTGCTGGAGTTGAACCCAGGGCCTTGTGCATGTGAGGTAAGCCTCCGCCGCTGAGCCACGTCACTGCTACCTTTTTTTTTTTTTTTTTTTTTTTTGCAGTACTGGGGATCGAACTCAGGGCCTTGTGTTTGCGGGGCAAGCACTCTACCAGCTGAGCTATATCCCCAGCCCAACTTTTTTTTGATGTAGGGATTGAAGGCAGACCTGGCACGTACCGAGCATGTTCTTTACCGCCCAGCTGTACCCACAGCCCCAGCTTTTAGGTCTGGTTGCTTAACTTGATATGAAAGCCAAAATAAATCTGATGGCGTATTTCCTAAGAGCCAGGTGACGAGAGGGCTCCACGTTGTTGATTGTTAGTGTCCATCATTCATTCACATACGTGTCCATCATGTCCTTGTGTATTCGCAGGCCAGGGCTCCTCTCAGGTCATCACTCAGGACACTGGCCACTGTGCTGCTGAACTTGAACCCAACCCTGGGTCTTAAAGGGTGGGGCCCTGGGCTGTGGGTCCTGGGCGCGGAAGCCTGGATGGTGAATGACTGAATGACGTCCTTGGCAGAGGCCCCGGGCACCATCCGGCGTGGGGCTCAGCTTCACCCTGTCCCTCTGACACTCTTGTCTACATGGTACGAGAGCTTCCCGAAGATGGTGGTTTGGGACGGGGCTGGAGTTTGAGTCTGTCCTTCAGCAGCCTTGCCGGGATCATCGAAGCTCTGCAGTTCAGTCTGGACACCTCTAACCACTGTGCTAACTGCAGTAAGCCAGTCATGGTGCAGTGGCATCTCAGACAGCCGAACACAGGGGACCTCTGTTGCAGCAGCCACGGGGCAAGAGCATGCTGAGCCTCCGGTGGCTGGGGCCACGCGTGGAGCAACAGCGCAGGGCCCACTGGGCACTGCCGCGCTCAGGTGACCCCGCAGAGGCCACTGGGCTGGTTAGCAGTGGCTCTTCTGTATCCTGCAGCCTTTCGGGCTCCAGTCTCACAGCCCAAGCATTCCCCTGGTGTGTCCACATCCTGCTTCTAAGTGGCAGGAGACTCTGTATCATTAGAAGTTGGCTCTTACCATAGATTTTGGGTTTGACAGATACTTGGGACTCACTTAGGCAGCGTGGAGGTGCGGGCAGGTAGAGTGTGGACTGGCCCTGTTCCTCCTGCACCCATCACATGGGTGTGTGGGATCCAGAGTCGTGGTGTTGCCCAGGGCTTTTGAAGGACTCCGGCCTAAGCTTGTCCCTGCGGAGCTCACACGTTCCTGCCAAGGCCGTCACTGGCGAGAGCCCGCCTCACCTGCATCCCCTGCTCTCCACATCCTCTGGTTGTTCTTGGGTTTTTGTTCTAGTGAGCTGAGGTGTCCTTTCTGTAACTTCTGTACACTGAGCTCAGCTGGCTTGCAGGAAAACAGTTCCTTCCCTCTGACACACACAGCCCTGCCCAAGTTTGAAGATTGCTTTCCTGTCACCTGTGGGTCTTTCTCCTGAATGCTAAGCGACCAGGTTCCGTCAACTGTTCCCCGTGTGCGTGACATGTTTTGCCAGCTGCTCACTATGCTTCTGCCTGGACTGACACCAGGGACCACTCAGGTCCATGATTGAAAGGTTCACCTTTCATCTGAATGCAGGTCACACTCCATACCTTGGAAAATCTTGGTCTGTCTTGAGGTGGGGGCAAAGGCTGCTCATATCCACATGTAGAAAATATATTAGTTTTGTTTTCTTTGGCAAAAAGTAAGTAATATAGTTGTCTAATAATGTATTGATTTTATAGTCAGAAAATACACAATTTTAATAAAAGCAAGGCTTCTCTTTACAATCACTGTATTGTGTGGGGTGCTTTTTGTTTTTATTTTGCGGTGCTGGGAACTGAACCCAGGGGTGCTCTGCCACTGAGCTACACCTGCAGCCATTTTTATCTTTCATGTTGAGACAGGGTTTCACTCAGTTCCCTTGTTTGGCCTTGAACTTGCTATCTTCCTGCTTCAGCCTCCTGTGTTGCTGGGATTACAGATGTGCACCACTGTAGTTTGCATGTAGAGCGTAATAAAAAAATCACGTTCCTGATCTCCCCTCCCTCATTCCCTGTCTGTTCGATCCTTCCCTCCAAATACCGTTGGGTGCCGGCACCAGGGATGGACCAGGAGGTTGCTCTCCTCTGTGGAGGGAGGCCTCGGAACTGATTGAACACTCATGGTCCTGGGGGGCATGGTGGCTCCCTTGGTCTCCTGGAGAGCTCAGTCACCGCGTGACCTCTGCAGCACCCTTTCTGTTCTTGCTTTTGAGTTTCTGGGATGGAGTGACGTGTACAGCCCTTCTCACGAGGGTGGTGCAGAACTGGAGTACACAGGGACCAAGCACGCGGGCAGGTTCCATGGCCCACACTGTGTGGTCCCTCCTCGTCCCACGCTCCTCCACCCTGCCTCAGTCTTTTGCTGAAAGAACGTTATGGTGAGTGTCCACGAGGCACCTGCGTCTCTTGCCCACATTTTACGTGCATTCCTGTCGCTGTCCAGGAATAGAGCTTCTATCCACAGAGAAAGGCAGGGACAGCTGTTTTCCCCGGGCCCTGGGTCCTTCCTGCCACCGCCCTGTCATCTTCCCCACAGTGACAGTGATGCACGATGGCCCACAGCTGCTAGCTCCCAGCACTGCGCTGTGGACTCACATGGTCTTTGCAGTGGCTCAAGAGCCAAGTGCTGTAGCTAGTCTCTTACAGAAGAGGAGGTTGAGGCACAGGGGTGAGATGACCTGCCCAGTGTCCTGCACATGTGGGGTGTGTGTGTGTGTGTGTGTATGTGTGTGTGGGGGGGGCAGGGTGGCGTCAGAAATCTGATGATCATCTGGCTTGGGCAAGAATTTCTTTGCTTTTAATTTATAGAATCAGTGGGAAAATGGAGGGAGATCCCATTTAGGAATATGAAAAATAGCTGGCACAGCTCCGAGTGACTCAGGTTGGCCCCTCTGGTGCAGGCGGAGGTTCATGCAGGGGTTTAGGTCAGGGTCTCCTCGGGAGCCAGTCAGATGGACAGGCTGCTCCAGTTGCTGGAGGGACTGAGGTTTTCATGTAAATGATTTTACTGGAATAGTTGTACATGAAGTATTTCAGTGTGAGAGGAGAGTTATGTGTCCAATTTTACTTAAAAGAATCCTTTCTCTAGGAACAGTAGCTTCTTTGGAGAATCTATGAGAAGATCAGTTTTTCCGGCAAAGGAGCACTGCCTACTTGGAAATGTCTATGCTTGCAGATTTATTTCCTTGTGTCTTGGTAGAGGAAAATGGTTTTGGGGGAAAAGTGTCAAGGAATGTTACTTTTAACCTGAAATATGTTCTGATTAATGGTAGGTTTTCGACAATTTATGGTACGGTGTGTCTAATTGCATTTCACGAGGCATCTTATCCCTTAAGAAATATTGTTTCTTCAATATTCTTTTCCTCCTTATCTCAATTATGTTGTTGAATTTACCACCACGTCACCAAAACGAACATTCAGACCGCAGTGGGAGCAGGAGCTCATCCAGTGCTCACGTCCCTGTGTGCACGCGGGTCCCAGCGTTGCTGTCTGCAGGTCCCTGGCCTTGAGAATCCCCACGCCCCCAAGAGTGAGGTTGCTGGGGTGGGTGGGTGGGCCGGGGAGCTCAGCTGGGAGGTGACCCGGGGCTCAGCATGGGTGGAAGGTGGAGCAGAGCATTTTCATACATCAAGAACAAGGCATTCCATAGTAAATGGGAAAACTACCAGAAATTAGAAATGTTCGCTTCTGAAGCCAGAACACAGGCTTCTTTGGGCTGAACAAGAGTTTACAAGATTTTTAAAATAATAATAATAATAATAATTAAAAGAAAAAGATGAAAGAAGACCCAAGTGAAAGGAAGCTGTGCTTGCTGACCCTCAAGTGGCCATTTCTCGGTCATCGCTGCACAGGATCCTTGGCTGCAGCACGGGAGTAATACCAGGGGGCTGGCAGTTCTGTTCTTATTTATTTTTCCTGTTACAAAGTTTAAAATATAGCATTTTTTTTTTTTTTTTTTTTTTTTTTTTTTTTTTTGCGGTGCTGGGGATCGAACCCAGGGCCTTGTGCTTACAAGGCAAGCACTCTACCAACTGAGCTATCTCCCCAGCCCTAGCATTGCTTTTTAATGTCTTGTTTATATAGTAGTGGTGTGCCTGCGGCCTGCAGTGCTCATTCCTGTGTGTCCTTCACTCTGTGCGGGCCCTGCCTGAGCCTTGCAGGCTGCCCTCGCAGCCCCCTCCTAGGTGCCTGCCGATGACTGGCAGGGGAGCCACAGGTTGGTGGGAGTGTGGCTCCCGCTGCAGGCTGGGCTCTCCTCCTGGGTCCTGCTGCAGGCTGGGCTGTCCTCCTGGCTCCTGCTGCAGGCTGGACTCTCCTCCTGGCTTCTGCTGCAGGGTGGGCTCTCCTCCTGGGTCCTGCTGCAGGCTAGGCTCTCCTCCTGGGTCCTGCTGCAGGCTGGGCTGTCCTCCTGGCTCCTGCTGCAGGCTGGACTCTCCTCCTGGCTTCTGCTGCAGGGTGGGCTCTCCTCCTGGGTCCTGCTGCAGGCTAGGCTCTCCTCCTGGGTCCTGCTGCAGGCTGGGCTCTCCTCCAGGCTCCTGCTGCAGGCTGGGCTCTCCTCCTGGCTCCTGCTGCAGGGTGGGCTCTCCTCCTGGGTCCTGCTGCAGGCTGGGCTCTCCTCCAGGCTCCTGCTGCAGGGTGGGCTGTCCTCCTGGGTCCTGCTGCAGGCTGGGCTCTCCTCCTGGCTCCTGCTGCAGGGTGGGCTCTCCTCCTGGGTCCTGCTGCAGGCTGGGCTCTCCTCCAGGCTCCTGCTGCAGGGTGGGCTCTCCTCCAGGCTCCTGCTGCAGGGTGGGCTCTCCTCCTGGGTCCTGCTGTAGGCTGGGCTCTCCTCCTGGCTTCTGCTGCAGGGTGGGCTGTCCTCCAGGCTCCTGCTGCAGGGTCAGCTCTCCTCCTGGCTCCCATGGATGCGTGATGCAGGCCCAGGTGCCTTCCCCTGCGCCAGTCTCCCCTTTGCCCTTTCTGGTGACAGGAGCACAGCTTTTCCTCCTCCGAGGTGCAACCCCTGGGCTCACACACTCCCTGCTCGAGAGCTGAACACATCGATTTTGACACACTGCCCGGAGGGCTTGCCCTATTTCTTAACGGGGAAATTTAAATTGTTCTTCTCTTTTTAAAGACTGTCTACTTTATAACTTTATAAACCACAGCCTTATGAACAACACACCTCATTCTATAGTGGACCTGTCACACTGTTCACGACAGTCCTCATTGGGTCAGAGAGTTAGAGAGCTCGTGCGGTCTCCACCAGAGCAGAACCATCGGGAGAATTGGTGAATATCCTATTTCAGCCTTCAGCTGGCTTCGCTGACCCAGTTACTTGGTTGGTTTTTTTTGGTTAACACACTTCCTCACCCTAAAAGCCCAGAGTGATGGAGCTACTGGTCCTCAGGCACCATCCTGTTTACTGTGCAGTAGAAAGTAAGGGGCTCAAGGGGACAGTTCAGACTGTCCTTCCCCAGGGTGCCCACACAGGGGCATTGGGACCTTCCTTCCCCAGGGTGCCCACACAGGGGTATCGGGACTGTCCTTCCCAGGTGCCCACACAGGGGCATCAGGACCGTCCTTCCCAGGGTGCCTACACAGGGGCATCAGGACCAACCTTCCCCAGGGTACCCACACAGGGGCATTGGGACCTTCCTTCCTTCCCAGGGCCCTGCACGGGGGCATTGGGGACTGCTGATCCCCATGGGTCCTCACGTGAAATGGGAAGGTGGAAGCCAGTGCGGCTAACTAGCTGGCAGTGAGTCGAGAGGGGTTTTTTGAGAACTGGACGTGTGCAGGTCCTTCTCCTGTGAGAGTCACATGCCGAGGACACAGGCTCAGACCTGGTGGTAGTTGTCTCTATGCTGGACGCGAGCTGTGTGCAGGGAGGCACGGACAAGCCATTGACCTGCATGCAGATTGCTGGACACCAGACCTAATGGGGGACTAGGCAGCCGAGGCCCCAGCCGCAGAGCTGGCTGGGTACATGAGGAGCAGCAGGAGCGAGAGGCTCAGCTCCTGGTCTGCTGCAGGAACGTGGCCTGTAAGCTGACGGTGGAGGGTTCAGATTCCAACTCCTACCAAGTGTCCCTGGGACAGGCTGAGCTAGCCTCTTGAGTCTTAGAACATAGCTCATTTATAGCAGGGTAAGGGCTCCTCACTCACGGCTTAACAGGACAAGGCAATACCTCGCCACTCCTCACAGGTTCCAAAGACAGTGTCCTTTTTGCTTGGCGTGGTGGTCCATGCCTGTGAACTTGGCCGTGCAGGAGGCTGAGGCAGCAAGATCGCAAGTTCAAGGCCAGCCCTAGCAACTTACCGAGTCTGTAAGCAACTTAGTGAGACTCTGTTTCAAAATAAAAAAAATAAAAATGTGGATGTGGCTTGGTGGTTAAGCACCCCTGGGTTTAATTCCTGACACCAAAACACAAAAACCAACAACTCCTTTTCTTCTCCTCACAGGTGACTTGGAAGGAGGAGCTTTTGAGCTGGAGGGTAGAGAGGAGCCATCTTTTCATATTTATGTGGGAGGTCCAGAATGCAGAGCCAATGTTTGTGGTTACAAAAAGGCCCCAATCCCTGATTTTATGGTGTAGTGTGACCAGCAGGGCTGAATAACTGCTGTGGCAGGTGTCCTAGTACCTCTGCTCACCGAGGAGTCTGACCTTCCCGCCTTCTGGTTCTACAGAAGATGTCTGTGACCCTCCCAGTTGAGGACACAGCCCCTGCGTAGAGCCAGCCGTGGTCCTGTGGTCTGTGGAGGCCAGCAGGAGACCCTTGTGGCCTGCCTCCTATTGCTGGTGGCTGTGTGTCGGTGAGCAAGGGAGGCAGGTTTCTGGCTGCAGATCAGCAACTGCAGTTGGAGACATGAAAGCCAGATGTCAAAACAGCTCTGGAGTGTGCAGAGAATAAACTGACTGAAGTGTGGTGCGTGGAAAACGAAAGTTCTCTCTAGCTTCTGAAATTCAAAATAGTGCCACTGAACCTGGAGGGGTGCTGGGTGGGACCTGTTCTGCGTGGGTCCTTCTGCTGACCGTCAGGAACTAGCTCACCAGGGGCTGGAGCGGTCCCAGGTGTGTCTGCAGGAATGTCTGACCTGCAGAGTTGCCCTGGCCCACCCGAGCGGCCTCCGTGTCTGCCCAGTGGCTGTCCCTCTGCCTTCCCTCCACCTTGGTCTCCAGCGCATCACGCTCCTCTAGCACCCGCTGCGGTGCCTGCCCGAGTCTTCAGGGAGGAGGAAGGAAGGCCTGCGAGAAAAAGCCAGCGCCCAGTGCCCGGCTCTCCTGTGCCTGGTCTGTGCTGAGACTTCAGATCTGCACATGCCCTCCCTGGTGCTTTTCCTTCCTGTAAGTCTTTGGAAGAGTTAGAATCAGCCTTCCCACCAGGAGAGTTTCCCAGGGATCAAGTGGACATTTTTAGTATAATCCTGGATTTTGACTCATCTCCTTTTTATTCTAAAATGTCTTAGTAGGCTGCACCCTTTTGCCCTGACTGTGCTTAGTGATAGTGGCAAAAAAACAACCAAAAAACAACCCTTCAGGGTTAGGATCGGGGTTTTTTTAAAAATTCAAATCTTGAATCAAATTCCTTTAAAAATGTATAATTTGTAAAATTAAAAGTCACTTATGAAAGAATATGAATTTATCTAATAAGACCACCAAATGATCAGGCAAAGTCGGCCTCAGTGGTGCCCCAGCTCAGTGCTTCTCTTGGAACCAACCAGCCGCAGCCAAGCCAGGTGATGCGGGTGTGGCCTTTCTCGGGCAGGTGACCTGCAACAAAGCTACCCTACCTGTTGTACCTTAGCTTTTCAAAACCAGTCATCACAGCGTCCACTGTCTCCCTGGGGCACGCCAAGTCCCTTCCTCCATCTGGCATGGTGAGTTTTGCTAAGGTGGGAAGCAATTGGAATGTCTGTGCTCATCACAGGGAAGCATCAGTACCGCAGACTCACCGGAGCAAGCCAACCAGAGTCCTCAGGAGAAGCCTTCTCAATTAGAAAAAAGCATTCAATAGCCAACACACTCATTTTGGTGTAGATTCATGATATACGTCCGGTTTTATGCTTTTCCTGCATTTGTCTCACAGTGTGTTCCCACATGTAGTGTGTTTGGTGTACCTATTTCACAGAATCTGATGCATACGATTTATTTTAATGTTTACGTTGGTTTATCTTTGCTTCTGTGACATTGTGCCTCAGCTCTGATTTAATAATGTCACTGAGGAATGTGGTTGCTGATTCTATCATCTCAGCCGTGGGGGGATTCTACTCCCTCCCCCAATACTTTCTAATCGTAAAGTTTCTGGGAACACGTTGCAGTACGGGATAAGGATGGTCACCTTTTTAAACTCTGCTCACAGGAGGCACAGTGCCCACGTCAGTAGTCATGTGACATAGTGACTCAGGTCTGTGTGCATACGGAATTCTGTTCTTTTGCTGGTGTGAGCATCCCGGGTCTCAGTTTCCTTATTCTCAAAATGATGAAGTTTAGCTGATGGCTGCGAAGATGAGCCCAGAACTCCCTGAACTGCCCTCTTAATCTCTTGGGTCACACAGTTCAGTGACATCACTAGGGTTAGCTTGAGCGTTTCACAGGCAAGATTAATGGGAGCTCACTCTCCAGCTGTCGGGACAGGAGGTGTTCATGAAGCCTGCCTGTCACTGGAATGGGATCTGGTGATGGAGAAGTGACTTCCCGCATGCCGCAGCCCCGCACGCGCCTTTCCTCCTCACTGATGCTGTGCAGCCAGCGACTCTGCAAGCCCCGGGCCTCGCTGGGGCCTGTGCAAGGTCTGAGACACAGGGCCAAAGGAGGACAGTGCCACGCTTCCCTCCTTAGCGATTCCAGACCCGACCCGGCTCCTGGCCCACTCGATTTAGGCAGCTAAGGATTTGCCTGTAGTTTTTCCTCATTTTCAAGTAATTCTCCTCTTCGTGCCTTCCTGAGGCTGCCTCCTTTTTTCTGATGAAGCTGTAGATTTACACTATGAAATGGACTGTAATTAATCTTTCTCTGCCTTGAGTTTTTTCAACTGAAGATATTAGCTAAGACTAGTCCTTTCACCACGATCTTGGCGGAAAAAAGGAGGTAACTGACATCATGAAGTGCTTTGAACTTGGAGCAGGAGGGCTGCTCAATTATAGTAAGATTCTTCTGTCTTTGTTTTTATGTGACATTTAAAATGTTAGCATTGAGTACACATCAGGGAAGGGACCTCATTCTGAATGACATGACTAAAATGATGGATGACCTCTAAAATGTGAGCGCTGCCTGCAAAAATGAATGAAATATGCTTAGAAACTGTTGAGACCATGTCAGACCTGATTTCTTTTCCAAGAGTCCATGCAGAAATAGGAGAATTCAGTGAGTGGTAAGTCTAGGGTGTAATAAAAAGAACATATACTTTAAGATCTTGTGGATATGTGTTGTACTTATCCTTGTTTTATAATTCAAGAGGAAAAGGGTAACATAGAATTCATGAATGTTTTATTATGTAGTCGTTTTCATTACTTCTAGAGTTACCCAGTCTAATAGAATAGCCTTTAACCACCATAAGTACATTAATTTAAATGAAATTAAATAAAACATTCAGTTACCTAGTCACACTAGTTCCTTGAAATGTTTATTAGTAACTACACGTGGCTAGTTGCTTCTGTTTCAGAATGTGCGAATACAGAGCATTTCTAGAAAGTTCTATGAGAGGTCGCCATTGCAGAGGAAGTGAGAAGAGGCAGGAGGACATTGCCTTCCTCCCTTCCCCTAGCTGCTCTTTAGAATTCAGTGGACTCTTGTTCTGCATCATCATGTTTCCACATGTGTCTGAAGTCACCGAAGTGCAGGATGGTGGTCACTCACTCCAATAGATACTTTTTCCTCTACTGAGAACAAATGTGCCTTTAATTTGATAATCTTCAGAACAACACTTGGAAAGTCCCGGGACCATTTCTGTGCTTTCAGTTCTCACTTCTTTCATTAAAAAATCCCTTAGGTCGCCAGGTACCTTGTTACCTGGACTGGTCTAGGGTTCAGTTAATCATGCCAACTTGGATTGTTACATGGTTATTTCATGGGTGTGAACCAAAGTCCTCCCTCCAGCAAAGCACGCCTCTCTCATTCCAGTGCGCTCGGTTAACACACCCCGGGGCTCACCATCAGTGCACACCAGCACCCGCCCCTCTCCCTGTTCCCAGGGCCCCCGGCCTGTGCTCATCCCTGCACGGCTGCAGCTGCTCCTGCCCCGGCTCCACGCGTGCCCTGGCCACTGGCAGGCTGTCCTCAGCATGGCAGTCTGAGCCAGCTGCGCACATGGCCGAGCAGGCTGCCTGTCAGTGTCATGGTCCCTTGCTCAGATCATGCCTGGCCTCCACTCTCTCTCAAGCCCTGTGGACTCCTCTTCAGTCTCCAGTTAAGGTGGGCATGTCAGCTCAGGGCCTCTGCATTTGCTGTCCCCTCTGCAGGACCACTCTCGTCTGAGATGCCACAAGGTTCACTCTTCTCCTCCTTTAGACCTTTTCCCCATCCCTTCGCAAGGCCTGGCCAAACCATTGGCTCCCAGCCCCCATGGCAAGCGCCCTCTCCTTTTCAACACCCCCTTCTCCCTTTTACCAGTGTCCTCCTTATTTGCATGAAGTCTGTCGCCTGGTAGTATATAAACGTCTGAGGGCAGGGCTTTGTGTCTTCTCCCCTTAGTGGTAAACTCTAGGTAGGCACTCAATTTTTTGTTGAATAAATGATATTAGATCTTTAATGATAAATGTAATAAATGTTGCCAAAAAGGGAATAGGATGGAATAAGTGCATTTAAAAGGGAATTACATACGTATATTTGGAAACAAGAGTGCTAATCTAACTGAAATAGTTTTAGCAAGAGAGAGATGCAAAGATGCATCCCCTGGGAACCCTGCTTCCACCCTCTTCCTGGGAGAGCCCTGTGGCTTCAGGCCCTGTTCTCTGTCCAACCCTCAGGCCCTCTGTTCCTCTTCCCAGGCTTGCAGGGTCACAGGGGGAGTTGACCTGGGGTATAGGGGAATAACTAGAGAGAGAGACCTTGGACTTCCCGGTTTGCACCATCCCCCTGGGGCTGGCCAGTTCTCCACCATCATGTCTGCACTTGGAGGAGGTGGGAGGGAGCCCCTGGGTTCTGGAGCTGGGCTACGTGGGCTTGTGTCCATTCAGAGGGACCAGAAGCCTGGGTACAGAACCCACCACCGTCTGTCATGTTGGAGGGACAGTGGTGACTTTGAGAAATAGGCAGAATATCCCCTGCCTCCTGCTAGGAAGTGATCGGTGCTGGTTGGGGCCGCCTGACCTGTCTAACAGAGCGGGGAGCCTGGGAGCAGTAAAGGGGTCACTTCCCACCCAAGCAGGGAAGAGGAGGCCCAACTGCGGGGTTCCTGTGAGACCTGAGCGCTGTACCAGACCCATGGCGCCCGCTTCCCCTCTGTGTGATGGTTCCCTCCGTGTGGCCTTAAACAAGCTCCGTCTGGGCCTTCACACTTTATCTTGAAACTTTAAACCACGTGGCAGGGCGCTTGGTTCCTTTAACAGATAAACAATGTTCCCATTTCCCAGCAAAAAGTGCTTCTCCGCATATCCTGATCCATCTACCCGAAGCTTCGAGAGAGAAAAACATGCTGTGTTTTAAAAAACAACATCCCTCCTGTTAGCATGCTCGTTCAGCATGTCCTGGTTTTAAAAGATGGGTGGCCTTGTCACTAAATTCATGGCCACTAAAATAAAATAAGATGATTTCTATATTTTGTATGAATTTTTCCCTCTTAGTACCCTGACCCACCCTTTATAAATTAGTGACTTTTGTGAATTTAACTCTGTTGCCCTGTTGACACAATCAAGTGCAAAATGAAGATAGGTCCACCAGCTATCTGAAGTCCTTCATGAAAGTAGATTCACTTGCCCTGCATCCATTGCTGATAGGATGTTCCTGGACCCAGAGCTACAGGAGGGGAAGCCAGAGCTGTCTTTCTGTAACTGAAGGACTCATTCTTTGGACCAGTAGGCTAGGGCACGATGTCAGCGGGTGGCCCTTCTACACCTCGCTCCATTAGCTAATTTGTCTTCTTTCTATTTCTTGGCAGGTGAGTTGGAAATTAGGTAGTGGATTGGTTTGAAGTGAGTTGAGATAATCTGCAAACAACAGATTTTTCAGGTGCTTTCTTTTTAGGATATGACTGTTGATTAAACAGGAAGGATGTGCCAGCAGGAGGCAGCGGGCAAAGGCAGGTAGAACTCAAGTTTATCATCAGATTCACCGACTGGAGCTCCGCTGGCCTCCTAAAACCCCGAGTGTTCACGGTTGGAAATGGGTGGAGCGGTAAAGCTTATTAATTCATCAGCAGATATGTGGGCACCATCTCTGTGCCAGGCCCTGCCCTGGGCCCTGAGAAACCGAGCCCCGGATAGGACAGAGGGGGTCTCTGCTGCCAGGCCCCTTGCCATCTGGTGAGGTTGGTGGGTATTAAAAATATGATCCTCCAGTAATTAAAATGACCACAAGTGTTTGTAAGGAAGAGCTTGAGAGTGTGATAGGGAGCGGGTGGCAGTGGACTTCTCAGAGAAGTCCTACGTGGGGACCTGAAGGCAGGGTAGGTGCAGCTGGGCACAGCCAGCCGGGAGGGGACAGTTCTGGAAGTACCCACTGGGCAGGAGGAGCCCTTGGTGAGGAAGGACTATCCTACGCTTGCATCCAGTGTGGCTCAAGGGACCAGTGTCATGGTGCTGGCCATGGAAGAGCCTAAGCAGAAAGGACCTGAGGCCCTCTAGGTCTCTTAAAAGGCCAGGTTTAGATCCTTCAGGCAGTTGAGTTGAGGGACCGAGGGCATCTGTAGTGGGCCAGTGAACTGGACCAGGAGGTGGTGATGGTGCCTGTAAGGCGTGTTTAGGGAGGCGGGCTGCATCACACTTGGAGAAGCACCAGGCAGGGAGCGGAGGTGGCAGTGCTTGGATCATTGGCTGGAGAAACTGGACGCCTGTGTTTGTACTGAGCAACGTCAGGTTCTGGAAGAGAGACCAGGAGTTTATCTTTTAGTCTTGCAGAGTTTTCGGGTTGGAGAGAAACGCGGGCCAAGTTAGTTAGACATCTGATGTTCCAAGAGACATCTGGGCTGTGTGTGAACGTGGGAGACGTGGAGGGCGAGGTCGTGGGAGTGGGCGTAGATGGACGGGACATGCAGCTAGAGATGACAGAGGCGGGCGGAACACCTGTGGGAAGGACAGTGGCAAGCATGAAGGGCTGTGTCCATGCTGCAGAGAGATCGTCAGAAAGTGCTGGAGAAGAGACACTGTTCAACCTCCGCAACGAGTGGGACTTCGGCCGGTTGTTCGGGAGCCGTGCTCAAAGGGAGCAGGGGCAGCAGCGGGAGTGGTGCAGGCTCCCGGATCCGTCCAGAGGCGCCTGTCTCTTGGGAGGAAAAGCATGTTTGGTTGCTTGGCACCTGCAGCGGTCAGCCCAGGGGAGGGGAGGCTCTCTGCCTCCCGCTGCAGCTGACATGCAGGCAGGCGTGGAGGTTTGGAGGGGATGTCGAGGGCATCCCTTCAGATCACTTCTGTTGCTCTCTGAAGTAGGAGGCAAAGTCATCCTCCCGGGTGAACGGGCTGGGATCAGCTGGCCGGTGGGCTTGGTCCTCCTGCGGCTCTGGGCAGCCTCCGCTGTGAGCCTGGGGAGGCGGCTAGCTGGGCTCGACCAGGGCTGTTTCTGTCCGTGGGTGTGAGGGGGCAGGAACACGTGGGCAGAGGGTATGAACCAGGGAGAAGTGATTCCAGCGGGAATTGGTGGGCTGATAGGGAGGGAGGACGGGGAAGAGCTGGCAGCCAGGGCACAGGCAGCAGTGCTGGGAGTGGCGAGTGAGGAATTAGTTCCGAGTGCTTCTCTGGCTTCTCCAGCTGTGACACACGCAGGGATCCCAGGGGGCTCTCAGTGAGATGCAGGTTCTCACTCACCAGGTCTGACGGGGGCCTCAGATTCTGCATTTCTAATCAGCTTCTAAGCGGTGCCAGCCCCTGTGTCCTGTGGATCCCCTTTTGAGGAGAAATTAGAAGGTTTCGGCTAAGAGCAGCTTGCCTTAATTGATGTCCTGCCTAGCATGCCTGAGGCCTAGGGTCTGGTCCTTGGCCCTGTAGAAAAAGCAAACTAAAAAGAAATCTCCAAGGTGGTACAGTTCAAGCAGTAACTAAGTAGGCCCGGGAGGCCTAAGAGCGAGAAGACCTGATGGTCAAACTTCCAGGCGTGTGTGGCAGGGCCAGCGCTGTTCCGGACACCCTGCGTGGGTGACCTGGCTTGATCTTTATTTCAACCTCCGTGAGGTATGAAATAAGCTGACGTCTTACTTTATAGACCAGAAAGAGGGGCACAGGGAGGCCTTCGTTCTTTGGACCGGCAGGCCAGGGCGCGGTGTCAGCAGGTGGCCCTGCTGACTCCATTTGCTAATTTCTCTTCATTCTATTTCTCGGCAGGTGAGTTGGGAATTAGGTAGTGGATCAAGATAATCTGCAAACAACAGATTTTTCAGGTGCTTTCTTTTTAGGATATGATTGTGATTAAACAGGAAGGATGTGTCAGCCCTGCCTGGGAGTGAGGGAGCTGGAATCCCAGCCAGGTGGTCCAGTCGCAAAGTCAGTTCCTCCGGTGAAGGAGCAGAGCCTCCGTCGTCCCTGGGTGGCAGAGGAGTTGGGTAGGAAGATTTTCAATCAATCTCAACATCATTTGCAGTAAAGTTCGGAGTGTGTGCGAGTGTGCGAGATGTGGCGCCAGGCTCGTCACCCCCCTCCCCATTTGATCCTCTCCCCTGTCCTGGAGTTCATTTTAAGGTAACAAAAATAGGATTTGGAGAGGTTAGGTATTTGACATGTGAGGGACTCTGCATGTGCATCCAGATCAGTCTGGGTCCAAAGCCTGCGATTCCTTCACGCCAGCTCCCAGAGTCGGAATGGAGCTTCCCTCCCAGATCTCAGATAGGCCTCCCCCTCTGGGAGTCTCCCCCTCTCGGACTCCAGCCACATGCTGGAGACGGTGCGTGCTGAACAGATCCAGGCCGAGGAGCCGGCCTTCGGGCCTGGCTGTTTCTAGCTCACGACTCTGGTGGACCTGGTCTCCTGCAGAGCTGTGTTCTGTCGGAGGACAATTGTGAGGTCTCAGTGTCTTCATGTGTGAGCGTGTGGCAGGTCATCTCTAGTTCTTATGCTGGGACTCTCGTGTCCCCGACCCCGACTTGGAAGTGAGGGGGTTGGGGCTTGGAGATTTAAAGTGACTAGCCCAGGGTCCCTCGGCTGCCAGAGGGTGTTGGGGCAGCAGGACAAGTGTTCCTTGGTGGTCAAGGCCATGATCTTGTATTCCTTGGACAGTTGAGCCTCTGTTACTTGTGAACTCACTTAAGACACAGGTGGCAGCCGTGACTGGGGGCTGTAACTGCCACCCCAGGCCGGCCCAGGGCTGCGGGGTCCGGTCCCGAGGACTGACTCGTCTTCACTCCTGCCCCGACACCCGCTGTTGGACTTTGTCGCCACCCTGTCTGAGAAGGCCGTTCCTCTTTGCAAGCCCCCGTGGGAGTGTTGTCCTTCGGAACCCTGTGCCCTTACTCTGCCCTTACAAATGTGACATTTTCAAAGAACAGGTGTGGCAGATTCCGGAATGTTCCACCAGCTGGTTCTTTGAAGAGGATTTGATATGTAGTGTCATGCAGGAAAACACGTTTTGAAGTAGCTGTGGGGAATAATTCGGTGTGCTTCTCCCCTGCTTGGATAATGCTTTACAATGCTGCAGTAATGGGGCAGCAGAAACCACGGCAGTTGGGCTGCCTGTGTGTAAGCGCTCCGTTTCTGTGTGGCGGCAGAATAACCAGGCGAGCAGCAACGATTGGCACAGGTGTCAGTGCACAAGGATCCCCCTGACGCTAGGCATGGCATGCAAAACCTATCACCGCGACTTCTCGTCTCCTGGTGTGAGCAGGGAGCAGGGACCTGGCCTCCTCCTGTCCTCTCAGCAGCATTTACCAGGGCCTCTCCAGCCCCAGAAGCTCATGGAGCCAGAGGAGCAGGGCCTGGGGTCAGGAGAATCCCAGAGGGCCCAACACGTGGGACGGGGCCTGGAGACCTGCTTGGCTGCTTCCAAGGCCCAGCTTGTTCACAGGTGGGTCACTGGGCTGGCTGGTCACTCAGGCTAGATCCAGACACCGCCTTCCCAGTTTCACACGCGTACACACACTCAGAAACGACACTGCAGAGCCGACCCTGGCGCCAGCCCTCGGCGAGCCCATCACAAAGGCTCACTCAGCCCCACAGCTCCCTGTAGCGTGGGCACCAGCGTTCCTGTCAGTTTACAGAGGAGGAATCCCGGGCAGAAAAGGTTCCGTGGTTTGCCCTGGGTCACGTAGGTGGTGAAGGCTGACTCCTGGGCCAAACCCAGGTCGGCCAACCCCAAAGCCTGCCCTCTAAACCCTGGACCGGGGCTCTGCAGCCTTTTCTTGTTAATGCTTTAGGCTTTGTGAGCATAAAATCTCTGACACATCTGCTGAGCCCTGTGCTGTTGTGCGAGAGCAGGCAGGGCACTCAGTGAACAAGTTCAGCAAAAGTTTACTCTCAGGAACAGGCAGGGGCTGGATTTGGTCCAGACCCTGCACTGGACTGCAGTGCATTTCCAGGACACCCCCAGTGATGGCAGTGCACCCCACAGCTGCCCATCCTGTGTGGTGCTTGGGGCCAGGGAGTGCCCTTAAACAGTGCACTTCCGATGTTCCTCTTGATAGTGTCTTTGTGTGCTGGCCAGAAAGGTCGGTGGCCACCGTGGCCATGTGTTGTTGTTAGGCTCAGAGCTGAGAGCGAGGTTTATTCTCTCGACTTTCTGTGTGACCTTGCACAAGCCCCTCCGCGTCTGTCACTTGTAACTCACGCTGGTGATAATGAGCCTGGCCGCCTGCCTCTCCCTCACCTAGGTGTGTTTGAGTTGGATTGATGTCCCTGTCACACGTGGAGCTGGGAGTTTGGAATACTGCCCGTGAAGCGGGCAGTGTATGAAATGTCATTCATCATTTGCTTGCAGCTTAGAGAACAGGCTGGGGCACGGGGTGCTGTTGAATGTTTGGCATGCTGAGCCCACTTTCCAAGGAAAGGCGACCCTGGAGATCTGTGCGGAACGGCGCAGGTTCACCGGGCAGGGCCTCTCGTGTGGCCTGGGCAGCCTTAGACCTCCGGCATGGGGTAGGTGCTGAAGCAGGTATTTATTTCAGTTTCTAATAAATGTGCTATGCGAGGGTCCTGTGGCCACTCTCATTACGTGTAATCTCCATAAGTAAATTTAGGCTTCTCTGCTAAGTTGTAAGTTTGAATAATACAAAGGGTTTTCATAAATGTTTCAGAGTCAACATTTGAAGTTAAAATTTGGAGAAATGTCAGACAGAAAGGGCTTCTGCTTCCATCTCAGTAAAAGGGAGGGGACATGCATTATCAGGTTGGGACAGTGGCCCAGGCCTGCCTGGAAGAGTGGACCTTCCCAGGAGGGAAGTGGTGGCTTTGCCCCTTGTGGTCAAGGTTCTCTGGCCAAGCACACGTACTCCTTCTGACACCCCCAGGTTTTTTTTTTTGAACTTTGCAAGAAAATTCTTCTCCTTCAAGGCCCAGCATGAGCATTGAACTGGAAGTTCCTTCCCAGGAGATGTCTCAATATCTTTGTGGTTTTCGTTGTTTGTTTTGTGTGCTGTTTGACAAAAACCATTATTTAAAATGTAGTAGGTGTAGCCACGTAATCTTACTTTGTGAATCCAGATCAAAGGTGCTGCCCTTTAGGTTCTAGCATGAGCTGGTTCTTAGCACAACACACCCGGTGCTGGGCTGGGCTCACAGGTTCTTTCCCTCTGTTCCCCAGCACTTGTGTCCTGCAGAGGAAGCCCTGGAACCCCTCTTGTCCCAGGCTCCCTGGTTTGCTCCTCTCAGCCTGCGACCTTCTAGAAGTCACCCCCTCTGTCAGCATAGTGCAGCCGGGAGGTGGCAGGGCCAGAATTTAAATCTAAGTCTTCCTGAGGCCAACAGCCAAGCGCATGGTCGACCAACTCCCTGGGTTTCCCGGGATGCAAGAGTCTCAGTGTTGACACTCCGACGTCCGGGCAAGCAGATCACAGTTGCCCTTCAGAAGAGGCGCTTCTGCCTGGCGGCTCTGTCCCAGGACCCCATCCACACGTGAGCCCTGAGGCTGCTCCGAGCTCCACGGGGTGGCTCTGCGCCAGCAGGAGCCTGGAGATGGCTGAGGCTGTGACCCCGCCAACAGAGGGACAGGCACAGCTCTGTGTGGAGCGGCAGCGCTTGGCGTTTCTATGGGGCTGGAGAAACCGCCCCACCGCGTGCTTCCTGGTGTGTGTGGAGGGTCCTGGGAAGGGCGGCCGATTCTGCAGAATGCACCTGCTTCACTCCCAGCCTGTTACACATTTTCTGAGACCCCCTCCTGTGCCTCTGGGGAACCTGTCTGGTTGCCAGAAGCGGGGACCAGCCAGCACCGCGCCTTTGTGACTTATCTGTTGTCTTCCAGAGCTGGACTCCCTCTCGGATGTGTCTCTTCTCAGATTACTCTGGCCCGTGCCCAGCTTCTGCACACTGGGCGTGTGCACCGCCTTAGAGGATTTTTCAAAACAGAGGTGACCCCTGGGCCTCCTTGCAAGGCCTCCTGTGGCTGGGGTGAAGGCAGAGGCACTCATTGGAGCGTTGAGCATCTGCACGTGTTGTGGAACCTGGCCCTACGCAGAGGGGACTCCTTGTGAGCCTCTGTCCACCCTTTCTTCTTTTAAATTCACTGAGCCCAGTTAGTGCTCTGTCAGTGGCTCCCAGATGTCCCCTTGTGGTGGCAGTGCTGGCGAGGAGAGCAGGTCCTGTGGCTCCCTTCCTGCAGGGGGTGGGGGCCAGCCCGTGTCCCCTGAGCCACCACTGCCCCATGCCAGCTGTTCAGTGCATGTTTTGGGATTTGCTTTCAAGATCTATTACTCAGAGTTGCACGGGGACCTGGTAACCACTTAATCACCCACGTGCGCATCGTGTAAGGATGGGAAAGGTGTTGCTCCTCTTTCTCCTGCAGTCTGTGCTTCCCTGTGGCTCCTGCTGGTGCAGTGTTGCTGTGGTGGTGTCTGCTTTTCAGAGGTATAAATAAAACCCATGCTCCCGAGTGATTCACGAAGAGGACTCAGGCAGGGGAGGGCCCCGAGGCAGGGAGGGGGTGGCCAGGCAGCAGAGAGTGGGGTCTGGGAAGGCGGGAGGAGCCAGAGAGGAGGAACAGGGACTGACGGAGAGGTATGTGTGCAGTGGTGGTCAGACGTAAGTCAAGACAGACACAGACACCGGGACTGAGGCAGCGGGCAGCCAGTGGGATGGCCCCTTTCTTCACCCCCATGTCCCCGCACCCCACTGATGTGCATTCTGCTGGCTGCAGAGCTCCCTGGCCCGTCTGTGTCCCCTGTGTGCAGGTCCTGAGGGCTCTGGTTCTGGGAAAGCAGAGGCTTGGAAGCCATAGTGCCATCTGCTGAGCCGGACCCTCTTGGCTGGAATCCCAGCTCTGCCAAGTCACGTTCTCCATGCGCCTCAGTTTCTCCATCCTGGAATGGGATAGCACACGTGTTCCCTGACAGGGTTGGTAATGGACACAACATTCAGACAGTGCTCACAGTGGGAATTAGCGGGTAAGAGGCTCCTGGACGCTGTGGGGTGAATTCTCCTCTGAAGGAACGCTCCCAGAGCTGAGCATAGTTTTCTGAACCCTGAAGGGCCTTACAGGTTCCCGTCTGGACGTCTGGCCTTGTCCCTCATTGCTGATCTGCGGTGAGAGCGATGTGCGTGGACCTGCAGCCAGGAGTTGCCGGTTCTCGCCCGACTCAGCCTGGAGCTCCCTGTGGGGTGCCTGCTCGGATCTAGGGTTTGGGTGGTATTGGACACTGCTGGCAGGCGAGGTTTACGGTCTGGCTATTACGGACTTTCTGTCTAGGGATTTTGTGGACTTGGGGTTCTCGGGAGGACGGGGATGACCATGCAGGAGGCCTTGGGAGGCCGATGACCGTGCTGCTTGTGACTGAAGAGGGAGAGACGGTGGGAATGAGCCCGGCTCCCCCGGCCGTCAGCAGGGTCTTCTTCTTTTCCTGTTCCCTGGGAGAGGGCGTGTGTCCTGGGGCTGATGGAGGAGGAGATCCAGGGCCTCTGTGGAGCAGAGGGAAGACACCTCCTCCTTCCTCTGAGATGAGCCCTGACCCCGTGACAAGAGTCACTGGCGACCTGCTCACCAGACCTGCACCAGGGCCTGGCAGGTCTCTGCGGCCTGATCTGTCCCTGTCTGAACTCCTCCTTTCTGTCATGCCTCTTCTGACTTGGATGCCCCTTATTGAACCTGTGAGTCTCATGCAACAAAACATACCCTACCCCCTGCCCTTTCCGGAAAGGCCTCTGCACTCCCAGCTCCCTGCGTACTGCTGCCCTAGCCAAGGGTGGCTTAGTGCCGGTGGCAGTAGATTCCAGCTGTCCAGGGCTTGCTTCTATTTGAAGAGAGAATTTCAAAAGTTTGCCATTGGGCAGTTGGGAAGGCAGCCTTGAGCTCTGTGGGTCTTTCCAGCTGAGGTCCGTGCTGGGCTGTGCCATCCTTGCCCGGGCTCAGGTGACACGCTGGGACAGAGCATGTGGAGGCAGGGCGGGTGGTACTGTGTCCACCTGGCCTCGTCATCAAGAACCTCCACTTTGGAGTTGACAGGTGGCACTGGGTATGAATCCTGTTTCCGTCTTGATTGTGTGACCTTGAGTTAGTGTCACCACGGAGTCTCAGCTGCTTGTTCTGTAAAATGGGGCGGTGCTTTAGGACTGTCGTGAAGACCAAGTGTGTCCTTGAAGTCATGGTGTCTGCGTGTGGCACTTGGGACTCTCAGCAAATGGGTGTGACAGCGAGGGGCATTCCAGGACCGGCAGCCTGAGCAGCACAGGGTCCGCTAAACCTGAGCAGCTAAGGCCCGCTGAGCAGCCTGAGCAGCTAAGGACGGCTCCCCGGCTGGTGCTCTGTGTCTCTGTTTGAGATTCAGAGTCCTGTTGAGCACACCTGCCCCCTGCTCCTTGCATTTCCTGGGCTTTCCCCTGCCATGGCTGCTTAGTTCCTGTCCCCAGGGAGGAAGTAAGGATTCTTACTTAGGGAGGAAAGCGGGGGTTTGGCTCACAGGATGGAGGTCACAGCAGTGGAGGACTCATCCTTCACCTGCAGGAGTCACTTGTGATCCACCTTTTAGCGAGAGTCACTCCTGAAGCCAAATGGTGCGAAGGAGACCAAGGGAAGTCAGGCTGTGCGTGGCCCGAGGCTGGCACCAAGGGGAAAGTCTTGAACTGCTGCGCTTCCTGTGCCCTGCCCGCCGCCCGTCCACCACTGCGCACCTGTCTCCTAGTAGCCCTGACTGGAGGTGTCCCTGCAGTGGTGACCTGTGATTGTTCAACAACGGCTTTTATAGAGAAGACCGTAGTTTTTGTTCCGGGTCTGGAGGCTGGAGCAGGCCGCCCAGGCACACCCGCTGGGTCACCTGGGCCTGGATTAGCAGCTGGAGCCTTGGTGGTGTCTAGGTAAAGCCGTGTGACTTTGGAGAGGTCCTTCAGCAACCTCAGGCCTCCATGTCCTTGACTTCCACAATTGTGCAGGTTTTGTTCTTGAACACAAGTCTCTTAAGTAGGGACTTAGGACAAGGAAGTGCTTTGGAAAATGACAAGAAGGCCAGAGGCATGTGGGACCACACGGATGCAGTGATGTTTCCAGCTGGGAATCAGAAGGGAACCTCCTTCAGTGCTGCTCTCTGGGACTGAGAGAGGCTGAGAAAGATGCAGGAGGGAGGCAGCGGAGGGTCCTGGAAAGCCCCCAGCCCTGGCGTTGCACCTGAGCGCTGTGTGAGCCTTGTGTGAATGTATGTGAAGTCGTCAGCTGGAAGCCTGAGGGGAGGGTGTTTCTCTGCAGTTGATGTGATGTGTGTGAATATCAGAGACCCGTCTTGGTCGTCACCTGGAATAGCCCATTGCTCCTCTGGCCACCGACTGACTTCTTATCTGGAGATTTCATGGAGGATTTGTTCCCTGTGGACCTTGATGCAGGGCCTTTGTACGCCAAGAAGTCGCACCGGGTCCCTTGCTCTTCTGGCTGATGGGAGCGAGCCTGGAGCTTTGGTGTGGGCGGCACTGAGGCCCGCGGGCCAGCCGTCCGGCGCTCTGCTGACGCTGCTGCTTCTGTGTTTCAGGTGCTCACGTCCTGCAGAGCCTTCCTCCTGACGGCGCGCATCCCCACCAAGGTAAGCATCCCGAGGCTCCTCCCCCACAGGCGCAGTGCTCGCAGGGCGCTCAGGTTGCAACAGCAGCCCGGCTTTCTGTCCTTCCTGAAGGCCCCTGAAGGTGGTGCTGACCCACATCTTCACTCCCTTTTCCTCTCTTTGTCGAAGGCGTCCCAGGAACAGTGGTGATTCCTCTCTGCTGGGCCTCAGTTTCTCCTGTTTCGAGTCTACTTTGTATCTCCTTCGGTCCCGGAGTGGCAGGTCCCTCAGGCTTGACGTGTGGATCTGACTTAGGAAGGTCCTTGGGCAGCTCGCCTCTGTCCCTGCTTCCTAACTCGTCCTCCTGCCTCCTCCTGCCCTAATCCACTGACTCTAATCCACTGACATTCTTCAGACTTGGGGTGAGCTGGGGTGAACAGAGTCAGTTTTGGGGCTGGGAGTGAAGGCCTGATCAAAAGCCGTGGGTGAGATCAGAGAGGCTGATCTGACCTTGCAGTGATGCCTGTGGGGGTGTCTCAGAGACCCCCTCTGCGTCCTGAGAAGGACCTGGTCCTGGGTCCCTGGGCCTGGCCGGCCGTTCCCAGGACTGGTCTGTCTTTTGCTTTCTGCTTTCCCTGGGTCCCTTTACTGCCTCTGCGCCTTTGCAGACTCTTTTCCTTCTGCCTGACCTTCTCTTCCCTCTGTTTGCTTAAGTCGTTCTTCAAGTCATTGTTTAGGACCTAGCTGAAATGCCATCTGTCTGTCCTGGCTCCCCCGTGCCTTCCTCTCCCTGCAAAGCCCTCGGGTAAGGTAGAGCATCGGGACTGCCCTCTAAATAACCTCACTGAGCCAAACTGACCACAGGCGCCTGTTTCCGCCCCTGGAGGTCTGGAGATGTCATGCTGCTGGTTCCTGTCATTGCTGATGGGTGTTGAGGGAGCGAGCTGACCTGCACCTGCTCCCACTCATGGGATGAGATGCCCACTGAGGACCAGCCGTTCATTCCCAGACCTGCTCTTAGCGGCTGCCGTCACCGTGCCAAGTGTTTGCAATGTGATATTCACATCACAGTGAAATCTGAGTGCAAAAGGAGAGATTGCTATAAAATAGTGAATGTTAAAGTGAATTGCGTAGAAAAAAAATTGCTGTCTTAGGGATCAGACCACCGTCTGGGGAGGGAACAAGAAGCATGATCATCTCGGAAACTGCCCTCCGGTCACTTTGCAAGTGTCTTCAAGCTCTCACTCCATTTATGAGGAGACCTGAGTGGTGGAGGCTGGAAGCCCTGCATTGGGGTGACTCAGAGAGAGGCCCCTGGAGGGCCAGCTGGGGGCTTTAGACAAAGAAGACCTTTGGCCCTGCCCACAAGACCAGCTGATGAAAATGTTTATAAGTTTTACACTAGAATATCAAAGGTAGGTATGTGTACTTTTTAGGAAGCCATTCCCCGATTTAAATGACTTCTCACAAACCAGTCCAGGGTGCAGCTTGGTAATGACAGGTGAGAAGACTCCTGCTTTAATTGAATGTTGTGAGATCAGGACCAGGATGCACTTGACTCCTGGAGAACAGACGCATGTCTCTTTCCTCTTTCCACGTCCAGTGCAGGCACACAGTAGGCTTTTCACAAACTTTCCTTCGTCAGCGGCTAAATGAATAATGAAAGAACAGATTCTCTTCCTGCCTCCAGCCCTGCTCCTCATGTGTCTTGATGTTCAGCGGCAGAGCCGTGAATTTCTATTCAGGATTGGCCTCCCAGTGACTGTGGTGCCACATGCCTCCCGGTATAACTTGTGGGGTGGCATCCGCAAGCTTCTGCCCTCTCAGTGGGCCTGCTGTCCCCTGGGTTCTGTGTCCCGACTGAACTCCATTTGGGGGTGTGGGTGGAAGACTGGGGGGTGGGCGTGTCCAGTGGTGCTCAGAGTGTCACACAGGGTTTAGTGAGTCGGGACACGTGGCAGGGACTGTGTCCTCATGGGAATTCCTGTCTCTTTTTTTTGCCTCTCGCTTGCTAGGCTACTGCTCTCTGCCACTGAGCTCCATCCCCAGGCCTCCCTTCTGTGACTTTTTGAAGCAACATTTTGAAGCAAAAAGGGAAAAGATGATTCATTTTGTGCAGAATTTCTTGGAGTAAATAGCGGAGTAGGATTGCAAGAGCTTCCTCTTAGGTTTGTCCCTGGATTAAATTAACAACTTCCTTTCAACCCTTTAGCTTTTGCTGAAGTAGGATAAATCACAGTCCTTTCTTATTGAATGGAATATTAAACAGTCTACTCTCGGAAAATGCCCAGAATTTTCTTTGTCCCGGAACCGTTTCCCATGACAGCGCCTTTGCCTTGAATGGTGTGTTTTCAGTCCTCATGACAGGTTTCCCCTTCTCTCCCCAACTGCAGCTCGAGCTAACCTTCAGCTACCTGGAGATCCATGGCGTCTCCTGCAGCAGGCCGGCCCAGGTGGGTGTGAGTGGCCCGAGTCAGCCACAAAGGTCATGACCTTGTCCAGGTTCCGGAAACCCTCTGCTTTCACTGTTGACGGGTTCTCGAGACAGTAGGCAAACAAGATCAGGGGCCGTGGGGTTCTTGGCGTGAGGGTGGGGCAGAGGTTTGGTGGGCAGTGGGGGCTTTGTTCTGATGAGGAAAACGGGTACCTGAAAATAACTGATTAGCCCTGTTGGCCGACTGCGGAAACGGGAGTGCTGCTCCGTGGAGGTTTCGAACAGCGGATCTCAACACTACAAGTTCACGGCGCTCTGTGGGCCTTTCCTGAAATGGAGTGGCACATACGTTTTCCAGTGTTCAGAATTAAATTTAAAGAACCCAGCTTTGTTCCGCTGTAAGTAGCTGCAGCAAAGTGTGAATTTGGTGGCCTTTGACACAAGTCCCTCAGTGAGGATGCCGAGTCCAGCCATGGCCAGGGGCCTCCTGCACCTTGGCAGCCCATCTGCAGCCTGCTTCCTGTCCTCGTGCGTGGGCTCTGCCGCCTGCCCACCCCTCCACTGCAGGCATGTGGAGATTGTGTCTTGGTCTTTACGGAGAGGTGCTCCCTTCTTGTGGTGGAGGCTGTTCCTCTGTGGGGCTGTTGCGGTGGCTTCAGCCTCTTCCCTGGTGTGGACATGTGGCTTGTTACGGTTGTGAGGGTGACAGATGAAGCTGCTCTGAGCGTTTATGTTTGAGTCTTTGGACAGGTGCTTTCTTTTCCCACGGGGACACTGGGGAGTGCCGTGGCGGAGTCTGCGCTGGGCGTTTAGCTCACTGCCTCTTTTCCAGGGTGAATTGTGCCGTTTCACACCGCCACCAGCCACGTGCGGGGCTCTGGCTGCTGCACGTGCTCCGGTACTGGTGTGGCCAGTGTCGGAGTCTGTGATGCTTTTTCACTGTGGCTCTCGTTCGCATTCCCCTAAGGACGAAACAAGCTGAGCGTCTTTTTGTTTGTTTATTGCATCACACGTCTTTGGTGTCAGTTCAAATCTTCCCCCTTTTTTTTGAAAATGGGGTTGTTTGTTTTCTTGGTGAACTTTCAGAGTTTTGAAAGAAATGCATTCTGGACACCGATCCTTTATGAGATATATGATTCATCCGGTTTCCTCTCAGCCTGGGCTTTTGGCTTCTCAGTCTCTTTACAGCTTCTTTCAAGGAGCAGAAGTCTCAAGGCCTTGGGTTACATCCGAACCAGTGTGATCCATGTTAAAGGAACCTTTCTGCAGAAAACACGGTATGGATGAATCTTTTTTTCTTTATATGAGCGGTGTGTCCACTTGCTCTGTGCCATGGTGCTGGAGAGACGTTTCCCCACAGAACTGGTTCTGGAAATAACAGTCCGTGTCAGTACTGGTCCACTCTGGCCTCTGAGGCTGCCCTCTTGACCTCATCGTCTCTAGGTGCCACCAACACACTGGATTGCAGTGGCTGAAGTCAGGTGGGGCGAGTTCCCCAACTTTGTTCTTTTTCAGGATTGTTTTATTTATTCTGGGTCCTTTGCAATTACTGCTGCATTTATGAATGCATTTTAGAATTTTGTCAGTGTTGGTATTAGGGTTCCCTCCAGGAACAGAACCAGTAGGAAAAAAATACATATATAAGAGGAGATTTATGTGACTGGCTCACACGATCTCAGGCTGGACAGTCCCACAGTGGCCGTCTGCAGGCTGGAGAGCAGGAAACCAGGAGCTGCTTTGCCCAAGAAGTGAGGGCCTTGAATCAAGAAGGACAAGTCCAGGGTTGAAGGCCTGGAAGCCCCTGGAGAGGGCGTGAGTCCACATGAAGGGGGCTGGAGGTGCCCGCCAAGCAGAGCTGTGCTCATGGGTGCTGGTGGCTGCCTTCGTCCTCTGCTGTGAGCAGCGGGTCCCTGGCCTCTTGGATGGTGCTGCCTGCACTCAGGGCAGATCTCCCTGCTCAGTGTGTCCCCCCACATGTCCCTGGTGCCTGGAAACACCCTCACAGACACAGCAGAGTGTGCTCTGCCAATTTCCTAGGCAATCGAGTTGACAATAAATATTGATCATCACGTTTCTATGTAAAACTGGAATTTTGATTAGAATTGCATTGGATCTTGGCATCTTAATAATATGGAGTCTCCTGACCCAAGAGGATGGACTATCTCTCTATTTGTAGGGGTCTTAATGTTTCTTCGCAGTACTTTGCTGTAACTTTGAGTCTGTGTCTCCTGTTTATTTATTGCTAAGTATTTCATATTTTCCTGCTGTTGTAAATGGTTCTGTTTTTAAGGTCCAATTTCACACTGTTTGCTGCTGGATCTGAAACACAGCTGACTTTGCTCTGTGTCCTGCTGCCTGGCCACACTCCCTGTGCAGGAATTCTGGTGGATTCTCTAACTCTGGAGGTGGTGTTACTCGTGAGTGTGGACGCCTTCCATTGTCTTCCCATTCTTTTCCTGCCTCTGGCTTCTGGGAGGTGCTCCTCCAGGGTCTCTCCCACACCGGGTGCCGCTGGGTGTGCAGGACTTCCGGCTCCGACTGCTCTTCACCAGGCTCGCTCTCGGGCGTTTTGCGTTGGCATCCTTGTGGGTTGATGGGACATTCCCTTTTGAACAAAGGCAAGTCTTGCTGACCATTTGCTGTGAAAGCAGTGGACTCTGGGGCTCAAGGATTCCCCCGGGACACCCAAGTGTGGGCAGGCGTCCATGGGCCCCTCCGTGCAGCGTGGGATTTGAGGGCCAGGGGATCTGCATGGGCTCATTTCCTCTGCTGTACCTTTGCTAGACACCCTGGGCCTCTGTCTGACCAAGGAGTCTCCTCTTTTCTGCTAGCATTTATGCAACTGGACAGGCTAACGTACTGGCTTACCAGTGAGGTCAGGTCAAATCTCAGAGCTGGGCAGTTGCATGGGCCAAACCTCCGGGACAGTGCTGGAGTGGCCAGGCCAGGCCATTCTGGGCATTCCTGGCCCAGCTCTGACCTTCTGGGGAAAGCGCTCCTTCTCGTCCGTCACCTGCGATGCTGGCTCTTCTTCCTCTCCCTAGATTTTTGAGCGTTTATCAGGTCTTAGTGTTGAACTGTTTTTGTCTGTTGAGGTTATTCCGCCCTCCCTCCCTCCTTAGCTTGTTAAATTACTGAATTACGTTTACTGAGTCCCTCTCTGGCTCCTAGGATGAGCCCCACGTGGTTGTGTGTGCCTTTATCTGTGTTGCTGGATTCTGCTTGTTGAAGTTCTCTGCAGAGTCTTTCATGCCGATGGCTGTGAGAGCTGCTCTTGGTACTTCTCTCTATTTTGTGTTGTCTTTCGCCTGGCGGTTCTGCATGGACACAATCACAGACGCACAGCATGGACTGGGTAGTAGAGTTGGGCTCGTTCCTCCTTAGACACTACTTGCATTTACCAGGGAAAGCATCTGGGCCTCGAGGTGACATTGTCCCTGTGACAGCCTGTGATGTGGGAAGGTTTTTAACCTCACATTCTTGTTCTCTAGTAGATTCGTGGCAGATCCATTTACGTATCTTTCTGAACAAGTTTTGGTAGTTCGTACTTTTTTTTAATTTTAAATTTGTTTAATTAGTTATACATGACAGTAGAATGTACTTTACATAGTATATAATGGAGTATAATTTCTCAATTTTCTGACTATACATGATGTAGAATCATATTACTCAGTCTTGAAGAATGAAATTTGCTGGTAAGTGGATGGAGCTGGAGAATATAATGCTAAGTGAAATGAGCCAGTCCCCAAAATCCAAAAGCTGAAGGTTTTCTCTGATATGTGATAGTTTATATTTTTTAGGGATTCTATAAATTTCATGCAAATTGCAGAATTTATTAATATAAAGTTGCTCTTCATTTTCTATGGTTCCACCCCTGGGCCAGCAGCTCAGAGAGGGCTTATCCCTGACCTGGAGAATTTCAGCATTCCATGGATTAAAATACCAGTGGTGATTTTAAAACTACAGACAGCTCTGCAGAGCCCATCCCCGATGTCACCACCCACCCTCCCACATACTCGCACAAACACACGGCATCACACAGAACAGGTAGGGGCAGCTTGTCAGGGGACACACACAGCCTCACCCGGGACCGAGCGTCTCTGGGGCTTCGCCTTCGGTCAGCACACCTTGTGATTCTCTCAGTCCTGATCCTGGGAAGGAGTGCCCTGTGTGGCTGGAGTCTGCGATTGCATTCCGTGGGCTCTCATGTCAAGCCATAGGGTGGAGGTGTCTATCTGTGGCCGCCGCAGCCTCATCTTGGTTAGAGGCCCTACTGCCTTCTCTGCTGTGTAGGTTTTGTCACTGCTGTTCTGTCATTAGTCATGAGGGCTGGGAGGCTGCGGTCACGTGCTGGGACATGGGGCACGGGGCTGTGTGTGAAGGCTGTGGGTGAGTGAGCCACGAGTGGCCGAGCCCTAGTAGTGCCTCTGTCCCTCTCCTGTGGACAATGCGTAGGGACATTGTCGAGGGTACAGGCCTCGGTGTCTCAGCCACCTGGAGCCAGGTTCCGCCACGGGGCACTTGGCAGAGGCCAACTGCAGTCCAGTTTTGGAGTGGAGAGCTTTGGGCTGTGCCGCGGCAGCTGCGCCCACTCTGGGGCTTCCGTCCCACTGGAAGGTCGTTTGCAGGGTCCTGGACTAGGGACGGAGCCCTGACCATGGACTAGGGGCGGAGCCCTGACGCTGCTGGGATGTACAAGTCGGGTTCTTCTACCTTTAAGGCAAAGCTGAGCCAGGACTGGAAATTGGAGCCATGGCCAAGCCACGACAGCGTCCTGCCCTGGTTTTCATCTTGCGGACCTCTTTTCTGTGCTGTGGCTGTGGTGCCCAGGGCCCTGCACCCTGGGGGCACAGGTGCTCCTCCCGGGGCACACCTGCCCCGAGTGTTGTGCACCGGTGGCAGAGGCAGGGGCTGCGTCCTGCTGGACGCCGAGGAAGCAGCGTTCAGGCTTCCTCTCTCCCAGACTGGAAGCGGGGAGACCACGACTGACAGGAGCCCTTCTTGCTCAGGCGAGGCTGCACCGCAGATCCCGCCTCCATGGCCGCATGGCGAGTTTCCCTTGTGCAGAGGTGGCCGACAGGCATCCTGAGGGCCTTCATTTACCGTGGACCTGCAGACCTCCTTTCTGACCCACCTGTCACCGTTCCTCTTTCCTGTCACTCTAGTCAATTCTGTGCAATTAAGGGTGATTAGGTGTGAGATTAAGTGGAATTAGAATCAGCTAATCCCTGATTGCTGGCACCCAGACTCTGAACTGAATAGCTCCCTGGATGTGAAGCCCGGGAAGGACCCTGTGGTGATGAGTGCAGTCCCTTGGGCGGGAAACTGGGGTGGGCGGTCAAGCCCAGGACCAGGGGTCACCCCGTTATCTGGCTTTTGAGACACATCTGCTCAGCTATGTGCACACAGAACTTGCAGATCGAAGCTGCCTCAGGGTGCGTTGAGACCCGGGCAGGCCCAGCATCTAGCTGCTGAATGCGCTGGGTGCAGACCTCCACTTAGAGTAACCTTCGATGCCTTTTGGAGGTTGGGATAGTTCTTGGACCACCTTGTTCAAGACAAATGGGGATTTGCCTGAAGAATTTTAAAAGCTTTTCCTTTAATTTCTTGAGGCATATGTTGAAAATTAGGATTGAATAAAAAAAGAAAACTTTTTCCATACTGCTAACTGTCCAAAGATGAGGTTTAGTTGGCAAATTCCTTCAGGGATTTCTATGAGAAAGTCACAGTTCATGGACTCATATCCCTGCTGTCCTGCTCTTTGAGCTCATTCTTTTGATAAATGCCTGGTCTTGCTTGTCCTTTGAGCCTCTAAGTATGTTGAATGACTTAGATTACTATTATTTTCAATTTGGCTAATTTCAGCAAGTCTGAAGGGAATTCTGCAACTGCTTCGTTAATCCACTTGTTTAGTTACCCTATAGTTAGTGTCCCCAGTTATGCTTTGGATAGTTAACTAATAATAGGAAGTTAATGTCTAAAGAGGTTTTGATGCAGTGATAATGCACAAGATTGCAGGTTACATATTTTTTACAGTCAGGGTAATGGCATCTTTAAAAAAAGAAAGTGATCGAAAGTGACTTTTTTTTCTTCTTTCAGTTCTAGGGACGGAAGTCATGCTTGCTAGGCACAGCCGCACCCCGAGCTGCACCCCACCCCTGTATGTTGTCTTGAGACAGGATTGTGCTAGTTGCTCAGGCCAGCCTTGAATTTGCCATCCCCCTGCCTCTGCCTCCCGGGTTGTTGTTGGGATTGCTGGGGTGTTCAAAGTCCATTTTTGGTTTTTAAATGTGTCCATCTTCAGCCTGCTGTCCCTTCAGCCACCCGCCCTCTTTTCTTAGGTTGACCTCAGTTTTCTTATAGGACCAGCTATGTGGCCCTAGTCTCAACATTTTCTAGTTTTTGCTTAGCATTAAAACTAACACTGAAGATTTTTATTACACTGTTGCTTTAATATAATCCTTTCCAAGTATCTTCTTTTCTTGAAATTTCATAAGTGCTTGATTTTTCTTTTGCCTTTTTTCAGGCAGAAGGTTTTAAACATTTCATTTAAATATCTTGTAAGGTTACTTATTTTTAAAACATGTTAAGAAAAGGGCTGGGGCCATAGCTCTGTGATGAAGAATTTGCCTAGCATGCTTGAGGCCCTGGGTTTGATCTCCAGCACCACCCAAAAGTCAAATTTAAAGCATGTTAAGGAAAAAAACGTACCATCAGATTCTGCTCGGGTATGCATAGAAGGACACAGAGGTAACGAACTGAGGGTGCTTGTCAGGACAGATCTTGGTGGGGCCTGTGTGGCTCAGGCCAGGCCTGGAGTCGCTTGCCTCAGTTTCCAAGTTCCTGATGACTTTCCACCATCTGTTGAAGGGCATCTAGGTTCCATAGTTGAGCTATTGTGATTCGAGCTGTATAAATGCTGATGTGGCTGCATCACTGTAGCATGTTGATTTTAAGTCCTTTGGGTATAAACCGAGGAGTGGGATAGCTGGGTCCAATGGTGGGTCCATTCCACATTTCCTGAGGAGTCTCCACGCTGCTTTCCAGAGTGGCTGCAGCCCCACCAACAACATACGAGTGCTCTTTGAGTCTTAAGCCGGCTCTGAGGAGGTGCTTGCTAAAAGGCTGCTGCGTGTGGTTGTATTTCCACGTGACTGCTCGCTCTGTGGAACTTACAGCTAAGGGCAGGCTGTGGCGCGATTGCTGAGAGGTGTCCCTCCCGCTCTTGCAGATGGTCGTGGAAACTGAGAAGTGCAGCATCTCCATGAAGATGGGGTCTCCCGAGGACGTGAGTGACGTGCTGGCGCACATCGGCACCTGCTTGAGGAAGATATTCCCTGGCCTCTCTCCAGTGTGAGTCCCGGGAAGGGCAGGAGGGCGGGAACTTGCTGTTCCTCAGGGTGGCAATGCTGCTGCTCCCCCGGGCCTCCTCCTCTGAACGGTGGCAGGGAAGCTCACTCAAGCCCCTGGGGTTTCAGCCCGAGGGTTTCTAATGTTGCCTTATCAAAAAGCAGAGTGGTGCAGGGTCTGGTGGTCCTTTAACTTCTGCTCGTGAGACTAAAGCAGACCCCTTTTAAAAAGCTTTGTATTAGTGCATTATAGCTAAACTTACGATGGGCTCCTTCTGACAGAATGGCACGTTCGCGGCATAAGGTTTGCTCGGGTTCGGCCCCTGCACTCCCCTCTCACTGCTCCTCGCTCCCCATGCCCCATCCCTCTGCCCTGGTCTTCCTTCTATTTATTTATCCGTTTTTTTTTTTTTTTTTTTTTTTTTTGTGGTGCTGGGGATTGAACCCAGGGCCTTGTGCATGCAAGGCAAGCACTCTACCAACTGAGCTATCTCCCCAGCCCCTATTTATCCGTTTTTAAGTTGTGGTTTGTAGATGTGCATGGAGGTGGGACTCACTGGGGCCTGTGCACATGTGCAGGCAGGATCTGGCCAGTTTCGTCCCCGTTTCCCTTGGTCCCTCCCTCTCCTTGCGACCCCCTCCCCCTGCCGCACTGAGCTGGTCTTTGGTGGGCTCTCTTACTGAGCCAGCTTCAGAAACGTCTACGGGTGGCTCCAGATGTGTCCTGGGCGAATTCTCCCAGCTTTCACTGAAGGCGGGGCGGAGAGCTGTCTGTCAAGGTGTCAAGCAGAAGAGTGACCACGAGCCAAGCTCTTTATTAGTTTTTTCCAGTAAGAGGAAATCTCAACAAACAAACAACCAAAAAAAATTAAAAATGAAAAATTAGCACTTCTTTCATCCCCCTCAGTTTTCTGAATCACACAGTTGTGCTGTTAGTAAGTTTCACCTACATGCGCTCTTGCGTTTAGTCGGGCAGTTAAATCAGGACCGAGTGCTCAGGTGACAGGCTGTGGTGGGGTGTGGGTGGGGGGCCGGGATGGGGAGCCCGGGTGGGGCACTGGCTTGGGGCACCGACTTGACTCAGGTGAGAAGGTGGGAGACGCGGTGTGAGATCGCAGCCTCCTGGGGGGAGAGCTGTACAGGTTGGAACCCCTCCTGAGGGAGGCTGTGGGCATCACGTGGATGTGCGCAGCGTGGCGTGCGTCTGGGGGATTTCTGGGGATGGTTCCCCCAGGGATCCTCTGCCTACAGTGACCCACGGTACATGGGGAGGTCAAGCCCCGGAGCCCACCAGGGGCTGGCAGGAGGCTCAGTGGGTCGGAGGGCCCTTCGTCTCTCTGTCCTCAGGGGCGCTGCCTGTCTGCCTTCGTGGCTCAGCCCTGGGTCCTCTCAGTGACCGTCCTGGCCCGCTGTGGAGGGCACCGAGTGTCCCCAGCTCTGTGGGGTGGAGGGCAAGCCGGGCGGCCTCTCCCTGCTTCCTGCCTGGCTGGAAATCAGGTCTCGGGTCTCTTGGAGGCAAGTGCTGGCTGACCTCTGGTCCCAGCAGGCACGTGCCAGGGAGTGTCTCTGCCTGGCCATGGTGGGAAGAGGTGGAGGGAGCGAGAGGGGCCGGGCGGGGCTCAGAAGTGAAGCCTGCTGGGGATGTGGCACTCCATCCTCGAGCCCGCCAGGGCCCCTCGGGGAAGCAGGGTGCACAAACCACGTTTCAGCTGCGTGACTTGCACAGGCCTTCCCTCCGTTCCCTGCTTCGTCCCAACTGGGCACCGATGGGGCTGGGACACGGGCGAAGCTCTGCCTGCCCGGCAAGGCTGCCGCACCCTGACCCCAAGGGCCTGGAGGAAGACCTGGAGTCTCCGTCGGCTTTAAAACACAGCCTTTCCTGCTCAGTATTCTAGGGACTTGGGGGGCTTACCTGGTTAGTATTCCAGGAACTTGGGGGGCTTACCTGGTTGGTATTCTAGGAACTTGGGGGGCTTACCTGGTCAGTATTCTAGGAACTTGGGGGGCTTACCTGGTTAGTATTCTAGGAACTTGGGGAGCTTACCTGGTTGGTATTCTAGGAACTTGGGGGGCTTACCTGGTCAGTATTCTAGGAACTTGGGGGGCTTACCTGGTCAGTATTCTAGGAACTTGGGGGGCTTACCTGGTCAGTATTCTAGGAACTTGGGGGGCTTACCTGGTCAGTATTCTAGGAACTTGGGGGGGCTTGCCTGGTCAGTATTCTAGGAACTTGGGGGGCTTACCTGGTCAGTATTCTAGGAACTTGGGGGGCTTACCTGGTCAGTATTCTAGGAACTTGGGGGGGCTTGCCTGGTCAGTATTCTAGGAACTTGGGGGGCTTACCTGGTCAGTATTCTAGGAACTTGGGGGGCTTACCTGGTCAGTATTCTAGGAACTTGGGGGGCTTACCTGGTCAGTATTCTAGGAACTTGGGGGGGCTTGCCTGGTTAGTATTCTAGGAACTTGGGGGGCTTACCTGGTTAGTATTCTAGGAACTTGGGGGGCTTACCTGGTTAGTATTCTAGGAACTTGGGGGGCTTGCCTGGTCAGTATTCTAGGAACTTGGGGGAGCCTACCTGGTTGGTATTCTAGGAACTTGGGGGGCAGCCTGGTTAGTATTCTAGGAACTTGGGGGGCTTACCTGGTTAGTATTGTAGGAACTTGTGGGACGCTTACCTGGTTAGTATTCTAGGAACTTGGGGGGCTTGCCTGGTCAGCATTCTAGGAACTTGGGGGGCTTGCCTGGTCAGTATTCTAGGAACTTGGGGAGGCTTACCTGGTTAGTATTCTAGGAACTTAGGGGGCCCTTACCTGGTCAGTATTCTAGGAACTTGGAGGGGCTTACCTGGTTAGTATTCTAGGAACTTGGGGGGCTTGCCTGGTCAGTATTCTAGGAACTTGGGGGGTATACCTGGTCAGTATTCTAGGAACTTGGGGGACTTGCCTGGTCAGTATTATAGGAACTTGGGGGGGCTTGCCTGGTCAGTATTGTAGGAACTTGGGGGGCTTGCCTGGTCAGTATTGTAGGAACTTGGGGGACTTGCCTGGTCAGTATTGTAAGAACTTGGGGGCAGCTTGGTGTTGGTGTGAATGTCCCCATTATGTCTCACAGGAGATTTGGAGGATGGTGTTGTCATTCCTCTTGACCAGTGCAGCTCAGCTCTCGGGGCCCAGAGGTCCAGACTCCCGGCCCCTCGTCCAGCTGGCCTGGAGCACGCAGCTTGGCTGGCCGCGTGTCCAGCTCTGCACAGGCCCCTGCTCCTGAATGACTCCTTCACTGCAGTTAGGTGTCCTCTCGTGGTGACGTCTGCAGATTCGAGTTTCCCCAGCTTTGTGGTCGCCTTGGTGCTAGCTCAGCCACTGTGTGGTCCTGTTTGTTTATACATGTGGGGGTGTCTGCCGAGTGTCTGCTGCCTAGGAGGCAGGGTGCTAAGGGTTGGGGTAGAACGGTGAGCGTGGCTTCTGCCCACATGGAGCTGGGGCTTTTTCAGGGAGAAAAACTCCCAAAGAGCAAAATATGCGAATGAACCAGCTGTTGGTGTGAATAAGTGCAGTGAGAGAACCGGATGGGACTTATATGAAGAGTGAACTCGGTCTCCACAGTCCCTGGAGCCAGGGTGACGTGAACATGGAGTGGCAGAGAAGCCTGCATGTGAAAGTGGGCAGAGGGCATACTGTCCCCGGGGCCTCTGCTTCTTGGTTTCTTCTGCTTGGACTGGAGTTGGTGTCCTGGAGGTGCATTCGATTAGGGTACAGTGAGGCACATTGAGGTGCGGGATCAGGCTGGAAGCAGGCGCTGGCCGGTGGGTGTGTGTCTGGGGTGGACACTGACTTCGGTGGCGTGGCACAGAGGATCCCTTGTGATGTGTGGCGTGTGTCCCTGGAGATTTCATGAAAATCGTTTTGGTGCCGAGAGGATGGGCTGGGAGGGACAGGAGTGGACACAGAGGCTGACTTGGACACTGTGGTAATCAAGGCAGGGCAGGTGGCAGGGGCAAGGCGGGTCAGAGGTGGAGGTGAGAGAGCGCGGGGGACTGCCGTGGAGTGGAGGTGGGCACGGGCAGCCAGGCGGGGCAGAGCCGGGGCTCCCGGTCTGGTCAGCAGCCTGGTGGCCAGTGCTGCCTTAGTGAGCTGCAGCCTGGGGAAGTGCAGGGCACGTGCGTGGGCAACAGTACCCCCAGCCATTTGGCCTTTGGCGTGTGGAGCTGGAGCCGTGGGCCGTGCAGGCAGCGCTGGGTGGGCTGGGAGCCCTGTGAGGCTGGGCGGGAGGGTCTGGCCCTGGAGGGGGTGTCCTGGAGGCAGGGTGTCCGTGTGGTCATCCAGAGACAGGGACCTGGAAGAGACGGTGTGCTGGCACTGAGCCCAGCGTTCAGCGAGGAGCGAAGGAGGAAAAGCTGCCTTGGCGCCGGCAAGGATGGGCAGTGGAGGTGGGAGGCAGGACCGGGGCGTCCAGGACTGGAATCTGGAGGGGCCCCGAAGGAGAGAGCGACAGCTCTGTGGGAGACGCGGGGCCCAAGGCTGCGGGTGTGGACGGGCCCCGTGGTGGCACTGTGGAGGCTTGGGGGCCTCACTGGTAGGTCTAGGGATCCAGATGGGCAGTGGACTGCCCAGGTTGTGGAAGGGACCCAGGTGAGGGGGACATGATACCACAAGCGCCGTCTTGGTTGCTTTGAAGAGGAACTGACAGGTGGGCAGTGGCCCCAGGACGCCGAGCCACCACAGGGGGTTGTTGGAGTGGAGAAGGGGAGACCAGGCGCCCGGCCACAGTGAGCAGTGGTTAGCGAGGCATCGTCACTGGGCCTGCGTGGTGAGTAGGTCAGTGCCCTGCGAAGGGGACGCACAGAGCCCGCCTGTGCCCGTCTCACCTGAGAGGGCCGGTGGTTCAGAGTCCACCTGTGCTCCCCTCACATGAGACAGTGAAGGGCGCGGAGCCCACTTGTGCCCGCCTCACCTGGAGCAGTGAGGGGCGCAGAGCCCGCCTGTGCCCACCTCTCCTGAGAGGATGAGGGGTGCAGAGCCCACCTGTGCCCACCTCTCCTGAGAGGATGAGGGGTGCAGAGCCCACCTGTGCCCACCTCTCCTGAGGCCACCTTCACCCTCTCGCCCTGGGCACGCAGCAGGCACTTGGCAGGTTGTGGATGAGCAGAGGCATCCCTGGTGCCACGTGCCTGGTACCTGTCGGGCCATAGGACGTGGGGCACATGGAGCGAGAAGCGTGTGTCCGCTCTGCCTCTGAACGGGGGCCCTGGAGGGAGGTAAGTGAAGGAGGGAGGCTGCGGTGCCGGGCACCGTAGGGGCACATGGACGTGGAGGAGAAGGGGGCAAGGGCCTTGAAATGCAGGGCCCAGCGGAGGAGGTGAGGATGAGGTACTGGAGGGGTCCTCCAGCTGGCCCTCTCCTGCACGGGCAGCGGCACCGCCAGGCTGGGTACCCAGGGCCACCGTGGGTGCTCTTCCTCGGGAGTGGCTGGGGGGTGCCACAGGAGGGCCCAGGGCAGAGGGACCGTGGGCACTGGTGACTGCAGAGAGCGGGCAGAGTGGTGACTGGACCTGTCCTGCCTCGTTCCTAGGGCACCGCATGTCAGAAGCGACAGGAGATGTCCCGCGTGTAAATGGCGCACAACTTGAAGATGGCACGTCCTGCTTCGAGCAGGCAGAGAGTGCCAGGCTGTGCTTGGGGCTCTGCCCTGGGGTCCCTCATCCCGTCCAATGCAGCACATCGCTGGGCCTTCAGGTCCCAGCCCTCGTCCCTTCCTTGCTGAGGTGCCAGGGAGAGATGGCAGGACAGGGATCAGTAACCAGCAGAACCGAGGGGCAGAGCTGCATCCTTACTTTTGGAGCGTAATCTAAGTTTGTGTATCAATGAAGCAATACTTGAATCGCTGGATTTACCCAAACGTGATTCTTAAAATAACATCCAGCGTCAAAATCAAATATATAGAAAATATAAAAAGAGCTAAAAAACATAATCAGCCCTCTTACAGTCAAGAGAATACTGCTAAAAAAAGAATGAAGAATTTCCTTTAAAGTTAATATTCATGAGTAGTTTTCTCCTCATCTCACCTCTGCGGATGTATATCAAGATGTTTATTTTTTCCACTCTCCCTCACAAAATGACTTATTTATCCTCATCAAATAGGCAAAGGTTATTTCAGAATGTAGAGAAGAGTTAAAGAATAAATTATGGGAAAATTCTGAATTAAATTTGAAAACCATCCCTGATCAGGCCATGGTTGCTCGGATTTTGGTGCATGGTCTCATCGTTCTGAGCGTGTCCATCGCTGGAGGCTGCCTCTTAGAGACAGCGTGGTTGGGTGACTGGGGAACCATTTACAGCCCAGCTACTGTTAATCTTTTTCACTAAGCTGACTCTTCACTGGGTCCCAAAGCTTTTTTTTTTTTTTTTTTTTTTTAATGTTATATCCTTAAGCTTTTTAATATCAAGGACCCTGACTGTTTTTCGAAAATGAAGCTAGATTGTTTTTAACACTAAATGAAGCCATTAGTGCAGGTTAGAATTAATTTGGAAACTGTTGATCAGAAGCTCCTGAGGCCTGCACAGATGAGTAAGTCTTCTAAAGGTTTGTACAAGGCTCTGCAGGTAAGCGAGGGGGAGGGGTGAGCCGGGCCCCCTCTGACTTCAGAGAGGAAGCCACAGTCACCCAGAGGCAAGAGGGGAACATTTGACTTCTGTTTGTTTTCTTCTTTCCTTGAGAGGAGGGCCTTCCTCTAGGTGAGAGGAGCTGTGGAAGGTTCTGTGGTTAGATGTGGAGGCAGTGCAACTGGAGGCTGGAGGCTGGGAGGGGGTGGGTGGCAGGTGCCGGGGCCACTGGCCTTCTTGACTTTGGGGACCTGCAGGCACTTCTGCAGGTTGAGCTCCAGCTGTTGAGAGCTTGAGGGAAAGCCTGAGGGGATGCCTAGGGAGCCAGTGAGGGCTTCGGAGCCTTGGACTAAATGAGGTCACAGTTATGGTGAGATTTACCTTTTGCAGCACCTGTTCTCACAGCAGCCTGTCCTCAGAGGTGCGGGACGCTAGCCCACGTGGTTGTGGGGGAGATCAGTGGTACCTGTGACAAATTTCTCTGCTAGGTGTGATTTTTAAAATTTCTTGGCGGTCAGTTGCCTTTGTGTGATTTTATCTCATGTTTGGTTAACTGGTTTGTATCCTCGAGCTGGTGGGAGAGGAGCCAGCGTGATTTTTTTTCTTGTTTGGCATGCTTGACTAGTCCTCCGTGCGAGACCCCGACAGTCGGCAGAGTGTTGGTGTTGGTCTGTTGGAACAATGTTTCTTTACTGCCGCAACAGAAATGGCATCACAGATCCCTTCACGAAGCTGAAAGTCGACTGAAGCCTGAGACCGTGGTCGCGCTGCGGTGGCCTGATGGGCGTGGGTGGAGACGGCCTCCTGCCTGCAGCCCTGGCTTCCCCTCTGTGCGGAGGGAGCCACTGGGTCCTCAGGGCCGTGCTGGGTGGGGGCGGTCGCTTCCTGCCCAGAAAGAAGGCTGGGACTGAGGTTGCAGTCAGTTGCTCTAAGAGGGCCAAGGTAATGAAGGGATCCTGCAGGGCAACGGCTTCTCATGGGATTTGCATGCAGAGCTGATCTCCTTACTAGTTTATGATTTTTTGCGATGTGTGACTGTTTTCTGAGTCTTGTGTAAATTAAATGCATGGAATGCAAATGTTGCTGATTCAGCCCTATTGCAGCCTGCGGGACAGGGAGAGGCCTCTTCTGTTCCTGGGGTTTGGGTTTACCACCCATTCTTACAGCAGCAACTTCACCTGTCTGTCTGACACTCGTCCCTGTGTGTGTGAGCCGCCGCGTACACCCATGAGCTCCTGGCTGGCATTTAGCCTCAGGCAGAGAACAATGTGTGCAGGGTGATTTTCTTCTCACTGGCTTCTGAGCCTGGGGTTAGAACACGCTCCAGCTCGTTCCCAGCTGCTTAGTTCTCAACTGTGGTGCATATAAATGCATGTGTTCCATGGGACTCTACTCCTGAAATCTCAGCAGAAATGGGTGCTGAGAACAGTTGAAAAGCGGGCAGCTTGGACTCACCAGGCAGAGGGCTCAGGGTGGTGCCCCCGTCCGCAGCAGCGGCCTCTGCCTGCCTCTCCTGCTGATCTCCCTTTACCCCAACGTGAGGGCCAGTGTTGCTTTGGAAGTAAAACTGAAGTTTCGTTTTCCAGATGGACGTGTCTGATTTTTCCCTGTAACCCGGGACTCCCACTGTCTCAGTCTGTTTTCTGTTGCTGTCACAAAACACTGTACTTTATAAAGAAAAGAGGTTCATTTACCTCGCAGTTTCGGAGGCTGAAAGTCCACTGTTGCACACCCTCACCCGTTTGGCCTCCAGTGGGAACCCTGGCTGTGTCACAACATGACCGGGAGGGAAACAGCTTTGTGCAGAAGGGCCAGGTGTGGGGTGTGGCCTCACTTCGTAACAAGCCACCCGGGTGAGAACTAATTCACTCTGGAAAGCCTGCATTAATCCCCCAGTGGTTCCCCGTGACCTCACCGCCCTGCACTAGGCCCCCCTCTTAAGGGCCCAGCCACTCAGCACCACCACACTGGGGCTGAGCCCCCAGCATGTGAAGTTTGGGGTCATGGCTGTTCTCAGGCCCGCGGCTTCCCACTGAGACTTTGCAGGGCTCCGTCTTTGCCCTGTGTGGTGCTAGCAGCGTGAGCCCAGAGAGTCAGACAGAAGTCCCGTTTGGAGTGTCCAGCGTTCACTCAGTTCAGCAGCCCTGCCATTCCCACGCCCCACGCGCCAGGCCCTGGGCCGTCACAGATTGGCTCCCCCTACTGGTCAGCATTGGCTGGCCTTCTTGGAGGCTCTGCCTGCCCCAGGTGTGGGGACACTTTCACAGGCATCTCTTGGTCTCACAAAGCCCTGTGGGGTGAATGATTCTGTCAGCTCTATGATTGGGGACACCTTGGGGTGTAGGCTGCATTTCTAACCACTGCTCCATCCTGCCTCTGCCTGGGAGCCCAGAGGTGTGGGAGGAGCTGGATGCACCCAGCCCCAGCGGAGTCCTTGTCCAGGGGAAGAGAGTGAGAGGAACAGCCATCCGAATACGCAGGGATCAGTTTCTTGGTGGACACTTGTCCAGGGTACTGTGGAAGGACTCAGGAGATCTGTTCTTGAGTCCTCTGACAGTGAGTAATTTGTTCTGCATATATATAACCAAATAATTCATTAAGCAGAATACACTATGATCTAACTCTTCCTGCAAACTCTCGCAGAATAAAACAACCTAGCAGCAGCATGAAGACCACTTACATTTTTCAAAGTTTAGTTTACAAAGGGAAGTTAAATAAATGAATGTAACATTAAGTTCCTATGAATTCCCACCTCTGAGATCAAGGACCAGGCATCAGAGCGGAAACCCTGCACTTACGAGAAGAAACTGTAGGTCCAGCTCCCCATCACGTCGGCCCAGGAACTGACTTTCTAGGAAGACTTGTAAAGAGCAAGAAGTAAACTCAAGACTCAGTGAATGGGATGGCATCAAGCTGAACACTTCACAGCAAGGACACTGTCAAGAGCAGGAAGAGGGAGCCTACAGAGTGGAGAAAGTCTTCGCCACCCGCACCTCAGACAGAGCACTAATCTCCAGAATTATAGTATAAAGAAAAGCACTCCACACCCACCTCCCCAAAAAGACCCCCAAACCAAATAACCCAATCAATACGTGGGCAAAGGAGCTGAACAGATGCATCTCAGAAGAAGAAATACGAATGGTCAACAAATATAAGAAAAAACATTCAATATTTCTAACAATTAGAGAAATGCATCTCACTCCAGGCAGATTGGTAATTATCAAGAATACAAATGATAACAAGTTTTGGTGAGGATGTGGGGAACAAAATACTCTCACACATTGTTGGTAGAATTGAAAATTAGTGCCACCACACTAGAAGGCAGTGTGGAGAATCCTCAAACAACTAGGAAACAGAACCATCATTTGACTCATACACCCACTCCCTGGTGTATATCCAAAAGATCTAAAATCAGCATGCTATAGTTATGTAGCCCCATCAATGTGTATACCAGCTTAATTCACAATAGCCAAGCTATGCAATTAACCTGGGTGCCCTTTAACAGATAAATGGATAAAGAACATGTGGTATATATACACAATGGAATATTATTCAGTCATAAAGAAGAATGAAATTATGGCATTTGCCAGTAAATGGATGGAGCTGGAGAATAACATGCTAAGTGAAATAAGCCAGTCCCCGAAAGCCAAAGGTTGAATGTTTTCTCTGATTTGTGGAAGTTAACCCTCAATAAGGTGAGAGAGTTGAGGGGAAGAATAGAAGTTCAGTAGATTAGACTATGGGTAATGGAGGTAATGGAGGGGGATAGAAAAAGGAAGGGTGGTGGAATGGACCTGAGGTATCTCCCTGTACATACGTGAAAACACCACTGTGAATCCCACCACCATGCACATCCACAAGAATGAGATCCTAACTAGAATAAGATATAGTCCACACTTGTATAATTATATCAAAGTGAATTCTGCTCTCATATGTAACTAAAAGAATCAATAAATAAAAACAAAATAAAAGTCCACTTTCTAGTACTCAAATAATGGAATTATATTTGTCACAGCTGAATTTATATCTACCTTTGCTTAAAAAAGAAAAGCATATTACAAAATCAGTTTCTGTATGCTATTCCAAAAACTTGATTTTGAAATCTATTGTTGATAATTTTGCAGGAGAATCATGAAAAAGGTCTCCATGGAGCCATCTGAGCGCCTGGCCAGTCTCCAGGCCCTGTGGGACAGCCAGTCGGTGGCAGAACAGGGCCCCTGTGGTGAGCATGGATTTTAAAACCAGGATGTAGCGGCTGGGTGGACATCCCAGCCAGGAAGTCAGTCTATTCCTGGTGTGCTACCGTAAAGGTACAATTAGCTTAAGGTGTAATTAGCACTGAGCAGACTTCAGTTAGGTGGACGGGAGTCCTGTACTTAAGCTGCATTGCATCCTGCTGCCTGCTTACTATAGAACAGGGAGGTCTGCTGTTTTCCCAAATGGATAGGATAATCAGCCTTGTCAACATCCGCCATACTTAAGCTTGTAAAATTTAATTTAAAAATCATTTTGCTGAAACCTGTCAACATCGCAACGCTTCTGTCTCACCTTCAGGTGGTTTTTCTCAGATGTACGCCTGTGTGTGTGACTGGCTTGGATTTTCATACCGGGAAGAAGTACAATGGGTAGGTACTTCTGTCTGTGTGCACACACCTGGAGAACAGTTTGATATTTGACTGGCTTCTTTCTCTTTTCTCACCATGCAATTTTTGCTTAAAAATCTTCTGTCCTTGAATTACATAAAAGTCTGCCTACGTAATTGTTTCTCTGAGTTTATCTTGCTTCTGGGTCGTCTACATGGATTAACAAAGTGACCAATTGGTATCTCATAGGATGTGGATACAATTTACTTGACACAAGACACCAGGGAATTGAATTTACAAGACTTCAGTCATCTTGACCACAGGTAAGCCCATTCTTTTTCTTTTTTTCCTATTTCTAAATTGATTTTCAGAGTGAGAGCTCTTTTTTGGCACTTAGGATTATATATGACCGCCAGAGAATCCTTTTCTAAGGAGACTCAGGAGAATCTGAGACCCTCTGGATTTTTCCATTCAAGTACTAGCTTCAGGTATGTTAGCCACCATGGATGGTTTGTGGAGGTGCATGTATGTATCCATACTGAACTCATGTTTAGGAAATTGCAGCATTTCACCATGGGACAGGTATGTAATTCCTGGTTCTTACACTAGCTTGCACAAGTTGATTTGATCTGTTCTGTATATTTTACCTCCTTATTCTTTGTGATTTCCAGGATGAAATTTGGTAGTAAAGTCCTAACAAAGGCCTTTGAGTTCACCACTTCTATATTAATTGGAGATTGCTTGTGTATCTGTGCATGTATTGGTGAAGATCCATTTGCCAATATCTGACTTGTGATTTGGATGGTAAATCTGTGAAACCCCTTACAAATTATTGGAGAGACTTTTTCAGGTTTTACCATTGTTGCTTGAACATATGGAGTTCCAGGGCTCCTGGTGTCCAGGCCCAGAGAAAATCTCCTTTGGTTCCCTTTCTCTCAGCGAAGGCAGACCTGTGCAGTTGGTTTTTGTCTAGCAAAGCCTCTTTGGCTGTCCTCCAGAACGCCTGCTGAGGTCACTCATCCTGCCCACGCCCTCTCTTCAGTCCTAATATCTGCTGCTTCCTTAGGTGGCCACAGGCAGCCCTGCGGGGATGAACCCCAGCACAATGAATCTTTTCTCTCTGTTGGCAATTGAGAAAAATTTGGGAGCCCAGCTGTACCTTTTTGGACATCGGAAATGTCACAGGGAATTGGTGTTGGTTGTGTTTCTTAGCACCAGCATCTTGTCTAGGAAAATATCATTTGAGATTAAATTTCCATCGGCCTATCAGGAAAGGCAGGATTGCAGAGGGCTCCCTGGAGCATCCAGCCCCGGGCGGGTGAAGAAGGTGTGTACTCTGTGGCTGTGCCTCCTCTGCACAGCCAGGTCTGTGGAGGACCAAGAAGTGGACTTGGCCATGGTAGTGTGAGGTCATGCTCCAGCCTCTGGGCCTCCAGGTTGATTTGCTTCCTTTCTTGGAACAGGCAGTTTCCTCCTGCTTAGAACTAGTCTCCTTCTTCCCATAGTAGGGACACTTCTTACATTTAGGCAAGATGTTTCCTGTAGAGCTCATAAAAAAGTGAACTGAGAGAGGAAAAGGGAAAATCTTTTACTCTGAAAGCATTTCCCACTAAGACAAGCATTGCCTGGGAAGAAGTTGGAAGCCAGGACTCCAGGGTCAGGTGTCGGTGCTTTCAAGGGGCCTCGCTGGGTTTGGTTTCGTAGCACTGTGTGTTGGTCATTAGAAAAGATGGTTCACTGCGTTGTGCGTAGCTTCAAAGGGGAACAGCGTTTGTCAGTTATCACCACTGACCTCTGAAAAAGTCTGAGTGCTGCCAAGTTCAGGCTCACAGTGGCAAATGCTGGTCTCCCCAAATTCTACATTCTGCTGGAAAGGTGTAGCTTCGCCTTTGGACATACCACAGCACTATCCATGACTGACCTAAGTGAGGAGTTTGCGCCTTCCATTTCAGAGCGAACCCCTGCGTGGGTATTGGGGCCCCCCAGGACTCCATGGGTGGCATGTGGGGTCATCTGGTGCACAGGAGAGGCAGGCTGCAGGTTAGCCTGCGGGGCTTGTCCTCGCTTTGTGTGTTGCGCCCTGGCCCTGAGGGTTCCACCCCGGGCGCAGGCTGTGCCCAGTGAGCTTCAGCGCTGAGCTTCCTGCTCACCCACCATGAGTAATTCGGTCATTTGTCAGCAAAGGGAAACTGTGTGTAAAGAAGCCACTGAGCATAGGTACCAGAGGTATACACGCGGTGTCTAAAATCCAGAAAGCTTGTCGCACCTTTGAGAGTTCCCTGCAGGTGCATTTCCTGACACCGCAGCTGGAGAATTTTCCATTTCTCTGAAAACATCGAATTCACAGTAAAATCGTCTACTTTTCTTGCTTGACTAAGGAGGTAGAAGGACTTTTCCTATCACTGAAATTCAAAAGTTGGAAAATGTTCTTTCCATTTTTTAATTACAGCAATCTAGTCATAGGTAATAGTCAGGTTCACGGTCACGAAGGCTGCACACCTGGAATACGATCGACCTCATTTCAGTCCCCGGCGCCCCTTCTCAAGCACCCGGATGTGAGGATGACAGTGGCCATCCTGTGAGTCTTTAGGAAAGCATGATTAGGAGCGGGGAAGAGCGTCCACTCGTTACTGTTTCTAGGTTTCAAAACTCTGTGTAAGTGTAGTCTTTCGATTTTCTGGTTTAGGTATCAGTGGACCAAAGAGAGGCATAGATTGGAAAAGGCTTAGCTACACATTTCTCCCGGTGGCTGGAGGCCTGTGAGCTGTTTAGAGTGTCATTATGCTGTGACTCCGGTGACAAGGAGTGATGGGGGCAGAGGTCATGGCGAGAGCTCACAGCTTTCAACGCATCGATTGCTCTTGTTCCGGGAAGGTTTTCAGAGGAGCTAATCTCATCAGTGCTCTGAAGACCCAGCGGCACGCATCACTGGGTTTGAACTTGGCTTCTGAGAGCCCTGCCTGCAGACTCGGGCCTTTGTGCTGTCACATTGCTTCTGCATCAAGGTGACACTCGTGAGCAAGATGCTATCAGGAAGGAGTTCCAAGGGTGGGGACGTCCAGCCTGTCCTCGGGGCACTGGTGGAATTCTTTCCTAAGCTCAGCTCCATTTCTTTATTCCTGCTCTTCTTGAAGAAGGAAGAGGTGGTGTCGGTGTGAGTCACGTGTGGACGGCATGGGCTTCTTTCCATTTCCTGGTTTCCCTAAAGGTCTGTATTAAGTGGCTACCAGTCTGGGCCAGATGAACCCGTGGGGAGGGTGGATGACATGCTGGGCATGTGGAGCCGCGGCAGAGCTTGTCTCTGAGGTATTTTTTCCTCCTTTGCTGGTCCCGTGTGAGTTGCACTGGGCCTAACGGTACAGTAGTGCAGGTGGGTGACTCACAGGGAGCACTGCGCTGTTAGGACTGAGCCGTCACGACCTTTTGACCTCCGAGGCCGTCTGGGCTGCTGCAGGCATCAGGACCTCGCCAGGGTGCGGCGGTCCAGCGTGAAGTTAATGGTGCTCAGGACGCGCCTGGGTAAACAGCCTGGCAGGAGGAGGAGCTAAGTCGAGACATTCTTAGCCCTTTCTTAGCTCTCCAACTTCGGTTTTCAAACTAGATACCATGGGGACACGGGCGACTAAATCTGCTCGGAAAGACTTGCCAGACGGACGTGCCTGCCAGGTGGTGCCGCGTGGCTCGGGTTCAGCAGCCTTGCCCTGAGACGGCGGTGCCTTTGTGCACGCGTGAAGAGCGCAGGGCTTTGCGCTCGGCTGGGGGCCTCCTTGGATTTGCTGGGGTCTTTCCTCCTCGGGCTGTGGGAACGCTGAGAACAGTCAGGACGCCGCTCCCTGGCTGGCGCTCCCTGTGTTCGTGCTTTGCCCACGTGTGGACCGCAGCCTGCTGGGCCTCCCTCCGTTACTCTTGTTCTTTAACCCTTTCCTGGTGTAGGTCACACTCTTCAAAAGTCACAATCTTCGTAAAATTCCAGAAGATGGCAGGCCAGGAAAAGGGAGTTTGGGGAATATGGCCTGCAGCTAGTCACTGGACAAGGAAGCTCCTCTGAGGTCCTGGACACCCGAGGCCAAGGTCAGAACTGCTGGGTCAGCAGCATGTCCAGAATCCATAGTGCTCCGGGGCTGAGGCGCGCTGGAGCCTGCATCTCCTGACAGCCTCCTTGACTTTGTGTTTTAACTTTTTTAATGGTTCCCAAATGTTAGTAGTTTATTTTTTTTAATGAAAAAGCGTTTTAATAACCAAGGTCTTGCTGCGTTGCTCAGGTTGGCCCTAGGCTGCTGGGTTCAACCAGTCCTCCTTTCCCAGACTCCCAAACAGCTGGAACTATAGGCAAGTGTCACCATGCTTGACCTACCAGTTTATTTTTGATGTTTAAAATGACAGAGTACAATTGCTTTGAGATGTCACTTCAGAATACATATTAGTATTGGCTTTGAAATCAGCAAATGAATGGTTAAATGTGATGAGAAGGGTTTTCAAGTCTTTGATCTGAAAACCTGCAGATTAAACGATCCTGGGTTCCTGGTAGAGGAGGTGAAGACTTTTGATGTAAGGAAGGCAGCTTAGTGGGCAGGAGGTGACAGCACAGGGTCAAGGCAGAGGGCTCGGGAGTCACACTGGCCGGGTCTGAATCCTGGCCCTGCCTGCACGCACGCCCCTGTGGCCCACGCAGACGACCTCAGCTCTGTGCCTGGGAGCCTTCCTGGCTCAGTGGCATTCAGGTCTCCTCCTGGGGTCCTTGTGAAGACCAGGTGGATCACGACATTCAGAGCACTTTTATCAGCTGTATTTGTGGCTCAGAAAGTGTTTGAAGAAATTCCAGCTATTTTCATATCCCGAAAGGCTTGCCCTCTTTTTAAATGACCAGCTGTATAAAGTGAAGAGTTTTCTTACTTGAAAGAAAAAGAATTTAAGTCACAGAATTCTTGCATTACAGACTTTTGACTTGCCAGGGAAGGTTCCTGGTCCTCCCGATGCTCTCATCTCGTTGCTTCTGTGGCGACTTGTCTTTCTAGAGAGATGTAAGAGAAGCACTCGGTTCTTAGAGAGTTAAGGGGAGGGTCGGCTTATTCAGATGTGTCCACTGGGGTGAGGAATGAGGATTCCACCCTTCGTTAGAAACCCAGCCAGAATGGATCAAACAAAAACTGCAGAATGAATTTTTATCCAGAAAAAGGTTGGAGAGCAGGTGTTCATGGCCTCGTCTCTCTTCAGTGTTAAGGAATGAGGATCCTGTGGGGCCCTAGGAGACTGTCTCCCTCAGGTTCAGAATCTCGAAACTCCTTTGCTCCCGTGTGAAGGAGGGTGGGAGTGACCGGGCCAGCAGGGAGTGCTGGGTGGGAGCTGGCGGGACTCCAGAGGCTTCCCTGGGTGGTCACTTACCGGCTCCGCTCCTCAGAGCCAAGGCTGCCCCCAGGGAAGGGCCCCCAGCATGGTGGGACTCGCGGCAGATGTCGAGGGCTGGCAGACAGCAGGGGTACCGCTTTCCTCCACGGGAGAATGGGCCGCAGTGAGCTCCCTGCGTGCGGAGGCCTTTCTTCATGATCCAGCGCGATCGAGGCAGGACCTAGGGCGAGCACGAGGGGGAAGGAGAGGTCCTGACGGGCGGCAGCCGCACCAGGGCATCTGGGTCCTCCTTGGCAGGGAGGTGGGCCCCACGCAGCCCCCTGAACTGTTGGTCCAGACTCTGCTCACCTGTCACTGTGCCAGGAAGGCCGCAGAGCAGGCAGCTTTGGAGAGGAGCTCGCCGGTGCTGTCTGGCACGCTGGGATATCTTCTGTTCCAGTGGGACCACGTCAGACCCTTTCCTGGATGCCGTGTGTCCTTTGCGAGGCCCAGTGTCTGACGCCTGGTCTCCAGGCTCGCTCTGCCTGCCCCGGGCTGGTGTTGAGTGTCCCGAGTCCTCGGTGGAGACCTTGACTTTCCGTGGTGTTGTGAAGTACTTCCTGCACACTTGGTCGCCTCCGATGCGAGGCTCTCCGTCCCTGCACGTTCCAACCCCGGGGAGAGGCGGTCGGCGCCTGAGGTCCTGCGTGGTGGTGCGTGTCACTTGTGTTTCTGGCTTGAAGTCTGATGCGGGAGCATTCTGCCGTCTCTCCATTCTGTTGTCCATCTCACGCTTGGGTCAGCTGTTGTCTGCACGAACGACGCCAGTAGGCCATCTCTTAGGGTCTCTTCAGACAGACCTGTGAGCTGGGCAGCAGGACACTAGTTACTGTAGGTTCAACCACGTGTCCCCGTGTGGGTGAAGAAATGGGCTGTGGCCTCCCCTTAGGAGGTGCATTCACAGCCGTTCCCTCCCGCTCCCCGCCCCCTCCCTGTGTGATAGGGTCCTCGTGACCACGGTGTTTCTCTAGAGTTTTACCGTGGAAGGCCACACTCGGGTCGGAACGGATCAGCCCTGTAGAGCACTCTGGGGGTCTCCGCTCCTGCCTTCCTCTTGTTCCAGCCCCTTCACCTGCCTCCAGCCTTGGCCTCTCCCACTCAGGCAGGTGGGGGTGCTGTCCTTTGGGAGGCGGGTCCGCCTGACCGTCTTCACAGCTAGGTGGCCGGTTCCTGCTGGCGGGAGCTGGCGTGGCCGTGGTACCCTCAACTGAACGTCACTTGGTGTCACCCAGGACACTGCTGCATCCAGTTTCTGGCGGGCATGAATCTATCCTCGATGAGCGTGAGCACTTGGACTTTTGCGCAGCGTGGATTGTCGCTTCTCTCCCGAAACGCCCGGCCCTGGGCTTGCTGGGCCCTGCGGCGTGCTGGCCCTGGACTTGGGGAGGCGCTGTCCCGTCTGCAGTCTGTGTGAGAGCGCAGGCTGCTCCCCACCCTCCTCAGCCTTTGCTTTTGTCAGGTTTTTGCTTCAGTTTTTAATTTTAGTCATTCAGTGGGTATGCAGTGGTGTCTTATTTTGTTATTTTTTAACATTTATTTTTCAATACGGGGGATTGAATCCAGAAACCCTTTAACAATTGAGCCATATCCCGTCTCTTTCACTTTTAATTTTCAGACAGGCCCTTGCTAAGTTGCTGAGGCTGGCCTCCAGCTTGCAACCCTCCTGCCTCAGCCTCCTGAGTCTCTGGGATGATAGGCGTGTGCCACTGCACCCAACTCATTTTGGTTTTGGTTTTGAATTGTGTTATCCTAGTGCTGGTAATTCTGGGAGTCTTCTAATGTGCTTATTTGCTATATGTTATTTGGCAAAATGTTCGTATCTTTTGCCCATTTTTTAAAAAATTGGAGTGATTGTTTCTTATTGTTGAGTCTTGAGAATACCTTGTGTATACTGGGGATAACTCTTTCTCAGAGCTTGGTTTGTCTTCCTCCTCTTAATAGCATCTTTTGCAGAACTAGTTTTTCATTTTGATAAAGTCTAATTGACTTTTTTTCCCACTTATGGACAATGCTTTAGATACCAGCTCTAAACTCGGACTGTGTCATGCTTTGCTCTGCGTCCTGACTCTTCTGCCTGAAGTCTGCCTCACGTCACTTGTCACCTCCAGGGCTCAGGGGACATGCCTGCTCGTGCCTTGCTTGTTCCCTCCCTCAGGACGCGTCCTGGGAACCGTGCTCGTGTGGTGATTTGGCCTCTGGGTTTAGGTCCTCTTTCTGTCTCTTTGACCTTGTCTCACGTGCGTCTCTAGACACCTGTCCCTTTTTCTGTGAAGCCTAAGTGATAGTGCCTCCTCATGGTGTTTGGGGGTGTGAGTGGGTGATGTGCAGAGCCGGGGCCCCTGTGCCCACAGCAGCTCCTCCCACCTTCCGCCTTAGTGTCTGCCTCAGGGAAAACCTGAGTGTCTGCTACTTGCTGCTTGCTTGCTGAGGATGGAGTGGAGGAGCCTCGCTGAAGCCACATAACGAAAATAGACACTTGGTTTTCCAAGAATTTACAGTCCGCGGTGCCCGGAGCCAGGCACGTGAGGGACAGATGCACGGGACAGAACGAGCCGGATGCTGGATGCAGATGACACTGGGCTGGGGGACTGGGAGGGCGTGGGGTCCATGCTGAGCACAGCAGTGCTGGGGTCTGCGGCTGGGGTGGCGCATGTGGAGTCCGTGAGTTGGGCCTGGTCGCCTTCTGCCTGACTTGAGAAGAGGGACATGCCCTGGGGCTGCGGCCGGGAAGGGCAGCTCTCGTGAAGGGGCCTCCTCCCAGGTGGAGGGCTTCAGATGACTCCATCTGGGCCGCGTGGAGGGAGTGCGCACCAGGGGCCGCGAGCTGCTGGTGGTCGCGGGGGTCACTCTGCACTGAGGGTCCGTGGCTGCCGCGGCTGCCAGGACGGGCCTGTCTTTGCCGGGGTGCCAGCTCCCCCCAACGAGGGAGGAACTTGAAGGCGAGAGAATTGAAGAAGGAGGGGACCACGGAAGGGGGACTGAGAGTGCAGAGCTACCGTGATTTCCTTCGGAACAAGGAAGTGCTCCAAATGCGCGCTCCTCCACCTCATCTCCTCTAGTGGGACTCGTCCCTGGAGGCGGTTCACGTCAGCTTCGGGAGTTGTGCGTGCATCCTAAGGAGGATGTTGGGAGAATCTGATTGTTGTCTAGGGGTCAAGGAGGGTGGCTGAACGTCCAGTCTGCCATGGCGGGAATTTACCGTAGAGGGGTGTGGAGGACTCGCGGCCTGGCCAGCCCGGCTGTTCTGCAAGGGCGCTTCATGCACTGCGTTCCTTCTGCTTCCAGGGACCTCATACCCATCGTTGCTGCCCTGGAGTACAACCAGTGGTTCACCAAGCTGTCCTCGAAGGATCTAAGACTGGTGAGTAATCGAACATGCGGAGAACGTTGCTTGACTTGGTTGGGTTTCAAAAGCCTGGTAGTTGTTTAAAATGAATTTTTATCTCCTGTATTTAGTAAAGTGTATACATTTTATTTATTGAGGAGATATTTTCCTGTAAGTGATTCACATACCTTTTTGTAAAATTTATAATGGAGATGCTTCAGGGAAGTCCTTCCTCATGTTTTTAGCTGCTTTTTACAATTTTAGAAGATGAACAGAAGGAGTGTAGCATTCAGTACGCACTCATTCAGTCTGCAAAAACTATTGACATTCCATTGGCACAGCTGCAAAGAGCAAATCTGATGTTCCTGTTCTGTATTTCATCTTCATAAAGTCACCCTTCCAGAGTATTTCAGGAAATGTGAACAGGTAGTTGGTCTGGTTGAGTTATAATAGCTGGCATTAATTTTTAGATGCCTTTTTGGGCAAATTTATATGTAAGCAGCATGAAATTGTAGTGAAATCTTGTTAGTTTTCACAAAAGGTGGGAAGATAAATATTTGGTCTTTCTTCCAGTGGAAATAGGATGCTTGGTTGGGAATTTTGCATGTTTAGCTTTATGGACAGATGCTTACCTACCAGGTGGCTTTCTGATGCCTCAGTTTACGATGAGAAATAATTTAGATATTGTTTTATTTCAGGATCTCACTTCAATGCCTCCAGCTTTGGGAGGCCATAGAATCTGGAGGTTTAAGATTTTCATAATGAAAAGACAGGTTTTGAATTGAGATGTGGATCCATGAAGTAGAGGGTGGAGATTGGCTACTGGGTGGGCTACTTCATTCTCTGAATTTACCAGGCTTGGGGCCAGTGTGAGTCTTTCAGCTGAACCCACTTGGGGCCCTGGGAGCCCACATAGTTTAGGACAAGAGCATGATCTGGAGTCAGAACCCAAGTCTCGGTTTACCCTTTCCGCCGGCCTGTGTGACCCTGGGTAAGTTCATGTTGCCTGGCCTTGGATCCCGGCTTCCTGCTGGCCTGTTCCTGTGAGCTGTTCCTGTGCGTCTTGGCCATCTTGTCCTGTGCTCACCAGAGGGTACGGCGCATGGCTGCTACTTGGTAAAAACTGGGTTAATGAATAGAGAATAAGTTCAGTGAAGCCATGGCTGAGCGAATACAGCCACGGAGCTAACTGGCAGGTGTAGAACTTCACCACAGTCCTGAGGGGTTACAGCGTCTCACAACTCGACCATTGTTCTTACTGTCACGCTTGCCCTAGCAAAGAGGCTGAGAAACGAGCTCAGTGGGAGTGGGGATTGTGGGCATCGTCCCGCTCAGGCCGAGGAGGGGCCAGCGAGCCCTCAGGGAGCAGGAGTAGCTGCCAGAGGAGCCTGGTTGCTGGGAGGGTGCACACCCAGGGCTGAACCAGAGGGCCTTGCAGGAGGGAGGGGGCACCTGGCGGAGTGAGATGAGCGCAGGGGTTGCGGGATCAGGAAGAACAGGTCAGTAAATTCGGTTGCTCATGACCCAAGAGAGTTCCAAAGAGACTGTACCACCTCCTACTTAGGGAAACTGTCCCAGCTTAGTGGTACAGAAAGGTGCAGGACCTTGTCGCCAGCACCCCAGCCTCTCAGCTGCCTCAGTGTGAAGTGCAGAAAATGCGCCCCTGGTCGGTTAATGCTCTGTGCTTTCCTGGGCGACCTGGGATGGAAGGAGGCAGAGCCCTGGGATGGGAGGCTGCTCCTACTGCTCTCCTGGGAGCTGAGATTTAAACAGAAACCAACACAGGCACGTATTTTCAACTTTTGATATTTTAAAATGAACAGTGATCTTTGTGGATATCACTGTTCAAGTCTTCAAAAGCAAAGCAAAGCAAATTCCTTATGTTTTCACCCAAAGATAAAAGGAAGGGGTGCTTTGTTCTTCAGTGGCATTATGGTGGGCAATCCCAGAGCACTTTTTAACGTGGAATTTATTTGAAGGAAGGGACAATACGAAGAACTACAGTTGTTTTTTTTTTGGATTTTTTTTTAAAACAAAAAATGCATGAAAAAAATAAGTGGTTTTCTCTTAAGTTGCACGAGCTACCTGGATCGTTAGGATATAATACAAGGGTTTCTGTGCTAAGGTACTACATGAAAAATGTGAATTAAATACTCAGTGATGGTCTTAGGAAGCAAATCAGCAGCCACTAATCCGCATCTGAGTAGAGGATCTGAGAGAATTCAAAGGTGCAGCGAGCGCGGTGCCTCTGTCCACCCTTCCCGAGTTGCTAATCACCACCTAGCTCCCCTTTTGCAGTTTAATAGCTCGGCTAGTCACTGCGTCTTTTCGAAAGTCTCTTACAGATGACGCGACTGTGACCCGTGATGTGTGGTCCTTTTGGCTCTAAACTCCCACGCTTATTATTCTGTTCTATTTCGTGTCTGGCTTTACATTGATTCCAGTTTTTGTCCTGTGCGTCTGCTTTTTAATTAAACGCAAGCGCTTAGCTGCTGGATGTATTTATCTTTTAATACTTTTTCTGAGCCAGGAGACGTCTGAAAGACGTGGTCACGTTCTGCTTGGTGCGAGGTGTGCGCGCACGGCTCTGGAACACTTCCCCTCCGGTCCTCACTGTAGAAAACCAGGTTTTCACGTAGCTGTAGAAGGGAGCAGGATGAGTGTGGTCACTGATGACCCGCCACACCCGCCCCTTCTGGTGTCTTAAGCGGGGATTGGACACACTCTCCGACACCCTCTGTAGTGAACCTTTATCACTGTTTATGAAGTAGAAATCTCCAAAGCCTGGCTTTGGTAAATCACTCTTCCCGATGCTCACGAGGCAGCCCAGAAGAGGCAGGGATCCCCTGGAACGCTTCCAGAAGGAGGATCCCTGCCGGTGCCTGGCCTGGGTAACCCCTTTCTGCCAGGACAGTGCAGATAGCCAGCTGCCTTAGGTGTGCCTTGTGGGAGACCCGGTCAGCGGGTTGGCCCATCTAGAAAGCACCACTGTTGGCATGATGCACATGGCGGCCGTCAGGTCCGCTGGAATCAAGTGGTCTCTTCAGCCTCTGTCCATCAGGAAGCCCAGGGATGGTGGGAAAGTGAGGCTGCAGGCAGAATGTTAGCGTGAGAGCATAGAGGCCGGGACCTGGGTCTCCGGGTGGGCTTGACGGGAATGCGTGGCACACACCTCTTCAGACTTGGTCCCAGTGTGGCCCATCCAGCGAGGTATTCGCGACGGGTGCCTCGAAGGACTGCAGTATTTTATGAGATAGTTCAAGGCAGAAAGGGCTTCAATTGCCACGTGCCAGGGCTGGACGGTGGACCTTCTCCTCTGTCAATGCACGCAGGATTGAAGTAGGCCAAGGTTGTCACGAGCTTTTACAGAAGGCTTCCATATTTAGAAAAATGACTTTTCCATATTTAAGCAACGAAAGTTAAGTGCTACCTTTAGTTTTGGAATGAGGCAGAATAAATAAATATAAAACAAATATGTAAAAATTGAAAAGAAAAAATTATGCACAAGTCTCTCCCTGTGGTCTGTTTTCAGTGTTCACAGTTCCCTCAGGATAGTGTTGCATATAGTCCTCATTTTAATTGTAATCTTGTATTTGTGTACTTTCTGGGTGCTGGGGATTGAACCCAGAGGCGCTTAACCTCTGAGCCACATCCCCAGCCCTTTTAATATTTTATTTAGAGACAGGGTCTCCCAGAGCTGTTTAGGGGCTTGCTAAGTTGCTGAGGCTGGATTTGAACTCGTGATCCTCCCTCCTCACCTCCCTCCTCAGCCTCCCGAGTGCTGGGATGCAGGAGTCACCACCTCCATGGGCTTGCCTGTGATCTGCTTCATTCCAGTTGTGTTTTCCTCTAGTGTCATGTCCTAACCACTTCATCTACTTTCACAGGTATAATTATTATATAGATATGAAATGTTTTAAAAGCACATGGACGTTGCGGCAGACGTTTGTCTGACTCTCCCTGTCACTAGGCATGTGCCCTCGCCCCAGTTTAGAGAGCACTGGTAGTAGCATCGTGATACTGGCTCCCATGTGCCTATTGAGCCTCCCTGTTAAAATACGTGGCATCTCTGCCCTAAGCTTTCTTCCCCACAAAAAGGGAATAGCCGTCCTCAGCCAAGGATTCTTCATGAAACGCACCTGAAGGGCTCAGCTCAGGCTGGCCGTGGGAGCGCTCCCCGACACGTCACTGTCCCCTGGCCAGTCAGGACCTTCAGCTCTCTGCTTGTACCTCAGCTTCTTTGGGAGGTCCTTTGGGTGTTCCCAGGCTTGGGCGAGATGGGCCTAAGGGTTCTCTTACCACTACCAAAGTGGCCTCTTTAGTATTTAATCCTGCAGTTTCTTTGTCTTCGCCTTTTGGGCTGCTTATAACAAAATATCACGTCAGGGCAGCTTATAGACAGTGGAAGTTAGTTCACAGTTCTGGAGTCTGGGGCATCTGTAATGAAGGCACTGGAGGCTTCAGTGTCCAGTGGGGCCTGCCTTCTGGCTGGTGGTGGCTGCTTCTAGCTGTGTCGAACATGTGGAAGGGGCAAGGCGGCTCCCTGGGTCCTCTTCCCAGGGCTGTGATCCTGTTCATGAGGGCTGCACCCTCATGACTAGTCACCTCCCAAAGCCCGACCTGCTGCCATATGATGACTGCATTTCAACAAAGGAGTGGGGCTGTGTCAGCGCACTCTGACCACGCGTCCAACACAGCAGTGAGGATGTGTCAACACACACCAATCGTGTTCATCAGGAGAGGGGGTGTGTCAACACGCTGACCACGTGTCCAATGTAGGAGTGAGGATGTGTCAACACACACCAGTCATGTGTTCATCAGGAGAGGGGGGTGTGTCAACACTCTGACCACGCATCCAACACAGGAGTGAGGATGTGTCAACACACACCGATGACGTCTTCATCAGGAGAGGGGATGTGTCAGCACACACTGACCATGTGACCAACATAGGAGTGAGGATGTGTCAACACACTGGCCATGTGTTCATCAGGAGAGAGGCTGTGTCAGCACACATTGACTACATGTCCAACACAGGAGCGGGAGTGTGTCAACACACACTGCCATGCGTTCCTGTTGGTCTCACCCCCGTGAGGGTGCGCTCTGTAGGGCAGGGACCCTCTCTCTGTCCCTGCGCTCCCAGGGTCTCTGTGGGGTGGTGTGCAGTGGTGGATGCGCTCTCAGTGTCTGTGTTGAATGAGCGGATAGGTGGGTGAGTGACTTGTCACCTCGAGACTTTTCATGACCTAGATTTGTGGCGCTGAGGGGAGTGTTTTCCTTTCGACCTACGGAATAGTCTAAAGAACGTTTTCCCTGCAGTCTGCCGACGTCTGTGAGCAGATCTTACGGGTGGTGAGCCGGTCCCATCGGCTGGAGGAACTGGTGCTGGAGAACGCCGGACTTCGGACGTGAGTTTCTCCCTGGACACGCAAACGTGTGGCTTGGAGATCCTGCCGTTTGCTCCCTGACCCTTGCACGGCTTTTAAAGGTCACGTTCTCATGGGTCCAGTCTTGCTCCCTGTGCCGCCCCTCGCTGTGCTGAAGGCCCGGGCTGCTGAGGGTCTGCGAGTTGCCTGGTGTTTGTGAGGGTGCCCAGGCTGGCGGCTGGCAGTGTGGACCCTCGACCGAGACCCTTGTCCTTGGCGAGGCGACTCAGGCTCTTTGTCCTGAGAAAGGGGTGACGGTGGAGCCTGCCTGCAGAATGGCAGAGGCGTGGGCAGGTGAGTGCAGGAAGGCCTCCCCCCGGTGGCTCCTGGATGGTGGTCGCGGGCAGTGGCAGTAGCTCCATGTTCCCTGTGGCTCTGCCGCCTTGCGCGGTTGGTCCAGTCACTTCTGGCCCTCATGCTGACCCTGCTGTGACCTTCATCTAGGATTGGGGTCACCACCAGGCCTTAGGGTTCAGAGCACGGAGCGTTGGAGGGAGACCGCCCTGTTGCTAATGATGAGCGGTGATCTTGTCGTCTTGGTGCTCGCTGGGTTATTTCAGGCAGGATGTAACACGAATAGCGATTTGGTGGCCCTGTAGGATAGAGTGCTGGCAATTACGGCCTCAGCTCAATAATCAAAGAAATCAGTGTCACGTTCCTGAAATTCGCGTGACGAGAGCAGAGGTATGGTGAGGAGCCCGCAGAATTTTGACGAAAAACACATTAAACCCAGAATTAAAAAAAAAAAAAAATTTATGGAAGATCCAGTAGTACTATTAATATCACAGAGCAGTGTGTCTTTAAAGGCAGTTGTGTTTTCTATTTGCTCTTGAGTGAGGTTTTGGTAAATGGAAATGAGCCATATTCTGGCTGTGGCTTTAATTCTCTATTGAGTTTTCAGTGATGTTAACAAATGTGTGATGTGCAGATTGATGGCATAAAGGGGTTTCTATTGTTTTGGGTTTCACTCTTTTCATCCTTAAGTATTTTATATGAGCACTTTCACATTCTCTGCATTTACTCTTATATTTACTCTTACCGTTTTGTTTGCTTGCAGAGATTTTGCACAAAAACTGGCCAGTGCTCTAGCACATAATCCCAACTCAGGGCTCCACACGATCAACCTTGCTGGCAATCCCCTGGAGGACAGAGGTACGCTAGCTGTCACGGTTCCCCGGATGCCTGCATTGTGGGGGGACCAGGGCTTTATTCCCACAAAGATGGGGATCAAGCTAAGTTGTGATCATGTTATAAATGCTGCCGATGTGTTTGTTGGCGTCTCGTCCTTCCCTTGGGTGAAAATACTCATGCTGCAATTTCACTATTTGATTAACTTTTTTTGAATTGATACAAAATGAAAGGAGGATATTGTTGCTAAGTGGTTTATTATGGGGGCTGCATAACCCATCACCACAAATTGGGCGGCTTAAAACCAGGCGGACACATCATCTTGGCCTCTCTGGGCGGGGCTGGAGCCTGGTCAGGGGCTGGTCTGTGCCTGGCGTCTCTCCCAGGGCTGCGTTGGCAGCGAGGGCTGTGGCCGCTGTGGCCTGGGGCCCTCCCTGAGTTCTCAGGTTGTGGGCAGGGTTCATTTCTTCGGGGTGCAGCACTGAGGTCCCCATTTTCCTGCTGCGGTGGAGGCTACTCCCAGCTCCTGAAGGCCATGCCGAAAGCCTTGCTCGTGACAGGGCACCTCTCCTGGAGAGGGGACAGCTGCAGCGCAGCTCTCTGATGGTTCAGTAATGGGTCATCTGAGCAGGCAGACTGACCAGGGCTGTTTCCCAGTTGATGAGTCTAGAAGCAACCATGACTCCCTGGGTGGTGAAATCCCATTTTGTGCACCTGTCTGGTCATATCATAGGTGCGTTTCCAGCAAGGGAATCTTGGGGCCATCTTAGGGTCCTGTCCGCCACAAATGCCTTTTAATATTTAACTAGATTTAGGTGTTAGACTCCGGTGAGGGTGAAGGCAAGGGCTGGTGTGGAGGAGGGAGCTTTGTTGGAGGTGTTTGCACAGGTGGAGGGAGGGTCAGTGGGGTACATAGGAAACTTGACGCTCAGGTCTCAGAAGAGCATTTTCTGTGCAGATGTTTCTTAGCTTGTTGAGTAAGGGCCTTTCATCTTCCCAGCTCAGGTGTTTGATGAAGATTAATTATTCTGCTGAACTGAGGAGACCAATGTGAACAGTTTGCTCTTTGTTCCTGATATGGACCTTGTTTTGCACCTAGTGTGAGACCGGGTCCATAATCAGTACATATTTTCCTTGAATTGAATGTAATTTCAATAAGTCTCAATTCTCGTATGTAGTTTTGAAATCGTAGTTGAATATCATGGTGAAGGTTATGGAGAGTTCTTCTTGAGGTGAGATGACATCAAAATAGCACTTCTGTGTCTCTCCGCCCACCCGCAGCCCATTCACAGATGCCCTGGTGAATTCTTGAAGGGTGCTCTCCTCAAATGTGGATTCTGCTCCATGCCTTCAATTTTTGACACTCCAAAAAACGATTTCCAAAGGCCAAATCCTCCCCATGTCGGTTTTTTCTCTGCTCTTCACATCTTCTGGCTCTCCTGCTTCCCGCTTTCCTTCTCTCTGGAGGAGCTTCTGTGATAATGAGCTCCTTTTCCTCCTCCTCCTCCTCCTCCTCCTCCTCCTCCTCCTCTTCTTCCTCCTCCTCCTCCTCTTCCCTCCTTCTTTTTCTTCTCCTCCATCCTTTTCCTTCTTCATTTTTTCAAAAGAATTATCTTTAATAAAATTATATGACTTTATTAGTAATCTAAATTTCAAGTAATCCACACATTTTCTCAAAAATGACTTCATAAGGTCAAGTAGAATGAATAGTGGACTTAATAATGGATTAGGTACATACACGGATTGTGAGTCACAGATAATTATTTCTTATAAACCTTTGCAGGAAGATGTAAAATAGTGCATTCTATATTTTTTAGGGACCATAATGGAGATTTATTAAATTTAAGTGATGTATTCAAAATACAATCAGCAAGGAAAAGAAAAGAGTACAAGAAGCATGTCTCTATTTATTGTCATGTGTTCTTACCAGTATGACTCTGTTGCCTTTGTTAATGATATTTTTTTAGACTGGTTTCTCCATATCATATTGCTACAACTCCACAGGCAGAAATGTGTTAAATTTTTAATATTGATGCTCCAAATTAACAAGGACCTACCTTAAACTATTTTCTACTGTGTGAGTCATAATGATTCCAAAATATACAAGTGTTAGAATTTTTATGGTGTTATAGGCTTTTAGGTGCATACATGATTAATGAGGTTCAATTTGCAATGTCAAATTTAATTTTCCAGTGTTTGCAAGTTAATAACATCCGATAGCAAATTATCATGCCTAACATTTTATAATTACTCTTTTTATTAGGCAAAAATGCTTCAAAGCAGAAAGAGCTATAATAGTTTCATTTTGAAGAGAAAAATTAAAATTGGACCTTTCTTCTTATTTTGACACATATTTATAAAATCACAAGAAAGGTCATTCATCCAGGAAATCCTCTGCAGAAGTTTTAGTGGTAAAGCTCCAAAGGCTGCCTGTATTTTTTGGCCAAAAGTTTGAATTGAATAGTTCTGACCATGAGAAAGTGTTGCCTGGTCTTTTCTTTGCAGGACAGTTTTCTTGACCAGTTGCTTTGAGTGCCATGGAGTAAGGCCTTCTACAACACACGGGGAAAGTCATTTTATTTTCTTGGGATTCACATTTGCAAGACTCCCGTCTGCTGAAGCGGGGTCCTTGGAAGCGGGGTCCTTGGTGTACGAACTGCTTACCTTTCTAGAGATTGTGAGACCCCATCTTTCCCTTTCCTGGTGTAAACACATCACACTTCTCTGGCCTGGCTGCTGTTGTCTGTGTGTTTTGGTGGTAGTTATATATGTATGTATGTATGCATGCATGCATGCATGGATGTGTGTGTGTGTGTGTGTGTGTGTGTGTCCCCTTCAATGTGGGATCCTGCGGAGAAGCTTCCACCAGGGCGGCAGCTCACACTCCAGACCCGTGTTCCCTGGGGTCTGTGGGTGTGGCACGCTTGGCCGCTCCCGACGCATGCGTGGTTGCATCTCCTCAGGCGCGTTCGCTGGGGTGCCTGATGATTCTTCCTAGGTTAGCCGGACTCACCCCGCCAGTGCTGCGTGCCGGATGCGAAGGCTCTTCGTGCACCGTCTCCAATGTGACTTCTGTGCCTTCTCTCCAGTTAATAGGTGGACACTGCAGAAATGGGGGACATCCCCCAGGTCTTACAGCCTAATTTCAATCCAGGTCCAACTGATTCCTGAGTTACGTTTTCTCACAGTCTGGAATGTACCCCGTCCCTACAGAGAGTATATGGAAAACTGGTCCATGATGTTTCCTATAAGCAAAAATTTCATTATGTAGAAATAAAAGCGTGCCACTCTTAAACATGAATAATGATTTCTTTTCAGTTAGTTATACCAAGACTTAATTTATATAAGGGGTTTTGTTCTCACATGACTATTTTCATTCTAGTTTAAATCCAAAGGATGGAGAGAAAGTGTCATCCATCACTTTAATTCTCTGTTATTATTTCTGGTGCTAGAGGTTGAACCCAGGGTCTCTGCATGCGAAGCGGGTGCTCTACCTCTGAGCTGCACACTGACCCTCTTCTTATTATATTTATTATAAATGAGCAGTACTGCCTGAGTTATGCATTTTATTTCATTAACATTGGCGACAGTGTTTCTTTAAAGAAGAAATATGATTATGACTGCATGTCAAATGAAAACCTTTCAAGAGAGACAGTCTCTTTTGGATTTTTGTAATATGTGAGAACCTGGCACCACTTAATTTTACTATTACCAAGTCTATGGTATATATTTTGTAAAACAAGTCATTAAGACAAATAATTCTTTATAACCACCTTTTCTAGGATAGAGAACCGTGTTTTTAATTGGATGTGTTCTTAAGTAGCCATCATGTTTCCAATAACTCATCTAGAATTTGAAAAATAGATACATTAGCTACATTATCTGTGCTTTTATATCTCTACTTTTAATTGTTTACTTTTAGATCTCCTTTTTAAAAAGTCAAACTATCCAATGTGACTCTCACCTGTATCTGAATTTAGGAACTTCGCTTTGTGTCTTGTGTTACTTTTGGTTTGATGTGCTTCCAGAGAATGTGGCTGGGTTATCTTTCCTTTCCAGGAACCTCCTTCCCTATACAGGTGTTTGGGAATCAGGGATGAACAGGTGTGTGGAGTCTCCAGCCATGTAAAGTTGAAGTTCTATTCCTAAAATGCAGCCTTTGGCTTGAGCATTTACAGGTTTGTGTGCTGTTATTAAGAATGACCGACACAAAAAAGACTTTATTTTTTTTATTTTTACAGACTGCATCTTGATTCATTGTACACAAATGGAGTATAAATTTTTGTTGCTATGGTTGTACATGATGTAGATTCACACCATTCATGTAATCATACATATACATAGGGTAACGATGTCTGTCTCAGTTCACCATCTTTCATACCCCCGGCCTCTCTCCCCTCATTTCCCTCTACACAAACGAAAGTTCCTCCATTCTTCTCTTACCCTCCACCCCACCAGGGCCATTATGTATCATCATCCACTTATCAGGGAAAACATTTGACCTTTGGTTTTTTGGGATTGACATATTTCACTTAGCATAATATTCTCCAGTTCCATACATTTACCTGCAAATGCCATAATTTTATTCTTCTTTATGGCTGAATAATATTCCATTGTGTACATATACCACAGTTTCTTTATCCATTCATCAATTGAAGGGCATCTAGCTTGGTTCCACAATCTAGCTATTTTGCATTGATGTGGCTGTGTTACTATAGTATGCTGATTTTAAGTCCTTTGGGTATAAACCAAGGGGTGGGATAACTGGGTCAAAAGGTGAGTCCATTCCAAGTTTTCTGAGGAATCTCCACACTGCTTTCCCCAGAGTGGCTGCACCAATTTGCAACTCCACCAGCAGTGTACAAGTGTGCCTATTTCCCCACATCCACACTAATACCTATTATTGCTTATGTTCTTGATAATAGCCATTTTAATCAGGTGAGATGAAATCTTAGGGTGGTTTTAATTTGCATTTCTCTAATTACTAGAGATGTTGAACATTTTTTCACATATTTATTAATCACCTGCATATCTTCTTCTGTAAAGTGTCTGCCCAGTTCCTTAGCCCATGTATTGATTGGGTTCTTTATATATTTGGTGTAAAATTTTTTAAGTTCTTCATAAATTTTGGAGATTAGTGCTCTATCTGAAGTGTGGGTGAAAAGGATTTTCTCCACTCGGTAGGCTCTCTTTTCACATTATTGATTGTTTCCTGTGCTGACAAAAAGCTTTTTAGTTAGAATCTACCCCATTTATTGATTCTTGCTTTCATTTCTTATGCTCTGGAAGTCTTATTAAGGAAGTCTGGTCCTAAGCCAACATGATAAAGATTTGGGCCTACTTTTTCTTCTATTTGGTGCAGTGTCTCTGGTCTAATTCCGAGGTCCTTGATCCATTTTGAGTTGAGTTTTGTGCAGGGCGAGAAATAGGGGTTTACTTTCACTTTGCTGCATATGGATATTTAATTTTCCCAGCAACATTTGTTAAAGAGGCTATCTTTTCTCCATTGTATGTTTTTGGCATCTTTGTCTAGTATGAGAAAACTGTATTTATGTGGGTTTGTCTCTGTGTCTTCTATTCTGTACCATTGGTCTACCTGTCTATTTTAGTGCCAATACCATGCCATTTTGTTACTATTGCTCTGTAGTATAGTTGAAGGTCTGGTATTGTGATACCACCTGCTCTGCTCTTCCTGCTTAGGATTGCTTTGGCTATTCTGGGTCTCTTATTCTTCCAGATGAATTTCATGATTGCTTTCTCTATTTCTATGAGATATGTCATTGGGATTTTAATTGGAATTGCATTGAATCTGTATAGTGCCTTTGGTAGTATGGCCATTTTGACAATATTAATTCTGCCTATCCAAGAACATGGGAGATCTTTCCATCTTCTAAGGTTTTCATTAATTTCTTTAATGTTCTGTAGTTTTCATTGTAGAGGTCCTTCACCTCTTTTGTTAGATTGATTCCCAATATTTTATTTTATTTTGAGGCTATTGTCAATGGAGTGGTTTTCCTAACTTCTCTTTCAGAGGATTCATCGCTTAGGAATAGAAATACATTAGATATATGCTTGTTAATTTTATATCCTGCTACTTTGCTGAATTCATTTATTAGTTCCAGAAATTTTCTAGTGGAGTTTTTTAATCCTCTAACTATAGAATCATATTGTTGGCAAATAGTGATAGCTTGAGTTCTTCTTTTCCTATTCCTATCCCTTTAATTTCTTTGGTCTGTCTGATTGCTCTGGCTAGTGTTTCAAGGATGATGTTGAATAGAAGTGGTAGAAGAGGGCACCCCTGTTTTGTTCCAGTTTTTAGAGGTAATGCATTCAGTTTTTCTCCATTTAGAATGATGTTGGCCATGGGCTTTACAATGTTGAGGTATGTTCCCACTATCCCTATTTTTTCTAGTGTTTTGAGCATGAAATGGTGCTGTATTTTGTCAAATACCTTTTCTGCATCTATTAAAATAATCATATGATTTTTAACTTTAAGTCTTTTGATGTGATGAATCATGTTTATTGGTTTCATTTTTTTGAACCAACCTTGCATCCCTGGGATGAACCCCACTTGATAATGGTGCACTATCTTTTAAATATGTTTTTGTGTGCAATTTGCCAGAATTTTGTTAAGGATTTTTGTGTCTATGTTCATCAGGGATATTAGTCTAAAGTTTTCTTTTCTTGATGTGTCTTTGTCTGGTTTTGGTATCAGAATGATAATAGCTTCATGGAATGTGTTTGGGAGTGTCCTCTCTTTTTCTATTTCATGGAATGCTTTGAGGAATATTGGTGTTAATTCTTCTCTGAAGGTCTTGTAGAACTCAGCTGAAAATCCATCTGGTCCCAGGCTTTTCTTGGTTCTAGACTTTTGATGGCTTCTTCTATTTCAGTGCTTGAAATTGATCTGTTTAAATTGTGTATGTCCTCCTGATTCAGTTTGGGAAGATCATATGTCTCTAAAAATTTGTCAATGTCTTGGCTATTTTCTATTTTGTTGGAGTATATATTTTCATAGTAGTTTCTATTTATGTTTTGTATTTCAGTGGTGTTTTTTGTGATATTTCCTTTTTCATCACAAATTCTAGTAATTTGAGTTTTCTCTCTCCTTCTCTTTGTCAGTGTGGCTAAGGGTTTATCAATTTTATTTTTTCTGAGAACCAACTTTTTGTTTTGTCAATTTTTTAAATTATTTCTTTTGTTTCAATTTTATTGATTTCATCTCTGATTTTAATCATTTCCTGTCTTCTTCTACTTTTGGTGTTGATCTGTTCTTCTTTTTCTTTGGCTTTGAGATATTATGTTAGGTCATTTAGTTGTTGTCTTTTTATTCTTTTAACATATGGACTCAATGCAATGAACTTTCTTCTTAGTACTGCTTTCAGAATGTCCCAGAGATTTTGATATGTTGTATCATTGTTCTCATTTACCTCTAGGAATTTTTTTTTATCTCCTCCCTGATGTCTTCTGTTATCATTACACCATTCAGTATCATATTATTTAGTCAGTATCATATTATTTAGTTTTTTATTTTATCATTGATTTCTAATTTAATTTCATTATGATATGATAGAATACAACATAGTATCTCTATTTTTTTGTATTAGTAAGGGCTGCTTTGTGGCATAACATATGGTCTATTTTAGAGAAGGATCCATGTGCTGCTGAGAAGAAAGTGTATTCACTCATTGATGGTTAGAATATTCTATGTATGTTTGTTAAATCTAAATCAGTGATAGTATCATTTAGTTGTATAGCTTATTTGTTCAGTTTTTGTTTGGAAGATCCATCCAGTGGTGAGATAGATGTGTTAACATCACCAAGTATTATTCTGTTGTTGTCTATTTGTTCCCTGGAATTGAGAAGGATTTTTTTGTCATACATGGATGCACCATTGTTTGGGGCATAAATATTTACAATTGTTATGTCTTGCTCATTTATGGTTCTCTTAAGCAGTACTAAATGTTCTTTATCGCCTCTGACTAACTTTGGCTTGAAGTCCACTTATCTGATATGAGGATGGAGACCCTGGCTTTTTTTACTGAGTTCATGTGCTTAGTATGTTTTTCCTCATCCTTTCACCTTCAATTTCTGGATGTCTTTTTCTATTAAATGAGTCTCTTGGAGGCAGCATATTGTTGGGTCTTTCTTTTTAATCCAATCTGTAGTCTATGTCTTTTGATTAATGATTTTAGGCCATTAACATTCAGGGTTATTATTGAGATATGATTTTCATTCCTACTCATTTTGGCTTAATTTTGGTTTTTAACATGACTTGGTTTTTCCTTTGATTGACTTTTCCTTTGGGGTAGTTCCTCCCTTTACTGACACGCATTGTTGTTCTTTACTTCCTCCTCATGGGATATTTTCCCAAGAATGTTCTGTAGTGCAGGCTTTCAATTTGTAAATTCTTTTAGCTTTTGTTTATCATGGAAGGATTTTATTCCGTTGTCAAATCTGAAAGTAAGTTTTGCTGGGTATAAGATTCTTGGTTGGCAACCATGTTCTTTCAGAGCTTGAACTATGTTGTTCCTGACCCTTCTAGCTTTTAGGGTCTGGGCTGAGAAATCTGCTGATATCTGTATTGGTTTCCCCCTATATGTTATCTGATGCTTTTCTCTCAGAGCCTTTAAAATTCTATCTTTATTTTGTATGTAGGGCATTTTCATTATAATGTGTCTTAGTGTGGATCTGTTGTAATTTTGTGTATTTGGTGTTCTTAAGCCTCTTGTATTTGATTTTACATTTCCTTCTTCAGGTTTGGGAAATTTTCTGATACTATTTTGAACAGTTTGTTCAATCCTTTGGTTTGTGTCTCTGTGCCTTCCTCTATCCTGGTAATTCTTAAATTCAGTCTTTTCATTATATCCCATAATTCTTGGAGGTTACCATCATGATTTCTTACTGTTTTCTCTGTTTGGTGAGCTTTATTTTCAAGACTAAATATTTTGTCTTCATTGTCTGAGGTTCTGTCTTCCATGTGATCTATTTTGTTGTTGATGCTTCCTATTGAGATTTTAATTTGGTTCATTGTTTCCTTCATTTCAAGGATTTCTGTTTGGTTTTATTTCAGAATCTCTATCTCCTTATTGGAATGATTTTTTTGCTTCTTGCATTAGCTCTTTTAACTGTTTATTGGAGCGATCATCCACTGCCTGCATTTGTTCTCTTAAATCATCATTTGCTTCAAGGATCATTTTAATTATGTACATTCTGAAGTCCTTTTCTGACATTTCTGCTGCTATGCTGTCACTGGATTCTGTTAATATAGCATCTTGGTTTGTTTGCGACACTTTCTTCCCTGTGTTTTCATGTTGTTCCTGTATCTTCCCCTCTAGCAGTGAGTTCATGTGAGGCATGGGAAAAAAGACTATTAAAAGTTTAAAATTGTTGTCTTCTCAAAGAATGAAGCAAAATAAACCAGCTGGAATATAAATTTGAAATTAATGGTGGATTTCAGCAGGAACAAATTTGGTCTTATAAATGAATTTTTTGGAATGATCGAATGAAGAATGTGGCTTTTAAGACATTGTTTTTATTGATAACATTATAGTGTATGCATTGCTAAATAAAAGACAATATTTGTGATGATGAGCAGTGATAACTCCTATCAAAATTTAAAAGTGGAAACCTGTAGTTTTAAAAACAGTTTTTAAAAATAATCATTCTCATTGTAGCACATGTACATCCAGAAAAGTTCATGAAGCTCAAGTGTGTTACACAAGTTCCGTCGCTATAACAAAAAAGCCCAACGTGATTAACTCATAAAGAGAAAAGTCTGTTTGGCTCTCAGTCCTGGAGGTCCAGCCCCTTGACTTTGGACCTGTGGTCAGGTGACACATCATGGTGGAGATCACAGCAGAGAAAGCTGCTCACACGGAGAGCTGCGAAGCACGGAAGAAGAGACTGGGGTCCCGCGGTTCCCTTTGAGGGCGTTTGCCCAGGGAGCTGTAGGCCTCCGTGAGGCCCACCTCCTGAAGGTTCCCCTACCTCCCAGCAGAGCCTCCCTAGGGACCCAGCCTTTCAGGACCCAAACCGTAGGCCTTAGTGGGTTTTTGCACAGTGTGCGCTCCTGCAGAACCGCTGCCTGGGCTGGGAATGGGGCGACCCCAGCGCTCTCAGGCCTGCGCGTGGTTGCCCTGCGGTGCCACCCCTGCCTCCACAGCCGCGGGAAGGTTCTGCTCTGCCCTGGGCTGTTGCCGGTTCCTGAACTGGACAGCATGTGTGCTTGTTTGCCTGGCGGCTTTGCTTCTCTGTGGGGAACTTTCCCAGATGACTCTTCTTGGGGCTGAAAGTGAGTTCAGTACCTTGGAGTTTTCTTAGCATGCGCAGGGTCCTGGGTTCAATCCCACTGATGCAAAATAAATAAGAAAGAGAAGTAGCATGTGCTCATGTTCTCGAATGGATCGAGGCTGCGGAGATGATTTCTCTCCTCTCTCAGCTGGGCAGCACTGGGGGCTGAACCCAGGGTGCTCTACCCCTGAGCTACATCTGGCCCCTTTCAGTGTTTGTGTTGAGACAGGGCCTTGCTCAGTTGCCCAGGCTGGCCTCAAACTTGAGATCCTCCAGCCTCTGTCCCCCGAGTAGCTGGGATTGCAGGATGCACCACCCGCCTGACAGATTCTTCTTAGCCTTGTTTAATCAAATGCTTTCCCCACCCCTTTGACAATCAGCCATTCTAGAGAGAGGCAGGGATTCCCAGAACATCCACCACCCTTGGGGAAACACTCATGCTTAGTCGATGTGTACAACCTTTACGTTATTTCCACATAGTTATTTCTTATAAAAAGGTAAGATTTGTAGGGAATTTGGGGTTATGTAATAGGGCAGCAGCTAGCACAGTGATTCCCACTGATGCCTGGGACCTTGGAATTAGTCTTGGGGAGCGCTGCTGGTTATTATTTAAGGAGCCTCCCTAGAAGCCCCTGGGGAGGTGACAACCCACCTGCACGAGGGGCTGCTGGAGAGGCTGTGGAGGGTGCACACTCACCTCTTGCGTGTTTTCTCCCCCCAACACTCTGCATTCATTGCAGTCCCTCACGAGTGAGCCGGTGTCTCTGTCCTCCCACTCCAGCCCTTGATTTTTAACACTGAGTTCTTGAGCCTTTTCCAGTTACAAAACCTGGCATTAAGAAGTTGAAGCAGCCAGGTGCAGTGGTGCACGCCTGTAATCCCAGTCACTTAGGGAGCAGAGGCGGAGGCTGAGGCTCACAAGTTCAAGTCCAGCCTCAGTAACTTCAGAGGTCCTATCTCAAAATAAAAGATAGAAGGGGCTGGGGGTGGAGCCCAGTGGTAGAGCACCCCTGGATTCAATCACCAGTACCACAAAGGAAAAAAGGCCTGAACGGTGCTGGTGCTGCGTCTGAGGTTGTTAACCATGAGCCAATTAAGTTTTGGGACCCATGTGTTAAAAGTGAAGCCGTTATCTGAGTAGTTAATATGATTCCATTCTTGACTATAATTAAATGGGATGCAGCTCCCATCCAGAAGAGTCAGCTCAGGAAGACAGAAGTTAAATAGAACAGGGGAGCAATTCTGTCCCATTCCCAGGAGGGTTTGCACTGCGGACGGGACCATCTGAAGAGGGTCCCATCTGACCAAAGAGAACTGTTGGTAACAGTCAAGTTTCAGACACTGTTGTGTGGACGGACACCCTTCCCTTTCTCCTACCCCACAGGTCGGGCCAGCGGAAAAGGGGGCATGATGGTAAACAACTGGGAAATTGCCTCCGGCTCTGGACAGAAAACAGGATCACTCAAATTGGAATTGATTTTATTTTCATGCCCTGTCAAATACAACCGAGAACTTGAAAAGTCTAATAATCTCTCTCTTTTTCCCTTCTCAGGTGTGTCCTCTCTAAGTATTCAATTTGCCAAACTCCCAAAGGGATTAAAGCATTTAAATTTATCTAAAACCTCATTGTCACCTAAAGGTACAGTATGCTTTATTTACTTGTCACTGTGTCTGCCATTGCCGCACCTGCTGCCCGCGTGTTGGAATTCGTGCCCATTATGACCCTTCACGTGGAAATGCACGTATCTCAGGACTCTGGCAGTTCTAAGATAAATACAGGGTGCACTTCAAACCCGGGGTCTCCAGTGCTTTCAGAGTGGAGAATCGTTTTGAAATGCACACACTACCGTCCTTAGGTTTTTCGATTCGAGTTGGTGCATGCCCGCCTGGCTGCTCAGCTGCCCGCCCTCCCCTGGTACCTGGTGGTCCTGTGGTTCCTCCTGCAGACATCGGCTTCCCTGTGGCTGGGCTGTTGGCCTCACAGGAGCCTCTCCTCCTGCTGTGCCTGCTCCAGCGTCTCTGCTTCCCGTGCTGCCTCTGGAAATGGCCTAATTTTCTCCCTGGGTCCCTCCTGACCTGTCAGGTCCTGTCAGTCCCCTTATTATTTTGCTGCACTGCCACCTGCATCTCAAGATCAGAAGCCCCCCTGCATTCCTCCACCTTCGCCCACCTTCACCCTCCACCCAGGCCTGCAGCAGCTCTCCTCTCGCCCCGCATTCTTGGAGAGCTGCTGTTCATTTCACAAAAGCTTCATCTGCGACCTTCTCTGCTGAGGTGCGTCTGCTGTTCCTGAGGCCACTGCAGAGTTGCTGCTCCTTCTGTCGTGTTCCTTCTGGATCCCACAGCCCTGCTCTGTGCAAGCTTTGCCTCTCTTCTTGCAACTGGTGCCCCTCTTTCCTCTGTATCCTCAGCATCGGGCCCCGGGCCTGGACCACTGTGGGCCTGTGGCACGGGTTTCTTGAACTGAGCAGCTTGGTAGTTCTTATGAAGGCATCATATGCAGCATCGTCAGTCTTGTTAGGGTGCCTATGGTTCAGTCCTGACTTTTACATCTCCTTCCCTGGTTGTCTCATCTGTAACACAGAAATAAGAGGATCTATCTCATCACAGGTAGAGAGTTAAATTAGTTAATATAGATATAGTGTGGTTTCTGGAACAACGGGCTTAATAGAGATCACCAGCTGCAGCTGCTGTTACTACCACGACCACCACTATCACTACGAAACTACCATCGCCATTACTTTCAGTATCATCACCATGACCACCATCACCATGATCATCATCATCACATCTCACCACCATCACCATTACCCTCACCATCATCACCATCACCATCATTACCCTCACCATCATCACCACCATCACCATTACCCTCACCACCACCATGACCACCATCACCATTACCCTCACCATCATCACCATGACCACCATCACCATGACCATCATTACCTCGACCATCATTACCACCATCACCACCATCATCACCATCTTTACCATCACCATTACTCTCACCATCACCACCATCACATTACCCTCACCATCATCACCATGACCACCATCACCATCATCACTACAGCCACCATCAACTTTACCCTCAACGCCGTCACACCTCAACATCGTCACCACCAGCATCGTCACCGCAGTCACCAGTACCATTACTGTCTACCATCATCACTGTCACCACCACTGTCACTTATCATCACGATTACCACCACCATCATTTTATTCTGTGATGTTTTTATGTACTTTTATTTCATCCTGGGACAGCCTCAGTGTCCTGCTACCCTATAAAATTCAGCTTCAACCTCGCTTTCTCTTTGAAGCTTTCCTGGACAATGTCCTCCTGCTTCACCATCGCAGCTAGATGCTCCTTCCTCTGTGTTCTGTAGTAAGTCCCTCTGTTTTAGTATGTTTGCTGCTGCCCTCTGATTGTGTCCTAGCCTGGAAGTTTCTGCAGGGTCGGGGATTTCTTGGCTCCTTCATTTCTGTGTCCTGGCACCTGATGCATGTCAGGCAGTCACTGAGCATGCCATGGGTAAAAGGGGTGCCCTTATGATTTTATATCTGTCCAGTCGGACATTATTCTAAACTTGCAGTTACACTCAGAGTGATTTGAAATTGGAATTAGTTCCCTACGTCTCATGATTTTACATGTATACATGTGTACATATACTAAAGGGAAGGATTTTCCCAGCTGTCAGTGCTTTCTAACCTGGAGCTGGAAACCATCTCCAGAGCCTGAAGCTAAATCTTAGCCCCTTTCCATTATTCCTGCTATACGTCAGAAAATCAATTTTACAAAACCCTTTTTCTGATGGTGGTCAGTGCATTGCATCTTTATGGTAAAGATTTAGAAGATATTGAAAGGTATAAATAAGAAAACAAAAATGACTTTTAATGGCAATGCTAAGACATTACAAGATTTTCACTGTTAGATAGATGCCCAGCCTCCCACAGTGTAACCTGCCTGTCACAGTTTCTTTACATACATACGTGGGTGCAAACACATGCACAGCATATATGGGACTCTATTGCACTAGTTTTTGAACTGCTTTCCCTTCACGGTGTGTGGTGATTGCTTATGTAAGTAAATACTGGATCGCTTTCAGTGGCTGCATGGTATTCTAGAGTTTGGAATCATGTTCCAGGATCTATTTAAATAATCTATTGCTGTCCATGTAAATAGTTTTTAGTTTTTTATAATCCAACCAACACCAACATAAATTTGCTTGCTAATTTTGGCCATTTCCTTAATATCATTTTTAGGATGATTTTTGCAGGTAGAATCACTAGGTCAAAGAGTATGTGTACTTTTAAAAGCTTCTCTTCTTATTCATCGCCACTTGTCCCCAGGTGTTTTGTGCAGGCTTCCCTGCCTTCTCAGTCCCTGGGTGTTGCCCTCCGCGTCCCTCCTCTGGCGTGCACCAGAGTGCTCTGACGTTGTAAGTTTAGTTCCTCCAGTTCTTGCTTGGGCCATTTTTTTCCTGTTTGTCTTAGTCCTTGGTATTGCTTTTGGGGAAATGGCTGATCCACATCCTTGGTTCATTTTCTAGTTTCAGTTTTAATCTCTTTTTTACTTTATGTGGTTCTCAACCTCTCAAAAGTATTAATATGTATCTTGTGCTCTTTATGGACGGAGGGCTTTCCCAAGTCTGTTTGAAGGCCTTTTGATGACATTTCTTTATTTGTTCAGTACCACTGAACAGATGGAGAGAAGTGGCAATCATGTGTCCTTCCTAGGGCGGGCCTGGGTTCCGACTTCCTCGTGCCACCTCTCAGTGGTAGGGCAGGGAGCTCTGTGGGCCCAGCCGGGCCCCTCAGCACCCCTGTGTTGAGGGCAGCTGCACATTGCTTGTGCCCTTCACAGGTCAGTCCCACTGGTTATCTCTGTCCTGTAACAAAATATGTATACAGCAGAATGTGTTCTGAGAATTAATATTGATTTATAATATGAGACCTCAAATTTTTTTTGTTATCTGTTTTAAGACAAATACCTTGACATGCTTTTTTTTTTTTAACATCGATTTCTTAAAGGCTTATACATAGATTCTGAAAGGTTTGCTATTTCAAAATAGCTCAGATTAAACTGCAGTTTTAAGTTTCTGTTGAATCTGACTAACATTTATATTTTAGTTTCTTGAAAACATTTATATTCAAGGCTCCATAATTCAAGACATCCTAAAATAATTTCCTCACGACATTCCCGGCGCTTCCCAGTGTGCCTCTCTTCCTCAGATGTTAGCTCGCTGATAGTTTTCTGGATTTCCAGCAAGTGTCCTGCTGGTTGGCAGATTACGTCAAGGCAGGGCCATCTGGCTCCCCCTTATCCAGCTGTAAACATTCCGGTAGTGAAGAAGACGCATGGTGGACGTCACCAGGCAGCCAGCCTCTGGAGCAGCCCGCAGCTCTGTGTTGAGTTGGGTTTGTCAGAGCCCTGATTGTTTTGTAGTCCTGTGCTTTTATGATTTCCTGCTCTCAGTGGGCCCTCCGAGGCAGGCTGCATGCGAGCGAGGGCTCAGGGGGCCAGGGAGGATGCCCTGTGTGCCGCTTCCGTGGCGCGAAGCCGAGCTGGTCACCTGGTCCTCTGAAGTCTGCTCAGACGCTGGCCACCTGCCAAGGGCCCACACGCAGTCAAGGAGCATTCTGTCAGGACTCACTTGGCCTTCTCATTCTGCAATTCATTTACTGGGCCTTACCATAGTCAGTAAGGATGAGATCTTACAAAGGACTTTCTTGATGAGAGTCTGGTATTCTCCATATGTTTTAGACTCAATAGTTTCACTTAAAAAACAGATTCATGTTATTAGAAGACAAACTGAAGGAAATTCATCATCCCAGCAGTTGTAGGAGAGGACCACCAGAAACCAACCTTTCCTGCAGCCCTTGCAGGTTCCTCTCAATAGCACGAGTGGTCAGGTCCCCACCCCTTCGTTAGAAGCCCTGGGTTCCTGCCCTGTTGGTAGTAGCTGCCTCAGTGCACGGGGAATGCAGCTGTCCCTCGGTAGCTGCAGAAATCTGGTTCTAGGAAACTGTCCCCTGCTGTGGACGCCAGAATTCACAGATGCTTCCGAAGTCCTTCTGTGAAACCCGCGGTGCTGTATAGACCCATATGCACTTTCCTGTATGCTCTGAGGCGTCTCTGAGTTACTTGTGGTGCCTAATACAACATGAGCTCAGGTGAACAGTCAGCATCCTGTGCCCTGTGAGGAGTGACGACAAGGACAACAGGGCTGTGCATGTCCAGTGCAGGCGCCCTTGCTGTTGCTGCTGCTTTGGTTGTGCGTGGCTGTGCCGGTGCTGAGCATAGATCTGCAAGGTCACCCGTGTTCCGTCTATGTCCACCCCGAGCTGGACTTCTGCTGGACCCGTGGCATCCCTGGGCCTCAGAGCCCTGGCCAGGACCCAGTGGCTTTCAGAAGATTTCATAAGATGAGGAGATGTTCCTTACGTAGCACTGACTTTGCATCCTAGAGTCTAGTTAGTTCTTTCATGAAGGTCTTTGCATTTTTCCAAGGCAAAGAATGGCTTGCCTGGCATGCGTGAAGCTCTGGGTCTAATCCCCAGTACCCAGGGTTGAACCCAGGGGTGCTCTACCACTGAGCAACAGCCTCAGCCATTTTTATTTTGAGACATAAGTTGCGTAGGGCCTCACTGAGTTGCTGAGGCTAACCTCAAACTTGCAATCCTCCTGGCTTGGCCTCCCAAGTTGCTGGAGTTGCAGGTGTGCACCACTGCACCTAGCTAGAAAAGTAGACTTTAATAGAAATATGGAGATCCCCTGTCCCGTTGTCTTATGAGTAATCATCAGAGTTTTGGGGAGAATGTGAGGCCCTCAAGTGACCTGACTGTCCTGGGCTCCATTTGATGAGTCTCCTGTGAAGAGAGGGGACCTGATTGAAACCCACATGCTGTTGGGTGCCGACTTGGCCTGTGTGGGGAGGTGTTGTACCTGGAGGAGAGCCCAGCCCTGGCCTCCCCAACAGCCTTGCCCTCCTCATGGAGTCGTGCCTTTGGAGGTGGGTCTGACACTCCGTTCAGTCGACACTGGCTTGGGCCGTTCACGTTCTGTACACGCAGTCCCATGGAGTGTTGACTGAAAGTTCTTCCTTTGCTGCTTCCTACATTGTAAAATCCGTTTCGATCCAGATTTTGCCCTGAGTGTTGTATGTGAAGTAGAGCGACACCCCGTCAACTTCCTAGGGGTCGCACCGCGTATATTACCTGCCTTTGCACATGTGTCTTTTAAGTGCCACTCACAAAGTTAGGAGTTTGCACGTGTGTCTTTTAAGTGCCTCTCACAAAGTCAGGAGTCTCTTGGCAGGATTTGGGGAAAGGTAAAGGTCACCAGTCAGAGAGCTCCTGTCACTCTGAGACTTCGAGGTCACATGGGAAGGGGTGGACGGGTGGAAGGGAGCAGAGCTGATTCCTTGGCTCTCTCCGATTCTGCGGGATGGCGAGCTGTCCTCTGGACAGGGTGGCGGGTGCTCCGGCTTAACCCCATCCTGCAGTCTGGTGGGCTACGGTGCCCTTGGTGGAAACCCGCCAGCCCCCTTCGGTTTCCTGCATGGGGTCCGAGCCTGGCTTCTCTTGACTTTGCAGGGGTGAACAGCCTTTCTCAGTCACTCAGTGCCAACCCGTTGACCGCCTCCACCCTCACCCACCTGGACCTCTCAGGGAACGTGCTCCGAGGAGATGACCTCTCGGTGAGTTTGCCTTTCCTCATCCTGCTCCCGTCCCCGGAGGCACCTGCTCAGATGCGACCTTCTGCATCTCTGTGTCTGGACCTCTCAGCATCGTGCAGGGACCAGCCTGTGGAGGGCTCTAGTGAAAACTCCAGAGCCCTACTTAATTAAACGCAGCCTGTCACCGCAGATGGCTCTTCTAACTTAATGATGCTGAAGTTTAACTTGTTTTTGGAAATATTTTTCTGAAGGAATTATTTCCTTCATTTTAAATCATTATTTCACCTGCTAGACTTCCCTAGTAAGAAATACTGGTAATGTAAACTGAATTGTAGTGTTGGGAAAATGGATGGGTTTTTAAGAATTATTTTCAATTAAAAGGGGTTTGTAGGACAGACCCCAACTCATCTGTTCCGTATATAAAATAACTCTCTTCAGCGTTTGTTTATGAAACCAAAAAGATCCCCCAGTTATAACGTGATGCTCATGCACCTGCCTCTGTGATTCAGATCTCTGGTTGATGTCACCGACACAGAGCGCTAGGTAGGTTATTGCCATATGGGCACACGGCCCCTTCTGGTCAGCAGCACTGAATTGAGAAGAAATGTTCCTTCAACAACTGGGCCACAGCAAGTGGGCATCTTTGAAGGGCCGTAATTTGCATTCTGCTGCTTGGCAGGGATGAGAAGCCCTGTGGGATGTATTCTCATTTGTCTGCTCTTCCCCTCCTGGTAAGGCAGGGAATGCAGATGAAGGCCTCTCTGGTTTCTCTCCCTCCTTTGCACTCAGATCATGTGGGAGCACCTGTTTCCCGGTGCACCAGGACTTCTCAGGGCACTGCCCAGCTTCCGTGGCACCTTCACTGGCCGTTCCCGCACCCGCTCCCTTCCAGGGTGAAGCGAGGAGGCCGATGGGAGGCCACTGGAATCCTGCAGGGGCCAAGCAGAGGAACAGAGCGAGGGAGGAGAGAGACGAGCTTGGGCCTTGTCGTTGCCTCAGATGACAAATGAGTTCTAAGCTTCCCCTGGGTGGGGTGGTCTTGCTCCAGCGCACCTCTGGGGAGCGAGGACGGATCAGGCCTGAGCCAGAGCAGGCTCCTAGCCAGCGACAGTGCCGCTCTAGGGGCCGCTACCCCTGTGCCTGGGGAAAGCCTCAGAGAAGGGTGCTGTCACCGCTTCAGGTGGCAGGAGCTCCCCCAGCTGGCGGCTGGGAGCACCACATTCCGATCCCTAAGGTCACTAGTGCCAGGCAGACAGCAAGCGGAGGCACAGCAGGTGGGCGAAAGGGATGGGTTTCCGAGTGGGAGCAGCTCAGGCTGCGGGGTGTCCTGACTCGGGTCACTCCGCAGCACTCCAGGCTACCGTCGTGTCCTCCTGAGTCATCTGGTGGAGAGGGATTTCCTCAGCCCCACACAGTGAGCCGCTGCGTCTGGTGCCTTTGCCAGTGGCCGGGGCCCGCAGCACAAGCTTCAGTCAGTTTTGGGACTGAGCTGTCTGGTGGGCTCCAGGGAAGCTGAGGAGAGACCCCCACCGTTTGCCAGGTCACCCCGTGAGCTCTGCGGCTGCCCCTTGAGGGTCCCTGAGCTGATCAGTGATGAGCTGCCTCGCTTCAGGGGTCCCGCACTGGGGGAGAGGGAAGTGTAGCTCTGGTGCCCCTGAGACCCCAAGAGCCTTTGCCGCCTGTGTGTTATTTATTTTTTATTTTTTTAAGGACGGATAGTGCTGCCAGGCCTGTTCTCGTTAGATTTTTGGAAATAACTAGAGATGGAAAATCTAGTACCCTGGGAAGAGTACAGCCCGAGACCATCCCAGGGCTCAAACACAGATGAGTGCTTCTGTGAACACCTTCAAGAGTTAAAATCAATTAGCACTATTCCAAGAATCATAATAAAATTGAACTAACCAGGAAAATGAAGTTGAGTGTATAAAAAGGGGGGTTTGGTAGAAAAGATTCAATTTGGTCATTTTAAACTGAAGCATAAAAATTTATTGTAGGTGAACTTTAGAGTTTTGTTGTCAGAGAAGGTAAGGGAATGAAAGGAAATTCTGCAAATCCTCTTGGGAACAGCAGCATGATCCTGGGGAATATGGGCTGCTTCCTATTAACACGGTGACTGTGTCGTGGGATGTGTGTGTGTGTGTTTCTAGATCCTGACATTTAATTTTGTTTTTTATTTCAAGCACATGTACAATTTTTTGGCCCAGCCAAATGCCATTGCTCATCTGGATTTGTCCAATACAGAGTGCTCCGTGGACATGGTAATGTTCCTTTACACAGCTTTGGGGGTCTCGGGAGCGCATGGGGCACAGGGCCTTTCTTTAGGAAGACATCTTGGTGGACCTAGAAATACTCGAAAGTAAGGATGCCTTGTTTCTCCCCAGGTCTGCGGCGCTCTCCTCCGCGGATGCCTTCAGTACCTAGCTGTGCTCAATCTCTCCAGAACCGTCTTCTCGCACCGGTATGGGTCCCTCCTGCTGTCCTGCCCTCAGCAGAGCCTTCCCCTGGGGAGGGAAGTAACCATAACGCAACAGACTGCAAGGGGTGCCGCGGCCTGCAGATGGCCTCAGAGCGCGGCATGTGGGCAGCGGCCCGGGCAGTTGGTTCCCTCATCTTCCTCACCGTGGTTGGTGTTCTCACTGGCACCTGCACGGAACTCTGTGCGCTGTGTGACTGGTGGCTCCTCACGTGAGCAGGCACTCTCTTCATACAGCGAAAGCCCTTCTGGAAAGTGCTGTGGGTGTCTCGCAGGGATGAGCCTAGAAGTGAGAATAAAGTATCTCCCAGGGCCGAGACCCGGCCTTCCCAAAGCGCACGCTTTTCACTTTGTAGGAGTGGCAGCAGCAGCAGCAGCATGGAGTGCGGGCAGGCGGGAGGGCGAAAGGACCTGGCTGCGTGGGCATGGCATCTGTGCCCTGTGCTCTGACGCGGCCAGTGCGCAGCCTTCCGAGGGCGTGCAGGTGGTAAGCAGGACTTGGGTTATTCCTCGTCCGCTCACAGCGTGGGGTACTACCTCCCGTTGGAGCCATCTCCGTTGCCCAGAGTTGATGTTTTCGGAGCTCTGTGTGCCCGGAGACTGGCCCTTACTCAGGCTGCAACCTCAGCTTTGCCGCGTTGTCCCGCTGCTGTGCCTCCAGTTTGTCAATCTGTATTTAAGTACTTTTTGCTCCATTACATGAATGTGCATGTAAATCTTTGCAGTAGCAAAACACAAGCCACCGATTCCTTAGCAGAGGAAGGTCAGAAGGCACAAGTCCAGGAAGTGCAGCGGGAGAGGCACCATGAGCAGCGTGTTTGGTTCTGGGTGCTTCTGGGGCTCTGCTCAGCTCCTGTGTTGGACGGCAGCTTGGGAAGCGCGGCTCTGGCGGTGATGGAAGGTCGGAGTGACGCCAGTGACGGCGTAGGTCTTTGTGTCTTGGGCTCTGCACCCACGGACGGCACTGTGGATTCCGTGGTGACTGGTCAGCAGGGCAGCTCTTAAGCGTGTAGAGTGCTGTGCTAACAAATTGCCTGGTCTTCCAACAAAAGGTTGTGATTAAATTGTTTAATACTGGCACCTTACTAGATACAGCTGCGGGGAGCGCTCGGTAATTATGTCAAAATTACTGCATTTACGTTGAGGTGTGAATTGTTAGCTAGGCCAGTCACGCTTTTGTTCACAGATGATTTCATGAGTGTACCCGGCAGGGTAGGTTCTGTCGCAGCAGTGACCCGCCCCAGCCCGAGGGCTGCTCCTCCCCACCTCCACTGGCTTTCAGCAAGGGCAGTGGCCACATTCCCTTTATCTGGGAGGCCTGTCCTCTCCAGAGCCCTGACAGCCACTTAGCAGATGAAGAGAGACCTTGCAGAGCCCCTTCTTGCTCACAAAGCATCTCTGGAAATGACCCTCGTCTCCTCCCTTTACCTTTGCTGGCCTTGGAGAGCCATGTGGCTCTCAGGTGGCAGCTGGCAGCCTCCCTCAGAAAGGGGCCCTCAATGTCTAGAAACACTGAGCAGGCAGCACCCAGGCAGAGCAGCGGGAGCAAAGCTTCTCAGTGAGCCAGTGGACAGCGTTTCCTATCAGACAGGAGCAGGAACGCCCAAGCTGGCCTTGCTCTACCCTCTGGACGCAGCTTTGGAAATGTGTAATACCTAGTACATCCTATCAGAATTCTTTCCTCTCAGTTTGGTTTTTCATCTTTTCAGGTAAAGATTCTGGTTGTTTGGATCTTTCTTCCTGAAGTTGCCTTGTTTTAGACTGTACTTTGAACCTGTCAGGTGGTCACAGGTCTCCCCAGACCTCTGTGTGTGAAGTATGATGGACTTAGAGGTGGGTGGGTGGGACACGGGGCCTCCACCCTCGCTCCCCCTGGAGTACGGTGCCGTCAGCCACCTGCTTCCTGTGCAGGCTGCATGCTCCCCGCCTGCTGCGTCTTCAGCTCTTCCACCAGTTCTGCCGGGGGAACCCAACAGCCAAGGGATCCGGTGCCAGTGTGACTGGAGCCTTCAGCTCTCCTTCATCCCAAGCTGTGCGGTTCGACGCACTTCCTTCCCACCAATGGTCGGGGAGGCTCAGGAGGTTGCAGCCACTTGTTTTTGAGTTTAGTCTTTGTTCTGATTTGGGGTCAGAAGCCTAGATTCTCAGAGTGGATGGAGGAGCTTAACAGGTGATTTGCGGAGCAGGCTCCTCACTGGTCAGACTTGAAGCCGGCATTCAACTTGGCACCACATCCGCCCTTGCTGCATCCGAGTCCTGCTACCTCTAAACCCACAGCCACCACGGGCAGTGATCCTTTAAGTCTGACTCTGCCCGGTGGGAAACCTCTTAAAATCAACACAAAGTGTGCATCTCTGACCTCCTGCTTATAAACACTCCAGATGTGCAGTTTCCTGGAGATGGCCAGGGTCAAGCATAGTGGGTTCACCGGCTGCCAAGAAAAGGAGACATGCTCGGGGCACTTGAAGACCTGGCCTGTTCTGCGCCAGCCTCGACTTCTTCCTTTAGGTCTTAGATGTTTCTTCTCTCCTTCGCGTTTCTGAGTGACTGGTGCACTCAGACTGCGTTCAGCAGGTCTGGAGGGCCAGTCGGGCAGCTGGTGGAGTGGGACCGCTCACAGCTCTCTGTTTTTGCAGGAAAGGAAAAGAAGTGCCCCCGTCCTTCAAGCAGTTCTTCAGCAGCTCCCTGGCTTTGATGCACATCAACCTCTCTGGCACAAAACTATCTCCTGAGCCCTTAAAGTGAGTGAGTGATTCACTTCCTCCAGAGCTTTGTAAGTTCAGTGCGTTATTATGAAAATGCTTGAGGGAAGGGAGAAGGACATGTGGTCCAAAGACAGACAAGACAAACGAGGACAGCTGCTCTGAGATGGGAGAGTTCATCACAAGCGTTAAAAGCACAGTGTGCAGCACTGATATGATTGCATCTTCTTTTTTTAAAAATCTTCCTTTAGTCCATGACCTTGGCAGTAGTCCCTGATCTTATACGAAAGAGGTGTTCCCCCCAGCATGTGTGAAAATGTCACACTGAACCCTGTAAAATGCACGATGATCATGTGTCAAACATTGTGCTTCCAGGTGCCCTTGCCTTTGGTCAACCTGCTTGGCCCGTTTTTGGCATATTCTTGTGTGTGTGCTAGTCCATGGTTGTTCTAAATATTTCTACCAATGGTGATAATCAAACTCTATGTACATTGTGTGGGCAGCAGAACTGAGTTCTGGGTGCTTGGGTGTCTGCATTACTGAGTGGACTGTGGGCTGTTTGGCCTCGCTTAGCAGCTGACTTCAGTTGTGGAGTTAAAGTGTTCAGTGAAATTGAGGTCGGAGAGTAATTTCTCATCTTTGGCTTTCTGTTCACCTCTGCCAGACAGAATCAAAGTTGAATGTAAGGGTGATGGAGCCGAGTTCTCTCTGAGTCTAAAGAAGGTGTGTTCCCTGGTCGTGCACCCTGTCTGGCATGCTCAAACGCCCACAGATTTCTCTGTGCCCAGCTGGTGTCAGCTGGCATCAGTTAACATTTACGCTTTCCTTACATTTTGTATGAGGTGTTAAAAATCTGTACCTGTTATTTATTTTACTAGAAAATTGATTTTCATCTAATTTATAAGTTTTCTGTCCTTTTTTGTTGAAGGTATGAAGTTCTAGCTACCACATAGCACCACCATATGACTAACACAAAGAATGCCTTTAAGAAAAGTAGATCCAGTCAGGTGCTAGAAAGTATCTGATGTTTCAGCAGGCACTTTTTTTTTTTTTTTTTAATGTTTAATTATATGTTAGCTGGCTCTAAACCTAACAGCCAATTTGGGTGTGGTGACACATGCCTGTATTCCCAGTGGCAGGGGCTCGGGAGACTGAGGTAGGAGGATCTTAGGTTCAAAGCCAGCCTCAGCAATTTAGTGAGGTCCTGTCTCAAAGTAAAATATAAACATGGCTTGGGATGTGTCTCAGTGGTTAAGCACCTGTGGGTTCAATCCCTGGTGCCAGAAAATAAAAATAAATTAGACCTAACAGCCAAAAACAATTAAAAAAAAAAAATAACCCCATGATTTGGCTGTTTGTACTGGGGATTAAGAAAACAATGAGAACTTGTGCTCCAAAGGAGCTCCTTTAAAATTTAACCCTGTGTATTCAGCTAATATTTACAGATCATCACAGTGTTCCAGGTTTGAGGGTGCTGAGTACAGAGCCAAGCCACAGACAGCCCTGGTCTTTAGTGGGAGGCAGGCACGTTCAGGAGAGTTGAGGATAAGTGCATTTTTCTGATTCTTTCAGAATGGTGACTTGTAGACTGTAGAGTAGATGCTCATTGCTTAGTGGAACTGGTTTTCTGCAATATTCCACACTGGACTGGCTGTACTTTACTACATCAGTATACTTGTAAATGTTTTACTTGAATGATATTTTGTAATTCCTGACTGTTATGACCTGTTATCTATGGGAATGTTTGATCCTGTTAATTCAGAGGTCACTTCAGCACTGAGTTTTACTCAGTAAAAATTTCAAAGTGTGGAAAAATGCTTCCTAGCTAAAGATTCTAGAAACCAATTTCCATACAGACCTTGGTGTGATGTAGTAATTGGAAAGATGGCAGAAGTGAGGTGGTCGGGTCTACATGTGAGGCAGGGGTCCAGGACAGACTGCAGAGTCCCCCTGGGCTCACACATGCACTGAGGCCTGTGACGCTGACCGCGGCTGGGGTTTCCTGAGATTATGGTCAGCTTGCCAGATGGGCATGAGGACGTGCTTTGGGACTACTTCTGTGGAGAGACTGAGGAAAGGCAGCAGGACTGGACAGAGGGCAGGGGATCTGGGGCCTCCTAGGAGGAGGACAGAAGTGGAAGGCACTCGACCTGCATGGCAGCACCTGCTGCTGTTCCCAACTGTCACAGGGCTAGTGGTTCTCCTAACCCCAGATCACCTGCTACCATCCCCTAGGGGTGGAGGGTGACCCTTGCTTCTGGGAGGACTTGGGATCTGTAGCTGTGAGAGAGTAAGCCACAGAACTGTCACTTCTGAGAATAACGTGCTAAATGTGGACGTAATATATTCCAGCACTTTCCCTTAACCTCGGGTCCTTTCAAAGGGAGACACGTGGCCTCTTCCCTCATGGTGGGCTTTTCCTTTGAGCCACCTTCAGTCTGCTAAAGTATCTTAGGGGCTTTGGAGAACCTGGTGGCATTGCTCTGGTGTTCCCTCAAGTGTCCGGGTGGTTCAGTTCCCATTCTCCCAAGGGTGTTCCTTGCTGCAGGGTCCTCCAGGGTGCAGCCCGAGTTCCCACCTCTGTCGGTTCTTCTTGTCATCTGGCTTTTTCTCCCATGCCCTCCTCCCCTCCCGCCCTGCAGCGCCCCTCTCCAGTCCCATCTCCTTGGCTGAAGACGCTTTAAACCTCGTACCTGTGCTACTCCACACAGATGACGTGTCCCCTGTCCTGAGATGGGGAAACTGAATACGAACTCTTCTCCTCGCCAGTTACGAGCAGTGGTTGAGGACCGAGGAGAGAATAGTCGGGGCATTTCGCTGTCATTTGGTTATAGTGTCCTGCCGAGTCCCCCCTGGCCACTCAGCTTTGCTGTAGTTGTTGTGTTTTGTCTTGCCAAGAACAGTTTTTGTGGGTTATTTATCTTTATTGGTCTCCTGAGTGATCACCTCCTGACATTGGCCTTCTGTAGCTGAGTATCTCGAAGTACACCCTTGCCTTCCTGGGCCTCCATCCACGTCTGTGAAAGTGGGAAGGATTTTCCTTCTGTCTGAACATTATAAAACACAGTGTTGAAATAGGTAGCTACCTCTTGGAAACTCTGCATTATGTTAGAAGTAAAAGAGACCTCCTTGATGTCCAGACCCTAGTTTTGCGGATAATAATCTGAGACCTCTAAAAAGTGGTGTGCATAAGGTCACCCAGCTTCTAATGGAAGAGACCCGAGGTTGCCCTGCAGTTTTTAGTCCCAAGTACTTTTAGTGACTCAATTCTGTCCTAGGAAAGAAAGCATAAAAATGTGAATTTCGGGCAAAGGGAAGCAGTTTAATGAGTAGTTGGCACATAGATGGATAAGAGGAACCTAAACTTTCTCACTGGTCGGTGTTTGGAGTCATGGACTAGTGATCAGGTCCAGACTCTGACGCTGGGGCTGCAGCCACCTCTGCCTGGCTACTCAGCTCTCTTCGTGGGGAGGCCAGAACCCAGTGGCTAGAAGAGGGAATGTCAGGGACCTGGCTGGGAAGTGATTAGCTTTCTTCTGCCTCACTAATGCCCTGGGGCATTTTGGAGTAGCCTGGCCAGGTCCTTATCCAGGGAGCTTGAGAACAGAGGTGGCTGTAGCCAGCAGTGCCTGAGCTCCACTCTCACCACCTGCCTGAGCTGTGGGATCCTGCACACATTTATTTCCTGTGTGTAAGAGCAGGAGCCTCTGTTCTTTTTGAGTTCCTCACTAGGTCTGATTTAGGGCTTTTGTCCATTCAATGTAATCTATCTGTGTGCCGAATTTTTGTGTCGAAACTGGCCAGTGGCATTGGATTTTAAAGACTGACCTGTAAAAGTGGAGTCGATTTAGCTTCTTCCAAGTGCTGAATCCATTCTCCTCGCTTTGCAGATGAGGAAATTCCTTCTTGAGAGACACAGTTTGCCCTGGCCTGGCAGGTGGCCAGCCACAGGCCCCTGGACTCGGGGTCAGACATGTGCCTGCTTGTCTCCAGTGCTCTCCTGCCCTTGCCCACACTCTTATTAGTAAGAATAATAAGCTCATCCAGCTGTAATTCCACATCCTGGAACACTGTGGAACTGGACTCCCTCGCTATTGTATCCCTGGGGAAAGCCAGCTTTATTTTGCTACTCTAACAATTGCCTAATAATATTCTAAACATTATTAAAGCTGTCCCCAAGCAGATGCAGGTGGGGATCTATCTGTGATGAGCACAATTTAATTTCAGTGTGCAGTTAGGTGTGCTGCTGGCTTATTTGCATATGAATGGCAGTCCTGCCAGGTTGTGCATTGAGGTTGGACTCTGCTGTCAGACAGAGTGCTGCTGTGTCATGTTTTACTACTGACAAGGCGGAAATGCAGTTGGCATTTTAAAAAGAGAAAGGCGATTCAGAAGAGCGTGCTTCTTTCAGGGTCTATTCAGTTGCTCACATTGTGTGTGTGTTGTGTGTGCGTACATGTGAGCATGTGCGTGCCCATGTCATGTGGAATTGTTTCTAACCTGTGTGTGTTTTCCTCCCCCAGAGCGCTGTTACTGGGCCTGGCTTGTAATCATAGCTTGAAGGGGGTTTCTCTTGATCTCAGCAACTGTGAGGTAAGACCTCTTCAGATTGTGCACTGCAATAGATAATAGCCTCAAAATCGCTTCTCCTTTTTCCTGGAAAAAGTATAATTCTGTGGTTCTGCAGGGTATAAATGAAACAGAAACACACATTATATGAGTTGCATATGTTTTGTATTTTGCAAATTTTCTACAAACAACCGCCAAATACCATTCAGAAAGCGTTTGAGGGTGTGTCTAATGGCTGTTTCTCCAGGCTTAGTCTGTTGCCTAAGTATTTTTTGACGACGCCTTGAAGTGCAAAACCTTAAACCAGCTTTGTCATCATGAAGTGTGGCACACAGCATTCCTTGCAGGGGACTTGAATTTCCAGAGTGTAAAAACGAATGGGTGTCTAGTTGTTAATTTTACTTTTTAATGTCTTGATTCAAAAAAGGAGAGTGAAAACGCTTCTCTGAATTACAGCAGTCCAGACACTTCCAAATCAGAGGCCGCAGAGAAGAGCAGACACTAGCTTATGTTTGAGAGTACGCCTAAACTTTTCCTACCTCGAGACTCTTAGTTTCTATGGAGGTTGATAAGAACGTACCCAGGTGCAAGCCTCTGGACCTCTCCAGAGCCTGGCCTTGTCCAGCTTGTCAAGCCCTGTTTCTTCTGCTCAGGACTCGGGGTGGAGACTCCTCAGTCCCATCCTGGCCTTTGGTCCTTCTGTTCTTCTCACCTGGCAACATGCTTATTGTACCCTCTTCCTCCCTAAGGCCCCTGCTCCTTGATTTAGCTCAGGCCAGTTCCTGCACATGCATAAGGCTCCTAAGCTGTGCAGTCCTGGATGGACTTGCTGATATTGCTAAGTCTCAGATTCTACATGTGCACAGTGGAGGTGATGTTAGTAGGTCCCCTTGCCAGGTGCTGAGGTTTAAAGGGCTCTTTGAAAAGTGCTTCTTGGTACCTGGTTCTCATCAAGGTGGCTTGCTCTTGCTGTTTTCTTGTTCTTTCTGGCTGCTGGTTTCTTCCCGTGTCTGCAGCCCTTAATGATCATGTTTTTCTAATTGTCTAGTGACATGCATCTGGACTCTGAACCACCTCGTGTCTGACGGGTTAATTGGCTCCTGTGTGCTCCCCCAGCGAGGTTGTGGCTTTACGGAGGGAAGGATTGTGTCATACTTTGTATTGTGTTTCCCTTATCTCCTAACAAAATGCCAGGCACCATTCCAGCATTAGATACTGTGTAAGATCAGTACTTAACCTCTCTGAAAATTCTAGACACTGATGAGTTTGGGATTATAAAATATAAGTTGTTAGTGTATACTGTTTCATTATTTTGATACTACCTTTGCTATTTACTAGTCTTATTGTCTTGGAATAAGAAAGCAAAAAGAAATACAATTTTTTAAAAACCCTCAAAAAATAACCTAGCATTATGGACCTTTTGTGTGCAAAACCCAGTGACTTTTCATTCATGAAAACAGGTGATGATGTAGAAACCAACTCTGGGAACATGAGCTGTGTGCCCACAGCAGTTAACCAGGGGCGTACCAGCTGCAGGAGCTCATCCAGGGAGCCAGGGAAGGGGGATGGATAGGACATTGGTGTAAAGGTGACGCTGCACAGGTCAGACTTGTGATTGAGTTGGCAGTGGCCCATCGTCTGGGTTTCCTGTCTTGACTGGGTGTCTTGATGGTGCGATCTAACGTTTTCATGTGACTTTCTGATCAGGTTGGGTTGGACACAGTGCTCCTCTGCTTGCCACAGCCACAGCAGAGCTGAGGAAAGCACCTGCCCTGATTCCCACTTGTCCATGACCAGGCGGGCAGTGGAAGTGTGATGGGACACTCTGTTCTCAGGTTGACATAGGATGTGTTGCTAGGTTCCCTCTTAAGCTTCTTTGTGGTCCGTTGGAAATCTTCCAAAGGCAATATTAGGTGAGCCCCATAGAAATTGATATCTTTGTGGGGTCAAAAATGGCACACTATAAGCAATTTCATAAGATTCAGCCTAATTGCTAGTAGGCCTTTTCTTTCATACTTTTTTTTTTTTTTTAAATTAGGATAAAAATTCAGATCAAGTGGTTAAACTCTGAATTTGGGATTGGCCATTGCTATTTTGACAATTCCAACTTAATTTTGGCCTTTCATTTATGTATCATAGGAAGCATTACTGATGCAGATAGCAGGAAGCCAGGAAAATACTTGTCTCCCCACTGTGTGGCTTATAGCACAGCACTGCTGACCATGTGCATGAAGTCCCAGCTTGTATTGCTGCAAATGGAAACTGTTCACACACAACTCTTGTTCTGAACTCTGTCCGGGTGCTCTGTCACACTCTGCTCCTCAGGGCTGGGTGTCCACATGGGTTTCGGTTTGCTCCTGTGCAGGATAAGTAACCCCGCAGGTGTTTGGAGGTTTGGCTTCATCTGAGCTGGGAGGCTTGGTGCTGAGCCCTAACCAGGGTCTTCTGGGTTTTGGGCTTCAGAGTTTACGCAGTGTGCTTGGAAAGCAGCTTCTGCACCGTGCAGGTTGGAATCAGGCGCTTGTGAACGTTGTCTTCCTGTTCATTCTCAATTTAGCCCTCAGAGGTCAACTCTCCTCACCGTTAGCATTCTGTGAGACTCGTGGAAGAATTTGCACTGGACTTTCCGCATCATCAGATAAATCTAGTTGCAAAATCCAAAAGGTGTTGGGGAATGAAATTTCTCCTTGTCACCTTAATGGTCACAGGAGGTTGCTTCTGTAGGGATGCCTTTCTTGAGACAAGGGGCTGACGTGCCTGAGATGTGTCTGTGTGTGGTGTCTGGTGTTGGAGGGTTTGATGCTATGGTCCTGCAGTTCCCATGTGGTACCTGAGGGCCACGCAGCTCCACAGGGGCCCCTGGGTCACAGCCACCCACCCCAGGGAAACAATGAACACTTGTGAAAATGTCAATGTAGTTTTATATTTATGAATCTGTCATTTAATGTAAAACATTTGTATAAGATTTTTGAACCAGATTTACTTTTCTCAATGGTAAAAAAAAAAAAAAAAAAAGCCATTAATTTTAAAGTAAGGTTTGTATGGTATCATCGCTAGCCTGTAAGTGACCATCATCCCCGACTGAGTTTATGGGAGGAGACAGGACGGTCACCTTGAGGTAGGAATGAAGGCTTCTGGGTAGGAAGCTTAGGAGGAGTTGACTCAGGCAGACTGTCTTTAAAGGAGCTATGGGCCCCGTTACCTTGTTATGGTGAGTTGACAGTTGTCTCCTAGAGCTTAGGATGGCTCCTCATTCCCCAAAGGAATTTGATTGAAAGGAGATGTGCTCTTCAAACTACTAGGAGAAAGTTTATGTAGGAATCTGTAGATTGTGGAGTTGCTTCCCTATAATACAAATGCCATTTTTATTTGGGGAACTAAATCCAAACTTCTGCTCTGTGTTCTTTTGACTGTGTGGTAAGTGCTGAAGTTTGCCTTACATTTCTAGGATAATGTTGATGCTTAACTTCTGTGTCACTAAGGCATTTCACATTAACTATGTTACCACTGGGTTTTAATTCCCTTGGTCTTCTGGTGCTGACAAGGAGAGATCTCTTTGATCTGTAAGACGAGGGCCACGGTAGTCCTGGGAGTGCCAGAGCCCTGTGGAATCCAGAGGCGCCTTTGAGGCCCAGCTCAGGTCCTGGGCTGTGACCCACATTCCCCTCTTTCACCCACGTTTTCCTCCTGTTATGGGGATGATGGTAGTTTTCAGGGACAGCATGTGTCATGGTGCTGCACGGTTGGCCCAGCCTATTTGAGCTACTCCCTGGAGAGGAAGAGGATTACTGTGGAGGAGACTTATTTTGAGTTTCAGAATTTATAGCACAGGTCAATACGTGCCTTTTAAAAATTTATATTTGAAACTATAAATATTCTTTCTTTACTAAAACATTGGTTTTTTTAAATTGCCTTCAAAGTGTTTTTTACATCTTTCAAGAAGAGTTGGTCTCATGAACTTAGAGTGACACCTGAGGTTTGGACACAGCAGTATTCCCCGCTGTGGTCAGGGTTGTCGGAGGCTGGGGACTGAGCCCTGTGCAGATGTGCAGAAGAGCGCATGCTCCATTGCCCTGGGTGGGTTCCTGTGGAGGAGCTCTGCGGCTGTCTCTTGTGGTGGCAGTGAGTGCTGTGTCCCTGTGTACCCTCCATGCACCCTTCTGCCCTATGGAGGAGTTGCATAGGTCTCTGATCCTATTACTTCATGTTCACAGCTCAAGGGAACAGTCTGAAAGTGACAGACTTGAATTCTTTAAGCCCTGCCCTCTTCCAAGTGAGGGAAGAACCTTTGGTATTTCAGAGCAGATGCAGAGGCCGTGGGTAGCTGAGAACTAGGTGTGAGAGCGGGTTCCTTTAAAGGGAAACGCTCCTGCAGATGTGCACACGGTTCATTGCAACTCATGAAGCAGAGGGTGTGAGCACCAGACAGTGAATGTGCAGCGGGCAGGACAGTGCAGCAGAGGCAGTGGCTCTCCAGCCGTGCACTGCCTTGGAGGGCCCCTCTGCCGGCCTGGAGAGGGCACTGAGCCTGTGCCCATCAGGCCCGCCAGTCTGCACTGGTGTGCGTGACTGCAGAGTGTCCCGGGACGGGTGGCACTGTGAAGTGATCTGATACAGTGCCACTGCTCACACCTTGGAAGTGACTCATGTGTTTTCTCATCTTTTTCTTTCTTTTCTTTTGTTTTTCCTTTGGGGAAACCTATACCGTTCAGTTTTATATGTGGAAATTCCCCAGAATATAAATTGACTTTTAAAGTTGGGACCTATATAGGAGAAAAGCATATAATTTGGGTGCTATTTTACTTTTCGCACATCTTTTTAAATAGCAAAAGGTCTTAAGGAAAGAAAGTGTGTTACTAAATTCTCTCTAAATTTTAGTGTTCTTGCTTTTGCTTGTCCCCATCATGGATGTTTGAGTGATAGACACAAACTTTTCACTTGAGTGACATCTGAAGTGTTCCGCCTTCCACCAGTGAGAAGACACGACTCTGGAAAGAAACGAGATTTTATTTTTAACATTTTGAAAACATGTCTACTGATTCAACTCAGTTCTCTTTGATTCTGCTTTCCTTTCAACCCTGCTAGTGTGTGGGATCCAAATGAGGGTAATTTAAAACCAGCTTTACATGCAGACATGGCTTTGATTATGCAAATTGACTTTAAAAGGATTTTCATTTACAGTAATGGAAAAGCTTTTACTGTTTTGGAAAAGGTTTAGCTTTGGGGGAATTATAGGCACCTAATAAGCTATAAATTTAATTGGATATTCTTGGTAACCAAAGATGAGTTATTATTTAAATTTTAATTTTTGTTGTGGGAGCACATTGTAGGTAGAAGTACTTCTTTTGACTCTTGTTTTACAGTATGTTAATAGAGACTTCAGCTTCTTCTCTCTCCTTGTTCCTCCTGCTGCTGATAATGGTTTTTGTTTTTTTCTCCTTGGGCTTTCCTTAGCTTGGCCATTGTGTAAGTACTTTATGAACCAATAAACCAGGATATGTTGTTTATATTTGATTATTTTTAAGCATTTAAAATTGTGAATCTACATTGTGTACAACCATAAAGATGAAAAGTTGTACCCCATTTGTGTACAATGAATCAAAATGCAGTCTGTAAAAATAAAAAGATTTTAATAAAAAATTAAATTAAAAAATTTGTTAACATTTATGCACAAATATTATCAGTAAAAGTATTTATGAAATAAACAGAATTAAACACTTAAATGTTACTTGTATTTTCCATTCACATAAGTAGAATATTTTTACTCTACAAAGGTAGGACAGAGATTTTCTCGCACAATTTTATTTCTCAATAGAGAAATCACTCTCTGTCAGCATACGTGTAACAGTGAAGGCTTATGGGCTTCTGTCTCTCTTCTTAAACCTGCCCCTTCCTTGCCCTGGACACCACTCATTCCTTGAGCTTGCCTAGGTGGGGCCCTGCTGTAACTTTGACGAGGTCTATCCACCTGTCCACTTCCCCGGTGCTGCTGACAGCTGCAGCCCACAGCAGAGCTTCTAGGAACAGTTTATGGGATTTTTTTTTTTTTTTCCCCTTTTTTTTGGGGGGGGGGGTTATTTTAAAATCTATCAATCATAAACTTATACATTAGAAAATGACTAGAGATTGAGTTACCAGAAAGATTTAGAGAGTCATAGACTAGGAAAAGCACTCAGTTTTGTTATCAGATGCAGCAGACCTACAATTACTACCAAGCTTTCTCAGACATTTACCCTTGAATTCTGTGCTGACTCGGTCCAGGCCAGGAAGAAGCTGTGTGCAGGTGCACAGTTGCAGGGGTCCTGGGAAGGGCTGGGGTCGTGTGGGAGATGCCCTGTGAGGGCATTGGGAAGACCAGAAAGCAGGATAGGCACTCGGTGACTCTGGGGTCTGCATCCAAGGAGTCAGCCAACCACCGACTGAAAATATCTGTTTTTAATTTGTCTGTTCTGAACATGCACACACTTCCCCCGGTCATCCTGCCTCAACAGTAAGCACAACAGTCATTTACACGGCCTTTGCATCCTGTCCGTACCATCAGTGACCTAGCCTTGACTCAGAGCGGCAGAAGAACATGCTGACCTACGCCACCTTGTTCTGGAAGCCTCTGTAGTCTTCCCCTTTTTCCAAAGGTGTTAGGGTGAAATGCTACATTGCCTGGTGCAGAAACAGCAGCATCTCTATGCTGTGGAGAATAGATTTTTGGAGTTGAGGGATGTGTGCTTTTCCTTTGGCTTGTTTTGTGACCACCTGTTCTGTTCTTGGTGCTTTGGTGACCCTCCAGTGGGGTGGACGCCTGACTTTGTGTTGGTTTGTTTCTTAGCTGAGGTCGGGAGGTGCACAAGTCCTGGAGGGCTGCATTGCCGAGATCCACAACATCACCAGCTTGGACATCTCCGACAATGGTGAGTCACGGATCAGGAGACACCAAAATATGATGTGAAGCAAGTTGAAAAGGGAAGATAATCTTCTAGCCTGATTTAGACAACACCTCAATATTATTAGTTCACTTTCTTGATGGCAGGACTTTTCAATTTAACAATAGAGTTAATGTGGGGCATAAATCTGTGCCAGTCTTACTAAGTTGATTTCTATGGTCAAATATACAAGCTCTTTGGAGTAAATTACCACCCTTTAAAATAATAGCATCAAGGACTAGGGGTGCAGCTCAGTGGTAGAATGCTTGCTGAGCATATGTAAGGCCCTGGAATCCATCCCAGGCACTGCAAATAAATAAGTATAAAATGATAAATATTGAAAATAATCATGATAATGGTAACATCAGTATTTTGACAAAGATCTGAGCCCAACTCTCTCTGTTCTAGATACTAATTGAATGGTGCCTTATTTCTTTACTCAGAAGCTTGTTTAATCTGCTTCATCTCTGCTGGTTGTAGCCACATGTGATGAACATGTTCAGTTTGCATAACCGACTTTACAGTCACCTGTGGGCAGACACGTAGGGACCACCTCTCACGTGGGCAGGGGGAGAGACGCTGCCATTGTCCACCCCAGATCCTGCTGACATTGTGCAGCTACTGATTGTGTAAGAGGCTTAGAGGAGTCTTTGCAGGGGACGCTTCCAGCCCTGTGAAGGCAGGAGAGGCGCTTTGGCAGCTGGCCTGGAGAGCCGGGCTGGGCTGCGCATGCAGTCACCGTGGTGTCCCGTGTCTCCTTGTTGTGACCCTTCTCACTCTGATTCTTTCCAGGTATAGAATCCGACCTCTCTACCTTAATAGTGTGGCTCAGTAAAAACAGATCAATACAACACCTGGCCTTAGGCAAAAATTTTAATAATATGAAATCCAAGTAAGAGTTTTGAATTTTTTTATATGACAATGATGAAAATAACCCGACTTGTAAAGCTTTTGATTTGATTCCACTGTCCACATCTTTAAAATCCCTTTAGAAATCTGACACCTGTGTTGGACAACTTAGTACAGATGATTCAGGATGAAGAATCAGTGAGTATTGTTTTCGATGCTTTTGACTAACAGCTTTTATTTGTTGCCATTCTTACTGTTTCTAATGGACTTCATGCCAAAATGCTTTCAGATAATACTGTCCAAGTACACGTTTTCTCTTGTTGGTCGTTAAAAAGTAGATTAAATATTTATGCTTAGTAGAGTTGGAGGATGTCTTTAGACATTTATTTACTCTCTATTTCATGCAACTCATCACAGTTACAGGAATACTGTAAATCAAGGTGACAGGAAGCCGGGTCCCGAGCTGGTTGTCTCATTAAGCCTTACCACTTCCTAACTTGGGCTCACACACTGATCCTCAGGTCATCTCAGTGGCTCTCTGATCTTTATGCAGAGAAGCATCACGCTGCTGACTGGGTTGCAACTAGTGGTGGCTTGGAATTCATGGGTGGAGGAACTTCCTGCATCTTAAATGGCTTCTTGAGCTCCACCACATCTCCCTGTATTCCTCTCACCTTCAGTGGCTCCAACCAAACTTAGTTCAGGGTGAAGAAGTCTAATTTCAGACGGAATCCTGTTTTGCTGTCCTCTAAAGCACATTCCAAAAAGAAGAGGTGTTTTGCAGACAAAGCGAAGAGTGCTCTACCACCAAGCCGTTTGATCTGGAGCTGGTGCTCCCTACCTTGTGTTTCACCGATACTGTTGAAGGTTTTTCCTACTTGGTTACCAAACTCAGCTTTTCTGGTTCCTAAAACCCAAACCCACCATTTCCTCCTGTAAGAGGCACCTCCTTCACGTTTCGTCTTGCTTTCCCTTGGAGGTCATGAGGGTGGTTAATTAGGTGAAGTCTGTCACGTTTTGGAAAAGTATCTTTTTCCCTTTTGGATTCACACCAGGAAATACGAGCATTTTCTGTCACCAGTATAAGCTGACCTTTTCTGAGGAGGCTGCGGAGCCCAGGGGGATGCAGACTTGGAGGTGTGCTCCCCACTGTCAGGCAGGAGGCTGTGCGCTGTCCTGTCACCGTGTGGATAAGACTCCCCGTCTGTGGGCTAAGCAATGACACCCATTATTACTTAATGAATTCAAGCACTTCTCTGTCTTAATTTGTTAATAAGCCCCATATTTTGTGACTCTGATGCTGGGTCATTAAAATTGGGGATACAATTAGGATGTAATGTGCACTTTTCAAATTCATGCTGTTTGTTTTACATATTTGACTCTGTAGCACTCTGCTTTATTTGTCCTTCAGATTTTCCAGTATTGAACTGATTTTAAAAGATTAGGGAAACCAGTGTTTGCAGAATCATATTTAATATTTATCCCAAAATATTTTAGGAAAATTTTTATTTTACGAAAAATGTATCTTTCATGTTTTAACATATTACATAAGGATCTTCCATTTCTTTAATTTAAATTCTTTTAAAGATATTCTAAATATTTAAAACTCCCCTAAAACATATTTACAAATGATAAAGTTTGCTGTGTAAATGTTAGTTCTACCAGTGTTTAAGTGTGATTAATGTGCTGCTAATCATGCTGTGCAATGATACCTTTTTATTTCATGTCATTGAAAAGTAGATGACTGTTTTTTCTAAAGTGGCTTCTGTTGTTTTTCCTGCTTCTGAATCAGTAGGTGCAAAGCAATTTAAAAAAAGGCCTTGTGAGTTCAGAAATCCCACAAATAGCTGGTGCCTTTGGGCTTGCATATTGATTTATTTATCTAAGAGTTTTGCATTCGTAAAAGTAGCTTCTACCTTTGACATTCAGACCTCATGTTTGCAGAACTTGCTCTCTGAAGCCGTGACACCTCTGTCTGCCCAGTGTGGCCCTCAGGGGGAAACACAGGTGCCCGTGGGCTCCTCTGCAGCCTTCAGGTGCACAGTGGTCTTCAGCCTGCTGGACCCAGAGTTTGGGGCACAGGCATGGGGGGGCTGGTGTGGCAGAGATCTTGTGTTGCAGGGTTACATACAAACACGTGTTGTAACCAACAGCAGAGGTGTTTCTCCTGGCGGTGCCTGTGGGCAGGAGACAGCTGCAACTGAAGCATGCTGAGCTAGGAAAGAAATAGTGAGAATTCAAATAGTAATGTTCCACTGACGCGCAGCAAATCGTGAAGGGATGACCTCATAAATATGCATGCCCATTCCCCTGTTCCCTTGCCATTAACGACTCTGCCAATTATTTTTAAGAGTTAAATGGGGTGTATTAGAATTTGAATATGGTACTGGAATTGGTGCTTGTGAGTGAAGAGAATTGGCAGCTTGCCAGTTACTGGGAAGACTCCATCATACAGCTCATTTTCATAGTAGGTGAATAGAGATTATTGAAATGATGACAGATGTGATTACAGCTTTCAATTAAAGCAATATTGCCGTTGTTTTATTGAAGACATTAGGTTGCCTGGGTCCAAAGCACTTTCATTTGTGCTTCCCATTTACCTGAGTGTAAGACTGAGAAAATCGAAGCGCCTCAGCAGACCTGCCTGAGTCCAGACTGGGCTTCGGTAAGATGTTACGCACTCTAGTCCTCGCAGTCCACTGCTTTTATGAATTTGATTCTGATTAATGTGCTCTTACCTTTCCATTTTACCATAGATATATTAAATCTGGACAATGTGATAGTTTCAGTGATAAGGAAAATAGGTAGTGACCAGGCCACATGGTGCTCTGCTGACGTTTGAGTCTTGTTTCATTCAGCCCTCGTCCTCTCTCCTGCATGCTTTGGCAGATGGTCCTCATTTAGGTGTCCCTTACAGTCAGTGTTGGTTGGTTGAGCAGGTGACCTCTCTCAGGCGTCCCTGTGGAGTCAGTGTTGGTTGGTTGAGCTGGTGACTTCCCTCAGGTGTCCCTGTGAAGTCAGTGTTGGTTGGTTGAGGAGGTGACCTCTCTCAGGTGTCCCCATGGAATCAGTGTTGGTTGAGCAGGTGACCTCTCTCAGGCGTCCCCGTGGAGTCAGTATTGGTTGGTTGAGCTGGTGACCTCCCTCAGATGTCCCCATGAAGTCAGTGTTGGTTGGTTGAGCAGGTGACCTCTCTCAGGTGTCCCTGTGGAGTCAGTGTTGGTTGTTTGAGCAGGTGACCTCTCTCAGGCTTCCTTTGGAGTCAGTGTTGGTTGGTTGAGCAGGTGACCTCTCTCAGGCGTCCCCGGGGAGTCAGTGTTGGTGGGTTGAGCTGGGGACCTCTCTCAGGTGTCCCCGTGAAGTCAGTGTTGGTTGGTTGAGCAGGTGACCTCTCTAGGTGTCCCTGTGGAGTCAGTGTTGGTTGAGCAGGTGACCTCTCTCAGGCATCCTTTGGAGTCGGTGTTGGTTGAGCTGGTGACCTCTCTCAGGTGTCCCCTTGGAGTCAGTGTTGGTTGGTTGAGCAGATGTAGTTATACCTTAGTCTATGTGGGTCGCCATGAAGATCACTGGGACATGTCTTTAGAGTCCAATTCCAAACTGTCCAATCTGCTTTCAGCATCCACTTGTTGGTAATCTCAGAACTGCTAATGAACCAGTCCGTGCTATCCAGAAGGTGTCCATGTCCCACAGATCTGAATAGTGCTGACTTTTCCAGTCCTGCTGGCTCAGGTTCTGAGATTCTTGCCTGCCCCTTCACTACTTCAGTCTGGCTTCCATGGAACATGTGAACCACACCCACAGGAAGGCAGCAGAGCACATGAAGTGAGGCTGGAAGCATGCTTTGGTCAGATTCTCTGATGGCCAGAACTTTGTCCTCAGCCCAAATGGCTTCCAGTCTCTGACTTAAATGGACTATGAGTATGCTGGTTTGGATATATCACATAGCTTAGGAGAGAATAAGGCACTCAGCCCAGCTACTCAGGAGGTTGAGGTAGGAGGTTTGCATGTTCAAGGCCAGCATGGGCAACTTAGTGAAACCCTGTCTAAATTTTTTTTAAATTAATTATAAAAAGACTTAGAGATGCAGCTCAGTGTTAAAATGCCTCTGGGTTCAGTCTCTAGTACTGCAAACAAACAAACAAACAAACAAAAACAACAAAAACCACAGTTATCCACATAAAATCTGACTTTTGCTTTTGTTTGATTGTAGGTGTGTCTTCTGATTATAACTTAAAATTAAGGAGTGATGGTAGAAAGTTCTAGGATGAGCTGACTGGGGCAGCATAACTTAGTGGTTAAGAGTGAAATCTGGAACCCTGTCTGAACAGGGTTTGGGTCCCAGTCCAGTTGTTCTCTGACGGTAACTGTGGTTGTGTCCCCTGACAGTAGCACCCAGTCCTTGGGTGCCTGGGGGAGTAAGTGAATCAATACACACGGGAGCTTCAACAGTGGTTAGAATGGTAGTTGTTCAGTAAAGTCTAGTGGTTGTTAGTCTTGGCTGGGTTTTTCTTGCACTTGTCCTTTATTAGTACTTCACAGTGTCCTTCACCTTGTATTAAAGTTGGTAAAAAGGGACACTGTGACTCTAACAAAGCTGAGGATCTCTGCCGTTTGTGCTCTTCTTTCTATCCTCCATAAGTGAGCTGCCCTTAGCAGAGAAGCAGCAGGTGCTGGAAGCTTTAAAACACACCTTCTCCAAGTTTCCTTTTAAAGGTCTGTTTCATGCCAGAACCTCCAGATCCCTCTCTCAGTGTTTGAGACTGCGTCCTAATGTCAAGCACTGCACATGGGGCCTGTTCCTGTGCCTCTGCACGCAGTGGGGGTGGAGGGTCTGCTGCTCTGGTGAGTCTGTTGAGTGCTGGTGTCGCTCACTCCACAGCCTCTGCAGTCCTTGTCCCTGGCTGACTCCAAGCTCAAGGCAGAGGTCACCATCATCATCAATGCCCTGGGAAGCAACACCTCCCTGACCAAAGTGGACATCAGTGGGAATGGAATGGGGGACATGGGAGCAAAGATGCTGGCCAAAGCTCTGCAGATCAACACCAAGCTCAGGTAGGCAGGCCACACCCCCGGCCTGGGAGTGGGTGGCCTTAGGGAGCTGGCCATGCCCGGGGCTCTGGGCTTCTCTAAGGAAGGAGAGACAGCAGTTGCGAGTCTTCTGTGCTGGTCAGGGGGAGGTGTTTCAGAGTTTGCACAGGGATTTCTTCAGACAGTTGCATTAAAGAATTGGGTTTTGAGGTGAAACCTGACGGAGAGCAGTCCTGGCTTCTTGCTCACGTCAGTCTGACAGTGGACTGTGGTGGGTCACGGCAGGGAGAGACGAGGCGGGTTCTACCAACGCAGCCAAGTGCACAGAGCCACGTGACAGGAAGCACTGACACTGGGGTTGCCCCACCCAGCCTGGTGGCGCCTGATGAGGGCACTTTCTGAGAAGTGCATCGTCAGGCGATTTCAGTTCTGGGAACGTCACAGGCTGTCCTTGTACAAACTAAACTGGCTGCCACACTGGCCTCTGGAACCTGCGGTCCTGCCTATGGCATGCCCTCATTCGCTCAGGCACCGTCCTTGGTTGTGAGCCCAGGGTCTTATCTCCGCTCCCCAGTCCCCCCGTACAAAGACTGAAAACCCCAGGGTACAGGTGTCTGCTGGCCTCTCACACTGGACATCAGCTGTTCTCTTTAGTGACGTTCAACTGCGGTTTTCCCTATGCCATGCAGCCACATTGTTGGCATCCATCCTTCAGAGACGGGGTGACTCGCTGGTCCCCCGTCTGGTGGGTGAAAATTTCACACACACTCCCCCAGGGCCATCCCCGGTGGTTCCCTTACTGTCTGGTGTAAGGCAGAACCTGATCCTTCTGTCTAAACTGAAGCCACCAGGCAAGAACATCGGCTATGTCTTTGAAAGTCTGGGTATACACATCAGGAAGGGCCCTGAGCAAGGACGGGAAAGCAGTAGCAGTCATGAGGCTGGGGTCATCCACACACTGTGTTGGGTGGACAGATACATCCTGAAATGCCTCTACAGCATGCGTGTTCTGGGGGCCAGGTAGGACTTTTCCTTCCAAAATAGGCTTTGTGCTTAACAAGTCAACAAATTACTGCTGATAGTAGCTGAGGTTTTGCCAGCCGAGTGAGTGTAGTCCCCAGGGCTGCGGATTGCACCAGGACCCGGAAATGAGGAAACCAGGAAAATAGGAAAAGGTTCTCCTCTGTCAGCATGGGGAACGTCTCGGTACCTAAAACCATCTGGGCATGCGAATGATGAGCTTTTCTTTTTATAAATAAATAGCTTTAGACAGAACACGAGAATACTTTTGGGAAGGTGTCAGAGGAATCAGGTTCTAGAGTTTTCTGACTGGTAGAATGTTCAGGTATTATAATAGTTAGTTAATCTATATGCTGTTGCTTCTAGGTGGTTTGTCCAGAAACACTTCTCAAGTAGTCCCTGTGTTAAATGACAGATTTGGCAGGGGCGGGACTCAGTGGTTGCTCACACACACTTGGAATGCAGGTAGCCTGGGTCCTATCCAGCACAAAAAATAAATGAATAAATAAAATAAGACTGTGATGTCGGGAGACGTGCTCATCCTGTTTGCTCCAAGCACAGATGGAGATGGCCATCCGTCATTCCCTGCTCACGGCACGTCTCTGCTGTGCTTGGTGCCGCTGGTAAGAGGTGCCTGTCCAATGGCAGAAGTGTCTCATTGTCCATGTGGTTTGGTTTCCAAACAGGACCTGTGATATGGGACAAGAACAACATCACTGCACAAGGCTTTCAGGACATAGCTGTTGCTCTGGAAAAGTAAGTTTAATTAGGGCTTTTTCTTTCTAAGAGTACTAATACAAACTGTGGGGAGACAGGAGAAACGGTGGGTTGGGATCAGGTCTGGGTCCAGTGTCTAGCCACAGGCCAGGAAGACACTGACTTTCTCCCCAAGGGAGTTTTCTCACCTGCGCAATGAGGGTAGCAATGCCTGACGGGCTGAAGCCACCGCACAGTCCTGAGAGCCCACGAGGTCTGTGGCATGGCCTCGCTCTTCCTGCTCTGTGGCTTCACAGTCCATCTCTACTGGGTCTTCTCCTGTGCCCATTATGACAGTGTGGAATCCAGAGAAGCAGAAAAGAGAAGCAGAAAAGCCAAGGTCCAAAATATAAAGGCAGACTGGTCCGTGGTCAGTGTTGCTGCAGAAGACTTTTTATCATATTACCTAAAATCTGCAACTGTGACTTCTTGTCAGTATATTTTCCCATAAACTAAAGAAAAAGTAATAATAATAGACGTGACTGAAAAAATACTAAAAATCTGGTTTTGTTCTGGACTTTTCAGTCTTCATATTGATATGTCAATCTAAATAGAGATTATTTGCAGAGAGATTCTGCAAAGAATAATGGACTTCCTCTGGAAAGTGGCTAGGGATGGGATGGGAACACCTGTGCTGTAGTCACCTGTGATCATCCCCAAAGAGAAGGAGCCAAGGGGAAGTTTTTAAAGGCAAAAGGGGAGACATTGAGTTTAGTTGCTTGTACCCAAAGTTCCTGGGTCCAGGGGACTTAGGCAGGAGCCAGTGTGCGCTCCCTGGAGCAGGTGTCCTGTTGGGCACATGCTCGGTTGAAGAGCCTCTAGCCTGGATTGTTGGGGTCTTAAAGAATGCTAAGGCGAGCTGTGTTATAGAAATCTGTACACACCCCCAAGGCGCAGGTGCGTGTACAGTGGGGAGGGACTCTCTCACGGGACCTTAGGATGTCCTTGAAACAGTATCTTCAGCCCTGGCTCCCCCTGACTGGGTCTGAGGAGAGCCGGGCGTCTGGGTGTCATCAATGTTCACGTGGTATGGAGGCGGAAGGGTCGAAGGAGACATTGGGGTAAAATAGGGGCGCCTAAAGCGCGGGTAGGAAAGAGGTGATCAGTGGAGAAGAAGCCCTTTCTTCCCAGGAAGGTGCCAGGTGCTGAGGCGCCCAGATCCCCTGCCCTGTGCCTGGCCTCCTGGAGGAATCTCCTGGAGAATCATTCTGTAAGCACCTTTGATCTCCAGTCCCGTGGTTCTACTTTAGCCAGGAGGTGGAGTTGCTGCCACCACAAAAATCACAAAGGCTCAGCCCTTTGGTCCTTTTATTCTAACTTCAGTTGGTCACAGACAGTGGGTCAGGCAGCTGACACATCACGTCCATGACTGTGCCCCGTGGCCCCGGGTGGGAGCAGGTGTCCACGTCACAGTCGCCACCCTGGTACTCCCTTGACTTTTAGCCTCCACTGGAGTTAAGAGAAGTCAGGAGCAGATGTACTAGGAACCCAGCACTTTCGGGTGGACCGTAGGTCTCCCTGGACCACAGTGATTACATACACTGTGCTCCAAAATGCCAGCGCTTCAGAACCACATCGGCTTTAAATAAACTATGCTGGTCTGAAACATGTAAGCATTGGTGAGGAAAAGGAGTATCTTCAATGCATAAAAAGGACATATCATTTCAGAGTTTTAGCGAGCTGGGTCCTCTTAAGACAAACAGCTTTGCTAGAACAAGCGAAGATATAAGTTGTAGAAATGATAGCCTTATCCTTATCTGAATTCTTTTATATTAAACCTCTCTTTAAGTTGGACTAAAAGAATATTTTCCTACGAGTTAATAACCATCCAAATCCATCATTAGCAAGGACGGTGTTTATTTTCTGTTATCTCTTCACACCTCACTTTGGGACCTAGTCGTCCATTCGCTCCTTCATTCGAAGTCATGCAGATGTGGGGGGTCACGTGGTGAGTGCTTGCTGGTCGTTCAGAGACCCAAAGCCAGACAGGCAGCTGTGCAATTCCAGTGCTCCAAGAGAGCCACCCCAATGCCACCAGGCAGCCCAGAAGGCCTCTTCCTGAGCACCAGGCTGCAGGGCTGGACAGATGCGTGGGGGTGGGACTGAGAAAGCGCCTCTGGCACTTGTCCCAAGGTAGGAGGGCAGGTGTTCATGGTCACCTGGACACACGGCAGTTGGGAGCAGTGTCAGGATCCGGGCCAGGGGCCAGATTCAGTCTTCTCATCCAGAACGCCTGCCTCTGCACTCTGTGCCTCCTCAGCCTGCCGCTGGCCATCGAGGTGACCTGTGGACGGGCACCCACTGTCACTTCTTTTGTTTCTCCAGCCCAGTGAACTTGGGCTGATCCTGAACATGAGCTGAAGGGACCCGCGGAGAGGAGGGTGTGAGGCAGCAGGACATACTCCAGGGGCTCACTCCTGGGACAGCCCCAGTGGGGCCTCGTTACTTAGGAGCCTGGAGACTGAACAGACAGTTGTGGATTCTAAAGGATTTGCCTTGCAAGTGCATGTTTTGTCTTCTCCCTCTACCTGTTTGGGACTGGCTGTCACCAGGTCACTGTGGTGACCCAGGTTTGTTCGGATTCCCTGGTCGCTAAAACCCATGCAGCAAGTCCATGCTGGGCATGTCCCCCCGGGCTTTTTCTTAGTCCATCTTTTCAGTCCCAATATGAAAAATTTCAATTTACATAATTTTACATAAATTTTCCATTTACATACATTTTCTATTTACAAAATCTCCTTGATGTAATTCAGAAATGAAAATAAAACAACAAAAGCACATTCCTCAGTGTTCTGCTGATAGGACAATGAATTAAGGAAGTGGCATCGGCACTGCATGTGTGGCCAATAAAGAAGGCTGAGCTGCCACTAGCCTGGTGGCAGAATTTTCTAAGACCATCATTTAAAATAAGAGTGCTAAACCTGGTCGTGGTGGTGCACATCTCTAATCCCCAGCAACTTGGAAGACTGAGGCAGGAGGATCGTGAGTCCAAAGCCAGCCTCAGCAGATTAGTAAGGCACTTAGCAGCTCAGTGAGACCCTGTCTCTAAATAAAAAACTGGGGATGTGGCTCAGTGGATCAAGCACCCCTGGGTTCAACTCCTGATACCAAAATTAAAAAAAAACAAAAAAACATTAAATAAGAGTGCTGGATTAAGGTGTTAGGAAGTTATCTTAAATTTGTCCATTGTTTCTCTTTCTGTAGGAACTACACTTTGAGATTCATGCTGATTCCCATGTACGATGCTTCTCAAGCCCTTAAAACAAACCCTGAGAAGACAGAAGAGGCTCTGCAAAAGGTATTGCAGGCTCGGTAGCTTAGTTACAGTAAATGCGTTTGAGCTGTGTTACTGGTGATTCCGAACACACCAGCAGTTCTGCTCCTTTACAAGGTTCTGAAACTTTCTGTGTGTGTATTCTTATGATCGTGCCAGGCATAATGCCTGACTGGGTGGCATTAAATAAGGCTAAAACTTATCATGAAGTTTTAGTGGCATAAAATAACATGCTGGCCATCTCAGTGTGCCAGAGCCTATGCACGATACCTTCCCGATCACCCTTTGGAACGCAGAGAGCAGGATGCTAGTTCACAGGTCCCCCTCCTGCTCATCCTCAGCAGAGAGGACCTTGCCTCCTGCTTCATCAGGAAATTTGGAAAATCATTGAGCTCTCATTCTGCTATGTGTACGGTATGTAAATTTCTATCCTTCACAGTCTAACAACCATGTCTTGACCCACACCATTCCCGCCTCCATTCCTGGGATGGACGGCAGCCTCTGCCCCGAAGCCTCACACCTGCAAGTCCAGTGCCTTCGCTTCTGCCCTGACTGGGAACTTGCCTCAGACTCATTCCCTAGTTTTCTGTATTTCCTTCCTTGCCTTCTCTGGCTCCTTAGCTTTCCATTTTAGGTGTGCTCAAATGTTTCCCTCCAAGAAGGCTGTTCCATGTTTTCCACGGAGATGCTGTGCTGGGGGTATCTTTGAACTCTTTTGTCTTGCGTTCTTCTCATTCGACTCCCAAACTCCACTCCTTCCCTGGTTTCCCCTCAGCCTGTCAGCTGTCAGTCATGGCTGACCAGTTTGCAGCCAAGAAAAATTAGCCATCATATTTCACGGTAAGTCTGAGCAAACTAGAACCTCTACCCCTTCCCCGGATGGCTGCCAGGGTCGTAGCGCCTGTTCTCCACAACGTGCAGGAGGCTCTGCCCAGGATCTGCTTCTCTCCACCTGCACTTCATCTCCCACCAACTTTCACTCTCCATTTTGCTCCACCTTGGCAAACTCCCTGGAGATGCAGATTCCAAAACCTCAGAAACTGCGGCAGGACCTCGCAGTTCGTGTTTGCTTTCCCGTGACAGCAGTCTGTCCCTGTTGTGCGTAGGTTCATCTTTCATGCTGCTGTGCTCGCCTGTCGACTGAATCGAGTGCCAGGCCATCCTGGACTCTCAGAGCACCTCGGTTCCCCTGGGTGGGCGGTCGGCCTGTCTGTGCCGTCAGCTCTGTGATATTGCCCCACGTCAACGCCTCCACTTTCTTTTTCATTTTTTCCTGCTAATAGACTGCGAACTCTTTGAAGGCAGAGTCTATGTATTTTTAGTTTTTTTTTTAATCCTCTGCAGCTTGGCACGCATGCTTGGATATTTGGTAGGCTTTTGTTGAATAAAGAGGCATAAGATTGGAGACGGGGAAGGGGGTCCAGGGGAGGAAAGCGCTGGTAGGGCCAAAGAAATCATCTAAGATTTGGATTCGAAAGATTTGACTTCAAAACAAACTCTTCCTGGCTTTTTAACCTTCAACAGATTACTTGAATTTTTTTTTTCTGAATTTCAATATTTTTCATCTACATAATAAGAAAAATAAAACTATGCAATAATTATATTTATCAGACACTTAAAAATAGGTTTACATATGGGTGCTTGGCACCGTCTTAAATGCGTCTCAAAAATTAACACACATAATCCTTAAATAGCAAATGAGGTGGGTTCCATTATATCCCCATTTTGCAGATAAGGGACTGAAGGTAAGGAAACTTATTAATTAGAACAAGCAAGGTGACCGTGTGCATCAGGCAAAGCAACGTATATGAAAAGCAGCATACAAATGTCATGTGTCTCACTTTGCATCTGGGTGTCAGCCAGCTCGAACAAGCCTGCACTCTAGAGAATCCAGGTTTCTGGCTTTGGATTTCTGTCAGTGAGTGTGGCCACTCCCACACCCTACACCGAAAAAATTCTGAGAAAAACAGAAATCAACAACTTTTCTTAAACTATTACCCTGAAACCTGGAAAGTACCAGGAATCACTGAATAGTAGCTGAGGTCCTCTTATCAGAGTAGGAGCAGAAGTCAGTAACTTGTGAAAATACTACATTGTAGGGAGGGATTGCAGAAGGCCTGCTGTAGACATGCCTAAGAATCTAACTTCTAGGTCCTAGTCTCAGGGACTCCCCAGCCAGGCATGAACCTTCTTTCCAGAAGCCCCACCCAGTTGTCATAGCAAATATTGTAGGAAATCCCCTGATGTATATCCCCTGTAATATCAATTTTGGAGGAGGCTGAGACAAGAGGCATCACAAGTTCAAAGCCAGCCTGGCAACTTAGACTGGAGATATAGCTCAGTGGTAAAGTGCCCCTGTGTTCAATTCCCCAGTACTGAACAATAAAAACAATTGTGAAAGTTGCCCAGGAACTCAGGGTGACCAAGAACATCCCTAAACTTAATCATAAGCTTGCAGAATGCCTCTCCTCCCTGACCCCTCCCCACCACATCCAGTGTAACTGTAGATTACAGCTAAGCAAGCAGCAAGACAGCCTCAAAAGAGTGCTTCTAGGGAAACACCAAAACCACAGGGAGAAGAAGGAAGGATTCTAGAAGGTGAAGCCTCTGGCACACACAGCAACAGGAAACATGAACACAACCAGCTCCTCTGCAGGGAGAGAGAAACTTCTCAGAAAAAAATCAAAAGGAAATTCTAGAAAAGGTTTTTTAAAAGTAGCAGAAAATGAAGCGTGCCACTAATGAACTTGACGGTATGCTGGACACAGGAAAGATTCATCAATAAAAACCTCCCAAAGGGAAAGGCAAAGAGGAAAGAGAATGGGAAAAAAAACTTAAAAACCCTAAAACTGTGGAATAGTAGTAGGAGATATAACATCTATGTAGTAGGAACTTCATGGAGAAGAAAGAGAAAGAAATAGAAGAAACATCATAGTAATAATGGCTGAGAATTTTCCAAAATTAGTGATGGCACTAAACTGTCAAATCAGAAAGCTAAGGGAGCATCTAGGATAAATTCTAAAAGTAATCTACACATAGGCCTATCACATTCAGTCCACAGAAGAGCAGAGGTAAAGAGAGAGTCAAAGAAGCCAGAGGGAAGAAGCACCCAATGCGTTGAGAAATGAGGAAAAGAATTGCGGCACAGAAACCACATAAACATGAAAAGAAGGAAATATTTATAAAGTGGTGAAAAAAAAACCAGCCACCTAAAATTCTGTGTCCAGTGAAACTGTCCTTCAAAAGTGAAGAAGAAATACAGACATTCTAGTACAAACACACCAAGGATGTATTGCTTGTAGATATGCCTTACGGGAAGTATTAAAAGATGTTCTGCAGAGGGAAGGAGAAAGGATGTAAGTTAGCAACTCAGATCTAGGAGAAGGAAGAGCACCACAGAGGAATCAATGAAGGAAAATAAAGTCCTGTTTTCTTATTTCACAGTGATCCAACAAATGGCTTTCTTCACAGTAACAGTAACAATGATTATAATGAATGGAGAAGGGAGGTGATTGACAGCAGTGTGGTAAAGGATGGGAGGGTAAGTGGCCATAGTGTTCCAGGGCCCGTGGGCTACTCATGAGCTAGTGAGGTGTTGTTGGGAAGTGGCCTCGGATTGCTTATAAATGTGTATTTCAAACAATAAACAAACTTTTATAAAGAAGGATAGGTTGAATATCCCTCATTGAAATGCTTGGAACCAGAAATTTTCAAAATTTGGACTTTAAAAAAAATTTGGGCCAGACGCAGTGGTGCATGCCTCTAATCCCAGTGGCTCAGGAGGCTGAGGCAGGAGGATCTTGAGTTCAAAGTCAGCCTCAGCAATGGTGAGGCGCTAAGCAACTCAGTGAGACCCTGTCTCTAAATTAAATACAAAATAGGGCTGGGGATGTGGCTCAGTGGTTGAGCGCCCCTGAGTTCAATCCCCACCAAAAATTGGGATATCTGCATGCACATAATGAAACATTTTGAGGATGGGACCCAAATGCAAATGCGAAATTCTCTTGTTTCATATATACCTCAAGCATCCAGCCTGAGGGTGATTCCATGTGAAACACCTGGCCCAGCTGCATTTCGACTGCAGCCCTAGCGTCAATGTAAAACTTTCCACCAGCGATGGCATTTCAGTTTGGATTTTGGAGGCTTTTGGGTTTTTGATGTTTGGACTAGGTATGCTATACCTGGATAGTTGGTATGATAAGAGAGAAGAGAAATGCAGTTCTATGAAATGCTTAGTTGGAACAGAAGGTAGCAAAGAAGGGAAAACAGAAGCCGGAACAAGTGGCGCAAGCGCAGTGTGGTAAACGTGGTCCAGACTCATCCATTCTATGAAGAGTGGCTGCTGTTCAGCCAACTGATGCGGACAGAGACCGTGGGGACTGGGGGCAAGGAGCAGGCCAAGGGGCTGGCTGTAAAATTTGTGTTTTTTTGATGAAAATGGATGATTTTATAGTTCATGATGGTTTGTCTTATAAAACCTAACTCTCCTCTTCCATGTTCAAGTTTTCATTTTAATAGTGGGATCTTTGTCCTCTGGAAGAAATGTGCTTGTTGAATGCTACTCCACTCAAACAACAACAACAACAAAAAGTGTGACCCAGCACTCACTCTTGGTGGTTTTTTAAATGCAGGATTCCTTTACTTCACATAGGTGCCCTATTCCTTGTGGCGATGTCATTTGCAGCAGTGAGCCTGGAGATGTCTGACGCTTTCCAGATGATCTCCAAGCTCACTGTTGCTCCCAAGGGTCCGGAGGACATGACGATGACTCCTTTGTCCCCTTCCATCCCAGTGGACCTTAGCCAGGTCCTCCCCTCCTTCCTCCCTCTTCTGTGGTACTTGGGATGGAGCCCTGGGCCTGGAGCATGCCAGGCAAGGCAAGTGCTACCCTGGTAGAGCCCAGGTCCTCATTTCCTAACCCAGGAGTTGAAACGGTGCATGGAAGGAAAGTTCAGTCTCCTCTACCAAGATGCGAACAGCTTCAGCAGTGATGGGCACATGACTGATACTGAAAAGTGATGTTTGGAAGTGGTTGCTCATCTTCCCTTCAGCTTGTTTTGAGAGACAAGCATGGAATACTGCTTTTCTTCACATTGGTTCCTGGCTTAGTCAGGAAGCATGGAGGGTGGACCTGGAAAGGTCTGGAGCCCAGGGCCAGCCCTGACTGCCCACCTGTGTGAGAGAAGCCTCCTGAACAACCGAGGACCCTCAGACCCAGCCACACCCGAAAGGACAGGAACGAAGCAAAGGACCCAAAGCTGGGTGCCGTGTGTGCCCTTCCTATTCAGAATCTTTCGAGCAAAGCGTTTACGGTGGTGGTGTCACCTTGGGAGGCAGTAAGAGAAAGTCAGTGTCATATAATGTCAGGGCATTGATGTGTCATTTTAATGAGGTTTCATTTCAGGCGTCTCTTCATTTTTATAATCTTTATATTTAGTAGAAGAGGTACGTTTGGCTCCTCATTATCGTTTCCATGAATGATAGTAATTACACTGTATTTTAATTGTTCCTAATTGCTATTAAGTAGTACTCTTTTGGCATATGGAAAATTGAAGTGAAAATGTAATAATACTGAGGGCTTCACAGTTATTGGAAGTTCTTTACCAGGGACCTGCCGAGGCAAATTAAAAGCCAAGTATTAAGTGTTAGTATTAAAAGAAACAAAACAAGTAAAAAAAAAAATGTAGTTAGCACAGTTGGCCCACATCCAGTCCTCTTTAAAAATCCCCTTCTTGGGCATCCATCACTGTGAGAAGTTAACCTGTGTTCCAGTTCAGTGTGTGTCCAGGGCACGTGGCCCTTCATGGACACGCTTTCTGAATCTTGTACATTTTGGTTTTGCACAGGAGACTGTGCATAAGCAAGATTGCCAAGCAACTTCAGGATTTTTCTTTCTGTGGAAATCCATTCTCTTATTTGTTCTACTATTTTAAGAAAATATGAAAACCTGGTGCATTGATGGAAGGAGTATATGTCTTTTGATTGTACCAGCTTTCATCCTTTAATTTTTGTAGCTAGTCTTTTCCCCCCCTTAAAATAAAACATTTTCAACAACTGGAATCAGGCTGAGGTTTGCAGTCCCACCGGCACTGTGTGGGGGGCGTTCACCTCACTTCTGAGCCATGTGGAAGGAATGACGCCTCTTGTTGACAGGTGACGGGAAGTGGCTAGACGGGGTCTCAGGCAACTGGATGCCAGCTTCTCTTTTGTCAGCTATTAGTCACACAGAAATCACTCCAAATACCCAAAAGTTGGTTTTTCTAATGAAACACACCAATCCTGAATGTCAGTGACCAGCAGCTCCCCCATCCCATCCGTTTTGTGGGGTCTAGGTGCTGGCAGAAGGTGCGCAACAGGGCTTTGATTGTCAGTTGAGGAACAGAGTATCTTGAGAGATGCATCTGTTTGATTTCCAGATAGAAAACTACCTGCTCCGGAACCATGAGACCAGAAAGTACCTTCAAGAGCAGGCCTACCGCCTCCAGCAGGGCATCGTCACCAGCACCACCCAGCAGGTAAGGGCACCCTGGCTTCGTCCCGCTTCTGCTGGGCTTTCCAGGAGCAGAACTTTCTCACGTGACTCATTCCCAGAGGGACTAAGAACTGGTTTCTGAGAGTGACAGCGACGTAAGAGGATTACGACGCGGGGGGCAGAGGGGTGGAAGCAGCCCCTGCTGATGCCCAGGGTGATGGTGGATCTTGAGCCTGCGTGACTGCCAGCAAGGTGTGCTTTAGGTGTATGTACAGATGCCAGGAACTCCTGATTGATAGCAGAGTCATCGGATTTGCAGCTTGGAGACATTCTGTCTGCACTCCCTTCTCCTCTGCATTTCTGTGAGTGGATGCAGATTGTCTTGTGCATCTTAAGAGTTTGTGGAATACTACTTAACACTTGAATGCAGGAGAGACTAAGGAGCCAATCTCTTTTGCTTCACTCCTTTCTATCAACATTAGAGAGGGATCAGAGAATTATAACACTAATTCTTAAAAGTAAGGATTATTTTCCTCCAAAAATTAACAAAACTAGGGTCTTGTGATATTTGAGGAAAACAAAGAGAATGTCAAAGAACAAGATTAATGAAAGGATTGAGCTCAGCTAATTCAGAGATAGTAGAGGACTTCAAATAAAATGGTAATTAGTGAAGTTCTTGGGACTTGAGCAAATGCTGTCTGTGTAGTAAGAGTAGGCTACTGTGAAAGGAGGGATCAGAAAATTAGAAATAATCCTGAGCAATTTAAATATAACTAATACAGAATTAATAAGCTCATAGGATGCAAAGTAGGCTGTTCTGCTGGAAGAAAAAGTGGGGAAAATCTTTATGATGTGTTGTAAAAAAACAGATAAAAAATAAAAAGGAAAAATTAGGAGGACAGAATCAGGAAGACCAAGACGTCCTAAAAGGGACTTAAGAATGACAGATGTCTGAGGGCAGAACAGAACGGCACCATTTGAAATGGATCTTGGAGTTGAGATGGCTCACTCATATTGATCATAGCGAATGGGCATGCAGATCCACATCTAGCTGCTGCCAGATGCTAGTGGACATTGAACTCCCAGAACCTCTGAGGAGACAGGAAGAAATCTTAGGAGTTCCACAGAGATTGGACAGGTTATCTGATTTTTCTTTCTTGCAGTGCTGGGACTGAATCCAGGGTCCCCTGCATGGTAGACAAGCACTCTACTACAGAGCTTCATCCTGAGTCCCAGGTTTCCTTAAAGGAATAGCAGAACCAATTTTTAGCATCCGTCCCAATTATTAGAAGTAAGCAAGGTACTGTCATCTAATTTCAGCGGGAGATTTATTTTGCATCAAGAATTATGTATCTAACCATTATATCACATAGATGTGAAGATACAGCAAAAATATTTTCAGTCATGGACTCAGTATTTTTGACCCCACATACCCCATACAAAAAAAGTTACTTGAGCATAAGAAAGAAAAACAAGTGCTGAGGTATAAATAAGAAACAGAAATAGAATCATAGAAGTCAATGCAACTGAAAGTTTTAGAAGGCTCCTACTTCAAGACAGTCAACTTGTAGGTTTAAGAGAAGTAGGATCTAGGCCCTTCTCTGTTGGGGGGGGGGCGGCATGATTACAATTCTGGAATTGAGTTTTGGAGGAATTAGGCTTTTATATTAACTTGGACAATGAGGGCAGACTTTATTTTTACATTACAGAATGTCCATGTTGAAATCTTGATTCCGTAAAAGTAGTGAAAATCAGGTTAGTCTTGAAGAGGCCAGTCGAGTGCCAGCAGAAGGAGGCTGGATTTTTAAGTTTTTGTTTCCTGGTATTGCTTGTTATTTTCTAAAATTCATAAATCAAAAACATATAAAGATCAGTATACTCTTTAAATCTCATAATGGAAGCCACTAGAAGAATCAAAGGAAGTGTTTGTCTCTGCCGATGGAGTAGAGCTAATGGGGGTAAGCTTTTGTCATTTTAGGTATTTTGGATAGTTTGTCTTGTGTTCTCCCTCGGCGGGTGTCATCTACATTTCTTTTCTTGAGAGAACGAGAGGTGTCGCTAGTGAAGCGTGGGCTGTCCCTGTTAGGTGCAGTGACACTGGTGGCTGCGTGGTGTGCAGACCGTGAGGAGGTCCATCTCGGCTTTGGCAGGGGTCCTCTCAGGCAGCTGTAGGCGGTGTGAGCGTCGGTGTTCTTCCCCTGTACATCCCAGTGTTATTTGACTATTTTATTATAAACACGTATTTTTCAACTGAGAAAAAGCAAAACAGTATGTGCTGAGAAAAAATAATCACGCATATTAGTGAAGTAGCAGAACTTCTGAGAAAACATTATTTCGACTTTATCAGTACCTTAAAAAAATTTATTTTTTTTTCCTGCAAGGGACTAATATTAGCTTAGTACTTTTTGGTTTACTGTTATTTCCTGGTTTTAGGGTTTAATGGAAGTGCTAAACTGTTACCTGGGACTTGCTTGGCATTCCTCTGTGAGCCACTGAAATGCAGGCTTCTTTCTCAGTCAGTGTCTCTCCAGCCTTCCTCTGCATCCAGAGGGGATTTTGCTCATCCTAAAATTCCCTGCTGCCATCTTTAGTGCTTATTCTTAAAGGGAAGTTCATCCTCTCAATCAAAAGGAAATCGTGCACAGGCAAAGCCACGGACGCATCGTCCTGCGCAGGTGGCCTCCTTCCGAGTTCCTCCACCCTTGGGTAGCGGGTGTGCTGCCCCGCTTTCGCTTAGGGGATTTCTGAGGATTTCGTGACTTGCAATTTTCAGACTTTAGTCATCCAGTGACTTAGAGGGAAAGACATGCCTTGAGGTTCTCAGAACTTTGAATATGGAAAGCATAGTCCCTCTGTGAGGAGTGCCCGGCAGCCTGCAGCCAGTCCCGTCCTCAGGGCCAGGAGGTCAGAGTTGACCTGCTGGACTGCTGAGGCCGCTCCCTGCTCCTGTATCTAATTTTGTCTGTTGGCTTTGATAGGAAAGCTCGGTAAGGTTCTGGGTCCCCCTCAGCTCATATCCCTCCTTTCCACCTTGTAAATGCTCTTGATTGGGAGTCAAGCATTTCCTGCACAGAGTCATGCAGAGTAAATATTCCAGGTTTCCAGCTAAGGGTTTCCGGCAGCTCTGGAGCCACATGATGCTGGAAGCAGCCACCAAGGGTGTGAAGGTGGGCCTGGCTGTGCCCTTGAGCCCCACTTACAGACACTGGTCCCTCGCTGTCCCTGCCAAGCTCTGCCCTTGGTCTTCTCACCCTGCATAAAAGAGGAGAAGGAAGCCATTGCCCCACGCGCTTCTTCACCTGAGACTTGTGCTGCTGAGATCTGGGCTCCTGCTGCCACGTGCTCTGTAACTGCTGGAGCTCGGCCTGCTCGCTGCCTATTCCCCAAAATGCTTCCTCGGTTCCCACCTCGTCTTCAACCGGGGCCCTATCCTCCTGCGTCTTTGATGAAGGAAGACAGTGTGGTTTAGTCGGGAACTTGTACTTTCAGATCAGGTGGCCCAGATTTCAGTCCAGGCTCCGCAATTACCCACCTGTGAACTTCTGTTGGTCGCATACTAACCTCTGCAGGCCTTTGTTTCTGCCTCTGCAGAGCGGGGACAGTGACAGCACCTGCTTCAGAAGTGCACGGAGCGGCGGCTCCTCCTTGGGGGTCTGCTGCTCTTGTCTCTGTTACCTGGAGTACTGTGGTATGGGCCACCGCGTCTTCTTCAAACTTCACTTTCCCACGTGAGACAGCGGGCCACTCTGAACGGCTGTCTTCCGTTCTCGTGCTTCTCTTTTTTCTCTCCAGCTCTTTCTCCTCTCGATGCGCGAAGCAGCGCCTTCTCCGAGCTGCATGATGGGGGCTGTCCTGTCTGCCTGTCCAGGTCTGGCAGTGGATGTCCTGCTTTGACCCCTCGTGGGCGTTCCAACTTTCCACTAACCTTTTCAGCATCTCCACCGCATAGCCCTCGGAGACCAGGGCTCAGGAGCAGAACAATTGAATTCCTGAGCTGGCCATTTCTCTGTGACACCACGCCGAGTCTCTTAGCCTCTTGTTCCTTCCCTCACACTGGCGGCTTTGTGGTTCGCCCACTTCTCTCTGACTGCCCTCTTCCCTCTGACCGCCCACTTCCCTCTGACCCGCCCCTTCCCTAAGACCCACCCACTTCCCTCAGACCGCCCACTTCCCTCTGACCCAGCCACTTCTCTCTGACCGCCCACTTCCCTCTGACCCATCCACTTCCCTCTGACCCATCCACTTCCCTCTGACCCACCCACTTCCCTCTGACCCTTCACTTCCCTCTGACCCGCCCACTTCCCTCTGACCGCCCACTTCCCTCTGACCCGCCCACTTCCCTCTGACCCCATCACTTCCCTCTGACCCGCCCACTTCCCTCTGACCCGCCCACTTCCCTCTGACCCATCCACTTCCCTCTGACCCATCCACTTCCCTCTGACCCATCACTTCCCTCTGACCGCCCACTTCCCTCTGACCCATCCACTTCCCTCTGACCCATCCACTTCCCTCTGACCCGCCCATTTCCCTCTGACCCATCACTTCCCTCTGACCGCCCACTTCCCTCTGACCCATCACTTCCCTCTGACCGCCCACTTCCCTCTGAGTCCTCTTTAGCAGCCCTTCATTTCTTTCTATTCCTACTGCTGGCACTCTTGCTCAGAGGTTTTGTTTTGCTGATGTTGTTTTGGTTTTATTAACTTCCTCCTACGTCTTTTCTTTGGGGGTTACTGGGGGTTGAACTCAGGGGCACTCGACCACCGAGCCACATCCCCAGCCCCATTTTGCATTTTATTTAGAGACAGTCTGTCTGAGTTGCTTAGTGCCTCACTGTCGCCGAGCTGGCTTTGAACTCACGATCCTCCTGGCTCCGCCTCCCCAGCCACTGGGATTACAGGCATGCACCTCCGTGCTCAGCCTCCTACCTCTTTTAATACAAGAACCACAGGAATTGCTTTTTCCATCTTCCCGTCTCCCTCCACCTGCCCCCGCCCACACCACCCCAGGTGTGAGGCGGGGATTCCCAGATCTCCTAGTTGTGCAGAGACGTGCTGCTCTTCCTCGTGCTCCGTAGCCCCACGCCTGTGCTGTGCTAGGCCCCTGACCCGTGCCCTAATGAGACACTGCAGCCTGAGGGTGCCTCTGTCCCCAGCAGGTGCAGGGGCCGCAGCGCCTGGATGTGTGCTGCTGCTGTTCATCCTTCTGCCTGCATTTCCCTTGGCACAGGGCTTACACCTGCAGTGCCCCCTACTCGGAGGCCGAGGCGTCTTCAGGACTCTGAGGCCAGCCCAGGCGAAACAGTGAGACCTTATCTCACTGCCCTCCCCGCCAAATCCGTCTCTTCTCCTGCTCCACAGAAACAACAGCCAGCAAGCCGCCTCTGAACTCAGCTCAGTCTTTGTTGCTGTTCTTACTGGTTGTTGGCAAGGGCAGAGTGCATTTCAACATAACATACGAGGAGTGTAACGCTCGTGCGGTGGATTGCATTGGTCATGTACTCTATCTTCCCCTCAGCCTTGTAGAGCTTCCTCTGGCACGTTTATCATTGAAGAACCCCAAGTCTGCCACGTGGCAGGCACTGTTGTGGGACAGGGGGTCTGAGCAGAGCAGCGGGTGACACCTATGTGCCCTGTGGCCCCTTGGCTGTGTGGCCCTTTCGTTCTCTGTTGCTGTTCGTGTGAAGCCGTCCGCCACAGGCTTGCGGGTGCTTGTGTGTGGTTCCTCCCTCCAGTGTTCCCTCTGCAGTGCCGGTCGCGTCTCTCTTGAACTGAACCAGGAACAGACACGGAGGAAGGGGAGTTCCTACCAGCAGGCTCTTTGCCGGAACCAAGAGCGAGCTGAGTGGTGACGGTAGCACTTCCTGCAGGCAGTTCTAAGTGCCAGCCCTTGGCTCAGCCGCTCAGTTACCTGAGGGCCTGGAGGTCCAACAAGCATGGCCTGGGCAGGTCGTGCCACCTGGTTGTGAGGAGGCTGTGCCACCGGTCCCACCTGCAGAAGGGTTTTTTTCAGTGAGGAAGGTGGTGGTCCAGTCCCATGTCCAGTCCTGACCTCCTGCATTGCCTGTACCTACATCTTGTTGATGGGCCTCACCTCGTGGGCCCTAGACGGAAGAGAGAATCAGGCAAGAGTGTCCTGACTGGTCAGAGATCACCAGACTGTTACCAGTGGACCTGCAAAAGGCACTGGGTACGTTCGGCCTGAAGAGAAGGTCAGGGAAGGAGAGAGCTGCGCCCAGATCTGTGAGGACTGTCCCAGGAAGACGGCGCTCTGTTCACGGCTTCTCCAGGGAAGATGAGGGACCTCTAGGAAGGACATAGGAGGACAGTCCAGGCCCAGGTACAGAAAAGTCGTCTCCAGATGACGGAGCGCATGTTTTCTAGGAAGAACTGAGCTTCTCGAACTACTGGGGTCTACAACTTTTTTGTGTTGATTTAGAAAAACAATCCTAGGGATTTCTGGTGATGTAAGCAGGTTAAGGTGCAAGCCCTACACACTCCTCTACTGCAGGGTCTCCTGATGGGATGAATCCAGAGATGGCAGGCCTGAAGCTTGCAGTTTCCTCGTCTCTCACGTTCGCGTACCCTAGGGACATGATCTGTAAACTGAGAGTCAAGCTCCTTGTTTCTGTTTTCAGAATTTTGACTTGCCCTGTGCAGTCGTTCTGTGTCATCCGAACAGTTTACCGTGGGCTCTAGCGTCTGAACGGGATCCATGTGGTTATATTAACCCTGAGGAGCATGCCCAGAGGAGTGTTCCAGATGTGAAATTTAGTCTCATTTGAATTGAAAAACTAAAATTTTATGTTCCTTTAGGACATGATTTTGAAATGTTCAACTCTTCAAGCCCATTCTTACGGGGTTGATTTGAATGCTCTTTCCTTGGTGAATGCTTGATTGTGTCCACTTCAGGGGTCTCTTTGGCCTTTTGTGATTACTAAAATTGATAATGTCACAGTGCCACATCCACATGCCTTTCAAATGAGACTTTGTGACCCCAGAGGTGTATCAGTTCCTTTTTCACTGTGTGATTTGTCTCTTGAAATCAGTTTATTTTTAGTTATTTTTAGTTAGGTGTGAAAGCATAGATCAACATGCAGTTTGAGGAGTTAGGATTTCTATCAATTAAAAGGACATTTTCAAGTGTTTGGTTAGCTCTCTGCAGTGTATTGTGTCAACCTGGAAGTTAGATGTGACTTCTGCCCACAGGCATCATTGTTTTAGCTGGAGAGAGTGTTAGATGAGGGACATCTTCAGGAAACCTCTGTGTGCTTGTAGCTAAGGGACCTGTTAGCAAGCCCCTGACTCTGTCAACAAAGCAGGAGCTTAGAGTGCTATTATTTAGCAGGTCTTAGAGGACATGAGGAAGGAAGTTGGGTAGGCACCATGAACCTGATTTTATAAAGCAGGAAGATGAGGGATGGCAGCCCTGCTGCAGGCAGACCCGGGCTCTGAATGCAGAACTTACCACTTCTGAGCGGGCTGGGAAGCTTCTGTTACAGTGGAATTGGTGGGGAAGGAGGGCAGACTTCAGCTGCCCAGAGTTATGATATTGAATAATTGAAAAGAAATAGAGAGATGTGAACTTAACCAAAAAAGAGTTATTAGATTGTCTCCTGCCAAGTGAATTTTCAGATGGGAAAGGACTCTTGACATGTAAAATCTCTGAAGAGTTAAATTTTTTTTTAAGGACATGAAATTGGTAACCTATAACTTTGATAAAGAGATACTGGGAAAAAAAATTAAGCCACAAATTGTTCTTTAGACTTCTTTGGTTTCTACCTGAGTCCATTTCCTGATGCTATAACAGAATACCTGAGACTGGGTGACTTATGAAGAATAGAGGTTTATTTTGTCTTGAGGTTCTGGAGACTGGAGAGTCCAAGAGCACTGCCAGGACGAGAGTCTCATGCTGCTTCCAGTCATAGTGGAGAGTGGGTGGGCAGCGGGCCCAGGCTGAGGAGAGAAAGCAGCAGGGCAGCCTGCTTCACAGCAGCCCCCTCTGCATGGCCAGCCTGGGAGGCAGGTGAGGGTGCCCACTCAAGAAGGTCATTCCTGTGCTCAGGAGGGCTCTGCCCCCAACCTAAACGCCCCCAGCCACCTGCACACCACGGCTGGGAGCACTGAGCCTCCACACGAGCCTTCACCAGGCCTGTCCATGTTCACACGCAGCACGTTCCCTGCACTTCCCTGCGTGTACAGTCTTCACCGCCGTGGTGCCTTCCATCTGCCGCAATGGTCGGCCACTCCCTGTGGGTCTTTTTTAAACTCATGGAGCAACTGAAAGTGATTCAAGTGTGGTTGACCCGAGAGGGAGACCTTCTTAGAACAGAAACTAGGTGTATTAACTTCGTTCTTACCTGTGTTCACATAGTCAACCTCAACTCGCTTTTATGTTTTGGTGGCTCTAAATTTATATAGAAAAGTACTCGAAGTAATTGAATTAATTGAAAAACCGTGAATTCCCAGAAAGTGTTCTGGTTTCTGTAATGTGGAGCCCAGCGGGCCGGGGGCATCAGTTCGTGTGCCCCTCAGAAGCACTGCAGAGCCCACTCCTTAGTACCTGCCACCATGCGAGCACTTAGGGAAAGTCGAGGAGGAGCGTTACTGTCCAGCAAAGTGTCACCGAGGGCCTACAGGATTTTCAAATGCCCTCTTCATCCTAAGTGTGGCATTTTGTAAGGCATGAAAGGGACCCAGTGCCTGCGTTAATGCTGCGAATGTTCCTTGTGTGAATAGTTAAACTCAACGATCGGCTGGCAGCTGAGTTCTCCAAGATGTCAGGAGAAGGTTTCAGCCCATGCGTTCCTTTTTCTGATTTCTCATCCTCCTTCATTCTCTTTCCTTCTGTCTGAACACCCACCGGGCTGACTTGGATGCTGTTCTGGTTTGGAGCAGATGATTGACAGAATCTGTGTGAAAGTACAAGACCACCTCAACTCCCTTCGGAACTGTGGGGGAGATGCTGTCCAGGAGGATCTGAAGTCGGCAGAACGGCTCATGCGTGATGCTAAGAACTCTAAGACGGTGAGTTACACTTCAGGCTCTGTAAGAGTCTGGGGCATTGAAAGGAGTTTTTCAAACAAACTTTAGAAGGTAATTCCAACCTTCTCAACCTCTCCACCAATTCCAAGTTATTACCAAGCACAAAGTGAACTGAATTAGTCCATCTCCTTTATGTACTTTCACTGATTACCTGTAAGCAAAATGTATAAGGAAAGCAGAGGACCAGGTGGTGCCTGTTTATAATCCCAGAGACAAGGGAGACTGAGGCAGGAGGAGTCAAGTTCAAGGTCAACCTGGGCAACCTGGACCCTGTCTTGAAATAAAACATTTTAAACTGGGATGAAGATGTAGCTCAGTGGTAGAGTAACCTTCAGTTCAATTCCCAGCATCCTCCTTCCTCCAAAAAACCAGGCCCAGTGTGGTTTACAGAGGGCATAATTGTACCTTGAATGACTACAGGTAATTATAGTTTCAGTGAGTAGTAATTCATTTAACATTATTGTATTTCCAAGCTGATAACATGAAACACTTTCTGTCTCCTCTGAAGGGAAGCTTTCTTCAAATTAGAATTTGTTCCCCGAAGTGACTCTGCAGGACTAGCTAGGGGTCGGGAGATTTGGGAGCCGGTTCTGGTTCTGACCTCAGGATCATATCATTGCTGAGCCATGGGTGTGAGGAACCTAGAGGACTGGTCAGAGACTCTTGTGATGCACTAGGAATATGTATTTCCTCTGTTCCTGGCACAGTGCTCCTGAAACACCTGGAATTTCCCGGGTGACAGAGGTGATAGGGGCATTTATTTGTTACTAGTAACAAGTCCCTATGGCCACACCAGAGTTTATCCTAAGAGGAGCCCCCTTGGTGGCCCCCTGGAGGAAGCTGTCTGTGATTGGAGCCTCAGAGCTCTCCAGCTTCCCAGGCTCTGTGCGGTGGAGAGTGATTTGGTCACCAGGCAGGAGTTCAGTCAAGCATTCCTCAGCAGCAGGGCCCCACCGGCTCTGCACGTGAGGTGTAGGTGGCTTCTTGGTGGGTCAGCAGGTGCTGGGAGGTGCCTTACGCCCGCCCTGTGCTTTGAACTAGACTTCTCCAGCGGTTGGCTGCTGCTGGTATGTGGTTCAGAGTTAAACCTGTGATAGTAAGGTGCTTTCCTGAGTCTGTGAACTGTTCTGGCAAATCAGTGACTCTGAGTGAATCAGAGGCTCCTCTGGCTTTTGTAATCAGTGGGCAGAAGGACCAGTGAGTGACTGCCCAGGATGGGCACTGGCACCTGACCTGGGGTGGTCTTAGAGGGTGAGCCTGTCCCTGTGGGATCTGACCCTGTTCTGGGTATCAGAACAGAAGTGGATTCTAGGAGACCTTTTGGTGTCTGCCGAAGACTGGAGAGTTTCCTGGTGTGGTAAGCATACTTCTGAGGACCGAAGCCTGAGTGAAAGTAGCGCTACGCTCATCCCTCAGACAAGGACATGGGGCACGGGAAGGTGGACTGTTCCTGGGGCTGTAAGCTCCTGCGTGGCAGAGCGGCCAGCATGGGGCCCTTGACCCCACTCTAGTGTTGTTAGGGTTGCTGTGGTTCAGTGAGAAAAATAAATGTGCATGATGAGTCGGGACCTCCATTTATTAATCTCTACAACAAGCCTCTGACTGAGAATGGATTATTCCTAATAATATTTTTTCACCCTGATCATTAACTCTGCAGTGACTTTGTGCCTACTGAAATATTTGTTCAATTATAGAAAGTTACTTTCTATTTTCTTACAGTTACTACCAAACTTATACCATGTTGGTGGTGCATCTTGGGGAGGAGCCACTGGCTTGATGTCCAGCCCCATTCAGGAGACCCTGGAATCCATGGCTGGAGAAGTCACAAGAGTTGTAGATGAACAGCTAAAGGTCTGTGGGTTTTGCTGTTTTGGAAGGATGATTGTTGTGCTTCAACTGTGTGCGATGACATCTCCCCCTGTGTTTCACAGATGGGGTAGGTGTGTGCCCTGGCTGTGCAGGGGCACAGACCGTAAAGGGAACACAGAGTCTGTTACAGCTTTGTAACTTCTTACGTAATAAATCCAAGGGAAATCCGGTTTCTTTTTTTTACAGTAAATCTAATTGTTCTTAATATGATAGGTGTCACCGATAAGGGAATGGCTGATTTCTACTTAGAAGGCACAAAGAAGTGGCCCTGGGAACGATGTCTTCTGTGATTGCAGTCGACTAGAGAGTGGAGAGCTGGCAGGAAGTCCCTTGGCGCTGTCATCTGGGGTAGGACAGACAAGGCAGGTGGACAGCAGCCCTGACCTCTGGCTCAAAGACTAGGGAGGGTCTAGAAGGACCCTTGGGGTCTGCCAGCTCCCAAGGCAGCAGAGATATGCAGTTGGTTTACTGCCCCAAAAAACAGGTTGAAAAAGCTTTGAAATTTTAGTAGGGTTGAGAACTTAAGACCCATCTTGTTCTTGAGGAAATTTTAAAAAACAGCTACACCAGAAAAAATTCACATTCGTAAAGTTTTTCTTATTCCCAAGATGCCTTTTAAGGATGCTTTTAAAAACCTTGTCTCAGTTTCTGAAATCATTTGGTCCGTTTTCTTCTGAGAACACAAATGCTCAACCTTGGAGAGATTTGATGTGCAACCCAGTGATAACTTTGCAAATGCTAATTACTCTCTTTGAAACTTAACTTAATGAATGTTGTGAATTTTTAGGTGTTTAAAGCCCGATCTTCCTGTAACTATGCTACACTTGTGCATTGTTTTTATTTTATTAACTGCAGTTATTTTTAATTCTGGCTGGGCAGAGACAAAGGGGTAGAGAAAGGCCATTTTTTACTTAAGAGCCCCTGTGTCCTGTGACATGTAGGATATGTAAGATACATGTTTCCTTACATGTTTAAAGCAAAATCAGCTTTCTGGTTATTTCTGACTATAAACAGTGAAACTTTTTTGGGAAACATTTACATAATACTAGGAAGTATTAAAAAAAGTAAAAATTACCAGAACTCTCCAAGATTATGTCACTGTTAATAATTCAGTGAATTTCCATATATCTGTGCCTGCATACATGATTTTATATTTGTGTATTAGTGCTATGAGTACTGATTAGTAACTGAGTCACCTTTTAGACTTGGGACAGTGTCGTGAATGCAGTTCTGCTGGTGATAAATCATCACTGTTTTCCATGACTACATGGCATTCCATTGTATACATGTGCCACCATAACTTATTTTCTGATTTCTAATTCTTTTAGGGCAAATTCCAATGTGACCCATTGCTAATTCCAAAAAGTAGATTTTTTTACTTTCTTGTATTTGCAAAGGGCTGTCCAGTGGTACAGTTGCTCATGTTGCATCCTCAGCAATACTAAGTATAACTTATCATTCTTACCAAAGTAATGCAATAGAAAAATCGCATTGTGTCTTCCGAATTTCTTTACTCACTCAGGGCGCATCATGAAATTTCATTATCTGTTTGTCTTTCTTCTGTTGTAAATTGCCTGCTCACACCTTGGCTTTCTGAATGCTTACCTAGTGGGCATTGACTGGCCGTTAAATCCACATGGAACGCTGTGCCAGGACCTGCTTCATCGGACAGCCTCAGAGGGCAGCTGCTCCACCACCCCGTGCTCCTCTACCCTGTGCTCTTCCTTCTTTCTGCAGAGTGGGTGGCGGCTTGCTGGTCTTTCTTGGGAAGAACCAGGATGCAAGGATCTGAAGTAAAAGGCATTTGAATTTTTAACGACCTGAGAATATCAGCATTTCCAGGGCCCTGGGTGCTTCCCTGTTCACAGCTGCCCCTCTGTTCAGTGTGGCTTTTGTCCCACCACCCCAGGTGTTTGCAAGTACCAGAACCACTTCTCAGTGCCGCCCGGCCTAGGCCTGCGTGTCCTGTTTGCATCCTCCTCTGTCCTTCTGAGTTTTAAGTTCCCTTCCCTTTGGGAACATCTGTCATGAACCATAGTGAATCCTCAATCCAAACTCCCTAATTAAATGTCACTTCCTAGTTTCCTCTCACCTGGGTGCACACTGGGAGTTCCCAGGGTCTGTGGGCTGTTTGTTTCCATCTCTTTCCTTCCAGTCCACCTGACAAACGTGCAACCATTTATTGTTCTCTTAAAACTGCCCAGTTTTCTATTTGTAATAACTTCACAATGCCTTGGTTTGCTTAAAACCATGTAAGAAAGATGTGTTTTTAATATAACCAGTGTTCAGTGTCTTATTAAATGCAGTGGTCATTACTTATTTCAGTGCTAGCATCAATTTTCATGGTTAAAACATCTTTCTCTCTATTTTCCATATTTTCTAAAATTAGCATTTTCTACTAGCAAAAGCTAAAGCAGATGGATTACTTTTTAAAGTTTTTTTTATAGAGAATGGGGAAAGGGAAGCCAGGAGAGCAAGCCAGCAGGGCTGGATTTGTGTCCTGCCTTTGCCCTGCCGGACAGGCACGCTGAGCAAGTTGCCTGACCTTTGGACGAGTCTCCTTGGGCAGGATCGTCCTGGTGTCAGGAGGCGCGGGGGACCTTCTGGCTTCGGTGTTTGATCATCTGCTGTCGTAGCCAGTGATAGGTATTCGAATTTTGGATGAGAACATGTTCAAATAGTTCTTTGAGCCATCTTTCAAAAGCATTGTTTCAGAAGGTAAGAGAAGGGCTGGATCAGCCAGCCTCCTCTGCAGGCTGCTGGAGGGGCCCAAGGAGGCATGTTTGCAGAAATGCCTCCTTTGAAAGGGACGCTGCATTCTCTGGTCTGGCCTGCCTCCGCTGTTTTGCGTGACTCTCTACTTCTGTTCTCCCTCTCTAGGTCCTAGCATTTATTCCTGAAGCAACAGTAGATAAGTAAAAGGGATTCGAATGTTTTAACATAGGCAAGCTTTGGTTTTTCTTTTCTGCCCTTAAGTTTTAGGGTGTTTATTTGGGCCTGGGAAAGTCTTGATTCCACTCCAGGCTCACATGGTGAACTACTGCACTGGTCCATTTCAGATTTGTTCAGGACGCGAGATCTGAAGGAGTTAGGTGGCATTTGTCAAGTGTTAGCTCCATTTGCCCAAGGGAAGTCTATAGGTTTTCTTTTTTCTACACTTTATATTTTCCAAATTATATAAAGCAAAAGGAAGAAGGATTTCAGAACAGGTTGGAGTGGAGATTGTTTGTAATTTGTTGGCTTGCTACAAGAATGTACAGGTGTTGGTGCCATCTCAAGATATTGATCCAATTTACTTTACAAATATTATATAGATTTCCTAAATACCATTGGTGATTATTATAGTTAAGAAATACAGACCCTTTTGATTGTCATTAGGGAGAAACTTGCAAAATGAAAACTGAATATCACCTTTCAGATTCAGGTCCTGTTCAATGCAAGGTACCTGAAGGTAGCAAAATACAGACTGGCAGAAGAGGAAGATGAGAGAAGAGTTAAGAAATGTGGACTGAGCCAGGGAGTCCCACAGAAGTCTAAGTTAGATTTCCAGAAGAAAGAAAACAGATGAGTAGAGGCAACATTTGAAGTCTGTAGCTGAGAATTTCTGGGACTGACATAGATCTGAGTCTTTAATTCAGGAAGCACAGCTAAACCCAAGCAGGAGAGAGAAAGGCAAAGCCCCATCTCAGCATCCCAGTACTAGTTGAGCGGCCTTGAGAAAGTTGCTTACCTCCTCTGAACTCAGTTTCCCCACGTAGAAAACAGGATGTCAAAATCTTCCTTCACACTCCTTTATGGAGTTAGTGTGTGGATGGAAAGAAGTCACGGAGGGGAGGACTCAAGGAGCGAAGGGTTTTGTCCCGTGGGTGAGTGCTGGTGCAGGTGGTGTAGGGAATAACCGCAGAAGGCTTGTTGAGCCAAATGCCTGAGGCAGGCTGCCATTCCTTCTTTTCGGGCCCAGGGCGTGATCATGGACTTGTGGAGCAGAAAGAGACCTTGGGAGTAGATGGTTCTGTAGATAAGGCGTGAGTCAGTCCACCGTCCACAGCTGTTTCAGGCCAGGGCTGCACTGAAGCCAGGATTCCTTGTCACTCATGGGGTCCACTCAGAAAGTTCCCGATGTGCTAGTGAGCCCCACAGGTGTGAGACAGTGCTAATATCTGTGTCCTTCTTCTCAGGTTTGCTGGACTGAGTCTGGAACACAGCATGCTTATTCATGCCACAGAGGAAAAGAATTAGCCTTAAACTGATGTATTTGTATTTCTGGCAGCTGGGTGGTTAGGAGCTTCCTTGGAATGATGTACTAATTCAGTAATTATGCAACCAGAGTTATAATAGGGCAGAGCACTATCAAAATAGCAGTGTGTTTTGGAAACTTCTTCTACCTCTCCTCCCCTGGGTTCACAAGTCTTATAAACAGTCTCCTACTCTGCTGTTCCTCCTGAGGTGTGATGAGAGATTTTGTTAGTGGGTCTGTGCTCTGCATGTGAATAGGTGGGCGAGTAGACACTGTCCTCGTCTTCCAACAACTGTTCTGTGTAGGCCCTTGTTCACACTGGAACAGAAATGGGATCCCAGCCTGGCCTTCAGAAACTAGTTCTTATCAGTGAGAGTCTTGGAAATCAGACTAATAACCCTGTCATGATATGTGAGCCTTCGTCATATGCTGGATACTCTACACAGCAATTTACTACGTGATATCATTTCATCCTCAAAAACCCTATGCAGTGACCCCTTTTCTTTTACTGCCATTTGATAGGCAAGGAAAGTAAAATTGAGAGATGACTAACTTTGCCCAGGTCAGTGAGCTGGGTTTCCTGTTTAGACCTTACCCTTATACCACCATCTGTCCAGAGGATTCCATTTCTGGTAAACCACTTAGTGTCCCTTAGCTCACATTCTTCAGCTGTAAAATCCCAAGCCCGATCCCACGCCTAGCTGCCACGCCCACCTCCGTGGCGTCTGAAGGATGAAATGTGCAGAAACACTTCGGGACTCTGGAGTGCTGGATGAGTTTGACTTTTGCTACTGGTGCTGTTTATAAAGCACTCTAAATGTTTTTGTCTGTTGCTATTTGTGGTGTTTAGTTGTTATAGTAATTATTGTTTTGTCTAACACTAAAGCTTTTCTTTTAAAAGAGTAAAATTGGCAGTAGTTTTGGTGATTTTTTTTTTGCTGCTGTTTTGGTAGAACTGTTGAATGTTTTGCGGTGATTTGGGGTTTCTGTGGTTTGGGAAGTTTTGCTGGCATTCAAGCTGACATGGTTTTAGGTATTTCTGTTTCTAGGTCTGGAGTTGGCGCCTGTAAGTTCCTGTTCTGGGACCAGGGAGGGCGGTGTGCTGGGCGAGTTGGAGTCCAGACTTGACTTTGCATTTTTCCGTCTTCTCATTCGTGGCCCTGCATGATGCTCAGCTCCACACCTGAACTCTTCAGAAGCCGCAGTGATGCTTGCTGGTCCTGCCAGTGTCTGGTCTAAAGTGACTTCCTGAACTCTGTGATCTCAGCAGTTGGGTGGCCTGGGCCCTGGACTCGCGTGGCCCTGTCATCTGGGAGCAGTGCCGTCACCCTCTCCCCTGTCACCCTGCAGGCCCTGCTGGAGTCCATGGTCGATGCTGCTGAGAACCTCTGCCCCAACGTGATGAAGAAAGCCCACATCCGACAAGACTTGATCCACGCCAGCACCGAGAAGATCTCCATCCCTCGCACCTTCGTTAAAAATGTGCTGTTGGAGCAGTCCGGAATTGACATCCTGAACAAAATCAGGTATGTTGGTGGGTGGGCCGGCCGTGTCTGGCCCGTCCGGGCAGCTGTGAGGGCGTCCTGGCGGAATCTACCCTGTGCGCCCTGCTCAGGCTCCTCTGGTAGGCAGACTGTATGCAAATGTAGCTGTGCATAAATGCATAGGGTGTATGCCTTTCCCAAACAGGACAGCCATATGTATGCCTGCATTACTTAAGAGCACAGTGGTATCGACTGTCTTCGAGGATTTTGTATTGAAGGGGGATGGTTCATGTTTGCAACTGCTAGTTTCTGTTTCTAAGAATCAACTTTTACCTTTCTGAATCACTAGCTTAAAGATTGAAGAGCTTGCTTTCCATCACCAAGCTATTGAGAGCAAGTGCACAGTCTATAAATAGGCAGAGGCCCACTCCGACCATGTCACGTTTTCTTTCTGGACTATTTTGGTGGGTCTTTGATAATGTGCTATGATGTCTTTTGGCTATTCATGTATATTTCTGTTTGAAAAAGTCTCAAGAATATACCATGATAAAAACATTCATTTATGATTGTTGACAAACCTTCCCAAATTTCTTCAGAGAATCTTGGAAGATACCAGCATTCCAAGATAGTGCAGCCAGGTCTCATTGTGTTTCTCCACTGGAGAATCAGATGACTAAGAGCCAAGCTCAGGAACATTTAAAATTTTCTGAATATTGATGAGAATATTTTGATGTAGTAAAAGTAATAGCTCCTTTCTGTAGAACTGGGCAGTCTCTGGTCCAACATGCAGCTGCCAAGTTGTTGTGTTTTTTTTTTTTGTTTTTTTTTTATTTTCAAATAAAGCTCCCAAAACCTTTCAGTTAAGTTGTCAGGCAGCTGGGAAGACTTGAGAAAGTTAAAAAGGTTTCCAGAAACCAGGCATGGTATCACACACCTTTGATCCCAGTGGCTTGGGAATCTGAGGCAAGAGGATAGCAAGTTCAAGGCCAGCCTCAGCAACTTAGCAATGCCCTAAGCAACTCAGCAAGACCCTCAAAAAAAAGAAAAGGGGTGAGGGACGGGGATGTGGCTTAGTAGTTATGTGCCCCTAGGTTCACTCCCTGGTACCAAAAAAAAAGATTTCCAGAGAGCTTGTAGGACAGCATAGCAAGTTTATGAACTCCAGCTCCAGCTGTTAGGTGTTTCTAATATCTGTGGTTTCAGATTTTTTATTGAAAAAAATGTTTAAGTATTACGTATTTAAAATATAAACATCTAGAATATAAAATACAGCATATTAAATGTCTCCCTTGAAAAATAAGGACAAAAATACTTAGGCCAATATTCTTTCCTGTTACTGAGTTCACCCACCAACACAGTCTTACTCGGGAGCTTTGCTGGAGTATCACATTCCATCAAATAAGGTCACTTCTCCTGAAAATGGCAGATTCTGAAAGCCGACAGGGTGGAAGCTTCACGTTAGAGAGCCCATTTCATGTCCGTTGACTCCTGAGGTGACTTTTCTGCAATACCGAGTGGAGTATGCCACGCCTGTAAGGGCACCTTCCTACACACACAGGGCAAGTGACACGTTCCCCCAGAACCTCTCTCTGCACACTGGAAACTGAGTCAGAGGATGCTGTACCCAGCGGGAAGAGACAGGCCAGTTCTGAGGGATTAACAGGAGGGCATTTTTAAGAGTCTTTCATACTGGCAGTACCATCTGAAATGGATAAACCCTCCTTTCCACCTTCAGAGAGTGGGAGAGAAGGAGAAAAAACCCACTGGATTGAGAGTTTTAGGAGGCATGCCTAAAAAGAATCAGAGGAAATACTTGTTAAAATCAGATCCCCAGGCCTCTCGAGAAGGGCGGACACTCAGAACCTGTGTTTTTAGTTATTTTCAACATGACACCCAGGAGATTCTTACCAGTGGACACCGTGTGGACTGATAAAGCATCAGATAAACCGAACTGCTGGTGGGGCCGCGTTCCCTGGGCAGGAGTCCCCTTTCCTCTTCAGCGCAGGCATCTCACTGTAGGCCGCCAGGACTGGGTGCTTCATTGTCCTGCCCACCAGCCACATCTTCCCGGCAGAGAAATCTCAGGTTCAGTTACCACCTGTGAGTTAGAAAGAGTTTTCCCTGTGAAGCAAGTACCCATTCAACCGTAGCTTTACAATTAAACGATTTTATTTTGACAACTCCTTTGCCTACTCTAAAACATACAAATTGTTGACTTCAAAAGAAGACTGACCTTATGAGACAGTATTGGAACGTGGGTATTTATCTCTCTGGCACATTTAAATTATCGTGTATTTATAACATCTGCACAGATGTGCATTAAAGTAGAGCTAGTCCGCCTGAGAAGACACGTGGAAGTTGGACTCTTGTGAACACCACATTGCTAAAATGCTAACTGAAACGCCAGCCGTACGTGTGGCAAGGAACCTTAGTGGCCAAGTCTGTTGGTAGAAACCCCACACCACTTTGGGCAGCTTTCGGAGGTCAGGCAAGAGGCACCTAAACTGAGATTTCTAGTAATTACTGTTCATAAAAGATGAAGACTCCTTTTCATTGTAAGTGGTAAGTCAAAGCAGCAGCAGTGTAACATGGTACTGTTTGATGGGAAGAGGATTTTTAAAAGCTGGAGATATGCATATCAACATCATAACTGAGCTTTAACTCGCAGACTAGCCTTTCCTGATTCGCTCCAGCCTTGGGGTTGTTTTCGCTCACGTCAGTTGGTGACTGGTGCCTCTCTGCTGGTGCACATGGCTTCCGTTCAGCCCGTCTTTCTCCAGATGTCTTTCATTTCTGCCTTTCCATCTCAGGTTCTGAAATGGTCGAGGCAGGTGACATTGGTAAAGAAGGTCTCTTACCTGTGTGTTTGTGGCCGTCCTCAAGCTTGGTCCTTAGCCTGGTTGCCGTTCGTACCTTCTCTTTTCAAAGACAGACCCTATTGCCAAGCAGGGGCGGGTCAGCCCAGCTCAGGTTAAAATGCTGCTCTGTCCTTTTGATTTCCACGTAGCGAGGTGAAGCTGACGGTGGCCTCCTTCCTGTCGGACCGAATCGTGGACGAGATCCTGGACGCGCTCTCCCTCTGCCACCACAAGCTGGTGAGTGCTCTGCATGTCTGACTTGGCTGCCAGCCTGGGAGTGGGCTTCTTTTCCACACCTCACTCCTTTGCAGCCTCAAGGGCTGAGGTTCTGGGTTTCTTCCTCCCCCTTCTGTTGGTTCCAGCCATTTCTGGAACTTGTCAGAATTTCTCGGGAGGGAATGGCAGGTTGAGGCAGAAGCTATCACACCCAGAGATCTCACTCCTCATCTAAGATGCAGGTCATACGTTTTTGTAGATGATGTTGACACCAAAGTCTAAAATTAACAGTTGTAATATGACTGACTGTGCTCACTTTGTTGCTCTGGTATGATTATTTCCAAATGGACTGTTCTTGACAACGTGGAGGAAGCAGAACATCTGAAGTTCAAAGAAAGTATGAGAGAAAAATGGGCATGATCTAATGATGGGCAGGCGCTGAGCACCCAGCAGGTGCCTTGGACAGAACCACGATGAAAAAATAAATTTCCTTCAGACTAACCAAGCCATGGGGGACTTCATTTCTAATTTCAGTGTATATGAAAAATATACAGAGAATTCTCATGCGTGGAACTTGAAGTCCTCTGAGGCACGGATGAGCATTTATAGCTGGTTATATCTTGTGTCTCAAAAATATTAGCAGTATGATACAATAGAAATCTCCCAGGCAATTTTTGACAGTTTTCTCCAGAGAAAGTATTTCAGGTTAACTGTATGGGCAGAGATGCCCAGTTTTATGGAGGCAATTTTTGGGGTGATAATAATAGAGAGGAATAGGAACAGTTTCTTCTGCATGAAGCAGACAGAAGAGAACAATGTATGAGAGTCTCTTCCAAAATTCAGAAGATCAGGCATCTCTGCAACTGTTTGGATGCTGGCTGTGAATAGGGCTTGCCCACTTGTGAGCGGTTACCAGTCCATTACTGTTCATCAGCTCAGGAGCCACCAGGAGGCAGCAGGAAACTTCCAGAGCAATTTGATGTGGATACAATATCCAAACCATGTTTTTTTTCTATTTATTTTGTTTGTTTGTTTTGCTTTATCAATGTGTTGATTTGTGCCAAACTGGAAACGTATAAAATCCTGATTTATCACCACATTAAGTGAAGAAGCTCTTTCCTGGCACAGGGAAGAGCTACATCATGCAGTCTCCCAATGCAGACTTTCCTTTTTTAAAAAATAAACACAAGCAAAATCAATAGAGAATCCACTTTAAAAACAGTTTATTGGTTCCCACAACTCTAAGAACAGCCTTAAAATGCTTACTTAATGATACAGTCGCTGGACGTTATATCAACATGCATGTGACAACCACACTTTGGAGTGTGAAGTTTGCACTTTTTTGCATTTTTCCTTCCTTGAGGAATTTACTCAAGAAGTATTGACATTTCTATTTATTTAATTGAAAAAGAATTGCACGAGTGCCCTTATGTTGTTGTTTGAAACTTCCTTTTGACATTAATGCTGCTGGTTTGAATTATAAAAAGTGGGATTCAGCCCTGCATGAAAGAAATGGTATTTTTGAAATGGGACTGTGTGCAGTGAGCTTCAGATACCATTTTCTCCAACTTAGGTTTAGTAGTGTTCTCAGAGCTTGCATGAACTCCTCAGATGCTTCTCCTTGTTTCAAAAGAAGTCACATTTCTGGTGTTGGATCAGTTCAACACTGGAACTTTCTAATTTCAACCCTGCTCATTCCACCTCTTTCCATTTAATCTTAATGTATATCTAAAATTTAAAAATGGAAATGTCATATGAAATATGATATTCCTTGTGTGAAAACAGTGAGAACTAGCAGTAATTACAATTTTTAAGTAATTTTCTTCTTTTTAGTATTCTAAAAATATTTAAACTTGCAATCATTTTATTTATCTCCTTAGATACTTTAAAGCACTAGCCATACGCACTATGAAATAAATCAGGTAATATGAAATTCGATGGCTATCAAATTAGATACTACCAAGTCAATCAGTAATAGATATGAACAGTCTCAAATGAAATAAAAAGAGCACTGCTTATAGTATTGGACTAAGTAGTTTCCTCACTTGTGAAGGGGCATTTATAATTTCTTGCCAAAAACACTGTGCTCTCCACAGAGGGTGAAGAGAGGAAGGTGGCTCTGTGTGGCCCTGCTGAGAGCCGCCGTCCTCCAGGGCCAAGGGGCACCCACGGCAGCGGCCAGCGGAGGCCGTGTCAGGACCCGAGCTGAGCGCTGCCCCCCACCGCCCTGCTGTAACTGCTCCTGGTGGTGTCCACCCTCTAGGCTGACCATTTCAGCAGACGCGTGCAGACCCTCCCTCAGCAGGAGTCCCTGGAGGTCGAGCTGGCCGAGAAGCCGGCCAAGCGCCCCCTCATCATGGCGGAGGACCTGACGGAGGCGGAGCGCTTGGAAGACCTGGATGCTTGCATGGTAAGACGCGTCCTTAGGGCCACTGTTATCCACCGGGGACTGCCTTACTTTGTTTTAGATATTTCAGTGTTTGAAGTCAGAAAAGCAGCACTGCCCACCCCATGCCGACCTTTGATTCAGAAGCTGCAGGCACCCCCGTGTGCACAGCCCTTCCCAGGCTGTGGCCATCATGGGGAAACAGCCCCTAATCGGATTAGAGGAGATTATGTGACGTTACAGCTCCTCTGTGATAGGAAAATGTCTTCAAATGAGGATCCAAAAGATATGGAGAAGGACTTTTTTGCAAATAAAATATATTAGGTGACTGTCTCTCGAGTCTACCATTTTTTCCTCTGCTGCAGCTTTCTGTTCTCTTGCTATACTTTTTTGGCATCGCTTCACATTTGCATCTGGTTCATATGAGATTCCTTTGCATGCACTCGATGTGATGCTTGGGGGAAACTGCAAAGCGCTCCCCATTTATCTCGCAGCCTGTTTCCGTTCCTTACCCGTCTGCTAAATTTCACATGACGCATCCAGTCAGCCAGGTAACTACAGCATTCCGATTCTGGATACCTCCTTCCTCTGAGGACAATTTTACTGCAACGCTTATTTCATTATTTTAAAATTGATATGACCGGTAAAGAGCTTCTCACTTAACCATGAAAACAGTTGTATGAGGTAGACACAGTGGCACATGACTGCAAGTCCCAGCTACTTGGGAGACTGAGGCAGGAGGATCATCAGGTTCAAGGCAAACCGGGCAAATTTACAAAATCCTGTCTCAAAATGAAAGATAAAAAATGCTGGGAATGCAACTCAGAGGTACAGTGCTTGCCCAACGTGCATGAGGCCCGGGGTTTCCCCATCACTTTAAAAAGACAGCATCAGCAAAACAAAATCCCTAACAGTTGTAGTGAATCTGTTTCATCGCCTGTGTCTAAACATCCCTTAGTATGTCTTACAAAAATATTCAATTTTAGCAACTCCTTATAATCTGAACGCATGCTAGTGAGACTGGTTTTGGGTTACTCATGTGCCCAAATGTTTCTACATTAGCTTCTGAATTTAGTAAATTTTATTTGCAGCCATTGTTCTGGAATCGTGCTTGCTTTTAACTTTAAACACCAAGGATCTGATATGGAGAATATTATTTTTCCAACCTGAAAGGCAGTGTAATGTACTGAAGTTTCCTGTTTTATAAAGCACTGTTATCATTTTCTTAAATCCTGTGAATAAAATACTTTTTGCTGTTTATGGAAAGTGCTGTCATCTACAAGGAGAACAGCAGAGAAAGCCTCAAGTAAAATCCAGCATTTTAAGTAAGACTCTAGTATCATCAGAAAAAGCTGAAAAATAATTTCTATGAAACTATGTAAATCTAGAAATATATTCAATCTGTATGTGGAAGGTTATCTAGTTTTTTAAAATCTTGCTGGTCCAGTACGTCGTAAAGTGTATATTTAGTAAATGTTTTAAGTTTGTTCGCATTTCAAGGCACTATGTTATCACAAGGCTGGTCCCAAGAGCTCCGAGACTGGCCTTCAACTCAGTACTAGCAAACAGATCTGAACTAAAAATGTAACAGCGACTCTACATTGCATGTGCCCTGCCAGAATTCTTTGTAAGATGGAAAGGGACAATGGGAATGTGAGATCAGAGTGTGTTTTGCTGGGTGGGGGCCACTAGGTTTGGGGCGAGGGGCTCCGGCTCTGGGAGACTGACTCCCCAGTGGTAATGAGGCTTTGGCTGTGTAAGTGCTGCTTGTGAGTAGTTTAGTTTTTTGTTTGATTCCTCCTATTTGGTTTTGCAAGTGGAAGAGAAAATTGTTCCCTTTAAATAGAGTTGGCTGAGTGAAGGTGGAGGAGAGGGGACCTCTTTTACATGTAGAGGCAGGGCCGCCGTCCTCAGCACCTTTGGGAGAGCTGAGCTGTGGCTGAGCTCTGCAGAGTGGCTGTGACACAGCAGGAAGGAGAATCTCAGGGTCTTCCCAGCGCAGATGACCAGAACGGAGCACAAGGGTCTTTCCTGAGATGCGCACCTGCTGAATACAGGCCACTGACAAGGCTGTGGTGTCGAGTTGGTGACAGAGAGACACAAAGCAGATCTCCAGAAAATGACAATGGCAAACACTTAGGCGAGCAGAACTTTTGTTGTGGAAATAGCAATTTTGTGATAATTTTTTTCTTTGTTGTTCTAATGAGGCTGATAAGTACTTAAGTAGTAGACAGCTAGAGTTAAATCTGCTACTAGTTTAATTAAAAATAACCCTCTCCTCTGCCCCTTCCGCCTGTCAGTGCTCAGCCACCCACAGAGGCCACCTTTGTGAGCTGTGGTCCATGCGGGGTTAGGGTTAGGGTTAGGATTAGGGTTAGGGATCCCTCCTGAAGGGAAGCTGTTTTCTGAGCTCTCAGCATCTCATTCTGAGCCAGTGTTCAAACTGACAGCTAATTGGGAAGAAATAAAGCGTGGTCTTTGAAATAGCCTGCCCTGTCACCTCTTGAAATAAAAATGACACATCATCACAGTTTCTCTGGGACAGCTATTCCCGAGTATTTCAAGTTCACGACTTGTAGTTCAAAGGGAGAGGTCTCTAGGGCCATTTTCTAAACGTGTGTGAGGGTTTCCCTCAGAAGCATTTCCACCCCCAGTGATGGAGGAAGTTAGGGCCAGCTGAACTGCTGTGTGGAAGACCATCCGAGTCGCTCACATGCATCGCCTTCCCCATGTGGAGCCAGAGTCTGGCAGGCAGAGACTTCCGGCTGCAGCTGGAGCCTGTGACTTACTCTTACCTGAGATGTTTGTTTACAGCCCAAAGAACAGTGAACCTTTCTGTAGGGCCTTGCAAAGCCACGGTGACAGGTCACCCACTTCTACTTGCTGATGCAGGCACCAGTCCTGGCTCTTGACCAGGATGGTCATGATGTCTACAAAATGCACTTGTGGACGGTTCTTTAGCATACGTGGTAGAGATTCTTGGGTACCTCATTTTTTTTTCTTCCTGTCCTTGGATTTATAATCTTTATGCTTTCTCCTCTGTCCAAAAGTCAGTTCCAGTTCAGTGTTTAAATCTCTGTAAAGATCCAGTAGTCATAATTGCACCAGGGAAGGTGTAGGGCATACATTAGGCAGAGGTATTCATGTTGACTTGAGTTTGAGGATTACCTTCCAGGACTTGGAAGCAGTAATCCAGTCCGCATCATTGGCTTCTTTGGAGGAAGTCTAGGACCTAATAGTCATTAAATGTGGGCTTTGTCTAAGGGAGGACTGAGGGAAGAATGTTGAGGGATTGTGGCCTGCTGGAGGTTGACAGTGTCCGGTCAACCTCCGTTCCAGAAGGTTAAAAACAAAACACAACAAAAGGGATGTTCTTTTTAAACTGAGTGGCAGAGAGAGGGATCATATTCTAAAAACTCGTCCTTTTCTTTTAACTGGAAAGAAACCAAGAGTAGTCTAGCTCATCAGGTAGCGTGGGGTGCAGTGGGGAGGGGACGGAGCAGTTAGAATAGCATGAAGTGTTTTCAGCCTGTGTCCCCCTCAGTCCCAGAGCTTCTCCCATCCCTTCAGCAACAAGCAGAAAATCACATGCTGTGAAAAGCCGACTTGCTCGCATAGGTGGGACATACCTAGACCTGCGACCGGCTGGGTTTTTCTCTGGTCTTCACAACAGAGAACCAGCCACGTCCTCACAGCAACCTAGAAATGTTTAGGCCTTATTAATGTCACCACTTTAATAAGAAGACACGGAAGCAGAGAGAAATGCAGTCACTTGTCCAGAGCTACCCGGGGTTAGCCGAAGACTGGCCTGTGGGCACAGAGCTTCCTCCAGGCTGCCTGATCGGTATGAGGACGGCATCGTTGTCTGTTCCTTGCCATCAGAATGGTTTCCTCTGGGTTCCGTTAGACTGGTTGGCTTCTGTCAGTGCTTGCTGACCCCAATGCAGTGCGCAGAGGAGGCAGCCCCAGTGGTGGGCACGGCCATGCTGCCACAGTGGGAGCTGCCGACTGAGGACTGCTGGGGGGACGTGGCAGAGATCCACGGGCCCTACTGAGGACTGCTGGGGGGACGTGGCAGAGATCCACGGGCCCTACTGAGGACTGCTGGGGGGACGTGGCAGAGATCCACGGGTCCTACTGAGGACTGCTGGGGGGACGTGGCAGAGATCCACGGGTCCTACTTGTGTCCAGTTGTTGGAGATGAAATCCGCCCACTTAGCGGCTGAGTGGAATGTCCTATGACCCTGTGTGTCACCTTGCTGGTGACAGTGATTGACTGGTGTCCCTGTGTGCTGCTTATCTTTTCCACACACACGCCTCTCGCCAGGCCGAATGTGTCTTTCCGTGGGGTCTTCACTGTCCACAGGCTGTCTGTCCTTCCCTGCAGTGGGTGTCTTAGGAAATCACTTTCTCACACATACCTTCAACTCTGGTTTCTCACTGGCCCCTGGGGTACGGAAGGCTGCAGTTCTTGAGCTTCTGGTTAATTTCTACATATTAATTTGTCACCAGATATAATATGCTGCCTTTAAAAACCAGCAGTTTGGGTTTGCCTGGCGTGCCAACTGGGTGAAAAACTAGAACCAACTCCTGAGGCCCAAGCAGCTCACTAATTGTATGATTGTCTCGGTTATTTTAACGAGTGTCATACCAGTTTTAAATCAAAGGCTATTCATGCAGAAGTGCAGTGCTTAATGTAATTTCCTAGGAAAATAAATTTAAAAGGCTTGAATTACTCTGGAATATGTTTTTGTGAATCCTGTCTCCAATGACAAAGCAGCAATTATTTTCCCTTAATAATTTCAACCTCAAATTTTAATATATAATTTTTGAGATTTTTAATACAGACCAAAATTCAGCAAAGGTCTAGTTGACTTGGTCTAATACTAAATTTTAAACCAGTTTAAACAAATTACTTCATTTTATGGTACCAACCATTAAAAATTGAATAAATCTATTAACAGTGCTACCAAGCAGACTCTTCTCGATATCTCATTTAAATATTGTCAGAATATCGCTTTTAAAATCAACTGCACTGATATTAGTGTAGAATGTTATTCAAATTATAATTACTGGTTTCTTCTTAAAATTTTATTCTGCGATGTTCTTTTCTTGTTGATATCTTTAGAAAATGGAGGCATAACTTTTTAAGCACTAGAAAGCAACCTATGAACACTCATTTATTTCTAAGATCTTAATTTCAGAACTATAGTAAATCTCTAATGTGAAGGATGTTGTATGTTCTTAAAAGCGTCTGATCATTTTTGTGATAGCCCTCTGGTCAAATGCCAAGGGCACGCTGCACATCTGGGAGAGTTCTGGTTCCCTGAGACCCAGTCACCTTAATATTTTTGTTTTTAACTAGCACGAGGAGCACTGGCAGAGGCCCTATTCAAGGAACTCCCTAGAGATCTGCCATACACAAAACCTCACCAGCTACCCAGGGACATGGGGCCCTGGGGGGTGGAGAACACAGGGGGCCCAGGGGAACCCACTGCTGCCCACTGGTTACAGATGACTGGGAGGAAACCCTTGCCTCCCTTGCCTTTCCCTGCAGGAGGCAGAGGGCTGGCCTGCCAGAGCCCTGCACTCTAGCGGGAGCCCAGCTGCCCAGCAGGAAGACAGGAGGCCCTGATAAATCTCTCCATAAAATGACTTGGACCATTAGCTGGCTGTTCCTAGTCAGGGCTTCGGTAACCAGCATCTGAATTGGGCCTCTGACTTGTGGATTGAAAACAGCCATCTCGTCAGCTTAATTTTGACATGCAATGATAATTATAAAAGATGATTTTGGTCTTATGAGCTAAACTAAATTATACTAATAACCTGCAGTGTTATAAAATAGAAACCATTCTATTAATTCCTTTGTGTGTGTGCATGTGTATGACCTCGGAGTGTGTCTCTAAAGAGAAAATGTTTTTAGTGGGTTTCAAACTAAGTCCTTTACAAGCAGCTTGATTCAGTGACTGCACCAAATTCAACCTCACTTTGCAGTACTTAGAAACCTCATGCTTTGAGTCTACCTCAGTGACATTTGCTTCAGTGACAGGAGACTCCAAATTATCACTGCTTCACAATTGAAATCAAAGACCGAATCCCTACTGGGTAAAAGATTTTTCTCTTCAGGTTGGGCCTGAAGCAGCATCCCTTGTGATATTCAGCAGTCATTCTGGCCTCACTCCCCTCCTCCTTTATGTTTATGTACTTATTTTTAAAAAACCTTGCTCTATATGGACCTCAATTCATTTTTGGATTGAAGAGGTTATTCATTAATAAAATGAAAAACTAGATATGGTGGAAAAGAGGAAGGTAGGTTGCTGTAGGGAAGCGTGCCTTGCCTAGAGGAGGGGTATGATAGGTGGGGATCCTTAGTGGTGTGGTCAGGGGCTTCCTGGGGAAAGGACACGGCAGGGGTGGGGCCTCCTGGAGGAGGGGCGTGACAAGGGACTTCTTAGGGCGGGGCTTCCTGTGGAGGGGTGTGGTTAGGCTTCCTAGGGTGGGTCAGGAAGGGGCGGGGTTTCCTGGGATGGGCATTGTGGGGCGGGACCTGTGGAGGGGCGTGGTCAGAGTCTTAGGGTGGGGTTTCCTGTGGAGGGACACCGTTAGGCTTCCGGGGGCGGGCATTGTGGGGGAGCCTCCCTGGGGGCGGGGCCTCCTATGGGGGCGTGGTCAGGGCCTTCTTAGGGCGGTGCGTCCTGTGAAGGGGCGTGGCCAGGGGCCTCCTGGGAGAAGGTTCTGGGCCTCCTGCCTGGCGGCTGGCGCTGGCCGCAGCGCCCTAAGAGAGGCATCTGAAGAGCTGGGAGGAAGATGAGTGAGTAGACCGGAGGGTGAGCAGCGTACTCGAGGGGATGAGGCAAGAACGTCACAATTTGAAAACCTGTGGCTGTCATGTTGGGTCAGGGTGTGACAGCAGTCGAAGGGAGGGGAGAGGGTGGGGAGGTGGGAGGGGACCCTGAGTGGTCCCTGGCCGGTGGGTCTGTGTCCATGGTGTGTTCCAGGCACCCGGGAGCCACCGCTGGTGAGGACGCGGGCAGGAGGGTGGCGCCTGAAGACACCAGCGTTTCCATTCTGCCCTCTGGACACAGAGTGCCCGCGGGGCCCAGGCTGAGCGTCCAGGTCCGAACTGGTGGTCAGCCGTGCCCATGAGGGCCACAGCTTGCGCAGCGCCTGGGCCGCTTCACCCCGGTGAACACAGTGGCCTCAGCTCCGTCGCCTCTTTCTTCTTTACGTCATGACATTTATCTCCGCTGTAAGCTTCAGTATTCAACTTGTAGCTGACACTTCCACTTAGATGTCCATCAAGCATCACGGATGGAGTCCCCACCCCTCCTTCCCCAGGGCTTCCCCACCCACCCAGCTACATGCAGCAGCTCTGCTCTGCCCACTCGTTCCCAGCCCTGCCACTCAGCCCCTGTCGCACATCACCCAAGCCGCCAAGATTCTTCCCCAGACCCCTGAAATGGTCTTGTAATGCTTGCTCCTGCCCTCACTGCTGCCTCCACAGTCACACCATCCTTCTCAGAACCAGAGGAACTTTCTAAAGTGGAAGCCAGATGAGTGTTAAAGAAGTCAAACCCTCTGACGACTTCATGGTACACAGATCAAATTTAACCTCTTCCTTCTGGTCCCTAGGGTCTGTAATCTGACCCACCTCTCTTCTCTTGTTCTAGAATCCAAGCTCTCTTCCTTCCCCTCGCCAGGATGACTTTTTTCCTTTCCCTGGCAGGAGACATGGCTCCCACCTCAGCCCTTGTTCCTTCTGCTTGGAACACTGCTCTCCAGAGCATCCCTGTCTTTTCCCCACATTTTTGGTCTCAATTCACAGGTTTCTTTCTCAGAAACTTTCCTCAGGTCTCTGTCATGCTACCATATTGTCCTATTTTTATCTTCTCAGCACTTACCAGGACTTGAAATGATCTTATTCATTCCTCTGGTACATTTTGTCCGTCTCCCCATGCTAGACTCTACCTTCATGGAGGGCAGAGACTTTGTCCTGTTGAGTTCATATCTACAGATTCTAGATTGGTGCCTAGTAAGTTTTGCTTTACGGGGCTTTGCTTGATGGTCACGTATGTGGCTCTCCTTTCCTGTCGATCTCTGCACCTTCAGATTGCAGGACTTGTGACTTAATGATTGCTTTACAGCTGAGATCATTAGTAACTACCAGTCACAGTGAGTTTCTCTGGAAACTCTAGAAAATAACTCTGTGCATGGGAAGTTTAAACTTAAACTTATGAGGCTCAGTTGGCAAGAACTGTCTGCAAGTTGTTCATGTGAGGACTGGAGTGCCCCTTGCTGTGACCAGCACTCATCATGGCAGCCAGCCTGGCAATATTTTAGCCCCTTTTCCCATGGGAATCCCAGAGCACAGAGATGGTGACCCACTTGCCTCCTATTACACTGCTGCCTAAGGGTCCATCATACTTCCTAATGATGTGTGTCCTGGATACGTTTCCTTTCTGCAGAACTCCTGGTCTTCAGGCTGGCCTGGGTCAGTGGAAGTCTGGGGTGGGAGAGCCGTCTCACTGAGGAGTTGCCCTGAGAGCCTGCTGGGTGACGTCCTCTGACCATGGCTCTTCCTTCACTTGAAAGTTTTACCCTTTTTCTCAGTGGATTTGGGGAGATTCTAACCTGAACTGGCAAATCTATGCCTCTGCAGCTATATGGCAAGTAATGGCTGGACTTGCAGGTAACTGAACTGAGGGAACCAAGCAGCAGAGAGACCCAGGGTGCAGGACTGCAGCCCAAGGGCTACCCACTCAGAAGCAAGCAACAGAGAGACCCAGGGTGCAGGACTGCATCCAGGGGCTACCCACTCAGAAACAAGCAGCAGAGAGGTCCAGGGTACAGGACTACAGCCCAGAGGCTACCCACTCAGAAAAAGCAGCAGAGAGGTCCAGGGTGCAGGACTACAGCGCAGGGGCTATCCACTCAGAAACAAGCAGCAGAGAGGCCCAGGGTGCAGGACTGCAGCCCAGGGGCTACCCAATCAAACACGAGCAGCAGAGAGGCCCAGGGTGCAGGACTACAGCCCAGGGGCTATCCACTCAGAAACAAGCAGCAGAGAGGCCCAGGGTGCAGGACTGCAGCCCAAGGGCTACCCAATCAAACACGAGCAGCAGAGAGGCCCAGGGTGCAGGACTGCATCCCAGGGGCTACCCACTCAGAAACAAGTAGCAGAGACCCCCAGGGTGCAGGACTGCCTCCCAGGGGCTACCCACTCAGAAACAAGCAGCAGAGAGGCCCAGGGTGCAGGACTGCATCCCAGGGGCTACCCACTCAGAAACAAGTAGCAGAGACCCCCAGGGTGCAGGACTGCCTCCCAGGGGCTACCCACTCAGAAACAAGCAGCAGAGAGGCCCAGGGTGCAGGACTGCCTCCCAGGGGCTACCCACTCAGAAACAAGTAGCAGAGAGGCCCAGGGTGCAGGACTGCAGCCCAGGGGCTACTGACTTAGAAACAAGCAGCAGAGAGGCCCCAGGAGCTACCCACTCAGAAGACACAACTGGTCCTCCCGGTGAGGCCCCTGGTCAGCTGGTGTGCACTATGTACCCTGAGCCCTGACTTTGAGGGTCTTCAGTTTTACCATCTACCCCAAGAGTGGAGGCTTAGTGAGGAGGAGTGGAATTACTTGGGATTAAATCTGTGAATGATACAAAGAAGTGACTTACTTCAAATGCCGGTGAACCTGGAATAGAAATTAGCATGTTGCTCTGCCTTAGGCTTTGGATCTACCCAGTAGGTGAGGCTGGATCAACCCAAGTGATTCTCTCAATCTCCAATTGTTCTAGTCACACTTCCAAAAGGATAATTGGCTCAGGATGAGTGGGCCTTCATTCTGCAGCTCACCTGCAGAAACTCGGAGAGTTGGTGGCCTATCTAAACGTCAGTTTTCCCAAATGCACCTCAGAGGGAAATGCACCTCACTGTGGATTGTACATTTAGGACTTTCCATGTCTCGGGGCTGAGGAAGACCTCTGTCACAGACTGTCCCTTAACAAAAGCAAAATCTACAGTCAGTGACTGTTAGCTTGGCCTTTGATATGTGTGCAGAATACTAAACAGAGCTGAGCTGTAGGTTGTGTGCCTGCAAGACAAACCAGCGTTTTCCCTTGAAAGCCACTTTGAATCCCCTTCAGCCTTTGACTAGGTTCTCAGTTGAAATCCCCAAGGGCCACACGCAGTTTAGCAGGGCCAAAATGACTTTTCTTTGAAAAGATTTCAGAGCACACTCTATTATGAACATAGCAAAATCTAGCAATGCTTCTAGTTCTGTGCTGGGTGGCCTGCACCCCAGGGGACTGGATGCATGGGCCTCCCATGTGCCATTATTTGATGTTGAGACCTTAAGCTTTAGAGAATGTATTCAAAAGGGGTTTGTTTAGTTAACACTAAGTCGAGACAACAAATAAGAACCGCACCCATACATGCCGAAGACCTTTCTTTTGTCATTATAAATTAAGGCCATAGTGGCTTATGAGCATGTTTGATAGAAAATTTGCCAAGTTTTCCTCTGTAGCTTGACTATAACTCATTAACTAATTTTAAAATGAGATCAAAGCCCATGAAAGTCCAAAAGTGGCAAACAATGCTGCATTGACAGATTTTTCTCAGCCAAAATAGACTGTTAATAAAAATTATGATGTAGGTTATGGGAAAATAAGCTATCGTAACGTGTCTATAATTTAGAGAGGGGTATTTTGAGAATCCACCTCTTTAGATAATTGCACTTGAGAATCCTTCAGAAGAGGGGTTAATTACAAGGAGTTAAGCTGAAGATGACAAGGATCTTGGTTTCCAGGCCAGACAGGTTTTAGGGTCTGCTGTTTAACCATCTTCCCCAGAGCTCTGTCTGAGGCTGAAGAGTTGGGTAAGAGGACTGTAGGACCCAGTCTCAGAAAAGCCTAGGACCTGAGCCACATTTGTGACAGGCTGATGACTTTGTCGATGACTGCAGCCCCATCCAGAGTCCCCCCTCCCAGCCCTAAAACCATCCTCTGTTTTATAGCCTGAGCTTGACTTAGCCCTTCACTGCAGTAAAGAAAATTGTTGCAGGCGTTAACCTGCTCTTTGTCAGTGGCGCTATTAACGTAACTTCAGTTATCTTTGTAGAGGTGATATTCTATGCAGAGATTCATTTGTTATGTTAAGCATTTTAGGCTGATTTTAAAATCCATCTTCATGTCATTTAACCACGATGTCCATTATGGAGAAGAGGCTTTGAAGGTACTGCTAACATGCTCATTCTCACCTTCCATGGTAAATGGAGTTTCCACACGTTCTGGATTCAAAATATATTCCTCAGGTATGAAACTCAGTGGGGGTTTCCCCATTGTTTATTCTTTCACCACAAAGAAAATGCTGAAATTCAAGTTTTTATGATCATTGAAGTAATATTGTGTTTAACAGTGAAAAAACATTCTTAAAGAATTTCCAACTTTTTCAAAGTACTCCAGGACACAGACCTGACCCACTGTTAGTAAACAGTATGCTTCTACACTCCCAGCATAAATGCTGGTTCTTGGAGAGAAATGTTTGATTGAAATCAGTGTCACATAATTTCATTCTTCCGACTGCTCTTTGAAAAATGTATTATATTATGTTCGCCTTTGAAAGTGAATATTCAAGTATGAAATTTCACTTTTGCATCAGTTGCAAGATGAGTTAAAATGGATAAGTGGCTGATCGTTTCCTGTTTCCTTTCAAGAACATGGTAAATGGGAAGGTAAAGATTTAATTTTCTCATATCAAAAAATATGGCAAATCTGGAAAATAAGGAAATGAGCCATTTTCATTTCAGAACAGAACCCTGCTGTGGCCTTTCCAATAGCCTCTGACCAGTGCTGTTCTCTGGGTGTTTTTAACATCGCGATGCCAGCTTAGCTTCTATGGGAAACGAGTCAGGGTGTAAAGTGAACGAGTGTGGTGTGAGTGCTGGGTTTCATGCTGCATGCACGGGAGGTGGCACATCGCTCACTCTCTGGCCCTGCTGCTCTATCCACCAGTTTATCGCCACTTTCTCGCAGTTGAGGGTGTCCATGCCCCTCCTCTTCTGGGCTTTCAGGGGAACCGCTGTGCAGCTGTCATCATAGGAGAGTCAGCATCTCTTCCAAAGCAGGATTCATACCACCTCAGACTTTTGAAATGGAAATGCACTGAAATTATTCTCTAATCTACTAGTTGAGCCCACTTCTTTGACTAGATATTGAAGGGTATAAATCAACTAAGAGTTACTGGGTTTGGATTCCCTTTGAGCATTGACTCAGTGGCAGATCTAGTAGGACATGCTTAATTTCTATAATCTAGTTCATCAAGCAGAGATTACCTGTTTCCATTTTTAACCTGTACGAAAAAGCACGAGGTGATCTTAGGATATCTTATATCAAAAAGCAAGAATCAGTTAATCCAAAGCAATCATTTTAAGGACAAAAAATCTAGTTTGAAAGGGCTCCTCTGGGACATTCTGAACACCAGGAAGAATAATGACAGCAATAGTTTATAATACATTGGATTAATTTTTTAAAAATCCATGCATTTATTGGATACCCAGAAAATGTAATGAGAGCAGAGGTGCAGAGGGTTTTACAGAGGAAAGGCAGCTAATGACTATAGGAACAAGGAAAGAAACAGCAAGTTTCAATTTTGAAGCTCCTGTTGTATAAATTGAGGAAAGAATTGTCAGTAGCTGTTTAACCGTAGATTTTTCTGTGTGAACTAAAAGAATCCCCTTGCTGAGTTGTTAATTGCAAGGAAAGTGGGACTGTGGATGAAGCTTCATTGAGTCCCCACCCCAATCAAGGGATCGAGTTAGCGTCAACACGAGTGTGGGGACCGCCTGGTGTGGCCCCCTGTCCTGACTCGGTACAGCCCCGCCGCAGCACCCAGTGTGGCAGGTGTGCTGGAAGCATCTCACCTGAATCTTGGGCGGACAGACAGCTGCAGGACGCAGAGAATCTGAAAGGGCCTGGCTTCTTTGAGAAGGTCAATACTATGGAAGAGAAAAGCAGGGTGGGGTGCAGGAAGGAGGCGTGCTGGATTGTATGAGACAAGTGATTTGTTACCGTGTATGATGGGTGGATTCTCCATCAGACCCTGGGTCTAAACGAGGCAGGGTACCATTGTGAAGGACAGTGGAGAAGACTTCGTGTGGACCGCGGTGTGTGCGTTGGATATTGTGTAATTGCTATTAATTGGGGTAGGTGTGATCACCACGCAAGGTTACATGGGAGTGAACAGTTCTCAGGGTATGTATGTAGAGGCGAGCAAGGGTGAAATGTCAGCATGTCAACCACCTGTAAATGGTTCAGCCAGACACGTGTTACACGCATGTGAGAGGACTAGAGAGAAACCAGCTGGCTTCTTCCTGTCCTCAGCCAGTCAGTGCACTTCCTGCACGCCAAGTCTCTACTGGCTTTCTGAAAGGAAGTGCTGAGTGTCAGACAAAAGACTTGCCTATGTTTGACAAACAGGGTGACCCCAGTTAAGGTTCAGAGCAAAGCGCCTCGAGTGAGAGCTTGTGATAACAGAGAGGTGGCACTGAGTCTTCCTTCTAACTTGGGACCTCTGGCTCTGGAAGACGCTGCCGGCCTCCTGAGTGGAGGGAAGGAAGCCTTTCTTGATACTTGGTGGCAGCAGTGACACTTAGAACGCACTTCCTCACAGAGCCTATTTCTTCCCGTGTGTCATAGCAGATCACCTTTATCCCAAGGGGTGACCATCAGATCAGCTGTTGGTCACGGTTACTGTCAGGAGGTGGCCATGGTGGTGTGGATGGTCATTCAGATGAGCTCCTATTACAGCATCTATGGAAAAAGTCCACATAGTCCTCAAACACCAGGGAGCCAGAGAGGTCCTGTAAGTGTTCCCGAGTGGTCTTTGGGTGTCCCTAAGAAGTTATTTTGAAAGGACCCCCAGTGCACGCTCCTGTGCTCCTGCCTCCCTGAAGAGCCAGCAGTCGGCACATCGGCCTCCTTGATCTGTCAGTGTGTCCTGGAGTCTGGGAGCACAGGGCCACCGGGGGTGCCCCACTGCAGTCCCTCCCGGCAGGAGGGCTCAGTGCACAGCAGGAGCCCAGCGGCATCTGTGGACTCCTGAGTGACAAGGAGCACCAGATGTTGTGGGGACCCACGTGGCCACTGCTGTTGCCTTCCCGAGGACCCTCACTGGTGACTGGCACTTCTGAACATGTGCTCATTACAGTGAAGTGTTGGTTGATGTGCGTCAGGGTCACGTGGGCTGCGAGTGACCTTGTACATGTACACCTTTCTTCCCTCAACTTTATCTTCTGAGATTCACTCACATTGCTCCGGGTGAAGGATTTTTTTTTTTTTTTTTTTTCCTTTTAACTGCTGTTCCATCATTTAAATGCTGTTCCATTCCTTATGCTGTTTCTGGCTATGAGAAGTCCCTTCTTACTAATGTCCTCCTACTCTACTCTTTCACTTTGAGAATAAGGGTAAAAATGACCATATTTTAAGCCAGCTTATAACCATGACCACATTAATCATCTTTTCACCACGGTGACAAAATACCTGAGAAAATCAACTTAGAGGAGGTAAGATTTATTTTGGCTCATGGCTTCAGAGGTCTCTGTCCATGGTCCGCTTGAGCTGAGGCAGAATGTCACGGCAGGAGGGCATAGTGGAGAAAAGCTCAGCTCGTGATGACCAGGAGTGGGGAGTGACAGCCTCCGTGACCTCCGTCCTCCCACTGGGCCCCGCCTCCTGAAGTTTCTACCAGCTGGGAACCAAACCTCCCACACATAAGCCTTTGGGGGGCATTGCAAATCGGAACCATAACAACCCTCAGTCGCTGGAGTTCTGGGAGTTCACTGATGGGCACTGTGTGCCAGGCACCAGGCTAGCGCTCTGTAGGCATTATTCTATTTAATTCTCAGTGGTTTTTTGACAAGCTGGAAAACTCAGGCCTCATTTTGCAAAAGCACTGGCCCAGTCCCACCACCCAGTAGGTGGCAGATCCAGGCTTTGAGCCCATTCTTGGCTTCCCAGGCCTCAAATGTGCGTTGTGCCCCACTTCCTGGGCCGGATGGAAGAGGTCTCTTGGAGTCACCAGCACTTCAAGGAGCTCCAAAAAACGTGCAGGCGTGGAGGGTGAACCTCGCTGTGCGGGAGCAGGGGTGTCCGTTGCCAGGACTCCTGTTCAGAGGAATACTCTGCTTGCCTGTCACCTCAGGATTTAAGTCAATCGGGACGTTCCTCACCTTCACTCATAGTGATCACAAGGTGTATAATTGGGACAGAGTACCTGTGTTGTTGAGTTAACTTTTCAGAAATAGAGGTAAGTGTAGAATTATCTCTGGGGCCTTACCGTCAACTGTGTTGCTCACCAGTGCACCCATGATCACACCTTTCTGGAAGCTCCTGAGGGGACCTGTGTTAACATGGACAGGAGTCTTTATTTCAGGCAATTCACAAAGATTTGAAAATATATTTTTACTTTTCCACTTCCATTCAGCAAGCATGTTATGCTCATTTAATGGGTTGTAAAATGAATCATATTTAAAGAAAATTGCCCAATAACTGTACGAAATTAGAATTGAGGACTGAGCCTTGCGGACACGGCTGGTGGAGGCCTTGCTGAGCAGCGAGGGCTGAGGTGCAGGTGGTGATGGGCGCTGCCACTCCTGGGCTCCCTTTCCTCCGAGGAGACCCAGGCCATTTGTGTGCACAAAGTGGGGAGTGCTGTGTTCTCATTCCATTTTATGTCGTGAGCATTGAAACAAGAATAAAGAGCTTTATAAAGAAGTCATTAGCAGCTGGCTGGAGTAGGTGGCCTGTCTTCCCGGGTCCCGGGTGGAAAGGACTCCCCTGACACCCTTGCTGCCCTCACAGCATGGAATTGATGTTTTTCTACAGCTGGAAATGTTATTTTTTCTTTTATCAATTTTCAAAATAATAAAAGGCACTATCAACTGTGAAAGATGGACAGTGGAATTTTTAAAAAGTATTTAATTGGAATTGAACATAAAATGTAAGGTGACCTAATTTCCCACTAGGGAACCGGGTATCCTGAAGATTTAATGACACTTCGAGCAGTTAACTGTGCAGGATCCTGGTATCACAGCCTTTCCTGAAAAGCTTTGGTAACCAAGTGGGCAAGAGAGTCCAACCTGGATGCACCCTGGAGTGCTTTGCAGGCATGTGGTCTGTAAGGTCCCCTGGAGGGGCTTCCTGTGCCCACAGAGGTGCTGTCCCCACTGTTGCTGGGATGGCTCTGTGGCCCCAGAGACAGGATTCGCAGGGCTTCCTATCACCCACCCATCATCCTGTCCACTCTGTACCCCCAGAGCTGACAATGTCACCAACCCCCAAGTGGGGTTATGCTGTGGGCTTGGTAAATGGCATTTGGAACACACTCAGCAGGAGCCAGTGTCTGTGTGTAAAATCGTCTGCAGCTTTTCAAGCTGTCACTGCGCTTCTGCTTGTGAACAGCTGGGCTGGCTGCCTCCAGCCGTGACTGTGTGGGCCCCCTTCAGGCCTGTTCCTTTGCTAAGAAGGCTTCTTGTGTATTTGGCGTTTCTGTTTGTGAATGGTGTCTCCCTCCCTTCTCTGGCGATGCTGTTGCTTTATCTCTCTCCCATTCATGTGTTTTTCCTTTCTTTTTGCTGCATGGAGACTCTCTGCTGCACAAGCGTAAGTATTTCTGGCGGCTCTGCAGCTTCTGGCTGTACTAGTTGACATTCCTGTGCTCCCTTTGCTTCAGCGCTGCCTGGCTGGCCTCCCAGGAGGCTGAGTGCCTCATCCATCTGCAGATCCTGAGTGACACAGGCAACACTTCAGAGACGAGACTGGGTTTTACAAGATGGTCCAGCTGGTGAAACGGGCCATGAATTTAAACCATCCCAGCTGTGTGCCTGGGAGCACTTGGGCTGCTGGTAGAGAGGTGCCAGCCTTCAAGGGGACAGTGACACCCACTCACATAATGAGGAGCAGACACCATTACTAACCTTACTACGTTTTTTCTGATTCTTGTCATATCACTTGTTTTGGGCCCAGAATTACAGAAAATTGGCAACATGATTTGTATCTTCTACTGGAAAATTTTCCTAGTCTGCTTCTCAATTGATACCATTTTGATTTTTTGGTCTATGGGAGGAAAAAGTAATTATGAATTTCTGAGCTTGGAATGAGAGTATTATTTATTATTCTTTGTGCACACTTGGCAAAAACAAACCTCACCTTTTTTTCATGATGATATAAGCAATTTAACTGTCCTTTAAAAAAATAAGTATGTCTAGCAATCCTTATTAAAAGTGGGTTTGATAGGGAAAAAATGTTGTGTTGTTTATGAGGTTCCAACATGGCACTTAACTTGTGGTTAAACTGGACATATCTCTGCTGAGCTACGTCGAAACACTTTTAGATCTGTTATAGAAATTGTATCAAATGGGCAAGACTTTAGAGTAATGTGGAATTGATGCTGCTTTTGGATTCTTGGAAAACAGCTATGTGGGGGGGTGGGTATTTGCTGATGTCAAGATAAAGACGCCTGTGTTTAGGCTTTCCTTCTAAAATTCCATTTTCAAATAAAGGTTTAACACATTTTTCCTCATATTTCTTCAGGATATGAATATTGAAAATTGCTTCTTACTCAAAACGTGCATTTTAAAAGTTACCTCTGTCTAGGTTTATAGTAGCTGTTGGCAGGGCTACCCATGAGTGGATTTCTGAATGCACCTCTTCTGCCTCGGCTGCTGGCCTAGGTCTGCAGCCATACCATTCCCAACGTGCCCAGTCTCATCAGCTGACCACCTTCATCTTACGGGCAGTTTATGATCTCCTGACTTGGGAAGTAGGCATTGACAAGTGTCCAAGGAAGGTCAGCCAGGACTAAGAAACAGCCTGAGATCATTAGCCCTTTCATTCTGGACCAAAGAGTAGAGAGCTAACAGTTCTAAGGAAGGTGGTAAAGGCAGGTTTTCCAGGATGCAGTCAGTTGACCCCGAAGTTGTGGGGAAGAGAGAGGGGTGCAGATAACCTGGGCTTCTGGAGAAGCAGTGAATACTTGCTCCTGAATACCTAGCTGCTGGACACCCGATGTCCACTCTCACATTTCCTTCCACTCTGGGTTCACACGTCACAGGATTATCAGTGGGCCAGGAAGAATGAGCAAGTCTGTGTTCTCTCGGAAGAAAAAATCCCCAAGGAAGGAAAGAACTGTGTGAGAGAAATAAGGTTCATTTTTTCCTCTCTATTATGGTAGGATCCTATGAGGAAAAGAGATTGAAACTGATTGCATTCTTAATACCAATTACAGAAACTAGCCTGATTACAAGTTCTCCTATTTTTGCTAAAAGCCATTAGCCCTGTCCCATGGCAAAACTTCAGAACTAACAGATAAAACAAATACAATGAAAGAGTATTATGGGAAACATAATGAGACGTTACGTACATTTCTGAGGAGCTTACAAAATATAGGAAAGCAACGGAATGAGCTAGGCTGCATTTTTCTGATATTCTAAATTTTTATACTCTGGTTTGTGGCATCAGAAAACAAAATCCCAGGGAGGAAACTAGTTCCCCCTTTTGACTGTTGTGGGCCACCCAAAATCCTGGTTTTTCTTAATATGTCCTTAATCCTTGTGTTTCTTAATACGTCTCTAAAATTAGCTAACTGACCCATTTACAGATGGGTGTTAGTTTGCAAGGGAGTTTCTATATATGCATGTTTATGCATATATATGTGTGTGTTCTCTCAAATACTTAAAAGTTATTCTTGCATATCCAAAATGTTATAATTTTCATGTATTTACATGTATTTGATAGCCATTATAAATGCTTTAGTGAGAGGGAAATTTGAGCAAGATTATTTTTGCCCATGAATACTTTCTATAAAATCTTACCAAGAGACACAGGGGGGAAAAAAATGGAAGATACCTTTAGTTCATGCACTTTTAAACTTCTTTTCTGTTTTCTTTGTCACTGCCTAAATGAAATTGGCTGGAAATTATATCCCGGGCTCCTCCCTGAGCCTCTTCCTGCCTGGTGTGCGCAAGGTGGTTAGAACCCTGCACTCTCCCAGCTAAGCGCAGCGGATCCTTCAGGACTTTCAGCTCCTGGGAATTAGTTATTTTCAGAGGTTGTCCTCTGAATGGAGCAGCGGGGCCTCTCCTCAGGGCCAGCCGCAGGGCCACGGGGGAACCCTGCCTTCAGACGGACCCCTCAGCAGCTGCATCGCGTGGTCCCTGCTCCTACTCAGCCTGGAGACCTCTTGCTTTGTAGGTAGCTGGCCCTTGGGTTGTCTGCCTCCAACATAGCCTCACAAGAACCAGCTCAGCCAGTTTCATTTTGTATTACAGGAAAACTCTTCTGGATTTAAATACAATTGCTCATGTTCTTCTCTCAGCAGTAAATAATAGCAAAAGAATGCTATTATTAAAGCTGTCCTAATTGCTAAAACCACAAAGTTGTTTGCTTTTAAAGGTCATTATGAACCCATTTATTCTTTGAACAAGAATTGTTTTTCAATCGCGGAGTTTTTGAGGAAGGCTTGGATGATAACCCGTTAAATCAGAGTACTCGAACTAACTTCTTCAGTTATGTTAGCTCATAATTTATACAAATCCCAGTTTGAACCTCTCTGCAGTCCATCTGCCAGTGTATGACAGCCAGCAGTGTGGCGGCTGACCCTCCCTGGCTATTCCTGCCACGCCTCCGCGAATGGCAACTTTATCACCTCTGTGACTTGGACTTGGCATCTGAGGTTATTTGTGCAGCTGATGACAGTTTCCCTCCAGCTTTGACCTTTGTGTGATCCTGTTGAAGGACAGATAATGTCTTTCTGAGGGTAGACGCTAATGCTGGGCAAGTGCTCGTGGGTTTTAGCCTTGGTTAAAGGACCAGCAGAACCTAGGATATCCTGCTGAGATGCACCAGCTGTCTGGCTTCTGGGTGGGCACCTTTCCTACCTGGACTTTGCCTGTGATGTGATGATCCACAGTTTGGTAGTGAACCGTGAAACAGAAAGAGTCACACTGCTTAGGTCATCGAAGTGACACACTCAGTGCACTGCATGGTGCTGCTGTGACAGTGCACAGCTGCAGCTGTGAAGATCCTGTGTTGGTCCTCCCGGACTGGTTCTTATAGTCTTTGAGTTTCTTTCTGTCCACCTTGACATCCTCATGTTCAGCCTGGTGTTGAAGTCTGTATTGTTTGTTGTTTTTTCTGACTGTAGGACAGACTTTTGCTAGTTAGGACTGGGAAAGCAGAACAGAATTAGCTGTGTCATTAGGGAAACGGTGGAGGTTAGCCACTTCAGGCTTGAGTCTGGCCATCAGCTGTACCGAGCCCTCCTGTAAAGAAGTGAAGCCCGTTGGGAGTTTAATTGGGTGGTCTGGAGCGTTCTGAAGTTGGAAGGTGAGTGTCCTGTGCTGCCTAAGTGCTTTCTGTATGTCATTGCCAGATGACTCCTAAATCCAAGAGGAAGAGCATCCATAGCCGAATGCTGCGGCCAGTGTCCAGGGCCTTTGGTAAGTACAGTGTCCCTTGTGACCAGGAAACAGCCCCAGCAAGGACCTCCTGCCACTCTGGGGGACATTTCTTAGGGATCCTCTGTATGGGTAACAATCGAGACTTAGGTGGTTTGTGAGAGGGTGTTTGCTATTTCCTGATAGAATTACAGTGGCTTTCAGGAATTTTCTGACCATCTCTCTGCATTGCTTTTTGACCTCAGGCTTTATTTTATTGTAGAAATGGAGTTTGACCTTGATAAAGCCCTGGAAGAGGTGCCAATTCACATAGAAGACCCACCATTCCCATTCGCCAGGCAGGAGAAACGGAGCTCAGGGTTTATCTCTGAGCTGCCCTCTGAGGAGGGCAAGAAGCTGGAACACTTCACCAAGCTGCGGCCCCGTCGGAACAAGAAGCAGCCGCCCTCACAGGCCGCGGTAGGCGCCCTGGCCCCGGCCCTGTCCTTCTGGGAGGGTGCTCGGGTCCCTAATTCAGGACCCAAGGGCCTCTCTGCACAGGGGGCGTGTGCACAGTCTCAAGCTGGGGCTCAGTAGCTCCCTGGGAAGCACGGGTGAGACAAGCAGGCGGGTCTGGGCCCCTGCGGGCGTCTGGTGAAGAGGCGAAGGTCACCGCCAGGGAGTTCAGTCCTGATGAAGTGTTAGCAGCCATCGTGGTGCAGGACCCCGCACGCCCCTGGGCTCTGGACCCTGGGCCTGCTGACCCCAGTGCCATGTGGTGAGGAAGGCCCACGGGGCTGGCCGGCAGCACTGGTGCCTCTGTGGCGGGAGGACAGGCCGTGTGCCCCCCCGCCCCGCGCTCATAGCCACGCTGCTGTGCAGACCTTCCTGACCTTCCTCCCTGTCCCTGCGCTGCTCCCAGACCATCCTCTCCACCTCCTCACTCCAAGGTCACTCTCGCCCAGTCCTGAGCCCATGGCTCTTCCGCCACTGTCACCTCATGTGGTGTCCCAGCAGCGACCGGACACTCCGTCTTTCAGGAAGGTATTGTCCCACTGGCCACCTCCAGCCATGGCCGTCACGATGCCATCTCAGCTGTCCAGTCTCTGTGCTGACCTCTGCACATTCAGGAATCCGCGTGCCTCCTGAGCTCGAGGGTCCAGAGCACCTCGCACTCACCCAGGGCCTCTTCCCTGCCAGCCTGTCCTTCCTGTCCTGTCCTCTCCCCGCGGGGCGGCACTGACAAGTCAGAAGCCAGGTGTGATCCTCGTCTCCTGCCTGTGTCCTCACCCTGCGCTGGCCCCGCCCGCCCTTTCATGCTACAGCCCTTTCCTCCTTGTTTTCCTGGGCTCAGAGCAACTTCCAGGTGGTTCCCATCTCACTGACCGGCCTCTTTCCCAGAAGCACTCCCGCCTCTTGTCCTTGTCGTCAAGGGCTGGTTATGCACAGTGCACAGCCTGAGCAGCCCTCCTGGAGCCTTCCTAGAGGCGAGGTCGCGGCTCCCACCACAGGTGTCTTCTCGGCCTGCTTCTCCTCGCCTGTGGGTTTTGGGTGGCAGGGCCAGTGGCTTCCTGTCCTTGGTGTTGTGCTCAGTGCTCACTGTGGGTGGAGTACAGAGAGTGCTCATATGCTTCCTGGGTAAGTGGTGGACAGTCGGGACCTGATCCACGTAGTCTGCAGTAGTCTGCACTTCAGATCAGGCTGTGGTTTTGTTTGGTTTACTTTCCCCTCATCTGAATCTGAATAGCTTCATACATTTTCCAAAAAATAGGAAAAGGCCCTCTACTGCCTACATGCCCAATTTACCAGATTTTAGATTTTTTAGTGCACTCTTGCATGACCTTAAAGGAATGGACCTTTTCCTTTTAGATAAGGGAGAGTCCTCTTCAGACAGGGAGGAAGACAGCTGCCGCGCAGAGGGCCTGAGTGGATTCTGGATTGTTACTGAGCAGCGGTTTCTCTCAGGCTCTGTCCACGTTGAGAATAGTTAATAGTATAACTTGCGTGGCCTCAGTCTCCCCACAGTTAAGTGACAGACATGTGACATGGGACCCTCAGAAATGAAGACCCAAAGGAATGGGAAGGCCGCATGTTCCTGGGCTGGCATTGAAGGAGAGGGGGCAGGGGAGTGAGAAGACCAGGCGGTGTCTGATGGCCACGGCCTGCAGCCGCGGGGCTGTGCATTCGGATCCTCCCTGTGTCCCTGCATCTCAGGGATTGGGCTGCCCTCTCCTCCAGGCACAGAGAGGCAGCTCTGGCACGAAGGGTTTTCATCCTCCCCTGCCCAGCTCCAAAGGCAAAGACTAATTTTTTTTTTAATTACAAGAAATAAAATATACAGTTCTTTTCCCACGTAGGCGTGCACAGGGGTGCTTGGAGGTTCTGCGGCCAGTGGCCCACAGTGCCCCTTGCAGTGGCAGAGCAGGCTGTGACCCACCCAACCTGGATCAGCTCCTTCCTGAAATACCAGCAGTGACTGTGCCATTGTAGGAAGTAAATGGAATACGAGTGCTCGATCCCACCTCAAAGGCAAAGGTTGCTCTTCAGAGCCAGCCTCGTGCCAGGCGGGGTGCTGAGGCCCGTGCCCTGCCACCCCACCCCAGGGTGGCCGAGGTGGAGGAGCAGCGGTCTGCCTCAGCCCTACGGCCACTCTGCTGCCCTCGTGCACAGGGGCGTCTTCACCACAGGAGGAGGAAGATACTTCTACAGAAATCCCTACTCTGAATTATCTTCTCAGTTGAGTGACTTTCAGTAGTCTTGGCTTTGGGGGAGAGATCCTCACCTGACCAGAAAGACCATTTCTGAAGTGGCTTAGAGCACGCGGAAAGGGAGGTCATGCCGTAGTGGGGTGGTGCTGGCACTCGGGACAGACCTCTCATGTGTCGGCTCCCTGACGTCCTGGGGTTCATTCTGGCTGCTGTCCACATGGGTGTCCCCACGACCACTCAGGCTGCCTTTGCCTCATGGCTCTGCCTCGCTTTGGTCCTTGGGGTCCCATCCTTCCAGTAGGAGGATGATGCAGAGCCTGAGGGTACACTAGGAGGTGTCATGGTCCAGGTCTGGCAGGGGACTTCACTTTCTTCTGAGTGCTTCTGGCCACAGTGTGACCAGAGGGCTGCCTAGTGGTTCTGACCTCGGCTGCTGGGACAGAGCATGGCCAACTCCAGTGGCACTTCCCACTGGCACCCCCTCCAGCTGGGGATGCAGATCCCTAGACTAGGACCCTGGCTGTGGGTGTAGGTATCCCTAGGTGAGGATCCCAGCTATGGGTACAGGTATCCTAGGTAAGGACCCCGACTGTGGGTGCAGGTCCCCAGGCGAGGACCCCGGCTGTGGGTACAGGTTCTCCATAGGTGAGGACCCCGGCTGTGGGTGCAGATATCCCTAGGAGAGGACCCCGGCTGTGGGTGCAGGTATCCCTAGGAGAGGACCCCAGCTGTGGGTGCAGGTATCCCTAGGAGAGGACCCCGGCTGTGGGTGCAGGTATCCCTAGGAGAGGACCCCGGCTGTGGGTGCTCATACTCTCTTGAGGACCCTGACCCACAGGATTGGCCCTGGCTCTGCCAGCAGTGAGAATTGCCTCCCTATGAAAGGCAGGCTTTCTTCTAGTTATTCAAGGGCGTAGGGAGCCAGGGCAGGTAACTGGCTCTCACGGGCATCCTGTGAATCAGTGTCACCTGCCGCCCAGAGGTCTGATGTGGTGCCTGCCGCTGTGGACACCTGTGCCCCACTCACTGGCACTGCACTGTGGTCCCTACCCAGGAAGGCATGCTCCAGCTCTGGCTGCAGCCCCGGGCCCCGGCGGTGTGTGTGCTCTGAGCTACAGTCTAGTGAGGCCCCAGGGTTCCACAGTCATCTTCTCCAGTTCCTGCGTCAGTGCTTAAAACCCTGTGACCTTCTGAAGGCTCTAATTATGAGCAGATTATTTTTGTGTTGTTGGAAATCTTATTTCGTAGTTTTAACTTGGCCGTTTCATTTCAGTTTCCATTGGTACATGTTATTTCAACCTCATACTCACCAGACCTAGAAATATTTGTGTGTCACTGCTTGAGATCTCTCCGTCTTCAATCTAAATTTTCTCTTCACGTTCCTTCTAGGATTCTGTCTGGAATTATTTACAAGTTTTGTCACTGTTGTGAATTATTACACTGTGGCACCCAGTTCACAACAGAGTGCTCTGTAGGAGTGGTCATTCTCCTTGTCACCTCCTCCTCCAGAGACTGTGCTTCTGCTCATGCAACCACAGGCTGTACCCACCTTCTCTTTTCATGGCTGTGTCATGCATGTGACTAGTAGTGACAGGGCAGATTTCAGGCAGAGAAAAGGTTTGCTGTGCGGAGAAAATCTGAACTGACCCAGAAACCCTAGTAGATGTCCGGTGGCATCTCACTGACCAGAAATGAGCCACGTTTCCACCCAGTTGCAAGAGAATCTAGGAATATGAATATTCAGTCAGTCACATGGATGCTTCAGGTAACTCATGCTTTTGCTGCTAAGTCAGCAGGAGACTCAGGCATGCCTTCATTCTGTTTCCTTGGGGTTCTTACTCCTTGACTGGCTTCCTCAGCTCACCAGTTTCCATGTGGGTCATGATGCTTTTCCTGTGTTTTAATAGATTGCTGGGCTTTGTTTGCCAATATTTTAATAGGATTTTTGCATCTGTGTGAAAATGAGAGAATCTTTTAATTTTTCTTTCCTTTTCTTGTGTAGACTGTTCATCTAGTTTGAGTGTCAGAGTTATGCTGTATCCATGAAATCACTTAGGAAGCTCTGTCTCCTTTCCTGGTTTCTGGAACAGTCTGTATGTAATGGAAGTGGTTCCCCTCCTGGGGAGCCATCTGGGCTGGAAGTGTTGTTTCTGTGCAGTGTGCCTGAAATTTCTGTGTGTAGAGAGTTTACTGGGGGTTTGATTTGTTATAGATCCATTCAGTTTACCTAATTCTTCTTGAGATCATTTTGATATACTACTATATTGTCCACTTAATCTAATTGCTCATTTAGTTTATAAAATTCTTTTAAGAGTTTTAATCTTTACTGCATCAGTAGTTATGTTTTGTTTTCATTTCTAATAAATCTTAATCAATTTTGTGATTATCTTTTTATGAGTCTTTTTCAAAGAATCCACTTTTAGTTTCCCTATCCTCTCAAGTTCATTCATTTTTGTCTTATATTGCTTTCATTTTCTTTCCTTGTGTTTTATTTTTTGACTTGCTTCCTCAGCTCCTCAATTTCCCTGTTTCTTGCTGCCTAATGTATGCGTAGACCACTCCTGATTATTCAGCTTGCTCATTAGCATACTCTGGGTGTATTGGCTCATAGAGTTGTTAATGCACCTAATTGTCTCGACTTCCTTCCTGCCTGCTTCTCTGCACCCAGCCTATGAAGACATAGTGTTGGCAACTACTTGTCAAGATCCAGGTGCAGTGCCTACTGGGTGTTCCTGGTGTATTCTCCTAATAATCCTGGCAGAGGGGACACAAAGGGGGTACAAATCATCTGTCCTCACAATCACCAGCTGATCTTCTAAGCAGTCACAAATCATTCTTTTGGAGCAGGAAGTCCACCTTCTTCATTTCTTAGACATCAGCAGCAGCAATTCCAGTTTTATTTGCAAACGCCTTCTCAGTGCTGGAATGCACTTGCGTCTACCTGAAAGGTTTCTGGTCTTTCTTCCCACAACTGTGCTGCTCTCTTCAGTCTGACGATTATTCTCCTTGGCAGTAAAGCCTAGAGTCAGATATTTTCCTTTTGCTAGAAAATGAGATAAAGCAGCATGCATGCTTGGCCTTGAACTCCTACAAACTCCTTATTTGGGACTCCAGTTTCCCTGCTGCCGTCTCCAGGCTGGAGCCACCTCCCGCATCCTCTGGCAGCTCATCTCCAGTGTTCCTGCACTCTCACCGCTGCTCCCAGTCTCTTCGTCCCTCACTGGCCGAGTTTTCTGGGTGCTGAGGTGTAGCCAGCCCTCAGGCCTGGGCTGGCCTGCATGGAGGCAGATGGCTGTTGAGCTCTGTGCCTCTGTCTCTGAGCCCTGATGTTCCCCACATCCCCAGAGAGCCCGAGTACCAGCTGTGACTGTTGCAAAGTGAGGGTGAGGAGAGGGCTGAGGGCAGAGGTGATGTGTGCAAGGAAAGCTTAGGAGAGCCACTGGAGGCCACTGGGAGGATTCCCCGCGTCAGGGTCATGTGCCTGGGGGCAGGTGCTCCTCCATCAGCCAGGTGGCCTGGCATGTCCCTTACTGTCCAGTCTGTGACTAACTGGCCACAAGGCTGAAGCTGCCTTTCCTTTTCAGTCCCAAGGCTAACCATGAGTGCGAAGTGATGATCTGTAAAACGTGCGTACGCTGTTGGGCTCCTCATCCATGCGAGGGCTGCCCCTGCTGCCATTCTGCATTCTTCTCCAAAAGAAAGTGATGATACAGCAAGTTCTGTACTACTTCATCTGTGTGATCAAAATGGAAGTGACTCTGAGCTTCTTTCTCTGTCACTGAGCTCTGGTGACTCTGCCGTATTACGGCACAACCCTGTGTCCCTCACCTGGGACTTTGCCTGAGCAGTGCACTTTTGCTGAATGGTGTTGAGTGTGAACAGATCATGTGTTTATTTTGCAGGTCTGTGCTGCCAACATAGTCTCCCAAGATGGAGAGCAGAATGGTCTTATGGGGAGAGTGGATGAAGGTGTAGATGAATTTTTCACCAAGAAAGTGACCAAAATGGATTCCAAGTGAGTTCAGAGTCATTTTGCTAACAATATTACTCAATTCACACTTAAATTACTAACAATTGCAATCAAACAGTATTAAGTCTCTTTTTATATACGGATTCGCTGTTCTGTGGGGTTTGCAGAATACGATCTCCTAGACAAGAGCCTCAGTGTCACTGGGGACATGTTAGAAGTGCAAATTCTCAAGCCCAGACCTGAATGAGTGAGCTGAAAACTCTGGAGGGTGGGGCCAGCAAACTGTGTCCACAGGATCTCCGGGCCACCCGGAGGCATGTCCAGCCCAGGTTGTGGGCTTCAGAGTTAGCCTCTAAACAGTTTTCTCTGCATTTTACTATTGTAAAGATAGAGTTTCCATAGCGTAAATTGAAACAGTAAAACCTTTAAGCACAATTTGTAGCCAGTTATTTAATCTCCAGCTAAAATGCAGAACCCTTCTAAAATACGTTCTTTCACGTTGATTTGTGTGTGTGGAGTGTTCTTCACCTGGAGATGTCAGATTTGGGGAAGTTTGAGCCATGCTGATAAGCTGGAGGCAGACGGGGCACAGGGGAAGAGACTGGTCTTCTGTAGATTGATGTACTCTTTCTTGCCTCCATGGCATGGCAGTGGAAATAAGTTAGATCTTATGTCCACAGCTGTCTCACTGAGTCTTAGAAGCTGTAGGACCCAGTTATTTGTCATCTCTGACACTGGCCTTGAAGCTTCACATACTGTACCCAGCAAATTCTGTCCCATCTCTGAAGAGCCAAGCTCAATTCCATGTATCCTTGGATACTTTCCTATGACCACTCTGTCCCTCCAGCTAATGACTGTCTCTCTGTTGACTTAATACCCTTTTTCATCCTCTGTACACATCTGTTAGAGTGCATATGATTCTTTGAGAGTTTGTTTAGGCTTTAATTCTTTTACCCAGGGAATAGATGCACATATTTCCACGTAAAAGATTCAAGAAATACCAGCATAGGCCGAGCAAAATGGAAAACCTCTCTTGTGTTGCTTTCAAGTCTGTCTTTCCAAACAGAGTGCTGTTCTTCAGGAGCAGTCCTAGGTCTTGGTGTTCTCTCTGACTTCAGTGTCTCCATGCAGACCTCATGGTCTGCCCTCTGTCATTGCCAGCGAGTTCCTCAAGACCACCCTGACCGTCTCCATCTCAGCTGGAGATGCGTGTGGGCTCCTGTCTTCTTAAACTTCAGAGTCACGTCTAGTTAGAGGGGAGGCTCCTGAGCATGGGGTGTGGCCCTCATGGTTGTCACACCTGCCCAGGTCACGTCCTCCCTGGTTAATGCTCTTTCTTTGTAATTTCTTCTGAACGAAAGTTGGGTAAAGAAGGCATAAAGCCATTTTTCTGCAAAGCCACTGCTCCAGGAGAATTCTGATCTTGTTCCAGGGCACAAATAGAACTAGATGCCTTGGTCTCCATCAGATAATGACGGAATCTACTAGAACTTGTGGTGTTTTTCATTTCATTTTGTTATAAAAAATAGGTCGTTTGATATTAAAGGGCTGCACATGCGTAAAAGTCATGAGGTAGTACAAACAAAGTTTGAAAATCCAAGTTAAGCAAGCCCATCCAGAGCTTTCCAAAAAGCCGCCTGTATCTTTCCCCTCCCTATTCCTGCATCTGTTCCTGGCCGTCTGCCTTGCTCCGCTGGCCTTCATAGCGTGGGTTCTCTGATCGTGTCCAGGTTGGGATAGTGATTAACTGTTCCTTCTCACCCTGATGCCGCTCTCACACACTGTTATTCAGGCCTTCTCTTGTCCACACACGCTTTCCGCTCCCTGTCTTTGGTATTTAATGTTACCAACATGGACAGTCAGATGGTACTTGGTGTTTGATTGTTCTAGCCGTGTAAATATCCATAACTGGTTCATGTACTGCACGAGAACTGTGTTTCTTTTCTTCCACACCTTTTTTATTTTCCCTGGAGCTGATCAGTATCCCTCCTGCATTGCTTAGTCTTTTGTGTTCCTTTTCCTGACTTACCCCTAAATCTGCAGTAAAGGCATAACCCTCATCCACACTTACTCAGGGGTGCTCAGCCTCCTCTGGGCCGTCTCTCGCCCGCACCTGACTGGCTCCAGGGTGGCCTCTTGCCCAGGGCCTCTGCTGCCTTCCTGGGACTGCTCACTGTCACTCCTGGGCCAGGTCCCCTCCCCTTCTGTGTCTGTTGCTGAAATCTCTCTTAGTTTATTCATTAGTTATAGCGGAGAGCCTCCTGCAGCCGCTTTCTGAGAAAGGGAGCTTGGAAACGAGTCTCTGTAGTTCAAATATCTCCCATTTGAGTAAGTGTGCCGCTAGGTTTAGAATGGGAGGTTGGAATCCATTTTACCTTAGAGATTTGAAAACTTTGCTCCATTACCTTCTGTCTGCTTGTGCTGCTCCTAAGACTCCAGCATCAGTTCACACCCTGATCCTTTGTCTTGGTTCTGTTTTCCCCTCCTCTGGAAGCACTTGGGAGCTTGTCTGCATTCTCAGGGACTGAAATTGTCAGAGGACATGTTCTAGAGTGAGTTGTTAGAACCATTTGCTGGGCACTCATGGACTGTTTCTGTCTGGAAATTCGTGTCTGCTGGTTCTGAAATTGTTCTGTGTGGTTTCGTCTCTTCCTTTTTCTCCATGCTCTTTCTCTTAAACTTGCATCACTTGGCATGGCTCTTCCTGTTAAGCCATGGACCCTGCCTTTTCTGTCCGAGTGCATTTCCTTTTCCCCTCCGCACGCTCTCGGACACCCCTTGATGCGTCTCCTCCCGTCCATTCTCCACTTCTGCTGCTGCTCTGATCTGAGGGCAGCCTTCTTGTGTCTTGGCGAAGAGGCATGGGGCAGAAATGCAGTTGCTGGGAGCCCGAGTGGGGCTTGTCAACTGGCGGGTCTTAAGGGCACACGGTCTTCTTTGGCCTTCCTGACCAGCCACCTTAGGTCTTCTCTCCCGGCTCAGAGACTTTGCCTTGCCTGGCGGTGCGGGGCGCTGCTGCTCTGGAGTCCAGAGTGAGCCAAGCGGCCCGTGTTAGGCCGGTGGGCTCCTGGAGCTCCGCCTCCTGCCCGTGCCCTCTGCAGCCTCCCGCCCATGCCCTCTGCAGCCACACCCGGCTCCTGTGCTCCATCTGCACAGGTAAGCTAGGCGTCCCCCTGTGGATGGCTGCGCCCCCTCCTCCTTTCCTCTTTGGAGGGGCTCCTTGCTCCTCTTCTTGGAACCGCACAGATCCACTTTTCAGGGCCTTCCCTTTGGGGTCAGCTTGCACTCGTCGCTATTCCGGCCTTTCTCCCACGTGGCCTACGCCTTTTTCTACACTTTAGTAGCGATTCAGGGAAGCTGAATGGCCATTCCATCCGCCAGCCCCGCAGGAAGGCAGTCGCGATGCTCCTAGAGTAGCTCATCCCTCTACTCTTCTCCCCTTCCACTCCCCTTCCTTTCTGAGAGCCTCTACCAAAGCTCCCGCTCTGGACTTTCATCTTGTTGCTTCTTTCTGTGGATTTGGCATTTAAGTGAAGATTTCAGTCTGCTGGGATTGGGCGTAGGGGTGGCTTTCACCTGCTGTCTGACAGGGGGCTGTTGGGTTACAGGACACTGGCCTTCTCCAGGGTCCCTCAGGTAAGGCAAGGCAGCTGCTGTCTCCAGTCAGGTCGCTCTGTTGGACGGTCACTCAGGTAGAGAGGCCCTTGAGAGCACGTTGAAACATGTAAGCTGCCCTCTGCTCTCGGGCCTGCCGCCGACACTTCAGGCTCTCGTTCTTGATGTGCCTGTGCCTGTTTCCCCAGGTAGGAATGATGGTGGCATTCCATGTCCTCTCTCTCCCAAATCCAATGATTCCACCCAAAAGCGCTTTAGGATGATTGCTCTCTGTAGGTTGAGCTCTGCTGGGGCTTCCATTTATGGTCAAACCAACAGCATTCGTCTTGTTTTGAAATGTAGGAGATCATCCACAAGAGGCCCGGAGTCCCATGAGCTCAGTGAGGGAGGAGATGAGAAGAAAAAGCGAGACTCTCGGAGGAGCGGCTTTCTAAATCTAATCAAATCCCGGTCCAAGTCTGAGCGGCCACCCACAGTTCTGATGACAGAAGAGCCATCCTCACCAAAAGGGGCGGTCAGAAGCCCAGCCCTGGACGCTCCCAGGAAGGAGACCCGCGCAGCAGAGTCCAGCAGCAGCGCCGAATGCATGGAGGAGGTCAAGACGCCCGATGCCCTTGACGAGAGCCTGGCGGAGGAGGGGCGGCTGGAGCGCAGCGACAGTAAGAGCAGCCCCCAGGCCGGGCGGCGGTACGGCGTGCAGGTGATGGGCAGCGGCCTGCTGGCCGAGATGAAGGCCAAGCAGGAGAAGAGGGCCGCCTGCGCACAGAAGGTGAGGCAGCCCGTGTGTGCGGCTTGTCCTTCTGCGGACGTGTGTCCCCATTCGGCTTCTGTGGGCAAGAGGGGCTCAGGAAAATAGTCTGTTGGTTAAATAAACATCCAGAAATGAAAGCCGCGTCCCTCCAGAGCTGCCGACGCACCGGGAAGGCCAGCCCAGTGCACTTGGGCCTCATGGCCGCTCCCTTGAGGAGCCGAGGTGGCTTTGGGGTAGGAGGGCCGTGGGAGGCAGTCTCTTCCAGGCAGGGCTGTTTTAGGGAACCCTCACACCCCGGGAAGGACCCACGGGCAGGGCAAGGGCGGGGCTGACAGACATCCAGGTCCTGGCGTCCTAAAGCCAGATCGCAGTAGGTGAAGGCAGCACCTGCAGTTTATCCTTCCAAACCCAGAGCCCTTCGCCCTGCTCCAGATCAGATGGCAAAGAAAAGGCCAGGACTCTTGATAAGTGAACGGAACATCGGCCCAGCCATGGCTAGGTGGTGTCCACCGCCGTGAGGAGAGGCTTCCTGGCTCAGGAGCTGCAGAGTCCCACAAAGTCATCTGAGAGCATTGTTTGTTCCTTCAACCTCTTTAAATGTCCAGGGTTGTTTTTCTTTCCTTTTTACCTCTGTTTTCTTCTACTGTACTTAAATGAGTTTATCCTCACTGTGATCATGGGGACAGACGTGTCCGTGTCCAACTCAGAGTTAGTTTCTGGGCATTGTCTTGATCTCTTTTATTTTTACCAAACTGGGTTCCCTGAAGACAGGAAAATTACACATTAAAATGTCAGAAAAAAGCAGTTCTACCATTGGACCCTCAATCGGCACAAACAGAGTGGTAGACTGCCTACCAGGTACAGGGGGCCCTTCTAAATGACTCCTAAATGACCATCTTCCATTAAATCCTGCATCGCATGGGTTTGCAGATGCGCATTGCGGCCTCTCACCTCCAGCACCTTATCTAGCAGTTCCCGAGCAACAGTCCCCGCAGCTGAGAGGAGCTGGGAGGCCACACAGCTGCGTTCTGCTCATTCCACAAGTGAGGCTTGGTGTGGCTTTCCCTGAGCAGAAGTCCAGGGGAATGCTCCAGCCACGTCGTTAGTGAGTCAGATGCCTGGACGTTTAAGTTTCACTCCATTTTATGAATATCTTTATAACAACGAATAGACTGTTTTCACTAGAGAGCTGTTTATCATTTCCAGTGATGAGCAGCTGCTTCCTGGTAGAAAGATGAGATATTCAAAAAATTTTTTTTCCATGTGCTTTGGATTGATACATAAATTGACTCAATGTGACAACATCCTTATGAGCGTTTATTGTATTCATTTGAGCCTTATCCCAGTGTTCCCTGAGCGCCATCTAGTGTCAATTTAAACAACCACCATCATTCACATTCTTAATATTTAGTGGATATTCTATCAGAATAATAAAACAAAAAATTTTCGAACGTTATCTTTAGAATATTTTCCCCTAAAATACCACTACCATATTTGCTGCGAAGGTGTTGTGAGCCTCCGTGGTCAGCCTCGGCCTCCTCTTCCCGTTGCTGACGTCTAACGTGTGTAAAGGAAGAGCGTGATGATGGGCAGCACCCCATCATCCTTATTTCACAGCCAGTTTGGGGGTTTGTAGCTACTTCAGAAAACCTGGGAGGGAAGAAGAATTGGTTTTGAGATGCAGGCCAATGAGGTTCCCAGGGTACACAGTGTAAGGAGGCCCTCACCCTTGGGTGCTGCCCTGCACTTATGAAAGGACACGCCCACTGGGATTCCATGGCCCTGCGGATGCTTGTCCTGGGCACCAAGGGTGGCTAGGGCTCTCTGTTCCGGGGTCGCACTTCCATGATGATGCCAAGTGTCACGCCCCAGGCGGTGCATCTCCCCTGGGAGGCCTGCTCCGCACCCCCGCTGGAGAACGCAGGTCTTCCGTGGTCTTGCTGAGAGGGGCCTCACCTCCCTGACTCCCTCCACAGAGCCAAGCCTGGGGTGAGTTGGGGGACAGACCAGTGAGCGCAGCAGGAATCAGACCTCAGTGTGTTTCACACGATCTGCATCATCAGAGCCAGTGTGAAGTGGGAACAGGCTGCAGACCCTTGATTTTCAGGTCTGCACAGAGGACAAGTGAGCAGGGGTGGACAGGTCAGCCTGCCATGGGGGTCACCCTGCCTCTGTGTCTGGGTCTTTTAGACAAGAGGTACCTGTTGGTTGATGCCATTGGCAGGACCCTTGGCTGTGGACAGTCAGGTGCTGGACTCGTCTCGTCCATCATGACATGCACGCTCCTCATGCCAGTACAGACTCCGCCCCATAAGGGCAGGTGCGATTGTGCTCTACCAGTGTCAGCTCCGGCCCAAAGCAATAGCAGTCCACCTGCTCCCTCCTTGGTCTCTCAATCTCCTTCCCCCTGCAGATCTTTTAAAAATTGAGGGTTGGGGATTTCACTCAGTGGTAGAGAGCTTGTCCATCATGTGTGGGGCCCTGCAGTGAAAATCTAAAGGAAGAAAGGCAGAAGAACTGAGGCCTGTCCACATCTGTATTGTCCTCCTGATGAGATCTGCTCCTGGGGTTCTGCCTCAGTGACAAGGAAGACTTGCTTTTTTAGGCCCCCAGACACTGTGTCCCACATTGAGGTTGGAAAGGTTTCTGCTGATTTTAAAACGAGATTTTCTGGAACTCAAACCTGGAGAGTCCTGGAAATTTCTGGAGTAAGTATTCCTGCACAGAGTATCAGGGCTGTGAGCTGGCACAGGTATTCACCAGGAACTACATACAGGAAGTGTCCCCCGGCCCAGCTGCCTCCCAGCCCATGCACTCCCTCCTGTGGGAACCTCCTGGGAGCACCCCACACATGGACCCAGAGATGGGGCAGTAAGCACTGAGCCACAGGTGCTTCTCCCAGCTTCCTAGCAGGCGGGCCTCAGGACAGATGGGTCAGACAGTCGCTGTAACAATGGCAGACTTGAGGAGCCATCTTGTATTGTCATTTATTTTCTGCTTTTTAAAAAATTGAACATCAATAAACATGCACTGTTTGTGGGGTGGTGCTTGAATTTTGTAGAAGCTCGGGAACGACGCCATCTCCCAGGATTCCTCCAGCAGCCCAGCCTTGAGCAACACAGAGCGGTTGGACGGAGGTGGGGCAGGTAAGCACGGCCACTCCTGGGAGGATCGCGTACGACTGGCTTCGTGCCACAGTGATTAGTAGAAGAGCTAGGTGGGGAGGCGCAGGCTGGCCTGGTGCTGGTACCCCAGTTCCCCCGGAAACACAGGCCCCTTTCCTGTCAGCGCCACCTGTGGGTGGGCCACCTGCCATCACAGCCTGTGCGGGCGGCTCACCTCTCCTTTCCCAGGAGGAATTTCCGATGATCATTTTCAGTGACAACTGGACTGTGGGCACTTTCATGAGGGGACTGAGAGCATGGGGACATGACGGAGTGACACAAGCCGTATGTGGCACATGGAAGGCGGTAGGCTAGGGGCTGGACTGCACGGCTGGACCCGTTGTTCCCCTGACCTGTTAGGTGCAGGGAAGGGCAAGATCCTGGAGGTGGAACCTGGCAAGCGACTTGTAAGTGGCATGCTGAATTCCAATGGGCCATTGGATGTTCTTGCTGTCGTATCTTTGTGCAGCGAGAGCTGGACTGCAGATCACATTCCGCTCCCTCGGCCTTGAGGATCGGCCAGTTAAGGCTGAGTGTGAATGGCGAGCACGGAAGGGATAGCCCTCTTGAGCCGCTCTCGTCACAGCATGAGCCCTGGCTGTCAGCACAGCCCTCTTCCCTTCAGACCTGCAGGCACAGCCCTGGCTGTTTTCTGGAAGGCAGGTGCCTGCAGTGGGTCTGAGAGGGAGCCACAGGCTTCAAGTGCATTAAGCTCCGCTGTGCCCTTGGGGCACTGTTGTGGAGCTGTGCACTGCCCAGGCCCGCCTCAACAGGCAGGGTGGTCAGGAAAGCCCCTCCACGTCCATTGCTTTCCAGCGTGTTATCTGATGAGAAACAACAACAAGTAATTACAGCAGACTCCCATCTCCAGATGTCGGGGGTCTTGGCTTTTGGTCTTTAACACGTGCTTCTTGTACCACTTCACTTTAGTGCCTAAACCACACCCAGGTCTCCCAGAAAACCGCTTCGGTCTTGGAACACCAGAAAGAAACACCAAAGTAGAACCCAAAGTGGATGTGGGCTCCAGGTCTCGGAGTTCTTCCAGCACCCCCACCAGCCCCAAGCCGCTCCTGCAGTCCCCCAAGCCCTCCCTGGCAGCACGGCCCAGCATCCCGCAGAAGCCAAGAGCCATCTCCCGGCCTGGTAAGGATAAGGATTCTGCTGGGGTCACACCATGACCCAGCGGCTCTCCAGGGCTGACCGCCTCTACAAAAATGTCTGCATTAGGTCTTTTTAAAATATTGTGAGAATTCAAACATACACAAAGTTGAAAGGATAATATCATGAACACCATATCAACTTTACCTCTCTAATATCTCACAAAAATCAGACAAATAGGGATACATACAGAGCATCACATCGTCACCATCATGGCTGGTCAGCACTGAGCAGTCTCCTCGGAGCCAGGCTCTGTTCCAGGGACGTTCTGTGGACCAGCTCCTAAGAGTCCTTGTCACACCCCTTCACAGGTGGGGAGGTGGGGCACAGAGGTAGTAGGTTTGCCAGCCACACAGCGGTGAGCAGCAGCCAGAGCCGTGACCCCACCATCAGACAGCCCTCTCTGGCCTCCCTGTGGGCACGCACACTGTAACGCAGCATGCACAGCTCGCCCTGAGCACTGGTCAGTGTGCTGGTGATCTGGGTAGAAAGGGAGGAGAAGCAGCGTCCCATGTGTCCGAAGTGTCCAACAGCGGTCTTTCTCGTTTCCTCTCATATCTCAATTTTCTCCCCTGGCAGCCGGCCTGGTGGATATCTGCAGTCTTCACAGTCCTTTGATCCCCTAAAAAACCCAGGGAACAGTTGCCACAGAAGCCACAGAGAAAAGGCAAACCCTAACCCTTGAGGTCAGTCACTCAGGACTTCCTAGTTGTACTCAGACTCGTTTTACAAAGAAGCTCTTTACGAAGTGGGGAACACGATTTCTACTATGCAGAAAATATCTTCATCACAGAGGGAATGGGGAGAATGGAGGCAAAGAAAACAGGTTTGACTTTTTTTTAACCAACAGCACAGGACTTCAGGGTGTGGTGGCTCACACCTGTATCGCCAGTGACTGGGGAGGCCGAGGTCGGAGGACCCCAGGGTGCTGCCAGCCTCAGCTCCTTAGCGAGTCCCTGCCTCACAACAGAAATAAAAATGGACTGGGGATGGCTATGAACCAGAAAGAAAATCAAAACAAAGAAAAAAGAAAAGGAAAGCAAAACCTCAAAAAGGAGGTTTGATGCTGACATTTTCACCGGGCGGCTGTGTTCCCAGTGAGGAACCAGCCCTTACGGAAACGAAGCCGTGGCGGCTCACAGAGCATTTTGGCTCCCCACTTGCAAATGCTGAATACAAAGGCAGCTGATTCCTAATACTCTGTTGCAAGGACTTTAATTTTCAGTTTACTTGCTAAGTATGTTCAGTAAACAAGAACTACATTAACAACTCACGCTCTTAGAGCTTGAGAAGCCAGCAGGCCTTTCCCCTGGCCTGCCCAAGGCACTGAGAGGACCCAGGGTCTCTGCCGGTGGCGGAGTGAGTGGAACTTGGATCAGAGGTTGAGGCAGAGGAGAACTGGCCGGGGGCGACTTCCCCGTGTGCACTGCTCTCTCCAGCCGAGAAAGGAGCCTGGCTCACCCCAAAGGCAGCGCCAGCTGGAGGACTGGAGTCCCTCCTCTCGGCCATCGTTTTTGAGCATGTCATTCGCTCTTCATCTGTCCAGTGAGCAAAACCCATACAGTACTCAAAATCTGTGATTCCAGAGTATCCCAGGGCCTCGGCATGTGCTTGTGGGAGCTCGCACACCAGTGTGCATTCGTGTGTGGCTGCTGCACTGTGAAAGGTATACAGTCACCTGTATTGTAAAACAGACAGCTTTGCGTTGGAGGCAGAAGGGCGGGCGGCTGGCGCACAGTCCGCCTTCAGCATCCGCTGTTCGAATGAGGAGCCTGCAAGAGAGACTGTGGCTGTGCAGAGTCTGACCTTTTCCAGTGTTCATGATTATTTCTTAATGGTTTGTGGATGTTCGCCAACCAGAAACACAAAAATAATTTTTGGCCAGGAAAATGCTGATGCTTTTTCTCTTTTTATGAGTCATCTGTATTTAAAGGTTTACCTGGCTTGTGTGTGTGGAATTCAGTTTGTGGAACTGTTTGATGCATGTGTTCGTGTCTCTGCAGAGGATGCTCCTGATTCTCCATCTGGCCCCAATTCCCCCAAAGTGGCTCTTCTTCCGCCTGCCCTCAAGAAAGTTCCCATGGACAAGGAGAGAGACAGCCAGAACAGTCCCCAGCCCAGCCCCCGCGTGTTTTCCCAGGAAGGTAAGAACTTCCTTTCTCTGTGTTCGCTCTGTCCACGAAGGGGCTGTTCAAAGGGATTAGTCCTGGACGTGGCCAGTCTCATGGAGTTCAAGTCAGCGTCCCCTGCCTTAAGTCTTGGGAAGCAGAGTAGCTCCTTCGTTTAGAAACTGCAGGTCCTTGCAGGTGTCCCCTGAGATGCTCCTGAATGGCTCCCAGCAGGCAGTTCTGGAGCCTGATTGTGCTACCTGCAGGTTTCTGGGCATGCTCTTTCCAAGGAACGCAGCCCTGAGCCGTGGCCTGCCATGGTTCTCAGTGGTCTCCTGGTTGGAGATGCTGGGCCTTGTGCCTCCTTACTCACAGAGATCCCACTGAGTCCCGTGTCGGGGCGGTGTGGTGGGGGCCTCCTTGCGCCTGCTCCACCTCTCCCCCTCCCCCATCCTCTGAACATGCCCTCGACTCCTCTGACCACGGAAAGCGTCTTGTAAGCACCGTCTCCCAGCTCCTCTCCACCTCACCTGCGCGGAGCCACCCGCCTCCTGTGTCTGCACCGCCCCTGGTGTGGTTTGGAGGGTGGTCATATTTTAGACGGGTCCCGCGCTTCGGAGTTCTTGACTCTCCGGCTCTGTGTCTACCTCAGTATCTACCTCTGGCTGAGGTGGGTAGAAGGTGTCTTTACGTAGTGACTTTGGGTCTTGGGGTCCACATAAAACTGACATCGCCGCTTTCTCCACTTCATTCTGCACATTTACTTGGTGGGTGGGAGTCTCCCTCGCCTGTTGGCTGGGAGTGACAGAAGGTGGGGTTTGGACTGAAGCTCACACCACTCTTGTGAGAGAGATGCCGGAACCATGAGAGCTGATACCTGCAGTTTCCCCCGTGAAGCCAAAGACTTGGCAGAAGGGAGAACCGCGTGGAGCCCCTGCAGGTGGCCTGGGCAGCGGCGTCCCCACAGCCCCAATGCCTGTGTTCCCTGTCCCTTCTTCGGCAGCTGCTGACTGCATGTCTGTGTTTTTAAGGAAGCTTTGACGGTGCCTGGAGAAGCTGGAGGTGGGGAAGGGACTGTCTCGGTGACTGAGAATGTCCATCCTGTGAAGAGCTTTGGGACCCTGCGGACTGCCCGCTCCCCACAGAGGAGTCAGTGGTGCAGTGAACGCTCCCTGTTGACCTTTGGAGTGTGGTGTCTGCCAGACCTTGTGGTGGCCTGTGGATGACCACACGAGACCAGAGCACCCACCAGCCCCGGAACTCGGGATGGCCTGGCAGGCTGCCCAGGGAGGGCTCAGGTGGGCGTCCAGCACCGCCTTCTGCCCTGTAGTGGTCAGTGGGGCGACTCATGCACCTCTTCCAGTGGCTTGTTGGGACTGCAGATCCGAGACCTTTGCTTTCCATCTGGGATCCAGAAGAAACCAGTCACTAGGGGTTCTGCTGATGGCTTCGCCTCTTTTGGAGGTTGGGCTGAGAATACGCCAGGTCGAGAGCAGCCTGAGTGCCATGGGTGGGACTTAACTCCAGCAGGCGCCAGCTCCTCTGCCAGGGTGGCCTGGGGCAGCGGCCTCATGCCCGCCCGCCCCGCAGCACTGCGCCTGCGTACCCACTCCCGCCCTTGCTCCTCATTCACCCTGGTGCTTCCTCTCCTCTTCCCGTGCCTCCCATTGGAGTAGCGTGCCCAAGTAGTTTCTGAAACAGGTAACTTCTGTGACTTTTCTGGATTATTCCACAGTGCATGTGATTTCCGTTGATCCATCATGTGATCACAGTGGTAGTGCTGGGCAGACTCAAGGCTCACTTCATTCCTATGACATTTCCACAGTGTTGGCTGCTGAATTCTGTAGATGGCAGTGGATCTGCCCAGAACCAACACAGTAAGCTCCTTGCGCCCTAAGTTGTGGGGGGTGATAATTCGTTTTTCTTGATATTAACACTGATGTACCTGCTGCGATGGAGGGTAAAGTGAAACCCTCTTCCTCAGTAGTGTAGAGGAGCCTGTTTCAAAAGGCCCTCAGATCATGACAGGGGCACGCCTTCCAGTAGAAGGAAAAGACCTTCAAAACCGCACTCGGCCCCTGCAGAAGAGGAAGTGAGTGCAGCTGAGCACAGGGGGCCACAGCAAACACAGGGTCAGCGCTGCGGCGGCACCCACCCCCCACCAGTGAACTGGCACTAACAAGCGAGCGCTTCACCTGGGCAGCTTCTGCTTGGAGGGGTCGGGCTCTCATACAGCAGCTTCTATTTACTCTGAACGGCCACAGGATGGTCCTTCCATCTGAGGCAAAGAAGCACTAGCTCAGCAAGCTGAAAGTAGATGCACTGAGGAGCTACCCTGCGACTTGGCCTTGCGTGTTTTGTGATTGTAAAGGTTTATTTTTATATTTGGAGGCATACCTGCTGTGCGCTTCCTTTTGATCTTTTCTGTGAGGTTTCAAGTGAGGTTGGGTCAGGGGTTCTTAGAGGGACAGCTTTCCCCTTGGAGAATGCTGGCCTGAGCCCTCGACTCTTCTAGGAGAAGGTCCGGAAGAGGCCACTGAGTGCGACCCTGTCACCCACTTGCCTTACAGTGGATGTTTGGTGAAAGAAAAAGCACCCTTTAGGTTTTCAACCCCGAGGAACCATTTATCTGTTTTCCAGCACTTACTCTTAAGCCTCATGTCTTCCACTTGGTCCTGTCATGTTCTGTTCAGGTGAGGCCAGACCCCAGAGACCAAAAGGAGGCAGACCTCAGTTCAGCCTCAGCCTCCAGCGGGGAGGTTTCGGAGCCCCTGTTGCCGACCCCAGAGGGATTGTCTCTGCTGTGGCTGAAGTGCTCCCTGTCTCCCTGGCTAACAACTTTTATGAACATGACTTGAAGAATTGTTTAGAGGAAATGTTGGCATCATAAGAGGAGAATGTAGAACACATTCTGGAAAGGGAGAGACCTTCAAGGCCCTCTGCCCTGGGCGCGCGTGCTCCCTGTAAACCGTATCAGGCTGAGCAGTCTGTCTCTGCTCCCAGGGCTTGGTGTGTGGCCCAGGAGCTGGGAGCTCCACGCCCTAGCCACCTCCTGGGAGAGCTGCAGAACACAGGTAGTGACAGGGACCCCACGAGAGGTAATTGTGCTCATCGTCAAGCACGTCATCACCATGGTAGACCCCCTCCGAGGTACCTGGCGGCTTCACAGCCCACGAGTCTCCATGCTGCCTGTGGACAGTTGTCTTGGAGACTCCTCAATGCAGGTGTAAGAATGGAATGGTGGCTCCCACGCGTCACCACCAGCAGGTTGGGAGCCTACTTCTCAGCCTGTGCTCTCCTGCCTGGGGTTCTGACCACACTGCCCAGCCGCCAGGCAGAGGCAAGGAGCCCACAGCGCCAGCAAGACAGCAGGTCGCACGAGCATAGCACGTTCTGCCGGCTCGGGTGCACCGTCCCAGGGAGGCCCCGCTGCATGGGTCCTTTGCCCTGTTTTCACTGTTGTGTTTTGTGCTAGAATGGAGCCCAGGGCCTTGCACACGCAAAGCAGGTGCAACCCTGAGCTGCCTCCTGATCTGGTCCTTTGCTTTTAAGGAATTTCCTGAGTAATGGATTTGGTTTTAGACACAGTTAAAATAGCTCTTCTTTTTATAGTAAATCTCTGATATTGCCAAAAAATTTCTGCTAACTTCAGTCATAGAAGTTACATGAATAACACCTAAGGCCTTTATTTTCTAAAGAGCGCTAATTATTTTTAAGCATATGTTAGTTCAAAATCTCTGTCTCTGTGTTGCCCCTTATGTTAAGGACACATGAGGTTAGGAGACGTTTCTAGATGCTGAAAGTTTCCTTTGGGCTATTATGTCTGCGGACTTTATCACTTACTAAGACGCTCCCTCGCCCTCCTTCAAAGGCCACCCATACCACACAGTGAGATGATCCCCAATGAATCATTCAGATCATTCAGGCCTTGAGCAAAAGCCTAAAGAGGGACCCCAGGTAAAGCCAAGTCACAGGATGGCAAGGGGAGAGTTCTGTGTCTGCCTCTGATTCTCTGTGACCTCATTGGCTTCAAATTCTCCTGGCGATGGGCTACATCAAGTTTTGATGGAATCAGATTGGACCATCTTGTATTAGTGTTTCTGCTTGATTTCTTCAAATAGGCACCAAAAAGTAATTTTTATTGGTGCTTCAATTAAAGTAATCTTATGTCTCATATGTTCATTTTGTTGTTAGTGCCAGTTCCTAGCACTTCACTGTCTTTACCTTTAAGAACCACATAGCAGTCTGCTTTCTGAATAGATACTGGTTAAAAAATAGCATTTATCAGAGCAAAGAATGAAACATTGGTGTTTACTTTCCTTTGACTCTGTTAAGAAAATCTTTGTTTACACTAAAACAGCTTTCTTAATTTCCTAAATCATGTGTTTGTGAAACGAATAATTATTCTCAAAGCATGCTGCATATTTTTATCATGACTATCATGTTTTAATTGTGTGGCTATTTTAATATTGATTTAACAGATAAAATGCTTCATCTCTTTTACTGGAAATATTTGTAACTGCATCTTTTACATTTCATGTCATTTTCTCTCTGCCTGTAAGTTATGACATTTTCATTAACATATATTCTATTTTTTTGAAGAAAAAGATTGCTTTTGATTGGCTTTGTGTGTGGTTTTTTGTTTTTGTTTGTAGCAATGCTGGAACCAAGAGCCTTGTTCTGGGTGGGCAATGCCGCTGCCCAGCCCTGGCTCTGTGTGTTGCGATGGAGCCTCCTGGCTTGGCCTCTGGTTGCAGGACTCCTTCTGAATACCACTTCTGTGATCCAACCTGGGCTCTATCTTATAGTCAGTAAGCCAGTGCTCTGTGCTACTTTTTATCCCCAGATCCAGATTTCACTTCCCTCCTAGGAATTCTTCAAGAAAGATTGAACAATTCGTTGGCATTTTTGGCTCTTGCTATAAAGAATGAAAAATTGGTGCCAACTACTGAGTATTAGTTTAAGGTCATCATAATGTTTTCCCTCTGGAAAATATGGATGTTAGTGGAGCTTACAGTGGAGAAAAATTTTCATAGCAATCTCTGCTCCTCAGTTTGTGTGCATATTTCAGGAGGTTTAAAATCAGCATTTATACATTTGCATATATACATATGCAAAGTCAAATCATCTTTGAAAATGACAGACTTCGAGTTTGAGCCTCTCCACACAATTTTTGCCCCATTGACAGGATGTGAATATGCATGCACGTGTGCGTTGAATAAATTACCTGTTCATTTACTCAAGTATCCTTTGTCAGCTAATGGTGCATGGGATAGTAATTAGCACGTGTACAGACATATGTACAGAAATGCTAGTAGTAGCCACACAAATGCTTGCGTTGAAGAAGTGTTTCAAAGCAATCTGATTTTTTTTAACCTCTATAAAATCAAGCACTGAATCAAGCTGCCTACGAGGAGGTCTGTTTGAATTAGTAAAAAGTCTAAATTCTACAATATTTTAAAAATAAATTCTGAAGTTTTAAGTTTCAAGCAGACATAATTCTATTTAATCACATCCTTTAATGGAAACCTGACCAAACCACTTCCATAGAGTTGTAATTAGCATCTTAATTATGTGCAGTCACACAGATGCTCCCTAAGGACTGGAACACACTTTTCAGGGAACAGACCTCCTAGCAGCAGCTTGCACTAGGCTTCTGCCAGACCAGGTTGGAGGCGGGAGTCCCGTGCTTTGATTCCAAACTCTCCACGCTAGCTGTGTGAATCCGTCCTTGGCCACCACATTTCAGTTGTTTCCGTCTGAGTGGTGCCCACCTACAATGCTAAGGCTGTGCCAGCCTGGTCCCTAGCTCACTATCACCCACATTCTCAATTGGTTGAATTTAATCAAAGAAGAATGAGAATGTTTTTCCTCTTCTTGTTCCAGTGCTGGGGTGGAACCCAGGACCTTGCATATGTGAGGCAGGGGCTCTCCCCGTTTCACTGTGTCGCCACTACAGCGAAATGCTTGAGCGGCCCACTAGGTGTACTGTGCTGATTTTCCTCTTGGTCACTGTATCAGATCAAGTGCGGTTTCTGACTGGTAATGGCTCTGTGTCACTCACCCAGAAACTGGGTGTGAGCTGGGTGATGGTTACTCTTTCCTCCCCACTGACTCCCTGACTTGCAGGACAAAGGTGTCCGTGACCTGGACTCTGCTGGGCGACTCTGCTGTGCCTCTCTGAGTCGTGTTGCCGTGGTGACTAGTCCAGGAGGCTTTTTCAGTCTTTGTCTGTGACATGAGCTTTGTTGGTTACGTGGGTTTCCCTACTCCTGAGTCACCTCACATAACGTCATTAGACCTGAGATTTCCAGAGAGCTAAACTATTGATGACGGTTTATTGTTTTAATAGAAAAATTAGGAAAAAACTGGCTCTGAAGCAAATCATAGTCTTTATTTCTCCCCTTGAGCCTGCAGCCTTGGGACTTTGCTGAGTCATTGGCCATGGTGGGACGCCTCATTTGGGTTTGAAATACAGTGAAACAGATTTCTAGCAGCTGCCACATGTGGCGCTCCGCTTTGCCCCACGTCTCCGGGCTGCCGCGCCTCGGCACCCCCAGGGCTGAGAACCTGCAGAACTCTGGATGAGAGTCCAGTTGGCTTTGTGACAAAGGGAAATGTCTGCAGACATGGATGTGTCTTCTTTCTCCAAACCTAGCTTAACAACAACTTTCACAAGACCAGTCACACAGGGACATTTATTTATTTTTTTCCTCCCAACTCAAGCTTAAAACAAAAAACAATGATAATGTTTGTTCATTGTTTTCTTCCCCATTTGAGGGCTGGTCAAAAGCTGTGGGGCAAAACGGAACCACAGTTATTTTTTAAATCTTATTTTAGCTAAGATTTGAAAAACATTTTCTTTCTAGAATTATGGATAATTTCAATTTAATATCATTAAATGAAAATATGAATTTTTATTCAGATTATTATCCAGAGACCAGAATCTGGCCCTGTCGATCATTTTGGCAGTACTTCAGTATGGTTGTATTTTGACCATTAGGTGAAATGTGTTTTCACTTCCTGAACCCCACTTCAGTGAATTAAATGGATATAGAAATAGATAGCTCCTAGCAAGAGGAATATTTTTAGTAAAAACAAAATGATTAGAAGCATCCTATGAATCCTGTGGCTTTTCCTGGTTTGAAGTGCTGCGTTCCTGTCTGGAGCATTTGAACTCCTTAGTGGCAAGGTGGCTCTGCTCTTCTGCACCTGCCTTACACAGGGTGTCCGTTTGGTATGTTCAGCTCCACGGCGTCTGACAGGAGATGTGGTGAGTCATATCTGTCAACTCTATAGCTACGTGAAGCGCAGCACCAGTCTTTCCTGGCTGCAGTTGCGGAGAAACCATGATTGGCTGGAAAGCACATGGGCTTTGGAGAAGCAGACTGAGCCCCCTGGTCCTGAGGTCCATAGAGCCCACCTTATAGGGTCATTGAGCAGCAGCGAGCAGAGAGGGCCTGGCACAGCGGAAGCTCAGAGCCACCGATGGGTCTCCTGTCATTGCCTGCAAAGCCCCAGCCCCTCCTTCCTGTTGCCTGCAGTCAGAGCAATCTGCAGCAGTGGCTATACTCTTGCCTGGAGCCTCCGCTGCACGGCAATGTTGGATTCAGTTCCTCAGACCTTATTTATGTCAGAGAGTGTGAAAAGGATCCATTTCCTAAAGAGCAACGCTGGGGTTTTTCTGAGGCATATAAAGGTCTGAAAAATACACCTTAGGTCTTTCCCCATACCCTGTCCTTGAGCAGGGTCAGCCAACCCTAAGTCATACACAGAAGGTATTGAGTGGACATCCGTCCAGCCTGCATGCTCTCTGCTGCCCCTGTGATGGAGGCGCCACCTGGTGCCCGGCCTCAATGAGTTGTGACTTCCCTGCATGTCCTCCTGCATCCCCACCTCCTTCGCCTTTGGGGTCCTCACCTTAGATTCTGCACCACAATGGAGAGTTCCACCCTGTCATGGGAGGTCTTGTGTGCTTGTGTTTTTCTGTTACTTTGTTTCCAGTCTACCTGGAGTCTCTAAATGGAATAGCAAGCTTGCTCTGAGAAAGTTGGGGCCAAGCGCCTCCAGGCCTGGCCTGCCAGGTCTCCCTCCCACCCCACTGTGGGCCAGGCCCCTGGAGCTGCCATGCACTAAACTGTCTGCTTCCTTTCCTTCAATTCCAGTTTCGAGGAGAAGCTGGGGCCAGCAGACCCAGGAGTATCAAGAACAAAAACAGCGGTCCTCCAGTAAAGACGGCCACCAGGGCAGCAAGTCAAGCGACTCGGGAGAAGAGGCAGAAAAAGAATTTATTTTTGTGTAGAGGTCACCCGTGCAGAGGTCTCACTGTGCAGGGTGTGTGTCAGCCCTCAGAGAGGAAGGGGCTCCACCTCTTCTCTGGTGCTTTACTCTCTTTCTTTTTCCTCCTTCTGCGGTATAGTAACAGATCCATTTCTCGGTTATCAAAGCACATTTTTGGTCTTCCCCTGTCCTTGGCATTTGATTCTAAGCCTTGCTCCACAAGCCTTCAGCAAAAGCCAGCAGTTACTCCATGGGCCCTACTTGAACTTCTCTGAGGCAGCTACAATTGCCCCCCAAGATGAGTCTTTGGAGGTTAAAGAGGTAGCTGGACACACACTCACAAGGGACTCCATCCAGGAGGCTGTGGGGACTCCTGAATGTACCGTGTCAGATCTGCACAAGACTTGATTCAGCAGTTTATTCTTGATGTATGCAGTTGCACATTGTGATTATATTAACAGAGCACACTAATAAATAATTTGTATAAATTATATATATTAGATCTTGGGTATGATTTTTACATTCTCCAATGGGGAACTTCTTCCTTCCTGAAGTGGAATTGTACATTTAAAGGTTAGTTGGTGGCCTTTGGGTGCCATCAACAAGCACAGCTGAGAACAGAGTGGATTCTTCCATGTGCCCAGATTAATGTACATAGTTGATTGGAATGAAGTTTTATGAATATTCATGTTTTGGAAGGCCTTTAATTTCTGTCTGCATTTTAGGTTTTAATGTGTGATTTTAAGAGAGAGTACTTTGACACCTGTAAAAAGAAATCAGAATACTACTCTTTTATAAGACATTTCACAAATATTCACTTGCATTACAGGCTGAAAGTATTTTATTCATATGTATATTTATACCAATAAAATGATTTTACAAGTGGAATTTTGATCTTCTTTGTTACTTTTTTAGTTAGGATTGGCTTGTGCTGGTGAACTTGAACTTTGTTTCTAAAATCAGGAGTAATCACACTTCTCAGATAATCAACCAACCTGGGAACCATTGCCTTCAGTGTGGGTGTAACTCACTGGTTCTACCTCCTACTCTCACCATGGGCGAGAAACTACTAGAAGGGCATAGAATTCTGAATGGAGTCCCCGTTCCATCAACTTGAGTTCGGGCTCACATGAGCCGTGCTATTGGAGGGGAGAATGTGAGTTGAAGGGTTCCAAGCAGTGTGGAAGGAAGAATCCGACAAGGTGGGGCTGAGACCAATTCCCTCTCCCCCACCCCCCACCCCCGGGAGCCTGTTGTGTGAGCAGGTGCCTCGTGACCATGCACACGACCATTTCCTCCAACGGTGGCTCTGCTGCCATCACTGCTGATGGGACCCGCACCTCCTCTGGCTGCCAGAGTAGGAGAAGCAGAAGGTAAAGATGGGTGGGGCTGGGCAGGGGCAGGCCTGGGAGGCAGACCCGCTCGGGTAAACAGCCCATGGGAGGGGCGGCCTTCAGTGTGGGAGGGACATGGGTGCTAGGCCTTGAGTGATACCTGCACAGGTGCTGGCTGTGTCTGGCCCTGGGTTGTACCCTTTCAATGTAGGCGTGGCCCACCTTAGGCCAGGGAGCAGGGGAGATGCAGGAGGGCTCATCTCAGAGCATCACCTAGGAAACCCTGGCAAAGCACCCGCTGCTGCTCACACCCGCTGGGTCCGCCCAGGAGCTGTTCCTGAGAGAGCAAGGGAGGGCGGGTGAGTAGCCTCCGCGCTGCTTCAGTGATGGTTAGAGCTCACTGCGGCGGCGCCACTCAGACGTTCAGTGATGTCCAAACGCTGGAGTACGTAGTCCAGTAACCAGAGGCTGGGCCCGGAGGGACCACCGAGCAAGCCCCCTGACTCGTTCCCTCTTGGTGGTGAGCAGGAGGGGCTGCCCCGATAGCCTGCAAGGGAACGTGCGGCGGGGCGCATGGTGGATTGGCTCCTGCTGGCCTTCATGCTCTGCGGTGGTCCCCAGGCCAGGCCGCCCACTCTGTGGCTGCTCCCCCTGGGGCTGCACTGCCATCTTCCCTCCTCCTGGCTCCTCTCCAGGGCAGCCTGGGCCCTGAAGGTGCTCCCTGCACCCTGCCCATCTCAGGAGTGCCCCTATGTGGGGTCTGCGTCTATAAACGGCTGTCTTGGCACCTGCGCCTTGAAGAAGTGGAAGGGACCCACTCCTCCATGTCTTGTCACCAAATCAGTCCAACAAGGATGCAGGGGAGGGTGGCTTTACAGTGTGTCCGCTGAGCTGGAGGCCGGCGGCCCCTTCCTCAAAGCACAGGGCTTGGTGTTGGCTCTGTGAGTGCTAGGACTCATAATGTGTCTCTAGAAGGTTCTCCAGGACAGAGGGTGAGCAAATGACTTCTCAAGGCTCCTAAGGACCTCAGGCAAATCATGTGCCACCTGATTACTCTGGTAAAGTGCCAGCGGAGGTGGAGAGATGGTGTGGCCTCCAGGAGCCCAATGAGGCTAAGTGCTAGAAAGCAGCAGCCATCAGGAGCCAGGGGTCCCAGGAGCCCACCAGGCAGGCCAGATCATTAGGAGCCACTGAGTGAGCCAGGGACAGAGCTTCCTGGAAATCTTGAACCTTCTGAGATGAGCAAAACCACCATTAGGAGGGACCAAGGAACCTGCTTGTAATCCTAAACCACAGATACGGTGGGATTTTTCTATAGATATGTGCAAAGCTTAAACAAAAATAAAGGATCCACACCCATCTGGGGCATAGACGGCAGGGGCCAAGATAACCCAGGAGTCACTTCTGTTTGTCCTGGGATGAGTCCATTGCAGGACATCAGCACACAGACTGGTCTTCCCACATTTTTCTCTCCTTGGTTTAACACTGGTTCACTTGAGCAGAGTCAGTACAGACCAGCGTATGTTGGGTGTCAGAGAGACATCAAATTCAAGGAGAGATTGCTGCTGAACCCAGAAGGAGGGTACTGGACACCTGGCTTGCCAGGAAGGGACAGCAGCCAGCAGTGGCTTGAAGGTCAGGACCTTGGTCCTGCCTCATCTCCCAGGACAGCCAGCTTCCCTTGTTGACCATGGACCTTAACCTTCATTTGTGAAATTCTTCCATTTCCCATTAGAAAAAGCATTCTGCAACTGAAAGGGAAGCAGCATGGTGGTCCTTCCCTTGCAGAGGAGTGAATTACTACAGGAAATCTCCACAGGCGGAACAGCCTGATGCTTCAGCAGAGCCCTGGAACCTGTCCTCAGTCCCAAGTGTGAAAATCCCATTGAGAAACCTTGAAAGGATTTTCATTCAGCACTTTTTTACCTGCCGCCTTGAAGCACTGCCCAAGGTGGCTGTGCAGTAAAACATTGTGTGGTGATCATTCACTGTCACACGCGCAGGAAGGACACGCCTTCTCTGGCGGTGAGAGCCTGGTCAGAAGGCTGTAGATGGTGACACTGACGCTCATTTCCTACCACAGACCCTGACACTTCTGCTGCCACGTTTAGGGTCCTGCTCTTTCTCTTATCCAGACAGACACTGGCCTTCCTCTTTCCGGAGTCCAGAACCCAACTCCTTGGTCATGCTTCCCGAAACCAGAGCACGAATGGAAAACGGAAGGCAAAGGACAGCGGAAGGAGGAAGAGAAAGGATGTTCCTTCTTCTGAGCTTTCATCTCTCCTCCCAAGTTCCAGCAGGACCAGGCGGAACGGGAAGCCGAGCTCCAGGTGCTGGTCCTCGTCATCCCTCCCCACTGATGGGACAGCCTGGGGCCGGGCAGACCTTTGCTTGGGGAGCTTCATCATTTGTCACCTCAGCCTCCTGCCACTAGGCTCACGGCACACAGCTCGGGCAGAGCAGGACAGGCTGCGTCCACTGAGGTGGCCCATACTTAGATCTGACGCTGAGGTCAGAGCTCTGTGGTCCTGGCGCCATGCACCGATGTGGTCAGGGGATTTGACTTCTGTGCAGTGGTCTTCGTAGCCCAGAGCAGGGTGACGAGCTCATGTTTGGGAATGTTGACCGCTGCTACGGTCACCAAACGACGGCCTAGGCTCAGAATACAGAACACAGGATCTTGGGCCACGAGCCGCGTCGCGGGCCACCTGGCCTCGGACAGATTGTTTCCCATTTCACAGTCATTGTTTGAATGTGCAGCTTCCTATCTAGAGCAGTCTGCACAGAGACTGTCCCCAGCCACCCTGGAAACTCATGTCAAGAATTAGAAACTGCCTCGTCAGAGACGCTTACGGCCAGTAGAGACGCAGTGCTTCCTCCAGGGCGCCACCCCGCTGCCATGGGCCGGGGGCAGGTTTGAACAAGCTAACCCTCATGCCTTCTGGTTGCGGCCGCATCCTCTCTAACGCACACCAGGGCGCTAGCTGTGCGCAGTCTGCTCTGGGCCTGCTTCCTGCCTCCGCACGCACCCCCTGCCTGGGGACTGGCAGGACGCCACACCTCACTGGGCACTCGGTGACCATGAGGTTTCCTTTGACAACAAGCACACGGCTCGACTCAGTTCCTAGAGTTGCGAAGGAAAGAATCACCTCAAAGGCAGGAGCACGTGAGAGGGGAGGTCTCGGGGTTGCTTAGCCTGACTCAGGGCTGGCTGTGGAAAGCCACTGGCAGAACGTGCTTCGGATCTGCTGCCTGTGAGCCCCGCAGAGTCCCCATCGATTGTCCCATGCAGCAGCGTCCTTACCCATGAGGTGACTGCGGGAGCTGCAGAGCGGAAGGTGCTGCACAGGGAGAAGCTCACTCCAAGGACATTCCCAGGCCAATCCTGGGGATCTGTGGGTCTCCCCTGACGGTCCTTCAGACCCTCGGAGGAGTGGAGAGTACAGGCAGGCTGCCTCCTGAGCCTGTACACTTCACCCAGTCCAGGCCCGGCCAGCCCTGGGGTCTGTCCTCTCCAGGGACAATTCACGCTCCAGCTGGCTCCTCATGCACCATCCCTAGGGGACAAGGCCTCGAGTCCCGTTTTTGTGATGGCATCTCCCTCATTTCTTGCTCTGCCCTCTGTACCATTGCTACAGTCTGCTTTTCACTGCTGTGACCAAAAGACCCAACAAAAACAATGTGGAGGAGGCAACATTTTTTTTGAGCTCATGGTTTAGGAGGTCTTAGTTTTATAGATGGCTGACTTATTGCCCTGGGCCAGGGTGAGGCAGAAAAACATCAAGGCAGAGGGACATCATGGAGGAAACTGACTCAGGACATGGCACAAGGACACGGAGGGAGACTAAGCAAAATGTACCCCCAAGGAAAGTCCCCAGTGACTCACCTCCTCTAGCCATACCCTACCTTCCAGTGAGAGTGCAGGGAGGGTCACTTGCAAGCAAGGACATGGTGTATAGGCCTCACTTCTGGGCTCAGGGGAGGCCTCTGAGTGAAGCCAGACCCCTGTGGCCTGGGCACACGTGACAGAGAAGACAGAGTCCTCCAGTGGCTGCTGACTTTCAAAGCTGTAGACAGGCGCAGCCTGCAGGCCACAGGTGAGGTAGGATTCAGGGCACTTGCAAGCTTGGATTATGTAGGAAATGACATCTTCATTTACCATCCAGCGTTTCCTTCTATGATGAATGCCATGGTCCCTCAGCATCTGAGGGGAACGGATTCCAGGAAACCTTTCCCTGACAGATACCAAAACCCGCAGATGCTCAGGTCCCCTATATAAAATGGCATAGTCTTTGCTGTAACCTACTAACATCCTCCTGTACACCTCAGTTCATCGCTAGAGTACATATAGCACCCAGGACACTGTAAATCCATGTAAATGACTGTTACTGTGTTGTTTAGGGAACAGTGACAAAGTAGACGCTTTGCATTGAAACATGATTTTTTTTTTTATTTTTAATGTTGTCTGTCCTAAAATGTGGACCCCATGGACAGAGAGGGCCGGCTGTATATGCAGCACACCTCAGGGGTATGAGCAGTGCCTGGGACAGTGGAAGTCACAGATGGTTCCAGGCGAGTTGTAACGGCAGCAGGTATTGCAGAGCTTCTAGATCCAGGCTCATCACAGCTTCAACACCATGGTAGGTACGGGACACCCTGACGTATTGTTATTACAGAATCAGTAGAGAAGTGCTTCACTTCAAATTCATATTTGCTAAAAATATTTTACAATTATAGATCAGTATGGCCAGTTTCCTTTATAAAACTCTATCCTATTTTATTCACACAATTCTTGATTCCGAGCAGCGCTGGACTGTCAGCCTGCCAGAGAGGCAATGATCCAACAAGGGTAGGAAGCAGCTCTGCCAGCCGCCAGCCCCGCAAGGCAGGACAGCAGACGCCCACACAGATGTTTCTGGAAATGAACAGGAACAGGCTCTTCTCAAGAATGCGTATTCCTTCCTGTCACCTTCCGAGCTGCTTTTGTCCTCATGTGCAGTGTGTGCCCAGGAATCCCTCTCTTCAGGCCTGAAAATGCCAAAAATTTAAGTCAATTCTGTTTAGGAGAAAATGGTCCCCAAGGTAGGAACGGGAGCTTAGTCCAGCGTAAGGCATCATCCTGGAGGCTGGCCGGGAGGGGATGTGGAGTGGGCTCAGCTCTGCCACCTGCTGCCCCTGGCCAGACACAAGGAGAGAGGTGGCTTTCCTGCAGCCAGGTGAGCAGTGGGTGGTCTCTTCCCAGCGAGGGCGGAGGAGGCGGTTTTGGAATGTAGCCTGTGTTGTAGTTACGGAGGTGCGGTGAGGTCACCAGATCAGGAGACACTGCTGCTGAAAAGAAGTTTCCAAGAGTGGGCCTGCCATGCAGGACTGCAGGGAAGCTCGAGGTCTGTCTGTCCACAGGAGCAGCTGGGGGAACTCTGGGCAGGGCCTTCCGCTGTGGGCTCTGTGGGACGGCGTGGATGTGGCGGCCACCAGCTTTTGACTGGCTGATTTAAATACTACCACTGGAGTGGGGGAAGAGTGCTGTCCTGAGTTCTCTAGGGTCTGGTCCCTGGTTATCAGCGGAGGGGAAACGTAGCCCAGTGAGAGCCATGCACGCTCACGGAGCTCGCAGGACATGCCGGCTCTCATTTGTTTGCGTAGGGAAGACTCGTTCCTGGGAGAAAGACTTGTTCTGGGGAGAGGCTCCGCCCTGCAGACAGAAGAACAGGCTGATCTCCTGATAGCGGAGACCTGAACCAGGACGGGCAGTGGAACCCACAGAGCCTACTGCTGTTCATGGAGACAGGCCTTCCAGGTACCTTCCCAGCATGCTCTCACCTCTACCACCCCGTCCTCCAGCCAGGCCAGGGGTGGGAAAGGAGCTCAGCTTTCCTGGCTCTGTGGGTCCCCAGTGCCTGGGTGGTCTTTACAGAGGAGCAGAGATTAGAAACCAGCACCTGAGAGGGCTTGGTTCTAAGGACAGTCCTATGGTCCAGGAGTAGCTGGCCCGAAGAGGACTGGGTTGGGCGTGACCAAGCAGAGAAAGCAATGGACTGAGTTTCTGCCAGAGGCACCCCCACTCTGGGGGCCACTGCACCTGCCGCTCACCCAGAGCAGGCCTCGAAAACCACGCCGACCTCCATTCACTGGAGAAGTGTCTGCGGCATTAAGGAGCACGATGGGAAAAGCAAGGAGAGGGTTAAACCAGAGTCCTGGGAGCACGGAGCTGTTAGTTAGATCCACTTTTCCTGGACAGAGCAAGAGGAAGAAATTTCCGTCTTGAAAATCTAATTGTACTTAATTGAACACGAGTCTGAGGCTGGCTCTCCAACCACTCCCAAGAGACAGACATGCAAGGCTGGAGGTGAATGACGGCCCAGCCGGCAGGCGCCTGCAGTTAGCATTAGTGCACAAAGAGCCACAGTGGCAGCAACCCCCTCCGGCAAATGTGGACTTCTAGAAGATTCTCCAGCAGCATGCTGCTTTTGAAATTCCAGAGAGCAAGGCTGAGTGCCCCCTGGGGCCTATACATCCACTTTGATGGTGAATGAGTCCGTGTCCATTGCTACAGGACAGGATGCACTGTGGATCAAGGAGAGGGATGAAGGGTCACATGGTCTTACCCGCTTCCCAGTGAGGTCCATGTAGCTCAAGAACCACGCCTGGTGCCTGAAGACTGGAGGGACTGTGTTCTCCAATCCCTGCGCGGAGCTTGGCAGTCCTGCCACGGGATCTGTGCCCCCGACGGCTGGCTCCGTGGAATCTGACTTTGGGGCACACTCCCCTTCTCTCCCTCACTCCTGAGAACACAGGAAACAAGGCAGGTGCTTCCTCCCGACTCTTTCTCACTTTGTTAGCCTGTTTAACATCTGTTCAGCACTGCCGAAGGTCAGATCTGGTGTGTCCCTCGAAGGCATGTTGAGGCTGGGTCCCCAGCTTGGTCACACTGAGAAGTGGAGTGACCCTTGCGAGGCAGCGCTTGTGGGTGACTTTAGGCCCTCGGGCGTGCCCTCTGCAGGGATGGGGAGCCTGGTCTCCTCCTTTTCTCACTGCTGCTCCCTACCAGGAGGTGGACAGCCTGGTCCTCTACATGCTCCCCACCATGATGTCCTGCCAGGCGCCCCAAAGCAACAGGGCCGACTGTCTGTGAACTGGAACCTCCAACACTGGGAGCCGTGGTTTTCATTTGTAAGTTGGCTGTCACAGTGATGGTAGTCGCCATGGTAATGGAAAGCCAGCTGGGGCACCTCTCATGTGTCCATCGGAAGGTGACCTGAGTGCCAGCCAGGTAAGACCGGCTCCCCATGCTGTGGCTCACAGCTCTCCCTCCTGGAGCTAACCGCCTAAAAGAGGAGAGAGAAAATACACGAATACATGACGGCCGTGAATGCGCTCCATGCGAGGGAAGAGACAGGGCTAATCTGGATAGGAGGGGGCTTGCTGATCCTCGCTATTGCCTATTAATTCGCGGCTCCCGGAATGGCAGGCCTGGCTGGCCCTTCCTGTGCTCACTCCTCCTCCCAGATGGCATGGAAGACCAGGGTCCTGCCCTTTTCGTTTAGCCCCTGGCACTTCCTGGCAAGGAGGAGGGTACACTTGGGAAGGATTCCCTGCCCTCTCCCAGAGAGCACACTGCTCCTCCATTAGCAGGGGCTGGGAAGTTAGGTTCTGGAAACATTCCGGAGCTCCCCGGAGCTTCTCCCCAGTGCCACTGCCACCTTGGCCACTCCACAGAGCTGGGCCGTGGTGTGTTCAGTGCCATTATCAGGTCCTTAGAGCGTCTGCTACATGCCAAGCACAGGCACTGGAGCCTCCCTCTCCCTGGAGGCCACCTGCCCAGCGTCACCGGAGACCTCTCCCCCCGGGGCTCAGCCTCGTGGCGACATTTCCACTGTGGCGAGAGCTGGTCGAGGGGCCTGGACCCGTTTGACTTGAGTGTGGTATTCCGTTTCCTTCCATTGTGTCACACGTTTCCTTCCTGGGCCACCATGGCCTCAACTTGCAGGGTCCTCCATTGGCTGCCCTCAGTGTTGTTGATCGGCTCCATGGTGTATGCCAACATGAGAGTCTTAGTACTTGTGTTTCCGCCATTTGTGAATCTTTCCAAACACACTCTTATCCTCAGTTCTCATGGGAAGAAGCAGAATGGTGGGGGCTTCTGAAAGGCCTCCAGAAACATGGAGAAGCATAACAGGGGCGGGAAACCTCTGAGCTCTGCCTGTGCATCAGGCACTGGACACACCCTCTCACGGATTCAATCCCCAGAGCCACCTGTGAAGTAGGAGTATTATCATTCCCATTTAAAATAAGAAACTTAGGACCCAGAGAAGTTGAATAACTTACCCAGGGTCACACAGCTCATGGCCCAGGCCGTCTATCACCAAAACCACTCATGAGCACCATACTCTATCAGCCAGTCTCCTGATTCCCAGTCCAGAGTTCTGGGGAGCAAGGGATGCAGCTGCCAGATGGATGGAGAAAAGCCCAGGCAATGAGTCAAGCTTTACCCTGCTACTCACATTTATCAAGGGCAGCCTGTCTCCTGCCAGCAAAAAAGCTCTTTCCTGTCAGGGGTCCCGGCACCGACCACACTCCAGGTGAGCAGAGCTGGGTTCCTCCAGTATCCCCTCTGCAGCCAGATCACACCATGGAGGGTCGTAACAGGATGTCCCATTCAGAGGGAGTCTGCTTCCTTACCATCGGGAGTCCCAGGGGGCCAGAGCAGCCACACTGGAAAGAGCTTGGATTGCAGCTTTAATATCAGTCCCTTGCAGAGAAGGGGCTTGGATTAGCTGGAAGCCCCTCGCAGGAGAAGATATGGAATTGCTTGGCCCATTGAATGTGTGTGGGTGGCAACCAGAGGAGCCGGCACTCCCCGGACCCCAGCCCAGAGGCTGGGCATTGTATCCTTTGTGGCCAAGTCTGGAGACCCAGGGAATGCCACGGCTGCTAAGCTGAGACTGCTCCTGAAAGTGCTTTCTGCAGCCTCTTAAGAGAGAGGGTCCCAAACACCTACCTTCTCCTCAGTGATGATGAAGATTAGGAGCTCAGTGCAGGGAATTCCCGACTTTTCAGATGTGCATGTGATGGTGCCCCATGAGCAGGGAGCAGGGGAGAGAAGGGGACGTGCATGCTACAGAGCCCTTCGGAAGCATGGCACCTGTCCCTTCGCTGGCTCCAGGGCTGTGCCAGCTGGTCAAGGAGCTTGGGAGAAGTGACTTGGCTTTTCTTCCACAATGTGGGAGGCATCCAGTGTGAAGCTGGGCATCAGGGTAGCTCTGGTGACCAGGGGCTCTGCCACCTGCCTTCAGCATGGTCTGTGTTCTGGACTCTGGAAGTGGTGGTACAGAGTGGCTGGCATCTGCTGGGAAGAGCCACTGAGTGCTGGGTCTTCTCCCTGCTGGTGAGGCAGCTGTCATGAGCCAGAATGTGAGCAGGAGGACGCCGGTAAGGGCAGGGTGCTGGCAGGGAGCAGAGACACTGAGCCGCTGGCCTGAGACCATGGACTGCCCCTGACCCACAAGCACGAAGAAGGCATGAGCGAGAGGGTGGGATGTGCATGCCAGGTGGCTGCTGGAGTTGCGAGAGTTATTTAAGTCCACAGATGATGCCATGGTTTCCTGGGTCTTCCTCCAGGACCATGTAGGAGTTTAACCCCCAAAGTTTTAGTGGCATTGAGATGATGGGAACTTACAACTGCCTGTTTTAAGGTGGCTCTCTGGGAAGTGAGTAATTAGATAAGGGTTCTAGAGCCCCAGTGACTGAATCCAGTGGATCTATAAGGAAAGCGAGACAGTTAACTTTTCACATTGATTACTTCTGTGCTAAGGCATGAGAGTTAAATCTGGAAAGAAGATGCAAATGACTGAGAGGGGCCAGACTGTAAAAGAGAAACTTAAGTTGTCCTTGGGAAGAAAGTATCAGAACTTTAAGATGATGGACCAGCAGATGTGGGAAACCCAAATTCTCATCCTAACACTCAACACCAATCCAGGAACCAGAAAGGGGCTGTCCCATCCACGTGTGTGTAGGAGAAAAAGACCTTCTGTTCTGACTGCAGATTTGTCCCCCACACAAAACTGCCTCCACAGACAAGGAGGCAGGTGTGGGCTCCCATGAAGATGAGCTCACAGACAAAAATTACAAAGCAATCTGAAGTAGTGAAAGTACTACAGCCCCAGGGACAGTAAAGCAGTCTGAAGGGAACTTAATAAGGATGTCAGAAATAGTAAATACTAAACAAGAAAAAGAATCCACAAGACAAAGCCAGGAATTCATTGGAAAAGAATAGGTCTTTTGTTGAAAGCCAGAAAGATCATGGTGGTGGATGAAAGGTGGCTGAAAACTCTTCATGATGCCTGGCTTTGAAAGGCAGGCTGGTTTGGCCTTGCAACCTGTTCTGGCAAAAGTGAGTGCGATGCTGTGTGACTCATGAGGCTGGGCCTTAAGGCGTTTTCAGCTTCCGTGTGTTCTCTTAGAATGCTTCCTTTTGGGATTGTTCAAAAACAAAATGTTCAAAGGCACAGCAAGCAAGGCCAGGTCAATAAGTAGCAGAACCAAGATGATGGAATTCTGCCGTGAGTGAAAGAGATGGGGCTTAATGCCACGTACCACGTGGGCAGGTGAGAGTCACTCAGGAGCAGAACCATGTCCGGGGATGGAAAACTACCAACAGGAAACATCAGAGGTCAGGGGGATTCTGGCTAAACTGGTCTAATGAGCTTTCTGCCTAGAGCAGGCACAGCTGACCAGACCTTACCTGGGGAATTGTGGGGAGATGACCTCCATCAGACGTCTGGGGCAGTGAAAGATCCGGAGGGGGCAGGGCTCTTGCTAAACTGACAGCAGTGTTTCTATGAAAACTGGATTTTATAAGAAGCACACAAATGGAATCAGGAGGAGGATTCAGGAGTCTGACTTAAATTGGTCAAGCAAAGAATCTGAGTCCAGCTAATGGGTGTGAAAAACCCAAGGGAGCCGGTGGAGAGGCGAAGGCATCATGGCAGAGAGCCCAATCTGCCAGTAGCAGCTGCCAGCCAGGTGAGGGAGGTCATTTCTTCAAACCCAAAGAAGGGCTGCCAGAAGGAACCGTGATGAGCCTTCCCTGCTGAGCTCAGGTCAGACTGAGGGCTGTGAGCAAGTGAGAGCCTTTCTCTAAACAACCCAGCAGCAGATGACTACAAAGTCATAAAGACCATCAGTTCAGATGCATGCCTGGATCACACAGGAGTTTGGTTTGGATGGGAAAATGGACACAGTCCATTGCAAAGTTTCTCTTGGGTGAGTTCCTAGGCAGACACCTGGCAGGTCTTGAGGCAGGGAGTGTGAGGGAGGGAGATAGCAGGGAGCAGGGCACAGAGTGCTAAGGGGAAAAATCTAGCACACGAAGACACAGCTGAGAATGACTGCCCAGTCGTCCTGTAAGGGAGGAAAGGGTTTCTCTGGTCACCATTTCATAACAGGAAGACTTATCATTATTGAAGCAATTAACTTGAATCTGACACTTCATTACTTGAAACTTCATATATACTACATGTTATTCATAGGGAAAAATCATTCAATATATATGCTAATGAATCATGAGAATCAGTGCCACTGATTAGTGGCAGAGAAGCCACTAAGGCACGAGTCCTGCATCCTACCTCTGCTTCTCCCAGCTACTTCTCCTTGAGACCCCAGCTCCTGGGCCACAGAGCTCCAGTTATCTATTTCCAGTGTGGTGCCAACTATCTGCTGCCATTGACTGTCCCAGACTGCCTGGTACAAAGTGGGGAAAGCAGCAAACATCTAGGAAACTGATTAAACTGACTTTATGCATGAATGTCATGTACGTTTCCAGGGTCCTTGGCTAGGAATAAACTGGTCATTTGAAACTGCTCAATAAACCCAGATCATTTGTGAGGAAGGGTTAAGACCACACCCTCGTGTCCCCCTTCTGTCCTTTCAGACCTGAGAAGCAGTAAATACTAACAGAACAGAGCTCATGTTGGTAATTGCTGGCTTCTTTAAAGAAGAAAAAAAAAAAAAGTCAACTTTTTATTAGGTGTACTGAAGTATGGTTTACATAACGTTCACTCACTTTAACTATCTCACTTGATGTAAATTTATGTAAATTTATATAATCAGTAATTTTCAGTAAATTTATATAATTGTGCAAGTACCACCACAATCAACTTTTCACACTTACATCACTCCAAAAACTTCCCCTACACCGACTTTTGGTCAAACTCTGCTCCCTTCCTGGCCCCAGACAAACACTGCTCTGCTTTCTGTCTGTAGTTTTGCTTTTCTAGAAAAGTCATGTAAATGTAGTTGGGACTGTAGGCATCATCTACCTTCTAGGAGAAACCTTTTTTCTTTTATGTTCTTGTGCTTCATCTTTCGTTTTGGTCAGCAGACACTGGGAACTTGGCCATGGGAAGGCACATGGAAGCTGGGATCAGAGTATGACTGTCATGTTGGCTGCCACTCCCTGCAGATCTTGGCAAGGCGTGGTGCCCGTTCACCACACCAGCACTGGGCTCAGTGCTTGCTTTCTGCCTCACAGGTACAGCTCAAATTCAGAGTTCTAGGGTGCCTTACCCGTGGCCAAGGTAAAGTCACTGTCCAGCACCCACAGATGCCCTCCCTCTCAGCCAATGCAGCCTCCCTGCCAGGACCCCTTAACACTTTTCCATAGGAAGCAGAGCTTGGTACAAGAGTCTTGACACCCCACCCCACAGGTGGCTAATGTCCCTTCTGATTGCTCAGTGCCGTCACCACACTGGTGACGTTACCAGGTTACCAGGTTACCACCTGGTAAGTTACCAGGAATGGGACCTGTGTGCAGCAGGTGGGGAAGGTGGAATGAGAATTTGCTGTTGAGATTTTGAAAGAGAAGGGGCTATTATCAGACTAGAACCAATCTGTGGGAAAGTATTAGGGAAAAGCAAAGACCCTAATTTAGGCATAGAAATAGTCTGCGGTGACTTGGTGGATTACCAAGAATCAGACACCAAAGGGAATAACCAATCATAGGCTCTTTAAGAACTCTGTTATGTGGCAGAGCATTTACTAAGAGTAACAGTAGCTTAACTGGGCGGGCTGGCCAGGGACCCATGAACCTTCACCTGGACTCTGTAGCATGGCTTGAAATTCAGAGCATGGCAGGAAATGCTTAGCCTGTCTGGCTGCAGGAAATCTGGACTACCTGGTGGGGTTATGCCAAGTGATACCCAAAACTGGTCCAGCCTGCCTACTGAAGATGAGCTGGGGTCATGAGAACAGGAGCACAGCATTAGACCCTAATTGCTGGGAGCCCAGCAGGGTAGCTTGGGTAGCTTGATAGAATCAAGGAGTTAGGTGTATCTGATGGAAGAGAGCAAGGTGATAGTTGTGCTGCTCAGGAAGGAGCACTGTGGCTGGAGCAAGGGTAGCCTTGATTCTACACTGCTTTGCTACCATCAGGGCTCCTCAGAGATTGGGGCAGCAGGGTAGGGAGCTTCATGCCTGGGAATTTCAAGATGTCAAGCACAGCCGGTTTGGGGTTGGAGGAAGACTCCTTCGGGCAGAGGGGGCACAAAGTGGCAGCCAGTGCTTGTATTTCCTTCTCAGATCTCCAGAAGTTGCCGGAAGCACGAAGGAAATTCCTAGTTTGCCACCGCTGTGTATTTAAAACTTGTGCTGCAGGAAAGCTGCCTTAACATGCTGGAGGAGATCCTAAACAGTTTTTGAGCCTAAAAGGTCACAAATTAGATACCCTATCAGCTTGAAAAGAGCCTCTTAAAACTTGTAGATGATTATTACCTTATCATACTGTCTTTTATAAGAATACCACACCTATGAAATTTAATTAGGACCCCAAACTAAATATTTGTTGCCATCTATTTGACTTTTGCTTTACTGCTTCTCTGCAGTTCCCCTCTCCAGATACAGGTAGGGACACCGAATTTTCCAAGTCACATTCAACCTCCATCACACTAAGGATGCTGAGTGGACTAGGGTATGAGAAAACAGCAACATCCTTTGCCCATGCTGAAAGGACGGACACTGAAAGGTAGGAGGTATTTGGGAGAACAAAATGCTATTCAGCAGCGCCAGGCTAGGCGAGTACAACGGAATCGGGAAATCAAAGCAGTAACAAAACACAACGCTCATTTCGCTACTATGTTCTCCAACACTTGCTAGTTTCTCCACTTCTAGAGCGCTACTTAAGAAAACCCACTGTTAGCTCATTAAGGAAGTATCTTGACCACTAATAGCTGATCAGCACTTCTGGTAGTTTGCTACAATGGCTGAAGCTCCTTTGCCTTCTTGTCAATGAATGTTAGTTTTCAAAACGTGCTGCAGCTCTCTCAGTGAGAAGGAAAAGTGTTGCAGCTCTCTTACTTCCAAGTGTTGCAGCTCTTAAAATGTTGCAACTTAGTCATGAAAGGCATAACAGCTCTTCCATTCCTTTGAAGTATAGCACTGACGTGTTTCTGAAGAAGCACACAGTAGTTCTTCAGTAGCAAACCTTGCGCAATCCTAGGAAAACTTTCTTCCAACGCCACAACACACCTCCACAACTCGTACCCAACTTCATCCAGACAAATTAAAAAGTGAAAAAAACAACGATACACAATAACCTCTCTTGAGATGAAAACTGCAAGAGCGGGACTAATGTGACCGGCACCAGGGGTTTATATAGCTCTCGCGTCAACGCTATTGGTCCAAATTTATGCTAATGCGGTTTTGGAAATGTACTAACGCTATTGGTCACCATGTATGCTAATAAGGTCTAGAAAGTGCTAGCGCTATTGGTCAACGCTTGAAAATGAACTCCCTCCTTCACTCTGCGGAGCTGCAGTTTTCTCACGCACCTCGGAGCAGCAGGTTAGTTGCGCACGGCAGCTGGCCTCAGCCCTGGCTCCTTGTGCGCAGACTGGCACCAGCATGGCGGACTCCGGGGGTGCGCTCTAACCGACCTGGTCTGCATCTCTGGGACCAAGACTTGGATTTGTTTTGATCGTCACCTGCCCATCCCATTTCTAAGTTGGTGAAGGAAGGAAGTGTTATTTAATGAATGCTAATAGAGCCTGAGACTGGAGACGTGACCTCCTTCTGAGGTCACACCCTGTTTTGGTGCTTATCTTGCTTCCTTCTTCCATCTGCACAGAGGTGCCAAGGAGCGAAGCTTGTAGACCCAAAATAAATTTATATTTGGAGGGAAGATATTAACCATGGGTCACTCTGCTGCTGAAATGAAAAAGAACTAAAGTAAGGTCATTTTGTTCTGACCTGACTCCATTGTAAGCTTGCTTGTAATATTTTCCTTTCAGCCTCCTGAAGCTGTATCTATGTTGACAGTACAGAAAGACCTTCCCGTGTCCCTGAGTATGGTCCAGATGTGTAACAAAAATGACTCACAAATGTATAATCAAAACTATTCTCTCATGTAATCAACATATCTGTCTCAACAGGTCTTTTCTGACCTACGTGTGCCTCAGTTGTTCTTGTGGTTTTGTCTTTATAAAACCTGCACCCCTATGCTTGGGGCTGCTCTCCCAATAGCCATTTTGGGCTTTGTGTGAGACAGTCAGTTGGCCAGCTAATAAAGACTTTCAACTTTGGACTTCTCAGTGGTGATCAGTTTGTTCTTAAATTGTGTCCCACAACACTGCTCTCTTTGGAGCTAGAATGGAAGTATTTGGCATGCAGATTTGCCAAATTTAGGCCAGGTAATGTCAGTGAAACAACGAGCAATCTCTCCCGGTGAATATTGACCATCTCTCAGCTTCCTCAAAGGCAAACTCCTGAGCAGTGCCTGCAGCCTCCTGTGAGGCACACTCTTCAACTCTGAGGCGGACACTTCCAGGCAACAAATGAAACTTTGTTTTGTCCACTTGAGGGTTTTTTTTTCTCTTTTCTTTTTGTAATATTGGGATCAAGCCCACAGCCTGATGTGTGCCAGGCAAGCACTCTACCACTAAGTTACGCTCACAGCCTGGCTTTAAGTCTGGCTCTACCACTGAAGTTTGAATATGCTTCTAGAAAAATATTAACCTTTCTCTCAAAAGAAGCTCATCTCTCTCTTGACATGCCCCACCCAAATGCATTCATTCTTGGGAAATTACTTCTTCCTCTTTTCAGAAGTGTCCCTACACTTCCAAGCAGGGAACTGGTCCCTGCTCTGCACTTAGTGCCGGTTCTGGATGTTCACAGACTGGCACTCATCCCCATGCCCAAAGTCACTTGTCTTTCTCCGAGTGGAAAACTCCAGTTACTGAAACATAAGCCTCAACTGGCATTTCAGACACTGCAGGCAGATGGGGCTTTGTGCCCACCGTCTCCCAGTTTTAATGTGCTCAGAACCAGTGAGACCCATTTGTCTCTTTTCCCTCCACCGTCAAGAGCTGAAGGACAGAGTAGTTTGTTCTGTTTACTTCTTAAGAAGACCTTCGAGGGCACATACCCTGGTACACAGTTCTTCACTGCCCTCTCAGCTTGCCCAGTGCCCACCATGCCCATTGCATTCTTGGGCAGTTTGAGGATGGTGGTACCTGTCAGTCTTTCCCCTCTCCCCAGCCTTCCATAGTGTGAAAAAAGGACAGAAGATGCTAACCAGCAAGGGTGAGCTCAGACATCCCCTCTCTCAGGCCTCAACACTTCTGGATCAATGTCTTCCCAATTTTATGGATGACTGGAATTTCCTGAGAATTTTTTTAAAAAATATATCCTGATTCAAGGTGCTTCCTCCAGGGATGTTAATCCATCAGTTCTTGGGAAGGAACTGCTAATCTTGAAATTAAGGAGCAGCTCTAACCCCAATTAAACTATGAGCAGCTGTGAACTAGATGGTGGTCTTCGGTGGGCCATTTGAATTCAGTATGGGGATTAGAGTAGTCTGATGACCCCGCCTTCCCATTTAGAGGACTTCATGTGTGGGCACAGTGCTGACACCTCACTCCTAGCAGGGGTTTGTAGGCAGCAACAGTAGAGCAGTTATAAATGCCCGGGTTACCTGGTGACTGTACCTATTTCTTTTTGCACCTTGACTCACCTGTTTTATTCCAGTCATTAAAGATTTGTGAGAAATGTAAGAAGAAAACTTCTGAATTTAAGAATTGACAAAGATGAGATGTTATCACACAAGTGTTATTCGCCATTTCCATGAGCTTGTGTGGCGTACTTTTTATTTTTAATCAATCCCTCTCTTCTCCTTTGTCTTATCTTGAGCCTTAGGCTCATACTTACTATTATCAAAAGGAATACCCTGGGTAGAAGAACTTCAGCAATTGAAAAATAACAGAAAAAAGAAGGGAGGAAGGGAGAAAAGGAAGGAAGGAAAAGAAAGGGAGATGGAAAGAAAGAGGAAAAATGAAGAAAAAAGAGGGAAGGAAGACAGGCTACACAAAACATTTTGTCATGGTAAGCACTGTGATTTCTGAAAATAAAATTTTAATTTTAACTTCTACCCAGATAGAAATGGAAATTTCAAGGAGAAGTCTTGGCATTGAGGACAGAGTAGTTTCTGACACATGGTGGGGAGGTATGCTGATTGACCCTCCCATTGAAAAACAACTTTAAATGCTGGGCAGGCACTTTCAAAACTTGGAAATACATTGACACAGGGACAATTTGATAAAGGAGACTAAGGAGCCAAGAGCTGCGTGCAGCAGGACTGCAGGGAGATGAATGCCCTCGGTCTGACTTGTGCTTTGCGGGTTTTTGTGAACCAGTTGAACTTGTCCTTCAGATTTTACACATCAAGAGGCGAAGCCTACAGAGGGTTCTCACACGAGACTCACCTCATAACATCAGAACCCGAAGTTGGAGAAATCTAGAGAAAGCAAACCCTCCAGTCTCCACACTGGAAATTGGTGCAAATGGTCAGACGGTTAGAAGGGAACTGGCTGTCTTTACCAGACCTGTTGACAGCAGGCTGCCCCTCCAACCAGGTGGCTGCCCAGGTTTGTTCTGCGTGTATTAAACCAGAACAAAACAAAACCCCGTCTGTGAATTGACATGAAAGTTTCCTTGTGCAATGTTACCGACTAGGGGGCTTTTGTTGTCTCTGCTCAGCAAAGAATTGAAGAACAAGACACAAAAGAGCAAGCAAGCAGCAGGTTTATTGAGAAAGCAGCAGTGACAGGCTTCCCTGAAGAGGGAGGGCCCTAGAGCCCGGGTCAGGCAGGGAGGTTTGGGCTGGTTCTCTTTGTGGTCCCTGGAGCCCCTTCTCTCCTTATTGCTCGCCGGCCACACTCTCCTCACTATTCCCTGTTGGTCCCAGTGTCATGTGTCTCCCAACCCCCTCCACACGTCTGTTCTAGTTTTTCCCTTGGATGCCACACCTAGGAGCATGAGTGTGAACGTGCCTGTCAGATTGGGTCCCCCGCTGGCGTCTACGAGCGCTTTTGTCGCTGGGGAAGTTGACTTGCTGGAAGACCCTCTCCGTGCTCCTTTGGTCTGTCCTGCCCTGACCTCCTCACCTGCCCTCTTGCCCTGGCTGCCTCGGCCCTGCTACATCTCCCTCACAAATAATGCCCAGGCACCTGGTGTAAGCCAATGATCCTCTCTAGAAACTCACCTTCGACCCAGGTTTAGAAATACTTCCACCAAGTTCCAAGAATTACGTGAGCATGTACTCTCAGAATCAGAAAGACAAGGAGAACCAGGAGACAAGGCACTGTTAGTGACAGATACCAGAGAAACAGAAGAATCAACCTTCCAAGGTGGAAATTATCAGAAAAAGAATATTAACTTTAATATAAAGAAATAAATTGGAAAACATGAGAAAACAAGGAGCCATGAGATACAATCATCCATATTTTAAATGGAAGAAAATAGATGATGTTAAAATGCTTACTTAATGAGAACTCTAATAATTAAATACATCTGTGCTGAGAATTGGTGAGTAAAGACAAATCTTAAGAAACTATGAAACTATTCAGCATGTGGCACAAAGAAGAGAGAGAGGGAAAGCATGAAGGGGACCCACCTGGCTCAGGGTGAGGAAGAGGAACACACTTCCATCAGAATTCCAGAAGGAAAGGTGAGGAAAGGGAGGGAGGAGAGAAGAAGAGGGAACCAGAAGCGTAACTAGCTGAAACTTTTTCTAGATCTAATGAGAAATACCAAATCACAAATTCAAGCAGCCCTATGAATTTTAAGCAGAATGAATAAAAAGAAACCCATCCCTGAACACACTGTACTGAAATCACAGAAAACCAAAGACAGAGAAGCTGCCAAAGCAAAGGACAGAGGCCCACAAGGCAACGACAGGATGACCAACAACTGACTTTGAGGCAGAAATTTGGGATAAAGGGAGAGAGATACTGAGTCTCACAGGAAATGCCCATGAACTGTTGAGACGCAGAGAGCGCCCCAGAACACCTGAGGGACATTCCCTTGGCCTGTGTCCTTGACCCACGCCCTGGTAACATGAGGAAAAAATGTGCAGGTGCATGGAAAAGTAGTGGACACGGTGCAGCCCCACCCTGCCTGCACCCCAGTCCATCTCCTGGCAGCCTCCTGCTCTAAACATGACCACCCCACTACTTCCAGTCCACACCGGCAGGCTGCTGTCTGTACTTCCGGAGGTGGCCCACATTCTCCACTAATGTGGATTCCTTGCTTTACCTGGAAGGCCTCTCTCTCTTGAGTTTGCCCCCTTTCTGCCTTGACTGTATCTACTTTCCTATGTAAACCTCTGTCTATGCCTCTGACTGATGGGTGCTGAAGTTCTTTTCCATTGTATTTACCAAGACCCCTGCTGGTCCTGAGTCGAGTTATGTCTCTGACTAGGAACTCCCGGGATGCTTCTTGGAGAGGGGTCTTTACCCATGACAGCTTCTCAGCATCCAGATAAAAGTCCAGGAAACCAAGGGGGGTCCTAATGTCAGGAGTCTGAGAGAAAGCAGCTGTCAACACAGAATTCAGTAACTACAACACTATTTGTAAAAGCAAGGATAAAATAAAGAAATTCCCAGACAAATGGTGAGTCTCCCTTCAAGAGAAGCTCAGTAGAAGGAATTTTAAAGGATGTTTCTCAAAAAGAATAAAAGTAACCCCAGATGGAACTTCTGAAAGGCAGGAAGGACTAGGTAAGCAAAAACGATGGGTGAGGAAGTGGGAAAACCTAATATTACCAGACAAAAAATTAACTATAATATGTGCATTAAAATACACCAAAAATATATAATAACAATGACATATAAATTGAGATGTGGTGATCTGTTCTAAAGTACTCTAAGGCTTTAAGTTACTTGGGAGGACTGAAAATTTATTAACTAATTTTTACTTTTAAAGTTAAGTTTTCACACTGATATTTGTGGGATAAATGAAAACAGAAAGTGAACATGTAACCTCTAAATTAATTATTGGAAAAATTGAACAAGTGAAAAATCTGAACCAAAAAGTAGAGAAAGAAAATACAGATAAGTTATAGAAGACAGGAAAAATAATATGAAATATATCCAAATATATCAATAGTTCTAATAAATGGAAATATCTAAATATTCTACAGACACACCTTAACCATGCACAATGATCAGTGTAAATGGATGAAGTTAATGATATCAAGCAAATACTACAACAGAAAGCAGTGCACCTGTAATAATAGTACATGAAACAGAGCAAAAGATACTATAAGAGATCAAAGGGCACTGTGGGATGATGAAGAAATCAGCTCATCAAGAACACATAATTACAAATCAACATTCAGAAACAGAGCCCACAGGAGGTTTTGACAAGCCACCGAGGGTCACTCACTTTCACACATATGCCTCCTCTTAGCAAATCTTTCAGGATGGAGTCTATTTTTAACAATGTGTACTAAAGACTTTAAAATGTTATGTATTACAACCCAGCACTTGTGCCTTTAGAATTATATCCCAAAGAAGTAATTATGGAGTGTGCAAACATTTAGTTCATAGTGAAAACTTAAGAACAAAGTCCAAAAAGAGAATTTTAAATAAATTATAATGCTATCATTAAAATGACAGCATAGGAGAACAGTTAATGATGAGGTTCAGGATATCAAGTGAAACAGGCAAGTTACAGAGCAGTATAATCCAATTTTTCTGTATATTAAAAACAACTGGAAAGACATATACTAACACATTGTTATTGTTGAATTTCTTTGGTGGTAAAATTATGGAGCAATCTTTTTTTGAAGCTTCTGATTTGTATTATTTAAATGAGCTATTATTTGTGTTGTTGCAAAGGAAATAATAAAGAATATTTTTAAGCATCAGCTGTACTTCCAGTGTTAAATCCCTCATGATAAACACAGTTCAATTTCTCGTAGTCTCCTTCCTTTGCCCTTTGGAGCCAGTGTAGCATTAAACCAATGCTGTCTTTGAATCCTAGGGTCTACTGCATAGACTATGAGGCATCTACCAAGTTTGGATGTTCAATAACTATTGGGAGATAATGCCACAGAAATCATGGTTTATATTTCCAGTTAGAAATAGCATTCTGAGTTTCCAAAAAGACGCAGATATTTTAGCTTAGAAATAAATGCATGCACCACGATTAATTAACAATGCTCCAAATTATAGACCACTGCTCTTTCTGTACAACTAACCGCCAATTAACTATGCTAATGAGAAAAGCAGGAAATGATTGTAGAAGAAAATGAAATCAGTAGGGAAAAAAGAAAAACCTATTGTTTTAGTCCCTAGTTTGAACAATCAATTGTCCAAAGCTACCAGAATGACTTATAAGTAAAAATTCTAATCCCTTTGGGAAGAGATGGGGTATGAATCATAGAATAATGTTGAATCCTTATGTCTTTTTCTTTTCCAGATTTTCCATCAGAGAAGTCATATTCAAATAATAAAATGACCCAAATTTGAGCAGTAGGAAGCTTAGAGACAAAAGACAAGCCAGTGGTTCCAATATCATCCTTGCAGGGGTAGGGAGAGGGAGTTTTAAAAAGATCGATGTAGAAACCCATCCCAAACCATTTAAGTTAGACTCTCTAAATGAATCCACAAACTATACAGTGTATCTTTAGTTGCCTCTTGCTGTTTTTTGAGTATTTACTTTACTCTGAGCTCTCTGGTCTCAGGAAAAATATCTCTGGTTCTTCCACCTCCACCCCCATCACTCCATTTTCATGAGGGGGAACCAGGGAGACAGTCTTAAATGTGTTTCCTGCTTATCCAGTATCTCTAAACACTTTCCTAAAGGCTCTCTTCTCTGTCAAGGATTTGAATGATTTTCTCAAAGAAATCTCATCTATATGAGGATTGTAAGGTACTTCAACAGCAGCTACCTTGTGCCAGGGTAGGTATTTGCATAAAAATAAAGTGAATCATGGAATGGAAATCTCAGCTATTCAGAAATCTCCAGATACCAGATTGCTGGAACTTCTGAATTCTGGTTGTTCTCAGTGCAGAGAAGAGCAGGTCTGGTAGTTAGACTCCTTTCACTAGCTTTCACATTTTCAATTTCAAAAAATCATGATAGTTAGCATTATATGCTTACCATAGAAGACTTTAAAATAGAAGAATTATAAACAACAAAATTAAAATTAGCTACAAGCCTCCCTTTCCTCATTGCAGAGAAAAACATCACTGATACCATTGATGTATATCCTTTCTTTTGTTTGCCTACGTGTCGAAAGATGTGAATACAGAATTGGGTCAGACGGTATGTACACTTCTGTAGCTTGCTTTTTTCTCTTAACCTTATGTTCTTAATCTATGTCATTGGGTTTCAAAAATCAAGATTTCTGTGCATGCCACACATCCTGTTGTAGAGATTTGCCTTCATTTATTTAACTCTTGCCTTATCTGAGATCTTGATCATTACTTTTGATGTTTGCCTTGTTTTTCCTGTTTCTGTTATTTACTAGAAAACAAGAGCTGTCATCAGCCTGCCGAGTTCTATAGACCATCTTCTGGCCTGATGCTGGACCAGATATCCATAGTTCCCCAGGGCCACACACAGTTACTGCCCATACTGTGAGCCCCTCTCCTCCCTGCTTGGCTCTTCAGTGTTTGCACCTGGCACTTCCCACCGGGGATGATGTCCTTTCCCCTCCTTTAGCCCAAACCATGCTCCTCAAAACCTCTGAAGTGTATTTCACCTTCTTCCAAATGCATTCGTATGGAAGACTCTTGACTTCAGTAGCTAACTTCGGTTGAGTGATCTCGCATGTGCAGTGTCAAGAGTACAAAATGGCACATTTCACCCTCTTACAGAAATAGGAGGAAAATGCTATGGTCATCCCTGTTTTACAGGAAAGAAAGTGGCTTCTGAGTAACTTTCTCTATATCACACAGTTGGTAAGGGGCCAGGCTGAGCCTAGAGCCCAGAGAGCTTTTGTTCTATACTATTTGTATCTGAAATTCATATTTATTCTGATCTTCTTAATTTTTACCTAATGACTCCCCGGGTAAAACATTACATGTAATCATTCTCTCTCATTAGGCATTAGGCTCCTTGACTATAAGTTTCTCAGACTTATTTTCTCTCTATATATACAGATGTGTATGTAAATGTATATATATATACAAAGTCACCCCTTGTTACCTACAATGCTATAACAACCATAGTTCATTGTGCATTTCTCTGTGTGACCGTGATCCTCATGGCAAATATTATTTATAATTCTGATTTTATAGATAAGAAAATTGAGGCTCAGAGAGATGAGAACTAGTGGTCCAGCTAGCAAGTGGTGGAGTTGGACCCTGGCCCAGGACTATCTGATGATGAGGGTCATGTTCTTTTCATGACTCTCAGATGGCATATGCATGTGTGCTTTTTAAAAACCACTTTGAATACTAGTATCAGAGTCAGAGTGCTATAAAGAAGATATATCTCTGGCCCACCTCTCTTATCCAATATGGAAGCTCCCTCTATAGATACAGTCAAAGTCCATCTGTGTAGCTCACTGTTTTTGTTCGTTTGTTTTTGTACTAGGAATCGGACAGGTTCCTCTGCCACTGAATCACAGTGATTCAAAGAGCATTGGTTTAATGCTACACCAGCTGAATCACATTCCCAGCCCTTTTTTGTTTTTTTGTTTTTTAAATTTGAGACAGGATCTTAAAAAGTGCTGAGGCTGGTCTTGAATTTGCTGTCCTTCTGCTTCAGCCACCCATGTCACTGGGATAACAGACATACCCAGAAGCCTTCCAAATTCTGAACATTTCCAATCATTGGAAATCTCCCTGTTCCTTCGAATGATTTTGGCTTCAGCTTTTCACGTGGCTCTCAGGAGCAGAAAGCCGGCATGGAAGCCTTCTACTTGAGGAGTCTGCAGCCCACCAACAGGTCTGCGCTCCCTCTTTCTGGGAGAGTGCGCCCAGTGGTTTGTCTTTCCTCCAGCATCCTAATGAGGCCACTTTGATCTGCAGTGACAGGCACAATCTCCACGTACTTGCAGGTCCTCATATTGCGTTATAACACAGCAGGGTGCATGTCCTACACAATCAGGACTCATAATCGCTGTCCACTGGCTTCTCCCCCACCTCCCCACCTCAGCGTGTGTCCAGATCATCAGGTCCAAAAGGCTTGACATTGACATCTCTCCCCAGCTTTAAATAGGGCAGCTTTCTCTAGAAACCCTCTGGAGACACGAGTTTGAAAGGTGAGTCAAACGGAAGGGGGAGTCTTCTGAGTTTGACAAACAAGCTAAAGGGCAAGGCAGTGAGCCTTGGCGGGAGACCGCGCTCCTCCCGCGTCCCCGTGCGGACCGCAGGGGCTCTGGCGCCGCGGGCGAGGGCGGGCGGGGCGGCGAGCTAGCGCGTCGGGGCCAGGACTCCGCGACAGCACAGCCCCGGCGCCAGCAGCGCCTCCCCGCTGAAGCCCGCCCCGCGGCAGGTGCCCAGCAGAACAAAAGCGGCAGGCGAAGGGCGGGGCGCAGACTGAGGAGTCGCTCCCCAGGCGTGCGGTGCTGGTGCCGGCCTCCTGCTCGCCACCATGGACAGCGCCCGCGCACCGGCCGCGGGCCGCTGGGACGCCGCGGGCTTCTGGCAGGTCTGGCAGCGCTTCGACGCGGATGGTGAGTGCGAGCCCCTGAGCCTCCAGGTGTGGAGTCCCGGCGGTGGACGGGCCTCCCCGCAGGAAATCCTCCACCTGCGGCTTGACACAGGCGCCAGGCGAGCAGGTGCGACACACTCGGAAACCTCGGGAGACGGGTCGGGGAGGCACTTGCCCCTTCCCAGACCGAGGCGCCAGGGTTCGCCGTTCGTACGTGCCACGACGAAGGTCGCGACGTGCGGCCGAGGCCGGCGGTGCGCTCAGGTGCAGCCCTCAGAAGCCAGCCCTCTGGGTGCTGTCTTGGGGGTACGCCGCTCCCGCTCCGCGCACCGGCTCGCTCCAGCGGAGGAAGAATTCATCAACTTTCAAATTCACTCCCCTCTACCAAAACCCAAAAAACTCCAACCAACCAAACAGACAAAGTTCTTGAGGATAGATCGCTTTGATTTTACTAATAATTAAAGAAACATAAAGCACCTAAAATGTGCGTTTAAACCTGTAAACTAGGATTCTATATTTACCTCTTTTTCCGAGCTTTCAAAATTCTTCAGTTGGATTTTATTCTAAAACTCGTGTTTACTCATTAAATTCATGTATTTAAGAGCTTTTGGTTTTCAAACGCTAATATAAACGCTAGCATGAAGCATTTATTCTGGAGTGTGTATTCAGTGTTCACATCTGGGACTGCTGGAGGTCCATGTTGGTACTTAATTATTGGGATAACAAAAATTTATGTCTGTGGGGATTTTACACATAGTGAGATTAAAAGCAAATTAGGATAAATGCCATCATATGTTATTCTATGTAGTGACAATGGTTTATGTTTATCTCCTTACATTTAGAAAAAGGCTACATAGAAGAGAAGGAGCTCGATGCTTTCTTTCACCATATGTTGAGGAAATTGGGCACAGATGTAAGTACTTCCGACCCTGAGCATCAATTTATATGTCTCTTAGTGAAATACAAGCATCCAGGTCTTGTGCTGATTTGTACCAGTTAATCCCATCTGACCTCTTTTCTTCCTCAAATGCATGTGATTTTTCTCCCTCTCCTAGCAACACAAGGGGATTTAGGCAGGTTATACAAAAGATGCCACTGTAACTTTAAACATGCTGGTCACTGTAACATCTGTCATGCACTCAGAGATCCTAACTGAAGACTCAGTCAACTGTTTTAAACGTGTCCTTGTTTATGCCTCTGCTAATGGATTTAAACCTGGAGATAGGGTGGTTTACTTTGTTCACAAGATCAAAGGTGGAAAAGAGTGTTGGGGTTCTGGATGTTTAGTACATATGGCACTCCTTTGATAGCAAATGGCAAATCAGTTAAAATCATTTTTCCATTATTCATTTTATTAGAAGAGGGAATGACAAACCAGAGAGAAGCCAGACAGAAATGTAATCCCACTTATCAGGCATTCATGTCCCAGATGGTAAATCTGGCCTCAAGAGATGTAGATTAACTCTTGGAGATTGCTGCCTACAGCAGAGGCAAAGCTCACATGAGGCGCAGGAGCTGAGGCCAGTCTGAGTGGGTGTGGTCAGGAGAAGGCTCCATTGGGGTGTTGGTGGTCGTAGGAGCAGTGCCAGGGACAGTGGCACAGCAGTGAGGTACAGAGAGTTCACCTTCTGACTTCAGGAAGACTGACGTATATCTCATTCTCATGCCTGAGTCGGGTGGAAGGTTCCAGAAGCTTTGCACATGGGTGGGGTGTGGGGCCGGGATGGCCAGGTCAGAAGAGAGGAGGCTGCCTTCTCCTTCCATCAGCCAACCCGTCTCCACATTCTGTTTCTCTTTTGATGTCTGTCTCTCTCACAGTTTCATGGGTCTCATCTCCCATGGTCTCTTACCTTTCTCTCTGACCCCTCTGTCATCTTTCGGTCATCTGTTTCTCCAGCTCTCTGTGTCTTTGTTTCCTCTTTTGTTCTCCCACTGGTCTATTTCTCAAAGCTCTCTCTTGGTTCCTCCTCCCCTTGTCTTTATTTCTTTTTTCCTCTCTTTGTCTCATCTCTCCTTTTTTAGTCCTTCATTTCTTATCTCTTAACAGTCTTCTCACCCGTCTTAGTTTGGCTTTGGTCTCAGCTCTCTCTGTCCATATCACTCTTTGTCTCCCTGTGCTGCCTACGAGGTGGAAGGGGTGGCAGGTGCCAGGAATCTGAACCCCTTCTTTGCTCTGGTGAGACCTTTAGCACACAGTCTTTACCTTTATGACTGCTTGCACCAGCCACGAGGAGAGCTGAGGAACCTTGCCTAACTTCAGTTTTGCATGCCAGCAGCCACAGAGAAGTCCCTTCAGGCTTTTGCAAGGCTCCCACTTCTGTCTGTGAATGCTAAGGCTCAGGGTGGTCCAGGAACCAGATGCCATATGCCAGCAGGCATGTGTGAGGAAAACTGTTAAAGTCTTGAGTGTTCAACTCCCAAACTTCAAAATGACATGGTCAATGCCTAATATCTCAATTTCCAGAGGCTTGCAACTCCACAGGTTTCAACAGGCTCTGGGCTTTAGTGATTTAGAGGAAAGGAGAAAAATCATATCAGGGTTGAAACTGGGCATGTCTTACTTTCAGCAAGGGAGCGAGTGGCTATTTGCACATAAGTTCTGCTCTAGGCTGAGGACCCTTCGAGCTGTCTCCTTCTGAGGCCTCAGCAAACCTTGAAGGAACTGTTGCCCTTAGAAACAGAGAGAAGGGGAATGTCATCTCTGCGGCTTGCCTGCTTCATCTCCAGCCCTCCCTCAGGTCTGGCAGATCTTCCCCACTTAGTCCACTCAGACCCACATGCTGACCTTCTGTGGTAATACCCTCACAGACACACCCAAAATAGTGCCACCCCAGCTTTCTCGGTATTCCTTAATCTGGTCAAGTTGAACATCCCAACACTCAAACACACAATGGTAGAGCTGAGACTGGACAGGCTAGTCTAGCTCCATGCACATCACATGGGGAAACCTGGTAGACGGGAGAGCTTGCAATCTCAGGAGACCTGTTCACCTTCTCCAGGGGAAAAGTGTAGCTCTTTGTCTCTGAAGTCCCACTTCAGAGAAGACTTGTGGTGGGGTAATGACGATTGTCGTGGACACAGAAATCCTGTGTGCATTCTTGCTCTGCAATCACAACTGTATGATGTGACCTCAACATGCCATTTAAGCTCCCCGGGCCTGAGTTCTTTTGTCCGTAAAGTGGAAATAATCATGTTTGAACCTCCCTGTCTTGAGACCACACAAATGAGAAGTGTTTTTTAATTGTGGAAGCACTGGATATACACATGTTCTTTTGATGACCTGGTGTCTTCTGGAGTCCTCTGTTTTCCCAGTGTTTATTCTGGATCTTCTTTGCTTTAGAGTCACCACCAAGTTCACAACATGGGATGACTGATGCTTACTCTCTTAAACACTCAAAAGTTTTTCAGATCTAAAATAAACACATCTGTCGCTGAGATTCCAGTTTGTGAGAGCAAGTTTACCAAGCCAAGCCAGATGAACCTAAAGTCTCACCTGCCACCACCCTACCCCGGGAGATGGTGACCACAGACAGTGCCCTTGGGGCCCACCACCCTCACTTTGGCTTAGATAAATGATCCAGGTGGTATGTCCTTCTTTCTCACCTGAGATGTTATGATGTCTTTTTTTTTTTTTTTTTTCTGTATTTTTTGTTCAGCAAGTGTTCAGGTAAGAAAGTATTCATTTTTTAAAAACTAGGTCTCTGACTATTCCCTATTCATAATCATAAAGCAAACACATTTGGTTGATGTACTTACAAAGCCAATCTGTCCAAGGCCTTGGATTTTAATTATTTTGAGTTTCTAAAACACAAGACCAAAGCCATTAATGTAGCAGATGGCCCTGGTGTGAGGAGCACAGTCCATCTGACTAATGCATTATCTCCATCACAAATGCAAGCACTTTGGGTTTGCCTGTTTTTCTAATTAAAAATAGCTACGCCTATAGAAGCCATCTTTTGTTTTTCTTAACAAACTTTCTAATTTTGTACATAGAAACTCCCCTTTGCTGCAGTGTATTTGGAGCAAATGTATTTCTCCCCATCTAACACCTGCTGGGACCTCCATAAAGTGTAGGTCCTTCCTCCTGCCTGCTGCATCTGTGCGGTCATTTATCATATGCTAATGCCCTCCAGCAAAAGCTGAGAGGTGAAAAGGAAAAAAAAAAAAAAAGTACAGTTTTATTTTACACTTGCTGATGAAAGTTTGTGTATGGTCAGACGGGGAGACGAACGGTTGCTTGGCATGAAGCTTGGCGGCTCCCATATTTCTGGTATTCACATCAGTGCTGAGAGTATGGAAAATTGAAATGATATTAGGGGGTCTAACGGCTTAACTTAGCTCAGAGCCTTTCTTTCTGCCTCACTGTTCAAGCGCTCGCTGGGCACCCACCTCCTGCAGTTGGTGAGGCAGGACGCCCATGTTGGGACCCACAGTCTTGCAATTGTGCTCGGGTCCTCCCCAGCACAGACTCACTTCTGCTGACCATGGTGCCACCTGACTTTTCAAGAACTGGACTTCAAATTTCAGGGTCTTCTAGTATTTAAAGCATCCTGTTCTTTAGCCGATTGCTAAAATCTATCCTGAAAACTTCCCCAAGCAAGTCAAGTTCTCCTTGCATTTTGTTTGAACCATTTCTCATTCATAAACCACTTACTGCCAGGCTCCCTGTGCTGCCTTCCGTGGGGCAGAGGGCCCTGGATCAGGGAGCAGAAGTGCTGGTCCCTGTCTTGTTCTGTCTGGCTTCGGGGAAAGTCACTCTTTTGGCTTATTTCATCAGTAAAATGAAAGGACAGAGTCTCAGATCCTCAGAGAGGGAGCCTGACACTGGCTTTTTCTCCTTGACTCTCTTCCATCGAGTCACCGAGGCTGGTCAGAAGGAGGTGTGTGCCTGAGCACAGCCACAGGTGCTGCCGTCATGACCTGGGGGCCCTCTTCACGTCCCAGGCTCCGGAAGGCAGAGGTGGCATCATCCTCTAGAGCGTCGAGGTCCTGGGAAACGTGAACCACAGAAGTGAACAGAACAGCTGGAGCCTAAGCTGAAAAGGGCAGGGCTGACTGGGCATTGGAGTCAGGACCATGAAAACCTAAACCCAAAACCCAAGGCTCTCCTCAGCCGGTGGTGGGAAGGTGGGGAGGAGGAGCTCGACGTTAAGAAGCTGGGACATAAGATGAAAAAAATTCTCCAGAGAGGAAAAAACCTGGGGCCAGCAAGGAGGCTGGGAGCAGGTGCGATGATGTTCTCCTGCCTGCCACGGCCATTGTTGAAGACTCGGGAGATGCCGCCTGTGTAAGAGCCTGGCAGCTGCTGTTCTCTACCATGCCCCTGCCCCCATCCCTCACTTTTTGAGGACGTCCCTCAGAGGGAGGTCTCAGTGGAAGGGGAGGCAGGACAAAGAGTCTTCCACAGCCCGTGACGAGGACAGCCCCAGGCCCATTTTGCTGACCACGATGTTACCAGGGGCTGCTGCTGTGCTTGGCATGAGGTAGCTGCTCAGTAGAAAGCAACTGCCCTGGGCTCAGCTGGGTGGTGCTGGGCTGGTGCTGCAGGATCTCTGTGCCACGGGGCGCTGGAGCGGAGCCCCGGGTGTTCCACGTGAGTTCTTCATCTCAGCACAATGTACTCTCTGCGCTTTCTACTGTTATTCTTGAGAGCAGCAGATGAGAAAAGGGGAAGACCTGGGCAGGTACCAGGTCACCAGAGAACTTTCCTGTATGCATGTGCATAGGTGACACATCCAGTCTCCCAGCAGCTCCGAGGCACCTGGCCCCCAACACCAGTGGGGGTGGGGTGGTCAGTGACCAGCATCATCTCTTCCCAGCCCTCACAACCAGAGGCCTAGGGACCAGGCCTGAGTGGTACCATTAAGAATTAAGACGTTATTAAGTGTGGATTGCAGCGAGGATGGGATCTTAGAATTGTCATTGCTGGGGATTCTGTGCCCTCAGTTTTGCATCAGAATTCATTCTTCAGGGTTGGTCATTTTGCCATGTTCCCTGCAGTGCCCCCCAAATGCATTGAGGACAGTAGGTACTGAATGTGCGGGGATGGCTGTTGATGGGAGAGATGACGTCTTTGTGACCCAGCAATGATTTTATTTCTTTGGTTTAGTCTTTCATTATTTCCCTATTATAATTATGCTTTTCCCAGAGGGTACAAGGAGAAGACTAAGAGAATGCCCTGCAGCAGCCAAGGAGCGCCAAAAACTGAATTTTCTAGTTAAAAATGGAAAGCCTCTGAGTTCTTTTGGAAGAACATCTGTATATTAATTACAGTGCAGTTTTCCTCACAGCTGAGTATATAATGGTATTCCAGTTCATTCTTTCAGCACGTGAGTTTCTCGGCTTCTTTCATTTGCATTTTAGTGACTCACGGACTATAAACATCACCTGGGCAGACTGGGGTAGGTGGTGGGTTGCTGAAGTCCAGCGCCGTGCCACGCACCACAACACGAGAGCGTCTTTCTGAATGTGCCGGGACCTGCTCTCCAGCTGGCGCGGCACAGGGGGCCAGGCTGTGCGTGCTCAGCGCTGGCTCTCGGCATTAACGTGGGCCTATGTGGCTGTTGCAGGATGCGGTCGTGGAGGAAGAAATGCGCAGGCTGAAACAGCGCTTGGTGGCCGCCGGGGACGCCCCTGTCCGTGTCCAGATGAAAGAGGTACCTGTCACCGCTGTGCCCTTCTGGGTCGTGCCTTTCTTGACTTGTCCTTGGGCTGTGATTCCCCATGAAAAACGACGGGAATCTTGCATTAAATCAGTTGGGAGATTGAGCTTTCTGCAAGGCCTGGATACCGTTTTTGCAGTAGTCACCTCTCCTTTTCCATCTGCTTAGCTGCTTAGTAATGAAGGGCGAACGGGGCTGTCTTCACCTTATTTGGGTTGATCAATACACCTATCTTATGAGGGCATTGAGGTGGTGGATGTCTTTTGGTTACTTGATCCGACATTGTCTTTTCAGTGTCTCTTTCAAATGGAACTTGGTATAAGGAACAACTTACCGACAATAAATGAATAAATGAAGTTAAACAAACTTTAACACCAGCAGCTGTGGAGGTTGGAAAGATCTATAACTGGTGATCATTAAAGACAAAACAAAACAGCAGAAAATCACCTTCTTTACTCAAAGCATACGTTCTGAGAAATTCTTTATTAGGTATTTTTTTTTGGTTTGTGAACATCACAGAGGGTGCTCACACAAACCAGGCATTATCGGTCAATCACTCCACATGGCTTCTTGATAACATCAAGAGACTCTCAGGAAAGAAAAGATATAGCAGGCTGCTGACAGTATAGGCTTACAGCATTGCAGTAAATACTATTTTTATAGGAAAATAGGGCTATATTTAAAATAGTGACAAAAATATAATAAGCATACACTCAGTAACAGTGGATTGTTGTTCTTATCAGATTCTGTGCGCAGTCCATAACTGTATGTGCTGCATTTTTACTTGATTGACAGCACAGTAAGTCCACACCAGCATCACAGCCCTAGATCTTGCACGTTGCTGTGAAGTCATTGCAGCTACATGGCCACTGGTTTCCAGTTCCAGCATGATCTTAAGGGACCACCATTGCATATGACTTGGACATTCAATATTATTGATTAAAATAAAACGGGCATTTCCTTAGGGAATTATGTTACGAGAGCAACCTAATGTCTCTTTGTGAAAAGCAGATGGAGGCCGTATTTTCAGAAAATTAATAAGCTAGACCCTGGATTTATGAGTGTAGCTATTTCCAACATTTTTACTCAAAGGTAAATGTTACATGTAACCCACAATGCACATTGGAATTGACGTAAAATATCAGTGTGTCAAAGTAAATGCAAGCACGAAACTTGATGCTCTGAACTAGTGCTGGTGACCACAGGCTTCTTGTTGTGCTCTCAGCCCTGGAGCAGAGCACAGCACACAGTGGTGCTCCATTAGTGGTGAGGTCACTAACCAGTGAATGTGAAACATGGTGAATAACTAAGAAGTGTGCTGTTATCTCACTAGTACCGAGTGGACACTCCTGAGCAACATGCTGCCATTTTGCTATAGAGTCCTGTCCATGAGTGTGACCATGGTGGTCATTTATAGGGAAGTTGGTGGTATATGTCTGGGTCTTTCCCGAGGTTCCTTAAGACCTCATGGATCTGTGAGTCTCTGGGGCAGCAAGGTCTCCTTGCTACCGATGACTGTTCTACTTACTCCAATTGCCAGCAATCCTGATATAAAAATCAGTCACCCTGACATAGATGTTTGAGCAAAGAGTAAGATGGAGAAGAGCTCATGTCCAAGAACCAAAGTCTGGATCTGATTTGCCCAGGACACCTCTGTGCTACTCCAGCCAAAAGTGAAGGTAGAGTGGGTTGTGTAGGTCGAGCATAAGTGAATTACATTTTAATTGCGTTTCTTAGCTCATGCCTTCCATATGGGAAAAAATTACTGCTTAGTCCTGAAAAACCATTCTAGTCCCAGCTGACCAGGTGGGTTGGAGGGTAGAACATAAAGTCATTGTGGGAGACTCTGTAACTGTGGGCAGGCTGCTTCCTGTCTCTGAGTCTGAATCTCATCACCAAGTTCCCCAACATGGTAGTTACCACTTATGATGGTTGAATAAACACCAGGTACTTTGTAAAGCAGTTTATGAATATCAGCTTATTTTGTTTTTAGTTTTCACAGAAGCATCAGATGCCAATATTATTGTCCCCATTTTACAAATGAGAAAATTGGGCATAGACATATCAATTAAATTGTCCAAGTTCAAACAACTGTTAATTAATAAGGAGGAATTTGGTGCGACTCTAGCCTATCACAGTAAAAAGGGGATATTTATTCTTCCTGAAGTGTTGATGTGAGAGTTTAATGAGATAATAAATGAAAAGCACCTTACCCATGCCTGTCATGCAGTGGGCACCCCGTATGGGATAACTGTTGTTACAATGATGTGCCCTTGAGGTGACCCAAATCCAATTAGAGAATGCAAATGAGAGTGTGAGTCAGTCTCTCCTAGAGCCCACCAAGAGTGTGTGCTGGACCGCCCTGTGGTGTTGTACCAGATGCCGAGACAACTATCAGTTATGGTAGAAACACCATTATTTATGGGATGACCCGGAAGGAAGACAGCCAGGTACTGAAGCAGCATTGCGATCACCTAGGGGACAAGATGCCATCTTTGTTCTTTGGAATGAATGAAGAGTGAAGTACAGCAATTGCTTGGGTAGGAAGCTGGTTGTTTGAATTTATCACACTTCTACCAACTTTTGTAGCATCGTGTAAACTCTAATGATGTAAAAGAGTATGAACCAGGGCCAGCACCCAAGAATCAGCCAGCCAGCAGCCATTCCATCTTCCTATGGTGCTGCAACACTTCCTGCTCAGCCTCTCCCCAGCCAAGTCTCGTGGATCTGAGTGGAGGCTTGAGGTGGCCGCTCCGTCTCCACTGCACTTGCTCACCACATGACTTTGACTAAGTCTTATCTCCATGTGACCTAGTGTCTGTAATTAGAAAGAAATAGCAGGGGTGTATGTGTACCTCAAAGGTGGTTGTTTGGATTAAGTGAGCACTTGGAACAGTACCTGTTAGCACAGGTAAGCATTATTTGCTGTTCACTATTCCTATTTTCTATCATTGTTAATTTAATATTGGAAGTTCTTAGAATACACGAACATATTGAGTGCTGAACAAGTTTTATTATTATTATTACTTCGTATTGTTAGCTTGTGGAAAATAGTATCCAGTGTTTCATACCTAGCAGGACTATGATCATTATTGAAAGAACTAATAATCCAGGAGGATGCTCAAGGGCACAGAACTCCATTCTGGGAGACCTGAGCCCTCTGCCCTGTGGCATGTATCCACAAGCACTCCCTAAATGGACACTGGAAAGTGGCCCTGACTGCTGTCCTTCTGTCCCCTTAGCTGGCCAGTATGTTCTTGTCTGAGGATGAAAAGTTTCTTCTGTTCTTTCGCCTGGAAGCCCCCCTGGACAGTAGCGTGGAGTTCATGCAGGTGAGTGGCGTGGCGTGGAGGGAGGAGACTGTGGCTGCCACCTCTCCCACCTGTCCTCAGGGACAGCTGTGCACAGAGGATCAGGCATGATTGATTTTTTGCACTATATTTTACCTTTATGTAAAATTGAGCAAGCATATGCACACAGGCAATTTATGGAAGAAAGCTGAATGGACCATAAATATATCCAGTAACCCCAAAAATGCAAATTATTTAATTTTTTACAAAAGTGATCAAGATTTTAAGAAGATCTGTAAAAATATGCAGCGCCATTAAGAATTAAAGATCTGTTAAAATATGCAGCGCCCTGAGATTGTCACTGATGCTCTATGGGCAGGTGCGTATTGTGGAAGAGTTTTATGGAAAGTAATTTTGTAAAAATTTAATCAGGAACCTTTAAAATTCATTATTCAGAGTTACCTTAAAAAGATAAAAAGAAAAAAAAACTTTACAATTCTGCTTCTCCAGGAATGCATTTTATGAATCTAATTGAAGATGTAAAAAAAAGTTTTCTTTAGAATGATGCACATTAAATGCCGAGCTGTTACTTGGAGTTAAAGCTGAAGGAGTCGGGGATGTGGTTCAGTGGTAGAGCACTTTCCTGGCTTGCAATAGGCTATGGATTCAATCCCCAGAACTGGGAGAAAAATAACAAATGATGATGAATGAGGAAAAAATAAATTATGATAAATTGTATGATCTCTTCCTTCCACAAGTGCTTATGAGATTGCAGTTGGCCAGGGATCCTTCTAGGTGCTACAGCTTCATTAGGAAAAGTCCTACTACTGAGCAGTATGTGTTACTATGTTACTAAATCACTGAGGATCCTATTTCCAAGAATATTTAATGATGTGCAATGTAGTGTTAAGAAACGAACTTGTTTAAAAAACTATCCTCTGTAACACTTGCACAAATGATAGGTAAATACACTTAGGATAAATAAAGGTTATCTGTAAATGGTAGGATTTCAGGAAATTTTCAGCCTTTGTGTTTTCCTTTGTGTATAGAATCCTAATTATTTACAAGTTACTTTGAATGACATTTTCAAAATGATTTTCACTAAGTTTAAACATGCTCGCAGAAAGTTTTAAATAGAAATAATAAACCAACCAAGTGTGTAGACAGTATGACCTGCAATTCAGTTTTGTTGTACATGTATTAGAAATAGAATGGAAAGGAAGAGTAAGTAATCATCTCTGGGGTAGGGATTTCTGGGTAGAATATATTTCTTTTTACTTTTTAGTATTTCATTATTTTTGTATGAATATTATTTATTTCTAAAATCTGAAAAAAAATGTATTAGCATGTTAGGACTTTTTCAATCTACAATAACCTTGAGAAGTAGAAAAAGGAAATAGAACTAAAGAGCTTTCTTATCTTTTTAAAAAATATATATTCTATTTTTCCCTTTCTTCTACTTTGTTAATTTGTTCCATGAGGAAGAACCTTCCTGAACAATGTTTTATTCCCCCTCAGTTATTCTTAAATTACTTTTTAAAATTAAATTGATTTTAACCTATTATATCCTATGCATTTTTTAAAACCCTAGTGTCTACTGTTCCCCTGGACCTCAGCACTAGCTTAACACACTCACCAACTCAAGTGCCTTTTCTATGAAGAATATTATTTCTGTCTTGTTTTCTATAATGTTACAGTTTTTATGCAGTGAAGATCCATTTCAGTTTGCCTACATATTTACCATGATCTTTTTTCAAGTTTCCTTAGACTTCCTTCTTTGTGCTTCTCCTTCTTCCTAGAGTTTTTCCTAAGGATTTGTTTGTAATAAACTATTTTGGTTTGCCTGGATCTCTCTTACTTTGCCTTCTTTCTTTAAAGATAGACTTGCCAAGATTCACAGAAAACCCTCTGGCCCTCCAATGGCTCGGCTGTAGTAAGATCAGGCAATCCTCAAGCTGGAGACTGCTTGGAGAAAAACAATTAAAGAATATGTAAAAATGATTGGTGAAATTATTTAAAATCCTCATAGCTTTGGTATATTCATCCAAAAATAGAATACAAATCACACTTACCTCGTTGACTTTTTAAGTCAACAAACCAAATTCAGACACAAATGACAGGGACTAGAGGAGGTGGGTTTCTGAACTGTTCTCACTATCAGCCTGGTATCTGCCTGCCACTCTGCTCACAGGGTCTGCGGTCTGGCCCTGTGTCGAGCACAGAGGTCCCTGCCGTGGGTACCGCAGGCAACCCTCTGAGGATGTGAGGAGAGTCTTGTTTGCTCAGCAGCGTGCTCCATGCTACCTTTGGTTTTGTGCAGGAGCTGGGGCTTGTCCACGGGAGGCAGAGGTGGGTCAAGGAGCTGCATTCATCAAAGCCAGCGGCTCATGGCTTTCCTCAGCTCTCCAGCTCTGTCTCCTACCTCGGGTTGTAGCTGTGGCCACAAAGCAGTGGGAGGGATGGCTTGTCCTTGGGGGCCACCCACGGTAACCTCCCCCTCCACCCAGAGTCACAGCACACAGGTGAGGTCACGGGGTCTGCAGTGCACGAGAGCCCACCCTTTCACCAAGGGCTCGACGTGGAGCTCTAGCTTTAAGCAGGTGATTCGGTCTCGTTTCCCACCTGTGTGGGTCCCAGGGTGTCGTGTGTGCATGACAAGTGTGATTGACTGGCAGTTGTGTGGTCAGGGGCAGCATCAGCCCTCCGCATCCCTGTCATGTGGTCCCTCAGAGGTCCGGAGCTGTTCCTGCAGCATCCCCCATAGAAGTGAGAAGCTTGTCGCCACGTGGAATTCTCCCCATCCTGTCCTTTCCTGCCCAGGCTTCCCATGGGCACTTGTAACCCTTACAAGTGGCTCCATGGGGACGCGGTGGCCCATTTCTACTGATTCTTCCCAATCGCTGTCACCAAAGAAAGTCTAACAGTTCCTGTAAGAAGTCTTACCTGCAGCAGTTGGGACCGTTTTCAGATGCCAAACCACAGGGGACACCAGCACAAGCCCTTTCCTCAGCATTCGAGGACATATCGCTCAACAACTTTTGTGTGTTTCAGATTTGGCGCAAATACGATGCCGACAGCAGTGGCTTCATATCAGCTGCTGAACTTCAGGTAAGTGTCCCTGGGAACCGTCTCCAGGTGGGGGGTCTTTATCATTGGTGATTTGATGTGTATGTATCATGAATTTGATTTCCATGGGCCTAAGAAACATAGAAAAAAAAAAGTGAAGTGCCTGCCTGTTTGGAAGATCAGGCAGGTGGAGGCCGCATTGCTCTTTTTGGCAAGGAGCTGTACTGAGCACCTAGCCTTCTCTTCGTGCCTGGGGCTGTTCTCCGGGTTCCATGAGCTCCCTTCAAACAGTGACAGCCCTCCATGCTTGGATTTATTGCTTGTCAAAAACATTCTCCTTCCTCCTTGAAACAAACACAGGCCCTAAAATAAGGCCTCTACAGAGCATTGCTGCTTACTTACTTAGCACATAAAATGTCACTTTTCTCTGGTGTCACAGAACTTCCTCCGAGACCTCTTCCTGCACCACCACAAGGCCGTTTCCGAGGCTAAGCTGGAAGAATACACAGGCACCATGGTGAGTGACGGAGCTGCCCTCCACGGGCTCCTCCTTTGCCTGCAATCCGGGTGCTGGAGAAAGCCTCGTATCCTGAAGACACTGGCTAGTCCTGAGCCGCCTTAGCTTCCCTCGGGGGAACGGTTGCCTGCAGTGGTGAGACAGGCTGTTTGCTGTCTCGGGGAGACCAGGAGAGTCCAGGCAACATCAGGCTGCTCAGCACTGGCCACCAGCCTAAGTGGTAAGGAAAGTCACGTGGAAAAATAAGTATGGACACAGGCCATCAGGACCAAACAGATGGACGGGGGCGGTTCTGCTCATCGGGTGTGGTGATTCAGTGCAGTGGGGGTCAGACGGAGGGGGATGTGTCTTCCTGCCACTTAGTGGCTGAGACCTAGGACACGCATTGGCCTCCAGCATCACTCACTCACCTCTGTGGTAACGGGTTTAACGGTGCCGAGAAGCCGAGAGGGCGGTGAGCTGCTGCATCTGAAGCACATTGCACTCTTGGCACATGACGCAGCTAGCTCTTATTACATAGCTGTGGTCTTTGCTGTCACTATGTCACACTGCCCTTGTCCCAAATGACTCAGAGGTGTCATCAGCATGAGTCTCTCTGAGAAACAGTAAAGTAGGAGGAGTTGCAGTGATGACCTGGTCCCTCCATTCTGCCTGTTCTACCTCCTTGCGTCTCTCCCAACCTGCCAATCATTTGTGCTGAATTGAATCTGGCTCACCTGCCTGTGGTCTTTACCTTGCCCCCCCACACACACACCAGGTGTGAGCTGCCTTTTCATCAGATCTGCAGGCTTATTAATCAGAAAGCAAGTCATTTGCTGACCAAAACTTAGTTCTGGAGCAGACCCACCTTGCTGAGCCTGTTGGGTAGTGGGGTCGCATACCCCTGGGAACAGCCTGTGGTTCTGGTAAACGTGCCGCCAGCTTGATTTACACAGACCTTCATTTGGCATTTGCAAGCACCAGGAGTTGCTGTAAGGCGAGGTAACCGAGGCACCAGCTGAACTGGAAGCTCTCCTGGTTTGCCGCCAGACCCTTCCCACCCCTCGCTGTGGACCCTGGTGGCTCTGAATGCTGCCCCCAGTCAAGTGAGTCCCCAGGACCATGATAAGTTGTGAATGGCCTCGACAGGAGGAAAGATGCTACCCAGGAGAGACTGAAACCCCAGGACAGCATTTTAGCTGAGGAAGAGGATTGGTGGCTCGCTCTGTTGGTTTGTTGTAACAGCTCACAAAATGATGTTCAAAACCTTGGGTAAATATGTGCACAGTACTTCCCGAGGAGTGGAAAACCCCAGGTCAGGAAGCAGCCTCCCTGCTGCAGAACTGGCTCCAGACCCCTGTGGACCTAAGCGCCAGCGAAACCTTGTAATAGAATAAACAATGTACAAAAGGAAATTAGGCTGGAACTGCCAGGGTCCTGAACAATAGGGAGCTGTTTTCTCTAGCTGATCATATTTTAAACATCGACTAAACAGAATGTTGGCGCTGGCTGCTGTCTCACTTTTATTAACTTAGATCATGAACGACGTAATGAATACATTTGCATTTTGAATCTCCAAATTCCGGTTCCCTCTGAGGGCTGCTCACACCCCCACTCCTCTCTGACTGCTTAATTTAGCCCGGCTGGGCTTTTCCCTGCTTTTCTTCATATGACCTTGTTAGTCTTTCAAGCTTCAGTGAGACACCGTCTTCCTGAGGCCTGACCACCTTCTCCCACAGTGAAGTCCAGGGCTGCTTTTCTGTGTCCCAAGGGGCACAGTGGGCACGATGGGTATGCGCCACCTTCAGGTCATAGCTGCCCATTCAGTTCATGCTGTGAACATCTGTTTAATGGCTACCAAGTCCCAGGCACTGTTCTACCCACTGGAGATCCAAAGGTGAGCGCCCGAGGCCACGGGAGACTGCAGCGTGCAGATAGTGTGATTGCTCATCCACTCCGTTCAGGAGAGAAGCCATGAGTGTGATGGACAGTGGAGCCAGCAGGGGTGGAGGTGCCCGGGCATGGGGAGGCCCCTGGGAAGGGGGGTGCAGCAAGCACAGCCCCGACGGCACCCCAACATTTCTGACAGGGAGAGCTGGCTGCAGCAGATAAGCAGGCAGGGTCTGAACGGGCACCACCCTGAGTCTGGATGTCTCGGCCATTGTGAGGACCTGGTTTGGTCTAGTGAACAGGGAGCTGCTAGAGGTTGAGAAGGGACTGAAACCCTCAGGCTGCCATGTTGAGGAGCTTGGGTGAGGGTGGAATCAAGAAGAGCCCCAGGAGGCCGCTGCTGCCCTCCAGGTGAGACGCTGGCAGAGGACCTCCAGGTCGGGGAAGAGGTGAGAACCAGGTCTACCCTAAACAGAGTCCACCAGGTGTGTGGATGCACCGGGCCGTCGAGGGTGACGGGGACTTTACGTGTCTGTGGGTATTGTCCTGTGTCAGTCAGCGGGCACTGCTATGACCAGAACACCCCACAAGAACAACTTAGAGGAGGGAGGCTCACTTGGGGCTTCCGAGTCTCAGTCCACAGACAGCCGTTGACTGTGGTTCCTCCATTGCTGTGGTTCAAGATGGGGCAGCCCATCCTGAGGGAGGGGCAGAGCTGCTGGGCTCAAGGTGGGGTAAGGAAGCTGGGGAAGGAGAAGGGACTGCAGCCACCTCACCTGCCCACAGTTACCACCCTCTCAGTCCATTAAAACCAGGGGGTCTGATTGGTCAAGCTCTCATGATCCAATCACATACCTCTGAACATGAACAGGAGATTTTGGGGGATACCTGGCATCTAAACCACAACAGTCCCCCACTAGCCTGTACCCGTCAAAGGCAAGGACAGCATCTTATCTCCATGTTCCAGCCCTCACAGGGCCCACACAGCAGGCTACTTAATGCAAATTCAACTAAAGTTTCAGTGGTCACCTGATGGTCAGTTATGACTAAAGCATGGCAAAGTGAGTACTGCTTCTTCCTGGGACCTTCTCGCCCTTGTCCTCATGACCCTGGCCCCCACTGAGGCCTGGGCTCCCCCTTGGGGTGCCTGTTGGTCTGCATATTTCTATTTCGGCAATTCGCATAGATGGCATGATCTGAAATTCTTGTAACCAGACCCTCCAGACAGAGTGGGCAGTGAGAGTGGCCGTGCTGAGTGCTGTCCTTCAGGCTCTCGCGGGGTCCTTCACTGCAGAGTCTCAGCCAGAGGATGCCAAGCAATGGTCTAAGCCACACCTAGACCAGTGGGCAGGAGCCCCATGCTGAAGACAAGAGGTAGGAGGAGAGGAAAATGGTGACCAGGCCTGCAGTGACAGCGAGAGCCAGAGGCAGTGGGAGACAGTGGAGGGCTCAGGAGGGACCCTCAGGGCAGGACAGGACCAGCACAGGTCCCTGGGGACTGGGGATTCAGATCACCCTGTTTTCTGGAATGAGTCTGGAGTGCTACTTCTGGGCTGAGCTGAGGGTAGGTCTCACGCTGACCCAGAAGATGTCCTGAGCCATCAGCGTGCCCCCACTGCCTTTCCCTCTGGTTAGAAAATGGTTTGGAAAGTTAATTCACACAGAGCTGAGTCCAGTCATGTGATGGCTGTCTAGGGAGTAGCTGCCAGGAAAGACGTGGCAGGCTTCCTGGTAGGGAAATCCCGCGGCGCAGGAGGGGACACCCCTGGGGTCGCTCCTCCCCACCCCTCTACCTCACACATCACCAGGCAGGGCACGGAGGACAAGAAGGGAGCCAAGCCTCCCTTCTGTCCTTAACTACTGCAGCCTTACCTGGAGAGCCAGTGCAATGTCTTCCTTAAAGTTTTCCTGAGTTTCAAAAAATTTTTAAAATAAGATGGGACAGAGACCCTGTGAGTTAGCATGAAGCTTCAGCAAAGGCAGAGGTGGACTTAAGTTGGTCTAGGACGCCTTCTTCCCGGGGACCGGCAGCAGTGGTTCATGTTCTTGGAAAGACGGCCAGCACTTATTCTAGGGTTTTCACTCCTGCTATCCGTGTTTAGATCGAGCCCCATTTGAAGCACTCTTCAAATATCTCAGGTGGTTCACAGACCATCTTATGACCTAGGCCTTTGAAAACTTGCTCTGTACAAATGAAACAACAGGACGCAGGGTTTTCACTGGTCAGCTTTGGTAAGGAGTGAAGCAGAAATTCAGAACTAAATGTCTCCAGAGCCTGTTTCCAACCTTCACATTCAAATCCGAATGTGCGAATGTCACATGGTTAGAGAAAACTTTGATAAGCGGGAGCACAGGACTCTACTGTGAAGACAATCCTGTGCAGGACATGAGGAGCCAGGAGGGAGGACACACGTCGGGGAGTGGACTGCCTGGCTGTTCCTAAATATGAGCTGACATGGGAGCTCTGCAGCTGCCATGGCCTGTGTTCCCCATGCCTTTCCTCCTTACGAACTGGCACCTTCTTAAACTCCAAGCAGGAAAACAATTTCTGGAAGAGTGAGCTCAGACCCATCACCCAAGCCTGTGAAGGAGCTCAGGGCATCAGAGGTCGGACCCCGCCTTGAGGTACGGGATCAGGGCTGTCTGCTGGTCAGGACATCCTGTCACTCTGCATTGGTCTCACTGCGGGAGCCTGTGTCTCTTTGCTGGCTGGATACTTGCGTTTTTTCCTGACCATCCCCTGCAGACAGCCCATGATCAGTGCCACTCTGGGTGGCCCCTGGCGGCTCTTGGCTCACTGAAGTGACAGCCGAGGGTGAAGAATCAGGTGAGCTTCCTGAGTTTGCTCAGAAGACGACATGAGTTTAATGAGATTTTGGCTAATCTTTCATTTTTCTTCCCTAATTTATAGAGGGGACTAGACTTTCCAAGGAACAGATTTTGGTTTTTTGGAAAGACTTTATTTTTTCCCAGAGACCTTTGGGTTTGAACTCTCAGAGACTCGACATCGTTTCTACATTCCGAGCTCTGAGTGATCCACGGGTGTGCAATCTCGTCGCTGTTGCTGCCGTGGCTTCCTGCGGAGCAGTGGACACAGTCGGACAGTGCTGCATGGAGGATTTGGGTCTGAGGCTTCGCATGGAGCACTTTGCTTGCGAGGGGAAGCCCCCCAAGTAATTCCTGTCGACCCAAACAAGGGCTGGCACACTGAAGCTGTCTGAAGCAGGGCTGCCAACCGGGAGAGGAGGGCAGAGGTCTGCAGACCTCCCTCACCCAGCCCCTGCTTACCAATCTGGGTGAGGAAGGAAAGAACCTCTTAGCAACATCCCTTCCTGACACTGAACCAAGAGGTGCTCCAGCACCAGGCAGGGAGAGATGAGCCGCCAGACAGGAGATTATCAAACGATGCTTAGTTTTACTAAACGTGAGCAAGTACCTCTGGGAGAGGTGTGTTCACGTCCCAGATTAGAGCATGGAACTCAAAGTAGCGTCAGGCAACAGATCAAATCCAACCTCTGGCAGATCAGAACTGCATGAGGGGAGCTGGCCCATCCGGCCCCAGCCAGCTCGAGTCCTGCCCTCAAGCAGCTGTTGGAAGACCACGTGGTGGCTCTTCCTCCCTGACCACGTGGTCAGCTCTCAGGAACTGAGAGCAGCTGTCTCTCTCTTCCTTCCCTAGTTCTCAGCATTCCCTTCCAATCCAGGTCAACCTGGGATGTGTCTGGGCTCAGTCTTGAGATGGCTTCTTTTTCTGGGTCCACCCTCATTCTACTGGTGATCTCAGTTAGTCTGTTTTAAAGACTAGCTAAAAGCTAATGACCTCCAGTCTCTCTCTATGTCTCAGACTGCTTCTCTGAATATCTTGGGTACACTTGGAAATGTAGCGTGTCCAAAATTGAAAATATGACCTTCCTCACAAACCTGCTCCATGGGGCACTTTCTTCATCTTAGTTGAGGAGAAAGTGATCTTTCAAGTTGGTCAGGGCAAAGCTCTCAAAGTCCTCCTTGATGCCTCTTTCTCTCTTACTCCACATCTAATCAGCCAATTCTATTGGCTATGTATTAGTTCATGTTCTACAGCTATAACAAAATACCTGAGGCTAGTGTTTTAGTTTTCCATCACTGTGACAAAGTACCTGAGAAAATCAACTTAAAAGAGGAAAGATTTATTTTGACTCACAGTTTCAGAGGTTTCAGTCCAGGGTCATCTGGTTCCTTTGCTTTGGGTAGAACATCAGGGTGGGGACCAAGTAGCAGAAGACGCTACTAACCTCATGGCAGCCAGGAAGCAAAGAGAGAGTGAGCAGGCCAGGATCCAATGACAAGATATATCTGCAAATGCATGCCCCCAGTGACCTCCCTCTTCCCAGTGGGCTCTGTCTTCTAAAGTTTCCATCAACAGTGCCAACTGGGGACCAACCCCTCAATATGCCAGCCTTTGGGGCCCATTCCAGATCCAAATTAGAATAGCAGGATAGTGTATAAAGAAGAGAGGTTGATGGGATGGGGTGTAGTTCAGTGGAAGACTGCTTGTCTATCGTGTGCAAGGGGCTTGACCCCCTGAACCACAAGAACAAACAAAAACACAAAATAAAGGCTTATTCATTCACAGTCTGGAGGTTGAAAGCCCAAGACAGGGCAGCTGCATCTGTTTGTCCTTCAGGGAGGGCTCATGGCGGGTGGTGTTGCAATGGCAGGAGCAGGTGGGAGCCACCACGTGGTCAGACAGAACAGGTGAGGGCCACCACATGGTCAGGCAGGACCAGGTGAGGGCTGCTGTGTGGTCAGGCAGGAAGCTGGAGACATCAGGCGCCAGTGCTTTCTGATGTTAAAGCCTTATTGACATAATATTGGTGTTCAGCTCTTCCTCCTGATGTTAAGCAGAGGGACTTTTTCTGTCTACATCTGCCAGCAGTGGAGTCGGGCCTGTATCCTTATGAGTCAGCTCTTGCCGACAGCTCCAGCTCATCCAGGTTTCTGTTCAGATGGAGCCTCTTATGATGACACTGAAAGTGATCTGTGGCTCGTCCTCTGGCCAAGGGTGTCACGGGTTGACTCTTACTGGGTATAGTGTTCAAGAGACACTCCTGGATGTGAACTATGTACAAATGTACTATGTACAAATGGCGCTTCAGTTGATTCGGGAGAATGGGTTTTCAGATCAGATATTAAAAATAAACTGAACTCAGGGAGGGAGGAAAGGTGGGAGGCTAATGTATTTTTTTAAAGCAAAAATCTATTGGATGTGGTTCCAGATGCCCTCCCTGCCTCCTTTTCCCTGTGCTATGCCCTCCCTGCCTCCTTTTCCCTGTGCTATGCCCTCCCTGCCTCTTTTCCCTGTGCTATGCCCTCCCTGCCTCTTTTCCCTGTGCTATGCCCTCCCTGCCTCCTTCTTTTCCCTGTGCTATGCCCTCCCTGCCTCTTTTCCCTGTGCTATGCCCTCCCTGCCTCTTTTCCCTGTGCTATGCCCTCCCTGCCTCCTTTTCCCTGTGCTATGCCCTCCCTGCCTCCTTTTCCCTGTGCTATGCCCTCCCTGCCTCTTTTCCCTGGGCAACCTCCTCATACAGTTGTGTTTAGAGACATTCTGAGGCTTTAAAATGTTGTGAAGTCAGAAAATTCACTCACATTTCAACTTGCACATGCAAACTTACCTCCTCTGTCTCGGCTAACCTAATGCAGTCTTCCCGACTTGTGGTTAGTGCAGAAAGTGTTAACTTTCCGTGCTCTCTAGTCTACAGCCTGTCTGATCTAACACTGTAAATGGGCTCTGTGGACTCTGTCTGTGAAAACAAAAGCTCAGCCCAGTTCCTTTTTTCTCCGGGGAAAATGAGATTTCCCATACAGCACCGGGAGCATTCTCGGACAGAAGCCCTCGGGCTCAGGTGATGTGTGTGTGTTAGTCAGCTTTTTCATCACTGGGACCAGAAAACCTGATGAGAACATGTACAGGAGGAAACGTTTATTTTGACTCATGGTTTCAGAGGTTCAGTCCACGGTCACCTGGCTCCATAGCTCGGGCCCAGGGTGAGGCACAGCATCATGGCGGAAGGCTGTGGAGGAGGAAAGCAGCTCAGGACATGGCAGCCAGGAAGCAGAGAGAGCTCTGCTCACCATGGGCAATACAGACCCCAGAGGGACACCCTCAGGACCTACTTCCTCCAGCCACACCTTACCTGCCTACAGTTACCACCCAAGTAATACATATCAGTGGATTAACCCACTGATTAGGTTATACCTCTCCTAATAATCTCACTTCTGAATATTCTTGCATTGTCTCACATGAGCTTTTGGGGAGACCTCGTCTCTAAACTTAACAGTGTGCTATGCGGAGGCTATGAAGTAATTTCAGAAAACCCTGGTTCACACCAAGAACCCAGATTTCAGGCTTGTAGTCCTTATGCACAATCCCACATTGTCTGTTAGAAACTGGGGGTTCTTTCTGCCCTCCACCAAATAACTGCAGTTTTCCCTCTGAGCACAGGTAGGACTGTGCTGCTCAGTCCCTTTGAAGTTAGGTGTGGCCACAGATGTGCTCCAGGTAATGAAATTTTAATCAGCGACTGATATGCCATTCTGTGTCTCTCACCACCTTGGCAACCGGGAATGTTGCCAGAGAATAACTCCTCTGATTCTCAGAGTGCAGACAGGAAGTAGAGCCCCCTGCCAGCCCGCCACCCCGTGCTGCTCAAGTAAGAGAAGCTGGGTGTGTTATGCCCCTGAGGTTCAGGTGGGGGTTGCTAGGAGCCATCCCACACCAGAATGGGATGCAACTCGGTTTGTAGCAAACACGAATCACCTCCAGTGGAGGGATTCCCCCGCCAGTTAGGCCAATATGCAATTAGGAGGGCAAGATAGAAATGCACTTTGATAACTTTCAGAATGAACCGCTCTAAGTATTTCTTGCAAACATTTTTCCTTCTGCATTTCAGATGAAGATCTTTGACAAAAATAAAGATGGTCGGTTGGATCTTAATGACTTGGCAAGGTGAGTGGTGTGGAAATGAGTCAAGGATTCAGAAACACCTTTGTAGGGCTCTGAGGACAACATGGACATGCTTTCAAAATGAGGGGTCAAGGATCATCTGGAGTGCAGAAAATGAGGTGCATCTTAACAAACTTTCCTGTTTCTGAATCTTTTGGGGTAACAGATCCCTTTGTGAAGATAACGAAAGCTCTTTCCCTACAAATGTACAATGAATAATATTTTCATGAAATTTTATGGATGGGTCATGAGGAGAACCTGTCCTCAAAGGCCAAACATTCATGGTCCCACATTGGGACCATGACCAAAAAAAAAAAAAAAAAAAAAAAAAAAAAACTTGAAAATCTTGAACTCGTTCACAGAGTTTGGGAATGTTGCACAGTTAGTTCAGGACATGACTCAGAACTGAGCCAGACCTGTTATGTGCTCTGGTCCCCAGTGCTGGAGTATCCTCAGTGGGGTACCCAGTGCCTGAAGATTAGAAGGGGAGGAGGACAGGATAAGAGCAGAAGTGGCCCAGGTTGCACAGACACGAGCCGTGAGTCTAGGGACATGACATGATTGGCATCACTGTGTGCATCAGGCTGCTTCTCATTGCTATGATGATATATCTGAGGTAGGCTACCTCACAAAGAAGAAATGATTGTATAGCTCAGTTTTGGAGACTGGGAGTCCAAACAGCATAATACAGGCTCTGGCAAGGGTCCCCTTGACTACATCACACTGTGGTGGGAGTATGTGTGAATCTCCACGTCTGTGCGGCCTCTTTTCTTCTTAGAGTGCCAATCATGGGAACTCCATTCGATTGAGCTAATCCAGTTGCTTCCCAAAGACCCCACCTCTAAACAGCATAGCTGGATTGCTTCCACCCTCTTGATACCGTTAACCTAGATGTTGGGGATTAGTCTCCTGCAGGGTCGTATGTGAGAGGACAAACCTGGGTTAGAGTGCAGCAGCATGTTTTGTCAAGGTTACCTGAGCCCAAACAACATACAGAGGACCCCTGAGCAGATGACTAGAGTTGCAGTCAGTGAATCCAAACGCATGGAGGTGACCATGACCCTACAGGCAGGAGCCATGACACCATGGCCCCAGGGTCCGGCTGGATGGCCACTGAAGGCAGCAGTGGGCAGCTTCCCGTCAGCTGGAAGGGAGACTGAAGGCAGGCTTTCAGGGACAAGGAGATACTATACCGATGTCACAGGCAGGGCCGAGTTCTGTCTCTTGGCTTACGTCACTGCAGCAGCTGTCTCTTCCTGGAAGCTGCTGATGCCTGGTTTTGAAGGACCTCTGTGAAGAGGAGCACCCCAGGAAGAATGTCTCCTCAGTAACGACCCTGACGCTGACTCCAGCACCCTGGAGGAACTTCTCTCTGTGCCTCTCAGGGTACTTAAGTCCCCAGGACTTCATCCTGGTTTGGCCACTTGGATGAAGAGGGCACACACGGAGCAGTCAGAGGGGGCATGTGTTTCTGCAGGGGCTGCGGCCTGTGGTCTTAACTCTGCCCCTGGATCCCTTCTGCTTCTCTTGGCCAGTTTAAGCAGGGCCCCTCTCCACAAGAGGTCAGACAGCCATGGGAAACCATCAGTTCTAGGAGGAAATTTCCAAGGGTCCAAAAGATTCATTTAATACCTGGCCCTTGGGTGAAAGGAGAGTTTAAATCTCATTGCTCCTCCAGCCACGTTCTCCTCTTCCGGGGATTTCATAGCAGTGGAATCGTACGGGGCGGGTCGAGACTTTCATGTCTCCTTCTGTCATCTGGCAGAACATTTCCAAGGCTCTTCTGTGCATGATTCATTGTTCATTTCTTTTTATTTATTTCTTTTTCTATTTTTACAGACTGCATTTTGATTCATTGTACACAAATAGGGTACATCATTTCATTTCTCTGGTTGTGCCCAGTGTAGATTCATACCATCTGTGTAATCATACATGTACACAGGATGATGACGTCTGTCTTAGTCCACCATCTTTCATGCTGTGCTCTCATATATTCCACATATGTACATACTATATGTTCCCATCTGTTACTTGATGATTTGGGTTATTTCCTCTTTCTAGGTGTTATGAATATCACTAACTATCAGTGTTTCCATATAAGCTTTTGTGTGAATATATGTTTTAATTCTCTTCATTTTATTCCTGTGAATGGAATTTTGGTTCACGTGGTAATTCTACGTTTAATTTTATGATAAACTGGTGTGAACACCAGTCCTACACCATCTCAATTTCTGTAGATGTGTAGCAAATTTTTAAAGTGTGAATCCTCCAAGTTGTTCTTCTTTTCAAGATAGTTTTGATTATTCTGGGTCCTCTGCTTGTTCTGATGAATTTTAGGATCAGATTGTCAATTTCTGCACACACATTAAAAAAAAAAAAGAGCTTAGATTTTGATGGCTTTGTTTGATGCTGTTCAATTTGAGGAGTACTGTTATCTTAGCAATATTGTGTTTGAATTGATGACCATGAGATGTCTTGCCATTTGTTTAGGTGTTCTTTAATTTTTTTCCAAAATATTTTGTACTTTTCAGTCTACAGGTTGCATATTTTTTGTTAAATGCACACTTAAGTGTTTTGCTCTTTCTAATACTGTCTTGGATGGAATGGCATTAGTTCCACGGGTGTTGGCCATTGCTAGTATACAGTAATGCCTTGAATGTTGCAGGTAGATCTTGTATCCTGCACCCTTGTTTAACTGTTTATTAGCTCTAACAGTTTCTTTGTTTCTTTTTTTTTTTTTTGGATTTTTTACACATAAGATTGAGTCATCTGCAAATAGAAATAGCTTTACGTTTTCTCTTCATTCTGCTGGTCTCTGCTTCTAATGAAGCATTTAAGCCACATACATTCAACCTAATTACTGATCAGGTAGGATTCATAGTTACCATTTTTCTGTTTGTTTTTTCTGCTATGTCTTTTTTTTGTTGTTGTTTCTCTATTACTCTTTACTGCCTCCTTCAAGTTGAATAGATAGTTTCTAGTATACTATTTAGTTCTTTTGTTATTTCTTTTACCATATACATTTTTAATTTATTTTTTGAGTTATTTCTCCTCTCAGGGAATAAGATTACAATTAACATCTTAATGTAGAACAACATAATTTGGATTAATACTAACTTAATTTCAAGGTTTTACTAAAATTTTGCTTCTATATAGTTCAAATCTATTCTTCAAATCCCTCCCTCCTCTTTTGTATTATTCAAATTACATCACTATACACTGTGTCCACCATGTGTCTGTCCACAGGTTTGTTTTGTTTTGTTGAGACAAGGTCTCTCTCTCTTGCCTCAAACTCATGACCTCAAGAGCTCTTCCTGCTTCAGCCTCCTGAGTAACTGGGACTGCAGGCACGTACGACTGTGCCTGGCTCTCAGATTTTTAATTATTGCTTTATGAAGTTGTCTTTGAAATGAGATAGCAAACAAAAAAGTTACACACAAAAATCACGTTTCTGTCTTTACATTTGCATGTGTATTTACCTCTGCTGCTGTTCATTGTTTCCTCATGGATTCAAGTTCCTGTCTGGTGTCTTTCATTTCCGCAGGTCTTCCAGTCTTTCCTAAGGGGCTGTGTGTGCACAACATTCATTGGTCTCACCAAGATTTATCTGTTTGTAGTTGTTGTTGTTGTTTTTAGAATAAGTATTTCCTTGATTGCTACAAGAATTTAGTTGTTTTCCAGAGTTTTGAAAACGTTATTGTGACCTTTCCTTCCAGTTTTCTCTTTGCTTTTATGGAGAGGATTTTCAGAAGCCCACACTGCCATTTTCCACCATAGAGTGTGAACGCCCCTCTGTGGCAGGACTGGTGCCCGCTGGGGTCTCTCTCTCTTTACCGCTCCCGCGAGGCAGGGTTCCTGAAGCCCGAAGCCTGGGCTGATCTGCAGGGTCCCTGGAATCCTCCAGCCTTCCCTCTGTCGGTACTGGGTTTGCCTGGAAGTGAGAGCTAATAGTCTTCAGTGGATTTTACTTTATTTTTCCCACTTAGGATTCTGGCTCTTCAGGAAAACTTCCTTCTGCAATTTAAAATGGATGTGAGTATGAATTTCTCTGGATGGGTTCATGTCCCTGTTCCTCTGTGCATTTGGGAAGGAGAGAAGAAAGGAAGGCAGACACTGGTCCTTCTTTTAGCTGAGGAGGCTCAGAGTGGGATTGGGGATCTTAAGGGTGACTGCTGGAGGTTTGTGGAGGTCACCTGAGGTCAGGAGGACCATGCAGAGGGGCAGCTGCACAGTGCTGGACTGACAGGTGCTTCTGCCATCACAGGCCTGCTCCACGGAAGAGAGGAAGAGGGACTTTGAGAAAATCTTCGCCCACTATGACGTCGTAAGTGTGTCTCCCTGCGTGGCGCTGGCCTCTGTGTGGGGGCGAACTTCCACGTTCCTAGACTCATGTGACTGGTAGAAACCCACATGCGTGTTCTGAGGTCAGGGTACCTGGCCCTCTAGTACTGGCTGAGAGCTACATACAAATGGGTCAGGGAGTGTTTACAAGTGGAGGGAGGATAAAACCACCGTGCTTTTCTTTTTTGCTGTTTCTTTTGAACCTAGGAAAAAGTTTCTTCTTTGTGTGTAACTAAAAGCTCATCTATAATCATATGCTCAAAAATAAAATCAAGCAAATCAACAAAATTCCTCCAAGTTCAACTCAGAAATAGAGGCAAGGACATACCTATTTGGTGTAAGAGCTGTTTCTCTTGCAAGACCCACTGTGTGGTCACTCCTAAGAGGGGAGAAAAACATCATTCTAAAGCACCAAGTATAGCAAAGAGATGGAGTTCTTGAGGCCAAGGAGGATAGCTTGAGAAGGAAGGAAGCAAACAGCAAATTGGGAAAGGTCATCAGAAGCATCCCCTTGAAACTAACCCAACTGGACGTCTGTGTCCTGTTCTGAGAGGAAGGAACATCAGGGTCAAGGCTGTGGCTCCCAGGGTTCCAGTCTCCTTAGGGCTCTCAGGCAGTGATCTGGGGCGGGTTCCCTAACCTCGTTAACCTCCGGTAGCTGTGTTCTTCTCTGTAAAGGGAGAGGATAAAGATGATATTTTCTACCTAATGGAGTTGTCACGAGAATCAGATGAGTTCCTGTTTATGACTGCTTCATAAATACACTAAGGCATGGGATTTCAAAAATCATGTTAGAAGTTCAGGATTAAGGAAACGCGGAGAGCACGAATGCTTTGTTATTACCAGAATGTTAGAGACTAATATTTTAATATGCTTTGTATTTCATAGACATCCATGTTTGTATGAGTCATAAAAAGGTTAGGAGAAAACAGTCTTAGCCACAGGCCAGCTGATGACCGGGATGGGCTGCGGTCATCAGCACTGCAGGCTCCCTCCATCTATTCTGTTTCCATAATCACAAAGCCACTGCTAAGTTGTAAAATGAAATTTAAAAATGTCAACCTGTCTTTTGAGGGGTCGATAGGGTGTGCAATTGCGAGGTCTGAACAGAAGCGTGGAGTTTGGGAGGAGATGAGCCAGTGAACTTCACAGGGTGCTGTTTGGGAACCCAGAACTGCTGCTTCTCCTGTGGCCACAGGGAGCTCTCTGCAGGGAGCTCCTCTAGTTCACAGGGAACTCCATGCTCTGCATGAAGAACGTAAATTGATTCCGGCCATTTCTAAATCAGCTTGTGGTTAGAGGAGCATCCACCTGGTCTATTCACCCAGTTTATTCTTTAGCTTTATACTTAAGAAAATGCTGTTGGGTGATTGTATCTTTTTATATTCTTTATTTTTCAGAGTAAAACTGGAGCCCTGGAAGGTCCAGAGGTGGATGGGTTTGTCAAAGACATGATGGAGCTGGTGCAGGTGATCCAGAGCTATGGGGGAGGTTCCTGTCCTGGATGGGATTGCCGTTTTGATTGATGCCATCTTTCACTCGTGGGAGTGAGATGGAAGGTCAATGCCAGAGAGAAAGCCCTAGAGATGCAGCCTGTTTGATAACCTTTAAGAGTCTGTGAAACCCAACAGATCTCCCTTGCTCTCTTATTATTGTTCGAGTTCAACTCACATGAAGTTATCATAGAAATATCTTTTTATTTTACCAAAATAACTCAGAATCAGTGTATTTTTTATATATTATTTTTCAATTGTAGAAAATCACTTCTAACCCCCTGGACTTGGTTATTAGAATAGCTAAAATGAAAACAAATTTTAATTTTATGTAACAAATCTCATATTTGGAATTGTAATTGTTTTTTCACCAAGGGGTTTCTGTAATACCTAGCAATTAATAAGCAGTTTTTTGGAGTTCCAGAGGGTTGCCTAATAAAGTTAAGCAGATAATGTCCAACTCCTTTTCCAAGGGACTGTGTAGACAATAGATTTAGTAGTCTATACCCAAAGGAGTTTTTTTCAGGCTTGTTCAGTACACAAGATGTCTTGGTTGACCCAGACAGCAACAAATTAGAGTGTTTTTTGGAGTCCCAGAGTTCTTTGCAAATCTGATTTATACTATGGAGCCTCAAAAGAGAAAAGTGTGCAGGTAATCAATTTTTGCATAAGTCTTCAGGGAGTTCACACCCTGGAATTGAGTGGGCACAGGCCGTTCTTCCTTCTGTTAGTTGGAGTGACTAGACACCCTCTGGGAGGCCCGACTCCTGTCAGTCCTGCTGGCTGGTCCCTGTCCTCTTCTTCTCCCTTGACCTGTTGCCCCTGTTGGCCACACTGAGGTCTCTTGTACCACAGGAGCTGCTGATGGGTACTTGTGTGGTATTTCCCTTTGCATTGGTTGCTAGAGGAAAACCCCCCTTCTTCTCATTACCTCTTTAATGCCTCAATGATCTCGTGTGACAGACACTGAGCCATTGCTGGTGGGACATTAAAGATGCACGAGGTAGGACGTGCCAGGCTGGGGCTTTCCTTTGCTTGTGATGGATGCACGGGATGGGAGCTTGGCGTGGAGGGTGCCTGGCCTCTCTGTGCAGTGACCGCCTGAGTGGGACCTCAGGATCCTTCCAGACCCCAGGCAGAGAGTGTGGCCTCTGCTCCTCCGCATGGTCTGCCCGGCCAGCGTGAGCCAGCCATGCTTAGCAGATCACCTTCCGTCCGTGCCATCCCTTTGGCTTTGTGTCACACTGGTGGGCAAGGAATGTTCCCAGGTCTGGGCAGAGGGGCCTGCACTCTGCTTGAACTGACTTGGAGATGTGGTTTCCATGGTGTCAGGGAGGCAGTGTCTGATCCTCCTCTTCTTATGTCACCTCACTTTTGTTGTCTTCTTCCTCGTTTCCTTTGCTATGAACGGAACAGATTGGAAGCTTTTTTGTGGATGAGATAGTATAAAACAGTGGGCAGTGCTTTGCAGTGGGACAGATCTGAGCCTTAATTCCAGACCAGCAATTTATTAACTGTGTGCTTTCGGGCAAGTGACTCAACTTCTCTGATTCTGACACCTCATCCATAAAATGGGTGCAATAATATCTGATTCCCCAAGGTTTCATGATGACTAGGAATAATGTAAACACCTGTCACAGTCCCTGGGTGACAGTATGATTTCCCAAAATAATAATCTCATTAGAACAAAGCAGCTGGAATCTCTGGAACACATTTCTGAGCTTGAGAATAGTTAATACTCAGGAGGGGATTTCTCAAGAGCTCCAGGGATTCCAGCTTTACTGCTTGTAAAACTCTCTGCTTATTGTAAGAGAATATTGGAAATAAAGGTAAGTACACAAGTTAAAAAGTTGAGAGAATCTAGGCCAGGAATTCAGGTTCCAGGCTGACCATTCTGGGTCCCAGGTCATGACTGGCAAGGTGACCTTGGCAAGTCATTTGGCATCTCCAAACCTCAGTTTTCTCATTGGCAAGATGGGATCATTACAGATCCCACCTCCATTACATTGTCCTGAAGATCATAGAGGAAAGTCTGCATGAAGCAGTCAATGTTATGCCACTTCACCGAGTGTTATCCATGATAATAAGCCGTTATTGAGAAATCAGCAAATTAGCTGTTATGATGATCTCACAAATTGATCTGGAAGCTAATATAGCTTTTACAGCTCTAGTGACCATGACCTTTGCTATTTCCATATGATTTTTCTAAGGGAAAGGCCAGATATCTACACCTATATTCCCTCTTAAAAATCACCACTCTTCGGTCTGGATCATCTCTGTAATTCTCAATGATTCTGCCCTTGGGTCCTCACTGTCTGGCAATGATTTCCAAAGGCCCAAAGGCAAAGGTGGAAGTGAAACTCGGGTCAGATACAGAGGAGACATTTTCCCCAGAGAAAACTAAGGAGAAGGGAAAGCTAGCCTGCAGAAGCAATCACAGTGTAGCAGGACAGGAGCAGGAGAGGCACCTGCGTGGCTGCAGTTGGCCTGCAGAGGCGGAACAGGGCCAAAGGCAGGAAATCTGTGTGTGCAGAATCAGGGAGCCTGTGCCGGACAGGCCGGGCCAGTGAGCCCTGCTCCGGGCTTCCTGTGAGCCCATCAGGCCATGGGGCAGCCCCTTGGGACCCGTCCCCAGAGCGAGGCTCTTCGTAATCTCAGAGGGGCTCCCCAGCTTCAGGCTGTTTCAACACCGTCTGCTTGTCTCTGCTGTGGACAGCAGGATGTTTGGCAAGAGGGGTGACTCCCGACCTAGAGGCCTGAGCCTAACATGTGCCTCACTAAGGGGCGCAAGTGCATCTTTGATGTTTAAATTATAAAGGTGACATGGACATCGCTGGGGGTGGATCCTAGAGACTAGGAGGACCCTGGGGTTTGGCACTAGTGTTCATGATTTTAGGGAGTTGGAATGCACAGGAAAGGGAAGGCGTCTGATAAATGCACAAAGACTCCATTGAAGGACAGTCATCAGTCGTTCCGTTGATCTGACCACAAGTGCACCTCCTATGGGATAAGAGGGCCACCCAGTGGCCAGGGCTCAAGGGAAAAGATGAATTTTCTTCAGTCGGTGATCCCAGACCCACCCATGCTTCCCCACGGGGTGCACGAGGAAGGGCTGAGTTTGAATCCTGGCTCGGAGTGACAGCTGAGTGACAGTGGCAGGCTGACCAACCCTGTGCCAGTCACTCCTCTGCACAGTGAGGAGGAAGCTGGACACAGCCCCACAGGTCGTTCTGAGGAGGGTTGATGTGTGGAGCCCCCGCATCAGGAGCCCACGTGGACTGGTGTTGGCCACCTGCTGCTAAAGCCGTTTTTGAGACCAGGACCCCGCCGGCCCAGGGGAGTGCCTTCACTGATCCACGCACTTTTGAGCAGTAGCTTCCAGTCTCAGAGTGGGATGCCCAGCACTAAGACAGAACTCAAAGCCCTCAGGTGCTCACTCCCCTCTGGTCACACAGAAGCACCTTTCACTCACCTCCAGGGTGTAGTAACTGGGCAGGAAACAAGTCCATGATTCTCTTTTTTTAATTTGCAGTGCTGGGGTCAAACTCAGGGCCTCACACATGCTAAGCATGTGATCTATCTCTGAGCTATGTCTCCAACCTGATTATTCTTCAATTAGAAAAATTAAACTTCAAATAATTTGGATAAGGTTAATACATGGGCACATTAATTCAGGCTAACATGTAAATGATTGCCTGTGAGCCTTCTAAAGGTGAGGATTTGCCCAAAGGACACTGGGCAGGGTGCAGAGACTGGAGAAAAGCTGTCACAAGGTCAGTTAAGGAGCGAAAGCCCAGCATCCCGCTGTGTAAAGCAAAGGAGCTCACAACAGTGTCCTGAGTGCAGCTTGCTCTTTAAGGATTCCAAGCCCTGCTCCCACTGACACTCTGGGGAGCCCAGCTGAGACCCTGGGGACACAGGTCACATCTCGACTCACAGTCTGGTCATTCGGGGAGTGCAGTGGGCAGGTTGTCCACTGCAGGCTCCTCTCCCCTACATGCCCGAAGCCTGCCGCACACTGCTGGCTTGTTCTTCCTGCTCTGCCAGCTGCCTCCCGGTTCTGCTGCCCTCTTCCCTCCTTCCCTATTCAAAACCTGTTTTCAGGACAGTCTTGGTGTCAGTCATCACCCCGCTGGAAAGTGCACGTGGCGTGTCTGGGTGGGGCTCCTGGTGAAGGAGCAGGAGGTTCTCCCTGCCGTGGTTCATTGTGGAGTTCCTTCCAGCCGCGAGCCTGGGGGCAGGAACCTCACAGCAGAGCCTGCAGGCAGCCTTTTCTCTCTTCTCCACAAAACTACTGCAGAAACCCGAGGGCGTGGCCATGTGCTGGGCCGGTTTCCCTTTTTCTCTGGACGTTGACTTTTTAATTTAGATTCATGGCCATCCCCACCGGAGAGCAGTGCCACAGAGGAATGAGCTCTTACCTGGCGTCAGAGGGCTTGGGGTGCAGGGCGGGTGACACTCAGCTTTCTAGCGGGGCTCTCCCTGAGCTCCCTCTCCTAATCTGTGAAAGGAGTGCAGTGTTTCCCTCCCAGCATTGCCTGAGGACCCAGCAAAACCCAGGGGAGAATCGATGAGTTCCAGCGTTGCTTGACTTTCTTAGCCTTTCAGCTGAGGTCTTTCCCCGTGAACATGCATCCCAACTCCTTCTTAGCCGGGAAATATCCCTTGGAGTAAGTCCTCAGTCCCCAGCTCAAGGGCAAAATGTTGAACAAGGGATTTCATCCCACACAGCCCTTCTTTACTCTAGAGGCACAAAAACCTCCCACAGGGTGCTGGTCAAATGTGTCTCCGCTCTCCTGTGAAAGCAAGGAGAATCCTGCGATCCCAGTTCTCTACTTCCAGCAAGATCTCTATTACGATTCCTGACGAGACAGACTTCCCGTGAGAACTGCCGGAAGCCGTGTGGAAATAGAAGTCCCTTATTTTTTTTGCCTGAAGGGACAGGCTGGAAATTAAGCCACTGGCAGAACAGTTCTCTCTAGCAATGCTGCTGGGGCGAGGAGACACGCTGGGCTCCTGCTCCTCTGACTGTGCCCTGAAGCCCCCAGAAAGGGCACCAGGGGGGGCCGCCAGGGCGGGCGCTGGAGGCGGGTCTGTCCCCGCTTGCCCTCTGACCTGCTGCTTTTGTCCTCTGCAGCCCAGCATCAGTGGGGTGGACCTGGATAAGTTCCGGGAGATTCTCTTGCGTCACTGTGATGTGAACAAGGATGGAAAGATCCAGAAGTCGGAGCTGGCTCTGTGTCTTGGGCTGAAAATCAGCCCCTGATCTGCACATGGCTCCACCCTTTGCTCTGTGTCCTTCTTGCTCCTGCTGTTGAAGTTGTACCTGTGCTTTGCTGTTGGGGACCGGGGCAAACTCAGTGAAGGTTTGGACGCCAGGCCTCCTTCTCTCCGAAAGCCTCTGTGCAGTGCTGCCTCGGGTTGCTCTGCCCCAGAGCCGGGCTTAACCCGCTGCTTCTGCTCTGCTTACCCTCCCAGGCCCCTGGATGCTCTTCCTGGGGGCCTTCTGTGGAGTCTGCCTAGTGTGTGCCACCCGCTCTGTAGAGATGGCTGTGTGAAATAAATCTGCCATTGGAAGCAAAGGTGTCCCGGTCGCTGCTTTTGTGTCAGGCCTTGAAGCGCTCCTCTGATGGTTTGTACCTGTTTGACTGGGTGGGGGTCCGGGACAGCATCCTGAAGAGGTTGACACCTGTGAGCCGGCCTGAAGGCGGAAGCTGCCAACGATGGCTTTTCACTGTGGGGAGACCGGACGCTCGTCCTGGACTGAGTTTGTTCCTAAGTGCTTGCTGAGCAGACTGGCCGGGCAGGGAGGACTGCAGGAGGAACCTGGAGAGAAGCCTCCCCGGGGCTCAGCACCTGCTCCCCACCCCGTCCCTTCCTCGTCCAGCAGTGCCCCCAGGGAACCTGGGGCCCCTGGGGCTTCTCTGCTGCCTGGGTACTTCCCGAGGGCCCCTCCGCAGGCTCTGGCCCACCAGCAGCTCCATCACTTCACTCCTGGAATTCAGACACGTCCCCTTGAGAGGGTCCCTGGGGGGAGAGGTGAGGCGAGATAGTTGAGGGGAGCCCCACTTTCCTCTATGACTCGACATGGGGGACTGGTCCCTGCGACTCGGGAACCTCAGGCTTCACACACGGCGATGTGAGTGCCTCAGAAAACCCACCGCTAGGACAGCCTGTTAAGAGCCCCTCCTAACTCGGGAACACCTCCATTCATGGAATCCCTGTCTTTGGAGTCCGGTCCTCACCCTGCTCTCTGACCCCAGGGCTCCCCTGCCTCCACCAGGCCGATCATGAAGATTAATGGGAAAAATGATTCCCAGGTAACTCAAACACCTGCTCATTAAGAAAACCTGCAGGAGGATCAAGAGTTCAAAGTCAGCCTCAGCAACTTAGTGAGGCCCCAAATAATTCAGCAAGACCCTATCTCTCAATAAAATATTTTTTAAAAGGGTTCGGGATGTGGTTAACTGTCCTGGGTTCAATCCCTAGTACTAAAAGGAAAACCACTGCCATCTGAGTACTTCTGTGAGCAGGTGCTTCTAGGTGCTTTCCATACTGTGGGTAATTCAGTCCTAATCCCTGTGATGTGGGTGCTGTCATGACACCTGTTTTAGATGAGGAAACTGAGACAGAAACCAAACACGTCAATTGCCACACCTCTCCCAAGAGAGGAGTCCGGGTTCTTGTTCCCAAGCCCACATCCCTCCCCCCGATGCTAATTCCAGCCAGTTTCATGCGTCTTTCAGAAAAACTTGGCTCCCACAATGCTTTGCCTCCCTGTGGGGGCCATGCAGTCCAGAACATTCCCCCAAGTCTGCATCTTTCATTCTGGGGTCACATGTCACAGGAGCTGAGAGTCCATGGGGCGGGTGACCTGCCAGCCGCTTCCTCTATTGTCCATGGGCACTGACCGCACATATACCCTTGGAAGACCAGATGTTCGTTCCAGGGCCAGTGCTGCTAAACCCACAAGAAGAAAAACATCCCTGTCCCCAGAACACCACATCACTCTGCAGAGCATTGATCATACTCCTGATCTCCTTTCTGTCACTCTAAATAACAGGAGCTTTTGCTTCACTGCAGTTGAGCTTATTTTGAATTTTTATTGTGACACCTTTTGTGCTTAGTTTGATAAATCCTACTCATTTGTCACAGATGTACTCTTCTGCTTCTATTCTTTTGAACTTTTAAATTGTGGTTTTTCACACACACACACACACACACACACACACATATCTTCTAAAATTGACATTGTAAGCGTATGATTCAGTGGCACTAATTACATTCACAATCTTGTACAGCCATCCCTGCTATTTATGCCTAAAACTTACTCTCACTGCCCCAAACAGAAACTCTGACTCATTGAACAACATGCTGATTCCCTTCTCCCCAGCCCTTGGCAGGCTTGAACCCCCTCTGCACCTCCGCGGCTTTGCCCGTGAGACAGTCCAGATCGGCTGCTACAGACAGCAGTGTCCCTTGTGTCTGGTGCCCTCACACAACGGGCTGGCGAGTCCCCTGTGCAGCTGACAGCAGAGCCTCGCTCCTTTCTGTGGCTGGATGAGGTCCATGGTGGGGACGGTTGCGTGTGTTTGCCCAGCCATCGTGCAGGACGTTTGGTTTGTTTCCACCTTTCGGTTGTGGTGACCAGTGCTGCAGGACAGGCGGGCAGGTGTGTATCAGCGTCACTGTTTGCGACTCTCCCGTGAGCAGCTAGCGGTGGAGCAGCTGGCTCCCGTGGTTGTGCTGGCTCTCATTCTGGAGGACGGCCACACCGTTTTCCACTGAGCTGCGACACTGGACACCAGCCACGTATGTGTCAGCATTACTGTTTTCATCTCCTGATCCCAAATACAGTTCTTTCTGGAACTGCCAAAGATAAGCCTGGGCCTGTGGCTGGGCCAGACCTGCTTACCCTGGTCCCGCTGCCAGGAGGACCTCGAGGGGCTTGCTCAGTGATGGCCGTGCTGACCTCCCAGCCAGTCTCTTCCTCCGAGCGGTGGTGAGGGGTAGGGCAGGTGGGGAGGGGCTTTCTCTTTCAGGGATCACTGGTCTGGATCCACGGCGGGCAGCCCCACAGGGATCCCAGGAGGTACGTGGCGGAGACCACCTGAGCTCTCAGACTTTCCCCAGTTACAACCTTAGCAAAGCTCTTCCCAAGTGCCCCAAGTGAGGACTGGGAGATCTACGAGTAGAAAGCTGGGTTGTTTCACTCCTGCAGTGAGTTCTCGCAGAAATCACAGGCCTGGGACCAAACCCAGAGGAGATGCGGCGCGCCAGGGCCTCAGAGGCTCTGCCCGACCTGGCCCGGCTTCAGCTCACTCGTGTCTCAGGTCCTCGGGGCGAGCGTGCAGGCTTTCCAAACAGCAGCAGGCAGCTTACCCTTGCTTTACTGGGGTGGGGACACTCAGGGTCGCGGGTACTTCCAGGAGGAGCCCAGTACAGAAGGAGCTCCACCGGTCCCAAGCAGCCACTTATAATTAACACCCATATTTAGTTCCAATTCTTTGTTTTATCTGTGTGACTCTGTGACCTCCAACAAGGTGGGAAGCTCTCAGCAAGATTTGGAAACCTAGTCGTGGGCTTTATCCAGGAGCGACTGCAGCCGGCCTGCTCTACCGCTACACCAGCTCATGCCTCCACACACTGCCCAGCGGGCCGAGAGACCTGAGCTCTGAGCAAGGAAGAGGCTGGCACCCTGGAGGTCAGATCTAACCCTGACTCCCCAACTGTTAAGCCAGGAGGAATCACCTCATCTCTGCACCTCAGTACCTCATCTGCAAAGTGAGAACACGGACTTCCACAAAAGTCACGCTGGAGGTGCTGAGCAACTTCTCTCCCCACCCGGCCCCCACTCCAAATGCATGGCAGGGTCAGAATTGGTGATAAAAGCAATTTTTAAAATGATGCGCACAGGACAGACTCCTTCCCATGGGAAAAAGCAGGGTCTGAGCTCTCTCCAGGCTCCAGCTTGTCAGGTAAGAAGAAGCAGCGCCTCTTGAAGGGTCCAGACCAGGGCAGGTTTCAGCCCTTGGCTGGCTCCTGGGCTTCGGGTCTGAGGTGAGGCAGAGCATCATGGTGGACGGGCTGGTGGAGAAGAGCTATCAGCCCAGGACAGCCCGAAAACAGAGACAGAGGGGGGTGGCCAGCGACCAAATGTAATCCCCGAGGCACACCCCCAGTGACCCACCTCCAATGGTTATCACCTAGTAATCCATTCAAATTAATAACCCATCAAATGGATTAATCCACTGAAGAGGTTAGGCGCTCGTGATCTAATGTTTCCACCTGGAAACATTCCTGAATTGTCTAACGCATGGACTTTTCAGGGGACATTAAAGATATGATGAAGACGATATTTGCAAAGAAAAAATGAGATATCTGATGACTGAAAGTCTCATTTAGTTCCAATGTTATAACTATGTTGATTGATTGGAAAAATATGATTATAAAACTAATAGTTATTTCAAAACTTCTGATATCTATTTTGCCACACTTTGTAGAGCTTCGTTCTTATTAAAAATCTGAACTCTTCAATACCCCAGTTTCTCAGGTAGCACTTAATCAAAATGTGCCTCTGTGTTCTCAAGGTTTATTCTTCATATTTTCCTGTTGGTTGAGATGAAGAGGAAGAAAATTGTTATTATTATTTTCAGAAAAAAAATGGAAGGAACAATTAGTATCACGCAACTTGAAAAAAGTATGACACCTTAAGACCGTTGGCAGTAGGGAACTGGCTAGGAACCTGTGAGCTAGGTGAGCATTAGGAGACTTCAGAGCAGAGATCCGGTTAGTCAGGGAGAATTTCAGCAACTGAGAGATAGGTCTCAGAAAAAGGACACGGGTCTGTCCCAACCTGTTCCATTATGTTATGTCGTGAGATGCCTAAGGGCGCACAGAGCCTGGCAATGAGCGGGGAGGGCCCCAGGGAGGGGCTGGCCTGAGAGAAGGCCAAGGCATTTGATGGCATTTCCTCTGTTGCCAGTCCCCCAACCCATCCAACTCCAGGATGTCATAACAATCTATTATCTTTCTTTTAAAACAGAATCAATGGCCGTCTAATTGGCTTTCCTGGACTCTAACTTCTTTTTGAATGTCTTTGTCGGTGCGTCATAGTCACACACACTAGTGGGGTTCATTTTGACATGATCTACATGCATGAAGTGCGACCTGCCCTTTTTCAGTCCCCAGGATTTTCTTTCTCCCCACTTTTCCGTCCCCTGATTACCCTTCCTCTGCTCTGCTGGTCTTCCTCCTATTTATTAACATGTTTTTAAGTTGGTGCTGTGTCGCTTCACAGGAAGGTGGACTTCTCTGTGGTGTGTTCATGCATGTGCGTAGGTGATCTGGTCCATATCGTCCTGCTGTCCTCCTCGGTCCTCTCCCTCCCCCATCCTCTTCCATCCCCCTCAATCCTCTTCCTCTACCCCGCGGGTCTTCCCTCTGTGCTCATGGCTGCCCACCCCTCGGGCTCCCTCATTCTGCCTTAACTTCCTCATGTGAGAGAAAGCACTCCGCCCCTGCCTTCCGGGTCTGGCTTATTTCCCTGGAGCCTGACGCTCTCAGGCTCAAGCTGTTGCCAGCAAATGCCATAATTTCGTTCTTCGTGACTGAGTCTGGAATGTCATTACTTTGGACATTTTCTCAAACCATTTTCTGAATGAAACAATGAAGTGTTGCATCAGAGTTGAGGCCATCCTGTCCCCGGGACGTCATTTCCAGGGGATTGGCGCCTGTGCCCCACAGATGCCCTTTACCCTCTGTGTCATTGATTGTTAGGGTTTGAAATGACAAACTCCATTTTCATACTGTAAATTGCAGCCACAGGAATCTTCTATTCCTTCCTATTCCCACCATAAAGAGAGCGGCCATACCCGCAACTTGCCTCACCTCTACCCGATGCCTGGAGAGCCTGCACTCCAAGTTGACTTCTTTGCTTGGAATCAACAGGATCAAAGCCAGCTCCTGGCACCACGTGTTTGCTTGATGATACCGTCTTAGACCTGCCCCTGCGCTGTGATGGTATCTGCACAGCATCTATGTGCCTGGCGTTGTAAATCCATGACTTCTGGATTTTTGTACCTGCTGTGACCAACAAGGCTCATCGGCTTCATTAGACGTGTGTGATATTTCCTATTTTGCAAATACTCGTGTTTTTAATAAATTCAGCATGCTGACAACCCCTGGGTAGCTAGTTTGCAGCAGAATTGAAGATGCGACATCCTGACCCTTGGTCTTACGATCACCTCCCACCCCCTGAAAAGAATTTTAGTTTGTCCTCTTGATTCCAAGCCTCCTTCCTGCAGAATGGGGGTGCTGGGTGGAGAAAGTTCTGCAGAGGCCAGGAGGCCATTTGACTTACACTGGGGACTGAGTCATAGGGGGAGGGACGGGGCCAAACAAGGAGGAGTGGGGAGACATGAAGCAACAGGTGGGCTGGCCCTAAGAAAGTTTGCAAAGGAGGAGGAGCAAACAGAGATGGCTGTGTGTGAGTCATGAAGAGAAAGGCGAAGGCAGAGCTTTAAGGAAGTTCACTGGGTTGTGTTAACGGCAACCCTGAAATGTTTATTGAAACAGTTTAATGGTGATTTAAGTTTCCAAGTCTTTCTTTTTATTTGTGTTTTGGTTCTCAGATCGGCATTTCCTTGAATGACTTCTGTGCCTGTGAGGGCCAAGGGCTGCTCCTTGTCCAACGGGCACACTTGTCAGTACCAACAGCTCCTTTGGTAAGTTGGGGTTCTCCTGTGAGGGCTGGAATGTGCACGCCCCCCCCATGAAGCATGGCAGGGTGGTGGGAGAGGCATTGAAGCAGAGGCCTGGCATCTGGATGTGGTTCCAGCGGAGGCCATTGTACCTCTTACGAAGCGACCCTACTCTCCTGAGATGACATTTCTTCAGTGTGGAGTGAAAGGCCAGGTTGGTTGGTTTCTAAGGTTCCTTCCAGCTCTAGCCACCTTCTTGCCGAGGGTCTGTTAACTTAATGAGACTTCTTTTGGTGGGAAAACCAGTACTGCAAACTTTCTTTGTCATCTTGGGAGGACGGCACTTTCCCTCATGGAAGCAGACAATTACAGGCCAGGAGAGAGGATTTTGGGGGACAGAGGGACGTCTCAGAGTTGTCAGCATCAGACCACACAAGTGGCTGCCACATCTGGTTTCTGTACATTTCTTGTTCCAGCTCTTCAGAAAAGGAAGAAGAGTCTCTAGGACGGGAAGAGAACTGTGATGGAAAGCACAACAGTTCTTGGTCATCAAGGAGAGAAAAGTGGTCCGCTTGGTGACTGGACACAGGGGCAAGACGCGCTGCATGCTAGCTCAGTGAAACAGCTGGCGCTTACAGGAGAGTGCTTCTCCCCAGCACTTGGCAGTGCTCTGGCTAAGCTCCAGGCTGGCCGGTCACCCCTGGGAAGGGGGCTGTGTCCACTCGTATTCTCTGTGACAACCACCAAACCCCAGGAGCAGCCTGACGCGGTCACTGCTCATGGGGAGGGTCAGCGGTCACTGCTCATGGGGGGGGTCAGCCGTCAGTCTTGGTCGGTTGGCTCACAGGTCTGGGGACCGGCTGGCTGTTGGCTGACACACACACACTGGCCTGTGTCACGAGTCTCACAGAGGGTTTCTCACAGAGCTCTAAAGGACAGAGCTGGGAAAGTGTCCTCATTTCATCAGGGGTCCTGGGGCACAGGGCAGAGTCAGGGCATGTCTGGAGAAATCCTCTAGGGCTTTAAGTCCAGCTAAGACAGAATCATAGAACAACTTTTCACTTCCTTCATTTGCCTAAATAATAATATTAAAAATGATGATGATGATGATGATGATACTTTACAGGAAGAAAAAATTACTGAGAAAATGAAAAAAATTGCTTTGCTATGTCTCCTTTCCTCCCTTTCTCTCACTTCTGGTTGTTTACAGAACACTTAAATGCCATTCTCAATCCAAACAACAGCTTGGAAGTTAGCAGAGCACCAGCCTTAGTGGCGTGGAAACATCTGCCCTGACGGAAGAGCAAGTGCATGTTTTCCTCCTGTACAGTGATAGCTGATATCATCACTTACTAATTACCGTCCACCCAAGGACAGTCTGAAGTTGGAAGCTGCTTTCATGAACCAAAAGGCTCCGTGAATATAGATAGCCGTGCACAATATCAGGGCGAAAGTAGGCCATTTGGACGAAACAAGTGCATCCACTACTGTAGATGCTGCAGCACATCTCGGGGCAGGGAGAACCTGTAAGAGGAGAAAAGCCAAACACAGGAGGAGAGATGTAGCCCAATGTGGAGCCCAGCACCCTCAGCAGCTCTGTGCTGGGTTCTCATGCACAACCTGCATGACCTCGGTTTCCTCCTCTAACTCCTGGAAATGACAATAACAATACACTCCACGCTTGGTGAAGAGGTCGTATGGGTGAACCGGCTACTGTGTGAAAATGCTTTTATAAAGTACAGAGCTCTGCCCACGTTAGACCGGTGAACCGGTCACGGTGGAAGCAGGAATGAGGCTTAGCCCAGCCCGTCGCCCCCGCTCCAGGCCTGCTCCTAGCCCTTTCACGTGCTCCCTTGCAGGTGTCCAGGGGCCCCTCGAGGCCTGTGCATTGATGTTCACGTCCACGGAGCCCTGCCTTGATACTCCTGTGGTCACCGCAGGACTTGCTCTGCTTGCCCGTGATTGCTTCTTGTCTTAAGTGTGTCCTTTTATTAAACACGAAAGAGCGGGAATCTGTCACCTCCCCACGGGACCTCACTCAGTGTAGGAACCTAGGCACAGCTGGACCGTACCCGGGCTGAGCTCCAGGACACAGCCGAGCCTGGTGCTGGAGCAGGAGCTGAGCTGTGAACAGGGAGGGCTGTGGTGCAGATTCCCCGTTATTTCTCTTTTATGAATCAGAAAATCGGGATGACAAAGCAGGATACAAGTTCACTGGTGAAAGCAGAGTGCCTATCTTTCTTAGGGTGCTCTGGTGGAGTCTTTCTTAGGGTGCTCTGCTGGACTCTTTACAAGGTGCTCTGGTGGAGTCTTTATAGGGTGCCCTGGCGGAGTCTTTCTTAGGGTGCTCTGGTGGAGTCTTTACAGGGTGCCCTGGTGGAGTCTTTACAGGGTGCTCTGGTGGAGTCTTTACAGGGTGCTCTGGTGGAGTCTTTCTTAGGGTGCCCTGGTGGAGTCTTTCTTAGGGTGCCCTGGTGGAGTCTTTCTTAGGGTGCCCTGGTGGAGTCTTTCTTAGGGTGCCCTGGTGGAGTCTTTCTTAGGGTGCCCTGGTGGAGTCTTTCTTAGGGTGCCCTGGTGGAGTCTTTCTTAGGGTGCCCTGGTGGAGTCTTTCTTAGGGTGCTCTGGTGGAGTCTTTCTTAGGGTGCTCTGGTAGCAGTTTATACGCAGAACACGGGTCATTCTCTTCTCTGGGCCTGACTGGGAGTCCAGGGATCATTGACATAAAGCTCGTTCTTTCTTTCCTTTCCTCCGGGTGATAACTGTGTGCCCCCTTGTTGAGCACCTAGAGACTGCTCGCTGGGGACCAGTGAGGACTCGCCCCAGGAATAAAATCTGAGGGGTCATAAAATATATACAGTAATCAAGAAAGATATTACTACTTTAATGCAATATTTAAATAAGTCACAATATGCAAAACTCACAATGAACAAAAACACCCCATGTTGAATAAAGACAGGGTCAGTATTTCTGATTTTCACCTCGGCCGCCCTGGGTTTGCCTTCAGAGCCAGCTATCTGTTTTGAAATTTCATTTTAGGGAGACAACTTTGTATCTTCTAGTTTCTTTCCTGTTAATCAGCAAATGACCAATTTTATACTCCAGGAAAGCTACATGCCCTGGTCTGTAAGTCTCCCAGCTTCTTCTCTTTCAAAAGTAAAAGAACTTGGATGTTGCTGGAGAAGATAGAGAAGAGGGAAGAGGATTTAGAGGGAAAGCAGAGGATCTTGGAGAAGCAGGAGATCAAGCTGGACCCTCACTACCAAGTAAGGAAAAAGCATTTCCCTTGACTTTCTTTAAGAAAGAAAGCGCTTTGGGTCCCAGAGCACTAGAATCGGATGTTGCTCCAGGGCAGAACTCCAGGGAGCAGCAGGATCTTGGAGAGGAGATGGCGGTGGGACCATCTGGCTTCGCATCGAGGTCCCATCCAGGCTCTGTGCTCCAAGCACATGGAGAAGGAGCAGGTTCCAAGGGCAGGGCGTCCTTCACGTCCCCTTCTCTTGGTAAGGACATCTCAGGTCGCTGACTGGTGCAGCCATGGTGACAGCCGGCCCGTCCGCGGTGTGGGGCATCGGTGAGCTGAGAAGCCCCGCTTTGCATGTCCCTTTCCTTCATCCATGCAGATCTGACGCCCAGCTTCACCTGGACGGGTGGAAGCCAGTCTCTCTCCCCTCGTTTTGTGAGCAGGTGGCAGAAGGGTCGAGGGAGAGGATGTGGTTGTGCAGTGGCTGGAGCGGGTGGGAAGATGGTTCCTGTGGAGGCCCTGGGTCCTCACACGCTCTGCTGCCTTTTTATAGCTCTGAGTCACTCTGAGTCAGCCTCGATGACTGCACGGCAGCTGGACTAATCCGCAGGCGAGCGACAGTTGACGTGGCTAATGATAGGGCTTCGCAGAGCCACCATCTGAGGGGCGTTCCCAGCGCTGCGATGGAATGGCGGATCTGGGACTCCACGTGAGCTGGAGGTGGAAGAGGCAGCTCTGTGGAGTCAAAAGGTCGAGGGGGAGGGCAGCCTGCAATTAGATGGGCACACGCACCAGGGGGCTGGCAGGCCCATCCACATGCTCCAGGGTTGAGCATGACTTTTAACAGATGTGGAGTCTCAGCATGAACCCGGGAGCCTGGAGTCGCAGCTGAACACCACTGGAGGCTGGCCGCTCTGTCTTCCCACCGCTGCCTTGATCTGGGTTTTCTGGGCTTCCGAAGATCACGGCTGAGCTCTCTTAAGGAGCCCAATAGGTTCAATGATCCCATAGGTCACCTGAATCATAATCACTCTCATTTTTACCAGACCCTCTGTCACAGGAAAGCAGGGGGCTGAAACTCCAAACCTCGGCTCTTGTGTTCCCACAAAAGATTTAAGGTTGGACATCAAGAGTCATGCAAGAGAACTTCATGAGAAGTGAAAATTAGGTGGAAAGGAAGGAAAAGAAAAGTGAGGCCTCAGTATAAAGCACTTTCAGGGGTGAGAGCGGCCGGCCCCAGGCAGAGAACGACAGAGGAGACATGCTGTCCCCAAATTTATTACTGTTTCCCATTCACCAGGAGAACTGGGGACCACCTCCTGCACCCTTTGCCAACCAGGTAGCAAACTGCTCCAAGTCGGTTGGTGGAGTATTTGACCATAGTCAGTCCTGTCCTGAACTGTGCGGGGGCCATCCTATTTAGGGGGCTTCATCTACAGGTCAATCCCATGTAATGTGGGCACTGGGGTCGATTGCTGGTCGGAAGTCACCTTAGTGCGCCTGCTCTGCTAATGGGCTCTTCCTTCCCGTCAACTGGAGACGCCTTAGCATGATTCCCAGCTTTATGTTGACATCAATGACCCTGTTGAGAGTTAGTCCCATTAGCCCTTTTCTCGACGCAATTTCCAACTAGCTTCTTTTGCTTCTGTTTATTTTCTACAAATTAATGACCACTCTTTGCTTTCTCATCTACTTTGGAAGTAGTTTAAAGAAGGACCCTGAAGTCATTTAAAGAACTCCTGTGACCTCGCCTGCATTTCAGTGCTCATTGCTAGCTACTACCTATCACCTTGAATATTTGTGGGATTTTTTTCCTTTTTGCTTTTCAACCAACTTCCTTTCCGATGTTTTCTTCCTTCACTGGGTACACCAGATCGCTGCTGATGTCCAGAGGTTCCAGTGGCCTTGGGAGGGTAGCCTCAGGGGTGAGGGGTTGGCTGGTTGATGTGTTCCATTAGCTGCTTCCTCTGCCACAGCCACCGCCTGACCAGCCGGCCAAGGACAGCACTGGCTTTTGATTGGTGGCACACTCAAGTTCGCAGAAGCCTTGAAGTGCCCTCTAGTGGCTGTGGATTTAATCTCTGGCAGTTAGAAAACCCACGTGGGGCCACAGGTGTCAACCAGGGGCTTCCTTATACGGGTCCTGTGTTCTGCCGGCTGGCACAGGTCCCTGCTCTTGCTGGGTGACCTCCCTCCACACGTGGACACGTGTCACCTCTTCTAGGAGCCCGTCCCTGACTGTCCAGATGGAAGTGGTCCCTTGGACACAGCTGGTCTACAGAGAAAAGAACCCCAGAGGGTCAGAGGGCTGGACTCAATCCCAGCTCTTCTCTGGTTTCCCAGGATTAAAATAACAAAAGCCACACACCAGGCGGCTTGAACAACTGAAGTGTGTTGTTTGGGTCCTGGGGATGAAGTTTGAGGTCAGGTGTGCCAGAGTCCCTTCCTTCTGAGGCAGAGAGGGGACATGTTCCGAGTCTCTCTCCTGACTGGGTGGTTGCTGGCCATGTTGGCATTCCCTGGCTGGTGGAAGCATCATCTCTGTCCTTGTCTTCCCCTGGTGCCCCAGTGGCAGGTGTGCCTCTGGGTCCAAATCCCTCCCACCCTTTTTTGTTAGAGTATTAAAATCATCCATAGTATCTGGGCTCATTTTGACAAGCTAATACACCCAAGAAATTTGATTTCGATACCTGTCCCCTTCCCTCCACCTCCTCCCTCCCCCTATTCTCTCTCCTCTCCTCCATTGATCTTCTTTTAATCCTTATTTATTTAGTTTTGATTGGGATCCTCTATAGATACATAGTGGTGAGATTCTTTCTGGTGGATCCCTATGTGTCTGTGACGTGCTGTTGCTGATCTCATTTCATGTTTCTACCCTTCCCTTCCTGCCTCCTCCTTCTCCTCCTCCTGCCACTCCGCTGCCTACTGTATATCTTTAGGAGACCCAGTCTCCTTTCCTATCACCTTCTTTCCCTTATTTTGCTCTAGCTTCCACAGATCAGAGGAAACATTCAATTTTTGACTTTTTTGAGTCTGACATTTCACTTAGCATGACTTTCTCCATTTTCATTCATTTACCAGCAAATGCCATAATTTCATTCTTCTTTAAGGCTGAGTAATATTCCATTGTATATATGTAACACATTTTCTTTATCCATTTATCTGTTCAAGGGCACCAAGGATAGTTCCACAGCTTGGCTATTGTGAATTATGCTGTTATAAACATTGTTGTGGCTGTGTCACCATAGTGTGCTGATTTGAGATCTTTTGGATATATACTGAGGAGGGGGATAACTGGGTCATATGCTGGTTACATTCCTAGTTTTCTGAGGAGTCTCCACACTACTTTCCCGAGTGGTTGCCCTAATCCGCAGTCCCACCAGCAATGTATGAGGGAACCTTTTCCCCACATCCTTGCCAACATTTCTTATTATTTGTGTTCTTGATGATTACCATTCTAACTGGAGGGATATGAAATCTCAGTGTAATTTTGGTTACTATTTCCCTGATTGCTAGAGATGCTGAAGATTTTTTCAGATATTTGTTGGTCTATTCTCATTTTGAGCAATTTCTATTTAGTTCTTTGGTCCATTTATTTTTAAATTTTACTTAATTTTTTTATGTGGTGCTGAGGATCTAACACAGCGCCTTACATGTGCTAGACAAGCACTTTACCACTAAACCTCGACCCCAGCCTTTGGCCCATTTATTAGGTTGTTCATTTTAAGCCCCCCTCTTTCTAAGAACATCAGTCATGCTGGACTAGGGGTCCACCTGACACCAGTGTGACCTCATCTTCTCGAATCACATCTGCAGTGACCTCATGTCCAAGCAAGGCCATGAGGTACTGGGGATTAGGACCTCAACCGGTGAATTTGGAGGGGACCCCACAAGAGAGCCCTTGGGAACCTCTTGGTCTCCTGACCCGTGAGTGGCGATGGCATAGGACCAACTGCTCAGAGTCTTTGGCGGCGTGGTGTGCGTGGCTCGCTGGTACGTGGCTCAGGGGACGTTGTCTCCACCTGTTGTCGTTTCTGCCTTATTATGAATCTACACCTGTGTGAGCAGAAGCAGAGAGGAGGGCGGACAGGGCACACACGCAGTGAGCGGCTCCCCCCAGGGAAAACGGGGGACACTAGGTGGCTTCCCTGTGTCTGTGAGGGTCAAATGGTAAGTCATCTCCACTCTGCGACCCTACAACTGTCACCACCAGCTTCAGGCAGCATGGAGATAGTGGATTCGGCTATTTATAAAAATAGGCACAAGTCAGAACTGGCCTGCGGGTCTTGGCTGGCTGACCTTTTTCGTACCCTGATATTCAAGGGAGGACCTGCAGGTGGGCATGCACCGGGGCCGGTGGCCTCGGTAAAGAAGTGACCTCCGGCTGCAGCATGTGCTGTTCCTGCAAATTTCCTGTAAGGGTGAAATTAACCCCCTCCCCTCAGAAAACCTGACGGACGAGTCCCAAAGAAAACCAGAAATTAATAAAGCGACGCCCCGGTATTTGGGGAAGACATGAGGTGTCACTCTACCATGGCAGGAATCTGGACAGAAGACCCTTGAGCTCAATCGTACAGGGTGAGGAGTCGCTTAGAGTGCCAGGCAGGGTCCAGCTGGGAGCCAGAGACCTGCCAGCCTCCAGGACACACTGCACGTGGTGGGCGGGGACTGCCCTGTCCCGTGTGCACCTGCCTCAGCACCATCACGAGGACCTGGTGCCCGCCCAGCAGTTCTCACGGTGCTGCCGACCCTGAGCACCCTGAGCCCCTCCTGGCGGAGGAACTGTGACCCTGGTTTTAGGGTTAACATGGTAGGTGGGACTCTAATGTTCTACGATCCTCCCCTGCGTAATCCCTGGGACTGGGAACACGATAGACCTCACCCCTGTGCTCAGGTTAGCGTGTGTGTCACGGTGGCTTCAGAATAGGGAGGAGATGGGCAGTCTGACCTGGTCTCTTCGCCTTGTAAAAGTAGGACATTTTCTCTGGATGGGTTCAGCACAGAAGAGGTCGGAGATTCCAGAAGAATCTGATGCTCAGCCACAGGCGTGAAAGGGGAAGGGGCCCTGGGGAAAAGAATGTGTGTGTCCTCGAGGGGTCAGAGTGGCCCTCAGCTGATGGCCAGCAAGGACAGGAGGACCCCAGTCCTGTGACCAGAGGACCCTGAATTCGGCGCACAGTAAGCAGGAGTCCGGAGGAGGACCTTCCCCGGGGATTCCGGGTGGGGGCTGGTGCTGGCCACACCTTGGTTTTTGTCCTTGTGACGCCCTGAGCAGAGAATCCGGTCCTGCGACGCTGGGCTTCCAGCCTGTAGGACTAGACACTGACAAGGTGGCGCTGCTCTGGCTGCCGAGTTTGTGGTAAGTTTTTTACAGAAATAGAAAGCACGGAGCCGAGAAACCCGAGCATTTAGTAGCATCATACTCTCCCTGGCAGGTGAGCAAAGCAGCCATGACCGGATCCAGTCTGGCTTCAAAATCTCCTGGCTTTTCTCAGTGCTGTTTTCCTTTATGATTTCAAAACAAATTTAATTAGCACGTAAAATCCGTACACACTTGTGGTGTATAGTGTGATAATTTGGTAATCTATACCACGTGTAAGTGATCAAATCAGTGTTAGCCTTTCTATCTCCTCGAAGGTTTATTGATCATCTCTCTGGGCTCGGGACCTTTGGGATGTGTTCTGGTTATTCTGGAATATACCATAGATTGTCGGAGACTATCGTTACTTACTGTGCTGCAGAACACCAGAACTAATTCCCTCCCTCTGTGTCGGCCCTGTTATCCCATCCCACCTCCATGCTCTCTTCCCAGTCTCTGGGGTGACCACCATCACACTCTTTTCTTCTATGAGATCGATTGTCTGAATTTCCACAGAGGAATGAGAGCACGTGGTGTTTGTCTTCCTGTGCCAGGTTTATCTCACCTGCATGACGCCCTTCAGATCCACCCGAGTTGCTGCTGATGGCATCTCGGTCTGCTGAAGATGTGGTCTTCTGAGTGGCCCACAGGCTGTGCTGCCGGAGCGGGAGGCACTCTCCATGAACAGCCTGTGGTTCTGTGTTCTCGTCTCCCCTCTATGTTTAGGTTCATCCTAAACATATCTGCTGGAAAGTAATTTAAAACTCTTGCTTCTTGTCAATATTCAGCTTCACTGTGAATTCTCGAGGGTCTTGTTTCATGGCGGATAAGGAATTTTCAAAAGGAGACCCCAGTCTTCTGCTGCAGAGGTACTGCTTGTCCCCTCACCCTGGAGCAGGGCTCCTGTCCCACCAGAGCTGCCCTGCCGTGAGGAGCTCTAGGTGCCTCCCCCGCCTGGATGCAGAAAGTTTGGGATGCTTCCCCTGGGAGTTGGTGCCTCTCGACCCTGGACAATTCAGTGTCACTTTGTGTAGACCTCAGGGTTGTCAGAACGCTAGTCACTGTGGCACAAGGCAGGGGAGCTTCATAAGCCGGCACACCTCTGGGGTGTTCAACAGCTTCTCTTCAACTGCTTTTTTTGAGCTTGAACCTGGGAGGGGCAGATGCACGGGTAGGTAGAGTCAGAGAGACGGGCAAAGAGGAGGAGGAGGAGGAGGAGGAGGAGGAGGAGGAGGAGGAGGAGGAGGAGGAGGAGGAGGAGGAGGAGAAGGAGGAGGAGGAGGAGGCAGACGGCTGCGGCTGGCCACACTCTGACCAGCCACGGCTGCCTCTCCTGGAGGGAAGGGCTCCTGCGTCGTCCCTCCCGTGTGCTGGCCTTCTCCTGCCCTTCTCAGGAGTGGGAAATTCCTCCGAGACTTTTCCCTTCAGGAGAATTTGAGATGATCCAGAGCAGCTGAGCCAAAGAGAGGGAACCCAATCAAAAACCCCGTGGTAGATCCTAGAAGGTCATCAATTATGTTTTGTCACCAGGCCTTTGTCAATGGCAGAAGGCAAACAGTCCTTTGGATTTGCTGGGGCTGTGCTTTGACAACAGAAAGGAGAAACCACCCTGGAGAAGGAGACAGGCAAGAAGAGGGGGAGTCCACAGGGATGAAACCAGGCCCCTGGTGTTGAGTGTGCCCGGGGACTCACATTTCCCAGTAAAATGTCAGAACTTAAGTAAGTGATGTGAGTTTTAATTAAACAGGAGATACATTTCCTTCCTGTTCTCAGTGATGGTCTTGCTTCTACTCTGGGGCTCAGGGCTTTAGAGCTGGGCTTTTCAAAGTGCGATTTGCCAGGCTGCAAGCTGTCAGTGGTCTGCAGCGAGATCAGCGGACCCTCCAGCTGTCATCTGAAGGCACATTTCTGGAAGTGTGTTCGATCTGTATGAGTCCCTCATTTCCTCCTAGATTGTGTTTGCTCTGATTCCATATATTGAGATGTAAATTCTACGTCTGTTGAACAGAAAGTTAAGAATTTGCTTGCGTTTTGTATGTCTATTTCTATTTCATGTTGCTAGCCATTTACTTTTATCATATTTGACAAAGTAATGGCCCACAACAGATGGGATATTACAAAAGAAAAAGAAACAAACTGGCCCTTCATTGTAGGTAGTTTGGAAACTCTGGGTCAGATGGACCCAGTATCAGGTAACCAACTGATGCTGGGTGGCTGGAGGGGACTGTGTTTTTGAGACCTCGCCTCATCTTCCTGGAAATTCTGATTGACTTAGAAGATACCCACACTGGGCCACGACTTCCCCAGCCCTGGACTGCCCTTCCTGCCAGCATTTCACCCCTCCACAGATGCCAGACACTACTGATTGACAGCGAGGACAGGGGCACCAGGGATGACTCTGTGATATCACCCGCATCTGACACCTGCCAGTCAGTCCATTCCAGAACCACCAGAGCCCCCAGTGCTGGCCCTCGAGTGCACCCAGAGGCAGTGTTTGATTCTACTCTGCAAAGATCACAGGGCCCTTCCTGGTGGGAATAAGAAGGGACTTCCCCCTGGGATGGGAGAGCCCGCACCTCCTGCTTAGGTGACTGAGGAGTAATCTGGGCTGATGGCAACACCGTCTAGGCTCAGGAAAACTCTCATTTTGAAACAAAGCACAAGCCCACACATGCACAAGGATAAGAGGAACCTTCCCTGGGCCTCTGGTCCTTGGCTATCTGTGTTGTCCAGGGAGCCTGCCTCGGTGAACACACAGGCTCTGGGGTGTCACGCTGCCCTGAAGCTCTGGACAGGAAGTGAGAAATCACAGTTGTTCATTTTCTTCTCTTTGGCTCAGTGGATAACATTGTGCCCACACTGTCCCCACACTGACACTGGAGCCAATGTCTGGAAGATGTAGTGGCCTTTGCTCAGCTTTCCAGCTGCTGCCCAGGACACAGGTCTTACCTAAGGAAAGCCAAGACTGTGACTTGTGAGCCACAAGGGGAAGTGCCCTCCAGGCCCGAGTCGTGCCAAACTCCATCCTAAGACACGTTTGTGTCCACGGCCGGATCCCGCCCCTGGGGAACAGACCGTGTTGCGCCATTTGCCGAAGAAGTTGATTCAGGAGCAATTTTCCTCTGGAGAGTGGCTCAGACCTCCTGGTCCTGTCTCCCAAGACAGGAACTGGCCTTGCTGACCCTCTCTGTGGATCAGTTTCACTGCTGTGGTCCTGCAAGTTTGCACAAGGTTTTTACCTGTCCACCATTTCTTTCAGAAACTACACAGACACCGTTAACGTCACTCCCACTGGGTTCCCACGGTTTTATTACCTGTTTTTGGTGAACTTCGGACCTGACAGAAGAGTCGTGGGTACAGATTTCATGGAGACATTTCAAATACATGGTGTGGACATTTGCTTTCTCTCTAGACAGATGTGGACTCTAAGCAACCTACTGTAAAAATGAGCACCTGAGAAAAGAGTGTCCAGAGCCGAGCCAAGCTCCCTGCCTGACCGAAGCCAGAAACAAAGCCAGCAGCAGAGGCAGGAGGTGGACTCCTGGGCCTCTGCCCCTGCTCAGCCACTCGGCCTCCCCCAGAATGCTTTTCCAAGTTCAGGTCTTAGCAGTGGACACAAGGTGTCGAACACAAACCCACCCACAGTAGGTACTCAGTAAGCATGCACCACCTGCCTCCAGCTGCCACGGTAAGGCCACGCAATAGGGATTCCGTGGCAGGTTCTGAGCTGGGCACAGAGTGTCTGGGCAGGCAGGACCCAGCAAGCTAAGGGGGGTTGTGATCTATACTCCTAAAGTGCTGAAGTCAAAGTCCACACACACTTCTTGAGTGGTTCTTCCTTCCACTGTGCAGATGGAAAGGAGCCTGAGATGAGGAAAGTGAGGCAAGAGATTTCCTGGGGCCTTGCTCAGGTGCAGAGGGTGGGGCAGGACTCAAGTCCGACTTCCAACTCAAAGTCCTTTTGTCCCACTCTCCCCAGGCCACCCATGGCTTTGGCCAGTGGTTCTTGTCTCCTCCATGGCTGAGGAGGACTACTGGAGAAGGAACTGAGGGAGGGAGTGGGCTGAGCCAAGAGGCAAGAGCTGTGCTCACCCAGGCCGTTCTGCAGTGGGGGTCCTGGCCCGTGAGTCCCTGTGGTCTGTCGCTCAAGCCTGCGTCCAACAACAGGTGCCCAAGAGTGACCTGCACGCCTATCTCAAGTTAGTTCAAGTTAAGGGTGGTAAGCTGCCCTGGGAAGGTGTCGCCGAACTGCTCCACTGGCTTGAGACCACCCAAGGCCCCCAGGGCACCTGGGCCTTTGCACCACAGGGTGGACGTGCGGGTGCTGCTCTTGGAAGGCGGATCCACTGTGCCAGTCGCCAGGCGGCTCCCTGCACCTCAGGCTGTGCTTCCACTCCATGCCCGAGGCTGGGGACACAGAAGACTCACAAACGCAGGCTGCATGGATCCATGCGAGCCAGTCCCCCAAGGCTCCAGAGGGCCTCAGGACAGACCCAGTCTGCATAGGCCCCACCCGCAGTGCTGCCGAGGGACGCCCAGAAAGCCGCACTCCCGGCAGCCGCTTCCGGAGCTGCTGTGGTTGGGATGTGGTCTGTCCTCTGTGGGCTCCCGTGGGGGCAGCTCAATCCCCAGGGGTACGCCTGTGTGGGACAACCAGGAGGTGGCCCCGGGGGAGCTCCGTGGGTCACTGGGGAGCTGCCCTTTGGGAGGGAGTGTGCAGCTTACGGGGCACCCTAAGCCACCGTGAGAGCGAGCTGCTGTCAGAGCACGCCCTCCCCTGCGTCTCTCTCAGGCTTCCTGGTTTTCAGTACGATTTCTGCCCCTTCCCCTGTTCCCGCCTGGTGCCATCTCTGTGAGTCCTCCTTGGAGGCGGACCAATGGAGCCGCCTGATCTTGGCCTTTCACTCTCCCAATCTGTGAGCTAAATAAGCCTATTTTGTTTACAAGTTACTTATGAGTTTATAAAGTTACCTGGCCTCAGGAATTTCATTACAGTAATAAAAACAAGACACACAGAAGGGACTGGAACAGCACAGGCTGCCCTGGACAGCATCTCCCCGCCCGGGAAGTCACACTCCCAGCAAAGGCCAGAACTCTTCTTCAGAGAAGGGTGGGTCAGTGCAGGGCCACCCAGAGAAGTGAACGGAAAAATGGGGTTGTTCTCTGCACGGCCCTCACCCTTTCCCACCCCAGACTGTCAGAAGCCATAGCTCTACTGTTAGACTATGATCCTCTGATGGAATGAACTTCATATTCCATTATATTTCTAGAAACTCAGTCCAACAGAGCAGACTCCCTGTGAAGGAGTGTTGGTGATGGCATCAGACAGCTGGGCCTTGGCACCTGTGGAGTTCTGGGGTGGATGATGAGGGTGCTGTCCTGGGTACCGTTCGATACTCAGCAGCATCCCTGTCCCAGGCCTGTGAGCTGCCAGTACCACCAGCCAGTTCTGAAAACAAAGATGTCTCCAGTCACTGCCAAATGTCCTGTGGGGAGAAAAACTGCCCCTGGGTGAGGAGCAGTGCCAGAGGGTGGGCTCCATGTTGGAGGGCCTGTCCACACGGCCTTAATTTCATCTTCACAATAACCACATGCAGTTGCCAAGTGCAGGTGAGGACCTGGGGCTCCAAAGGTCAGGTCGCAGGTTCAGGTAGGAGAGCTGGGCTTTGAAGCAGGCCTGCGGGATTTCCCGTGCGCCCCGGAGGCAGAAGCAGCGGTCGGCACAGATCTACACAGGCATTCGCGTGTTCTACAACTGCTGCTCTGTACTCACCGTTCTTATTTCAGATCTTTCCCAGTTCATAGAAAGACTGAAGTTGGAATGTGTATTTTAAGCACTGATTGCTAGTTTTCTTCCTAGACCTATTAAATGAAACATTCATAATTGGCTGTACATTTGCTCCAGTGTCATTATAGAAATGCATTAAAAATTGAATATATTTTCACGTGGAATGCCTACTGGGCTCCCTCTGGTGTTGGCTATGATTATATTAGACTTTAAAGGAGCTCATGTGTGACCCCATTTCAAGTTAATAAGGAATTTGCTTTTTGTCAAGAGACAGTTTAAAAAGTGACTGCATGGTTAACTTATTCAGATTTTACAAATATTCTACTATGGATCTAATATAACTTAAGTTTATAATGCTAATAAATGCTAGTCTCTGATGGAAAGAAATGCAAATTAACATTGCAATGCGGTAGAGCTTCCCTGTAAAACTAGGCACATCCTCATTGGAATAACACCAAATCCCGTGAGGGCAAAATAAGGTGGAAATACTCTCCAAGCTTTGCTGAGGGTCTTCTGACACAGCCATCTGGAAGAGCAGTTTTGCGACACAGTGGTAACCCTTGCACCTCTCTGACCCGATCGTCCTGCACAGCACTGGTCTAAGCCAGCACTTCAGGATGGAGTCTGTTAGCTCACAGTCACTCATCATGCCATTGCCTGTCTCGACGACATACCGTGAGCACCCAGGGTAGTCAAGGACGGCAGCGTGGTGTGCTCAACGTGATTGTGGCACAACCCCTTTAGAGTGGCAGTGGACCAGGGGCCCTAGAGCCAGACTTTCTGTGCTGAGATGCACGGCTCCAGTGCTGTGACCTCACATGAGTTTATTAAAATAGACGTTGTGAGAGAGGAGAAAATACAGGCAGAGATGCAGAGGGACAGACAGAGACTCAAACAAAGAGACAAGGATAGAGAGCGAAAGACACAGTAGCAGAGACCGAGACAGAGACAAGAGAGACCAAGAGAGGTCTGTTCTGCTATTAACATGAATTATGTTTTAGAGTGTTTTTAATGTCCAAAAATGTGGTGGGACTGATTAGTTTTCCAAGACATATTTTTAATAGATGCTGTAATTCCTCATATATTTCTGCTAATGTTTATTTTTTTAAAGATTAAAGTTGTACTTTGGGGATTAGCACAATGAAAAATAGTACATTTTTGTAAAGAATCTTTAAAATTATCAAAAAACAACTTACTTTTCATTGAATAATGTTATCTCTGCTACCAAATTGCAAAAACAAGTATCAGAGTGATAATTTTAACTGGAATTTATTTTCCATTCTTTTTCTTCTAAAAGATCTGGCTATTAAACTTTATAAACAGGAATAGTTGTGTTTTACTTTTAGTCAAATATTTTTAATGACATTTAAATACATTTTCCTTCATTTTGCTTTTTCAACTTAAAAATTTTGATTGGCACATTGTGCATACTCATGGGGTACAATGATCATGTAGTATTTTGATACATGTACACAATATGCAATGATTGAATCAGGGTATTAGTGTTTTAATCACCTGAAATAGTTATTGTTTATTTGTTTTTGGAGCATTAAAATTCTTGTCATGCTTGGGATATAGTGTGTCTCCCCAAGGCACAGGAGTTAAAGGCTCAGTTCCCAGTGTGCAATGCTGAGTTGGGGCTTTGGGATGTGATCAGATCATGTGGGCTCTGATCTTATCAGTGGATAAATCCATTGGTAGCTGAATGGACCACTGATAGGTCATGAAAACTGTAGGAGATGGGACCTGGCTGCAGGAATTAGGTCACTTGGGGCATGCCCCGCAGGGGTGTTACTTACGCTCAGCCTCTTCTCCCACCCCTCTTTGCCTCAGGAGTACCATACACTGAGCAGCTTTCCTCCCACATGATGTTCCATGATGTTCTGTGTTATGGTTTGGATGCATAGCTTCCCATAAGAGCTCAAGTGTGAGATAATAAAGAATGTTCAGAGATGAAATGATTAGCTTATGATAGTCACAGCTCATGAGAGTCATAACCTAATCATTTGATATGGATTAATGGACTGTTAAGGTATGGCTAGAGGAGATAGGTCACTGGTACCTGCCTTTGGAATTTATATATTGTCCCTGGTTTGGAAGCTCTGCATCCCGATGTCATGTCCTGAGCTGCTTTCATTTTCCAGGTCCTTCTACCATGAAGTTCTGCCTTGCCTTGGGCCTAGAGCTGTGAAGTCAGCCAAGTATGAACTGAACTTCTGAAATCATGAGCCAAAATAAACTTTTCCTTTTATTCACAGTGATGCCTAGCCAATTAAAACATTCTGCCTCTCTCAGGCCTAAAGCAATGGAGACTGCTGACCATGGACTACAACCTCTTAAACAATGAACAAAGTAAGTCTTTCCTCCTTTAAGTTGTTTTCGTCAGGTATCTTAGTCACAGTGACAGAAAGTTAACACAAGCTAAGCTGTTTTCCTCAGGTATTTGTCACAGAATGAACAACTGACTAACACAGAAAAATGGTACCAGGATTGGGACTGTTGCTGTAACTTATACCTGACCATGTAGTTCAGAATTCTGTGGAACTCACTTGTGGGAGAAATTTGGGAAAAGTTTGGTGATATAGACTAGAAAAGTATTACAATGGTGTAAGCAGAACTAACTGGGCAATTCTGCTGTGAACTCAGAACAGAATGCTGATAGAAATGTAAACAGCAAAGTCCATGTTCATAAGGTCTCTGATGGGAATGAAGATTCTGTTTTGAATTTGACTACAGCCACATGTGTTACATTCTGACAAAAAAAAAAAAAAAGACTACATTTTGTCCATTTTCTGATACTTTGTGTGAGTCTAAATTTCAAGGTGATGGACTAATTTATCTGGCAGAGAAAATTTCAAGGCAAGGCAGCATTTAGGCAGTAGCATGGGTCTTACTGGCAGTGTTTAGCCAGGTTTACAATGAGAATTGGAAGTGAGAAGAAGAGCAGAAAGATTTGAAAATTTGCAGGTTAGCCAGAAAAGCATGTGCACTGTGACCAAAGAAGGTGTGGTTGCTGAAGAGATTAGTGCCACTGAGGAGAAGCTAAGTATTTTGCACCAAGATAATGGGAATGATGCCTCAGGGTCATTTCAGGAATTGGCCCAGATCCCACTCATCACAGACTCAAGAAAATAAAAGTATAAACTCATTTGAAAGACTTTGAGAGGGCTGGGGTATCTTGCTCACACATGGTTGTATCTGAAGTTGTTTCCAGGATGCTTTTCGCCATGTTTAGTCATCCAGGCACTTGGAGGCCACTGTGGTCATGATCCAAGATAGCACAGTTACTACTCCTGCTGGCAGCAGACCTCGCCTTATCCATGTGGTGTTCATTGTGCAGGTATGAAGAATGCAAGAGTTACGGGTCATGGAGGCTTCCACCGATATTGCAAAGGAAGGCACAGGAAGTCAGGAAATGTGTACCAGGATCAAAATCCTGGCAAGCAACCCCTTGAGAGGATGATGTGAAAAGCTGTGAGTGAAGCCAAAGCTACAATGGAGCCTAGGAGTTGGAGATGCTAGGAACATGGGACATCTGCAGAGGAAATTTGAAGGCAGGGAGAAGAACTGGCCCAAGAGAGAGACCAAGAGGTCACAACCGACAAGGCCATAGAGGTGGAACTGCCTATGCCCTCTGGAGCTTCCATTTTATGACCATGTGCCCTGTACAACAGAGGTGAAACTATAGGACTCAATGCTGACTCTGGTGGGTTTTATTCTTGTTTTGATCTTATCTCTTCTTTCTATGATTCCATTTTTCCCTTTTGGGATGGGAATATGTACCCTTTGCCATTGTATATTGAAAATATAACTTACCTTTTGGTTTTTGTAAAGTCTTAAGGTTTAGAGTTTTTCTTGAGTCCCAGAGGAGACATTGGATTTGAACTTTTTAAAGAAATGCTGGAACCATTAAGACTTTGGGGACTCCTGGAGATTAACTAAAGGCATTTTTCATTGAGATGGACATAGCCTTTGGGGATCAGGGTCAGAATGTTATTAATTTGAACATAAAGTATCCTTCAAAGACTCATATGTTAAAGGCTTGGTCCCCAGTACAGTAATGTTGAAGTGGGACTTTTAAGAAGTTATTGAATCATAATGGCTCTGATCTCATTAGTTTAATTCATTGCAAGCTGAATGGACTACTTTGCAGACCATGAAAACTGTATGTGGGACCTAGATGAAGGAAGTAGGCCACTGAGGCCATGCCCTAGAAGGATACTCTGTGTGCCCAGCCTCTCCCTGAAGCCCCTCTGCTTCATGATAGGCATGAGGCAAGCAGCTTCCTCTGCCAGAACCTTCTGCCATGATGTTCTACCTTACCTTAGGCCCAAAGAAATGGAGCCAAATGACTAGGGACTGAAACCTCTCAAACTGAGTCAAATAAATCTTTCCTCCTTTAAGCTATTTCTGTTATTTGTCACAGTTATGAAAAACTAACATGTCTCTTTCAGCTGCTTCGAAAAGTATATTATTATAAACTCAACTGTTTACCTTCATTCCTGCATCTGATTTAGCTATACTCATGTCTAACATTTTATTTTACATTCTAATTTGCTATGACTTTCCTTTTTTTCTTTCATGATTTCCTGCTTTCCATTGGGTTCATCAAGATAATTTTATTACTCATCTTTCTATATTAATTTTAATATTTTCTACATTAATTTTAACATTTCATATAAAATATATATCCAAATCAACAAAACCTAATCAATATGCCTACCTCCTAGAAAAAAATTCAAATACATTAGAATGCCTATTTTGAAATAGCCTTTCATCTGTAATTTAGTTTTTTTTGATGTTCAGATTCTATATAACTAATGCTTTTTGCTCAATGATTTTTAATGCCCTCATAAATACTTTATTGCTTACAGCTAGTATACTTATATTTATACCTCTTTATAGTATTATCTCAACCTTCTGAATTAATCTATTTCAGTATATATCCTTCAATAAGAATTCTTCCAGGATGCATCTGAGTAGTAAAACTTTCCTTTGTCCCCAAAAGGCTTCACTTAAAAAATTTACATAATTTTCTATTGGGTGTTATTTTTGCCTCAGTACTTTGAAGATGTCATTCCATTGTACTATGATTTCCATGGTTGCTCCTCCGTGGTTTGTGAAAAATGCAAAAAACTTTACCTCTACCCTCAACATTTTCGTTTGGTAATGAGAATTAACTGACATGACAGGTCAACAGGAAAGAAGCTGACAAATTTCACAAGGTGAGTCTTCATTAGAAAATGAAGATCCAAAGCCAGCACAACACTTGGATTGGCCATAATAGCCAACTAGGAAATGTGGTAAGCCTTAATGGCAACTTTCTCTCGTTTTTCTGTAGTGCATAAACGGATCAACTATTTTGCTTTTTTAGTAGTAAATCAAAATATCCCACATTTCTTAATTTCAGAAAACTGGCAGGTCTTATCACCTTCTGGCCCCTAAAATTAGCAGTATTTCATCATTACCACATTATGGCTTTTTTCCATTCACTTTAAATCTTCATCAAATCTTGTGAAACCCAGATATCAAGTACTCAGATGCTCCGTTAGACACACAAGTATAAAGTCTAGAGTTTAACTTGCTTCATCCTTTCTCCTGTTTCCTCACCATACCTACATTACCATATTGAAAGGAATCCTTTAGAAGGCACTTGAGAAGCCATAGGACCTCGACAAGGAAGCGCGAGTCTACTTCCAGCTCATCCAGTAATATGTAACCGTTAACTCACGTAAACGAAATAGAACCGCTTTTACTCCTTAGAATACTACAGTCAATCAAAAAGGACAACCGTTGCTTTCAACTAAACTGGTGCTAAACTTAGTACTCATCTCACATTAACCGGTGCCAAAGCCAGCTTTCCTTTTCACCGCATTGAGTGTTGGTTCCTGAAAGTCAAAAGTGGGATTAAGTAATGGCAGACGGTTGTAATCTGTGCACAGCCCCCTTATGAAGTTTAGGGTGGCCCTGAAAAGAGCCTTTTGTTTAACTTCCCCTCCAGGATTTACATCGTTTAGAATTTTTCACTTTAAGATTACTTGGTCTGGATCTTGTGGTGACGATTCTCAGTTTTCTTGGGCAGCAGTACGGCCTGGATGTTGGGCAAGACGCCACCCTGCGCGATGGTCACGCCACCCAGTAACTTATTAAGCTCTTCATCGTTGCGGATGGCCAGCTGCAAGTGGCGCGGAATGATGCGCGTCTTCTTGTTGTCGCGGGCCGCATTGCCCGCCAGCTCCAAGATCTCGGCCGTTAGGTACTCCAGCACCGCTGCCAAATAGACTGGTGCGCCAGCTCCAACCCGCTCCGCATAGTTGCCCTTACGCAGCAAGCGGTGGATTCGGCCCACGGGAAACTGCAGCCCCGCTCTACAAGAGCGGGTCCTCGCCTTAGCGCGTGCCTTGCCGCCCTGCTTACCACGTCCAGACATCTCTGCAGAAGAGGTCTTCTGGAAACGAGAAGAATGCACCAAAGCTGGCCTATTTATAGTCTAAAGGCAGGTAGTGATCTGCCACCTGATTGGCTATGACTTTACAGCCAATCAGAAAGTCTTACTGGAGTCACCTCATTTGCATACTCGCCACTGCTATCGGCCAATCAGATAGTGTTTGTCACTACGTCATTTGAGGGTTGTGCCTATAAATACCACTCTTCTCAGCCTTAAGTGGCATTTTCTTACTGGGTTCTACTTGGAGTTGCTGTCTTTCAGCTGTTAACGTGTGCTAACCATGCCGGAGTTGTCTTCTAAAGGTACTACGATTTCCAAGAAGGGCTTCAAGAAAGCTGTCACTAAGACTCAGAAGAAGGAGGGAAAGAAGCGCAAGAGGTGCCGCAAAGAGAGCTATTCCATTTACATCTACAAGGTGCTGAAGCAGGTGCATCCTGACACAGGCATCTCCTCGAAGGCCATGAGCATCATGAATTCCTTTGTTACTGATATATTTGAACGTATAGCTGGCGAGGCGTCGCGCCTGGCGCACTACAACAAGCGCTCCACCATTACATCCCGGGAGATTCAGACAGCTGTGCGTCTCCTGCTTCCCGGGGAACTGGCTAAGCACGCTGTGTCCGAGGGTACCAAAGCTGTCACTAAGTACACCAGTTCCAAGTAAATTTGTTTCCTAAACTTGATTCTAACCCAAAGGCTCTTTTAAGAGCCACATAACACTTTCTGAAGAAAGAGCTGTGTGCTTATGTGGTCAGCCATAATTGACCTTAAACACCAACAGCTTGGTTTAATATATTCTTGTTCACTAAACATGGCTCCAGTGCCCCAACACAGTACATGAATCCAGACTTTTTACAAAGGCACCTGTCTGAGGTTCTTGGTTAGTCAACATGTAGCTGTCATGTTGGAATAAATGCTATTAGGGATTTAGGTAGTTCTTTGCTAGGACACATTCCTGACTTAAGCCAAAACAAGGTCTGAATCTGTGGAGTAGCGTATGGCCTTTGCTAAATTGTTTTGATAAGTAAAAGTGCTTTCCAATCTAATAACCATCCAGGTATTGGGCCTTTAAGACCTAAAATCCATATTTCTTGGCTTGATGTCTTTAGTAGGATGCTCTAGGTTTGATTGAAATAATGTGACCTTGAAATGTGGAGATCTTGCCATTCCTTTAAAGCACTTTGTTCCGGAGTAATATCTGGCTAACTACAGTCAATTGGCAGTTACTTTTAACTGAATTTTCTCTTCATACTTAATAGAAGGTATAGTATGATCTCTATTTATTTTGCTAGAACCATTAAAAATGGTGTCTTTTTGTCTTGTGTTACCAGATCATTACTCTTCAAGAGCAGACAAAGTGATGAGTCATTGAATTCAACTCTTAAAAAGAAGGTCTTAAATTATTCCTGGAACATTGAATTCAATTTTTAAATTGTTATATCCTGTAAACCTGCTTGTCGTAATTCTCAATTTGATGGTTTTTTTCCTTTTAAAAATATTTAGATTATGCATATGATTTTTTTTACATTAAAAAGCTTTAGTTTCATTTGATAGAATATATGAATGTACAGGGAAAATTCAAAATAAAGAACCCTGTACTTCTGTACAAAGTTAGGATTCCTGCAAAGCCTGCCTTGGTTCAGAGTCCTCCAAGGTGGCAGATGGGGTTCTGTGGCAGTATTGTTCCAGCCGCCCCATTAACACCCTGAGAAACAATAGGTACCACACAGCCTCCCAATCCCTGTCAACTTTGTGACCACTCATAATAGGCGACTTCAATTACCCAAGGCTGGTTAGTATTATTTGGGCAAAAGATAAAAAAGGTAACTAGGAAGAGCATCTCTTCAGAGAAAACCTGACATAACCTTTATTTCCAATATATTTTGGCTATGAATAACAGAAAGTGCCAGCTGAACCGGCTGAGTTAATAAATAATACCACTACAGGGGACACCCACAGTCAGAGAAGTTTCCCCCAGTAGGATGATGGGAGCCCTGCCTGACCTTGTGCTCTCGCCTCTGCCCTTTTTCACTTGACTCTGATGCTGGTCTCAGTTGCAAGTGTTCATGAAAATTGTTCAAAGTAAAGGCAGGAAGAGATTGTTTCACTGGGTGTCCAGCTGAAAGCACAGTCTTCCCAGAGGGCTCGCTCTAGATCTGTTTACTCAACCCAGTGACCAGTGAGGCCAGAGCCATTTGCCTGCCTCTAGGGTACCACGTGATGGTTGCAGGAAGCAAGCAATTACCTTCATTTAAATTTGGCATTTTAAAAAATTATATGGCTTTCTAGGTTTTTTTTTTATTATTGCAATAAGGTATTTCCCTACTAATATCTTCTAATGTTTTGTTTTGTATGAAAGATTGCTTTCTGTGCACCATTATTATATCTTACTACCTTACTGAATTAACTTATTTTCATATTAGTTTTCTAGTAGATGTTGTATTTTATGCTTGCAATATTATCTGAAAATAGGAAACATTTTATTGCCTCCTTTTATTTAGTTACACTTCTAATTTCTTTCTCCTGTCTGATTTTAGTGGCCTGCACCTTTACAACAATGTGAAATAGTGAAGATTACACATTCTTGTTTTGTCCCTAATGATGCTGAAGATTCTTCTGCCTTCATCCTGATTAAATATGTTATATTGAGGAAGAATCATTCTGTCTGCTTTATTGAATTTTGAATCAAGAATGGATGTTGAATTTGGCTAAATGTCTTTTCAGTATCTCTGGAGATGATCATATATCTTTCATCTTTAGGTATATGATGCTGAGTTATTTTAAGACACTTCCTTACATTGAGTTATACTTGTATTCCTGCTACAAATGTATATAGAATACATTTAATGTTATGCTGAATGCTTGCAATGTATTATTTACAATTTACACTTCAACACTATAACAGAGGTATTCTCTATTTTTCTTTTTTGTGGGCAATATATTTGGCTTTTGCAATAAATTTTTATTCAATTTACAAAAATAATATGAAAAATGCTGTCTTGTTTATACTTTGGAGTTGTTTGAGCACTGGAATTCTCTTTCATTTTCTTTCTTTCTTTTTTTTTTTTTTTTGTGGTGCTGGGGATTGAACCCAGGGTCTTGTGCTTGCAAGGCAAGCACTCCACCAACTGAGCTATCTCCCCAGTCCTAGAATTCTCTTTTCTTAAAAACTTTGGTAAAATTCCATTTTGAATGAATCAGTATTCAATGCTTTTTTTGTGTGTGTGACAGTTCTTAATTTTGTTTTTCTTTTATGAAATCATGCTGTTTAGATATGCTAACAATATGGAATAAATTTTGATAAATCAGATTTTTCCAGAAATTTATTTAAAATAGTCCCTTAGACATAAGCAAATTCTTCACTATTGATTGTTGTCACTACAGTTTTTTTGTAATACAACTCCTGTATTAACTTATTTTGTATGTGCTTTCTCATTTTCCCAAACCACATTAGTTAATGATTAATCCTTTATTTCATGCCCAGTCCTTTTTATTTATTTATTTATTTATTTTGAAACAGAGTCTCACTAAGTTGCTGAGCTGGCCTTGAGCTTTGTGATGCTCCTGCCTCAGCCTCCTGAGCCTCTGGGATTTTAGGCATGTACCACAGTTTCTGGTTCCTTTATTTCACTTGAAAAATGTATTTCTTGTAGTTTTGCATTTATCAGTTATACTTTTTTATTTTCTCATGATTATTATTTTCACTTTTCTCACTAGTTATCCTTTCTGTTTTGCTGGCTTACTTTCTTTTTGATTTCCCTAGCTCCTTAAGTGGGTGTTTTTATTTTATGAAGGCAGTCCTCACACTGGATTGTGTCGATAGACGTGGATTTCAGTTACCACTGTTTAGTTCAATAACATCAGTTGCTCAATAACCCAGTTGAAATTTCATTTGCCGTGGTTTTTAATGGTAATCACATAACTTAGAAACTTCACTGCTAGCTCTTTAAGCCCATACATAAATAGCATACAAATCATGATTGGTGACAATCATGTCACCGCTTTTAAATTAAGTTTGTTAGTGAGCTATGTTGTTTGGTTATGCACAGATAAAAAGTATGTTATTTGGGGATTTGTCCTAGAAGCAGGAACAATTGTGGCTTCCTTTACCTATCTGTAGACTGTGATTTTGCATTGTCACCACACAAGAACATAATTGGTACCAATAAGTTCAGGGCCAAATAAAGGACCTTTTTAGAAATCTGGATGCTGCAATTGCCACAAAGTCACCATAATGTCTCTGAATACAGAAAAAGAGAAAGATCAGCCTTCTAAAGGAAAACTTCCTTGTCTCATCTCAGATGAAACCATCGGGTATACAGGACAAGGGAAACCCCAAGGTGAGGTCAGAGAGGACCAGGCCAACTTTATCAAGTCTTCATCGGCCCCTGTGCAGGCAGATGCTGCCAGCTCTGCAGAGTCGTAGACCACTGACTGCACTGTGTTGCTTCCCTTTTCCAAATATTTTCTAAAAATTGTGCATCCTTTTTCTCCATTCTTCAAACATTTGCTCATTGAATATATGTGGGTGCACATGCAAAAACACAAATAAAGGAATTCTTTAGGGTCATAAGGCTTACTTTCTTGTATAGTGAAATGTAGATGTAATCAAATGTTGGAGCAAAATTCTTTATGTTAGGAGACCTTGAAGGCTTTGTATTGACTGTAATTTACTCTAAAATACCTCTGCTTAGATTATCTGATCTAAATTTTTTTGTATGAATATCATGCTAAAGCTTAGGGAAATCTTATTAATATATAAAGTGTAGTGAGTTAAATTGTGTCTGTTAAAAACAATATATGTCCAAGTCCTTACCCCTGGACCCTGCGAATGAGGCCATGTTTGGAATTAAGGTGTTTGTGAATATCAAGAACGTTGACACAAAGATACAGAGAAGATAGTCACATGGGGGGTGGCAAACAAAAATTGGAATTATGTACCAATAAGTCATGGAAAGACAAGGTTCTCCATTTGCCATCAGAAGTCAGGAAAAAGGTATAGCAGAGTCTCCCTGTACAGTCTCCAGCTGAAACCAACTCTGTTGACACTTTTTTGACTTTTGGTTTTCATAACAGTTAGAGAATATATTTCTATTGTTTTAAGCTACAAAATTTGTGGTAATTTATTGAAACAAACCTAGGAAAGGAATTCATGAACTATCTCAATAAGGAATGTACCCTATGGAAAAGTTATGTTATCATTTGACTTATGGCAAGTTCTTCCTCTCTTCCTCTCCTGTCACAAGAGTTGATAAATAGCAGAAGTAAGGAGAGAAAGTATGTTTTGCTGATAAAAGCAGTGACAATGATCAAGATATGTGTTTATGGCAGATACCCATTGGGATTGGAGTAGGTTACTGTATCTAGGAAACCTATTGTCTTGTGACCCTAGATTTAGTAATTCTTGATGAAAAACAACCAGCTTGGTTATGTATCTTAACAACTAAAGAAGATTAAGCCATCTAATCTAAATTGGTCATTAGCAGAATTTCACCACTTGATTTTTATATCCACAAGGACTTAGGAAATATCGGTGTTCAGAAACAGTGGTCAGGAGACATTGAGAACTCTTGTGGAGAGAATTCTGAGGTAGTTGAACAGAACAGGAACTGTCATGTTGAGTAAGTCATTGAATTTTTAGGTCTGGAGTTCATGGAGAGCCCTGGACTGCAGAAATAGATGTGCTTAGAGCAAAGGATATACTTTATATTGCCACTATAGTTTATGTAGCCACTAGCCATTTGTGGTTATTGTGCACTTGAAATGTTGCTAGTCTCAACTGAGATATGCCTTAATTTTAAAATGTACAATAGATTTCAAAGGCTTAATTTTAAAAATGTAAATTAAAATTTTTATATTCATTACATATTGAAATTATAACTTTTGGAGATATTGAATCTAACAAATTATTTTATCAAAATTAATTAATTATACCTGGGCTTTTTTGCTACTTTTGGCTACTGAAAAGTTTAAAGTTATACATGCAACCAGTATTTCTGGTTTGCATTATATTTCTATTGGACATTTTTAAAATAAAAATTGACACTCAGTTGAAAGTATTAAGAGAATGACAAGACTAGACACTGCAAGGAGGAAAAATATTTGCAAATCATGTATCTGACAAAGGACTTGTATCCAAAATATATATATATATATGAAAAAAGACTACATTCAACAATAATAAGTAACCACATAGTTAAGAATGGGCAAAAGAGTCAGAAGGACACCTCGACAAATGATATAAAAATAAACTCAACACCATTTTTAATTAAGGGAATGCAAACAAAAGCAATGAGATACAACACTAGACCTAACAGAATGATGAAAATCCAAAACACATTAAAAAATGGTGACAAATGTGGAGCAAGAAGGACCCACATCCTTTGCTAGTGGAAATGTAAAAGGGTGCAGTCACTTTGGAAGACAGTTTGACAGTTTGTCACAGAGCTATATACTTACTTTATGACCCAGAAATCATGTCTTTAGTATTTACCTAGGTAACTTGAAAACATTCTCAAAATTATGCATATGAATATCATTTTACTTATAGTGACTAAAAAGTGGAAGCAATCAATGTATCTTCAATAAATAAATGGAGGGCCAGAGATGCAAGTCTATAGAGTGCTTGCCTGGCATGTATGAGACCCTGGTTTCAATCCCCAGCACTTGGGGGGTGGGGAGCAAAGCAGAATGGACAAACAAAATATGGTATTTTTAGTCAATAAAAAATGAGCAATTGCTCTTTATATGAGTGAATTGTAAATACATGCTGCTGATTGAAAGAAATGACCTGAAAAATTACATTTACATTCTTGATGTCACAGAGATTTGAGAGTCATGCAGATGTTTTCTGTTTGTCAGGGTTTTATTTTGGCACCTGGGGCACATTATTAGAGATGTCCCTCTTCCATACAATGTGAATTCAGAAGCCCCATGTCACCATGTTGACGGACTACCAGGAAAGGCATTCAGTAGTTCTGCTGCAGCTGTTTCTCAAGGCACTTGTTCTATGAATTTACTGTACATTTAACATCAACTAAGGTTTTCAAAGATGGTGTACACGTAAACAGTCTGTCAAGAGGCAATAAAGAAATTAACCAAACTGAAGATTCAGGCCACACCTGAATTTGAGTTCAGAGTTTTCTGGAAAGTACTAATAACTTGATCCTTCCTACTTTCAGTAGTCCATTTCAGTGTCTGTTATTGGATTTATTTTTCCCTTAATGCTTCTCTACTCCCAGGTGAGAGTCCAGATCATCATGACAGAGTGGATTTTACCATTCAAAGTCCTGACTCGAATGTTGGGCATCCTAATTTCTCGTGAAGCCTACTGTCAAATTGGGAGCATCTCAGTATTGGAATCCAGGATTACAGGACACAAACACCATTTCTGAAAAACCTATGATAAAACAAAAAGTGATCCCCCACCAATTCTAAATAATGCCAAATTAGGACAAAGTTCCTCCGGTTTACCAGTTGACCCTGGTTAGGAAACTTGTTGAGATACAAATTACTTGAAGTGGCAAGATCTCACTTTCCAGTGCCAACCTCTTCAACATCACTGTGTAGGGACTCTCCGCGAAGCTTTCAGAGGACATCATCAGACCAAGAGACGCCGGGCTTTGGGCCTCAAGTCCCAGCAGGCCAAGGGTAGCCAGCCTGATTTATAGGGCCCTTCACCCCCATGCCCCCAACACACCACCACCAACCTGAAGGGGAAGAAAACCAGCCTTGACACTCCCATGCCCGACTGGCAGAAGCCCGCAGCTCCAGGCTCTCTCGATTGTTAGGCAGAAGATTGGCACAGTGGGACGGCCTAGAAAAAGGCGAGCTCTTCGCCCATGGGACCCCCGCACCCCAGCAACACCCACGCGGGCCTGGGATTCTATCTCTGCATGGCTTCCCTCGGGATTTGGAGTTTCAACAGAACCGTGGCACGCACAGTTCAAAGTAATGCCAGCTCTAGGTGTGCGAGTAAAGCCAGTTACGTGACTGGCCCGAGTTCCACGCTCCCCTTGGTTTTCAATCGCATTAGAGGAAAAGCGAGCTTGTCTAACTCAGCAAGCGTACCTCCTGCACTCGGGCCCCGCGACCCGCTAAGCACTCAGTGTGCGGGCCGTTCAGAAAGTGTGAGTGGCTCTGAAAAGAGCCTTTGGTTTGTCGCGTTCCTCTGGCGGCTGGTCAAGCTCGCTTGGCGCTGGCGTACTTGGAGGCGGCCTTGGTGTCCTCGGGCCCTGCGTGCTTGGCCAGCTCACAAGGCAGCAGCAGGCGCATGGCCGTGTGGATCTCACGGACGTGATGGTCGATCGCTTGCTGTAGCGCGCCAGGCGCGACGCCTCGCCCGCGATGCGCTCGAAGATGTCTTTGACGAACATATTCACGCTGTTCCCCGCCTCAGAAGAGACACCGGCATCGCAACCAGCACTCTGGGTGGCATCTCTTGCGCTTTCCCCGCCGCCTTCCTTCGTCTGACTTCTGGAAGCCGCTTTCTTACAATCCTTCTTGGAAGTGGCGGCACTCCTTGGCGCAAGCCCGGGCATGATAGAAGCTCGGTGGCAAAGCCAGTTGCAAGAGAGCGGCGACAGCTGGTGAGTGCCGTATTTATAGGTGCAGAGCTCAAATGGCGTCCTTTGCATCTGGCATGTGATTGGGTATTGCCGAGTATGTAAATGAGGCGACACCTTCCGGTTCTCTGATTGGTTAAACAGCAGGCAGCCGGTAGAACTGCCACAAGCCACTGTCCGACTATAAATAGGCTGGGCGCCGGTCTTAACCGAAGCTGTTTCCGTTATAACAGATTGGCTCTCGAGCTTTGCGTGGTGGGTGCGGAAAGCAGGGGAACAGCCGTGCCCACCCTGGCGTGTTGGTCCCATGGTGGGTTTGCTGGTCCTCACCACTGAAATTCGGGGGCACTCAACTACTGAGCCACATCCCCAGCCCTGTTTTGTTTCATTTAGAGACATGATCTCACTGACTTGCTTAGTGTATTTCTTTTGTTAAGACTGGATTTGAACTGGACAACCTCCTGCCTCAGCCTCCTAAATCGCTGGGAATGCAGGAGTGTACCACCTCACCCGACCAGACAATATTTGATATCTTCATTCTTCTTAGGAACTAGGAAGGTTGGCACAACTCTTTCCTGTTCTAGATTTGCTCCCTTTCCCAAAGACGATGGCATGTTCACTTCAGCAGTTTGCCAAGATGCCTGCATCTCTGAAGTGGGCATTGGAACAGTTCCACCCACAACAGGAAGTTCACTGTGGACAGCACAGAGCCCTAAAAACACCTTCAGCTGTTCCAACCACCAGACCAAATTCTCCTCAGTTCTAATTTTTGATAGTTGTAGTCAAACATATTGCTGGTGAGTCAGATGTTACTGTTCTTTCTGATCCTCACTTAAACCCAAGTCTTTCAAGAAATTGAGAAGCAAGTCGGTTTTGGCTTTGGGTTTATTTTCACATCCGGATGTTTCTGTCACTCACAGCTTTGGTGTTTAAATAGAACTGAACTTCATTGTGGCAGCTGCCAACATGGACACAGCAACATAGCTGCAAGGTTGGCAAGACTTCGCCACCAGAGTGATGGTTGCGCCACCCGATCCATGAGCTGATATTTGGCGATCCAAATTTTACACGAGATGTACATGTTGTAGGTCAGCTACAAGGTCTAGCTGTCAAGTGCACCTATGCAGCCATGCCCCCCAATGAGCTTCGCTGGCGAGGACCAGCAAACCCACCATGGGACCAACACGCCAGGGTGGGCACGGCTGTTCCCCTGCTTTCCGCACCCACCACGCAAAGCTCGAGAGCCAATCTGTTATAACGGAAACAGCTTCGGTTAAGACCGGCGCCCAGCCTATTTATAGTCGGACAGTGGCTTGTGGCAGTTCTACCGGCTGCCTGCTGTTTAACCAATCAGAGAACCGGAAAGGTGTCGCCTCATTTACATACTCGGCAATACCCAATCACATGCCAGATGCAAAGGACGCCATTTGAGCTCTGCACCTATAAATACGGCACTCACCAGCTGTCGCCGCTCTCTTGCAACTGGCTTTGCCACCGAGCTTCTATCATGCCCGGGCTTGCGCCAAGGAGTGCCGCCACTTCCAAGAAGGATTGTAAGAAAGCGGCTTCCAGAAGTCAGACGAAGGAAGGCGGCGGGGAAAGCGCAAGAGATGCCACCCAGAGTGCTGGTTGCGATGCCGGTGTCTCTTCTGAGGCGGGGAACAGCGTGAATATGTTCGTCAAAGACATCTTCGAGCGCATCGCGGGCGAGGCGTCGCGCCTGGCGCGCTACAGCAAGCGATCGACCATCACGTCCCGTGAGATCCACACGGCCATGCGCCTGCTGCTGCCTTGTGAGCTGGCCAAGCACGCAGGGCCCGAGGACACCAAGGCCGCCTCCAAGTACGCCAGCGCCAAGCGAGCTTGACCAGCCGCCAGAGGAACGCGACAAACCAAAGGCTCTTTTCAGAGCCACTCACACTTTCTGAACGGCCGCACACTGAGTGCTTAGCGGGTCGCGGGGCCCGAGTGCAGGAGGTACGCTTGCTGAGTTAGACAAGCTCGCTTTTCCTCTAATGCGATTGAAAACCAAGGGGAGCGTGGAACTCGGGCCAGTCACGTAACTGGCTTTACTCGCACACCTAGAGCTGGCATTACTTTGAACTGTGCGTGCCACGGTTCTGTTGAAACTCCAAATCCCGAGGGAAGCCATGCAGAGATAGAATCCCAGGCCCGCGTGGGTGTTGCTGGGGTGCGGGGGTCCCATGGGCGAAGAGCTCGCCTTTTTCTAGGCCGTCCCACTGTGCCAATCTTCTGCCTAACAATCGAGAGAGCCTGGAGCTGCGGGCTTCTGCCAGTCGGGCATGGGAGTGTCAAGGCTGGTTTTCTTCCCCTTCAGGTTGGTGGTGGTGTGTTGGGGGCATGGGGGTGAAGGGCCCTATAAATCAGGCTGGCTACCCTTGGCCTGCTGGGACTTGAGGCCCAAAGCCCGGCGTCTCTTGGTCTGATGATGTCCTCTGAAAGCTTCGCGGAGAGTCCCTACACAGTGATGTTGAAGAGGTTGGCACTGGAAAGTGAAGATCTTGCCACTTCAAGTAATTTGTATCTCAACAAGTTTCCTAACCAGGGTCAACTGGTAAACCGGAGGAACTTTGTCCTAATTTGGCATTATTTAGAATTGGTGGGGGATCACTTTTTTGTTTTATCATAGGTTTTTCAGAAATGGTGTTTGTGTCCTGTAATCCTGGATTCCAATACTGAGATGCTCCCAATTTGACAGTAGGCTTCACGAGAAATTAGGATGCCCAACATTCGAGTCAGGACTTTGAATGGTAAAATCCACTCTGTCATGATGATCTGGACTCTCACCTGGGAGTAGAGAAGCATTAAGGGAAAAAATAAATCCAATAACAGACACTGAAATGGACTACTGAAAGTAGGAAGGATCAAGTTATTAGTACTTTCCAGAAAACTCTGAACTCAAATTCAGGTGTGGCCTGAATCTTCAGTTTGGTTATTTTCTTTATTGCCTCTTGATGTTCAGACTGTGTGCACACATATGTTGATTCCGTAGTTTGGACACCTATTCTGAAGGCTCCCATCTCCCTGGAGCCATCCAGGGGACTCCCCAAACCCAGGAAGAAACCCTTTACTCCCACCCTCAACCAGTCTCTCTCCAGTGTGCTCAGGATAAAACTTCTAAGTTGCTGGTTAAGATAAAATTTTAATGCACCTATGTTCATTTTCAGAAAGCAGATAAAAGGAAAACTTGAAGCCAAGAGATAGTAAAACAGATCTCATAGGTAACGGCTGGCTTTTCCAAGGAAAAAACCCAGCAAGGCCCTGACATTCCTACTCTCCCTGGCTCAACTCTAATTGATGCTGGGGCTCCTGAGAATGACCTGAGGGGGTGACAGGAGCAGCTCTGACCTTCTGCAAGGTTTTCCTCCTATTGTCTTATCATTTTTGTCTGAGTTTCATCAAAACTATTTCCAATGCCATTCTACACTACAGAAATGGAAGCAATGCCCTAACACAGAAGCTACTATTCTACACTGTCACCCCAGTATCAGCGTGGGGTCTCTCAGGCAGGAGCCTAATTCAATTGTTTGATGCCAGCAGGAAGAGAACTGCTGAGTTGTTTTCTCCAATTACATTTACCAACCTAATTTGAGAGTGCCTGTAACCCAATTCTTTTTTATCGACATACAATTTAAAGTTTTTAGTGGAGAATGTTCTTTCCTAATGGCCACCAGTAAAGCAAGGACCTGCCATGATAGATAAAATAGAAAAGAAATCTGTTCGCTGACTCAAGGAGAGAAAATTTTCTCCTACCCCAAATACTAGGTGATTAAAACAGACAAACAAACAAAAAAACACTCAACCTTTCCTGTAAAATTAACTGCTGACTTGTGCATACTTTACTATTAGATTCAACTCTATGCTATTTTTGTTTTCCAGAAAGATTCAAGCTACATAGGGTACAGAAAAGTGGTCTCAGTTTTGTATTACTTAGCAGAAGCAAACACAAAATCTCTCGGGGGAATAATCCCATGACCAATGGCAAGGTTCCTGGAGGTAACATTAAATATTATCTGATTATCTGAAATTAAATAATACTTCTGAGACAATTCAGTATAAGCAAGAGTCAAGAGAGTCCAAAAGAATTGGACCTCCTTCCCCAAAGCCTCAGATAATAGAATATAAGAGAAAATTGTAGAAATTAAGACTAGAAGCCTAAGAATACACCAACAAACTACTTATGAAGGCCAGGTAGAAATGGGGGGAAGGTGGAGGTAGAAAATAAAGTCCCAAAAGTGGAGTTCTTGAAAACAAACTCAGTAAAAGTGAATTCAGTCTCTGATTTGGTTGCTGCTGATCTCTTGAACTGTATGGAATGACTAAAACAGAATTTCACTTTTCACAATTCAAAGATGCTAAACTGGTTCAACAAATCAGGAGGGATCTGAGTTTTCTATTTTCCTTCCACACGTGGTGGAATATCTTATTTCACAGCTACGTGCTGTTTCCTTAAAGGAAGTATAGTACTCTGTCACTATTAATGTCACTACCTGCTTTGATCAACACAAGGTGAGTAAAAGTAACATGTAATTTCTAGACGTAAGTTTTTCTGCATACTGCCTTTTCTCTGTCCCAAGAATGACTTCAGATGGAGGCCAACCATCTGTGTGGTATGCACCAGGATCACAAGGGGCACGGCTGCTCTTGGCCTGTGAATGACAGCAGCGATACACAGAAGGGAAGGAAAGTACAGAAGGCTTTTGGTTTGTTCTGCAGGCCAGTGTCTGTGCTTTCCCCAGTTGCTCATTTCTAACTTCTGATCCACGTCAGTCTCCATCTTTTCTTTTCCTTTCTTTTTCTTCCAGAGTCATTTCAGTTGGACTACTATCACTTGTCAACAGAAGTGACAAATGGAAGTCACAACTAAAAGAGCACAGTGAAAACTTAACCTTGCAGTGCAATGACCAATGAATAGGTTTGGGCCCAAATCCTCTTTTGTAGCAAAAGGGACGGTCAGCGATCTGGATCCTTATCTAATTAGCACCAAAAGATAAATGAATCTAAAAGGGGAAGTGTCTAAAGGAATTGAGCCAGAACAAAAGGTTTTATTCAACAATCTGGATCTGAAAGAAGCCAAGGCAAACTGGTCATTGCTATAAAGGTAGAAGACAGCAAAGAATCAAAAGAAAAGAAGAGGATAAGAGATAAATTGCACTTTCTCCAAGTTAAGACTTGAAATCTAGTTACACTTTAAGTTGTTGACAAGGTCACTGGGAATTAATAAACAAAAATGCTCCAGATAAGAGCACAGCACCCAGGTTCAAAATGCCAGCTCCTCACAAGGCACAAAATGTTTCATGGACAGGTAGCTTGACCTTCATGCCACCTACCATCATTGTATCTGTGCTTCTCCATGACACGGTGCCCTATGACCCACTAAGAAAGGAAGAACATAAGTTCTAGGTTCACAGATTTGTTAGCCCGGTATATCGGAACAAACCCAAAGAGACAGCTCTTGTACCATGACTGCATGGGGTGGGGGTGGGGGTGAAAGAAAGTAAGGGAAATGCTCTCGAGTATAGACTTAGCTGCTGTAATTTATTCTCTCTCTTAGATTTTATGTAGAGAGAAGTGGCATGAAGTTAGGATGCATCTAAGCTCCTAGAAATTGGCAAGTGGTCTGCTGGTTGGTCCAGGATCTGGAAGGGACAAGCTGATGGTCAGTGACAAGGGGAAGACGTGTATGGGTGAAGTCAGGGAGTGGGCGCCATGTTGAAGAATCTTAATGTCACAGGCAACTGTGTATCAGGCAGCATCTTCTGCAGAGAAAGCACTGACCAACCAGAGGAGCAGGACGCCTGGAGAGCGCACATAAGCCACTCTGTCCTCGACCACATCGGTGCGTGCTGAGTGGGCTGCCGAAGAGTTTTGTGTTGGTGGCAGAGAGGGAGGCTGTGCATAGGTCCAACACCCTGGGCTCCCTCTCCCCTAAACTGCCCTAGCCTCTGCCACTAACAAATGACAAATCTATCAAAGGTAGAGACTTATACTTTACATTCTTTTTACTACCCTCTCTCAGGATTTGATAATGACATCTTCCTTCCACCAAAGGGCAGGGATTTATCTCTGTTAGACACATATTCTGGAAATGAGGGATTTCCTTGTCCACTGAACCTCAAACGCCAGCACACTGTGAGCACACGGAGCATCTGAGTGATGCACATTGCAGATGCCAGCAAACAGGCACTTCTTCACGGGGTTCAGTGGTCGCTGCACCATGGTAACATGCTGACACAGTAGACCAAAGAGTCTCCAACCAATGACCCCTCCAACTGCCGTGGACTCTCTCTCCATCATCCTAGTAGGAATTTGTACTTTCCTTCCCAATAATTTTATTTCCAGTGCATGTTGGAGACCTAGTTCCCAGAGAAATGGGATACTTCCAGGAGGGGACATAGTGTTCCAATCATCCTAAAATTTTGAATGCTGCCTTGCCTTATTGGGATCCTCTTGTTGGTTGACTAGGAAGGAAAGGAGTTACCACAAAGGTAGAAATAATGAGAAGTTCAGCCATCATGGGAAGGTGGGTGGCTGCTAACCAAAGGAGACAGGGACAAGGATGTCTAGAGAGCAGGAAACCCCACACTCCTTTTAACCATGAGTGGGTAATTGCAGCAACCACAGTGAGACAAAGGCACGGCTTCCACCACCAAAGGTGAGCAGTTGGTCACCCCATCCAGCAGGCCACCCAGGTAAGCAGAAGTGCCCACCAAAGGTGTGGGCAGCTAGAATGGATGGAAAGAGAGGGATTGTGATCATCAATAAAGTCTTGGGACCAGTTGCAGCAAAAGCAGAGATGCGTGTTCCTGTTGTCCTGAAGAGTCATCAGAATGGACTTGACGAGGGAGAGAAGGGACTGAGTGAAATGGGTAGCAGATGCTGTCACCGCTCTGCCCCCATCTGCCACCTCCTGCTTTAGCACATGCAGGCTCCCTTGTGCTTTCTCTGCCACCAGTCATGTGCTCAGTGCTGGGTCCCCGAGCCACTCCCAGGCAGCCTCTCTGAAGGACAGAAGTCCTGGAAGACAGGAGCTCCCTGAAGTAGCCTGTAGCTAACACCTGACAGCATATAAATCCTCTGAGGCCTTTCACTTTAGCTGGATGACTCTGTGTGGCCTACGCCATTCCCTGGCTTCTTTGCAAAACTAGTCCAAAGCCGACTTCGCCAGCCTTGGCTTGTCATCAGACCCGTTTGGCCTTGTCACCCTGCTGACTTCTCAGGCCCTCACCGTTCCGTGTCCTCCTTTCCTGGAGACGCTGCCTAGTGAGCCACTGTCATGCGTCTTCGTCTCAGGACCTGCTTCTGGGGAGCCACTCTGGCAGCAGTGCTGAGTGTCGCCTGCTGTTGATGTAGGCGTGTCATGATGAGGCAAAGCGGGGTGCTCTGTGAGACCGAAGATGCTTCAACAAGGGAACCACACTGTGATATGAAGTCTAAGAGATTCAAAATCACCCAGATAATGACTTTCAACAGGAAATATAGGAAAAAATTTACATTTTTTAAAAAATATTTTTCTCTATTTCTTCTGCTAACAAGGTCTAGAATCAATAAGATCCTGGAACAGCGAGCACTCACTGCCTGAAGTGTGGTGTCTGAACACCATTTCCCACCAAAGTCACTAGCATTGCTTTTAAAAATCCAAGACTGGAAGTAGGAAATATATGTGGGGACTGGAAGAAGTTTTTGTTTTGGAAAAGAAGGAAGCTCTCCAAGATCACAGGGTCATGCCACAGGGACACCAGATTCCACTTGCAGGGAACTGCACTGGCCAAACAAGGGCAGCCTGCGCATCAGAAAGGACCAAGAATGTGACCAATGACCAAAGATCCAGTGGAGTCCATGAGGTCGTAATTGTACTTGGTCATCTTTGCTAAGAGGTTAAGTCATTATTCTGAAAGTTTATAAAGTATTCGTCCTAACTTTCCTATTAAATCTGTATTTCTAGGTGACCAAATACCTGGTAACCTAGTATATCCCAAGTGAAGAGGGCATGACAGAGTCAGCAGACCACAATTTGCAGCTTGTGGTGAAACAGCAGATCTGGGCTCCGTTCCCTGAGCCACAGGTGGAGGACTGGTAGCGCTGCACTCACAGGTAAGTCAGGAGAAAAGACCCAACCCCAGTGGCCAGTCTGCCATCACTAAACGTGAGATGCCAGCCATTGGGCGCTTCCCACAGGAGACATCAGCGCATGTCTCACGCCCTCCGAAGCATTCTTGCACTGAACCTGCCAAGCCCCTACAGATACCTAGCCATTTAAGAGACATGAGGGCATGAAGAAACCTGGAAAATACAGTGACAAGCAAGTCACCTGATCATGCACGAGACACTCTGCAAAGGACCTGACTTTGCAGTTGTTGATGTTGTTAAGTAACAGCAAATACAGAACAGGGAGAAAGAGCCCTAAAAATTAAGTGACATGTGACTCCTTCGTGGATCTTCGTTTAAATCAACCGAGCATGAAGGAGGTCACTTTGAAGTCGCTGGGAAAGTTGTCACAATGGTTTTTACATGACCAATCATTTTTATGTTTTGCTTATTTACTAGATGTGATGAGGGTGTGTTAGTTATATATTTTTAAATACCAATGGATTAGGTATTCATGAAGGATGACATAATATCTGAGACTTTCTTTAAAATACTACAGAAAGGCTTACTATCAGGCGCCTATCATCCGCCATTTGCCTGCCTCTCGCCTGTCCATTGCCTGCCTTACACCTATCCGTCACCCAACACACGAGGTTCACCTCTCGATCCTCTGACAACAGTCAGCAAACTGATCGCTGACTGCCAGTGGAGCACCAGGAGAAACCAAGCCAACTTAAAAACCAAAAATAAGCCAAATGACTGGGAATACAAATCATATCTCAATAATAACCCTGAACGTTAATGGCCTAAACTCATCAATCAAAACACATAGACTGGCAGAATGGATTAAAAAGAAAGACCCAACAATATGCTGCCTGCAAGAGACTCATCTCATAGAAAAAGACATCCACAGACTAAAGGTGAAAGGATGGGAAAAAGCCTACCACACACATGGACTCAGTAAAAAAGTGGGAGTTTCCATCCTCATATCAGATAAAGTGGACTTCAAGACAAAGTTAGTCAGAAGGGATAAAGAAGGACATTTCATACTGCTTAAGGGAACCATAAATCAGGAAGACATAACGATAGTAAATATTTATGCCCCAAACAATGGTGCATCCCTGTACATCAAACAAATCCTTCTCAATTTCAGGAATCACATAGACCACAACACAATAATTCTGGGTGACTTTAACACACCGCTGTCACCACTAGATAGATCTTCCAAACAAAAACCAAACAAAGAAACCATAGAACTCAATAACACAATCAATAACCTAGACTTAATAGACATATATAGAATATTCCAGCCATCAACCAGTGGATTCACTTTCTTCTCAGCAGCACATGGAACCTTCTTGAAAATAGACCATGTGTTATGCCACAAAGCAGCCCTTAGGAAATGCAAAAAAAATTGAGATACTGCCTTGTGTTCTATCAGATCATAATGGACTGGGAGTAGAAATCAATGACAAAATAAAATACTACAGATTCCACAGGATAAGGAAAATTCCACAGGATATGGGAACTCTAAGAGCCAAATATTGGTAACTGTTGAAGTCAGTTAACAGGTACATGGTTACATTCGGCCATTCTACTTTTTCATGTGTTCCAAAATTTCCCTAATAAGCCACTAGCATCAGAAATTTAATAAGTAAAACACAGAATCTAGAAGAAGCAATTCTAGCTTCACAAAGCAGCAGAAAGCCTTGGAGCTGACAAACAGCCAAATATGGACACTGAACAGATGCAGAGTGAGGTTTTCACTCATTAAAAGTGCCCCTTTCCCAAAAGATGCCAGAAATTTCTAGCTATAGTGTCAAATAGAGAAGATGCCAGAAACAAAACTCAAACTGAAAAATTAGGTACCAGAGTCTCTTGGGCAAAGGAATTGAGGGTTAGCAATATGAGTTCAGAAAAAGAAAAGAAAAAAAAAAAAACTGGTCCAGTTTATGGAGTGCCTGCTAAGTGTCCAACATTTAATGGGCATTTAGAAAGCACAGTGAAAAAATAAAAATGCTTAAGTAAGTAATAAAATGTGCAAAATCACTGATTCAGGCTTAGATGATCCTAAATGATCAGGAGATGGCCTTTAGAGTTTCAGGTTAAAAGTGCTCCCAGGTACTGCCACAGCCAGGTAGCTGAGCCAGGAGGTCCTGGAGTCCTGGCAGGAGAAGGAGAGGGAAGCTATGCCTTCCAGAAGATTTACCCTCAGGGAACACGTCACTCACTCCAGCATGTGGAATATCCAACAGGCGTGATCTCTGAGGGCAGTGAGGGCGGGAGGAGGAGGAGGTAGTGAAAGAAGGAGGAGCAGGGAGGGGAGGGAGGGAATGAGCTCGGGAGGCATCCACAGGGCTGACAGATGTCCCCGTCCATGTGGGAGAGTAGCTCTGAACAGCAGGGCCACCTCCATCAGAGAAACCGGGGAGCACCTTGGGGAGCAAAGTCCACCTCCAAGACAGGTGAGACCAAGGGCACCTGTTTCTCATGTCCCGGATTTGTGGGCACATCCCAGGTTTCTAGTCCACTGGATGATTTTAAGACTCCTAACTCCTCAGAAGAGTCAAGGCAAGGGTGAAAGTTAAGAATTAAACATTTAACTTGGGTGCAGAGAGGTCCAAGAATTTGGCAAAGGATTTATCAGGTGGTTACTAATAAACTCAGAAATTCAGTATTGTGTGGAACTGGGTGACAAGTCTTCAAAGGAGAAGAAGGAGCTGCTCTCTGTCCTGAGTCAGGTCAGGCTCCCTGGAAGCTGCTGCGTAACAAGCACATTCAGTCCCTTCTGCAGTGGGCCTTGGGGTCCTTCCTATCCTGTTGAAGGTATTTGGTAATATGGGAAACTTTTGAGGAAGAAATGTGCCTATCTCCTGAGGCTTTCCACAGGCAAAGGAAAAGGGACATTCTGGGAATGAGCAAGACGTGGACGGTTGTGCACAAGGACACAAGGAAAGAAGAGTGTGCTGTGTGGTGCTGTTTACCTGTGTGCTGTGGTGTGTGGGGACCTGTGTGCAGTGGTGCAGCTGTGTGCACAGTGTACGGTCTGTACAGTTTGTGTGGTATTGTAACGTCTGTGCGTTTGGTTTGTGTGGAGCATGCTTCTGCCAAGCTCCAGGGGGTTGTGCTGTGTGTCGTGTTTGTGTGGTGCTAGTGTTGGGGTGTGTGTATGCTGAAGTACACAGCAGGCCCCCAAGACGGCAGTGTGATGACGGAGGCTGACAAACTCTGCAAATTCAGCCTCAGGCTCCGGTGCCTCTGGGCGCTTGCTGTCTGTCCCATGGACGGCTGAGTTGGGGTCTCAGGGTCTGGACTGAGGAGGGCGTGCGGCGTCCTCCCTCGAAGTTCCCTCCGCGCTGCCCGGACATCCTTCCTTTCTAGGGAGACACAGATAATCCCTTCGGAAGGCAAGTCTGCTGGCAACGAGCCCTCAAATTTCGATTAACATTCTTTATTTTCTGTTCATCTTTGACGGGTATTTTCACTGGATATAGGATTTTGGGGTTGATAAAGTTCTTGCTTATTTTCTGTAGTTTTCAGGTTTTCTGTATATTTTTTAATCAGTTAAACAATCACAAACTTGAATGTCAAAGGGTCGCACGGAGCCGAAAGGGCAGCGGGCGACGGAGTTGCTCGGCCCTGGGTGCGGCCTTTAAAGCAGGGGGCGCGGCGGAGACCAAGCCCTCAGCCAGCAGCGAAGCCCACCACTCAGGTAAGCGCGCCCTCCCGGAAGGGCAGGCTTGTCCCAGTCGCGTTAGGTAGGTTCGCTTCTTAGTGTGACCCCGCGCGGCCTCGTGAGAGTGGGAAACACACGGGGGTTTTAGAAATGTTCGGGAAAGGGGCCAAAAAATAATAAAATATGTAAAAAATAAAATAAGATAAAACAAAATAAAATAAAATATAAATAAAATGAAAACAAAAAATAAATGAAATAAAATAAAATAATAAATAAAATAAAACAAACTAAATAAAGCAAAAAATCAAATAAAATTTAAAAAATTAAATAAAAAATAAAATAATAAAACAAAACAAAATAAAATAAAATATAAATAAAAACAAAATAAAATGAAAAAGATATAAAATAAAAATAAAATAGAATAAAATATAAAATAAAATAATAAAATAAATAAAATAAAGTGAAATGAAATAAAGTAAAAATAAAATAAAATGAAATGAAATAAAATAAAAACAATAAAATAAATCGGAAAATGCCTGATGGAAGAGGCCAAGCGCACGGCTCCACGCGCGCTGCTCCATCCCGGGTAAGCTCCTGTCTGCGCTGGTGCGCCTATCAGCACAGCACCTGGGGGAGGACGGTCAGGAAGGGGCTTTTTTGGCCCCACCCGCTAGGAGAATGGGAAGGGCCGTGGAGGAGCCAGGAGGGCGAGTGTTCGCATTCACCACATCCTCCCACCCCCTCGGCTGATGATTTCTGGTCGCTTTTTGCAAGAAACCCTTTAAGCAGGGTGGAGACAGTCAGGAATGACTGCTGGTGGTCTAGGGTTGTGCCTGTGCCAAGCTGGCCAAATCCCACAAGAGGAGGAGATGGACAGTGAATTATATAATTTCTCCATTCATGTCCTGGTTCGTGGTTGATTACATTTTATCATGAATAAAGGTAAGAAAATGTTAATTAAATACTAGTAAAGCACATATAAGTACTTTTAAAAACATTTTTAAAAATCCCCCCAAATTAAGTCCCATTCATCTTAGGAATGAAAGAGTTATTTGATATTACAAGACGTATAACTGTCAATGAACACAAGTTAATTAAAGAGAAAAACTGTATGATAATTTCTGTAGACCTAGGATAATCTCTTTGTGGAGTTCTTATTTATCCACAGTAACACTTTGTTAACTGTGAACATGGTCCCCACGTGTCCAGTCCCCACTGGACTCCTGGGTAGAACCCTGAGAACAGAGGGTGGAGCCAGGAGCCCCAGCAGAGGCACCAAGAGACTCAGGATCCAGCTCCGGGACTCAGGACAAAGCCAAAATTTGATGCCAAAATGGCTGAAAAGAAGTAATAAGTTCTAGTGCTCTGCATACATTGAATTATTACATTGTATCCCACAAATATGGATTGGAATACTAGTGATCAACTTTTAAAAAATCTAACATTTGCCTAGCTGAATTAAAAAATTTGAAGGACCAACAATTCCCTTTGCCCTCCGTTTCCCCCTTTGGGGGCTGGAATGTCCATACCTTTGACCTACGACTGTCCCATCATTGTAGGGTGGGAAGTTAGGGGCTTATAACTTCTCCCTTTAGTTTCACAAGTCCACAGAGAGAACCTGTGCCCCAGGAGGCTCATGTCTGCCTTACTAAGATGATGAGATCTTGGATTTTGCACTGAGGAGCTTCCTGTGAGGTTTGGGGCTTGAGCTGATGTTATGATCTGATGAGGAGCTGGAGGTGAGCAGAGCGTACTTCGTGTGTGGGATGAATGAAAACCTTTAGGGCCAGAGTGTGGACTGTGGTAGGCAGAATATTACCCCTCTGATTCCTGGGTTCTGCTCTTTACATAACTCTCCCAGTTATTTAGCAAACCTAAGCTGGGTACTCCTCGGAAGAATTCTCCTGAAGACATTATGGTCCCAAATCAGGTGGCCTTACATAGGGAAATTATCCAGATGAGACTGGTCTAATTACACAAGCCCTTGAAACCTGGCTCTAGGGGTCAGTGATGGAACTGTGAGAGAGTCAAAGTGTGAGAGGGAATTCTACCTGAGGGGGTTTCCCCCTGCTGGCTTTGGGGATAAAAGAGACCATGCAGATTAATTATGCCTGTATTTGAACTTCAGAAAAATAGACTCCTGTGGTTGCCAACTTTTGGTGTCTAGCTTCTCAGCTGAGCATGCTTTGTTGGTGGTGTTCATGAGGATTCATCCAGAGTGTTACATGTCTCAGAATTTCTCCCTTTTCTAGGTAACATGCTTTGTATTAATGCACCACAATATGTTCATTCCAAACATTCTGCTGTTTTTAATAAAGCTGTTATAAACATTTCTTGTCAAGTAATTTTGTAAACATGGATTTGTATTTTTCTCAGGAGAGAGTTGTTCACTGAAGCAGACATGGCTTTCCTGCGCTGGATTGCACTCATGCACTCTTCAAAAGCATGTGGCCGAGCGTGTGCACCTGTGTCTGCACCCCTGCTTTCTAGCTTGCTTGGCCTTACCCCAACGCGGCCTCCACCACTCTAGCTGGCTCTCCTCAATATGTAACTGCATTTTCAAATGTAATCTTTCTCTGCAGTGTGTGCACAGGAGTTTATCAACCGGAGCAATCATATGAATTGGAGAATAAAATGGAACAGTTGAAGGGAAACATTTTTATTTCTAAGGGGACTTACCACCAACGTAAAACAAGGTGTCAGTTAAGGGTCCCTCTAGAATAGACGTGAGTCAAAGTATTTAGCAAACTGGCTTAGCTTTCTGGGACATTCTAGTTAGAATTATGTTTCAGGGGGTCTGGGATTCTTCTCTCAGTCATATATTTTCTTCTTATAATTTCTCAAAGGCCTCCAGTACAATGCAATTTTAATGTCACATCTCAGGTCCAAGTTGCAGAGTGATCCTTGGTAAATCTACAGTGTTTCTACCTGATCTGCCCTAACTGTGCCTTTCCCCCTGCTTCCCAGTTCCAGATCTCTGTTCCTGTCACTATGCCTGGCGGTCCCTATGCACTGCTGTCATTTTGTGATAAGGACTCAGCGCCTGTGTCTGAACCTCACAAGGCCACATGGTCTGCCCAATGCCTCTGCAGAGGAGGAGCTGGAGAGTGTGAAGGCAGGTCAGAAATACCCCCTCGGGTCCTAGGTTTAAAGTCCTGTCTTGCTAACTGATTTGTGTGGAAGTTGACTGTTATTGTAGAAAAAAGAAACTCGTGTCTTGCTCAGCCTTGCCAGTAGCCTGTCCCTTGACTGCAGTGAGCCCCAGTGTTCATGAAGGGTTGGTGGCACACAGCTCCCAGATAGGATCCGTGAAACCAGGACTGGGGGCTCCTGTGGAGTCAAGCACTTGGACTAGAGGAAAAAGGGGAAGGCATTTTAGACCTGAAACAGCAGGTGAAGATGCACTCTCTTTTTTATCTCAGTTTTGAAACATGAGATGTATTTAAATATTTCATTATATTTTCCTCTGAAAGGAAAGAGTTTTTGCCTGTGAGAAGGTGTATATCAAGGAAAAAATGAAAGCAAGCCAGTAGATTGTTCACTCTGCTCTTTCTGTGCTGCTTTACGAGTATACAAGCAAATAAGAACATGTTTCATTTTCTTCCCTTTTTACATTCCTGATAACACTCTTTATGCAACACACTGTGTCCTGCTGGTTTAATGTAATCATGAGAACCAAGCTCAGAGATGATACCTGTGTAGGGTTTCTAGCCAGGGCCTTTAACGTAACTGTAATTGATATGTTAAGAACCCTAGTGGAAAAAGGCAGGCAACGTGTAAGCAAGATAGGTAAAGTGAGAAATGGGGAAATATAAGAAAAAAGAATAAATCATAGAAAACAAGGACACCAGCTCAGAGACAAGGAGTGACAGGATTGTCCATGGACTCCACACAGCTGCGGCATAGTGACCACGAAGGTGGAAAGAGGAAAGAAAGCAAACACACCCACAAACCCAACAGAACATCCCAAATCTGTGCACAGTGCCAAAGCATCAGCAAACACACGGCAGCAAAAGCAGAAAGAAAGAACGTGAAAATGAGATATTTGAAAAAATAATGGATGATAATATTTCATAATTGATAGCAGACAGCAAACCAAATCCAAGATGCTCAGAGAATACCAAATGGCATAAAAAGAAAAAAGAAAAACAGTAGCAAGTAAAACCACTTAGGCAGTTCACATTTAGCTGCAGAAAACTAAGACAAACAGTATATTTATTTTTTGTTTTTGTTTTTGTTTTGGTACTGCGAACTGAACTCAGGGACACTTTACTACTGAGCTATGTCCCCAGCCCTTTTTATTTTTTTACTCTGAGACAGGGTCTCCCTAAGTTGAGTTTTGCTAAATTGCTGAGGCTGGCCAAGAACCTGGGATCCTCATGCCTCAGCCTCCAGAACCTCTAGGGTTAGGTGTGTGCGACCATACCCAGACAAACAGAACACCTTGAATGACTCCAAAGGTGAAAAAGTACCTTACCTACAGAGGAAAAAGGGTAAGACTGAGAGCAGACTTCTTATCAGAATTCATGCAAATGAGAATGTAATCTTCAATGAGTTGCAAGAAAGAAAAAAAAACCCTTCAAACCTAGAACTTCAGTTTGCTGCTATACAAAGGCACTAGATGAAAAAATGAAGAAAGAGAGCACATAATTATTCTAAAATAGGAAAACTCACCAGAAAGTAAGTTCCACAAAGCAGACCTAAGTTGAAAGCTTGTAGTACAAAATGAACCTTCAAACCAGCAAAGCCATTTTAGACTGTGGCTGGACAGAACCTGCAGGAGCTTAGAGCAGCAGGAGACAGGTGGTGCTCAGCCAGCAGAAGTTAGTGGAAGGAATGCTAAAAGTCAGGTGCAGTAAAGAAGATGGAATGACAAAGAGGCGAGGGAGAGCACACAGCAGGGACACGGCTTAAGCAGGAACGCCAGTGTAGACAAGAAGAGAGGAAGGTGATGGGGAGAGGCTGTGGTCAGGCCCCCTGTGCCATCCAAGCCCAGGAATGTGCACCTTTATCTCATTTAACTCTTACCAACCTGACAAAAATGCTCACCTTTTATTATGAATGGGAATGAACACTTTTATACTTCTGTGACTTTGATATTTCTGTGGTCACAAGTGTTGGACGTCTCAACTTCTTGTCTCGTGAGTGATCTATTGGCCCTTCTTACCTCCTGGGATCCCATGTTTCTTATTCTCTATATACAACATACACGTGCAGGTGTGTTTATTCCTAGGATTTATGTAGGGTGACCTCTGCTTTTGCATGTGGACGGCCTTATTCAGTGATAAGTGGTCAATGCCCAGCTGATGAGCAGGGAAATAGAACTGAGGTTCTTCTTTCTGGTGTGGGTGACTGCAGTCAGAACTCAGGGGCTTTAATCCAACTACTGTGCTCCCTCTCTGTGCTCTGCTAAGGAGCATGGTGGCTTCACGCCATGAGAAAGCAAGCCAGGATTCTGAGTGATCTGCGCACATGCACATGGAGACTTGAAGGAGTGTGTCCTGGCACACCTGATATGGGTAAGGGTGTGTCCATTCTGCTTCGCCCTGCAGGTGGTCTCCTCTCCCTCAGGGAGACGACCTGGAGCCTTGCTGGCCCCTGGCTGCTGACGGGTCTCCAGGTGGCACCCCGAGCAGAGCTCTTCACACCAGTCTCTTTCCTTCAGGAGGAGACATTGCTTTCTACAGGACACAGCTATAAGCTGACAGGAACTGAGAGGGGAAGAGCAGAAGAGGAACGAAGGGGACAAGATAATATCTACAGGAGAACAAGCACCTGGATTCCTCCCTTACCCTCTCCTCTGTCAGAAGGATCACGTCAAAGTCCAGCTGAGACAGGAGCAAGATGACTCTTAGGCTCTGGAATAAGGGAGGAGCTCATGGGAATAGAACCCCAAGCTGCCTTGAAGGACGAAGGTGCACAGCTCGCGGCATCTACAGGGTTGGCAGGCACCAGGTCCCTGATGTCACCCATAGAGAAGTGGGTGGCGGTCATCTCTGCCTCACGGTGCCTCTCCAGGAGGTGCCTGTCAAAGCCACCTTGTTGCCACCTGGGTGTGGTTTTCCTATGCTAATAAGGAGGGGTAACTAGAGGTTTCTGCAGTGACTGTTTGGAGCATGTACTTGGCCCTCACACCTGGCGTTTGCCTTTTCTCATCTGGGAGAGTCCCTGATGTTGTTCTCAGAACAGGGCAGACCATTGTCCTGTGTCATTTGACTGACCTTGTCTTGTCCAGCTCTGACTTCTTGGTATCTCTGCTGAACACATAGTCTTAGAAGGTTCAACTGACTTTCTAACCTCCTGTTTAAGAATTATCTTAATTCCGTAGCCTTATAGACTGGTCCACTTTTTAACACCGAATTTTCTGGTGTCCAATTGTCTCTTTGTCCAATTATTTCAGCTAACACAGAACAAGAATCGATGGGTGTGAAATAGCCCCACTTACAACCCCACTGAAGTAAGGAATCCAGGTGTTGGGTATCAATGGCTGCTGCACAGCACAGAGACAGGCTGGCAGAGCCTTGCGCCACCCCAGGGGGAACGTGAGGCTGAGAACCTCGGGGCCAGACCAGGCTGCTGACTCAGCTGTGGGCACAGCACGCAGAACAGAGAGTGCTCAGCAACTGAGCCTGCGGAATACCGGCAACAAATCTGAATCTGGGAGATGGTGCGGGTCAAGGGACTCATGTTCTTTAACAATGACTATCAAGGAAAATCAGGAATGATGGGCACACTTGAGTTAAAAGGAACTTAAGGAACATACTGAATTTCTAAGTGTTGGTGAACTGAACTCTTCAGGGTTGCACATGTGGGTTATCAATCTACAGAGAAATACAGAGAGATTAGGGTAAGTGGTAGGATTGTCACTATTCCTAAGGAGTAGGGACCACGGGAGAACCCCTGGGGTGCTGGCAACATTCTGTTTCCATATCCCTCAGCAGTTTATCTCACATCCAGGCCTAGCGGTGTGTGCCTGCATCCCAGTGACTCCACAAGTTGAGGCAGCAGGATCACAAGTCTGAGGCCAGTCTCAGCAACATGGGAGACCCAGTCTCAAAAAATAGCATTTGCTTTACAATAACTCATTGAGCCAAATGTTTGCGCAGTTTTCTATCTTCTGTTTTATTTTCCGGCGGGGGGGGGCGGGGAGTAGGAGTGGGGGGAAGGAAGAGAATGAGCGGAGCTAAGGAAACACAGACAGCCATGATGGACAAGCCTGCGAGGAGGAGAGAGATGGCCTGGCTCTGTGGAGGATGTGGGACCCGCCAGGCTTCCTCTGCTTTCGCTGTTTCTTTAGGGAGGCACGGCAGTGCCCCTAAGCCTGAGGCAGGAGCCCAGGGTGGGCTGTCCCAGTGGAGCAGAGGAGGCTCAGCAAGAGCTCCGGCACTGCCCGAGGTCAGCTCCAGGACCCGGAGCCTGTCTGCAGAGCCGGGCAGGACTGACCGGGTGGTCCCTGCACACACTGGCACTTTGTTCTGCAGAGGCAGTGGGGCTTGCCCCCAGGAGGGAGGAGCTAAGAGAAGGAAATGAAGGGACACAGAATGGATGTGGTTGTTCCCTAGAAAACCCCAGTGGGTGCGCTGTAAAATGGTGGACACAGAAGTAAGCTTTCTGCCTGATTAACATAGAAATAGTTTTTTCATATTAAACAGAAAATGAGCAGTTAGAAAAATCCATTGAAAGAAATGATTCCAATGCTTGGGATGCTTGGAGGGAAATTTGTTGGCATCGCTCAAAAAATAATTTACTTGGTATTTGCTACAACAGATCATTTCCACAATGGGGCACTCCTGAAAATTTGCCAAAATGCATGTGTGTTCAAGATTACTGATCAGCAATTGAAGAAATTTGGGAGCAGAACTAAACATGGACATCAACACGGTATTAGTTAATAAATTTTAAGTGGGTGGAATATAACCACCATTTAGAAGTAGGAGAGTCTCTTAATGTTTTCATGCAGAAATGACTGAAATTGTCCTTATGAAGAAGCACATAAGAGTGCTAGAAAATATCCCAGGAGCATTTGCGGAGATCTGTCGTTTGTTTCCCAGATGCAGAGTTAGGCACAGTGATGGCAGCAACCACATTACTGTGTTCAGAATCTTCAACTCTTGTTTTCATATACAGTCCTTGATCTTTTAAATAGTGAACATTGCACTAATGTTTTCTAGTATTGGCATTCATTTCTCCATGTTTAAAGCAGTTATTTTGGAATATTCAGATTTTAAAATTTCAAGCAGACTTTAGCAAGCATATCTTGGTTGGAACTGTATTTTGATTTTATAAATTTATCAGCTTTTTCCATCTTGTGATTTCTACTTTTTATGTTTGATTTACTTTCTGCTATTGATATGGCAACCCTAAATTTGTGTGTGTACGTGTGTGCGTGAATCTGGAGACTCTCTGGACTATTTTTCATAGCCTTTAAATTCCACCTTTCCAAATCATTTCACTTAATAAGTGTTTCTTGAAAAGGGCACATAAGTGAGTTCAATTATGTCACCACTTTGCGAGCGGTTCCCTTGGTATAGATTGGTCTGATCCAACTGCATCTATCATTACAAATATACTTCGTTTTCCTGAGTTGTATTTGTTTCCTTATAGAAAGACCTTCCTATCCTGTTGCTCCTCCTCCTGTTGCTGCACTCTTGCCTGCCTCCAGTAATTCAGGAGTTTTATTGAGTCTTTTAAATTTCCATTGTGTGTACGCTTTCTAAATCTTTGATGAAGTGTTCATTTTTTCATTTACATGCTAATTCCTTTTCTGCTTCCGGTTCCTTTTCAAAATGTGGAAACCATTCCGTTTCTGTTGACTGTTCCTTAGCTGAGCCAGCTCTGCCTGGGCTGTGGTGGCCACCTGGTATCTGGTGGCCAGCGGCACCTTCCCCTTGGGCTGGAGCTGGAGGCCTCTGGAAGCTCTGAGCGTGCCTTGTGAGGTGGCAGAGGGGCTCTGGCGCAGCAACCCTAGTGCCATGTGCCATACAGAGCTCTTCCTCTTGGACTTGCTGTTCCCTCTGCTGCGCTGACAGTGTCACTGGAGCCCTTGGCCAGCACCTGACTTCAGGTTTCCAACCAACCAAATACAGACACTCAGTCCAAAAACCAAAAAGAAAAGGTAGTGGTGAAAAGCAGGAAAAGAAGTTTAGCCAATCAGGCCACATTGGGAAGGCCAGGCGAGACCCTGCATCTGACCCTGTCTTGTGGGGCTGACAGGAGCTGTAGGTTTAAACAGGAAGAACTGGGGCGGGGCAAGAGGTCCACATCATTAAGCAACCTTGGTCCTGCTGTGGTCTGGGTGATCGCCTGCTCAGTGCTGGTTCTGCAGATGGCTCCAGAGACCCTCACCTCTTGAGGAAGTTACTGTGAGCCCCTACTCCTTCCTGGTCCCTCAAGCAGATAACCTCCAAAACACAGAACCCTGATTTTGTCCTTCCCACTAACACACTTCCCGCTAATCTGGGCCTTCTTACTGGGTCCCAGTACCTGGTGCTCTTGCCCTTGGGGACCCCATAACCCACTCACCGACCTTGCCTCTCTTGTTCTCTGCACTCTGGTCCCTCCTGACTGCTCGCTCCTGCCACCAAACCTTGGCTTATGTGGTGCCCCTTCTAGAACCTTCTCCCCGTGGGCCTCCTGGCACCGTTAACAGTTGTCCTTCAGACCCCAGCTCAGTTGGAGATTTGAGCGTGACCTCTCTTTCCTGGGCCTGTGCACATGCACCCACCACTCACTCTCCTAGGGCACATCCCCATTGCTTCATTTCCCACAGTGCTCATTACACAGTCCTTTGTATGATACTGTGATTAGGGCCATCTGCCCTTTTGGGATATTGAGCTCCTTTGTGTCACGTATGATTTTGTTTTCTGCCAAGTCCCCGTGAGCAGTAAATATGTGTTCATCAACATTCACTGTGTTTCAATTTTTTGATCTTTTTCATGGTCACTGCACTGCCCATGCAGAGGCTCACTGAGAGCAGACATGCTAGGACACTCTCGGACCTCTGGAATGGATGGAGTCACCTCCCTGACCTCTGGAATGGATGGAGCCACCTCTCTGACCTCTGGAATGGGACAGAGTTACCTCCCTGACCTCTGGAATGGATGGAGCCACCTCCCTGACCTCTGGAATGAATGGAGCCACCTCCCTGACCTCTGGAATGAATGGAGCCACCTCTCTGACCTCTGGAATGGGACAGAGTTACCTCCCTGACCTCTGGAATGAATGGAGCCACCTCCCTGACCTCTGGAATGGGACAGAGTTACCTCCCTGACCTCTGGAATGGATGGAGCCACCTCCCTGACCTCTGGAATGGATGGAGCCACCTCCCTCACCTCTGGAATGAATGGAGCCAGTGTGGGTTTTATATATATCTTTGGAACATTGAATGAGACACAATGGTGCAAGACCCCAAAGGTCAGAAGCAAAGAAGAACATCTGAGTTGGGAGGAGCACCACGAAGAAGTGTTTGAGGGAAAAGGAAAGAAACCAGGCCATGCTCATCTACTGAGATGCAAGGGATCTGCATGGGCCCACATGTGAGATGGCCACAAAGAAGGTAGCTATGTGGGGGCTGGACCCAGAGAGCACCTGAGCAATGAGATACTGTAGATCTGATCCCAGTCCAAAGCTGGCATTCCCAGGAAGCAAGACTGGGAGAGCTGACACCTGGACCCACTCTGGTTGGAGGAACGTTCATTGCTCCCTTTGAGATAGATTCACTCTGCATGGCCCTTTACTCCTTGCTGTTTCTTATTTAGACATCCCACCCACACCAAGCCTCAGAAGTGCCCGATTCCCTCCTCCCGCAACATGGGAGCCACGTTGCTGCTTTGGTCTCCTGGTCTAGGGCTCCACAGTAGGCCCTGAACTTTCCATTGTTTAGAAATGGAAGGAACGTAGGACACATAGCACTCAGACACACCTGCCATTTCAGGAGTTTACAGTTAAACTGTAAAATCTCCAGGCCTGGTAAAACCTTCAGTATTACAGAGGCAAGGACACGAGGTGATACTGCACACAGAGTAGTTCCAATCGCAGGGCTAGCCAGCCACGCAGGCAGGGGGACGGTCTGGGAGGACAGCAGTGGACACCAAACTCACGCATCCCTCCATCTTTTCAGAGGTGGGTGAACGTCTGCTCCTTGGCCCAGTCCTGCACCTCTGCTCGGCTGAAGATGAGGTAGAAGAGCAGCCCCGAAATGTTTACAGCTGCTGCGAGCAGGAACACATTTCTCCAGCCTACCTCCAAATCCTGGAGACAGGAAACTGTGAATTAGTGATGGTCACATGTTCTTACTTCTGCTTCAGAGAGACTGTGGCCCCAAGTCCTGCTGCTCCCTCCCCTCCTGCTCCAGCCTCTGGGGCTCTCTGGTTGTTCCTGGAATATGCAGGTGCATTCCCAATATAGGAGAGAATGCACTGGCCTTCCTCCATGGGATGCTCTCCCTCAGACACCCTCTTGGCTCCCTCCCTCGCTTCCTTCCACCCCTTGGTTAAAAGCTACCTTCTCAGTGAGTCCTGCCTTAACTAGCCCATTAAGTTGAAATTCTAGGCCCTGGTCTGCATACTACACGTGATCTGCTCTCTTCTCTTAGCACTTACCACCACTCAGTAAGTCACGTGTTTTACCTTGGTTTTCTGTCACTTTCTTTCCTACAAATAGGTTTCACTAGGAGAGGGACTCTGGTTTGTTTTATTTACTTAAGCGACACAGGCACTTGCTAAGATTCAAAAATATTCATTGAAAGACTCAATCCATCAATCAAACAGCAAGAGAAACAAGGTCAGTGTGAGAATTTCTGTTTTAAGAAACCATTTTCCAGTCATGTGTTAGTAACTAGAAGAGAACTGGAACTTCCACAGTGAGAAGGGACTTGATGTTGGGGAGGACACCCCTTCTTTGCCATTCTCCACTCATTTCTCCTGAAGGAAACCAGTAAGTGGCAGGCAGGTCACAGAGTGATGAACATGTGAGCGTCACACACGTATTTATGTATAGTCTGAGTCCTTAGGACTCAGGATGCACGAGTCATCAGATGAATTTGCTGGTGTGACTCCTTCTGGTGATCTCCCAGGACGGAGGGCTGTAGAAATGGAAGATCCTGGACAGGCAGCACTGGCCACGGCAGTTTGTGCTTGCAGGGGAGGTGTAGCCTGCTCCACCGCCCGGCCACCCATGTGCATCCTGCCCATTCATCCAGTGAACATTGTAGAGTGACCAGCTCATCCCGGGCTGCCCTGAACTTTCAAGTCTTTGACCTGACATACCAGGATGGTTGGCCACTCTACTTTGCAGATATTACTGTCGTGAGTATTCCCAGGACATTTGGTTTTTATCTTGAGAAGCTCATTTTGCAAAGACCCACAAAGCACAGACATGACCGTGAGCAACCTCCCTAACTCCACGCCCAGGCATGGGGTCATCTCTCTGGTGAGGTCAGCCTGGGTGGGATGAGGACATGTGTGGTGCTCGGGACGCTGGAATTTGATGAGCCTCATTGAGGAGGGAGCCCAGAGGCCCTTGCTTTAGTGTCTGTTGGGCGACCTTTGTGAGTTTCTCTGTTGAGCACGCATCAAAATGTCTGGCCTCACCTGACTGATGAGAATTCCCGCCACGGTGGGTGAGACGGCTCCCGATATGTGTGCGAAGACTTGCAGCAGCCCCTTGAGGAAGCCGGCATACCTGGGAGGGGAACACCTCGGGTCAGAGAGGGTCGGTCTTGGCTGGGTTTTGGGACTCTTATTTAAACCTGAGTGCAATGAGCTGGCTGTGGACTGGTAAACCTCTGGCCTGGGACAGAGACTTCCAGTGGGTAACCAGTACTACTAACGTGTCAGTGTCACACATACGAAACGGGCAGCGTGATGGTCTGCACCTGATTGGAATGTTTTCTTGGTTCTGGTCATTGAGCCAGAACTTCTAGTTTGCCTGGGGGTTATCCAAGCTCCTCCCTGGATGAGAAAGATGTTGGCTCCCAAGAGCAGGTGTCTCCACATGGTCTGGTGGTTCGTCATCTGAGGATGAAGTACGTCCTGTTGCCTGAGAGAGGGCCTGTGACAGGAGCCGTGCCTGGGGGTCTCAGTCATGTCCCTGTGGCCCATGTTGGAGGGACTCCTCCCGGCTACTGTGGCTTCCCCCTGGTAAAGCCTTAGATGGGCGTGGCCCAGGAGCCTCGCGAGTGCTCTCAGTGATCAGCGCAGTGTCTGCTGCATTTCTCCACAGAGGGTGATGACCCTCGGCAGAGCTGTCACTGTGGCCACGACGGCTTTGGTTCACACCTGGAAGCACTAAGGTCTCAGCGATTGGCCAGCTCAGGGCTCCTTCCCAGAGTGCTGTGGATGTAGGCTGCTGTTAACATCTCTGACCGGCTGCGTGGGCCACATTCTACTTTTATGTCCCAGCAGCGCTGCGGGCCTGAGCCAAGGTTCTGTGAGAAAGAGGCAAGGGGTCTCACCGAGGAGCGATATCCAAGAAGTTAACAAGGGCTCCCGCTTCACAGAGGCTGCTGAAGGCAGAAGACAGCACCAGGAAGACCATGGTGGTGCTGTGGCTGGATCGAACCCAGTGCAAGGCCACAAGGACCCCAGATGAGAAGAAAACACCTGGGGGAAGAAGGACAGGTAGCAATTGACAGGAAGCTGCCCGAGCCTCCCCCAGTCACCCATCTTCAACTTGGCCATTACCTATGGCAGTGAAGAGCTTCCTGATGGTGACTAGTCTGAGGACTCTTCTGGAGAGGAGAAAATCTGCCAGTAGACCTGACAGGATAATGCAGAAACAGCCAACGACAAATGGAAGAGCCGACAGGATCCCACTCTGCGGATGGGAGACAGGGAGTGAGTGCATGTGACCCCCAGCCCCAGACAGAGTGGTCCTTGAACAGATTTCCCACAGCTGTGGCTTTTCTTCAGCGACACAGCTGATTTAGTGCAAATTCCAGGTATTGGAATGAGCCAATAAACTTTCAGCGCCTGGGGAAAGATATGCATATAGCTCAGTTTTTAAAAAAAGACTAATGCTTCTTGATATCTAAGGATCATCTGGAAATAGGTACTAAAGTGGCTGAAGTTCAACAGAAAAGTAAAGGATATGAACAAAGAATTCACAGTAAAAGGAAAAATAAGCAAACCCAACCTCACTCATAATAAAACACATGCAGAATAAAATTACAGTGAGAGATTACTTTTCATGGATCAAATTGGCAAAAGTTCAAAACTATTTTTGACATGCTTTGATGGCACTGCAGGGAACTGGGTACTCACAAACACTATTGGTGCCCCATGGAGAACATTTTGAGAAATATACAGTTATGGTGCATTTACCTTTAGACTCAGCAATCTCACATGCAGAAGTTTACTCCACAGGAAGAGCGGTGCAAATGTATGACAAATGAGCAAGGATTTCACTGCAACATTGCTCAGTGATGGAATGCCCTAAATATTGCTCAGTACAGTTCTTGTGTGCTGATATAAAGAGAAGCTCATGGTATACTAAGTGGCAAAAACCTTGAATATAAGGCAAAATATCAAATACAGCCCACAAGGTTTGGTGTAAAATAAAAGTTGGGAAAATAAGAATATATTTTCATGTATGTTTGCATTCTCATAAAGAAACTGTGGAAGAATATGTGAGTTTTTCTTTTTTTCTTTTTTTTTAACTGTCAATAGAGCAGGCCAGGAAGACAGGGCAGATTAGAAATAAAAGTAAGATTTTTTTTATTCTTTATATAGCCTTATCAAATCAAAATGATATAGTTTTGCAAAGGTTGAAGCATTTTATTTTTAATTTGACCTCTGCATTAAATTCCTGCTAAAGAAAGTGTAGGGAAAATGAGCTCACACCTTTGTTTTGTATAATCCAAATAATGAAAAGCTTAGCTTCCATCTAACTCATTGCACAGATGGGAAGCCAAGGCATCCGGGTTAGGTGACCTAGAAGGCACCCCGAGAACAGCAGGGTCCTGGCCTGTGCACTTCCGAGCCTGGGGAACTCCAGTACCTGGTCACACTTGTCTTCCCATTTGTCTGCCATCCTCCTCCTCCAGTCTTGGCCTCCCCACCCGACCTCACACCAGAGACCAGAAGCTCGGATGTCCTTGCCTGGCGCTGGCATCCTGCGTGCCTGGCCCTACTGTCTGCCTGGTTTCACTTCACTTTCCTCTGTGAGAGGACACAGAGTCACTCCTTCTGGGGCTTTCTGGAGTCAGTGCCTCTGTCCTGCAGGTGTGCCCCGGGCTCTGACACCACTGAGGTCGGCCCTCCCGTGGCCACTATGCGTATTCCCCTGGAGATGCCTGTGTGAGAAGGCTGCTCTGTGAGCAGAGAGGTAGAAGGTGACAGTAATTCACTGTGGCAGTTGTCACCAACAGGCCATCGTGTCTGATGACTCTGCCATGTTAACACATCCATCCAGTAGAAATTGGAGGGGTTCTGTTAGCAGTCAGCATCCGTTGGCTTTGTGAAAACCTGGAGAGTTTTATCCCGATGTGCGCTCTTCTCTCCATGTTGTACATGAACAAAATATTTTTGGGGGGCTAACAGGGATTGAACTCAGGGGCATTTGACCACTGAGCCACATCCCCAGCCCTATTTTGTATTTTATTTAGAGACAGGATCTCCCTAAGTTGCTTAGCACCTTGCTTTTGCTGAGGCTGGCTTTGAACTCAAGATCCTCCTGCCTCAACCTCCCAAGCCACTGGGATGACAGGCATGCGCCACCGTGCCTGGCATGAGCAAAATATTTTTTAGAGAAACGTCCTCCATGAATTTTTTAGGTATGCTCTACTTGGGACTTTATGTTCCATTAATAGTGTCTTGTCTTCAGTTTATGATGTTCTGCTTCTCTATCAAAGATTTTTATTGGATTCATCCTTGGTTATTTGTGCTGCCAGCAGAGTGTCTCAGTTACAAATGTTTGACTGGACTGAGAATAAAATGTTTGCAAAGGACTCTTAAAAATACGACACTGTGTGAGTGTCACACAGACCCAGAACCATGACAACCACACTGAGGTCAGCCGGAAAGCCAGTCGGTGAGCCTGGCTGCATGAGTCGGTGAGCCTACATGTGCTGCATGGAGTCCTGGGCCGAATCCACTCATTTAGAAACCATGGGAGACACAGAGGATTGTATCCTGAAGCATTTAGACAGAAGAACAAAATGAGATCTCTCTGTACTTACGTCTCTGAGGTTGGCTTGGAGTACAGAACTGATGTACGTGGGTGTGTACGCCATCACGGTATAAAACAGCCAGTATTCACAGAAATAAGCGACGACGACGGCCCAGAGTGGTAGGGATAGGACCATAGCTTTCAAGGGGAGAGACCAACCTGGCAAACAGTCCTGGAAGAAGGCATATGTCAACACCCACTCCACCAGAGGACTGGCTCTGCTCTTCTGTGAGATGCCCAGTCATGGGCAGAGGGCAAGGGCATTGCTCGGGTACCTGTTGAGCCAGGGAGCTCATGATGTATCTCTTCTCATCAGCACCGATGAAGGGGTGCTTCCCAGGGTCATTGTAAACAAGAGGAAACCAGAGAAGGCAGCAGGCACAGCCAATTCCACCTAGGAAGAGAGGATCGGGGAGTACAGGATTGTTCTTTCAGTCTGACTCTGCCCCAGGATGATTTGTTGGTTGGCAGAATGATTGAAGCCTACCCTGCACATCTGTCACCATCACATGGTCCTGTGGTGAGTGGAGGTTCTCCACCACGCGGTCAGGGTCCTGGCCCTGTTCTGAGCCCAGGCACCAGAAACACTACCTTTCCCTCACCTGGCCTCAGGGATTGTGGCCACTGTCAGAAGGAACATGCTCCTGCTGACCTATTGTCCAAAGCAGATGACAGACACAAGGCAGAGTCACCCAGCTGCCTCAGGGAGCGGTGAGAGTGAGTGATGCCTGTTTTAACCCACTGAGACTAGGAGGTTTGGAAATGCACTGATGTTGAGGCAGGAGCACCTGTCACAAGCTATCAGTGCGTCTGCCCCACACTCTTGGAAATGTTTTCACCATTCCAGAAGCAACCAGCATCCCTCCCGCAAGTCACTCTTCTGCAAAGTCCCCTCTTCTCCCACCTGTCCATGACTTTCTCTTATCCTCAAGCACTTAAGGTGTAGCAGCGGCACACTTTAGGTGCAATCGATTTCCCAAATTCTAGAGAAATAAAATTATTCCTCTGCAAAGAAATCTTTTCTAAGATGTACATTATTTTAGTAGTAGGGAACTTGACATCTACACTGAATGGCAACATGACCCATGTTGAAATTTCCCTCTTAGAGTCAGGTGTGATGGTACCCATCTGTGATCCTGCTGAGGCAGGAGGATCGTGAGTTCAAAACTAGATCCTAAGCAGCTCAGATAGACCTTGTCCCTAAATAAAATGTAAAAAAGGCCTGGAGATATGACTCAGTGATAAGTTCGCCTGGGTTCAATTCCTGGTGTCAAAAAAAAAAATTCTCCTCTTAGAATCTTGAGAGTTTTAAGAGCGCTTGTCACTGGGGCGGCTTGCCATTTGCATGTCCCTTCACAAACATGGCACAGCAGACACCTCCATCAAGCATTTTGCTAAATTTTTAGAATATAAGATACAAAAATACAATTTTGCCCTCAAGAAGTTCAGTCAAGGGGGGAAGATAGACATGAAAATTAGCAATGTTGCGGACTGGGGTTGGAGGGTGTTGATACTGACTTGACAAGTCTTTAGTGATCCCTGCTTTGTATATGCTGCTCAATACATGCACAAGCATGGCAAACTTTCTTATTGCTTAGTAATTTTTATAATCTGTCCTTTTGGCATTTTTTAATGGCAATCTTTGAAGATTGATATGCTATAGTAATCAATATTCACACATTTTTTTAATGAATGTATTTGCCTGATGGTTCAGGATTCCTTAATTTAAGAGGGTGACCCTCTGATGTAAATACCAGTGGCACTCACCCTAAGGAACCATGAAATTTATAGGTGGAATTTCAGAGTGTTTCACAAGTTAAACGCACAAACATGAACCGGTAGCAGCAGGGCAGGTCCCAGCCAGAGCTCAATGAAGGTAAAATGTGAAGTCATAAACTACCACCTTTCGAACACTCCAGAACTTTCTGCAGCATCTTTCTGTGTACTGTGTCCACTCCTCAGACTCTGATGGTCTGTCCTGCAGGTTCTACTGACTAATTCTCCACTCCAAGCAGTATTTTACCTACGATTAGTTTGCATTCACACAATTTTTCTGGAAGTGGTAAAGAATGTGTTAAATAAATATGCATAGACTAAAATGCAGTCTAAAACGTAGTTCTCCCAAGATAACATTTTCAATGTCTTATGAAAGAAATGGCTCTGGGATCCTTTGGGTTCAACTTAGAAGCAGTAAAGAGTGCTATGATATCCCAAATTCATAAGGTTATTCTAGCTTTCCATTCAGGCTACTGAAACTTAACCATTGTTGCACAAGCCAGCGAGATTCACAACATGATTAGCTTTGAACAGGATCTACTCATGCCATATCAGCATCTATACCTACTTGTATTAACTAACCCAGGATAAGCTACATTGTAGAAATCATGCTTGACGTTCTTTGTCCTTGAGGAAAATTCTGAGATTTGAAGAGCACAAACTCACCAAATATATAGAAGACATAAGGCCATCCTATATTCTGGCAGATGAGGCCACCAGTGAGAAGGACAATGAAGGTCCCCAGCATTGACCCTGAATGGAAGATGCAAGTGTTCTGGGTGAGGGAAAGGTTTGGCAGTCCACGTGCTTCCCACAGAGCCTCGGGGATTGCAGGCGTGTGCTATGATCCAGGTTGCATAGCCGCAAAGCCTGCTTCTTCTCTCAGAAGCTATGTGACCTTGGATAATTATTAGCCTCTTTGTGTCTCAAACCGCTCAGGTGTGAAGGAGGAAGGATTACACATGGCTGACGCATAAGACTGTTCTGAGACCAATAGGAAACGAGTACTGCAAAACACGAGAATGCTTGGTGCACAGTTAGTACCCGATTCTGATCAAGGTAGTGCAGGCTGGTGCTTGAGAGCAAGGGCTATGGAGACAGTAATTGGGATGTGAGGTCTCAGTGCTCCTGACAGGTGTGACCCAGTGCTCTCGGGAGTGAAGGTGAGATTAGGAGGTTGACTGATTACCTGATCCAGCAATGGTGGTGAGCTGACTCCTTTCCAGCGGGGGAGCCCATTTGACCCAAATTGAATATTGACCTGTTAATACCATAACCTGGAGGGGGGGATTTCTGATCTTAGGTACGTGAGATCATTCTGGAACCTGAGTTCCACTCACACTTGGAAAATGTCTTGGTACCTGGGCTATGCCTTGGATGACCCGAAGGACGATGAGCAAGGCCACTCCAGCGTCAGCCGCCAGTGGGATGAAGAGGGTCAGGACGGAGGAAGCCAGCAAGCCAATGCCGACCACGTACTTGGCTCCCCATACTCCAGCCATGTAGCCCGTGGGGATGGGGGCCACGAAGGAACCATAGTTGAGGGAGCTGAGGATGATCCCCTGGATCTCAGGACTCCAGTCATATGCAGGGGCCTAGGCAACAAAGGGAACCTCACTGCTTGTCTTTGGTTAGAAAGTCGACTTTTTATTGTGAAGACTCGCCAGGCAAAAATGAATATGCAGCTCTCTTTCCTGTTCCCTTTTTCCCATTCTTCCAATTTACCAATTTCATAAAAGGAATAAAAATACCTTAAGTGTATGCCCAACACACTCTTTTCCCCACCCTGAGATAACTAGCGGACCCATTAAAATTTGAGATTCTGTAAAGAAGCAAGCTTTAAAGGAGAGAAAATAGATTCAAATTTGTGAAAATCATTTTGTGTGATTTCCATCACTGGGGGGTAAGACTTTATGTCCACTAAATGGTAAAGGCTGTTCCCTTCATTCTGACTTAGTTCTGGCTCATAAAGCCTCCTTAGACACATTAGGTTCTTATGTTGTCCCTGGCACATAGTGTATGCTCAATAACAATTTACTGGCTAAATGAGCTGCATTCTTTTATGAGATAAACACTTAAGTTGATCCACTTTAATAAAAGAAAGGGTCCAGAGTCTCACTAAACTCACCACTGCCTTGAACTCCTTTCGAGACAGGTTCCAGTGGTCCTGGGGGTCCGTGAGGGGCATCTCTGTGGAGACATTGGACTGGCTGGGAGCCACTGTGCTGTTCACCATGGCTGTGATGGCAATGCTCAAGTTCATTTGTTGGGTATAAATCGAAAAATTACACAGCTGCAAGACGAGAGCCAGCCCATGTCGGACAGAACAGAGACCTGCAAGAAGCGGGCACGGAAGGTCTGCATCAGGACGACCCTCCGTCCATCCCAGGTCCGAGAGATCAGAAGATTGACATCTGCCTGAGATGGAGAAATATGGGGAGAGCAGACGTTGCTGTGCACGTGTCCGGGGGACTCTGTCCCGGGAGGAAGTGGGAACGGCAGGTCCCTTAGAGGCATTGCTCAAGCAGAGGCCTGAGGCGTGTTTGGAGTTGAGGAATGAGCATGAGGGAAGGGCTCTCCAGGGCCCTGGGATGAGCGGGAGGGGGCGGGAGTGGAAGAAGGGCCGCAGAGAACAAAAGGGCAGAAAGCAGCGACTGGCTGAACACAGCGAGACGAGGAATCGCGAGAAGCGACTTCAAGGGTCCTGGCTTGGGCTGGCATGGCGCTAAGTGCCACTTTTATAGCTAGGGAACCTGGGTGTTTGACCTGTTTCCAGGCTCAGGGGAGATACGACTTGAAAGGTAGACTAGGGCTGGAGTATGGATGTTTTCATCTTCTTCTTTATACCGTGGGGCAAGAATGTCTGTCCCCATAATCCAGGCTTGCGGGAACTTGCCAGAGTCCGTGGGAGCTGTGGGGCCATCCCTTGATTGGGCCAGATGCAGTAGATCCAGAACAGCTGGAAGGGTTGATAGGCTCTGGGAGAAATCCCAGCGGCAAGGCATGATCCCTGCCTGGCGCTGTGCCAGTGTCCTTCCCAAGCTCCTGCACCGGAGCAGATGCACCTGGAGGGGGCAGCACTGGGCCCTTTCCTCTGCCGATGCTCAGCCCTGTCTGGGAGCTGTCTTAGAATTTTATTTAGCATATATAATTGAGCTTGGTTTGTAGTTTTTATATGTGTGTTATTTTTGCAAGAAGAAGAAGGAGCAGAAGGGGAGGAAAGGGAGGGAGAGAAGGAGGAGGAAGAAAGCTATAAGCATTCCATCCCTATCTCTGATCAAGACATGGACATTTTCATTTTTCCTTAATAAACGTTTTGTTTTAGAACGGTTTTAGGTTTATAGGATTATTGAGTTCCCACACCTCACATTGGTTTTCCCTATTATCAACATTGTGCGTTGGTAAGGCACATTTGACACGCTTAGTGATCTGTGTTGACATACTATTACTAACTAAAGTCCCTGCTTTATTTGAGATGTCAGCTTTTACCCACGTCTGTTCCTCTTTAGTTTCTTTTCTTAGCTATACTGAGGTCTTCTTTCATATTTTCCTGTTGGTTTGCTTCATACACCGTGATAAGCTGCTTTAGCATCATCCTCACCTGAGGAAATCAGAAATGGAAATAGTCTCCATTTCCCATGATAGACAAGCATGCAGCACCGTGCAGGCTGACAGCTACGCTCAGCGCTGCCTCTGCCTGGCTGGTGGGACCAGCGGCTCCTCCCTATGCTCAGGCAGCTCCTGGAAAGTGCGGTGCTGCTATAGGCCCTCTTGAGGGGCCACACGAGGATGCGCAGAATCAGTGTGCACACAGTAGTCACAGGAGCGTGCTCAGGATGCGACAACTCTTGATATGAGCCGTCACCTTTCACCTGCGCACCTGTCATCTCTTTTATCTAGCACACTCCTTTCCTGTTCTTCCCCCTTGTATAGCACACATATACACAGAGGCCCGTTGGTGCCCCTGAGGCCTTGATCTGCAAGGGACAACTGCATGTGCTTTGCTCTCTGTGTTGACACCCCCATACAGGGTCACCTTTGCTGGCTTGTGGCAAGGCTGGCATGCGGGAGGTGGTGTGGGGAGTCGTGGGATTCTTTCCACCATTAGAGGGAAGCTGACTGCCGGCTTTGGGCCGGTGCTTTCCAAATGTCTGGGCTGGTTTCTGCAGCCACTCCTGCTTCCCTCTGCTCCACCATGCTGGCTCCTGTGCTCAACTGCAGATCTTTAGAAAGGCCCAGGAGCCAGAGAGGAGGCTCCAGGACGAGAGCCAGTAAGCTCCCCCACCACTGGCCTCTTCAGGCCTGGGGGCCTCGCCACTGTGGTCTGCACAGCCACTGTGCCAGGAGCCTGAGCCACAGCCCCACGGCATGGTTTCCTCTGCACACTGTGCCATGCTTCCAGAATGGGAGGCCGGTGGCTCCTGGCATCCTCCTTCTGTTTCAGATTGTATCAAGTCTGTCACCAGGAGGCTGTAGGCTCCCGTTTCCACCTGGATGGAGGTACTTTCTCAAAGTGTAGTGCTGGCTGTTCTTATTTCCACCATTCCAGAAAGGGGCTCTATTGCAGATTGGCCTCAGGGCAGGGGCGTATCCTCCTCCGTGTGGTTTGTTGACAGGAGGAAAGGAAACGCCCCTGACCTTGTGTATGTCCCACACTTGGGTAGTCTCCCCCCCTCCCCCCACAGGCCTGGAAACTGCAGTCCTCAGACTGAACACAAGGAGAAGCCATTGTGCCCCTGAGGCAGCTCCAGGCAGCGACTGAGCATCAGCAATGGCAGATGGGGGGCTATGCCTGTGATTCCGGGGTGCCCTGGAAATCTCCCACTTTGCAATGCACATAACTGGGGTCATGAGCAGTGATGGGGTTGCTACTTCTGGTTCTCCTGAAAGTAACCAACCTGGCTTGTTTCCCCAGGCCTCCAAAGCCTGTGGAATCTTCTACATCCCCTGTATTAAACCTCTTTCTTCTTGAAACACCTAGACAGGTGTCTGTTTTTCTAATTGAACCCAGAATGACACAGCAGCTCATGGGCTTCTGTGGTCAAGGGGATCAGAAGGTCAATGTGGGGTCTGTCTCCATCCCAGCCCCATGAATCCTCAGCTGAATCCTGAAATTGAAAGAACACTGACCCTCCAGTGGAACCTGGGGTCCAGTCCTTTTCACCCAGGGTCTCTGGGGATCTGGGAAGATGAGCAGCTCCAGAATGAGGCCAGGTGACAGAGTGGCACCTGGTGGAGACGGGCGTCTTCACACCCCATGACACTCCTGCCCTTGGTGTCTGGGTGTCTTGGAAGCACAGAGATTTCCAGCAAAGACTCCAGTAGCCTTTGGGACCATCAATGCCTAGAGATGTCTCCAGCCACGCCCTGGGGTCTGATACTGAGGACCAAGTCCTTCCTTTCCAAGAGGAAAGCTGGTGCTGGACACTAGCGATGGAGCCAACAGAAGGACTTGCTGCCGCGTGCTCCTGCGAGACACGTGGAGAGGTACCAAGTACGTGGAGAGACAGAAGCAGCTGGGTTCTACCTTCTCCGGTGGGGGAGGCTGCCAAGAAAGGATGGCTACTTTTAGCAAGCTGCCTTTTGCCTCTCTGGACTGGAAAGGGATACAAAGGCACAGTCGGACACAACTGGGGTTCCAGGGTGGTCACCAGAGGGTGGGCAGGTGTCCTAGAGACTGGAAGAAACCAGGAAGATCACACACAAATTTCCCTTTTGACAAAGTATAATTGAGCACAACAAGGACTGTCAAAAATCGGGCTGCAGCGGGGACACCGTGTGAGTAGCAGTAGTGACAGCAACGTTTACTGTGTTTACTGTGTGCCAGGTGTTGGTTTATAGGTTTAGGGTCTAATGGATTCAATTCTTGGGGCAGCAGTTCAAGTTAGTTTATGTGATTAGCACCCCATTTTTGAAATGGGAAACTGAGATATGGAAAGTTTAGGTAAACTTGCCTGACATTATGCACCTCGGAAATGGCAGAATGAGGAATGCACACTCAGGGAACCTGGCCTTGGACCGTTGTTCTGACCCTGGGTGTCATGCTGCCATGGTACTTTACACGTGTGTTCTTCACGTTACTGATTGTGGGGTGAGGGGAGAGAGAGAGAGAGAGAAAGAGAGAGAGAGAGGGAGGGAGAGGGAGAGAGGAGATAGACTCTGGCCATGGCATAGTCCAAAAGACTCCAAAGCACACAGAGACAAGTAAGCACTGGAACTCATGCCATTGGAGTAGAATTCCTTCTGGATCCATGGTGGTTAGTTGCAGGATGAGCATCCGCATCCCCTGTGTTCTTTGGTGGACTAGACTGGTGACCCTCTCGTCTTAAAGACATGTACACTTCCCACAGACGAACTGAGCTTTTAAGCGTTCCATCTTGGTCAGTGTTTTCGTTTGTAAAGGTATAATTTTAGGAGTAGCCTGTATCCTTAGAAGAACTAATGCTTAACAGTTATAAATCATTCATGGTTTAGGGTAAAATAAGGGGCTCCACATTTATCCTTGTGGCATATTATAGCAAAACACTAATTGTAGATGAGAGAAAGGAGGAAGGAACGTCGACGATGTGGTAGAAAAGGAAGCCTGCTCCTTCTGAAGCGGGTCTGGGTGTAACATGAACAGAGAGATCCACCGGACGTTCTCAGAGAAGCCAAAGCTGCTTTCCATGTTTCCTACTTAGAATCTACACTTTTTTTTTGTTTGTTCATCTCTAAATAACATCATACTACACACCTTTCCTATCTACCTTTGAGATTTCTTGTGAGAAATGAAACAGGAGTAAGCCTGCTTTTTTAGCTACATAGAATTCTTGGCAACTCTCAGCAGTAAAAAATGCTGTATGCCAACCAGAGCGGAGGTTGCGGTGACAGAGATCCCAGTTTTCCCCACGGTCCCTTCCCACGCATGGTCTTACCTTTCCTGGGGGCTTGCTCTGGAGCCGTGTTTAAACCACCATCACTGGAAACGTCTCCTGCTGCAGCCTTGGCAGTAGCTCCAGTAGACATTTCGGTTCTCTCCTCCCAGGGACTGGCATTTACCTGCTGAGATAAAAGAGCACACAAGCAAATAAGGACAGGGAGGTGTCCCGTGTCCTGTAACACACAGCCCCCATCTTTCCTCCTAAGAGGTGGGAAGAGCACTTCCACTTGGGCTCAATAACTGGATTTGTCTCCTTGACTCTGTCATTGTGTGGCCTTGGAAAAGTCCCAGTTGCCCTGAAGTCAGAAATCAGGCCTGGGTTACCTTGATAAATTGTAAGATTCTGTCTGGTTCTGAATTCCCGTGTCTTTAAGCTGATACTTATATCACTATCACTGGACATGAAAACCTGACCACCTTATTTGAAATTTCATCAGAAGATTTCAGGGGATTAAAATACTGCAAAAAAAAAAAAAAAAATCTGTGTTAAAAACACCTAGAGAGAGTGGATAAAATGTGTCAGGCATCACCTTAAATACGTAGCTCCAAAGACAGTGAGCAATCTCCCCATGGAAGTAGTGAAAATGAGAGGCACACACCAGCCTCAGAGACCCTGACCCTGACACTGGGGTACGCAGGGAGCACAGACTTTAGCCATGCTGGAGCAAGGGATCTGTGACCCTGTGCACGTGAACAATGAAGTCTTCGGCTCCTGCCAGGAAGGAGATCTAATGGGGAGTCTAGGACACAGCCACAAGTCTCAAAGAGGTCAAACTCAGTTTAAAAGGCTCTGTGCCTGGCAACATGAGTCAGTGGCACATTCTCTGAGGGGTAAGAGGAGGTGGTGACCGCATGGGAATGGGAAGCCAGAACAAAGACCCTTCCCTGCCCAGGGCCAGCCTGGAAGTGTTCATTCCAAGGCGAGACTGTTTTGGAGACTAGAAATGACCAGTAGACATTTTACCACCTGGAAACAACCAGGGAAGTTATAGGGCCAAGCAGATATGGAGAGTAAGGCCAGGCATTCATTACTGTGAACCAAGCACCTTCGGCCTGCTCTCTGGAGAGTGACATCTGTGGCACCTCATGTCTCTGCCTGTCACCGCTGCAGTTGTCAGATGAGCCACTGGCTGACAAGGTGCCTGATTTTCATCCTTCAAAGCACAGATGTTGACCCAGACAGCCCTGCTGTCTGCAGCAGAGTTCGGAAACAAGCTGAAAATTGAATTGAAATCCAAAGCTATGCTCACTGGTTAAGTAGAGGGGTCCTGTTAATTCTGAGAATAAGCTGGTGGAATAAAGTATGGAACATTATGTTGTAAAAATAAGAAAATGCGTTTTTCATTCCTGGCCACACCCTGGGGCAGCTAGTTGGACAGAAAAGACTTTCTCAGTCACAAGAATTGAAGACAAGTTTCACTGTAAGTTTTGCCTACAGTCATAGGGCTCTTTGAGCCAACTCATGCCTGGGAGTTTGCTGTGGGCTGGCTCATTCTTTGGTTCAGGAAACGTTTCTTGACTAAATGAACGGAGTGCTCTGCTTCCATGACTCTTTCTCCCGCTTCCCCGCTGCCTCCCATACTTTCTGTAACAGCAGCACTTGCCAGTTTTCCTCATAACCAGAAATCATGGGTTTTGTGGTGCTTACGAGAACACTGGGATTTGGCAAGAGAGGGCAAATGTAGGACAAAGCTGTTGTATGACAGGGGACCCATCCAGGGACAATGGCTGAGACGTGGACCCTGGTAAAGTTACCCCCAGTGGGACAGGTGTAGCATGAGGGAAACACACAACAGTGGCACTTGCTACGAAGAAAATAAGAGCAGCCTGGCACCCGCTGGTGACGGGCACGTTGGAGAAGGGCCGTTACTACCGGTGCAGCGACCTTACCTCGTCTGCGCAGGATGCTTGTATTTGAGCTGAACTGGAATGACGAGAAGGAGGCAGAGATGGACAAGAGCAAGCTGGCTGTGTTGGAGGGAGACTGTGGTGGAGGGTGGCCATGCAGAGCGCATGAGGGGCTAGCAAGGCGACGGGACCCTTGGGTGAGCGGTGCCATGCCACTTAGGCCAACAGGCCTGGGGATGGCAGGGACCACTTTGGTTGAAGTGTGGTATGTGGTATGGAGCCCAGGGAGGAAGCGGTGTTTTCCCCTGAGCAAGCGTTGATGGCAGCTGGGCTGGGACGGCCGTGTGAAAGGATCACACCCTGGACTGACACTGGGGATGAGCCGGTAAGACTTGCTAAGGTGGCAGATATAGGAATAAAAGAAAGGCGGGAATCGTCAGAGACATCTAGACCAAGGCTCCAGCGAAGGAGGCAGTGGTGCTGTGCCTAGTGAGTCAGAGGTGAGCAGAGAGGGGTCAGGGTTCTCGAAAAGCAAGAGTTCGGTTTTGGACACCTGGAGTTTGAGATGCCTACTGGACGTAGGAGGGACGATTGCCAAGTAGGTTTTGTGTCCCGGAGTCCATGGCTTGGGGCAGAAGGCCCGGGGAGAACCGTGAATCTGGAAATCCTCAGCCTTAGCTATTTCTTAAGACCAGGTAGATGAGAAAGAGCTAGCAAAGAAATTGGGCCCGTCTCCTCGCAGGATTGTGAGAGGCTGTTCTCCAGGCACTAACACCATCTGTGCCCGGCCCCTGTGCTCTGTGGGGTGTGACTGTCCCTCGAGGGGCTGCACAGGCAGCAACCCAGGTGGCAGTGCTGAACGTGTCCTCCCCTGAGGAACAACTGGTGGCTCTTATGCACAGCACCCAAATTAAAGCCCTCTGCACAAACCCTTCACCCAAGAACGGTTTCCTGGATTCCCACGAATTTCACTTTTGTTTTTCTCCATATACAAACTCAAGGGGAAGATTTTCATTAATTTGATCTTTTAGGCCTGATAAAAAAAAATTCTTCCACGGTAAAACATTCACATAATTGCCTCACCGCAAATATGATCAATGCTTTTATCTAAGTGAATGTATCTCACAAAACAAGTCCAATACATGAATACACAAATCTTACACTGTACAACATCTCATCACAAAATAACCCTTCAAAGTATAGTTTAAATTTCTGGTTTGCATCCAAATGCTTCAGATAATGTTCTTTCTCCCCCGCTCCTCAACACCTATACTCTTAGAGACTTTTATTCCCTGGTTTAAGAGGAAGAATTCTTTCTTTTTCCAGAATTATCGCAGGAGAGAAACTTTCTCCTTTTCAGCAACCACAATCTCTACCTCAAACAGCAGATTACACAGCTCTCAAAGGGGAAAAGACCCACCCCACCTACCAAAAGTAGAATATTAAGGAGTGAAAAGCTTAAAGCCAACCTGAGGGGGGGCAGAGTGCAGGATCCTCTTTCCTTTCAAATAAATTTCTCCCAGTTTTTTGCAATGGTCGGGTCACTTGCCAGTAAATGATTAGTAAAACCTCTAGCCCTCGTGTTACTGACTGGGAGGGTTTTATTGACTTCGTGGGTTAATTTTTAACTTTACTTTTATTGTTTAATTGATAAGCAGGTCAAGTTCACTGAGTCTTCCTCATGCTTTGGGTTCATTTACGTCTTCCTTGGTCCCCAGTCAGAACCGGTGCTCCCTGTGAGGCTCCCTGTGAGGCTCCCTGTGAAGCTCCCGGCCCTGCCCTGGGTTCCAGCACCACCACCTTGCCGGGTCTCAGAGTCAACATGGTCTCCGTACAGACCGTCCCCATCCTGTCCCTTTTCCACCATCCCCCAGTTTAACCCATTAAGTCCCAAGTTTCCAATTCTGCAAATATCACAATGAAACAGACGCAAGTGCATGAAAGTGACTAAAGTCATAATCTAGAGCTTACATGCATTATTATCTTAATATTATAATTTTTATACTACATACAATTATATTACCACTATACATTATGTTATGTTAACATTATATAATAATCGTTATGCTTAAAATATAACTATAATCCATTATTTTATGTAATTATATCTTTTTTTTATTCCATGTCTTTCTTCCCAGACTAATCCAGTCCACAGTAATCCAAAGAGTATAATTCAATTAATAAATATTTATTTTTAAATTTTTTAAAAATTTGTTCTAATTATTTATACATGACAGTAGAATGCACTTTTTAAATATTTTTTTTAGTTGTTGATGGACCTTAATTTTTATTTACATTTTATATGGGGTGCTGAGAATCAAACCCAGTGCCTCACACATGCTGGGTATTCTACCACTGCCACTGACCCACAACCCCAGCCCCTAGGATGTACTTTGGTACATCATGCGTAATGGAGTATGATTTCTCATTTTTCTGGCTACACATGATGTAGAATCCCATGGGTCATATAGTAGTATATGTACATAGGGTAATAATGTCAGATTCACTCTACTATCCTTCCCATCCCTATTCCCCCTCCCCTCCTTTCAATCACCTCTACCTGATCTAAAGTCACTGTTCTTCCCAAGGCCCCCCTGCTCCCGCCAACACCGTGAATTAGCATCCACATATCAGAGAGAACACTCGGCTTTTGGTTTGGGGGGATTGGCTTATTGATACATTAAGTACTCTATTTAAGTTTCTATAGGTGTTTCACATCTGGGACGACAAGACAAAATGTGTTTTCCACAGAGGAGAGACAGCACATTTAGGCTGACTTGCCTGATTTTGTGTTTTTCTGATCCTAACTGCACAATGCCTGTTGGGATTTTTGTGGAATTCCACACCCTGTGAGTCTGTGACCTTTGGCAGCAAAACATCTCATACTTGCATGCTGTTTCCTGGCCTCATTTTCTCACAAGCCCACTTGTGAGAAGACAGCCCTTGGGAAAGCTGTCTTGAACTCTGTCCTTGAACTTGGCTTGTGAAGTCACACCCAGGGTGATCTGGCCAGTCCCCTCGCCTTGCATGTTTTTCCTCTGAACCGTCCTGACCTCGTCTCTGAGCTGTGGACTTTATCTCTTCGTCTCTTCTGCAGGTCCATCAGGACCTCAGTCTTCACGTGGTCGCGAGCAGAGCTCCTGCACGCCCTCCAGCCCTGCTGCTGCCCCAGGCTCCCAGTGTGGCAGTGCCATCGCCACCTCCCAGATGGACTTTGCAGAGGCAGGCGAGCTCCCACTTTCCCTCACTACTCGGTGTCCATCTGACAGCAAGTTCCACCCACAGACCTTTCCCACAGGCCGTCGTCTCTCATTTCCTCTATGCCTGTCGGAATCATTTATCAACGGGTTACACAATGGTTAGCCCGGCCCCTGTCTCCTCTCTTTCATTCCATCTTTACCCAGCAGACAGGATGTTTGAAATGTAAACGCGGCCATACTGCTTACTGGTTTAAAAGTCTCCAAGGCCTTTCCAGAGCACGTAGGACAGCATGGACCCATTCCCGTTTCCTTGAGGTGCTGTGAGCCTTCAGACAACTCTAGCTATGCCAGCCTTGCCCCCTCTGCTCCGGCCACCCTCCCTCTTCACCATGCCAGCCAGCTCTGCCCACCTCACAAAGCTCATCCTGCCTCGCTGCAGGGACTCCAGCGGGGAACACCAGCACCCACGGCCATCAAAAGTATTTCATTGATGATATCAGAAGAGGGAATCAAGAAGCCTCTTTCCCAAGAAGCCTCTAAAGTGATGTTTATATAGTAATCCAAAACTTTATCCAGAAAGGAAAAGGTGAGAAAGGCAACCTCCATCAGATCTAATGAAGTGGACTCACAAACGAATGCAGCTGTACAACCTGGATAGGAAGTAGTGGGTTTGGAGGAGACTAAAATTTGAATAAAGAATTTTATTTAAATTCTTTTACTTTTATTTAACCTGTTTTAAATTGTGATTTATAATTAGAGTTTGGGGCTTTAAGTCAGTTTTAGTACATGGAATAAAGTATTCGACGTGTAGTGGTAGAAGGGTACAAACTATCATCCCTAAAATGAACAAGTTCTGAAACCCAATGTGGAGTTTGGTGACTCTGCTAACAATAATGTATTTTGTACTAGAAATTTGCTGAGAGTAGATCTTGTGCGTTCTCAGCACATGCACCCACACACACGTGCACACACAAGTGGTGGTAGATGTGTTAGCTGCATTGTGATGATCACTTAGCAGTGTATATCAGTACATCGTGCCACACATCTTGAATACTGTTAAGGTTTGCATGTGAGGTGTCCACATGTGAGACAATGCAAGGAAGTTCACAGGTGAAGCGACTGGGTTATTGATATTGATACTGATTAACTGGGTGGTGACTGTTGGCTGGAGGAGGTGGGTCATTGGGGACGTGACTTTAGGATATATATTTTGTCTGTGGTGAGGGGAGACTCTCCGTGCTTTCTGGTTCCATGTCCTGAGCAGTTTCCACCACCTCACTTCCACCATGATGTTCTGCCTTACCTTGGACCCAGAGCAACAGAACCAGCCACCTACAAACTGAGACCTCTGAACCTGTGAGCCCCCAAATAAACTTTTCTTCTAAAATTGTTTTTGCCAGACCTTCTGAGCAGAACAGTGAAAGAGCTGACTAAAACAAATACATACAGTTTTTGTCTGTCCCCTAATAAAGCTGAGAAAACCTGCCATGGAGGTTATGTGTTTTCTATTTTCCTCAGAAGACTAACAAAACTTGAACTTCAGGGCCTTCGCTTTTCCAAGTCTATTTCCACGCTCTGGGAAGAGCCCTGGCTCCACAGGGTCACGTGTTCTGTAGAATCGCAAAAATCAAAGTATGAGAACTACACACATGAAAGTCAAATAACCAACTAACAGTGTGCTTTCCACCAGCACTGAGCTCTCCAGAAGACAGCTGCTCTCTAGGACAGGGACCCCAAACAACCTGGAAACCACACTCTACAGCTCCCTGGCCTTGATGTTCAGCATGGCAAGATGGTTCCTCTTCTGGTGAAAATGGAGAGGTTTTGGACAGAACTGGTTCCCGCTGCAATGTCATAACGAGCTGGAAGGACCACCAGGTCACATTTTTAAGAGCCCCAGAGAGCTGTGACGCAACTCACACACTCGTATCAGAGAGCGAGCTCGTCCTGCACCTGAGCAGGCAGGTCCCTGCAGAGTACCAGTGCCACCGCAGGCACAGAGAGGAGAGCCGGGCGGAAACCGCCACCCTGCCATAGTCTCAGGGGTTGAAGCCACTCCATAGAGTAGGTCAGGGGTCAGGAGAGAGATCTCAATAAGAGTGACGGTTCACCTCGGCTTAATCAAACAGACACAGTGTGTCTCAGTGGACGTTGCGACATTTCTCAGGTAGATAAGCCAACAATAATGTTTATATGAAACACGGAAGGGCTCAGAGTATGCACCCTAAAACAGGCCACCCTAAAACAGGCCACTCAGCACAAGGACTACTGTGAAGTGAAGGCGAGGAGGAAAACAGACACAGGAGAATGTGTCCTGCCCGTCTCCAGGGAGGGGAAGACAACTCTGAGTCACCTGAGGTGACTCCAGATTCTTATGGGCTCAGGGACAGCACGGAGGAGTCTATATAACACACCTGCCAATCACCCTAGTCTTCCAAAAGCTCAGTCCCTTTCCTTCATCTTGTCAGTTCTCTAGGAATTTTCTGTCCTTTATAAGATGCTACATGAGGCCACCTTCTGAACACCCCTTTGTGTTTCTCCCCACTAAGAAAAATTATTTAAAAAATTTCTGAATAATTGGATTGAGCACATTTCATCATTTCTCTCTTGATGAATACAGAGCTAAGACCTGGAAAGATTGCTGGGAACTCGTATATGACCATGGCAAGATTGGGTCTGGGTCATGGCTCAGTCTCACTGAACCATGCAGAGTTTGCCTTCATCAATTTATTTACTTATTTGACTCCAGGCTTCCTAGTTTTGGTTTAGGTTTTAGAGAAGTTAGGGAAGTGCAGGGCAGAACAGGACAACGAAAGCTCTGAATTTTGACTGGAGGGCTGAAAAGAGAGAACCAGAAAGTGCTGGCATTCCACAGAGAGAAAGAGCGGCAGAGGTGACCCCAAAAAGTTATTTATGAAATCACCTTCTGAGCTGTGGAAAAACAGGAACTCACCCCAGAGAAACAGATGCTATCAAGGAGAAAAACTGGAAATGAATTTAAACTGAAAACTACAATAACCAAAATAAACTCAGTGGACAGGACCAGTAGCAGAATGGAAAGGAGAGGACAGTCAGTGGACTTGAGGATGAATCAAGAAGAGATGTCCAGTCTGAAAGGCAGAGAGGTGAGCGGATAAAGAAGTGGAGTCGGGGATCTGTGGGATGGTGAGAGAGGGACTAACAGTCACTTCGTCCAGTCCCTGAAGGAGATGAGGGAAAGGCAACAGGAGGGGGGAGGTGAGAGGGGGACAGAGAGAGAGAGAGCAAGCGAGAAATGAAAGAGGGCGCCTCAATTGAAAGACACATTTTATAAGGTTAAAAATGCCTCGACTTAACCTAAAAATACCCAACCTATCATTATCAAGTTGAAAAAACCCATCAGATGAAACTGAGAAATTGCTTTACAGAAAAAAATCAAAAGAAAAATATTTCAATAATTGTAACTTTCCATAAAGGTCTAATTCCTTAGATAAAGAAAAAAATCACAGGAAGAAAAAGAAAGATACAAAGTATTATGGTTTGGATGTGAGGTGTCCCAAAAACTCATGTGAGACAATGCGGGAAGGTTCAGAGGAGAAATAATTGGGTTTTAAATCTTAACCCAGTCAGTGACCTGATCCCTGAGGGGATTAATTGAAGTGGTGGGTGTGGCTGGAGGAGGTGAGAATAAGGGCGTGGCTCTGGGGTATATATTTTGTATCTGGAGAGTGGAGTCTCTTTCTGCTTCCTGATGATGCCAGCTGCTTCCCTCTGCCACACTCTTTTGCCATGATGTCCTGCCTCACCTCAAGCCCCGAGGAATGGAGCCGGCTTTCTATGGACTAAGACCTCTGAAACCATGAGCCCTCAAATAAACCCTTCCTCCTCTATAATTGTGCTGGTCAGATCATTTAGTCACAGCAGTGAAAAAGCTGACTAAAACGCAAAGATAGAGTCTATGAACCCTATAGAAAATTGGTTGAAGGAAACAAGAGACTTTCCGGAAAGGAAATCACAAGTGGAGTTTAAACACACACACAACTTATTTTAAAATAAGATATGGGGAAGTTAAAACTAAGGTCTCTGAGAATGTAGTGATCAAAAGTGTGATAAAATACGGTTGGTTGGAAATTAGAAAAATATGTGTTCAGATATGGTATTGATGGGTGCTATACACCGAAATGTTGGTGCCCTTCAATTTCAGATGGCTCAGCTCTTCCAAGGTGCTGGGGTTTGGAGGGAGGGCCAGTGGGACATCATTAGGGTGAGATGAGGACATGAGGGGGGCCCATGGTAGGACTAGTGTCCTCATAAGAGAAAGACCAAACTTTCTCCTGCTCCTTCCCTCCCTTCTTTCCCTCTGCCCGCTCCTCCTCCTCATCCAACCTTCCTTTCCCCTCCTTCCCTTTCTCCACCTGAGGAAACACCTAGAATGCAGTCCCCTGCCAGCCAGGAAGAGAGCACTCACCAGAAACTGAACCTTGCCAGACCTTGACCTTGGAGTGTCCAGCCTCCAGGTCTGAGAAAATGAAGGTCTGCTGTCGATGCCACCCATGCCCCGGTACTTTGTCAGAGCAGCCCCAGATGACTAAGACACTGGGAGTGCAGACTGTTGTGGTCTGAGCAATTCGGCAATGTTTATCCGTATTTGAACTTCAAAACCTGTGACCCAGTAATTCAACATGCTAGATTTTTACCTGCAACTACACTTGTACAGGTGAGTTGGAGGATGTACGAGGGGGTTACTGTATGTAAATAGAACGTAACTTAAAACAGTGAACACACGCATGGTGTTGAACATCAGCAGGCTCTGCGTAAAGAACGTCCACACGTGAACGCACTGTGTCCTCCCAACAACCTCGAGACCTGCACTGTTATCCACTTGAAAGGTAGCAATATACCGGAACAGAATTGTTAAAGAAATTGCCAAAAACTCTTCTAAGTATTGTGAAAAAGTCAGAGTTACATGTTCAAATGACTTCTCCTCTTGAGCACTCTGGACTACTGTGTTTCCCAGGACAAGTATTAGTTGGTTTGTGTTATACGAGGGATTTTTAGGAATGGAAGTTGATTGGGTCTGAGTCGCCACTTGGAGGAGACCCCCAAGGATGGATGACCCCTCTGCACTATCTGTAACACCAATCAGAAATACATCTTTGCTTAGTTAATTCAGAGAGATGCAGGTGATTTGATGCCACGTCACAGCCTAAATTGGCTCTACAACAGAACTTAAGTGGAATTACACCTAAGAAATCCTGAAATAACCCTGGTCACAAAGACAATAAGTGCTGTAGCAGGTGTAAACCGCAGGCCCACAGGGAGCAGCGGCAGGCCAGCTAGTCCATGGTGTCCACCAGGCAGGCACTGTCCATTGAGCCCATCTACATTTCCACATTTGTCCACCTGTACCTATCCTATTATAAGGGCTATAAAATCAAACCCTCCTTTGTGTGACTTCCTTGAAACAAACAACATTTACATATTTCTGGCCATCAAAGCATAAAAAGAAGTTGCCCTGTGCCTCACTTTCCCCCCTTTTTCACCTTTTCCTGCCTTGACTATGTCAGGTCTATAGGTGCAGCAGGCATGTGATGATCCCAAGATCACAGAAATGAGGACGGAAGCCAGTGAACTGAGAATGACCACCAGTCAGGATCAACCAAGTCACACTGGCAAGACAAAGGACCCAAGCTTTACCACAGGATTCCTGTCCACTCTGCTTTGTCTACAGCTCCGCACTAGGTTGCTTTCACTGGAGACCCAGTTTGATTGGGCTTTATGTGGAAAATCAACACAACGTCTCAAGGTAGAAGAGATGATGGCGAACTGGTGCTGGCTCTTAAATTTTCCCTCCAACGTCATTTCCATTCAGATGTCACTGGGCAAACACACACAGCCAAGATAGAGAAACATATCCTTTCCAAAGGAAGTCCAAGGAATATTTTTGCACGATAATGTAAACTGTGACTGTGCCAAGTTTCTATTCAAAAATAGTTACCTAAGTCCATCCTTTCTACACAGAAAAAAATATACTCCCCCCCCCCAAGAAAAACCAACTCAACTCCCACTTAATTATAGCGTCAGATCTGTCATCCAGGATTTTGACATCAACTCCTTCATTTGAATGTGGCATATTATTGCTGAAAATCACAAACAAGACAAAGCGTCTGCTCCACATAGCCTGTCACACCATGAAACTACAGACAGAGAGTAGCAGCAAGGAGCTGGTCCTGTCCTGAGAACCTGTTCCACCGCCTCCCTACCCTGGGCAGAAAACAGTCCTGGACTGCAGTGACCCCACACACGACTGGTTCCCAGAAGACCGTCTCCTGAGCCCCCAGCCCACCTTCTGGGTAGCTCTTCCTTCTCAATCACTCTTTCTGAAGAGTCTTTGCAGAGCAGGTTTCTCATCCCACCACTGACAAAAGAAACCAGACACAAGGATCAAATGACACTCGTCTTTCCTCAGTCATAGCACCCTCTATCCTAGTGGGTAGTCCTTAATAAATCCAATGCAGATAAACTCAACCGTTCACTTTTGCTGGCGGGCTGGACCTGGGCAAGCTACAAGGTTCAGCAGCTCAAGAACTTTTATCAGTGATTTCAGTGGAATGGCTACTGAGCAGCTGTGCGGCTCTGGACATCGCACCTATAAATGGAGACCTGGTAACAGTCTATGCTGTGCCCTCTCCTAATTTCTGTACTGGTTAAGAGAGGTGAAGTTATCCTATGGCAACAGGTGAAACCTCGGCTACTGGCATACAGCGTGGTTTTATCACCTGCTTCGTGCCTTGTCTAGCATAGCCAATAGCAGCTGTGTGCCATGCTGTCCTTCCTGAGACCAGGCAGGTGGGTGACCTGCATCTGAAGTCAGTCTGCAGCAGAGGCAGAGAAAAGACAGTATGTGGAAGCATTTATGTTTAGAAAGTACAGTTTACTTCTGTTCTAATTGCATTGATCAAGGTTACGTGATCCTAATAGACATTAATGAGGCCACAGTACAATCCTGCCTCTAAGAAAAGCAGCAAGTATCTGTGAACAATAATATATTTTACCACATGTGTGGAAAGAAAAATAGAAAAAGTTGGCTCCTTCCTGCTTTGTTGAACCATATACCAGTTTTGAAGTGGAAAAAATGAAATTCTGTTTAAACCAGTCCATACAATTGAAGAATTCAGCAGCATATTAATCAGCAGCTTAACTCACTTTTACTGAGTTTTGTTTTCAAGGACTCCATTTTGGGGGATTTATTTATCCCCTCTCCCTTTCCCCCATTTCTGCCTGGTCTTAATAAGTAGTTTATTGATGTTTTCTCAGGGTTCTAGTCTTAATTTCTACATTTTCTTCTTCTATTCTATTATCTGAAGCTCTGGGGAAGGATGTCCAATTCTTTTGTGTTCTCTTGACTCTTGCTTATACTGGATTGTCCCAGGTGTAGTATTTAATTTCAGATTGTGAGCGTATTTTTATCATTTACTTACAGGAACCTTGCTATCCGTCAAGCAAAATCTCTTCCTCCAGAGAGCTTTTGTGTTTGCTTCTGCTAAGTAACAGCCAAGACCACTGCTCTGTACACCGCGTAGCTTGAGTCATTCTGCAAAACAAAAACAGCATACGTTTGAAACTAAAACTAAAGTGTGCAGAATCCAGCAGTTAATTTTATAGGAAGGGTTGAGGATTTTTTTAATCACCTAGTGTATGGGGCAAGAGAGACAAGATCCTTATTTCCCTGAGTCAATGGACAGAGTTCTTTTCTAGTTTACCTGTCAGAACAGGTCCTCCCGTTATCTTGCGGCCATCAGAAAAGAACATTCTCCTATAAACGCTTTAAATTTTAAGTCAATAAAAACGGAATTGAGTTACAGGCTCTTTTAAATTAGGTTGGTGAATATAATTGGAGGAAGTGACTCTAATTCTCATCCTGCTGGCAGCAAACAATTGAATTAGAGCCCCGCCTGAGAGGGCCCCCTGGTGACCTGGGTGGACGTGCAGAGGAGTGGTTTTGTTGAATCTGTGTTCGGCCCTTGCTTCCCTTTCTGCGGTGTAGAACAGCCTCAGAACTAAACGGTTTGAGGAACTTAAGACAAAAGACAACAGGAGGGAAGCTGTGCAGGAGGTCAGAGCTGCTCCCCTGACCCCTCAGATCATCCTCGGGAGCCCCAGCTTGAATTAGAGTTGGGTCCTGATGATTTCAGGAATGTCGGGGCCTCCCTGGAATTTTCCTTGGAACAGCCAGTCATACCCTCATGGTCCACTTTATTGTCTCTCAACTTCAAGTTTACCCTTTGTGTCTGCTCTGTGAAAATGAACACGGGAGCTTTAAAATTTTATTGTAACCAGCCAGCTCAGAAGCTTTATCCAGAGGGCACTGTAGGGGGTTAAGGGTTTGCTTTCTGGGTTTGCTCCCTGGAGTTCTCCAGGAAGAGGGAGCCTGGATCTCAGCCCTCATCCTCGTCTTCAGCTCCTGGGCAGCGGCTCCTGCTCATGGAGGCCAGTACTTTATCTATTCCCTGGAGATCCCTTTTCTTCTTACTAGCCAAACCCGTCAACTGTTAGAGTTAATAGATCTTGAGAGTAAGTAATCCCTGTCAAGGTCATCGTGCAGTTTCTCACTCTTGATGGATCAGCATGCACAACCACAGACTTCCCATTTTCTTTATCAGCAAATAGTGAACCATTTGGACCAAAGTTGGTCCCCGCCTGCCGATTGTTCATGTTTTTTCATCTTTTGCTTCTAGCATTTATCCAAAGAAATGACCCACTCGGAACAATTTTGAGCGTGTTGCCTTCATCAGGTTTTGCCATGTACCTGTATTGTCTACAGCAGTGGAAATGAAATACACTGTTGATAATGTATCTGTGGTTCAATTTTCTCTCCATATTTTTCAGAGTTTCTTTTCTCAGTTTTTTGTTCTCTTGTTTGTTTTGGTTTATTTTGGTACCGGGGACTGAACCCAGGAGACTCTTAATACTGAGTCACGTACCCATTCCTTTTTATTTTGAGATAGGGTCTTGCTAAGTTGCTGAGTCTGGCCTTGATCTTGTGATCCTCCTGCCTCAGCTTCCCAAGTTGCTAGATTACAGGTGTGTGCCACCATGCTCTGCCTCTTTTTGATTAAAAAAGAAAAAATTTGCACATGCGTGCACACACACTTGTCCATTCCTGACTCTCCTGGGAATGGCTCTGATATTTCACCTTCAAACATGATATTGGACTTCAGGCTAATATATTAAGAATCCTACCATTCTTGTTTTACCAAACAGTTTTATTTTATGTAAAATAAATAACAAATAAACAAAAATGATCTTTTAGCACATTTTAATTCAACAAACTTTTGAAACTTTTAACTTTATAGCGTGAATTCCACATTTTGGATTTCCCAATATCAACATATATATACTCAGTGTCATACTCAGTTTGGAAGTGTATAACAGAAGGCTTTAGACTGGGTAGTTAAAAAGCAGAAATTCACTCTTCCCTGGGTAGAGGTTGAAAGTCCAAGATGAAGGCCCCAGCTGGCTGGTGTCAGGTGAGGCTTCTTCCAGACTGGCAGACAACCGTGGCCTCAGTGGCGTCCTCCTGAGGCAAAGAGCTGTGGGACGGGCTCCGGGTCTCCTCCTGAAGGGCACCAATACCACACCTGAGATTTCTCCTCCTGACCTAACTCCTTCCTTTTAATATCACCACACTGGCCGTTAGGATTTCAGTATGCAAATGGGAAAGTGAATGGGACATTCAGTTCTTGACACTAGGTTTCTTGCAAGGGTATTCCTGGCTAGCAGACCCTTGAGGAACTTGTGAGCCTTGGAGGTCTGACATCGTTCAGTGGCTGCTTTGTTGAGTATTTGAACTCCACTCAGGTGAGCTCAAAACTGCAAATGAACACGCCTCCTTCCGTTCTGTCTAATGCAATCTGCGTTTATCATGCTCTTACATCATTGAAATAAAATCCCTAAAACATGTCTCCAGTATCTTGCTGGTCTTCATATTTATCCCTCCTTTTTAAGAACTGCTTATGACAAAGCTAGAACAACTGCACTTTGCTCCTTTCCCCTGGAACACCTCTTCAAATACCATAATGCTGCACAGGAATGTGCTGGGTCAGCTACTCTGCTACCCTCAGTATGTGCTAAGGCAGATCCACTTGACAACAGCACCTCTGCAGCCATAAGCATCCTGCATGCCACTTTTGGTGATATTTTCAGTGAATTCTTCTGAAAGATCCTTGTGATGATTAGAATCATATGTTTAAAAAGTACTGTGAACTTGTAAAAGAAGAGTTCTGATAGAGTGGCTCTTTTTTGGGAGCCTATTGCTGGTGAATCACTTACTTGCTGTGTTAACCCTGCTTCCTACTTTGTGGCTGAATGAAGCTGCATTAGCTATTATAACCTAATCTCCAAGTGACACGCCATCACTTCTGCCATATGGCATTCCACGGGCCACACAGTCTGGTCCTGGGACAATGTGAGAGAGACCTACACAAGGTCACACACACCAGGGGCTTGAAAACTGGAATGCTGTCTCAGAAGCTGCTCACGACACAGAGGTGCAGTTAACTCATCCAAAAGTATGCAGAGAGTTGATCATGGTCGAGTTCTCTGCTCAGTAGCTTTGTCTGATGTCCCACAACAAGATGTGGTGGTGACAAGAGCTTTTTTAGGGGGTAGGTCCTGATTCTAAAGGCACTAAAACTACTTCATTACTGAACTAAGGGTAGTGGGTTTTCTTGGGGAGACTAATCCACTCACTCATTTTTAGGATATAAATTCCTATCTCCAGTTAACTAAAGATTTTTAAGTTTATTGAACCTACAGCTATATTTCAATGCATTTTAGTAACTTTGCTTATGAACATAAGACTTTATCTGTATGAATTGCTTAGTGAATCACCTTTATGAACGTCATGTTCTGGAGAACAACCCCAAGAGGCAGACATCTAGATTTCAGCTGCAAATGAGCTGTGTAGCAATGGTCAGAAACCAAAGATTTTTCAGAGCAACTAAGTTTCCAAAATAAGAGCTGGAGTTCACTATGGTTTCCTTATTATATGCTACTGGTTGTGAATCATACAGTTAATTTGATAAGATTTGGTGAATTTTTTGAAATTATCATTTACAGACATAGTAAACATTCAAGTTCACCAAGTTCATTAGAGGGAACCCTATTTATTGTCCTAGTTGCAAAATTTGCTCATGAGTGATCTTTGCTTAATGCAAACATGTGAATTCACTTCTGAACATGAAAATTTATTTTTCATATAATGGCACTATTTTTTAGAAAACCTCTAACTGGACTTCATAGATTAAATATGGGTGAAACAGTTTTTCAAATAAATGAAAAACTCTAAAGAGACAACCAATACATCCCCTGACATGATCATGAGGTTTTGATCCCTCAGAACTTCCAATTTGATATTTCTTATAAAATCTACTATCCATTTTAATAATTTTGTTGTCAGCAAGTGTCATGAAATCTGACAGCAGAAAATCCCTTAATTATCATTTATTTCATCAGAACACTCAGGCACACGTGGACTGAGTAGACCTGATATACATATTGGTTCTATTTTCTTTTCAAAAAAGTTCACTGAAGTGAAAGTGTGTCAGAGCGCCGCTCAGCTGTCAGCAGTGGGAGCAACTCAGCTGGATCCGGCGGGGGTTTGGATGCCGAATAAGATCTCCTTGCTGTGTGGTCCGGTCACACTGTGCAGCTTAATCCCACGGGTAACATTTTCTCCCAAGATTTTCTTAAGTCTAGACCATCAACAAAACAATAAATAAATCCCTGGCTTATAGTAATTGATGTCTGTGGTACAAAAAGCCCCCTAGGTTAAGTCCCAGGATTTCACACTCAGCTACGACCGGCATAAATGCCTCGGGAGAATAGAATGGGAAATGTCGGCAAGCAGTTAGAAGAGAATGTTCACTGTTCTAAACTTAATTTATTTAACTAAAATATCATGTGCTTTACTGTTTAATTATAGTGATCTTTAACAACCATTTTGCAAAATCCCTGAAACCTGAGCGACCAGCCGCATGAGTAGATCTGCAGCCCCTGCACGCACTGCGCCAGCCCCTGCACCGCCTTTGGGTTCAGGGTGGAGCCCTGTGCTCAAGGGAATGCCAAGTTCCTGGTCCCAGTGATACCGCTCTTCACCGGTGACGAGTCCTGCTTCCTCAGGTGTTGAAGTATAACGCCAGAGAAGCACGCCCAGGCAAATGTAGAGTGGAAAATGCAGCTTTATTAAAGAAAAGTAAAAGCAGACTTCTCCCGGGTGGAAGAAGGGGACCCAAAGGCGGAATCCATGGGTGAGCAAATCTTGTCCTTTTTATGGGTTTTATTCTCCCATTCTTTCTTCCTTATCTCTTCCCTTCCTGCCTACGGGATTAGGCCTGGTTTGGTCTCTGACAAGGGCAGGTAAATTTGGTTATCAATGGGTTCTGCAGGTCCGTGACATTCCATTCTCCCATGGCAGTTTCCAACGTCCAGAGGCAGATGACTTTATGGCCTCCATTTTCTTGATCTGACCCGATTTCCTATTTCTACACTAATTCCCCAATTCTGGCTTCACGAGCAAACCACACAGGCAAGAGTGCTCCTCGTTCACTATCTCCCCACCAGAATCCGTCTGCACTGGTGCCACCAGTTTCCTGAGTACTCTCACATCTATTTCACGCCTATGCCGGGAGCTGTGGATGTCCACCCTTCCGATTAGAAGCTCCAGTCTCCTTGGCAAGTCATGCGAAGGTTTGTGGACTGACCTCCAGCTGCTCCCCCTCATATCTCCCCACGGCATGTCTGGCTCCTCAGGGTATTAGATTCGTCTTTATTGCCCAGAAGAGCCATCCCTGGCCACACCTCAACTTTGACGACTCTCGGAGTGGACCTTGCCCTTTCTTCTGCATAATACTTAATGGCACCCTCCACCAGACCTGGTTCAAATATTTATCTCCTGGGGAAAATTTCCTCCCTCCTCTCCCTCCAGTCAGAGCCAGACTCTTAATGCAGTAGCTATCAGGAACTTGGGTAGGCATGTAGGTTCTCCCAAGAGCTTTATTAATATTAGCCCTTGCAGTTTTTAAAGTGATCTGGCTCATTTACCGTTCACTTCTTTATCCAATGAACTCTTGAAGCAGTGTCTATGTGCCACTCAGTAACCCTTGTTTAATGAGTGGGTAGATGCCTTTTAAGACATTAAGTGTGCTATTATTCCAAGAATAAACCGAGTATTTTCACAACATATTTTTCCTTAATAAAATGCTTGATCGAATTCTCTGTTACTCTGTTTAGGACTTTGCATCTACTCTAGCAATTGAGATTAGTTTCAGGTTTTCTAGTGTCACCCTTACTATCTTTGATTTTAGATAATGCTAGCTCATAGCATCCTATAAAAGTTCCACCTATTTATCCCTCCACTACCACGCTAAAACTTCCCCAAACACCTGGTGGCCACTGATCTTTTCACTCTTGCTCTAGTTTTGTCATTTCCAGGATGTTATGTAGTTGAACTTGTACAATACATGGTCTTTTCAGAACAACTTATTTAATGGGCAATGTGTATTTAAGTGTCATCCCTGTCTTTTTTGTCTTGGTATCTCATTTTTAAAATCAGTGCACAGTACTTCATTTGTATGCGCATGGCAGTGTATTTATTCATTCACCTACTGAAGAACGTCTAACCCAATTTTGGCAGTTCTGAACAAAGCTGCTGTAAGCAATCATGTGTGGGTTTTTCTGTGGATATATGTTTTCAACTCATTTGGATAAACACCTAGGAACACAACTATTAGATCACATGGTAAAGGTATTTAGCTTTACAAGAAATCGTCAAACTGCCTTCCGAAGTGGTTTCACCATATTGCATTCCCACCATTGAAGAATTAGCTCCTCTTCTCATATCCTCACCAGCATTCGGTGATGTCCATGTTTTGCATTTTAGCCACTCAAATAAATGTAAAGTGAGGTCCCACTGTAGTTTTAATTTGCAATTCCTTAATGACATATAATGTTGAGCACACTTCCATGGGCTTATTAGCATATCTTTTTCAGTGAAATGTTCACTGTTTTCATTTCCTGTGAAAAAATTCATGGTGTTTGTCTCCTTTGTAATTGTATTTTTTAATGTTAAGTTTTGGATGTTCTGTATATACTCTTTGCCATTTGTGTCACAGCTGTCAAAAGTCCAAATTCAAGGTTTTAGCAGGATGGGGACCTTCTAAATACTCGGCATGGGATGGGGAGAATTTTCCTGTGCCCTGTCCTAGTTCTGACTGCTGTCTAGAAAACTTGGCATTGCTCCCATTCTGCCTTGATCTAAAAATCACCTTCTCTGCTGTGCATCTTCTCTGCTTCTTTCTCACATGAGGATACTCATCATCATTCATCGTTGACTCTAGGGCCAACGCAGGCCCTTTAGATGGTATGAGATCCTGGATTACCCAAAAAGTACCCAAACTATAGTCCAAGTATAACTTGATTGGCTGGCATCAAGAGGACTCAAAAGAAAGGCTTTAGAAACTAAACGCTGTATGTAATGTATACTTGTGTTTCTCTGTGGTGACCAGGAGAGGAGACTCGCTTGGGAAATCTCTAGTTTTGCTATGACATTTTTAAGGGTCAAAGTCTTTGACGATCTAGTAACATTGTCACATTCCAGTGAAGGCAACCAGTGTAGTTTTCACTCCCAGCATCTCAGGATTTGCGCGTCCTGCGGTGGTCATGTATCGCTGTCCGACTAACACTGCTGAGTTCGGTTGGACTGTCTGAGAAAGTATAACTCAAGGTGGAAGAACCACAGGGTGCTAATTTCATTCCTGCTAGAAGAACCTTGAGGTCAAATCTAGTTAAGTATGACCCAGGGCTGGTAAGGTTCAGGACTTCAGAAGCTTCCCGAGTCAGCAGAAGGAACCGAGTGGCAGGCTTGTCCACTCTCATCTGGATTCTCAGTGGCAGAGGAGGGCGTCAGGATTTAGATCTGGAATGTCTCCCTACAGCTCACGTGCGAAGGTTGGTCCCCAATGCAGGAACATCCAAGGGTGGGGTTAGGGTAAGTGATCGATCATGACAACTCTAACCTCATCCGTGGACTAATTAATAATTTTAGTGGACTACAATAATTTGAATGTTAGGTGGTAGAAACTGGAGGCAGGTGAGGTCTGGTTGGGGGAAATAGGTGGCAGGGTCGTGCCTCGTCCCTTGCAGCTTTTCTCCGCCACACCTTTTCACCATGATGTTCTGTCTCACTAGAGCCATGGAATTGGCAATCATGGACTGAAAGCGCTAAAACTCTGAGTCAAAATAAACTCCTCCTCCTCTTGTCCTTTTCAGGTATTTGGTTCAGAGTGATGAAAAGCTGACTAACAGTGTTTGGATGAACCCCCCATGGGATCAAGGTGTTCTGACAATCCACAAGTCTTCTCAAAGGATCAGCCATACCCCCTTGTTTGGCTCTTCATGTGTCACTTAATTGCTTTATAGTATTGGAAGAAAGGAACAGCCCATGCTTTAGCTCAGTTTCACGATTTTTCTGATTTCCCTGTTGTCCTATGGCACACCCTGATTAATCACAAAAGGACACTGGGATGAGGGGAGGAGCTAAAGACCAGATACCTTTAATCAACAGCGTGCAAGGGTGGTGGTTTTGTTGTACCAACTTTAAAGTCGTTGCTTTAATTTAACAAGATAGATTTGCTTACAAATGAAACTCAGCAAGTAAAAATGGGAGGGAGTCCTTCAGTCTCCAGTTTGAACATTCCCAGAAAGACCTTCCAGGCTGGGCTTGGTGGGACTCCTGTGCTCTGAACCTGTGGCAAGGCTCAGCCAGTGCAGGTCCTTACTAAGTATGCCCTAGTGAAGCCAGAATTGGGGACAGGCAGTTAGTGTAGAAACAGGGGATCGGGTCAGATCGAGGAAATGGAGGCCATGAAAGCCATCTACCTCTGGAAGTTGGAGACTGCCCTGGGAGAATGGAATATCAAGGACCTGCAGAGTACATCGATAACCAAATTTACCTGCCCTTGTCAGAGACTACAGGCAGGAAGATGCTGATTAATGCCCCCTAGGCCCTTACCTGGCTGAATCACTTTGGCCCTCCCCCTGGGCCATTTTCACTTCTTACATCTCACCTGCAAAACCAGGCCTAATCCCCTAGGCAGGAAGGAAAGAGATAAGGGGGGAAGAATAGAAGAATAAAACCCATAAAAAGGACAAGATTGGCTCATCCCATGGATTCCGTCTTTGGGTCCCCTTCTTCCACCGGGGAGAAGTCTGCTTTTACTTTTCTTTAATAAAGCTGCATTTCCACTCTACATTTGCCTCGGCATGCTTCTCCGACGGTGTACTTCAACACCTGAGGAAGCAGGACTCGTCCCCGGTGAAGAGCGGTATCACTAGTGCTGAGCCCACTGCCTGGTGGACCTTCCTCGTCATTCCAGTCTTGTTCCAAAGAGCAAGTCATTAACCTTTTGTGAAGCAGGCTATGTGAGAAAACAATAGAACAAAACAAAATAATTTAGAATAGTAATCTTGGAGTCCTTCCACAGTGGCACTTTGTTTCTGAAAACATTTGTTCTGGCTGTTGCTATGTATGTGTATTTCTGAGTGTGAATCATGGAAAAATGTGTTGCTGAATTTGTGTTGTAGAAACAAGTTGAAAACCTCTCAATCCTGCTACATAGTTTGTGTTTTGAATTCTGGATATTGTTGTTTGTTCTTGCTCCCAGGTCAGATATTTGCAGTCCTACTCAGCAAGGCGACACTTTCCTTGTTGGGTCTTTTGAGTAACAGAACACATTAGACCAAGATTGCTCCCTTAATCCCTCTGCTCTTCATTTGTCCACTTTAGAGAATAATCAGATGAACTTATTCCCCCTATGGGTTTTAGCATCAAGTTTATGTGTCCTTGCTTGTTCCCAGTTTCATTTGTCTTTGATCTCCTTTTTTGCATACTCCAATTATAGTAGAATATTCATTTCTTTTACTGTTTATTGTAGCTTTCTGAATATATAAATGAATTGCCAGCACTCAACAAAAAAGCATTACTTTGTTTTACTTATTAAAATACCTTCTTAGATAATTTGAATAAATTTAGGATAATGGATTAATGGCATTTTTAAGCACCTGCAATTATTACATTGAATATAAGTGATTTACTGAAATATTTTTTTGAAACATGACCAAGCTCCTCCTCAGAAACTCCATACATTTCAAGAGAACTGTAATTTCCAAAATTATTTTTAAAGACACAGACGGTGTCTACATTTCAAAAGAGGCAATAAAAAAAATTTAATCAAACTGAAGATTCCAGCTACACCAGTGTTCTGGGAAGAAGTAATGAATTGATCCTTTCTTTTCAAGGTAGTCCATTTCAGTGTCTGTTTTCCTTAATGCTTATCTGCTCTTGAAGTAGCATTTAGATTCTCATGACAGAGTGGATCTTGCATTCAAAGTCCTGACTTGAATGTTGGGCATCCTAATTCCTTGTGAAGCCTACTGTCAAATTGGGAGCATCTCAGTATTGGAATCCAGGATTACAGGATACAAACACCATTTCTGAAAAACCTATGATAAAACAAAAAAGTGACCCCCCACCAGTTCTAAATAGTGCCAAAATAGGACAAAGTTCCTCTGGTTTACCAGTTGACCCTGGTTAAGGACCTCGTTGAGATACAAATTACTTGAAATGACAAGATCTTTACATTCCAGTGTGAATCTCTTCTCAACACAGCTATGTAGGGACTCTGAGCCAAGCTTTCAGAGGACATCATCAGAACAAGACACCCGGGCCTCACGTCCCAGTAGGCCGAGGGTAGCTAGCCTGATTTATAGGAACCTTCCACCCACAACCCCCAACTGCCAACCATGCCTGTTCTCGTTGCTATAATAAAGACTGGCATACTGGGAAGACCTAGAAAGAAGCGAGCCGTTGTCATAGGGCTTACCCATAGCAACACCCAAGAATCTGGGATTATATTTGACAGCCTCCTTCTTTGCATTGGAGTTTCAATGTAACCATGGCACAGAAGGTTCAGGGAATAGTTAGGTGTGTAAGGAACGCTAGTCATGTTAATAATCCCAGTTCTGTGCTCCCCGTGGCTTTCAATTCCATTGACTGTAAAGTGAGGTTGTCCCGCCCACCCAGCACACTTGCTACACTCGGACCCCATTACCCTTTAACAGCATACAGCCTTTTAGAAAGTGTGGGTGGCTCTTAAAAGAGCCTTTGGTTTGTCGCGGTCGTTTGGCAGCTGGTCACGCTCGCTTGGTACTGGTGTACTTAGTGGTGGTCTTGGTGACCTCAGACCCAGTGTGCTTGGCCAGTTGGTGAGGCAGCCACAGGCGCATGGCCGTGTGGATCTCCTGGGATGCACTTGCCGAGCGCCTGTTGTAGTGTGCCAGGCGCGAGGTCTCGCCTGCGATGCGCTGGAAGACGTCCTTGGTGAAGATGCCTTTGAAGATCGTGTTCATGGGGCCCCGCGCCTCAGAAGGCACACCGACATCGGCCCGGACCCGCTGTGGCACTTCCCCGTTGTTATCGCCACTCTCCGCGGAATCTTTTGCATTTACGCCCCCACCTTGCTTCTTCGGAGTTGGAGAAACACCTTTCTTGAAACCTTTTCTAGAAGAGGTGGCGGTATTGCTTGGAGCGAGCACCGGCATCGTGAGACCTGGAAACGCAAATAGGAAGAGAGCAGGGCAGCTTCAGGAGCCGGTATTTATAGGCAAGGAGCTCAAATGGCGTCTTTTTGCATCCGCCTGTGATTGGATATTGCTGTGTATGTAAATGAGGTGGCACCTTTCAGGTTCTCTGATTGGTTAAACAGCAGGCAGCTGTGAGAGCAGTCACAAGCCACCACCAGACTATAAATAGGCAGGAGTCTCTCTTAACTGAAGTTGTTTTTAAGAGATGGGTTTTGGACCTTTGTGTGATGATTGTGTTGGTCCCCAAGGGGGGTTTACAGGCCCTTGCCAGGGCACCTCTGTTGGTGGCATGGGCATACAGGTGTGTTTTCTTGTTGCTGGATTCTCAGAGTCTGGCTTTGGCAGAGGTGTAGCTGGCAGAGGCCCTAGGACTTGTGACCCTTTCCATCCTAATCCTACTGACCACCCATGAATGATTTCTTAGGGAAACTAACAGCTCACAGAGTAAAACCCTTAACTGATAGGCACATACCTATCTTCTTCCATTAGACTAAAGGAAGTGGGATGGTGTGGAGGGGGAGGAAGGGGGGGAAGGGAAGGGTAGGGTACTAGGGAATTAAGGGAATTAAATTGGTCAAATTATATGTGTGCCTGTAGGAATAAGTGACAATCTCACCAAATTATAATGCCTCAATTAAGATATTCATTAAAAGCAAAACTGAAGGCAAAATCAATGATAACATTTGAAGTACTAAAAGCAATTCCTTAAATTTGGAGAAGAAATAAACAATTGATAAATTCGTTTATAAATAAAAGAGACACATGAACACAATTGCCTTCAAGTGCTTTCCTGAACACCACACAAACATGGCTTGCACAAAGCTACAAGATGCGTGATAATCCCACTGTGAACTAAGCTTTGAGGAAATCAGTGATGCATAATATTGCTAAAAATGGACAAAGAGGAGAATGTCAAGGAAACTAATGAGAGCCATGGAGAGACTTCCTGAGGTACTGATGTGCAATATCTGGTTTTTGATTTTTTTATTTTTGTTTCTTTTACAACAAGTGGACCTTGGGACCTTCACTTTCCCTTGGCTTTGTGGTGGCTCTCGGTCTTCTTGGGCAGCAGCTCGGCCTGGATGTTAGGCAGGACAGCACCCTGCGCGATGGTGAGTTTGCCCAGCAGCTGGTTCAGTTTCTCATCGTCGTTGCTGCGGATGGCGCGGGATGATGTGCGACTTCTTGTCGCGGGCCGCGTTGCCCGCCAGTTCCAGAATCCACAGCTGCCAGATAGACCAGCCCCGTCCGGCTCTGCATAGTTGCCCTCGAGCCTCAGGCCTGGCCACAGCGCGCCCTCTAGTGGGAGAAAAAGAACCTGAGTGTGAAAAGGGATAGGCTGGAGCCTGTTAGCTTTTAATTCAAAAGGCTTGAAAATGCCCCATCCAAGAGAAGTAGACCTGGGGACACTCTCCTGTGTTCTCTCGTGGACCAGACTTTAGTGCTACAGGTGTCAATACGTCATTTGACACGTTTCACCGGACTCCCCTGGTCGGGTACTAATGCTTGCCAAGTTCACCAGCTGCCAGCGAGCCCTGTCATCAGGACTTGAACATCAGACAAAGACGTTCTCAGAGCCGCTTTAGTTTCGAAAGCTCTACTTCTAGTCTCTGTGTCCCGGCGAGTAAGTCCTTGGTGGTGGTGACGATGCAGTGCCTGCCAACCACCTAATCAGCTATTGACACTGAGGGGCGAGAGGTAAACCCCCACCCCCAGCTTTGCCATAGTTGTCTTGTGAATGAAAAGTGTTTTTTTTTTTTTTTGTTTGTTTTTTTTTTTTTCTTTAGTGTTTCAGTTTTAAGGCTGCATAACGCTGTGTTCTTCAAGGTCTCCCTTATGATCCAAGAACCCCCATTTCTTTAATTTTTTACTCATATTTTATACAATGTGTGAAAGTTTCTTTTGTGTTTAAATACTCTCTTCATAATATTCTTAAGCTTTTGGGGTACTTTAACATTACCTAAGTTGTCTCTATTGGGGGAAATTTGAGATGAATCTTCATTCTCTACTTACACCAGTTGGTGAGACTTGAGCTTTTCTGCTGTTTCTGGTAAAGCCTGCTTAAGCCACACGCTTCTGCAGCTGAGAAGCACTTAAGTTTTTAAGGCAAAGCTACGCCTTCTAATCTTGCGACAGGCCTCAGGAGTTTGAATTCTCGTCTCCCAAATTGGATGAATACACTCCACAATCCACAAGTAACGAGTTTAACAAAATATGTTGAAGAAAAGAACAGAGCTCCTCTACTTTAAAAACTAACTGACACCAATTTTTTTCCAGCTGGGCTTGCTGCTCAAGAGGTTTACATAGCACTTGGCTCACTTCCGTTGGTCCAGACTTATGCTAATTAGGGTTTGAAAGAAGTACCAATACTATTGGTCCAAATTTATGTTAATCGCGGTTTGGAAATATATTAACACTATTGGTCAACTTTCAAGTCCCTACTTCCATTCAGTCCTAGCCCACTTCCGTTTTCTCATGGCGGGTAAAGAACCAGGAGGTTGAGGTCCTTGAGGAAGGACCCTGGTGCTGGTTCACAGTGCCTCAGGCCCACAGCGCCTGCATGTTCCACGCGGCCGTGTCCCACCTGGGACCCCACTCCACCGCCCCGTTGCCGCTTCTTGGTAGGGACCAGTTGGCTGGCTGCAGGGATTGGCAACTGGGAGTCATATCACCATCTTCATGTTCTCGACTTCTTGGGGTTCTTTGGTTTAATATTACCTAAGTCCTTTTTTTTTTTTTTTTTTTTTTAATTTTTCCACCTTACTGGGGGTCTCATTGAGTCCAGTAGTCATAGATGACACTATTTTCCAGGATCGCTTTTCTCCCCCAGGTCAAATAATTCCTTCTTCAGTCAGGATTGGCTCCAACAACAGGTGAGCAGAGTGGGTGTGTATATGGCCACGACTTGACCGGAGTCATTAATCAGGGTCTCAGCTTAAGGAGGTCAGTCTGGCAAGCAACTGAAGATGAAATCTAAAACTTTTAAGTGCCACGGGCAGAATCTTTACAAAATGCTCTTGGTACAAGAGGCACTGGGTAGTAGGCTGTCTGGTTGTCTTTTGCTTTCTGAGTGGTTGAACACCATCCAATCAGATTAGAGTTTCACCAACTCGTTTGCATCTATTCTTTCTTCTGGTTTCATCCAATCAGATTGGATTGCCTCATACCTCAAGCGCTGTTAGCAAGTGTAGGTTGATCCCACTTGGTATAATCTCCCCTTCTCTTTATCTTCAAATAGTGGGTGGGTAGATATATGATGCCCAACTTCTTTTTTAAGTAATTTGCTAGCTCCATCAGTAAGAAATTTACCTCAGAAAATTATCTTTTAAAACTCAGGCTAGCAGGAGAGAGGCCCTAGAGATGCCCTAAGCTATATGTCATCAAGGTCTTGTAATAGTGTGCAGAGAACTGTTTTCTCAGGGACATCTATAAATACATGGTAGGAGAACCTTCCCAACTGGCTCCTCTAGGGAGATCCAATTGTCTGCCATCTGCTCCTACTCCAGGGAATTAACTGTCACATATCTGAGGACAAGGGTGCATCATCAAGTTCAATGAGTTTCCAAATATGCTGCTGTGGAAAGGATTCAAACAGTATAAGATAAAGGCTCTTCTCAGAACTCCCAACTTCTTCAGCTAATAGTTACCACTTATTGTGTTCATTTCTCATGAAAATTGCTTTGTGTTACCCTTTTGTGAATTGTCTGAAGTCCTATAAAGTTGTCATGCTCAGTAAAACTTCCACTTTCTAGGGACTGGTGTTGTGGCTCAGTGGTGGAGTGCTTGCCTAGAACATGTGAGGCAATGGGTTCAATTCTCAGCACTGCATATATAAATGAATAAAGTAAAGGTCTATCAACATCTTTAAAAATAATTAAATAATACTTCCACTTTCTACTAACAATTTTAAAATATAGAACTACTTTGTTTCTGGTTACCCTACAGTGTAGCCTCGAGTGGTTTCAGTCCACTACGTGATAAAGTGAAGGCCCTGTTATGTTTAATGTGAACAGTCTAAATTAATTTAGCTATTGAGATTACATACATGTTTTATAATTATTGAATTTAGTTTGTTTCTGGTAAAATGATCATCGTTCTGTGGGTTAGTTTTAATGTATTTTTGGCCATAATAGGTCAAATAGGTCAAATAGGTCAAATAGGAGAACTCTCATTTGAGGCTGACCTCAAACTTGCTGTTGTCCTGTGTCAGCATTCTGAATCTGGGATCACAAGCACGTACCACCACACCCAGCAGAGCAGCTCGACGTTCTGAAGGTCTTGAAATGTCTTTGCTTCTAACTGAACACACATTTTATTCTTAAAGTTCTGAGGAAAGTCCTATCAGAACGGCTTTAAATGTATGGATCAATATAGATGATAACACATTTGAATAAAGATGTGATATTTTTCCATTTAAGAAAACTGGTATTTTTAGGTTTTCAAAGACTTTATGTATTTCTGTACAGGTTCTTCATGGAACTTTGTTTTCATGGAGGTTATTTCATTTATTTTCATGGAGGTTATCTAAAGGCATTTTTTCTTATTTATTAACTTATCTAGGTATAAGTATAAGTCATCTTTTGTTTCCATTTCTTCTGCTTTTCTATGTAGGAACATCACTAATGTTTGTGTCATAATATTGCATCTGACTGCTTTGCTGAATTCTATCATTTCAGTTTTCCTCTAGAATTTTTCAGGTAAACAGCAAGCTATGGAGCAGTTAAACAGTTCCTCAGCAGCAACACAATGGAAGATATGACTGGCTGGGAGTAGTTTCATATAATTGATCTGAAAAGAGACACTGAACCCAAATGGATTTGGATAGTTTGCCTTAGTCAGTATGGGCTGCTAAAACCAACCATCCTAGCTTGAATGGCTTACCTAACAGAAACGTACTCCTCACAGCTCCAGTGAGGAGCTTGGCTGAGAAAGCCAAGAACAAGGTGCCATCAGATCTGGGTCAGGTGACCAGTTCCTGATTTATAGGTTACAGTTTTCTCCGATCTTCACATAAGGGAGAACAGAGAGAAAGCAAGCTCTTCTTTTTACAAGGTCATTATTCCCATTCATGGGGACATTGCTCTTATGTCATAATTACCTATTCGAGACGCCACCTCCTATTCCTGTCACATGGCAGGTTAGATTTAATACATGAACTTGACAAGTCACAAACTGTCCATAGCACAGATTACTGCTTATACAGAGGGCAACACAAGATCAATGTGGTATTACATTCCTGTTTCCCTAGTTACATGGCAAGGCACAGAACTGGAAAAGCTAGATGACATATGACACAGAGGTAGGTTGGCCTGCTACTGAGAAGCCAGCTCTAAACCACAGTCAAGCAATGTCATGGCGCCATCAGATATAGAAAGTCCTTCACCTCACCAGGACCAGACAGGTGGTGAGTAAGAAACTGACTCAGAGGAGCTCCTAGGAGACTGAAAACGTCCGCTTGGATGGGGAGACTGACCATAGAGGGCACTGAGACGGATCTCTGGACTGCCTCCTCCCCTGCTCCAGGGAGGATCACAGGGCACTGCTAGAATGGATCAGAGGGCAGTCACGCCTGGTGTGTGGTCCACGTGCAGACCCGCAGCCTTGCCAGGGTGCCTTGCAGAAGCACTCCCTACACAAACACTAGGGTTGTTTTGCTCTGTTTTTTCCAATGGTAAATCTCTTCTCTACATGCATTATATGACAATCTGAGACAATTTTAAAAATCATAAAGGTAATAGGAGATTTTAATTTCTCAAGTATAGTATACAGTTTTATTTGACGTATATTACCCCTATGTTATTATTGGGATTTCTTTAAAAATCAACAAAAAACAATAGCACCTATCCATTTAGCAACTCCTGAGATTCTCATGATCCTTTCTCCTTTAACTTGTATCATGAATTACATATATGATTTTTTTTCATTAGCAATAACAGAAGTCAGAACAATTGATAGCTGCCTAAAAGTGCTAAGGCAGAACAACACATTTCAGTCTGGAATTCTCTGTAGCAATTTATACCAGTTTAAGGGTTAGAGTGAAAATAAGTCATGTTTAGACAAAGACTAAAATATTTTACAATTCACAAAGATGTTTAACTTAATGTACAGAAGAGAAAATAACAATTTTATTTTTACCACTGAGATATCAGAAATCCAAAATTTTATACTACAATGTTGATAAGAATGTAGTGAAGTAAGCAATGAAATAAATTATTGACCCATGCTCTCTGTGGAGAGCAATGTGGAATTGCTACTGACATTTAGATCACAGATACTTTAGGTCCTGAAATCAACTACTTATATTTTTACCTGCAGTTACACTTGCACAGGCGTGTGCTGAAATATACACCAGCATAGTTATTGCTGCATCATTGATAGCAAAGAATGAAATGAATACCACAGCATTTAATATGGTGGCAGTGTTGTTCGAAGTGCTTTAAATACAAAAGTCATTGGTTAACTCTCCTAATAACCTCATGTGAGGCCAGAGCAACCAGCATCCCACATGATAGATGCAGAAACTGGGGGATAGAGCTGTTAGGTAACCTGCAGGCACTGCTCTGTGTCATCCATAGTGGAAAAGCAGTCTTATAGGTCCACTAACATGCTGTCCTCTTAGATCCTGGTTATTTGTCTCCCAGTCTCCTTTCAAGTCACTTTGTCTCCACTGAACAACCTGCAATGGATGGTGATATCAGGAAGAAAGGAACCTTGACTTCCTTAACCAGTGAGATTTTGTAGCCTATTTGTTAACACCGTATAGTCTACCTTACTCTGTCTAGTTCAGAAATTGACACCAGGAGTGGGTGTTACCATAACAAAAACAAAAATAATTCTGCTCTCATTGCTTTATGGAAAATCAGAGGCCATGAAAGTGCTGTAGTCTGAAATGAACTGTCTGTGGACAGTATAAGTAGGTCAGTTTGCAAGTTCCTCATTTGTATTGGCTCTGCCAAACTATTTTAAAGTCACTACTTCTTCAGTTGCTTTTATTTACTTTTCGCAAAGCCTCTAAGCACTAAAACTCAGTTTTCAAGCCTGCTTTGCAACTAATGGAAACATGATGCATGTTTCTGTCCAAGGACATGTAAGTAAGAGTGGATGTGAGGCCTGAATTTGCATCTGGGGACTATGAGACAAAAGAAAGAAGAGGTGAGATAGGTATGTCAGTCTGGAGGTGCCCATGAAATGAACATCTCGATGGTTTACAAAAATAAAGGCCTATATTTTGTTGCACTGCAAGTCCATTGAGACTGGCCGTAGCCCTGCTCCCTAGGGTACCCCCTCAGGACCACGGCAGGCAGGGTAAACTATGTGGAATGTACATGGTGCCAATGGAGAGAAAATAAATGCAGTGAGCCAGGAGTTCACAAGTTTATTGTGGACGTGACTCGTGGCCTCTACTCATACTTCCTTGGCCAAGGCAGGCCACAGGCACAACCCAATGCCAGGTGGGTAGAAGAGCCAGCATCACAGAGGAAAGGGCAGAGATGTTTCTAAACAAAAGTACAAATTGTCACAGTCCAAACTTCAGATGTTTGGATCGAGCTCTTTTTCATCCACGGAATATATTCAGTGGGTGACTTTCCCTTGCCTCAAGGAAGAAAAACCCAAAGTCCCACCCAGTAACACCACTGGGACTGAGGTGCAGGGTCTCATGATAATCTCGGTATCAGTGTGGATGCGGGTCTTCTTGTTCTGAAAATCTAGTAAATAAAATGAACAGTATGCCCCACTCTCCCCACCTCATTAGCCAACGTCCAACAGTGGAAACCTGAGCAGAACTATGGAACAGAAAGAAGAGAAGAGTCACTTGTCCAAGGAGGTTCTGAAATTACCCTGTGGCAAAGATACCCTTCTCTGGAACATGCCTTGACTGGGCTGTGGTTCTGCGCCCTTTCGACAGTTCTGGAGTTCACGATTTCGGCTCCACTCTCTAGGAAGTCTTTCTTTTCCATTATTGTCGCGAGAGGCAGAGAGGCGAGTGACCAGAATTTGGTTCCAAACAAATTGGCTTTATTTGATACACTCAGGATAACACAAACCTTCATCTTTCTAATATCACACATCAATCAAATCGAATGGCAAATAAACACACCTCAATCAAATAGTCCAAAGTCCTCTCTGCCTTGTTGGTTCAGATGACCCCAAATGCGACGTTATCTTAGCCGGAGAGCAGAGGACGGCTGGCTGCGGAACTCTCTCCAGCCGATGGTCTGGGAATGGAGGACCCGCAGGTCTCCGCTGATCATGAAGCCGTCAGAGTAGCGGAGTCTCGGCAGTCTGGGCGGGTGGATGGTCCATGGGGCTCGCGAACCTGGCTGTCGTGGATTCGTCAGGAGATCTGGGCTGAGCCGAGGAGCTGTCTGAGAAGGGAGTTTATATACCCCTTTTCTTGGCTTGTTTCCAGTTCTGGTCCAGATGGTGTCTTATGTCCTTTATGCAGCGCTCTCGTGACACTTACTTTTTTTTTTTTTTTTCTTTTTTTTCTCTTTTTTAATTTTTTGCCGTCCACTAAGGCTTTATCATTTATTCCTTAGACATCCAAGTCTGCTCCTTTCAGTTATCTTCTTGGTCATGTGTACAAGACACCGTAGAATATACCCCTCTCTGGGAACCCAGCAACTGCCACAGTCCATCTCTCCAAAAGGGATTGTGTCCCAAGGCAGTATTTGAAATCCAACTCACAACCAACCTCACAAGATAACCCCACCTCACCCCTCCCCAGTTCATGTGAAGATTTATTCCTCCCTCTCCATCTTTTTCTCTAAGTGTTTAGGCACTTTGAGTCTATCTGGCTTTGGTGGGAAAGTCACAAATTCTATTTTTATTTTCCTGAACTATTTTGATAAGTCAAAAGTCTTTACTTTTATATATATATATATATATATATATATGTATATATATATATATATATTTTTTTTTTTTTTAGTTGTCAATGGACCTTTATTTTATTTATTTATGTGTTGCTGAGGATTGAACCCAGTGCCTCCCACATGGGAGGCAAGCGCTCTACCACTGAGCCCCATTCCAGATTCTAGACACTATTTTAATTCAGAGGTTTGAACAAGTCCCTCAATGCATTGGTTCTTATCACAAAAATGAGTTTTAATATTTTCATTGTTCCTTAAGTCATTTCTCAGTTTGGGAAGGTGTTTCTTCTCACAATCCTCCAAGCATGAATATTCTGGAACAGGCTGATTACTTTCTGGCCTCAGGTGTTTTTGAAGACCTTTGTTAAATGCAGCCAATAGTAATAGAGACACACTGCTAACATTCAATGTCCCAGCCATGTTACTGACTAGGGGGTCTTTGGTTCCTTGTGTCTGCTCAGCAAAGAATTGAAGAACAAGACACAAACATAGCAAGCAATATGCAGGTTTATTGCAAGAGCAAAAGTGAGTTGGGGGAGTACTGGCTTGTTCTTTCCACAGGTTTTGGGCCTTCCTCCCTTTTCTTCTCCTCCCCTCTCCATACTTTCCTTATTATCACTTATTGTTACCCCCTGTCCATGCATCTATGTTAGTCTTTCTGTGGGATCCCTCACGTCCCAAGCATGTTCATCAGCGAGGAAATCGACCTTATTGGGGGACCCTCTTTGTACTCATACTGCCTGGCCTGCCCCTGACCTCCTCATTTACCTTCTTGCTCTGTCTTCCCATACTTCTAAGTCTCCCTCAGTTGTTTCACTGAAGTCAGGAAGCTCATGAGGGACCTATCTACCTTCCAAGTGCTGTAGGAAAAGGTTTTTCTAAATTTGTCACTAAAGTGTATCAAAAATTATCCTCTAGCTTCTAAAAAGTCTCTCTCTCTCTCTCTCTCTCTCTCTCTCTCTCTCTCTCTCTCTCTGTGTTTGTGTGTGTGTGTGTGTGTGTGCATCTTTCTTTTATGGTAGCACCTGACTTTTGAGTTTAACGTTTGTATTACTAAGAACAGGCTAGGTTATGCTGCAGTAACAAATAACCTCCAGCTTCCAATGGTTTCTAATGACCTGCCTCATTCTACTTGATTTTCATTCTGCTGCTCTGTTCTACCTCATCTTCACACTGGTACAGGAAGAGGGAACAGCTTACAGTCAGGACATAACAAGTCTCATGACAGAGGAAAAGGGAGAGCATGAAAAATATTCCTGACTCAAAATGAAACATGTCATATTGGCTCAAATTTCATTGCTCAAAGTAAGCCATATGAACAGTCTTGATATCAGTGAGGCAGAGAAGTATAGTTCTTCTGAGAGACAGAAAGCAAATGTTTATGTGCACATGACTCATGGAATGGAACAGGGGGAAGGGCCTGGATCCTTGAGGACACCATTGGGTCACTGTTCAGCCTCTGCACGGGTTAAGCCTGTATTTGTGGTTAATGAATTTAGCTCTATGATCTGACACTTAATGCACATACCAGAACCTCTAATTTTCCCCAAGCTCCTCTAATTATCTGGCTTCTATTTGTTTCTTATACAAAACCATCAGGTCTGCTGCTATTTATTTTGTTTCTAGTAGTATATTCATTCCAGTATTTACTCTTAATTTCTTTTCTGAAAAGACTGGGAAGGTTGAAATTGTGCCACCTAAATTCTCACTCCTGGTGGATTGTTTCCACAGAGGCTTTGCAATTAGAGGTGCTGAGAACACCATGGAAGGGAATTCATTTGGGGGAATTGTAAGTGGCCAGGGATTAAGAAACTATCTCTTCTGGAAAGAATTTCTTTTAGCTTCTGCTGACTATTGCCAAACTAAGACCACTCTTCTGTTCATCTTATGGCTTATTAGGCCATATATGAATTGCACCTTTGAATTCTAAACCACAGCAAGTGCAAACTGTCATTTTTTAGTCCTCAACTCATGTCAATGGATGGCTCTGACTAGCTTTCATTATAAGGATGGAATTTTCCAAAGCCTTAATCTTGACTATGAAAAAATTTGGATAGCTATGACCAGTTCTGAAACATGAGATGTAATAAGATAGAGCAGGCCCAGCTCAATAAAATTTAAGATCTCAGTATGTATTGTGGGATAAAGGTAACTGTTTTATGAATACCTTTAAGAGTTGTTTGTTTATGAGTGTACCCTGAGTAGAAATATTTTTGTGTGCTATATTAAAAATGTGTAAAACAATGGTCTCTGCTATACATATTTTATGTTAAGTCTTACATTTAACACAATTTATTCTTTATAGCAGATCATCTTTCTTTTCCTTAGTTTCTCAAAAAGCTGTTTTCAAGCAATTGCTTATGTAATCTCTCTGCTTCTATAATATGCTTGACTAAATGAATAAATATACTAGTTTCTCCACCCACTACAATTTAAACCTCACTTTCCTTTCATTCCGTTTTCAGTTGGTTTGTCTACGTCCACTTCTACTTTCTTTGTTCTACCATCTACCGCAACACTGATAAAATGATATTGATAATAAGTTTTCTAATAGCTCCCATCTGTTCTCTGAGAAACTGCTTGAAGAACTTCAGTTTGCCATGGCTGCCGGCATAGTGTTGAGGCCAAATCCTGTCCAGAGGCCCTGGGGCTGCGGACCAGGTGGCTGGAGCCCCAGCAGCGACGGGGACCTTGGCCAGGCAGGCCCGCTATACCCGCACTGCCTGAGGTGCTGTGAGCCGGGCACAAGGACCCGCGGCGCCTGACAGCCTGTCCAGGCCTGGTTTGGGGCCCGCTCCACCCAGCAGGCACACAGGTCACCTAACCCTCCCTCTGCCCCAGCAGCAGGAGAAAGAAAGGGCGGACGGAAACGGAGACTCAGGACTAACCAGCAGCAGATTCCTTCCAATAGCGTTGGTGATGTTTCAAACCCTATTTAGTGTAAATTTGAACCAATAGCAGTTGGTAGTTTTCCAAAAGCTGATAAGTCTTGCGTAAGTTTTGACCAATAGCGTTGATCTAAGAGTATATAAAGCCCTATATTGGCCAACTCTAGGGATTAATTTTGTGTGTTAACTAAGAACTCTCAAGTTCTCTTTTTAAAGTTTTTTTCCCCCTGTGGGTTTTGTTTGTTTGTTCTTGTGTGTGTGTGTGTGTGTGTATGTTTCCTCTTTGTGAGTTGTGAGGTGAGAATCCATGAAGAAAAGTTGGTAGGTGAGACAGAAGAAACAGGAAGTGAGTTTGGGGGTCTGTAGCAAGACTGGAGAGCATCCCTGCAAAAGCTGAAAGATCTGCATCTTCCCGGGTGGGTGTCCAAGGTATGGGCTCCAAATCTCAGCGGGAGGCAGCAGGCATCACCTTGTGTTGGTAAGCTAACACTTTAATGTGCCTTCTTGGTTGCAGAGGTCTACAGCCTTCCTATAACTTGCTTGCCATCAAAAGCAGACACTCTTTCAAACTCCAGTTTTAGTCGGCTAAGTCACAAAAATGCATGAAATTGTACTTGAGTTAAAAAGCATGCCTTAAAATGCCAGTGTTTAATGAGTTCTAAATTGACTGTAATCCTGTTCTTTTATTTCTGAGTGACACAGGTAGATTTGGCATAGTCCTAATCTGGCCATCTGTTCTTGGCCAGATACCTATAATGCCTGAAAGCAAGTGTCAAGGACAAGGAAATCTCTAGGTTGTAGTGGTGGCATTTGGAACTCAGTAAATGAATGGGAGGTGTGGAGACCAAGGTGTCCATCCAGCAGTACTGCCGGAGAACAGGCTGATCTCTCCAGAGCTGTGAGGCAGGCAGGTCTGTTCTTCATGTATCACCCAGTCTCAGGTTTTCCGCCACATCAGCACAAATGGACGGAGGAAGAATGACTCCTGTCAGTACAATTATATGAGGTTTCTGAATTCCTTTTTCTTGGGAAAAATCCAGTGTGAAATCATTTTCAACTGCCATGTCTTGGTTGTTAATGTATCACACCCTCTAGAACTTTCTCAGTGCAGTCATCTGTATCTCCACACACTTGAGGACTGTGCTTCCCAGTCTCCACCTCTGCACTTGGAGATGTCAGTGCAAGTGGATGAAGGAGAGTTGAAGTGTCTTACCATCTTTTTCACTGTGTGTGTGTGCTGGGGGTAAGTTTTTTGGGTTTTTTTTTTTTTTTTTTTTTTTTGAGACAGGGCCTTGCCAGGTTGCTGAGACTGAATTTGTGATCTTGTCTCAGCCTCTGAAGTTGCTGGGATTACAGGTGTGCACCACCACCTCCAGTGGGAAACTCTTAATCTACAGAGGGGAGGGTCTTAAGGACATAGACTTGGGAGTGCCAAGGGATACAGTGCCACCTGGAAAAGGAGCAGTAGTCTGGGCAAAAACTCCACCTCTAGAGGATGGAGGAAGGAGGAACACAAATACATGCTTACGGTGCACTCCTGAGACAGAGGTGCCAGTGCACTCCAAAGACTGAGACTCAATCAAAATAATAGAGAATGCCCTTTGTTCACCATACCCTACTACCAGCAAGCCTCTGGTGATGGGTAACCATGGAGTATGTGTGAAGAGCTGCCAGAGGCAAGGTATCTCTGAGGAGCAGCACACACTAGAGACACAGAGCCCGTAGGAGAATGAAAACGAGCACCTGGTGCGTTCATCTACATCCAACTCCAAATACAGCTGAACTCCCCACCAGAGAAACATCAATTTCACATTATCAGACTATTTACTTCAGTATCTACTGCTTCATACAACATATCTGACTCAACAAAAAAATTACAAAGTCATGAAAAAAGTCTGAGGAGACAAAATGGTCCTCACAACACATTCAGATACAACATAGATGTTAGAATTATCAGACAGAAAACATATAATGATAATTAATATATTAAAGACTCTAATGGAAACGGTATACTGCATGAAAGATCAGATATTTGACAGGACATCAGCAAGGTGGCAGAGTAGAAAATCCCAATCTTTTTCCTCCCAGAAAAACAATTAAGCAGTTATTTATGAATGAAATAACTCCAGAGAGCTCGGGAGGGCAGATACAAAGCTACAGAAATATAGTGGAGCAAAGGCAAACAAGCAATAGGAAACAACAAAAACTCTCCCAGAACAACTCCACAAACAAGCTGATCGCTTTGTCTACCTGCATAGTACTCTTCCCAAGCATGGCACAGCCAAGAGGGATCTCCTCTGCCCATAATTTCCCAGCACAGAGGGGACCAGAGTGAGTTATCAGCAACCCCAGCCTTTCATGGCCTGCTCATAGGACTCACCTTGGTTTCCCCATCTAGATCTGGGTGCACCTGTGTAATCTAGATATCTAGATGGCTGAGAACAAAACAGGGTGGTGGCTATCTCTGTCAGTCACATGGTGGGGCCCACTATGGTCCCCAGAGTCCTGCTGTGCCAAGAACCCCAAAAGCTATTGCCAGTAAGTACCCCACAGTCATTGCTGCTGGCACAGACCCCACACTCTGCTCACATCCTCCATTGCTGAGGATGCCACAGTGCTCCCAGTCGTAGACCCCAGTGGTTTGTTCCACAGAGGACCCAAGCAGCTCTCGCCTTCATGAAAGTCAACCCACAAATCAAGGGGGATCTAAGTAAACAGTATTCCATGATCATGGATTAGCAGATTCAACATTGTGGAAGAGTCAGTTCTCCCCCACCTGATTGCTATCAACAAAATAATTCCAAGATTTATATAAAGAAATTGGATTAGCCAAAATGATTCTGAAAAAGAACAAGGTTGAAAGACTCATATTATCTGATTTCAGGACTCCAATAGGGTTCTCCAGAGAAACAGAACCACTAGATTTATTATGAGGAATTGGTTCATGTACTTCGGGAGGTTGAAGGGTCCCAAGATCTACCGTCTACGAGCTGGAGACACAGAAACCTGGTGGTGTAATTCAGTCCAATCTGAAGGCTGAAAATCAGAGGAACTAATAGAGTAAATCCCAGTCCAAGGGCAGGAGAAGATCAGATGTCCCGGCTCAAGCAGTAAAGCAGAAAGAAGAAAAAAACTGGGGCAACCCACTTGCTCTGCCTTTCCTTCTGCTTTTATGCAACCCCTCACCACTGAGGGGCTGAATGAAGCCCACTCACATTGAGGACGACAATCTGCTTTATCAAAACCATCTATTCAAATGCTAATCTCATCCACAAACCTCCTCACAGACACAGCTAGAATTAACATTTTACCAGATACCTGGCCATCCTGTCTTGGAGTCAGGTTGACACACAGAGTTAACTACCACAGAGGCTTGCTGTACTCAACACAGTGCATCACTGGCAGGAGGAAGCACACCTGAGTCAATGGCAGCACAGACTAGACATAGACCCACACAGACATTGTCTACTGACTTTGGACAAAGGGCAAAGGTCATTAAGAAAAGAAAGGCAAGTCAATGAGGAAAAGGTATTCTTACCAGTAATCAATGCAGGAACAATTGAGTGTGCACAGACCAGTCAGTGTGTGTGTAGACACCCCTCAGGCTTTACACGAAACAACCCCAAACCAGACATGGAGCTAAATCTAATTGTAAAAATATCATTCTTTTAGAATGAAATATAGGAGAACATTTACGTGACCTGATTATGGTCAATGAAGCTTTGGCTGAAGCACCAAAAACAGAACAGAATAATACTGATAAGTTAAGGCAGACGAGCCTGAGTGTGTCTTCAAAGAATAGAGAAAAGAAAAAAAAAAATAATAAATTGATAATGGAGAAGCCTAGCAGGCATATCTTCTTAACCAGATGATAAAGGTTAATGCCAGTGATGTCACGTGGATATCACATACACCTGATGGGACGTGACAGAAGATCCTTCGCCTTTGTGATTTTACTTCCCCAAATCTGTAACCGCAGTATAGTCATGAGAAAAGCGAACCAGCTCACATGGGAACTCTGAAGGCATCTGGCCAGCACGCTTCAGGACTTAGGGTCATCAAAACCTCAACAGAAGCAGTCACGGAACAGGGAAGACTGGAGACATAGGACAACTACACACAGCCTGGTAAACAAGGTTGGATTCCGGGACCAAAAACAGAAAAGATGGAAAAATCTAAATGAAGTCTGGATTTCAGTTCATTGCCCATTTCTTATTTCTGACAAGTGAACATAATGATGTAAAATGCTAAAAATGGGAGAGACATTTATGGGAATTCTTATACTACCTGCATAATTTTCCTGGAAGTTAAAATTATTCAAATAAAAATGTTTATGCTACTAGAATTCAGGATAGAGGTTACATTGGGGCACTGAAGAAATGGAAAGGACTATGAAGGGGCTTATTAAATGATAATAGTGGTGACCTGTTAATGCTGGGAGCTAATTATATGCCTGTATTACTTTGTAAAAAATTGGCTTGCTGACATATGTAATTTTCTGTGTATGTTTTATAATTCAATGAAAATCAAATAACTATTAAATAAATATCATTAATAGTTAATGATAATGTCACTAACTTTCCAGTAAGTCCTTTTCAGCTCTACAGTTCAAAATTCTTTGGTAGCAAATATTACCTATTTTGAAACAGAAGTTCTGTTTTGAACATATGATGCATCGGTGTGATTTCAACCTATGAAAGCAATGGTAGAAAGCAAATAGACAAACAGAAACAGAGCAGAGCCCCCCAGCCATGCTCTCCTGACCCTCTTTCCCTCCTAAAGAAACCAGAGAAATTTTTCCCAGGCATCCTCATAGAAACAATTTAAATTTAATTTTTTTTCTTTTTAACAGAAGGGATTTCAAAAAATTAATATGCATATGCTTTTTTGGTATTACTATTTAAAATGAATGTTGGGAAACAAAATCTGTCCATCGTCCACCCTTCTAGCACACCAAAAAATTTCAATTACATGTATTTCCCATGTCAGTGTTTTAACCTCACTTTTTAAAATTTGAAATCACAGTGCAAATAAAATTTAAGGCAAATCTTTAAGGTTTTTTTTTTTTTTTCTATCACATCCTGAAGCTTTGAGAGTACCAGAAAACCTTGAGATATTCATTTAGTCATTCACTGTTAAGAATATTGTGATCACATGCCCTTTTCTTGTCAAGCTACTTTTAAAGAATCAAACTAAAGGAAAAGATGGTGACTTCTCTTTAGAAGATTTCCTTCAAGGTGAACACATGAAGGTGCAGAACTTTACTTAAAATAAGACAGGACACTGCAGGGCCCCCGATTCTGCCTGGAATGTGCCAAAGGCCATTTAGAGGACAGAGTTTGCATATATTTCCCTCGGGACTGAGGGTATGTGCCATGGAACATGGATGTGCAAGACTAGCAGCTTGGGAACTGGGATTATCTACAGCAGCTGGAGGAGAGAACCCTAGGGATCAATGCCTGCAGAAAATTAGGATTTGCAGTTGCCTCTGGACGCAGGCAGTAATGACAATAAGGAAGAAGCAAGTCCACAGGAAGGAGGAGGAGTGGGGAGGAGAGAAAGCTGCCAGGTCCCAGGGGAGAAGCGGCGATGGTGACATCAGAGTAGAAAGCAAGGCAGGATGGGAAATGCCATGACTACCCGTCCCTGGGGCCACAGGGCAGTGACCGTGCGGCTGCTGAGTCAGCAGCAGTGCCAGGTGCAGTGCCAAAACGCGCAGCCAAGGGAGCCAGATGGAGGTGGAGAACAGGTCCCGTGAAGAGCTGGGAGCCATAAAGCAGCCAGCAGAACCCACTCAGCTTCCCAAGGCGTGCAGGCTGCCCTTCCAGGTACCAGGCACACGGCCCCAAAACCAAGGATAACGGACCAGGTAGGGAGCCTGTTCACCCCACGGTGTCAGGCAATGCGGGTGGAGAGTGACCCTTCCAGTGCTGCAGCTGTGTTTAGTCAGGACTCGTGATAAGAGGGCCAGCTGGCTTCTGATTTCAGGACAGAAATGGGGCAGCCTGCAAGGGAAGCAGGAGTTAACTCATGCCGCCAACTCCGCACGCCTCTCCTGCACAGCCAGAACGCCCAGCAACTCTGCTGGAGAAAAACTCAGTGCAAACACCCCCGCTACGCAGCTCTGAAGGAATGTGTGAACAATGACGCTCTCTGCTTGAGAGGAAAGAGTCCCTCAACCTTCCTGGCCCTCATGGTAAATAATATTCCGGGCCACACTCTGAGCCTGCTGATGCGTTCTGGTTCCTCCCCGTATCTACCTGTATGAGGACAAGGACACATTTACATCCAGCTGCTGCATGCCAACAGTCATCTGTGCCACTCTCTGCATGGCAGGCCTTCCCAGGAGTGGTCTTGAGAACAGCAACGGAAAGTAGAGCTCCAGTGCCAGACTGGCCTGAATTTTCAAGCAAAGTTGTGAAGGATTCTGTCCAGGATCTCCAAGCGTTTGGCCTCTCTGTGTCAGGTTCTCAGCTTGCGTGGTACTTGGGGCAGCCAGGGGGAGCCCCTGGAAGAAAGCGTCTTCCCTCTACTTTGGCAAATATCTGGCTTAGGTGGAACTGGTCCTATTCCACACTTTCAAAGGGAAAAAAATGGACTTTACATACTCCTATCCCTAACATTTCATCATGGAAAGCTCTCTTGCCCACTGGGTGTGACCTGTCACAGCACTGAATCCTGTGTCCTGACCACCTCTGGAAGCTGAAAGGTCCACTGGAGCTCTGCCCAGCAGCACTCCACGCCCGGCTTGTGAAAACCAGGGAGCGAGCTTCATCTAAGTATCACTCACACATTCCCCCTGGAGGCCCTAAGTACTGAGCAGAGACAGGAGAGCAGAGACCGCTGGTTCAGCAAGGAGCCACTGTGGCTAAGACGTGGCAGCATCTGTCCGGTTCCCACTCAGTGCCTTTGAGTAGTCTCCCCAGGATCACCCATGCCAGGCTGGATTTTATAACTAAACACAAAAATCCTCAATGATACAAATAAAAACAAAACAAAACAAAACAAAACAAAAACACTTTTTTTCAGTGCTGGGATTGAAACAAGGCAAGCACGCTACCAACTGAGCTATATCACCAGCCCAAAAAACATTTTTTCTCAGTGTGAAAAAAGGAAATCTGCATCATTGGTTATGAATGATTGTCATATTTTTTAGAAATATTTTTTCAAGTGAGTGAATTTCTAAAATTTTGTTAAAGAATTCAAACATAATTCTACAAATCAAGTTAAAAAAAAATCAAAATATGGCCATGGGCAAAGAAAGGGAAATGGATGGTAGTGGAGAAAGATAAAAGTGCCAGCGGCCAGCTGGGCTGTGCAGAACGGGGAGTGCCGGTGCAGGCGCTTGCTCCTGCTTGTGCGTGAGCCCGGGAGAGTGCACCTCAGGCTCTGCTCTCTGGGCCCCTCCTCTGCTTCGCTCTGGTTCCAGCCTTTGAATGACACCACATATCAGCAGAGGGTAAATGCGAGGATTCTTCGTGGTGAGCACTCAGCTGCAAAAGGCTAGCGCAGAATTTCCAGAAAACAGTAGTGAACCCCTGGGCTGTGCCAGGGTGCACAGGAGGAGGCACCGGTGGCTGCTTTACTCTTGACAAAGTATCGAGGAGACAGTGAACAGAGCACTCACAGTGAAACGTGATCTGCCCACAAGTGTGAGTGGAGGAGAACTGCCCCCTGAGCCTTAAGCTCTTTCATAATGAAGTAGAAGTGAATGAAAATAAACTAAGTACTCAAACGAAACTTGTAAATAAAATAAAGGGAAATAGGAAATAAGATTGGTAAAAGATAAAGTTAATAAACTGTAAAATAAAAAGACAAGCTATCTTTAAAGTAAGTAAATTAGTTGGGCATGGTGGCACACACCTATAATCTCAGTTGCTCGGGAGGCTGAGGCAGGAGGATTGTGAATTCAAAGCCTCAGCCTCAGCAACTTAGCGAGGCCCTAAGCAACTTAGTGAGATCCTGTCTCTTAATAATATTAGAAAGGGCTAGTGATGTGGCTCAGTGATTATGCACCCCTGAGTTCAGTCCCCCATACCAAAAATATAAAATATAAAATAAAAATAAAATAAGTAAATTACTAAGTGGCCCAAAGAAGCAGAAAGAAGGATATACACATCATGTCAAAAGTAAAAAAGAAGCTAAAACTTCAGATATGGATAAAATGAATATATTATGAATTGGTAATTTGACAAAACATTTGAATATTTTGCAAATGGATTTTATATTATGTATAAAATGGATCATAACAAAAATAGTCAATATCAACTAAGGAAAATGTAGAAGCCCTTAAAAGAACAATACAATGAAGGAAAATGAGAAAGTTATCAAAGAACTCTCCTCAAAATGGCTTTAAGCCTACATAGATTTTTAAACCAACATCTTCAAGTCTTTATATAAAAAATAGCCATTTTAAAAATTGTAGTTCATCATTTTCAGGGTGGAGTCGAGTAAGGAGAGTTTCTCTTTCTTTTTGTGAAATGGGCAAAGCCTCATATCCAAACATGATAAACACACAAACCACATGCATACAGAGCCAATCCACATACTAATACAGGAGAACAAGTCCTGAAGAAACTCTTTAGAAATCAAAGCCAAGGGAAACATTGCTCGACATAAGAAATGTTAATGTAATTCATAATATTTTAACAACTGAAAAGATCATCTCCTGATTAAGTAGAGGACAATAAGATATTTGAGAAAAGTGGATTAATTGTGTGAATACTCATGTTAGAACAATTCATAGGGACAGAGGGAGGTGACAGATCTTTCTGCAGCTCACAGTTGCATCTGTTCTGAAGCCATTAGGAAACGTGAGTGGTGATTCTTCCTCAAACTGTCAGGGAACCATGCCCTGAGAGTCTCTGACGCGGATGCCATCTGTCAGGCGTCAACCAGAAAACCCAGACAACTGAGATGCGCTGGCCGCCGTGGCTCTTACCTCTCATGGCAAATGGTGCTTCCAGGCTCATGGCTTCTTAGAGGCCTGAGCTCATTCATTTTGCTGTTGGGAGTTTGGCCTTTGGTCCAAGAGCTGACAGCTTGGATTGCCCGCTGCTTCCCTCCTGCTCTGATGCTGGAGGATCCAGCAGGGGTGGAGAGAGGGGACCAGGAGGAACATGAAAGGAGAGGACCAAGACCCTTCCCAAGTGCTCCACGGGTCACACCTAAGCCAAAGAGAGAAGAGAAACTTTGAAATGGGTGAAATATTGGATATATTTCAAGTAAATGTTTTACCTTTCACCTTCGTGAAAGTGCACACACCACAGATGAACACTTGTCACAAAGCACAACACACAAGTGTCAAGAGCTAAGATGGTACCAGCCTGTCCAGGCAGGACTACCACCCCACTGGAGGGGAGCCACTAATTTGATTTCTAACAGGATATGTTCATTTGGTCTGTTTTGAAAAATGTACTTTTTGTTTTCTTCGCTCACTGGAGTTTGTGAGGAGCATTGGTGGTGGTGTCATCAGCTCTGTTCACTCTTGTAGCTGCGGGAGTGGCCCGGGGTTTACGCACTCATCCTTCCCTTCGCAGGCACGTGGTTCTTTCCTCTTTGGCCCACTCTAGGTAGTGCTCCTATGAACACAGTTGTCATGTTTTCGCATGTATCTGAAATCCTAAGTGAAATGTCTGAGTGGTGTAAACTGCCCACTTAGCTTTTGGAGACCTTGCTAAGTGTCTGTCCAAAGTTCTAACTCACACTCACATTCCTAGTGTACAATGTTCCAGCTGCCCCATACCTGTGCCAGCATCTGCTGTTTTATTTTATCTATCCTGCTAAGTGTGTCAGACTATCTCATTTGGGCTTTGATCTTCATTTTTCCAGTGACTAATGAAGTTGACTGCATTTTTATATGCACAGGCATCTTAGAATTTCTTCTTTTTGAAGTCCCTGTTTGAGTCATTTGCCCATTTTTCTATTTGGTTGCTTCCCCCGACCTGTTTAAAACTTGTCCTGTATATAATTTTCCTGTTCATTTTACTATCTCTCCCTTGTTTTTCTTTTTCAGTTTTTAAGAAAGCCCCTTCTCAGTATACTGTAAATATCCAGATGTATTCCCATGTTAGCGTCACCTCCGGGCCTCACACTCCATTTTCCTTAAAACATCTACACAGAATTGCCTGTCGATTTGCACTGGGAGATGCTCTTCACCTGCTGGATCAGTCCAAGCTCCCAGTGCTGGTGGTTCTAACAGGGTTCAACAGATGGTGGGAACTTCTCTAAAAACGTTGAGGCAAACCAGACTATGCTATGTGTGGAGATGACCTAGAGGACGTGCTTCACATGTCGGGAGCCAGGATCAGTTCCTGTTGGGAGAGTCTTGGGAGACTGAGGAAAACTTGGAGAAGGTAGAATGATTTCTCTAGGTTCCCAGGAGCCTGCCTTGAAGCCGCTGCCTCTCTGGGCCTCGCTGCAGCCTCTTACACCTTTAGCAGTTCCCTCCCCCATGTAAATGGCCATTTCCCTTGAAAACGCCTCTCTGGTCCTCCTCTGATTTTCACTACCTGGTCTAAATGTCTCACTGTGCCCAGCACATCATGGAACAAGCTTTCCAATTCTGTCATCTCTCCCAGAATTCTAGCTAACCTTAATCACTTAATATTTTCCTGATCATTTTCTGGTTTTAATCTCCTGGAGTTTAGCTAGGCTAAACAAATATCTGCTTTGCCTGATGGAAATAATCCTAATCTAAATAGATTTAAAATGCCCTACTTAACTTTAGCATGTGAATTTTAGTAGAATTAAACCACATAAATAAGCATCCATGTTTCACAGCATATAAAAACAATAAATGTTAATTCTCTGGATTACAGTTTTAAAATTAGGTTCTGCGCTGAGTTGTGTAGCATATGGCTATCATTCCCAGCAGATCTCTGTGCTCAAAACCATGCCCATGAAGGTATTTATCAGTGATTATTTTCACACAGATTTTTATTTATCTAGTACTTTCCAAAGAGGAAAATTCAAAAGCAACAGGAAAGAACTTCTCAGACTTGTTCAACAATTGTCAACATGGCTACGACTTGTAGAAATTCCTGGGAATCTAAAAATTGGTGGCATCTGGGCTCCACCCCAGGCCGATTCACTGGGAATCTCTGGAGGGGGCCCAGGCACCTGCGTGTGATTGAGGCTCCCTAGGAGGGCGGAACCCACAGCCAGAGTTGAGAACCTCCGTGTCTGTGGTCAGGAATATGAAGGAAGCATGGCGACAAGAAAAGAACGTCAAGAAGCCAAGAGTCAGTACTACAGTTAAGTGTGCAGCTCCACTTCCTCAGAGGCGGGTGAGAGTTCTCTCTTTGGCCCAGTCCTGGATTTCAGCTCGTCCAAATGTGAGGTAAAAGACCAGACCAAACATGTTGACCGCAGCAGACAAGAAAAATACATTCCTCCATCCAGACTCAGAATCCTGGACACAAGAACACAGCAATTATCAACCTCACAAGTTCCTCCTCCTGCAGCTACAGAAATCCTCCCTATTGTGCACTTTGGTACTGACCACCAAGAATATACAGGACAATGTGCAAGAGTCACATAATGTCCTCAGTCACCAGAGGGTTCATGAAACAAAGTCACTCTAAATGCACACAGCTTCTGAGTTGGGATGGCCATTTCTTTAACAAAAATAAATGACACTAACATTTCCCTAGAAATTTGGATTTTGACATTCATGGTATTACAATTGTGCCTAAAATGGCATCATAAAGACCTCATTTTTATGTCCTTGCTTTGGGCTGTTGACATCAAGCACAACCATCCCTCAGGTGGACGTCTCAGTGAGACACTTTTGGTCTGCCTAAGTGACCCACCTTGCCCAGTCCTAGAATATCACAAGTCATTTCCAGCATTGTGGTCCCAGCAGGTTCCCAGACATTTGGTCAAAATTTAACCTGATGTACTAAAAGCAAAACTTTGCTTTGCAGGTTGGTCCTCCTCAGCCTCCATCCCAGCCTGGCTCCGCCTTCTCCCTTCCTCACCTGCCCACCCTTCCCAGCATGGAGTGAGCCTCATGGGGCTCCTCACCATGCTCACAGTGCGCTCTCTCCTAGAGCTGAGTCTCTTCAACCTGTCCTTGGACGCTTTGCTTTTCCTTTGGCGGTTTTAGCCAGGAGAGATTCTTGGTGACACTCCTCCTTTTCCCCTGCCTTCCTGTCTGACTGCTCTTGGACACCTGGCATTCAGTGTGCTCAGAACTCAGAACTTCCTGCTTCTCAGCACAGGAAGTCATACCCACTGTCTGCTTCACCCAAAGGGCTCATTCCTATGAAATGAACAACTGTTCACTTCGAGAAATCCAGCTTTTGTTTCCTTGCCCCTGGAAACCTGACTCTGCGTCTGATGACAGGTGCATGATCAGGAAATCACATGTCATACGTGCCTGCTCCCCCATCTGACTGCACCATCTTTGAGAGCACGGTGTGGGTGTCCAATGCCTCAAACGATACCTGCCACTTGCAGATGTTCAATAACAATCCCAACCTGACTGATAAGGAATCCGGTGGCCGTGGAGGAGATGATTCCTGCAATAAGCCCGAATCCCCTTGAAATTCCCATGAGGAAGCTTGCATATCTGTGGAGAAGATGATTTTAGGGGTGGATTTATGTAGAAAGCCACCTGTGCTTTCTGCAGCAACTCATCTTCAGTGAACTCATGTCTAAAGGCAAATCATTGTACCTAGTGTGGCTTTTCACTTGCCTAAGGATAATCAGGGTGAGATGTATTTGCCAACCGTGAAATCACCTGTCCTCTGAGTCAAAATCCACAATACCAGAGCTCTATTCTCTGTGGGGCTGAGTGTCTCCACCCCACCACTCAGTTTAGCAGGCAGTTCACACAATGGGCAGGACACAGACCCGGAAACCAAGCTGAATGAGTCCCAGTCCAGGCTCTTCCGTTTTGCAACTTCAGTCAGGCTATGTGACCCCCTCTTGCCCCAGTCTTCTCCCCGCCTTGGGGACCACAGCAGGATCTCCCTAGCATGGCTATAAGAATTAGGTGTGCTGATTAATAAGAAGCACAGGAGTTGGTGCTCATAAGTATATCCATGTATAGTAGCTAATATGATCAGCACCCCAGAAACTTCCAAAATACATGTCTGGGCCCTTTCCCAAAGCACACAGTCTAATCTCTGGTCGGGAGCTTGAGAAGCTATTTATCTAAATGATTACTGGGAGTTTGTTCAAAAATGCCACATTAGGTCATGGCCATGAACTGCATTTCCAGTTATTTCCTTTCTGTCTTCATCTAGTCTGTGTCAGTAGCACGAAGGTTTTGCAGGGAGATGGCTGAGGTCTAACATCTGGAGTGACCCGAGCGGGGAAGGCAGACAGGCAGAGCTTGTACCTGGGAGCAACATCCAGGGTGTTGATGATGAACCCCGAGTCACACAGGTTGCTGGTCCCAGGAATGAGAATCAGCAAAGCGATGGTCGTGGTGTAACTGGAGGCCACGAAGGGCAGGGCCACAGCACACAGTGATGGAAGGAGGAGCCCTGGGCAGCGAGGACACATGTCAGCCCTCTCAGACCTGCCGAAAAGGGCCTGGTGACCCAAACACCCTCCTGCCTATGCTCACCTAGGGATGAGAAGAGCTTTCGCACGGCGATTAGGCTGAGGAGTTTCTTGGACAGAAGGAAATCTGCCAACTGACCTCCTAAAATCGTACAGCTTGAGGCTGCAATGAAGGGCAGGGAGGACAGAACCCCACTCTGCAGGAAGGAAATTCATACAGAGTCTTACACACATGCATTTAGCCTCACGTGTTGTCACACAGACCAGCCACTAGCCTGCCCTGTCCTTGGGAGTCATTTGAGGAAAGCAGGCATCCTGTGCAACACAGGAAGGACATGTCTCTGATGAGAGAAACAGCACCCCATCCAGCTGGTCTCCAGGAAGAGCGTTACTAATTTGCAAGAGAAGCTTTAGATGCAGATGGCATGGCCATGAAGCAGAGTGGTTAGGGCAAAGAGGCTGCAGAGCTCTGATAGCCCTGAGACCTCAGGCAAGTCACCCCGCCTGTGTGCCATCTCCACATCTGTGACATGGGGATCACTGAAGTGCCTCTTTAGAAGGTTAAGTGAATGGTTAGAAGCAAAGTCAGAATGCAACAGGTGGCACCAGACTCCCCTCATTGTCATGAATTCTATACACTTAAAGGAAGTATACTCACATCTCTGATGTTAACATGGAGCACGGTGCTGATGTACGTCGGTAGGTATGTTAGGATTATGGTGCACAACCAGAAATGGCTGAAGAACCCCGTGAAAATGGCCCAGAGCGGTAGGCATCTGACCATAGCCTTTATGGGCACAGATCGTCTGGGAGAACTGGGCTGAAAGGAAATACCTAATCAGCATGGGGATCAGACAGGCTAGAGGGCACCTCCATCTGGAGGCCCACATCTGCCTGGGACCTCCGCATGGCCCACAGGTAGATGAGGGTGCGCACGTACCTGCTGGGCCAGTGAGGACACGATGTGCTCCTTTTCCCTGGCACTTATGCACGGGTGATGCATGGGGTCATCATAAATGACCGTGAACCACAGAAGACAGCAGACACAGCCAATGCTACCTGGGAAGGAGGGACACATGAGCTTCCAGGTAGGTGTGTGTACCTGTGAAGCATCCCGCCTTTCCCCACCACACCATGGCAGTTTTTAGCATGCTACCGCGAGGGCTTAAGTTTCCTCATTTCTTCCTGCCCATCCTACCAAGCTCCTTCTTCCACAGAAGCTTTTCCACCCACCAAGTGCAGAGCTGCCTTTTGTCACTTCATTGTTAGAGCCCTCTACAGACGACGGGGCATGAGCCAACCACTGCACAGCCGACTGTTACTCTTAGACTCTCACATTTATAGCACCACGTGTTTTGGCAGCAACTTTGCAACACACACATTACTGTCTGGTTTTAGAAGATCAGAATAGTCAGGACCAAAGACAGAAAGTACTTATACATACATGAATCAACCTGCCAGGAGGTCAGTGTGGCCAGAAAAATTTCCAGCACATTTGCAAGAGTGTTATTTGTATTCAAACCACATCCATTATGGATTCCCAGAGGAAATACTTCTTGACAATACCTGGTTAATGTGTGACACAAAACATCTGGGGTTAGCCTCGCTAATTGGAAAGTGAACCAAGCTAGAGCCATATTTAGTGACACCATGTGGCTATGATAAAGAGAACAGTGATAGAAACCCATCTCAGTACTGGGCTTTGTCACTGGAATAATATTCTATGGTAAAACATTTTGGGAACTAATGCTCTTGATTTGTTCTATTAGTATTCACATCCATTTTTTACTTTGAAGATAAAATTCAGATACTCTGATGCCACCAAAGTGAAAAACAAAATATATTACATAATGATTCCTTGTCTCAGGCATTACCCAGTCTAGAGGGGAGGTGAGAAGGGGAGAGAACTTCACATCCTCACAACCTGGAGAGGAAACACCAGTCAGGATCATAAAGGAGAGAATGACTGAATCTGGTGGCATACGTCCTGGTAGTTCCCATGGAGAAAGAGAGGTTCGAATTGAGCTTTGCAATATTCAGCAGGTAGAGAATAGGTTAAAGGCATCATGGGCAGAATAATTACATCTAAATTGAAGACATATGGAAGATGTCCTCAACCAGCCGTGACATCTCCATCGCACAGCTCAGGTGTTTCAGATGTGCGGATTCTGAGCAGATGCTGGGGCAGAGGGGAGGGCTTCATACTGACTGATAAGAAGCTGGCACCTGCCAGGTGGAGTGGCTGGGGAGGCTGAGGCAGGAGGATTTTGAGTTCAAAGCCAGCCTCAGCAAAAGCGAGGCACTGAGCAACTCAGTAAGACCCTGTTTCTAAATAAAATACAAAATAGGGCTGGCAATGTGGCTCAGTGGCCCAGTGCCCCTGAGTTTAATCTCCAGTACCTACCCCTAAAATAGAAGTTGGCATCCGTGAAGAGTTATCTCCTCCGTCCTGTGCATGTGCTTTCCCCAGACCACCACCAGGGCATTAGGTCAAGATTTAAAAAGTTACCAAACCCCAAAGTTCTTCTTCATTTTCGACTTAACGAGGACAGTTTCTCTTAACATGGGAAGAATGTGGGTGGTGTTAGAAGGTGTTAGATTTCAGAGATAAAGACTCACCAAAGATGTAGAAGATAAAAGGCCAGCCCAGTGCCTGGGAGATTAGTCCCCCGACACAGAGGATGAAGAAGGACCCAAACGCTGCCCCTGAAGAGAACAGGAGAAAACAGTAGAGGTGAGACTGTGGCGCCCTCTGAACCTTGTCCCTGCGGTGAGGCGACAGACCAGCATTACCAAGTGGCGGGAGTATCGTCCCTGCTCACAATCTCCCTCATCAGCACTGTGAGGCACCTGGCACCAATAAATAATAGTGATATGTCCCTGGTCTTCACTGGCTCCCCAACACCTAGGTGACCAGTGCGAAGCCCCCTAGTTTGTCTTAGAAACTCTTCGATCACAGCTCACCCGTATGTCCCATGGCACCATATGAGGTTGGGCACAGAAACTGATAAGCCACAGTCCCTGCCCTCAAGGATCTTGTGGTCCAGTTGGAGAGGAAAAAAGCAAAAACAAAATCAAAAAAACAACCCACTATCACAAGAATCATACAGTGTAGACATTAAAGCAACAACAACAACACATCCCACAGACTCACAGCAGGAAAACACTTCACAAAGCAACACAACACGTGCCAAACAGGCACAGACACTTGTCACACAATTACACACACACACACTCTTCCAATCAGTTTCATGAGCCAATACTCACCTCTGCCATTGCTGAGCACCCAGCAGCATCTATTCTATTCGTTTTCATTTTTAAGTGATTTTTTTTACCCACTAACTTGACTTTATGACCCCATTACTGGTCATAATCCATTAATGGGTCATAAAATTCAATCTCCAAACTCAAAAAATTGTATAGGATAGAAATATGAAAATAAAGCTATAATGTGATATGGAAGTACCCATGAGGATAGGTTACTAGTGATTATAAGATTAAAGAATTGTTTATACAAGCTAAGCAGGAAGATGGGTGGAATTTGGGGCAAGAAGAGGGGCAGGGGACTCTTCAGGGACTTGAGCCCATGGAGGAGAGTGGAGGGAAGCAGAGGCAGTGTGGGAATTGTGGGGACTGAAGTAGGCAGAGCCCTGCTGCAGAGGGAGCAGGCCCGGGCCAGAGGGCAGCGCATCCTTATGACCTTAGGAAGAGGCTGTTCTTCACTCCATGACCCTAGAGGAACACGCTGAAGATTCTCAGGAAAGTGAGCAAAGATGCTCATCTGAACTTTAAGAATATAACTTGACTGATGGGAAGAGAAGCCTGGAAGAAACCCATCTAGAGGACAGGACCTGCTGGGAGCATTTGGAAATGGAGGAAGTGGGGACAGCAGTGACTGACAGGAGAGTGGCAGTGAGAGACTCCCTCAGACTCGGTGCGTGTGGGAGCTCGGGATGAGGAGCTGGAAGGGACTGTGGGGCCAGGCTCTAGGCTGGGGACAAAGCAATGAGGAAGCCACAGAGGGCTCAGCAGGACCAGGCGCCCTGGAGGGCGGTCCCCCACCAGGACCCAGAGTGTGTGCTGGGACCACACTGCCAGGCCCAAGTCTCGGCTCCACCTCCTACTGGCTATGTGCATTGATTGGGCTCTTCATTTCATCTCTTCCTCCCTTCCCTGCCCTGTGGACAAGGAGACTTCCTCACACCAGAGGGCAGCGGTCAGGGCTCCTAGGCAGGACCACAGTAAAGCGCTCCGAACTCTGCTTTCCTGCCCGGTGGCTCTCCTCACCACCCTGAACTCTGGTGGCCTTAGTTCTCACTTCAGCGTCTTTGCTAAAATGGTGTTCAGATGGTTCACTTGACCTTCTTCCATTATGAATCCCTAAAGGTCTTTCTCCTACAAGGCTGCTGGACTCTGGCTCCCAGGGGCTTTTCTGCCTCTCAGCCTTGGTGTCTCTGCAGCAGAGTATCCTCCTCCTGCTATGTAAATGGCTTAGGTTCTTGAATTTTTCAGTAGCACTTCACCCTCTCCCCCCAGTCCTCTGATTCCCAGAGGGAAGGCCGGGGAAGGCTGGCACAAGTGACCTGCCGGAGGCGCATGCGCAACCTTACCTGACCCCGCAATGCTGGTAAGCTTGCTTCGTTCCAGTGGAGGAGCCCATTTTGCCCAGATTGTAAACTGACCTGTCCACGCCATTCCCTGCAATAAAAAGCATGAAGACTTTTGCTGTTTCTCAGAACTGGGAATCTGTATCCCACTCAGAATGAGCAAGGATTTGGATACCTGGGCCATGCCCTGGACTGTCCGGATCACGATGACCAGGATCACTCCGACGTCAGCCGCCAGTGGAGTGAAGAGAGTGAGAAGGGAAGAGATGAGCAACCCAGCGCCAAGCATCTGCTTCGCTCCAAAGATCCCCGCTAAGTATCCACTTGGGATCAGAGTCAGTATTATCCCGTAGCTGATGGAGCTGAAGATGATGCCCTGCGTCTCTGGGCTCCACTGATACACAGAAGCCTAGAGAAAAAGATGGAAGAAAAAAAAAAAAGGAAAAACTCTTTACTATGGAACCCTTCCCTGAAAGTCTATTTACAGCTAGAGCTTCCTGGGATAGGTAGATCCTACAATAAAATATCTGTGTTTTTCTCTGTTTTTAAAAATCTAATTCATGTGTCTTACCTTTTCCAAACAAACCCAGATTACACTTCTAGTCATTTTCTCTTAGAAAGGGAGAAAATCAGAGGAAATGAAAAAAGAGACCATGGTCAATGGTCACCCAGACGGAAGGTAGGAAGAAGTAAATGGAAAGAGCTCCTGAGAGCTAATTCATCTAACTTAGAGCTTCCCTTAACTAGTCTGTAAAAGCTGGGTGACACTGACTCTCATTGAAAGAATATTAGAAACACAACTCTAATAAACTCTTACAAAACATCAATCTTCTATTTAAAAAGAATTATCAAGTTCTGCCCTAGAAGAACCAAACTCCCAAAACACATATTAGGAATGTATAAGATCACATTTTTCTTCTGATAAAACTCAATGAACAATTTTTGGTAGTATACATGGATAGCATCATAAGTTAAATAGGCAAAGAATATAAAATAGGAAACATTGACCAGACATGGTGGTGTACTCCTGGAATCCCAGCTGCTTGGGAGACTGAGGAGGATCGCAAGTTTAAACCTGACCTCAGCAACTTAGCAAGACCCTGTCTTGAAGAAAAAAACAAAAGAAAAAGAATTGGCAATGTGGCTCCGTGGTTAAGTGCCCCTAGGTTCAATCCCTGGCATCAAAAAAAAAAAAAAAAAAAAAAAAAAAAAAGAAAAGAAAAAAAAGAAATATTAGAAATATTGTATTTATTTAAAATAATCATAAATAGCACAAAGTATATGATTCATGTTAGAATTAATATTTGAGAATGAAAATAAATAAAACAGGATCTTTGAGAAAAGGGAAGAATTATTTTGGAAGGTCCCAGGAAGGAAGCAGTCTTTGAACTATTCTGATTAAAGACAATATTTTGTATGAAAAGAAAAAGGGAAGTTGATTCTTATTGGATAAAACAGCAAAAATGGACTTGCAGGAATGTTGCCAGGAGATCCGAAACTGAGGGTCTGTGGCAGACTCAGCAGACTTTCCCTGGGCCCCTGGTAGCAGAACGGGGTGCCCTGAGGAGGAGGACCAGGTTCTGGAGAGGCCTGGTGGGTCCAGAGGACACAGGTGTTTGTTCTCTTGAAAGTCCAGGGCCCCGAGCACAGGAACGGGCAGAATGGAAGAAGGAAGGACTGGGGCTGGGAAGTAATTACAGGCAAGCTGGGTCCAGTGTGATAAAATCACAAGTTATGAATTGCAGGGATGACATTAGGAAATGTACAGAAAACGAGAGCTTGAAGAATAGTTTTTAAAATAGGGCATAATGGTGATTCTCACACAAATATAAAATGTGCTTGTGACGCAGATTATATTTAACTCATTGATAAATGGGGATTTCAGTGAGATGTTACAGCTAGTTCAAAGAGAGAGTCAAAGAACCACACGTTAAACTAGACAGCAGTTCTGAAATGGATCTTAAATAGATGGTAACACTGGTTTATCCAACTGGGATGGGGGAATTGCAGAGAGGAAGAGTGTACAAGTTGTCCCTCGACAGGACAGAATTCATTTGCAAAACTATAGTGGAGAAGCATTTGCATTTTTATTCACTATATATAACTACAGAGTTGCAAAATAGCTTAAAAATAGCAAAAGGTGCAGACATCAAAATCCAATTGGGTAGCCCAGAAGAATGCATGTAGACAGTCACTTGTAGTCTATTTGTCCCATTTTTTACATATCTTCCTACGTTTCCTCCACCTTATCATAAAAATAATCTTAATGAAAAATCATTATTATCACAGAAGCAATCAATGTCTCAAAAATAATTTCAGTTCTTTTTAGTTTGTCATTGAAAATTCATATTTCCATACTCTGCAGCATCAAGACCCAAGTCTTCCTTTCAAATATTTCCCCTCAACAAAGAGTCTTGTTCTCCATCACACTTACCCTGGTATTAAGTTCCCTGGTGGATCTGCTTGGGTTGGTGAGGGTATCTGTCAGGGGCCCCTGGGTGGAGGCATTGGATGGACCGTGCTGCTGGGTGCTGTTCACCATGGCAATGATGGCGATGCTCAGACTCACACGCTGGGTTATCATGGTGAAGTTTGAGAAATGCATGATGAGAGCCAGTCCGTAGCGCAGCGAACAGAAATCTGGCCCTAGATGGTAGAGGTATGCAATTAGCATCCCGACCAAGACCCCTCTCCCCTGGCTAAGTCAGAGGGAACTTCAGGTGATATCAGACAATCCCACTGTTCTTTCCACAAAGACAGCAGTTTCTGCAGTCTTCCTTTGTCATATCCTTTGACTGGCTTCATGACAATGAATCCGGGAACTTGTGATGAGGTAGAACAAATGCGGCCTTCTTTCAGAGGTGTGGGAAGCAGATGACAAACACACAAACCCTCAGTGCAGGCATTCGCAGTGCTCCAGAATAAAGCGAATGGGGAAGAGGGAGGCAGAGCCAAGCATGAAACCCAGGTTCCTGGGTCGCAAGCCCGTGGTCGGTCTCATCTGTTGTGCGCATTTATGTCTCATGGACCTTGCAGGTTCACATATGGAGAGCCACCTTTGAATTAAGCTAGTTGCCCATTCAAGGATTCTCTTTTCACATATGCGAGAGAGGACTGGAGATGGTCCTTCCACTAGCTCCATTCGCTGTACATTTTTGCTGTGTATCATTAGGCCCTGACTTCACAAGCGTTAGCTTTTTAAAAAAATAATTAATGTGTAGAATCATTTTTATGATGCAGAAGCAACATTAAAAATATTCCCATGGAGTGGATCAATGGTCCAATATTGGGAGGATTCCCATGTGAATGTAGATTAGATTTTATATAATATATATATATATATTTTTTTTTTTTGAAGAACTGGGAGTAAGGAAAACAGAATCTATAAAGAAACAATAAAAAAATAAGGGAAGAAATAAATTTTAATGGCCAAATAGGCTTAGGGGTAGGATTAATTGCCTGCAAATGAATCATTCCCATATTAGTGTAGGCTGGCTCTGGGAAACAGTCACTCGGCAAGGCTATTCTAGGGGGGATGCCTACAGAGGTTGGGAATCAGCTTAAAAATGAGTTTTCCAAGATGCATTCCATCCTTGAGCTCCTGTAACGTATCCATTGTGTAATGCAGTTTCTGGCAACTAATCAGAGGGGCTCCCTAAGGAAGAGCAACAGGAACCAGATCAGGGCTGCAGCTGGGTCTATGCAGGGAGTCCTGACCAGGGCGACAGGAAAGGAGGGAAGAGGAGGGAGAGTAGGGAGTGAGGAGCACTCTGGAAAGCTTCCTGCCTCCTGCAACGCTGAGAGGCTGAGAGCAGGAGCCTGGCTCACCCTTCCTGGTGGTAGACTTCTGGTCCATTTAGCTCCTCTGGGCAATAGTGCCTCACGCAGTGGTGGGGTTTCCCTCTTCCCTGAATCTCCGTGACCACGACCAGCTTCTCTCTGTGGGGAGAACAGGAGCCAAGACATGACACACAAATAATTTCCCCTTAGCATCATCAGAAGTGCTCTCCCCATCCAGCTCTGTGATTCCAGTTTGAGGACTAAAGTCTTCATTTGGTCACTCAAATCCTCTACCCATCCATTTCCTCATCTGCTCAGTAATGATGAGACTCCTCTCTGAGTGGTACTGCAGGAAAAAAAGGAGAAAATTGCAAAGGATTTCCCGAACCCCAGAGAACCAGGCAAAGGTGGGAGGTACAGCTTGCAGTAGCTCACAAGTCAGGAAAGTTAAATCAAACCAGGGAGCTGAGGAGGAAGCTCCAGAGCAGGCTTTTCTTCCATGCAGACTGTGCTTCTGTTCTCTCTGGATGACAGAATGGCATTCTGTGGTCTTCTCTTTGAACATGAGCACAGAGCTGCATGGCACTTCCATGTCATGCAAACTAAAGGTTCAAAATGCTGTATACCACACAATTTGGACACTTTACTGGGCCAACAAGGTCCTCAATCACTCATATGACTATACTGAAGGGTAGTTTTCTACTACATTATTAAAAAAATCCAGTCATTTTGACAGGCAAAGAAAATTCACGAGTTCAAATATGGACCTGTTTAATTTGATGTTTGTGTACCAAACTCTCTTTGGGGATACACACACTTTCTTCTTCTAGGAAAAACCCGCATCCTGAGGGTATTGTCAGTTTTGCATTCTTTCTAGAACGACCTTTGCCATGACTTTTTAAACGCCAGTATCATATTTATGTTTCATGAGTTGAGGTTTGCTCTCTTCTTGCTTTAAAAGATTTATCCACATCCTTACAGATGTTCATAACCTATGACCTTAGGATGCAGAAAATTAAGAAAAGATGCAGGTTAAGAATTGTGTACAAAAATATCCTTTGCAGTGTTAGTTGTGACAGCAGAATATTGGAGACAAATTAACCTAAAAATAAGGATTGGCAGGTCACATATACAGAAACAGGTTCACACAGCCCCAGCAGGCTGTTATTGAGGAACAGAACAAGATGGTCACTTTATTGCTTCTGATGTTTCCTATGTACCAAGTTTTCTAATAATTAGTAGATATTCAATACCCAGAAGAAACTAAATGTATTTTTAAAACGATTTAGTCTTCATGGGCCTGAACAGGAGAGTATTCTGCTAGAGAAATCTCTCTGTAAGTCTGAGAAGCATGACTCCTCCTCTAAGTTTTAAGATTTTCTTGTTTGCTTAGAATGGAGGTTCAACTGCTGGCAGGAGATCAGCCCTGGACAGGTGGTCACTGCTCTGACCTGAAAGGCTTCCAGTGTTTGCTAAAGTGTGGGTGATATCAGCACTACAGCCCACTGCCTGCACAGAGATGCTGCCTGGAGCTGTCTGGGTACAAAGTTGGAATTTGGACATTTTCTCCTGGACTTGTCTTGTTATGTAAGATTCCAGGACCTGCTGAAGGCAGATTTAATTGCATACACAGGTACAGGTGCTTAGAGTCCAGTCGACTTCCCCAGTCTCCTCAGTGAGCTTATAAACTCAGAGCTGTGGAGCCAAAAGGGACTCAGAGATTTTCTGTCACTAGCGTTCATTTTATTGATGAGAAAACAGTACATGAAAATTCCTGGAGCCACAGAGTTCAGAGCCTGTTGGGTTGGGTCTTTAAACGTCCAGCTGCTGATTCTACCTGTGAATACTATTTCTCCTTATTGTCTTAATATTTTAAGCTTAAGCTTAAAACACAGTAGGATGACTTCATCTTGAGGTACCCTAAATGGAAATCTATAAACTTTAAATCAACTTTCAATTATTTATTTCAGAAGGAAATTTGATGATGAAAAATCCCTTAGGAGACGCTTATGGCTTTCAGTTGTCAAACTTTGTTTCCTTTGCATGAGAAAAGTACTGAAATCAGGCAAACAGCCCAAGTCATCCTCGAATAGAATCTTTTTGTGAATTGCAACAAAAACCATCTTTCTAAAGTAACCCCAGCAGCTTGTGAAATTGTGGGGTCTGAGCACCAGACTGACTGATAGGCCCTGAAAGACAGTGAAATAATGCTTTGTCTAACCACAAATGAGTGAGAACAGGTGATCTGGTCGGGGACCTTCCCATTCAGGAGTGATACTTTTGAAAAAAGAATGAATTCTAGTGTCAAAGTTGTGAGTACCAAGAGAAAAACTGAAGGGAAATTAAAGGAAAATTTTATATATAAAAAGCAATACCATGACACAGCCCAGGTTGGATACAGAGATAAAACTGGTAGCGTAGACCTTACAGTTTTGCATAAGCTAAAGGATACTTTTTCCTATTCTTGTTAGCCTCGAGGGCGTTATTTGTTCTACTGCCATCTCTCCCACTCTTAGATGTCCCCTGACATCCAGCCTGTGTTGCTTCATCTCTGTTGGTTGAGTCTCCTGGTTTACTCAGAGTAAATGCAACTTGTAGTTCAAAGAGCATCAACCTGCAGTTCAGGGTATCCAGGACTGCCTCCTGCTCCGCATTCCCAGTCTGCAAAACCGGCGAATTTCAAAGCTCTGAGAGCTCTGACAGCTTCATAGGAAAAATAGGGAGGAATATGACCTCACAGGGCTGCTCAGCGTTAAAACCAAGCTAGGGGATGTGCCCCGTACGCGCGCAGCCTCACGCCCTGTGGGGGCTCCTGATGTTGATCTCAGCGGCCACAAACAGCCACATCAGCACCGGTCAGCCTCATGGACAATAACACACTCATAAAAAAGCATGTTTGATTGGTTGCTGAATTGGTTTTAAACTTGTTCTTTTAAAAGTGGGTTCCCCTGGCCTGGAGTCCAGAAGACGGGTGAGGAGGGGGTCATCAGAGGACCCGGGAAGAGTCAAATCCTTCCCTATCACCTGCCAATCCTGCTGAGGGACTGGCAGTTCTGAAAAACACGTTTCAGTTCCAGCGTGTCATTGTCACACTCTTGTTCATTTATGAATTTTATCAAAAGAAAAGAAAAAGTGTGCTGAGCACCCACCGGGAGCCACTCTAGAGGTGACTTGGGCCCCTGGCAGGGGCGCTGGAGGAGCTCTCTGCTCAGGGGCTCAGGAGCCAGGGGCCTGCTTTAGAGTCAGCATTTTCTCGGGTAGGTCGGGAGAGGGCACCGCACTGCCTTTCCCCGCGTCCCACTGCTGACAGGCGCTAACCACCACCTCTCTGGGCACCTTTCCTCAGCTGCATGGGGGCAACACACCAGTGACTTCCAGAAGCATCCACCTGTTCTCTTGCCTTCAAGTCTGTTCATAACTTCACTCATTTCCTCCTTCTCCTGAGAGGCAATTTCAAATAGAAATCTGACAAAACTCGTTAGCCACAGTCCCAAACCCAAACCTCGCTGGTTCAGATTCACCATTTCTCTTACCTTCAACTCCGCACGACTCATCAGGGTGCCGAGGTCAAGACTCATGTAGTCCTCAGGGAAGTGACCACTGTCCGCTGTCCATCGGCACCAGTGTTCCCTCAAGCCTTGCTCTGGGGTCTTGACCGACTCATTACCCCTCTCAGAAGGTCCCTTCCTCATTTTGGAACCAGACACTATTCTCACAGGCAGATTCTTAGGCTGCTATGGATGTGTTTCCTCTGATGGAAATGGTCCCCTCAAATGGTCCCCTCTCCCTAATGGATCTCTGATAGATTAGAAAGCAGCATCCTACCCAAATAGAAGACAGGCACTTACCTTCACCATTAACCCAGTATTTTAAGCCCCGGACTTTAAGGCTCTCTTGAAAAACAAGGGTGTTCCCATGCCCTCTTCCCTTTGAGACACTCGTGTGCTTCACAGGGATAAATAGTGAGTCATGTGGCAGACAGCACCAGGTTTGACCCTGGGATCTTGGGACGGAGAGGCTGGATTTGGCTTTGCCTCTTAATCTTTAACTTTGTTTTCAGGTTGTCACTCAAAAGACGTCACCATGTTGTTCAGGTCTGGACTGAGCATACAACCATGCAGTCATCAGGCCTGTTCCTGGAAGGCCGAAGGCTGCTGTGGAAGCCAGACCTGGGTTCTGAGACTGGGCAGAGGAGCCAGCTCCACCTTCCCTTCTAGTGTTTCCTGGGACTCTGCACAACTCGTGTGACCTTGAATGCGTGCTTGAATTAGTAAGGCCAGGGTTGAAATATGCAGTACCAGGGTTTCCTGGACAAATGAGCCGCTAACTGGTGAAGACCCTCCACAATCCCATTGTGGTTCAGTCAGCTAGACTTTCCTGAAGGTTTTGGTGCCCGTGGGCTGGCAGCTGTGAACTAGGCCGCTCTGAAAACTCCCCATGGAGCTGCCCCTTGCTGCCTTTCCAGCTTCTTGCCTGTCCCTCCTCAGGCAGTGTCCGCTGGACTCCTGATGCTTGGGTCTGTGTCTTTTTTGTGCTTCTTAATTTTTGGATTGTGTTTGCTACTGGATCTTCCTGGTTGGACTCCTGACCTTTACAAAATGGGGTGGGGACCTGTCCTCTGTGCCTTTATTGGTTTCAAACTCATGTAGAAATCTGGAAAAGCTCATTAGCCACAGGTATCAGAAGTTAGGTCCTCGGTCACGAGCAGAACCCTCAGGGATTCCCCTTCCACAGCGAGTCTCTCCACACTCCCCCAAAGAGCCCACCAGTCCACATTAGCTGCGCTACTTGGTCCCTGTAGAAATTTTAAATTTTTTTCTATCACCCCTTTAATAAATTACTACAAACTTGATGGTTTAAAGCAACACCTACTTATTCTTGCAATTCCAGAGTCAGAAGTCCAAACTGGGTTTCAAACAAACCAAACTCAAGGTGTCTGTAGGACCATGCTTCTCCTAGAGGCTCGAAGGGAAAAGCCATCTCCATCTTTTCCAGATCATTGTCATCACCCACATCCCTTGACTCTTAGCCCCTGCCTCCATCTTCAAAGCTAGCAGCAAAACATCTTCAAATCTTTCTGACTCTGTCTCTCCTGCCTCTCTCTTATAAGGATACTGGTAATTACATGGAGTCATTTATAAAATCCAATGTAATCTCCCCAACTCAAAATTCTTAATAAATCATACACATAAAGCTCCTTTTGTCACACAGGTAATACTTTGACAGTTTCCAGGGATTAACACGTGGACATCTTTGGGAGCATTATTTAGCCTGCCACAGATAGAGTGGTTTACAGTGTCCAGTGCCATGAGGAAGATTCTTTAAGCTGTATGTTTTGTTTAGGTGGTGTAATCCTGCTGCTGAATTCTGCAAGCTGTCTGAAGGCGTGCTGTGTGTTCTTAGAATTACTATCCACAGCTCCTGGCACAGCATCTGGCCTACAGTATGTCCTATGGCTGTTTGTGTCCCGCAAAGCTCATATGCTGAAGTCCTGATGCACAAGGTAAAGGTATCAGAAGGTAAGTCCTCAGTAATGAGCAGAACCTTCAGAATGGGATTAGTGTCCTGAAACAGAGCGTCCAGGGAACTCCTTCCACCTTTCTGCCAGGTGGGGAGAGACCTAAGCAGGCCTCACCAGATGCTGATCTGCAAGGACCTTCCTTCTTAGAGAACTTACGTCATATGTGTTACAATATAAACCTTGAAAATAACAGAGAAGAGCTCTGTGTGGTGGGCACATGCCAGTAATCCTAGTGACTTGGGGGGCTGAGACAGGAGGATCACAAATTCAAAACCAGCCTTAGCAACTTAGTGAGGGAGGCTGTAAGCAACTTTGCAAGACCCTGCCTCTAAACAAAAAATAAAAAGGGCTGGGGTTGCATCTCCATGGTTAAGCACCCCTGGGTTCAATCCCTGGTACAAAAAAAAAAAAGTAACAAAGCAGTAAACTTCAGAGATCCTTAAAAATTTAGGTTTTTCTCAACTGACATTCATGGCTATATCTCATCAGGATGGGTCAAACCCACACTTTTTTTTTTTTTTTTAAATTTGCTCTGTTCCAGACATGGCACTTTCTTTGGAAAATATCAATGTCAATTTGTTTAATACCTGGCCCACGGCTCCAGAGAGTCCAAAGGCTGCAGGGTGAGACTATACCCCAGACACAACCAGGGTAGAGGGGAATCAACAGGGGCGGCAGTGGTGCTAGGAAGAGGAGGAAGGACCCAGGCCCCTGGGTTCTGGTTCCTGGGAGGTGAATGAGTCGGTGAGGTAGGGAAGGACTTTCCAGAAAGAGCAAAGCCCGTCAAGGCTTGGCGTGGGGAATTAGAGTTGTTCAACACAACTGGGGATTAAAGTGCAAAGGTACAAGTGGAATTTGGTGAACTGACTGGAAACATGATAAATATTTTTTTAAAAAATCAATTGCCTTAACCTGTAGAAATAACATCCAGAATAAAAATAGAAAGAAATTATAATGTCCCTTGAGAACAGAAACTATATTTTTTTTGGCATTATTTGAACAAGAAAAATGTGACTTACATAAAAAAAGGAACAATAAAATTTTATTATAGGACACAAAGCAATATTTGGAATTACATATTATATTCTGAGACAGAAAATATCATTAAAAAATCAATAAACAGCATTCAGAGGAAATTGAAAGGGAAGAAGGAAAAAATGGAAGAACAAACTGGAAATAGCCAGGAGGCAGAGAGAGAGAGAGAGAGAGAGAGAGAGAGAGAGAGAGAGAGAGCGCGAGGAAGGGGCCAGGGCTAGATATAATGTCCAGCACTTGCTACTGACCTACTTCCTCCAACCATGCCTCATTTGCCTCCAGTTTCTACCACCTCAAAATAGTTCACTCAAATTATTAATCCAAGATCTCAGATTCAAAGTTGTCAGAACTGCTCTAAAGGAATTGATGAAGATCTCAGAAAGAGGACTGATACTCGAGGGACTTCTGGAACATCAGGCAGAAAGAACCACTTGAATAATAAATACCTCGATAAACAGGAGATTCATCTTGTCTTTAGTTCCCTAAATTACATTTCCATTGAAGGCAAAACATACAGCATTATCTTCTTAATGTGTTTTTGAATGAGGTTTGCCAAAACTTTGGGAAGAATTTTTGCATCTATATTCATCAAGGATGTTGGTTTGTATATTTCTTTGATAGGCAGAATTAATATTGTCAAAACGGGAGCTGGGCATGGTGGCTCACACCTATAAGTAATCCCAGCTGCTTGGGAGGCTGAGGCAGGAGGATCACAAGTTCAAAGTCAGCCTCAGCAAAAGTGAGATGCTAAGCAACTCAGTGAGCCCCTGCCTCTAAATAAAATACAAAATAGGGTGGGGATGTGGTTCAGTGTTTGAGTGCCCTTGAGTTCAATCTCTGGTAGCCACCAAATAAATAAAAATAAATGGATAAAAAACTAAACAGACATTTCTCATAAAAAGAAATACAAATGACCAACAAATACATGAAAAAATTCAACATCCCCAACAAGCAGGGAAAGAGAAATCAAAACTACAATAAGATTTCATCTCACTCCAGTTAGAATGGCAATCATCAGGAATACAAATAATAATAAAGGTTGGTGAAGATGTGGGGACAAAGGTGCACTCATATATTATTGGTGGAACTGCAAATTAGTGCAACCACTCTGGAAAGCAATATGGGGATTCTTCAAAAAAGTAGGAATGGAACCACCATATGACCCAGCTACTCCACTCCTCCATATTTATCCAAAAGAAAATCAGCATACTGTAGTGATGTACCTGCTACAATGTTTGTAGCAACACAATTCACAATAGCCAAGATATGGAACCATCCCATATGCCCTTCAACAGATGAATAGATAAGGAAATGTGGCATATATACACAATGGAGTTTTACTCAACCATAAATAAGAATGAATTATGGCACTTTTTGGTAAATAGATGGAGATGGAGAACATCCCGCTCAATGGAATAACCCAGACTCAGAAAGGCAAGGGTTGAATATTGTCTTTCATATGTGGAAGTAAAAGGTAGGGGTTCCCATGAAGTTAGAAGGGAGGTCAGTGGAGTGGAAGAAGGGGACTGAGGGGGAGGGAGGAGGACAGGGAAAGGGAGGAAGAGTGGGATGGAACTGACCAGATTATGCTAGGTACGCATATGAATAAACCACGGAGAATTCCCCTCTTCTGTATGTCTATACAGCACCAGTTTTTAAAACTATAAATAAATGGAAAATCAGCAGAGAAGAGGAAGGGGAGCTGGGGAGGGAGGAGGGTATGAAAAGAGGAAGCACCGGAGACTGAAATGGAGCAAATTATACTGCATGTGTGCATGATCATGTCAAAATAAACTCCGCTGTTATGTACAACTATCATGAACTAATAAAACACAATAAAGAAAAATACGAGAGCGCCATCTATTGGCAAATGTGTTAGCAGACAGAAGGCAATCAAATGTAACCTGACACCCTTTGGATAGGGTGGCCCTGAGAAAGGCTATGTGAAATGTGGAAGAAGCATGGGAAAAAATTGAGAAATACACTTACGGTATTTTCTAGGAGTATTGGAAAATATGTTTTCCTAATAAACCATGTGAAGTGTAATGATATTTTTTAAATACATAAAAAATGGTAAAATAAGAAACAATAAATAATTGAAAGCTTTTCCCATCCCTGTCCCTTCTCTCCAGAGTAGGAACGAAGCAAGGATGCCAATTATTGCCCTTTATGTTCAGTGTAGTAGGAGAGATGCTAGCCAGTGGACGATGGGAAGAAAGATAAATGCTGATGTTAAACGTTAGTAAGGTAAATATTCTTTAAAAAGGCAAAGATTGTTAGAATGAATTTTAAAATGCAAGAATTGAATATCTGTTCTCTAAAAGACAAATACTAAATAAAAGACACAAATAAGTTAAAAATAAACATACAGAAATCTACACTATTCAAATAGCAGGAAAACACGGAAGTGACTACAATAATAACAACAAAAAAGTTGAGTTTAAGACACAGAGTTTTACCAGAGATAGTGACATCACAGTCACATTAATGTTTATAGCAGCACCACTGGCAATAGTCAGATTGTGGAACCAGCCCAGATGCCCATCAATGGATGAATGGATTAAGAAACTGTGGTACATGTACATAATGAATTCTTACTCAGCCAGAAAGAAGAATGAAATTGTGGCATTTGCTGGTAAATGGATGGAAATGGAGAACCTCAAGCTAAGTGAAATAAGTCAGACCCATAAAGTCAAGGGTCGACTATTTTCTCTCAGCTGTATAAGCTAGAACAAAATAAGGGGGTAGATAAGATGGGATATCACAGAAATAAAGGGAAGATCAATGGAATAGAAGAAGGCGGTAAAGAGGGAGCGAGGGGGCTGGGAAAGGGGAGGAAACGTGGGAAGGAGTGGAACCACACCACACTGTATGCACGCCACATTCATACACCACATATGTGAATACACCACGGTGACTGTCACCTTTCCATGCAGGTAGAAAGCACTGATTAAAAACCAATAAGCAAGCTAAAGGAAGAGCAGTGGAGTGGAGAGAGGAGAATGGAGGAGGAGGGAGTAGACTACGGGAAAGAGGAGTAACAGGGATTGAAATCAAATTCCATGCATGCATGGTTTTGTCAGAAAGGACCCCAACTACTACATGGAACTATGACCACCATGAATTCTGGCCCTTTCTGATCCCGTCTGCCCTGCTTACACTGACATGCGCACACACACAGAGCACATTGCCACTCAGCCCACACGCACCACGTGGCACACAGTAGTCACAGCTGTGCACGCCTTCCTAACTGAAACTTCAGGGGCCATTTTGCCTTAGATGCCATGTGTCCTCCAAATGCTCCTGTGCTGAAGGATTAGTGCCCTGACAGCAGTGTCCAGAGGTGGGGCTTTGGGAAGCACCTGGATCATGAGGCCTCTCACCTCATCAGTGCGTCAATTCATCAGAAGCTGAATTTACTACTGGGAGTGGTTGGAAACTGTAGGTTATGTGGTCTTATTGAAGAAACTTGGTCCCTGGGGTGTGCCCTTGGGATCTGCATCTTGTCCCTGGCCCATTCCTCTCTCCCTGCCTCCTTGGCCAACAGGAGCTGAACAGCCTTCCTGGGCCCCATCCAGCCACCACGGTGTTCTGTCTCATCTCAGGCCCAGAGCAATGGAGTCAGGCCCTGGACCGAAACCTCTGAAACCACACAACAAAACCAACCTTTCCCCCCCAGGTTGCTCGTGTCAGGTATTTTGGTCATAGCAATGCAAAGTTGACTAACATAGTGCAAGTCAGAAAGCTGCTCATTCATTTAGCACACATCACTGTGCCTGAAGTTTCTAGTTCAGGATTCATCTGTGAACAATAAGGATAACAATCCCTGCTCTTCTGGAAATGTGTTTTCACACGGAGGCAAGCAATGAGCAAGATCCATAAGTAAAATATTCAGTGAAAACTGCCTTGGGGAAAAAAAAAAAAAAACAGAGTGAGAGGGTCGGGGAGTGAAGGAGGCACAGTGATTGGCAGGTGATGGCAGCAGTGTGCGGTGAGTCACTTGATTTGGAAGACAGTCATTCCTGGATCTTCTGGTGCCATCCCTGAAGTCTGAATTACTTGCTTCCTGTGGTGGGTGTGTGCTCAAAGACAGAGAATTCTACCCAGGATGGGAAAAGGTAATTCTGTCCCCGCTCCCAGGTTAGAGAGGGGGAGAGGTAGGAGAGGAAAATAAAAACAGGTCATTTTAAAATAAGCCTCAGCGGCAGAGCAGCAGGGCTACCTTCAAAACATGAGGCAGACCATTGTTACGGGATGACTCCTCCTGTCGGCAGAAACTCAGTTCAGGGTCTTAAAGGAGCCTCTGGGTCCCCTCCCCAGGCTGGGTCTCTGTCCTGCATCTCAGGCTGTCAGGATCAAGCCCAGCCTCACTTACCCCAGACAGATGACGTGCCACCTCGTTGGTGTCTTCCTAGGCCTGCCTTCGGGGACATGCATCCCTGCAGGCCCATCGGCACCCTGTGCCCTGAGTCCATCCTCCTTCGTGCCACAGAATACAGGTGCAAGGGGGGACAGCTGTCACAAGACAGACTCTGCCTTGCTGCTGTTGGTGGCAGTATTTTCTTTTTGTCATTCACAGCATTTTTTTTTTTTTCTTTTGAGAGGACAAATTTGGGATGTAGAGTAACTGAATCCAGAGTCAGATCAACAATGGTAAAAGTCACAGGTATCTGCAAGGAGCCATCCAGGACCCAGGGACTCAGGACGCATTCTCTCATCTCTCTGTGTGCCAGTGGCCTGGGAGTTGATACTCCCTGTGATGTGCCTGGGTTCTGCTCCACAGGACGCACAGGGGCAGGATGAATCATGGCATGGCAAAACCCAGACAGGCTTAGAGTCAAAACAATTCTCCTGTCTGGGGTGAAAGAGAAGAACCTATTTCACTCTTGCGTCTAGCCTGAGTTGCTAGACCAGGGCTGTGACCACACTGAATTCCTTACTTCCTCTGCAGTTTGTTGTCCCAGCACTGACCTCTGGGTGGCCATCAGGGTTGGCCCGGAGGAGCCAGGCTAAGGGCCCAGAGTTGGCCCCCAGTGGCTCCCTGAATCCCAGTTTAATTCCTCCCTCCAGTGTCCTCAGTCCCTCACCAGCACCTGTGATCCACTGCATGCATTTTTTTCTTAAGCAAGCATTTATTGAGCACTTATAAATGCCTCGTACACCTGAGGCCATAAATGCAACAAGGTCTTATTTCAATGTAGTAACCCTCCTTATTTCAGTGTTTATTGTATCTTGGGTGACTACAGTACTTCTACTCTGATTTTGAAGTGGAAAGGCTGGAGTCGAATGGCTCAGGACTTGACCCCCACACGCAGCCTCTACTCCACAGTGCGCAGAGCAGAGTCACAGGACAGGCAGATGACAAGAACACGCACTGCGGGGCCTTTTCCCTAAGTGGCTCCTGCTGCCCCTCCTGGTGGCTGGCTGTGGCTATTGGAAAGCATCTGAGTCCAGCAGAGGGGCTGTTGAGTATGAAAAGGAGACACAACCAAGGGCAGAAGGGGATGGAGGCGCACTTGGGAGAATATGGCATGCTCACGGGGCCCCATGGCTGCTGCCAGCCCTTTCTCACGACCCCCCGGGGAGGGCCGTTGTAAAACAGTAGGTGACCCAGAGTTAACAAAGCGGCACACCGAGGGGCTGGCAGCGAGCGTGGAAAGACCTGTCCAGTCTGCGAGCTAACCCTCCGCGGGCTTCTCGCTGCCCAGCACTGTGTGCCGGGTCACGAGGGACTTTACTGGGTCATCAGTTTGTCCTTTACTGCTTTAACAGAAGCAATTTTTTTTCATTTCCTCCCCGCCCTTGCGGGACCAGCAGAAGGTAGGCCGACCCCGTTAGCCCCGCCCCACTTCAGTTTCGCTTCTGCAGTGACTCCGGCGGGGCGTCGAGGCCGGAGCTCCGGGAAGCGCGCTCCCAGGGACGAGCCGCGGTCCCCGACGGTCTCTGCGCAAGGTCTGGGCCAGCGTCCTCTGGATGGGGGACATGTCCGTGCGGGGGTTATGTGGGCGAGTGGCAGGGCGGGGGAGTGTGTTTCCTGACAGCGGAGCCCCCTCGAAAAGCTCAGGACTTTGCTCTACAGCTCGCACCCTGTGTCTTGCTCTTTCTCTTTCTTTCCCTCTTTTCTCCCTCCCTCCCTCACTCCCTTCTTTGCTTCCTTCTTCCCTCCCTCCCTTTCTTCCTTCTTTCCTCTTCACACCAAAGCTCAGAAGATTCCGAATTTAAGGGGAAGTGAGGCCCAGGGTACTTAACCCGGGTAACCTGGGCCTTGGAAGCGGGGGTCCCTTCTCCGCCGAGCACAGCGCCTCTAGCGGAGGGGGATGTAACTTGCCAAAGGATGGCGACCCTGGGAAGAAATCCTGCAGCTCCTGCAGACAGGTCCTGGTTCTGCGGAGGACCGCCGAGCTGGCACTCCGGTTGACTTCCCGTTCTTCATTCTAGCTACTGCAATTGCAGGGGAAAGTCACTATCCAAACTTCCTGCCTGCAGCCATCCAGGGACACTCCCTGGGAGGTGGGGTGCAGAGGACAAGGAGGGTCCCCAGGGGGCTGAGCTGCTTCTGGTCCCTCCCCCTCCTCTGGTCATAAGATGCTCAACACCCCAGGTCCCACTGCGGCCTGGCCTTGCCCACCTCCTTCCCTGTATCCTGGACTCTGCTTTTCCTGGAGTCAGGCCTTGGCCTGGAAGAGAGTCTTCTCCTGTGTTCTTGGGGAGTTCTGCCCCCGGGAGTTCCTGGGCATAGGACCAAACCTCCCCTGCTTGGCCCTCATTCCAGCTCTTGCCCTCAGTGTGAGGTGGGGGTGGGGCAACAAGAGGAACCCATTCTTCGCGTGGCCTTGCTTCCTTTGTCACCTGGGGACTTATTCACCTGCTGGCCAGGGGTCTCTGTGGGGTGGGAGCCAGGCTCACAGTGCAGTCAGATTTGATGATCTCAGTGAAACAAATCCTTGCAGACCCCCCAGTTACCTGAGTGTCACTACCAGTTAAAAGGTGATTCTGAGCTGATTCTTGGCGCCCATTAGCATAGGAGTGTCCCCACAGCCTCTCTGAGTTCCTGTTCTTCCTGCAGATCCTGTGAGGGAGCCTGCCTGTGTCTCCACCTGGCTCAGTCCTTGGTCCAGGAGAACTGTGTTCCGTGATGAAGTGTTCTATGTGTGGTTTGTCAGGCAGCCACCCGCTTCATGCAGCCGTTAGGGGATCGAAATGTGGCCAGGAAGACTGAGAAATGGGGTTTAAATTGGATTAAATTTCCAAGAAGTTAAATTTAAATGGCCACACGTAATCGTGGCTACTGTATTAGGCAACACCGCTAGGTCTTTATGCGCCTTCTAGTTCCCAGTCTGTTTCTTCTTTTTAGAGAGAAGCCTGTGAAGACCAGTAGCAGCCAGTGCATTGCACCTGGGCTCAGGTGTGGGGTGTTTCCATCACTGGAAAATTCTGGCTGCTTCATATCTACCACTGGAGCTTCTGGACAAAAGCCATGGCCCTCTCCTCATTCACAAAGAAGATGAAAGAAATCGCCACCTGCTCCATCTGCATGAGCCTGATGACGCATCCCGTGACCATCAGCTGTGGGCACAGCTACTGCAACTCGTGCCTGCAGTACTCCTACAACGGCCAGGCCCCATCAGGGCGGCGGAGGTTCTGCTGCCCTCTCTGCCGGTCCTCATTTCCTCTGACGAACCACGGGTACAACAAGGTTCTGGAAAACCTCATCGAGGTCATCGGGGAGATGGACCTGGAGTTGCTGTGCGGGGAACACGGGGAGCAGCTGCACCTCTTCTGCGAGGACGAGGGCCAGCTCATCTGCTGGCGCTGTGAGCGGTCACCGCGGCATGCAGGGCACACCACGGCTCTTGTGGAAGACGCCTGCCAGGGCTACAAGGTGAGAGGTGCTGGGTCCCTCGGCGAGAGCCGGCTCCACGCTGCTCCCAGGCCCAGCCAGCCGTTAGCGCCGGAGTGGCGCCTCCACCTGGATTTTCTCCATCACTCTGGCACCCCTAAAATAAAAGGCATACCCAGGAGTGGAATTCAAATGATCCCTGCAAGAAAGGGAGCGAATGGGCAGATTCCAGCTGGGTTGTAGAAGAATCCTGGGCTGTGGGTTGACTGTGGGAAAAGGCTTTGGGTGACCCCCAGTGTTCTTGCTCAGAGTGGAGGGAGGCAGCCCTGGCTGTGGCCCCCGGCTGCTGCCTTACCCCCTCCGTCCTGCCAGACTGGAGGAAGGCTTGTGCTGGGTGTGGGGATCCTATTCTCTCCTCCAGTGAAGACGGTGGGTCTTGTGCAAAGGTTCCAGGCCCTTCCACAGCACATGTTGATCCTGACCATACAGAACACCCATGGCCCTTCCTTTGACACCACTCAGCAGGCAGAAACTAATGGGGACGTTCATGTTTGAATCATTTCCCCACCAAGTGAGAAGAAAAGCAGCAGCACGTAGTGACAGTCAATGGCCCCAGAGCCAGACTCCTTAGGTTGAAGTCCTAGCTCCGGCACTCACTAGATGGGCAATTTAGGGTAAAGATATTGAATGTCTTCATGCCTTCGTTTTCCCATCTGAAATCAGATAATAGCAGACCCCTCCCTCCATAACACACAGGTGTTAGGGGCTTTACGTTAGAGGAGCTTACCTTTGGCATACGGCAAGGGCAATCAGTTACACAGAGGCCTTTCCCGAGAACACTTGAGGATGAATGATCGTCCTTGTTGGACAGGACGGGAGCCAATTCTTTTAGTGTCAACACACTGAGCAATTTGGGTCAGCTTCAAACTGCTTTCAATGGAAATATGAGAAACCATTTTGAAAAATAACCTAAAAGTTGGACACAGACACGAAGTACTTGTAAGTTGGTTTCCTGATGTTGTTCTTCAGGCATCAGAATTTCCCTTCTGCTTTAGCCATTTCTAGTACCTTCAACTGGCATCCGATCAGTCTGTCCTTTCTGACTCACTCATAATGCCTGCAAAGTTCCCCATGTGCCAGGCACCCTGGTCCTACCTGTGTTTGTTCAGCTTATTGTTTATGAAGGCTCTTAGATGGTCCATGTCCTGTGTGCAACTTTTCCTGGTAAGACTAGTGGATATAGTGCAGGCCTGGGTCACCACAGGAGGCTGGACTCCCAGCTCCACTGTCCATCAGTTATACTTGGGCTAGTTACTTAACCCCTTCCTAACCAGTTGTTCAGGGAGGCTAAGTGGATCAGTCCATTGCCACACATCCAGCCCTGGCATGCTCTCTAGCAAAGTATAACATTCAATAAGTAGCACTGTGACTCTCACTCATCTTAGAGTGAGAAGCTGTGATTCTGAGTAAGTGTCTAATGAGGAATCAAACTGAATAGATTTCACTCACCCGATTTTCCCCTCAGGAACAACTCCAGAATGTTATAACAAAATTGAGTCAACTCCATGAGGAATGTACAAATCAGAAGGCATTCGTGACAAAGCAAATAACTGAATGGAAGGTAAGAACCAATCTCAAGTTGTTTTCCATTCTAGAGTTTAGGCAGGCATGGAGGATGACTAGGGCAAAGCACAGTGATGGTTTATTCTCACTAAACCACACCAGTAGATGAAACCCAAAAAAGAAATCATTGTTTTCCTGTCCTACTTGTTTATTCCCATGAGATTTTACCACCAAACCCTTTGGTCGTCCAGTGGTAACTGGAAGAAACCAAACTTGTGCCTGTGTTGCCTGCAGCTGGTCTTGACTGGTTTTCACACTTGGACACTTTCCAGACATGCCGGCATCAGTACTATCCTATTTATTACCTTGTTGTATTCACCACAGCACAGGGTCTGGCTCCCAGACTACAGATACAGAAACCAGCTTTCAAGAGCACTCAGACTGTGGGATCCTCCACATTGAGATTGATGAGGCCAGTGAAGGATACCTGCTTGCTTTACTTGCTGCACTGTGTCCACTGCAGGGTCCTACACACTCCAGTTTCAGACTATAGGGTTTCAGACTGCCTGGCTCACTGGCTTCCACATTCTCAGACACACATTCCTTTGTGTGAATACCTGTGTAATCTATTCGCTTGCAGCCAGATTCCACTGGCCAGCCAGCCGTTCTGTCTCTTTCAGGGGTTGATTTTAACCTTTGCGCTTTTGTGTGTGGATGCTGAATTTGAGCTTCTAGAGGATGCTCTGACTTCCCTTATTTCTGGGATCTTGGGCAGTGGGGAAGACCTTGATTGTAACTAACATGTGTAGAAAGCTCATCAATCAAGGGCTAAATCTATACTTATCTCCACAAAAATTCCACCTCATTCTAAACCAATGACCCTCCCAAGACCACGTCACAGTTATTGGAACACTGAAAGAATTTGGGACACACCCATGGAAATTGCCGTTTTCTGTCTCCTCAAATGAAGACTGAGTTCAGTGAGACTTATATTTGGTTCTGGTTATCTTATACAGAGGGTGATTAAATGACCCTGGAGCTGGTCGTGGTGGTACACCAGCGTCTTGGGAGACTAAGCAGGAGGATGGCAAGTTCAAAGCCAGCATCAGCAACTTAGTGAGGCCCTAAGCAACTCAGCAAGACCCTTTCTCAAAATAAAATATTCAAAAAGGGTTGGAGATGTGGCTTAGTGCTTAAGAGGCCCTGGGTTCAATCCCCCATACCAAAAAAAAAAAAAAAAACAAAAAAAACAAAAAACAAAAAACCCTGGGCCAGTGGATGAATATTTTTCTGTTAACCATAACAGACTGCTGTCATATCCAGAACCCGTCTGCCAAGAAAAAAGGCCCCTTCTACCAGCATGGTGGTCTTAAAATCTACTCTTGGTGATGGTTTTTACTTGACTTTGCTTTAAGAAATTTCCTCAGACTCAGAAGTACCTTCTCACAGTCCAGATAAAAATTCCATGTTATCCTTGTGACTGATAAAGCATTGGAATCCTGCCCTAGTTCCCTGCTTATCTAGTGCCCCTGTCCCTCCTTCCCCCGTATCTTGGCTGAAAAAGGACATTAATCAGGTGACTAGAATATCAGGGTCTGTCTCTCCCACATTCTCTCAAATGACTCCCAAGAAAATTATGTCCCAGTAGCTGCTCCAGTTGTGTGTGTGTGTGTGTGTGTGTGTGTGTGTGTAAAATACTGACACCACAGGGTTTGCCACCTCGACCACTCACAGGCGTGCAGCTCACGACCTGGGTGCTATCGTGATGTGCAGCTGTCTCTGCCTCCATCCCCAGAACACCCTTTGTCTTCCAGTTTGAAACTTGGTCCCCAATGAACACCAGGTCCCCGTATTCCCCCTATCCCAGTGCCCAGTGGCCACTGTTCTGCTTTCCCTCTGCATTTAACCATTGCAAGACCTTCGTCACCTTGCTTCTGGATCGTTTCACCCAGCAGAGCGTCTTCAAGGCTCATCCTGGTAGCACGGTCAGGCTCTCTTCCTTTTTCCCATTATCTCTTTAGGTCACATTTTGTCATTCATCCATGGACCTTTGCTTTGGTTTGTCACCTGCCCTCCTACCTTTTTTTTTTTTTTTTTTTTGGTACTAGGGATTGAACCCAGGTGCACTTAACCATGGAACCACATCCCCAGCCCTTTTAAAAATATTTTATTTTGAGACAGGGTCTCACTAAGTGGCTGAGTCTGGCTTTGAACTTGTCATCCTCCTGCCTCAGCCTCCTGAGCCACGGGATTACAGGCATACACATGCCCAGATTCTCACCCCCTTTTGACCATTCTTTCTTGATTCTAGGAGAAGATAGAGATTCAGAGACAAAACATCAAGTCTGACTTTAAGAATCTCCAGATTTTCCTGTGTCTGGAGGAGAAGTCATATCTTTGGAGGCTGGAGAGGGAAGAGGAGGAGATGCTGTGGAGGCTGAGGGCGAGCGAGGCCAGACTGAAGCAGAAGAGCGATGAACTCAGGAGCCATATTCTGGAGTTGGAGGCAAAATGTCAGAGCTCATCCCAGAAGTTGCTGCAGGTGAGGCTGCGGACTTGAAGCAGGGAGGGGAGGTGTCTGAAGAGGGGAGTGGGAAGGAGGCTGGAAGGTGGGAAGGCCTGCTTTCACCTGACAGTGGTGCCTTAGTGTGTGGGGAATTTAAGGTCACGCCTCTTTGGGATAGTAATTCAGTGTCCTCCAGGTCGCTCCCAGTGGTTCATGGGCACCTGTATGATAAATAGAAAAACACCTCTGGGTGGACACGGTGTGGCCCAGTGGCACCATGGGTCACTTCTGCCATCATCTCCCCATGGCCCATGTCCACAGATCCCCAACTGTCAAACTCTGTCCTGAGACACTCTTCCCAATGACAGATGGTGACAGGGAGGCAGCCGAGTGCCAGGCTTTTCCTGGATCTGCCCGCGGAGTCCCTGCTGCTGCAGAACTTGTATGGGGCCTTCTTACAGCCGCATGGAGGGTGTGTCCCTGAGCGACAGCAGGACTTGTTACTTCTGGCTCCTGCTCACAGGGAGGTGGTCATGCTGTAGGGTTGAGTGTGGCACATCTGCCCCCCAGCACATGACACCACTGCCGACTCCTCTGTGGCCCAGTCTCCTGACAGGTGCACAGATTCCCCACTAAGCACCTTTGTGACGAGGGACCACCAACATGGGCTTACTCTAAAGGAAATTAGGACTGAAAACGAGTCTAACCAGAGCGAGCGTGAGCAAAGCCCCTGGCTGCTCCCCAGGCAGCCCAGAGGCAATGCCACTGCAACCGGGGCAGTTCCCACAGCCTGCCGCAAGAGTGACGGGCTCAGGCCAAGTCTGCCAGAGGTGGGGGCGCTGTTCCCTCCCAGTGTCCATCAGTTCTGACGCTGGGGTCACTCTCTGTCCTCCTTTGGGAGGAATGTTTGTAGGGAACTGCTCCACATGCCAAATCCCAGGGAATACTCACCTCTGTCCCTGTTTCTTTGTAGGATGTGAAAGACACCTTGAGCAGGTAGGTCCTGTGAGTACAGGGGGGGAGGGGGGAGGGCACGGGCTGAGTGCAGCAGGGCACTGAGGAGCCGCTGCCTCTGCTTCTTCCAGGAGCCGGGTGGAGAGGCTGGAGACACCAGAGGCCTTTTCCATGGAGATTCATACCACCTGCAATGTTTCTGAGCTCTACTTTGATGTGAAGAAAATACTAAGACGTTGTCAAGGTGTGTGAACTCAAGAATTCCTAAGTGCAGTGGCTGAGTTCCCCGGTCCCCTGAGCAGCCACCAGAGGCTGGACAGTCACTTGCAGTGGAGCACACACTCTCCTTCGGTGCACTGTGAGGGTTGGCATGCCATCCGGGCTGGTCGTCTGTGGGGACCCTCCAAGTTCCTGCTCCCCACGGATGACCCGCACCACTCCAGGCACCTCCAGGCACTCAGATTTCCCACCTGAAATGAATACTCCAGCAGCTCCCACTTCCGTGAGCTGTCATAAAAATCAACTTCATTAATACGTGTGAACTCCAGCAGAGTGTCTGACATGACGAGGCCCCCTCATGGTATCAGGTCTGATTAGGGTGTTTATCGTGAGCACTTTCAAGTCTTAGAGCAAGGCAAGAAAGGTAAATGAGCATCAGAGATGATGGTTCAGATCATGCAGGTAAATCCTAGAACCCTGTCAAGAAAACAAGTTCTGCCGATTCCAAAGCCTAAGCTTCCTGCTCTTTATTCTCTTAAAAGTGCTTACTGTAGTTGCTCAATTTCTTGTCCACAATTATGAATTTCAAAAAACTGAAAATGGAAAGTCTTATGATGCATTTGGTGGCAAAGTTAGACCTAACCTGGAATGATTTGGTGTATGCTAATTATATGTTGCTACCAACAATTGCCAAAATACTTAGTGTCTGAAAATGACACAAATATATCATGCTGTAATTTTTGTGAGTCAGGAACCTGGGCACAGTGAGGATGGACGCCCACTTGGGCTTTTCACACCTTTCAGTTAGGGTGTGGTCCCGAGTTCTGGTCTGGAGGCTAGGCGGGGAAGAATCCACGTCCTAGATCACTCAGGTTGCTGGCAGAACGTGTGCCCTGCAGGTGACAGGCGGAGGCCGGGTTTCTTCTTGGCTGTTGGGTGGAAGTTGCCCTCCACTGCTAGGCCTCCACTCATATCTTGGCACATGAGCGCCTCCATTTTTTCTTCCAAGTGTGTGTGTGTGTGTGGGAGACAGAGAGAGAGAGAGAGAGAGAGAGAGAGAGAGAGAGAGAGAGAGAGAGAGAGAGAGGAGAGAGACTGAGACTGACTGCCTCTAGTAAATCTGCTAGTAAGATGGAGTCTTAATGAATGCTGTCATGTAAGTTCCATTCTGTCACCTTGGCCATATTCTGTCAGCCAGAAACAATTCTAGGGTGCTGCCCACATTTGAAGGGCAGGATGTGATACTAAGAGCCAGGGGCCACAGAAGGTCACCCTTGAGTATTCCTGCCCTCATGGCCACATCTGAACTACATTGATACAAGACTATTAAAAGTCTGTTTATTCCACTTATTCTGAATATATGCTTTCCTGCATGCACATCCTAATTTTATTAGAGTCTACAGATCTTGAAATAGCAAAGACTTATATATCCCACCAGCCACAGAAGTCCCCCTATTCTACATCTCGAGTCTTTGTTTTAAAAAAAAAATTAAAATGTCTGATAGAGTTGAAATGTACTTAATTGTGGATTTATTTGTTTCTCCAGTTCACTAGTGAGCTTGAGAATTTTTTAAAAATATCCATTAGCCTAATTTACCCATGATTTACTGTAGTTTAAGAATTTTTTACTGGGTTCTTTACTTATTGATATCTGGGAATTTTTTTTATAGCCAGTATCATCTCCTGGTATTTGAATGGCACTTTACACTTACATTCTGTTTTCCATTAAATACTTTAGATTTAGAGTATATAAATTTTCCTGTTTTGTTCAGTGACTTTTGTTTCAAAAGAACTGTCATAATGAAGCATTGGAATTACTCAGTCAGTGAGTTGTATTCCTTGATAGCATCTTGCGGTTTCTTTCCCATAACTTGGTATTGTGGTGGTAGTTGTAATAATTTAGTTTCTAATGTTAAACTGCAGTTTGCTTTCAGAATAAACTGCATTCTCTCTCTCTCTCTCTCTCTCTCTCTCTCTCTCTCTCTCACACATACAGACTTATATATATGTTATATATAATGTACAGATTTGACACCCAAGCTTCAAGTTACCCTGCAAGTCATCATGGTGCTGCAATCCTGTTCCTGGTCAGGCTGGCTGCATAGCGTGGTCAGCATGTAATAACCCAATGGGCAAGCGGGGAACCTGACATTACAAGAACAGGGAAGGAAGAGCCAGCTGCCACCTGTAGGCCGAGAGCCTTAGGGTCATCGTCGTAGTGGTGGTGGAGATGGCTGCTGGTGGGGGCTTGCGTGTGAAGTGAGTTCAGACACTCTCCTGCTGTTCAGAAGAGATGCTTCTCCCCTGAGGATACCACCCCCCCAGCCTTCCATCTGCTCTGTGGGTCACCTCGTGCCCTTGCTCCACACCTGAACTCTGTGCAGTGGTAAAACTTCCCTCTGGTCTGTTCACATGCATAAATGAGAGAGAGAATAGGATACCTCTAATAATACGGAACTAATGGATATCCACGGAATGCTAGAGATTGCATGCTTCTAATGTAATATGCCATATGCTATGTGTGTATATGTGTATGTGTATGACTATGGGAAACTTTAATATATAAAAGTACTATTTACAAGATTGACTATACAAGATATAGACATATATAATATGTATAACGTATTATAAACATGCATGTTAAACATATATGAAGTTATAAATATATATTATATACATATAACACTATTATATATGCATTTATTATATGTGTTCTACATATATAATATATAGTCAATATATAACATAACATGGATATATATTTGATTTATTACTCTATTTATACCATCTAGTACAGATATTTGCTATTGTACAGTGCTCATGAAAGGGAGGTGGGAGGGCTTCTTTTGTCTGCACTATTTCATGGTTCATAGAAGCCCCACATGGGAGAGGGGCCTTGGATAGGGCGGGAGCCACTCTACACCCTTGGCGTCTCTGAAGGATAAGACGAAGGAGGTGAGGGCGATGGTGTGGATGTTCCATGATTGTAATCACTAATTTTGCATTCACCATGTCCAGGGTGTCCTCTAAATGCAGGCAGACTGTCCCCATTCCATTCTCCCCACCAGTGTCGGCAACAGATATGGCTTCCAGTGCTCTGCTCATAGAGCTCCTAAGAATTCTGCCTGTACTTGAACACAGACTGACTTTATTTAAATCAATTTGCTGGCACAAGAAAACTCATCGTCCCCTGGTGCTGTCTGCTGTTGTCTTTTTGCAGTTGGTGTGACCCTGGATCCGGACACAGCTCACCCGAACCTAACTCTGTCAGAGGACGGAAGACAGGTGACTCACGGGGGTTGCCAGGAGGATCTCGACTTTTCTCCCAGGAGATTCAGTGCCTTCCCCTGTGTCCTGGGCTGTGAGGGCTTCACCTCAGGGAGACACTACTTTGAAGTGGATGTTGGAGAAGGGACTGGTTGGGATTTGGGGGTCTGTATGGAAAATGTGCCTAGGGATGCTGATGTGAAGCAGGAGCCTGAGTTTGGCTTCTGGACCATCAGGCTGTGCAAAGGGGACTACCTAGCACTTACCAATCCCCCAACTCCTCTGAGTCTGCGTGAGCAGCCCCTGGTTGTGGGAATTTTTCTGGACTATGAGATTGGAATTGTGTCCTTCTACAACACGACTGCTGGCTCCCACATCTTCACGTTCCCCAACGCCTCCTTCTTGTACACTCTCAAGCCCTACTTCCGTGTTTATCAGCATTCTCCTTTGTTCCTGCCTCCCCCAGAGTAGTGAAGAAAGGAGAGCCTCCTTAGTTTAACCAGCATAGACGGTTGTAAATCCCCTCAAGGCAGAACATGGGCAGTTCCTCCAGGTCCTAGAACAGTGCTGGGCTTCCAGTGGCTATTTAGTAAATCCTCATGGAAATAACAGATGTAAAGACAGTAAGCATGCCACCCACCATCAGCTGAGCATGGAAAGCAGGTGATAGGTCCCCCTCATCAGAAGTTCCCCCAGGCAGGCTGACAGAGCTGGCTTGTCACTAACTGGCCAAGGGTAGCATATTCTGCTACCCTAAAATATAGCACTTTAGCATATGGATTATTTTGAGTTGAAGACAATTGAGAAAAAACAGATTTGAGAAAAACTCTTTGCCTAAATGAAGGACACACATTTGTAAAGGTGTCCCCCTTCCTGTCCAGGGAGGACAGGAGTTAGTCACAAGAGACAGCATGGAGAGAATACCAAAGGGAACTTCTTTAACTTTATTAAAAATCCTTGTAAAACTCGCCTTTGTCCACAACTTCATGTGTGCCTTCCCACAGTTTGCAACCCTAGAAAGCCAAAGTCCTTTTCCTTTGCCTTTCATTTCTCTAAAAATATACTGTTCTTTTGTTAAAATGCTCTCTAAGCCCACGTTCTAACCACTTCCTGGCATTACTTATCTTGCGTATTCCCACGTGTATGTGTGATGCATATGTTAATAAATTTCTCTATAATAAATTTTCTCTTGTTAATGTCTTTTTTTTGCTGTATAATTCTTTTATTAAACAGGTTTATGGAAAAAAACCCACATTTCTGTATGAGTTACATCATATAATTTTCAGGCATTTCAGAGTCTAGTGACAAATTACATTTGGAGAAAAGCTTTAAAATTTATACTTGTATTCCACTCCTTTGTGAAATATTGAAAAGTAGTCTCCTTACCTCAGCACTAAATGTTACAAAAAGCACCACTTAGAGGATCTCACATATTTTATTCCCTTCAAATCATAGTCTTTATTAACCCCTTTATGTCAGACACAGAGCTACTGTCCTTCCAAATTAGTGTAATACCAGTCAACATTCTCCAATTCACCAAAATTCAAACAAGTCTCATACAGGGGACCCAGTGCAGGGCTTAGGACTAATCAACAGTGAGCTTTGGCTGTCCTAAAACCACAAACTGGGTAAGGTAATTTGTAAAGGGGAATAAAAAATAAGATGATCAATGTCTTAACAATGTAAGTATCCCTTGACCATCTAACCTGATGTCTATAAAATCCACTGTTTAGTATTTCACATCAATCTTACTAAAAAAGTACTGTGCTAAATACAATTCAAGTCAACACCAACTAATGTTGAAACAAATAAAAAAATATTTTTTAATGAAGCTTACTCATCCAAAGCACAAGTATGAGAAACAAATCATACAAGGCCCAAATGAGAATCCTGGAAGGATTCCATTGCTCATAATTGGATTATACAAGTAACAGACTTGTTTTTTTTTTTTTTTTCTCTTCCTTATTTCTGTTATAATTTTTTAAAAGATTTGACTTTTTACTCCAAAAGTTTAGGTTCATTGTAGAAATCAGTCTTTCAATCTCCAGTTGTAATTGGCACTTAAGGAGATTGGCAGTTTTGAAAAACCCTTACCCCTACCAGGTCCTTTATCCCATGGGTAATTGGAGTCAGCAACTCTTGGTAGAAGACAGCAAGAACGTGGTTTTAAGGATGAATCAGAATAATGTGTGAACAAATTATATATCTGCTCATAAGCCCAGGCCCCAAATCACTAGAATGTTAAGATGTAGAAATCTCTGAGAATAGAATATATTTCAAATACACACACATTTAGTTTACAGGGACCTAAGTGTAAAACCAAAGACGGGTAGAGGAAGACAAGAAACCTGTGTTTAGACACTTTTTTGTTGCTTGTGACCAAACTACCCAACAATAACAACTTAGAAGAGGAACAACTAAGGAGCTCCATGACTGACCCACTCCATTGCTCTGGGCCTAAGGTGAGGCAGAGCATCCCGGTGGAAGGACACAGTGGAGGAAAGCAGCTCAGAACACGACATCCAGGAAGCAGAGAGCGAGGAGGTACCAGGGAAATATAAACCCCACAGGCATGCTCCCTACCCACTTGACCTACCTCCTCCAGTCATGACCTACCTGCCTACAGTTACTACTCAGTCGATCCATTCAAATTATTAATCCATCAAATGAATTAATCCACTGATTAGGTACGACCCTTGTAATGTAGTCACCACCCCTCTGGACATTCCTCATTGTCTCACACATGAGTTTATTGGGGGAACCTCGCATCTGAACCAAAACAGAGCCCGGGCCTATCTGTCCTCTGACCAATAGCTGTGGCACCCTGGCACCCCCAGGGTAGCTGAGGAGCTCCACCTTTGTACAGGGTGTGCAAAGGTACAATCTGGTTATTGTTGCGTTCTTCTCCACCCCTTGATTTTGTGGAAATAAAAGGGGAATCACGAGGAAAGCATCAATAACAGAGCTCTCCCGGAGCAGAGCCCTGCAGGCCTCCAGCTGCTGCCTGTGGTGTGTGCTCTGCTCACCTCTGCCCCTCACCTGCAGGCACCTGGAGCAACAGAACAAGTACGTGTGCCGAAAGACTCATGTCGTATGTCCAGAGGTGATGGGCTTTCGTTCACGGACAGTCCCATTCTCTTCTTCATCTTCCCAACACTCAGTGGTCCATGCCAGTTGCCCCTTTTCCTGTCAGCCCCAGAACATCGACTCAGAGCTTTGTGAACCTGTCTTCCAAACGGCAGTTTGGACTCACAACTCATTTCTAAGACTAAGTAACTGCAAAGGCACTGAGCATACTTGGGAGATAAAGGACTGGGAAGAGATTCATTACTTGCAACAAGTCAGGACAACACGGGGGATATTTTCAAAGCAGTGTTCTTTTCAAACAATGAAAGCAAAGGGCTTTGTTTGGGACGCTCATACATCCTCACAGGAAAGGTTCACCACACATTCGTGGGGCACATTACTGAGTGTGCTCAGTTTAAGGTCATATGTTACCTGTTATGGCAGATGGTAAATGAATGATAAAATAAATGAACAAATAATGGCAGACCCCAATGCCTCAGGACAGAGAATCTGGCATAATAATGAGCAAAAATTATTGTAGATCACCTAAAAAGGAGTCAGAGGGACCTGGTGATTTCCACTGGTTCTGCAAAAGACCTTAGCCAAAACCAAACAAATAAAACCAACTTTGAAAGTTGAAAGCATGGTAACAGTCCTTTATAGATCGCAACCCCCACCCCATAAGTGTAGGGGCTTGCAAACTAAATATGCCTGCCTAGCAGCTAACAAAACCCCAAATAAAGTCCTTTTAATTTTGCAGTTTGTGAATTTTAATTGATTTACAGTGTCCATTATAACAGGGCCTTAGAAAAGCTGCTTTTGCAAAAATCACTGACGCTCAGCCTGCATGTGCCCAATGGACACTAAAAGCAGGATAAAGCTCAGCATCTCTGCCTTCCCTCTGCATCTGTCTCTGTTATTACCCTAAACTTTGTGATCTGCTCTGTTAATCATTTAAGGAGGGCTTATTTAAAACCTGGCAATACAAGGTTTATTAACCCTAAATTTACCTAGCTCTCTCAATCCCTTCAAGAGAGCGTTTGCGGCATTCTATTTCAGACCCAAAGTGGCACCTCGAGGTCCTCCTTCAGTCTTGCCCTGCACCCTCAGGAAGAGCAGGAGCAGTCACCCCAGGGAAACTGAAGTCCTCCCTCCCAGGATTGCAGGTCTGATAAATAAACACCCCGCATCCTGTGCAGTGCCCCTCAAGTGATCAGGTGTCTCTGGAGCCACCTGCAGAACCTGAATTGAGCAATGATCACCGAGACCACAGCTGGACCAAGGCCGCTTGATCATGTAGACCTCTCAACCTACCCCGATTCTTCCTGTTTAGACTTACAGCTCCCATCAGCGCCCCAAGACAGGGTTCAAAGGAGGGGTCTCATTTTAACTTACAAATAAGTCTTAAAGGTTAGAGGTCTTCTTCTGTATTCCTCCATGACCTCTTCTGTTTGGTTTTGGGGGCAAGTGGCTGGAACTGGCTTGCTGGAACCCTGGAGTCAGGCCCCAGGCCCAGTGTTCCAGTAGACAAAGGTCCTACCTTTTCCATGTGTGACGTTGCCCATAAAAAGGATGCCCCCTGGCAGTGGCAAAGCCTGGAGGCCTGGAGTGCTTTGCTCAGGAGGAATTCTATCCCTAAACAACTAGAGTCCAGAAGAAGAGAGAAGGATAATAAAATTAGCATCCAACCAAAGACAATGCTTTAAAAAAAAAAAAATCAATACAATAAATCTTTGAGACCAAAGTGAAGGATGTAACAGAGATAAAATTAGAGACTGATTGGGGTACAGGTAAGTTATTAGAAGAAAAATAAGTCCTGCTAGTCTTCAGGGGAAATATTACTAAATTAGATAAACTACTGGCTACTCTAATAAAGATTTAAAAGAGAGAGAGAGAGAGAGAGAGAGAGAGAGAGAGAGAGAGAGAGAGAATATAGAAAAAAACAAAAAACCTTAGGCTAGATATAATTTTGAAATTAATTTGGAGAATTACATGCAAATACACTTTAAAATATTCATTAAAGACTTTTTAAAAAGAAATGTAAATTATCTAGTTGACCCAGGAAGAGAAAGAAAATCTAAACAGACTAATAGAAGTGAGATTCAAAAAGTTACAGGTCTCCATTATTAAATAAGACAGAAAAAGGAAAAGGAGCAGATGGTTTCATGGCTGCATGCCTTTTGAAGGAATGCCAGTTCACTGCACCCTTGGAGATCAGACTCCTTTCTGTAGCACAGAAAGCCCACAGTGATGGCAGTGATCATGTCTGAAGCAAGGTGACCTCTTTCCTGAGCAAAGCAGGTCTGGGTGCAGGAGTCACAGGAATCCAGAAGAGTCACAGCTTGGAAGGCAGCTCTGCACACACTTTAGGTTCTTCCAGTGGCCTTCCTATCCTTTTGGGGCAGCAGAGGCATCCGGGATCACTGGTCTTCAATCCTCAGACAGAATCAGGTCAGGACGCGTCATATGGATCCAGAGTCACACTGACTGTGAAGCAACAGCAAACAAACAACAAAAATTGTGTTTTGTTTTGTTTTGATTTTGAGCTGGAAAATAATTTGTTTAAAACAAACCAGCCTGTGTTAAAATACAAGCCCTGTTTTTTTACTACAGGAGGACAGACAGGTCTGTAGAGTTAGCCAGGCTGTGCTAGCCAGGGAGGTGCCACACTTCAGGTTTCCCGAACTGAGTTTCCTGGCTCCAGGTCAGGGGTCAGCACCTCAGATGCCATTCTCAGCTTGAGGCCATGGCTTGTAGGAGGCTGAGATGAAAAATAGCCAGCAGGTTAGTAGGAAATGGAGAAGAAAATACACCTGGGGGCTGGGCCCCATCACAGTTAGGACTTTTGGGGAAGTTGGGTGAGCTCCTGCTGATTGTCAGCTGAGCAGACAGAAAGTGAGGGGCAGTTAACTTCCCAGGAGGCCTGGGTGGACAAGGACTCCAGCTTACTGGCCTTTAGAGAAACAGTCCTGTGAGATGCTGCCCTGGTTGCTCCTGGTGTCAGGCAGCTCAAGAGCACGCCCGTCTCTGGCCTCCACCTTCTGTCTCTTTCTTTCTGTTCCGGCACCCCTGAATCTTGGGGTCACATCCCAATCTGTTCCACCCACTCCTGGGTCTGACCTAGACTTCTCAGAGACAGCAGTTCCTGCTACCTTCCCATCTTGTCCCCTTTCAAAGTAGAAAAACAGAAACAGACAGCTAGTGATTAAACCAGCACACATCTGTTGTAGAATACCGTGAAGCACAGCAAATCACTCTCCTGGCACTGAGAAGAACCAACCGCTGCCTACACGCCTTAGATTCTGCACTTTTCCTCTGCATGCCTCTTCCCCACATTTTGAAGCCCTTTAATACGTGGTTTTGTTAGGGAACACACAGATAAGGATGACAGGGGAGGGAAGAGAATAACTATAAAATGGGCTCCTTGTGCTGACCCCGTCTGCTTTCTTTGCCAAAAAGCAATTCACCTGCAACCCTGCCTGGCCTAAGGGGATGGGATGTGTCACATTCCTCAGCAAACTACATGCTATTTGTCAGAAAATGCTGGCAGGAAATAAGAGGAACCTAAGTTAGTTTGAAGGGAAAGATTTTTGTGACCCTTTTCACAGACCAGATTCCTGAAGACAGGGATAATTTCTCCTATCCATAAAGTCTGTAAAAATGATTAGGTATCCAATTAGAATGGCTCAGCTGATCCAAGGGAACAGAGAATTATCACAGCAATAGGCACTTGAAGGTCTGATGGCATCTTGCTGTCAGTCAAAAGTCAAGAGGTGAACCTAGATGGGACTCTCTGGAAACTTCCCTGGGATGCCCAATAAAACTGGAGCAAGAGGGGCTGTTGTCCCTCTCCTCTCAGAGAGGACCTACTCTGTCCCTTGAGAGTGTCCCCTTGCCCTTTTCCTATCCCTTCAATAAACTAATTTATGTTACTCTGAGTGACATATCTGAAATCCTCATGACTTGATTGCAAGAACTGGTGTTGGGAGTCTGGGAGTCTGTGCTGCCTGAGCCTCTTAAAAGACCCTAGCCATGTAAGAGTTTCACTTCACCGCAGCAGCCTCGTCAGACATGCATCGCGTCGTTCCTCATGCTCATAACTTATGCTCACATCAACACTTGTGTGTTTCCAGGTCTTTGCCTCTTGCTTTTTCCTCAGGTGGGTTTGAAGGGAACTTCCTGAGTCACAGACTATGAGCACTCATTTAAAAGACTGTGGATTTAAAAGACTGCGTTCCACTTTCTTCACCCTCCCTTCTGCTTCCAGGGCTCTGACTGTCACCAGTCAACCTTCTAGGAGCTAGGACGCTCAGGGGGCCTTGAGGATGTGGAAACTGAATGACAACGTCATTTCTGAGCAGATGGGAGTAGAGAATGTTGCAATTTGGAGGTGAAAACTGCCTTGGAGTCTGTCAGAGGCTTGGATTCAGCTTTTCAATCTGGCAGTGATCACCCTGGGGCTTCTTAGTAGGTAGATTCCACTTTTATTTCCTCAGGTTAGAAATGGAGAGATACAAAAATGGGAAAAGGGCGTGGAGGGCCAAGGAACAGTTGGCATCTGGGATTTTATTTCACAAGCAATCATTGCTTCTTCTGATAGGCATTTGTCACTATTGCAAAAGACTAATTCTTGGCCATTTACTGATCATGCAATTTTAATTAGCATCAAACCAAAGCTTGATTGCTGAACACTGCTACCACTTTATCAAGTATGATTCTGCAGTTCGGCTGGGGCTTCTTGCAGTAGGGCTGATGAGGCTGACCTCTGCTGCTCCTTTGCATGTGTTTTGAATCAACTGTGCTGGGCGATGTGGATGCCTTGCAATAAGACTGCTTTTGGTTGGGTGTCCTCATGCCCAAGTCGGTGAGTTTGACCTTATTCACATGGTCATCTCAGGGTTGTGACAAGCGAGAGAAGTATAAATTGCAACATACCAGGCTCTTCTCAGGCATCCATTTGGGTCACATTTGCTAAATTAGTCTATCAAGTGTAGATTTTGAGACAGAGGCATAGCTGCTACCTCACGTAGGCAAAGCTGCAATTCCACAAGATAGACGGGACACCAAGTGACAGAGTGAGATGAATTTATGGCCAATTTCCCAACCTACCTTAAAAAGCTTGCTGCTTAAAATCTCTACATCTAAATTTGAGGAGGGGCCGAGATTCAGAGGGTGGCTTGCTTTCGGCAGGTTCAGCAGTGGACCCTCGCAATGAGAAGGCATCCGTATCAGAGCATTCAGCTACCACCACCATCCCACATGCCCTTTGCCCTCACACAGCCACTGTACCCTGGATTCTGGGAGAGCTGATCCCCGTCTCTGCCTCTCCCAGCCTTGGCTCCTGAGACTGCCTGCATCTCCAGCCTGAAGTGGAGTATGGGTACTGGTTCTCCAGGTCTCATGGAACTAAGTCCCTTCTCTACCAAGAATAAGGAAGCCAGAGAAAGGTGTTGATCAGAACACGGAGGAGCACCAGGCCAAGGGAACACGCTAAGCCTGAGCTTGTCCTAATGTCCAGGCAGGTATGTTCTTAAGACTCTTCCTTGCTGTGACTGCGGAGTGGAGTGCGCCTCTGTGGCTGGTCCCTCTTTCCCCCACTAGAACTTTTGTCCTCCTAATGAAGGATGCAAATCCCAGCATTTAGGAGGCACTGCCAGGCACTCTCCTACAAGCACCAGAGAGCTTTGTGAGCGGTGTTTCTGTCCTCCCTTTCCGTGGCGACCCCTGGCACTATGCACCCTTTTAGTTCACGTCAGTTAAGCAGGGTTAAAGGGCAATCTTGTTGCTGCTTTATTTACCCATCTTTTTCTGGTGCAATGAATCATACATCTCTTTAAATAGCTGTTAGCATTTCAGTTTCCTCATCTGCACACAGCCAAGTCATATCCTGTGTCCACTGAAGTCAACTACATTTTCCTTTTAATGTTTCAGATTTGTTATAGTCTGGGTTTTAATAATGTGTTGGTTCTTGGTATTTTAAATACCTTCACACGAAAGAAGTCAACTGGAATTGGAAATCCCCCCACCCCATTTTCAAAAAAAAAACTCCTCCCCTCTCCTTCCTTTCTGCTGTTTGTCTTTGCCAGAAGTCACCCTGTAAATTTTTAAAGAGTTGATTTTTATTTTTGTCAATCTCTCCCAGTTTCTTGTCTGTTTTATCCCTAATTTTGACATTTCTCCTTGTCATTTCTTTCCATCTTTTAAATTTTTTTTATCTTCTTGAATTGAATGGTTAGCTCATTTCATTTTAACTTTTCACATCTCATGAACATTAGATTTCTTTCAGGTATTTCTAATTTTTAATGTGGGTAGTTGGTATCCTGGGTAGTTGATGTTCTAATATTAAACCACCTGGACTTTAGACGGTTTCATACTCCAAGATGTTTTTATGTAAATGTGTGTGCTTATACACATGACAGGCTTTACCCATACGAACTGTGTAGCATTGCTTGCCTGCTGATGTAGGGAGGCAAAACGTTATTCTTTGGCTCTGAGAATTAGTTTGGCATAAAAGAGATCAACAGGAGGAAATTACAGTGGGGGTAGGGAAGACCCTCTACCATCTAAGTGTTCCAAAACCTAGCCTATGAAATAAACCGGCAGCAGGTAGATTAACTAGATAACATTTACGCAAATTTACGTAATTTGAAGAAGGAGAGAATTGAAGGGGAGAAGGGCAGGTGGGAAAAGTAGATAGCCCCGATCCAGTGAAAGCTGGTATGCCCTCTTCACAGAGGAGAGGAGGGTGTTGTGGCAGCTTAGGGAGAGCAGATGACTTGGGGGAGAGCAGCCGGCCCTCTTCAGAAGCAGTGGTGGCAGAGGCAGCTCTCTGGGCGGGTGGGGCCTCCAGCCCTCCCTGTGATATGAAGGCCTCTCCTTGGCTTGGTGAGGGGAGGGCAGCATGACCCAGAGTCCTTTTCGAGCATCTGTCTGTAGGTGGGTGGGGGCTTTTGCAAGCCCCTCCCTGTGTTTGCGGTTCCCCGCGTGCCCTGGGTTTGAAGCAACAGCACACCACGCTGGCGCCTCGGGTGGCATTTCCCGAACTCCTTCACAAGCAGATGGTTTATTAAATCTGTGACCAGGGAGTCTTCATGAGGAAGTGAAGACACGGAGAAGCAGCGAAGGCCCGGTGCTCCTGTGCCAGACTGAACACAGGAAATTGCGGAAAAGCAACTAGACCCAAGGGGAGTCTAAGAGAAGTATCTTAATGAAGTTAGTACAGAATTCTCGGACTCAGTTTCCTGTCCTTGATGACAAGCATATTTCTTTTCTGATGTCGAGGAGAGCGGCTCTCACACAGGAATGTCATCTCCTGTTTTTAGAAAATAGAAAAGGGCTGCGTCTGCTCGGGCAAGCACTGGCCCAGTGCCTTGGACTCCAGGAGCCCATCACGCCGGGGCGCAGTGTCTTGGCAGGTGGTGCCCAAACCCTGCACAGATTTGTTGGTTTTTCTACATAGTTAATCCTCTCTTACCCTCCCTTAGAAATTGTCCCTTCTTAGAGGGAGGCATCCACCCTTCCTCAGAAACACTCCCAGATCAGGGTGTGGCTACAGGAGGTGTCAGTTTCCCAGAGACTGAACCTGTGAGCGGGTGAGGGCAGGCCGGGAAGGGTGTGGGAGGTGCCCAGGGGGCCTGTGCTCCATTCCCTCTCCCCAGGTCACTACCTGGATTCTTACCATGAGGTGTTGACTTTCTCAGTTTTGTTTATTTAAGCAGCACAGTCCTAGAAATTAAAGTACTTGCTAAGGCTTAACATGTGATATCCTTAAGTCCCCACGTGGATGAGTTTATTTGATCCATTTTGGTGATGGGCAAATTAGAGCAATATAAATAACCAGACTGAGGGAACCCTTGGTTAGTGTTTTGGTTTGGATGTGAGGAGCCCCCAAAGCTCATGTGTGGGGCAATGCAAGAAGGTTTAGAGGACAAATGATTGGGTTATGACAGTCTTCACCCAGTCAGTGAATTAATCGCACCCGGGATTAACTGAGTGGAAACTGAGGGAGGGGAGGGAGTGGATGGGGGAGGCGGACATCAGGGGCGTGGCTTTGGGGTCTATATTTTGTATCTGGCAAGTGGAGTCTCACTCTGCTGCCTAATCATCAAGCTGCATCATAAAACAATGCAGAAAGAACTTTGTAAGTAAATAGTGCTAGGGCAACTGTACATCCTTTTAAAAAGAAAAATGAAAGAAAAAGTAAGATCAAAGATACTTGACTCCTGCTTCATACTGTACACAAAACAATCCAATGTGTGAAGCCAGATGGGAAGCTTCCACAGGTACTGGGCAGAAAATACGCCTCAATCAGATAGCGGTCTGCTTCTGCCCTCAGCTTCTGGGGGGTGATCCCTAGGCCCCTGCAATGTCCTATCTGGGAAGAGCATCTCTGTTTACCCAGAGTCTCTGGCCACCAGATAGCAATACCAGTATAAGGGGAGTTTGGGTCACCAGTATCTGCTCCATCTCCAGGCTGAACACCAGCCATACCAGCAGTCACCACAAAGCTCCAAGATGAACTCTAGACACAAGCTTAGGGAGCTTCCTAGTGGCAATACTCAATCTGTGTTGCCACACAGTGATACTATCACGAGCCCACCCGGAGAGGACAACTGGAAGTTCACTGCTGGAACCTTCCTGGACTGTGCCCATGTTAGTTTCTTCACACTGCTGTCACAGCCCCAAGCTGGGCGGCTTAAGACAGGAGGTGCTGCCTTGCTGTTCTAGAGGTTTGCATCCTGAAACCAGGTACCAACAGAACCATGCTTCCCTGTAGAAAAAGTTCAAAGAATATTGATTTCAACTAAGGCCCATTTTTTTTTTTTTACAATGAGAAGGGTTTTAAACATCCAAAATAAAAATTTAAAACTCCAGTTTGTTTTATAGGTAGGTTTATGTGTTGACTATTGCTCACTTTTTTCTTCATTTATCAATATTGAAAGAATAATGGCTGCACACTTAAGAATCATGTAGTATAACATATATATTTTTTATAAATCCAAGGATACAATCAACCCAGTAGATATTGGGGAGTTGCCCTCAGTGGCCCCATACTCTTCCTCATGCCACCCTTTCTCCCTGTTGTCCAACATGCCCCCAAGCTTTAACTTGGACCAGAAAACCACTGTGCTCCACACAGGCAGGATCTAGGCTCATACACCTGGGCCTTGTGCCCTCTCTGAAGAGCCAGCAGATAAGGGAATGACCTCGTGAGGTTGCACGGGATGGCAGCGGAGTTTGACAAACCGTTGCCGCCTGCCCTCAGCTGAGTGAGCACGCCTCTCCAACCTCCCTCAGAGTTCAGAGTTCTCTGGCAGCATTGCCTTCCAGAAAGTTTGGAAGAGGGAGTGATAAATTAGTCCACAGAGGGCACCCGCTGATTCTTAGGCAGTGAAACTCATTGCAACTTCTTTCTTACTCTTGTATTGACTGTGATCAGCACAGATATGAGGAGAAATATCTGCACATTGCTGTTGTTGCCCTTTAAAGCTGAAAGGGGTACTCTGGGGTGGTGCTGGGAGAGCAGGACAGAATCTCTACAGAACTTTCCCCAGCAAAAGCAAAAACAAAAGCCTAGAGAGCTCTGCTTCATATGTCCCACAATTCTTTGAAAAGCTAGAATCCACAATATCTCTAAAAGTGAGGAATAAGACCAGTAAGGGTAGACATTCTTTACCATATTTTATAAATGACATCAATCCTCAATAAAAGTAGTGTAATCCTTGGTACTTGAATAGACTGAAAGGTGGATGCAACAGAGAAGTCCAGAAATTGACAGTAAAGCAGCATTTTTAATCATCAGTTGTAAAGATGGAATTCCAAACAGTGTTGAAACACATGGGCAGCCATTTAGAAAATGCTAGGATTTATAAAATAGCAGGATAAATTCTAAATAGATGAAAGATTTAAATATAAAAACAAGGCACTCTGAAATATTCAAAGAAAATAGGATGAATTCTTTTGTTTCTTACAGGGAGAAAGACCTGCATTTAACCCACTCAAGATTTAATTGCATAAAAATAAAAAGATAGCATAGCAGACTTTATCACAAAGTGAAAAGACTGGCAAAAATGTATTTTCAACTCATATTACAAAGGACTAGTCTTTCTAATATACACAGATATTCGGGAGTAGAACTATTACTCCCCACACAATGTACATCATGTACCTGTGCAAAGAAATGAAGATGGTCTCTGTGCCCTTCTGTCCCCAACTTCAGCACAGACTGACCAGTGAACAATGGTACACACTGTCTGCTTGTGCAGCCAGAGTTGGCGAGGAAAAGGGTTCTGATGTTTGTTTCTATGAGGAAACACTGGAAGGGACAGTATGGACAAGATGGGAGTCTGGAACTGAACTTTTCAGTGCACATCTATTCATATAGTTTTGCTTTTTGAAACAATATATTGTTTAAAAATGAAATGAAATTTAAAGATGTGATCAACACTAGTTGAGTTCTGATAATATTTTGTCTTCAACTATTAGTATTTTTTTAAATTGCATCATTATTATTTTACTTCAAACTGCAATTTGCAATGTTACTTTTTACCCTTTGATAAAAAAAAAAAAAGTCCCACTTTTGGGAACATATTCTGAGACAGACTTGAAAATGACTATATAATCTTTGTTAAATAATTTTTTAAAAAACCCCTAGTGTACTGGTCAAACCATGTAACATACACACAGTGAAATATCATGAGAAGTTACTAGGTCACCATTTAGCTCAACAGCTACTTAGTGACTAATACTTTTGCTTTCATCCAGCTCTGATTTTATATGCAGATCAATATCTTTTTTCTAATTTATATTTACATGTACACATTGTCACATAACTGAGAAGTAATTTAATGTAAAGAAAAGAAGAAATTCATCCCTACTCAAAATGTATTCCTTCTGTACTTTGGCTACACTGGGCACAATAAAAACTATATGATAAAGATGAGAGAGTCCTGTCCTGTCCATGTCCCTATCCCACCTCTCCTATTTAGGTGGGACCATTGTCAACTTAGAAAAACTCTTTTTTGTTTTCTGTACCTCTGTAAGGAGGCCCTGCTGATTTTCAGTCTTGGAAATCACGTATCTCCTGTGCTTTTCTTTTTCTTTTCAAAAGACATCACAGGCAGGGACAAACAAACTAACTACTAGAGAATAGGATTCATGTCACCATTGTCACCTGCTCATCTCAGGAGGATCCTTGAGACCATCAATGAAAATTATTTCTAGTCTCCTCTTCTATATATACATAGAATTGATAATCTTGTGATCAGAACATCAATTAAAACTCTTGGAGTTGGGAAAGACCCTGGGAGGGAGCATCTTTCAGATTATTTTGACTGTGCACACCAACAAGAAAAGCATTCTTCTTTGAAGTGCAGAAAATGCATGCCTGTACCCAACAAATAAACACCGAAAACCTAAATTCCAGGACATGCTTTCTTTCGCCACGTGGCATGCTCCATATGTTCTGTTCTAGTTCATTCCTCACAGACTGTGATCTGTCATTTGAAAAACGTTGCTTGAGTTCGATCCCTTTATTTTCAAATAAGTATAGAATGTAAATAGAATTTATTTGGATTTATTCATGAAAAATGTCCAGGGTCAGGTGTCTGTCCCAGCATCTCTGAGGTGGATGCTTTGGGAATCAGATCTTTCCCCTTTCTTTAAACTCTTCTGGACTTTTGCTATCCCCTTGGAGGCCTTACCAAATCATGTGGCTTTAACTACTATCCATGTACCAAAGATTCTCAGATTTATGACTCAAATGAACTCCATCCCTCCCAAAACTTTTTCAAGGCCACCAGTGATTCCATGCTGCTAAAAAAAAAAAAAAAAAAAAAAAAAAAAAAAAAAAAAAAAAAAAAAATTCTTGGGCACCCAAACTTTAGCAGCAGTGGATGAAGTTGATTACCCCCTGTTCCACTTGGCAATCCCACAGACTGCAGAGTCCACAGTCCACAGTCCACACAGGTTCTGATTTGCCCTCTCCCGCCTCCACCAGTGCACACCTAACTCTTTTATAGATGACCACCTTCAAAAAACATCACATTCTTCTAGTTCAGACTTTGAGCCACACCAAGTTTGAGGGCCTATATTTAAGAAAGTACTAAACAAATTAAACTCCTACCAAAGCATAAAGAAAATCTAGTAATAATTCAATTTTGTTTAAGAAAAATAAGACTGGAAGGAAAACAAATATAATGCAGATGCCAAAAATTAATAATAAATATTATATTAAAGGACACTTAATACTATGTAAATTAAAACCAAGAACTAAAAAACAATGTCTTCAAAAATTATTAATCCCCTTTACTTTGGAGATTTGTAGCAAAGATTGTAGAAATAATTTCATGGTGACACTGACAAAAACAAAAAAGGATAGATTTATTAATTTTGCTATTGACTATGAGACATTCATAGGGGTTCTGTTTAAAAGAGTAAAGAGAAAAAGTAGAATTTCGGAAATTGGTAAAAGAGCTGGATACAAGATATCAGCACATTTCTTCCCTTCCAGCAGTGAGACCTAAGAAAAGAAAGCAAGAAGTGTTCTATTCACATAACAATAACTCTATAAATGAATTACAAATGAAATAAAGTATATGGAGAGATCAGTAGAAACAAAATAAAATTCTATTAGGTAAGATTTCAGCTTATTGGGAAAATGGCTGAAGTATTTAATAAATGGTGTTGGAACAATTGCCCATCCTGCGAGAATGTAAACACAGATTCTGTTAGCAATATAAATTTTAGCTGGATTAGAGACTAAAATTTTAAACAGCAAAAAAATCTTTAAAGAAAATCTAGGAGAGTGCAAACTAAGAGGAGTGGTGTATAATTTCTTAACCAAAACTGGAAACCTAAAGCCGTGAGAATTTATGCTAAAAGTGTTTTAAAAACCACAATTATCTAATAAAAACATTATGCATATAAATGAGTAATACATCATCATAGAAAACACAGGAAAAAAAGTCAAATTTAAAAACCGCAACACAGGTAGTGTTTTGGTTCCAATTTTTCGTTGCTGTGACCAAGAGCTGACAATTCTAAGTAGGAAAATGTTACTTGAGGGCTGTTTTCTGGCTCCACTCATTGGGGTTCTAGGTGAGGCAGAACATCATCATGGCGGAGGGAGCGTAATCCACAGGGCCCAGAATGAAGTATGTACCTGTCACAGCCCGAGGGACCACCTCCAGCCACACTCTACCCAGTTCAACCCTCTGAGGTTTAAGACAAAAGGAATAAAAAGAGCTAGTACAAGCCAACGAATCCCTGGACAACCTATTAAAAATGAATAAACCCAAAAGAATGGCACTAGTGGCCACAGTAACTTAACTCAAAACAACCCTGTGGCAACCCAACACCCTTGGTCAGTGCGTAAGCTCTTTTCCTGAGTCACGTAGGTGGCTCTTAAAAGAGCCGTTGGGTTACTGGAATACGCTTCCAGCCAGAACCGTTTTACTTTTTCTTGGGCGCTGCCTTTTTGGGCTTAGCAGCAGTCTTTGGCTTGGTCACTTTCGCCTTGGCCGCCTTAGGCTTCACAGCCTTAGCCTTCGCAGGGCTCCTGGCCACCTTTTTAGGCTTCACCACCTTAGGCTTCTTGGGGCTCTTGGAAGATTTCTTGGCCATTGCCGGCTTCTTGGCCTTCCTCGGAGTCTTGACATTTCTCTTAACAGCGGCCCCTGCAGGCTTCTTGGGTTTCTTATTAGAGCTCGCGGACTTGGTTTTTGCTGCCAATTTTGTGGCGCTGGGCTTGGCCTCCCCGGAGGCAGCCTTCTTGTTGAGCTTGAAAGAGCCCGAGGCTCCGGTGCCCTTGGTCTGCACCAGGGTCCCCTTGCTCACCAGGCTCTTGAGGCCCAGCTTGATGCGGCTGTTGTTTTTCTCCACGTCGTAGCCCGCGGCCGCCAGCGCCTTCTTGAGCGCGGCCAGGGACATGCCGCTGCGCTCTTTGGAGGACGAGACCACCTGCACGATCAGCTCCGACACCGAGGGACCGGCAGGCTTCTTCTTGGCGGCCGCCGCGGTCTTGGCAGTTTTTTTTGCCTTCTTGCCAACCAAAGGTTTCTCCGGAGCAGCCGCAGCGGCTTGAGCGGCCGGCGCCGTCTCGGACATGGCGACAGCTACTAGCGAAGAAAGGAACTGGCAAGACCTGGCAGAGCGAAGGCCGCGAGCGGCCCGCGCGGCCTATTTATAGAGCAGGGCTGCGCGGTGATTGGTGCACGCGGGCGCCCGCCCCTCGCACCTAGCTCCGCGCGCCGCCGTGAACCTCGCCCTGCCTGGGGGTGCCGGGCTTCCCTCTGCGCGCTCTAGGGCACCCTTAAAGCCGCCCCCGTCGCCTGGTTGAGATGGGAGTTTTAGGCAGAGCAGGGTTGGGCTGCACCGCCCAATAACATCAAAGGGTGCTGCTTCTCTCAGAAAGCAGCTCCTTTGGTGGGAGAAGGGGTGCCGTTTTTAAGCGAGGCCAACAGAAAATCCGCGGACCTTCACTTGAAACTACCAGAAGGCGCTTTGCCGGGAATGCTCTTCTCACCTTTATGTAAAGGGTCGCGTGTAGAATACTGGGGGAGCGAGAGGAAGGCGAGGCCTTGTCTGCAGGTTTGGGGCCGGTTCTCACCCGACCCGTTGTATTCTTACAAAGATGAAAAGCTGTCTACTGCACACTTTGCAGGTATTTTGGTGAAAGAATGAGTCGTCGGAAACTACAGAGTTCACTAAACGCAATTACCATACGGCGCGTGCGGGAATATGCAACTTCTTCAGTTGCAACTTATTCCCGCAGTCCATGCGCTTCAGGAGTTCTTGGTGCCCTTTCATCCTCACACAATATCTCAAACGGGAGGTTTACAACCTGTGTCCACTGTCAGCGCATCTAGCGACAGCGACACACCGCCCATCCTCGTATGCAACAGACTTATGGGGCTCAAGATCCAACCTATGTGACGCGATCAGTAGACGCTAGGACTAAGCGGTTCCCTGAAAGGCATTGTCTCAAGAGGTTAGGGCCCTTTTGTGTGAAAACAAGAGGGCACACCTCTGAGCTAAGATTTCAAGGCAATCTCCCTTTAATTTGCGTATGACAGTAAATAACATTCAAAGACATCTGCATGCTAAAACGATTTCACATTGAGAACCAATGGCTATAAACTAAAGGGAGAATAAAATACTGTTGAACTGACATCCTTTTCCACAACACTACCCTGGGTAATGGCCCACGCACCCCAGGGAACAGGCAGTGACTTCTCATTCCCGCGCTCAGTGTTGCAGTTTTCAAACAAGTCCGCACTGGCCTAGTGACCCTGAGATTTCCCCTTTGCCTTTAAGGTACAAAATCATGTACCCGTCCCAGGCTCCTATTGTGTCCATCTTCACCAGTTTTTACTGTCCCTAATTTTATTGAGAAGCTGTGTTTCCAAATACATTATGTGATTTTTAAGAATTAGGAAGAGCAACTGGAAACAAAGGTATGCATCCTACCTTAAAAGGAATAGTCAATTGCAAAGCGCACGTACACAGACTGTACGTTTTTGTGTGTGTGTGTGTGTGTTAAGGAACTCTTTTCGAAAAACATAAGCCTTTCTTAGTGTAATAAACAAAACATTTAATAAAATGCAGCTTTTAAAACTGAAAGACTACGAATTCTCTGACTGAGAACCGGTTTCCACACTGCTTTCTTATTCAAATAAGTTTCTTTGTTTCCATTGTGTTGGTGTGTGGCTTCAGATTAAGTGTGAGCCCTCCACACAAATGAAGGATGCTGGATGTGCTTTCTAAATGGCTGTGTGGAAAAATGACAAAGTACAACCTCCTGTTAAAGCAGCCTTAAACGCTTTAATGTTTGAGGCATAACTCGCAAGGGTAAATTATGCTCTTTCCAGTGTGTGCTCCAGTTTCTCTTGACCTAGGTCTACCACCTGCTTCACAAGGGGCCACAACTTCAAGCTGGGTGGGTAGGCAGCGCGACAGTGTAGGTGGTGGCAGCGCTGGACCCGCAGGCCACCGCCATTTCGCACCTGGTAAAGCAATGGGTTTTAGGACACATAAGAGCTTCAGAAAGTCCCAAGCATAGAATTCAGAAAAGCATGACACATAACAAAAAGAGGTCAATGACAAAACCGCTTGTGAGAAATAATATAGTTTTACTTTGCTTGAGATTATGCTTTGAATGTTTCAGTGGAGGCCGTTGGTCAACTAAGATATTACTGAAGGAATCACTTGATCCCTAAAGATTTCAGAAACTAACCAGAAGTCAGGCACACAGCTTGGAATGTAAAGAACAATACGAGGGAGAGGATTAGCAATATTCACTTAATCGGAACAGTCCCCAGGAACTGAAGGTTAAAAAGAACTGGAGAACTAAAGTACCATGAAAATCAGGGTATGATTTATAAATAGGTAAAAGTATGCTTTGAGATTATGAGGATCGCATATGAAAGAGGAAGAAAGTTTAAAAAAAAGAAAAAAAGAGCTCAGGATAGAACCGAGTAGCCAATGAAACTGCACTTTTTTGTACACTTTGAAAATAAACCAATCAGAGCCTGCGACGTGAGAGTAAAACATTTCTAATCATCCAATCGCTACACTTTACATACTATAAATATTAGTAAGGCGGCCGGCCGACATTTCCTCCGCCGTTGGGTCCTCTAGTTCCTTTTTAAAATGGCTCGTACCAAGCAGACTGCACGTAAATCCACCGGTGGCAAGGCGCCACGCAAGCAGCTGGCCACCAAGGCCGCCCGCAAAAGCGCGCCGGCTACGGGCGGCGTCAAGAAGCCGCACCGCTACCGGCCCGGCACCGTGGCGCTGCGCGAGATCCGCCGCTACCAGAAGTCCACCGAGCTGCTGATCCGCAAGCTGCCGTTCCAGCGCCTGGTGCGCGAGATTGCGCAGGACTTCAAGACCGACCTGCGCTTCCAGAGCTCGGCGGTCATGGCGCTGCAGGAGGCCTGCGAGGCCTACCTGGTGGGGCTGTTCGAGGACACCAACCTGTGTGCCATCCACGCCAAGCGCGTCACCATCATGCCCAAGGACATCCAGCTGGCGCGCCGCATCCGCGGGGAGAGGGCGTAACTAGATCCTAGCTTCATTTTCGCCAAAGGCTCTTTTCAGAGCCACCCACGTTCTCAAACAAAATAGCTGTAAAAACACTTCAGTGGACCATACGCTTGAGTGTTAATTCTGCACTTTACCACACTTTCCTAGTGTGTCGCCGTTGCAGTTAGGAATGTAAACGAAAATGCATTGCTAAGGACAGAGAAATAACCACTTACGGAAATAAAACATGGGGATAGATAAATTTAAGGCCCTAAAACTGGGTTTTGCACCATATATAAACATAAGTTACCCTTTCATCTTGTCTTTACGATTAAACATTTCAAGCCTGTTATAAAGACCTCTAATTTCAAGGTTTTCTCCTACTTTTAAGATTGTTTTTGCTGTTAATGAGTTTACTAAATACTAAACCTAGTTCTTGCAAGCACAATAAACACCTGTGGCGGGTGGTAGAGCAGGCTCCCAAACTGCCCCTTCCCTCCCTGGTCCCGGGGACTTGGAGGAGGGGCTGGAGGAGGGGCTAGGGGAGGGGAGTGTATGCGTCACGTTTCCCGCCTGCGCGCTTTCCATTCTTTTTATTTGCTGGGGGCGGGGGAGGAAGGGGAGGTAGGTATATAAGGATCGGCTGTGCTGTACAGGCTCAATTGCTGTTTGTTCTCTTTTTGGGTAATCATGTCTGGCCGCGGTAAGGGCGGGAAGGGCCTGGGCAAGGGCGGCGCTAAGCGCCACCGAAAGGTGCTGCGCGACAACATCCAGGGCATCACCAAGCCCGCCATCCGCCGCCTGGCCCGCCGCGGCGGCGTCAAGCGCATCTCCGGCCTCATCTACGAGGAGACGCGCGGGGTGCTCAAGGTCTTCCTGGAGAACGTCATCCGCGACGCCGTCACCTACACGGAGCACGCCAAGCGCAAGACGGTCACGGCCATGGACGTGGTCTACGCGCTCAAGCGCCAGGGCCGCACGCTCTACGGCTTCGGAGGCTGAGCGTCCAGGTTTTCACCTTCGCTTACGAATCTCAATCAAAGGCCCTTTTCAGGGCCGCCCAACTATTCAAAGAAAGAGCTGTGGTAATGCAATCTATTGTAGCATAGGCCTGAAGACAAAGGAAGCCGACAACGAAAGGCAAAGCTAAGTATTTCGCCCGCTTAGCTTGTCCTCCCTACTTGAATACGAATAGGACAAAAAAAAAAAAAAAAAAGGATTGTGTAAGGTACTTGAATCAGTTCCCAGCGAACAAAGAGAAACATAAGCCTATCACGAAGCATATCCGTGGGTGTCAGCCAATCAGAACTGATGACCTAATGTGGTTCCCGGCGGACTGGGAAGGGGGATGGGTAAACCGCAAAATGCAAAGCCGTTTCAGAGAAAATCTTTTGTGGATTATGGAATAAAAGACATCTAGATATCCCTCAATCATGCTGAATTATGTTGAAACTGTCGCCACCAATACAGTGATGTTGAAGAGAAAAAAAAAAGCAAATTTAGGCTGCCAGCATACACAGGATGCTGTGTTCAGGAGAGATCAAAATCAGGGTTTAAGGAGGAAGAACTCTTGTCAACGCATCCCTCTGCAGTTACCTATACTTTATCTTCATTACAGAAGAATGAAAGTTAGGGTGGATGAAAGTGTCCTCTAAAATTTGTTATGGTGGTTGAGCTGAATACACTCAGATTCATGAATTGTACACAAGGTGGGCGAATTTTACGGTATGTGTATGTAACTATCTCTCAATAGAAAGTTTCCAGTTTTCATCATAAGTGTGTATGCTTATATATAGACCTATATATACATTTTATATCTAGATACGTTTTGTCTGTATATAGATCTAGATGTAGATTTGTATTGTGTGTGTATATGTCTATAGATGTGGCACACACACCATATATACATCTAGATACAGATGAATACATAGATGTGTGCTGTGTGTGTTTGGGTATGCATTTGTGCATGGATGTGTGTCTGTATGTTTAGGTGTAGCAGTGCTAGGCAGCCTGGGAGGTAGCAGATGAGGTTGGTAAAGACAGACGCTATTGACCTGTGAGTGTCCTCCTAAGCTAGACTCAAAAGCGTGGATTTTCCAGTCAGTCACTGTAGCCACAGAACATTCAAGGGTGTCTCTGCTGGGGTTCTGTTCAAGTAACATATCAGGTTTCAGGATTCAGCTAGAGAAGGGATGCATACTCGTTGTTGGCTAATTAGAAGCATCTTACTCTCATCTGAAGAGATACTCAAATGCTTCTCTGAGTTCCTTTTGCTATCATTTTTGTAGGGGGCTGACTTCAGGCATGACTGAATGTCACTTTGATTTGGGGGTCCTGTTTTCCATCTGAGCATGGAAAGATTTTATAAGATTTTTGAGGGGGAATGAAGAAGGTACTCAGCTTGGCTTAACTAAAAACAGACAATTGAGAGAATTCATAGCTATATCTGAGGGTTTCAGGAATTGAGTCAGGAGAAAATATGGGCCTGGTTGGGAAGGTGGTCATTTTATGTCCTTCTTTGTTGGTATCCATCAAGAGACACTTATTGGCCTTCGGCAATATGCCAGTGCTATTACAGGCAATTGGGATCATCAGTGAACAAATTAGAATTTCCCCTCCTAATGACCAGGCAGTGAAGAATGACGTGTAGATACAGGCAGTGTATATGGAGGATGTGATTGCTTCTCTTCTGGTCTGCCTGGCTTTTTTATTTGATAGCATTGCTAATAGGGACTCATTTAGTCATACCCACCTCTGCTGTAAGTAGAAACCTCTGAGCCTTCCTCAGTCCTTTTGTGCAATTCTTGCCATATTTACAGCCTCTGCTTCATCCCCGGAAACCAGAGAGAAACTGCCATGCTAGTAGGAGAATCAACTGTGGCAGCTCTGGTGGGCCTGGTGGAGGCCTGGGGACTCCTGTGGAAGATTCATGCATGCATTCACTTAAAAACCTTCAGAAGCTGTATATTAGATGTTACCCCTCTTCTAGGTGCTAGGGATACTTCAGGTACAAAACAATGTCCCACTCTCAAGAAATTATAGTCTAGTTGGGGAAACAAAGAGTAAAGAAAAAAAATTATATGTATTATTATAGAGAAAATAGCATGCACAGAATCTCACATATTCACACTTGCTAGGTTACAAATGAGCAGGAAAGGGTATTTTTTACAAAGGGTGGTCAAGGGAGGTCTCTTTCATAAATTGGGTAATTTAAGTAGAAGCCTGCATGAAATGAGGACTAAAACCTTGCAGATACCTAAGATAAAACAGTTTCAGGAAGAAAAACATGGAAGTATAAAGACTCTGACTCTGGGAATGTTTGGTCCATTTCAAAAACAGATCAGAGAAAGGTGGGGGAGGGGGAAGTGATATAGAATGAGGTCAGAGCATAGCCAGGATCCAGATTTGGTAGGGCCTGCTGGGTAGATTGACCACATCCTGGTTTGACCAGGACTTTCCAGATTTTAGCTCTGGAAGTTCTACATCCTGAAAAACCCCCTCAAACTCAGGCAAACTGAAATGACTGTCATCCTGCTTGTAGGCTGTGATAAGGACACTTGCTTTTATATGGAAATGATGTAAAGCCACTGGACTTTTCCAAGCAGAAAGTAGATAGACATGACACCTTGTAAAACAATCATCTTGCTGTTGGATAAAGAAAAACAAAAATCAAAAAAACTCCAAGGGAGTAGGGTCAAGAGAGAAAGCAAAAAACTTAGTTAGTGATTACTGTGTTACCTCCTCCATAGGGGAGACTCGCAAATAGGGATGGTCTCTGTTTAGTGTTGTAAAGCCAAGAAACTAAATGGCCAAAGGACTGAGAAGCGGGGACCTTGCTCAGAAATCAACTTCGCAACTATTATGGGTTGCTGAGTTACCAACACAGCCTAAGAGTAATGAGAGATGGACTAATAAAAAGGTAGGATAGTCATGTATTTTCTTAGAATAGGCAAAGATTCCCAGAACCAAGGTATAACTGCTTTTCATTCCCGCCACGGCAGCTGGCAGGTGTGTCATTTAACATGGAAGTTAGATGATAGTGAAGTTGGAGTCCTAGGAGAGGTCATTGAAGCAGCTGTGTTGGTGCTTTCATCCTTGAACTAGGAAAGAGAGACTGGGCAAGTCAGCCCTGCAAATGATTATGGACAAGATGTTTCTCCATTGGTCAGCATGTCCATATACAGAACTGAGTAGAAATCTGTCCCAAAGGCTAAGGCAGCAAAGGAGACAGACACAATCCAAAGGCAGAGATTTCAAGCCATTTACCCTGTTCCAGTCACCCACTGGGCACCTGCAGGTCCAAGTGAAGAGTCTTTTCAGGACTGGGACTTATTCTGAATATGAAACTATTTCACAGAACACAGGACATGCAAGTGATGAGACTGCTATTGGCAAGAACCATGAAGAGGTGCAAGGTACACACCAGAGCACACACTCTAGGACTGCTTCACTCTCTTGTGGTGGGGACTGAACCCAGGGCCTTGTGCAGGCAAGGCAAGACTCTACCAACTGTACTTTATCCCCAGCCCCAACTTCACTCTTTAGTGGGTCTGCACTGTGTTTCCTTTGAGAGATAGAGACCATATGTTATTTATCACATTCCTTTTGATGAATTTTGGCACTCATTTGCATTTACTATTACAAATATCACTGCACTAAATTGTGTTTGAATTCTTAATCTCAGCCAGTAGCAGCACTTGCAGTCTTCCCTCAGTATCTAAGACAGGTTCGTTCCAGGACGCCCACCTTTCCCATAACAAAATCTGCAAATACTGAAGTCTCTTATGTACAATAGCACCATAGCATTTGCTTACAAATTACATGCATCCCCTCCTGTATAGTTTAAATCATCTCTAAAAGGTTTATAATACTCAACACAATGCAAATGCTATGTAAGTAGTTGTTAGTGTATTATTTAGGGAATAATGACGAGAGAAAGACCTCACTTTTTCAGTACTTTTCTTCCCATCCACTGTTGGTCGAATCCATATTTTGACCCAGGCATCTGGAGGGCAGACTGTATTTTGATGACACCTAAATTTCAATTTCCAGCCCAGAACTTAACTCCTTAATCTCACTTATTTCACACGCTATTCATGATAAACGGCCTGTTTGCAAAGTAATCATGCAAGTTTCTTTTTGAAGTCATCCGCACATTTCTCCCAAGTGTTTAATCAAAGACACTGAATACTCAGGTGAATTTTCTAACTTGGGCAACTTTTAACTTTTCATAACCTTGTTGTGCTGTTGGAAAGTTTCATAACAATCAGCTACTGAATTTTGCGATTTACAGGAAGAGGAAGGAGCTGGAAAGAGCGTCTGTGAAGATGTGTATTCTGAGGGAGCTTCCTACCCCCTTAGTTGCTTCACGGTTAGGCCTTGCCACAGGCTGGGCCACTAAGTTGGCAAAAGACCATATAGAACCCTCAAGTTTAGCAGGTGAAAATCTGCAAACTCAGCTCAGGCGGACAGCTTAGGACTCCCCAGCCTGTGGCTGGAAATGAGCAGTGTCAGTGTTAAGGCACCTTCAAACCTTGCACCACGGGCTGCATGGGTGACTACTCCGCAGGACTGAGCTTGACAGAACTCGCAGTGAGGGCGGACACCTGCCGGGTGCCAAACTTCAGCGCTGACGACCCAGGAAGGAAAACAGGGCAGAAGATAAGGGAGAGATCAAAGTACTAGAGAAAAACTTCTCTGTAAACGAGCAGCAGGCATGTAATGGTAACTTCCAGGAGAGTTCGCCCACCTGGGAGTTGCGAGTGGTACTTTCAGATTCAACCCCCACACCCAAAAAAGAAAAAAGGTGAAAGCGAGCTTGTCCTGCTATCCCCGGAAACCGCGCCACCAGAACCATAGCATGTGGTCTTGGCAGTGCAGATGCCTCCGCCAGAAAGTGAGGCCCCGGCGCTGTCCTACAAGAGGTGGGGAACGTCAGCAAAGGCCCGTTAAGTTTCTGACTCCAACCCCGAAATAAGCAAGCGGACCGCTCTCTGGGTAGGCACTACGCACAGCGCAATAGGCAACGAAAGCAAAACCAAAGGTACAACTCTTTTCACGAGTATGTGGGCGGCCCTAAAAAGGGCCTTTGATTGAGATTCGTAAGCGAAGGTGAAAACCTGGACGCTCAGCCTCCGAAGCCGTAGAGAGTGCGGCCCTGGCGCTTGAGCGCGTAGACCACGTCCATGGCCGTGACCGTCTTGCGCTTGGCGTGCTCCGTGTAGGTGACGGCGTCGCGGATGACGTTCTCCAGGAAAACCTTGAGCACCCCGCGCGTCTCCTCGTAGATGAGGCCGGAGATGCGCTTGACGCCGCCGCGGCGGGCCAGGCGGCGGATGGCGGGCTTGGTGATGCCCTGGATGTTGTCGCGCAGCACCTTTCGGTGGCGCTTAGCGCCGCCCTTGCCCAGACCTTTGCCTCCTTTGCCGCGACCAGACATGGCTAGTTCTCTCTAGGACCTCACAACAAAGACCGTGCACAGTGAGACGCCAAGTTCTGCCATGGCTAATTATAAGCCCTAAGCGGACCTCATTGAGAACTGTAAGCGGGAAGAGACAAAGAGGTGCGGCCGAACCTCTGCTCCGCCCCTCACTAGGCAGTGACCCAACGACAGGGAGAGCAAACGACTTTCGCTTTTGAATCGTGTTTTTCCCTTGTGTTGACTGAGGGGATTTGAATCTGAAGCTCTAGCTTTCCCTAAGAATTTTAATAAGGGCTCATATTTTAATAAAGTCCTTGAATTAGTTAAAAATATATTGATTCTTTAGGATAAAAGTTCGTTTAAAAAAAAGTTTTAAAAAATCACCCTGATCTTCATTCTTTTTCTACAAAGCAGAAGTTGAAATCCCACGTGAAAGATCTCCCTAAGCTTGACAAAAAGCACCATTCTTATCAAGGATGGGAACTGAGGCGAAGGGAATTCTGTACAAATAAATTCTGTTAAACTAACACTTTGTCTTTTCTCTGCCTAATATATTACCCTACCTCAAAGTACTTTGCCTTGTCATAGTTTCAGTTTAGTTATTCTGCACCGCAGTTCAGTATATAAGTAATGGACTGCTTTGGATCATCATCTCCTTAGGAGGACTCTTACACCACATATAACTTGTCAAATAAATTTCTATTTCTTTTTCCTGTTAATCATGTAAATTTACTCTGCTAGTCCAACCAGGATCCTAAGAAGATGGAGGTGGGGTTTTGCCACACTTACACATCATTCTTCTTCATTAAAAGTCAATGTTACTTTGTATGGGGCCTTGTAATCTTGCCTCACCCTGCATTTGTAAAACGAGTAAAGATAACAGTTCATGGAAGTGTTGTGAGAATTTAAATTAGAAAACAAGTAAAATGTTGGAACAGAGACTGTCACAAAGAAGTGCTGTATAAATATGGTTAATGTTAGCATGTTTTGCTTTTAAAATGTGCCTGAAAGTGGGATATTGCCCTGAGTTCATCAATTTCAGTGCCCTACTACCATTAAAACATCAGGAGCAGCAAGTATTTATGTATTAGTGAAGTTGTTTTTTTTTTTTTTTTTTTTTTTTTTTTTTAAATCACAGCATGTAATAAAATACAGCATTTGGCAAATTCTGAGTTTTTAAAAAAATAATTGACAAAAAATATGTTCTGGGGTTTTTTATTTGCTTGTTTCCGGTTTTTCTGTTTTTGTTTTTTTGTCTAGGTGTAGTAAGAATCGCATACTTCTGACTTTCCCACAACTCTGTCTAGAATGCAGTTCAAATATCCAGACCTTCATAGACTTCTCCTTGTTGCTTTAAATCTCCCCTCAAACACTCATTAAGCAGAAGGAGTTAGGCACTTCAACTTTAGAAACTGAAAGTTCTACTGCTGAATTCTCATCTAACCAATACACCCTGAACTTGACTTCTTTCTATTTTCTGAGCATCTTGGTCCTTGGCCTTTAGTGTAACATCACTCTGTGGTACCTGGAGAAGAAAAATCATGTTTAGCTGAAGACCTTGAAACAACCAACACCTACTGTGTATTATCTGTACAGTTAGAGGGAAACAAGACTCCACCTGATCCCCGTTGTGGTTTCCTGCAGAGTCTGAGAATTTGGCATAAAACAAATTATCAAGACAAATGCAATACAAATTTATTTCATGAGAGTTTTATGGGACAGGTCAGCCTTAAGAAATAATGTTCTAAGTTGAAGAGATTTAATAGTGTCTGAACAATGTGACCAGGCTAATGGAATATGGAAATTATTTTAATGATGTCTGTTTGTATAGAATCATCTCAGCTTTGACTCCCTATGGAAGAATATTTCTTTTCTCTTGGTACAAGGACAGCATCAGCATTTTTCACATGGAAATTGTTTTGGTTTTAGGAAAAAGAGGGATGATTAGAATGCTCTACTTCATCTGCTTTTAAAGAACCTTGAGCTGAAAATAATACTTATGCAAAAGTGGCCAAGTGGGAGTGGTATTTCTGCCAAAACTAAACACCCGCTTTGCTCTCCAACCCTTCTTGATAATTTGTCTAGTACAAAACAAATACTTAATGCAACATTCAAATGGTAGCACTACTCTTTATGTAAAATGTTCAGTAATTTTCTTTCATGAATATGAACTTCTTTCATTGTTTGATTTTTAAATATATGCTGAAATTTTATTTATAAACTGAGCAGAATCCATGCAACTTACTAATGCCAAATAAAAAGGAATTTCACAAGCTAAAGTTTGTATTATCTCAAATCTTTAAAAACCATAGCGTATGGGGGAAACAATACACAGATCAGAAATATTAATATCATCTCTATAATGCTATATGTGTGAAAATAGACTCATATCTCAATGATAACCCTATAAGAAGATTACCCCCATTTGTATGATAATGGAGAAACTGATCGGTCTTAGATGACAGCCACCATGAATAGTAAGGCTGATATTTGACCCAGAGCAAGCTACCACCTGAATGCTAGTCTGGGAGTACCCCCTCAAGTCTTCCTACCATGAGATTGACAAGGGCAAATTCTAAAATTATGCCAAGCTTTTTTCTCTGGACACTGTGAAACTCTTGAAGATCTCAAGTCAATGAAGACTGAAAGCAGAATCCACATTTTTCTGTGTGGGAGTACAGAAGGTTAGGGGGTCAGGGAAGAATATTCAGGCTGTGCTAGTGCCGCCTGTTCATTTGATCCTGAAAATAATGGGTACTTTTTCTCTTTAAAAGCTACCATGTCAAACTTTGTACCTAAAATACTTTTTTCTTACAGATAAAGAAAATGGATCAACAAAAAAAAAGGCAAGCATTGGACATCAGAGCCAGCACAGCTGTAATTAAATTATCAAAGTATTTCAGGTTAGGTCCAAGAAAATGAGGGCAAATTTACCTTGGCATAGAACATGTACTGGTGCCTCTACCAGACACCTTTGGGTAACAAATGTCTCCCTGGCAGTTGGTTTGTAGCAGTCTAGAAAAATGAAATGTAACACGCAAGTGTGCACGTGCTGCACACACACACACACACACACACACACATTTTCATCAATCTAAAAAGTTTTCTAACTAAACAAAAAAATTGCTTTATTACAATTCTGGAATGTAAGTACAAGTACACTGCACAATTCAAGTTTAATTTTGTTTTGCTGACTGCTGTCAAAATGATTTTATCCTAAGTGCATCCATTCACAACTGAAACGTAGGCAAACAAAAAAATGTTAGGTATGAGGCACGTGTCAGCAAAAAAAAAAAAAAAAAAAAAAAAAAATGAAGCAAGGTCTTTGAAATTACTGGCTCTCATTCTTAATCATTTTGTGTAGTTCTATGCTTTAAGAAATATGGTGTAAAACCTATACAATAAAAAGCACAATCCTTTGTGAAAATAATTAATTCTAAGGGGAAAGTTATTTTTCTTCTCAAATACAGACTATTTCCAGCCCAATAACCCAAACAAAAAAAACTGAAAGGCTTAAAAAGTTTTAGATTTGAATAGGCTTACAACCACAAAGCATAAAAAAAAAAATTTAATACCATGTTATAGTTCTGGGAGACAGTCATGCGATCAAGTGGAATATGTAAAAGACCATGGTCTGAATTGATGCATAACAGACTTGATACATTAAAGAATAGTCACTAAAGTCTGAGGGAAAATTAAAAAAAAAAAAAAACTAAATAGAAGTCCTAAGTGATGATGAATTTAGGGTATAAGACCTTGGACTAATTATTTCCAAAAAGACGAATATTCATTATCACAATATTGTGGTGTTGACAGGCCTTGCTGGGCTACTGGATCTGCAGTTAGCCGCAGCTTAGCAGTAACCGACATTTCTTCTAAATTGGCACCTAACTCCGAACTTGTTACAGCAACTTCCCGTGAAACAATTTGGTGGCTCTGAAAAGAGCCTTTGGGTTATTCACAGTGGGCCGAACTTCAACTGCTTATGCCCTCTCCCCGCGGATGCGGCGCGCCAGCTGGATGTCCTTGGGCATGATGGTGACGCGCTTGGCGTGGATGGCGCACAGGTTGGTGTCCTCGAACAGCCCCACCAGGTAGGCCTCGCTCGCCTCCTGCAGCGCCATGACCGCCGAGCTCTGGAAGCGCAGGTCGGTCTTGAAGTCCTGCGCGATCTCGCGCACCAGGCGCTGGAACGGCAGCTTGCGGATCAGCAGCTCGGTGGACTTCTGGTAGCGGCGGATCTCGCGCAGCGCCACGGTGCCGGGCCGGTAGCGGTGCGGCTTCTTGACGCCGCCGGTGGCCGGCGCGCTCTTGCGGGCGGCCTTGGTGGCCAGCTGCTTGCGCGGCGCCTTGCCGCCGGTGGACTTGCGGGCCGTCTGCTTAGTACGAGCCATCTGGAAGCACAGGGAACTCTTCAGAGAATTCTGTGAATGTTAAGAGCCACCCTTGTTTTTATAGAGTCAGACTACTAGCTATTGGGCCCAAGAACATTCAAAAGTGCCCGCGCTTTGCCGGGATTGGTCCATCTCCTTGCTCAGATTCCCGGATTAAGAGCTACCTACAGGTTGATGCACAAATCTGATGTCCTGCTTTTCACTGAAGCTATTTTCACATTCTTTTGTTATTTTACTTCTGTCGATTGTGGACGAAAATATTACACCTCATCTCTTAGCTCTCAAAATTCAAAACAAGATAAGCACACAAAGCTACACGGAAATCCCCAATAACTGCTGGTGAAGAGAATGACCTATATCTTGAAGACATCAGGGAAACTTGCATGTGGGTATCATTTAAAATGAAATTTAACTGGGAATGGCACAAGTAGTGTGAGCAGTTGGGAAAAATGCTGTTGATTTTGGAGGATAAGTACTCTATGTTAAGTGTAAGATGCATACATTTTACTCTTAATTGCCGTAAATTTTTGTATTTGGGTTTTGCTGATTTTATTTTGAGCTGAGCATAGGAGCCACGGCCTTGATCACGCTAGGCAAGTGCTCCACCAGAGCTGTTTTCCCAGCTTTTCGTAGAGGATTTAACCTTAGGGCTGCTTTACAGAGCAATATTCCGGTCCGTTTTGGGGTCTAAGTTATAGTCTAATTCTTCCTACATCTGACGGACTGCAACGTAGGTTAAATAGGAGGGGTTCAATACGACATTAAACATGCTTCCTTCTCCCCCACAATATTCAACGACTTTATTTCTGCAAAAAAGCAGGGTTACATTTCTCCATTCACGGTTTTTCCACATATCGAAACACTAAAATTCTTTACAGCAACGCGTATCTGCAACCTACTTTCGTTTTAGCTCCAAACCTTAATGTGCACCGCTTAATTCCAAGCATAACAGCTCATTTACCAGAAATAGTGGGTGGCTCTTAAAAGAGCCTTTTGTTTTTAGTTTTTCTGGCTCTTGGAAAATTGGAAGTGACCTGTAAAGGAATCAACACTTCACTTTCCTTTGGCCTTGTGGTGGCTCTCGGTCTTCTTGGGCAGCAGTACGGCCTGGATGTTGGGCAGGACACCGCCCTGCGCGATGGTCACGCGGCCCAGCAGCTTGTTGAGCTCCTCGTCGTTGCGGATGGCCAGCTGCAGGTGGCGCGGGATGATGCGTGTCTTCTTGTTGTCGCGGGCCGCGTTGCCCGCCAGCTCCAGGATCTCGGCGGTCAGGTACTCCAGCACCGCCGCCAGGTAGACCGGCGCGCCGGCTCCGACCCGCTCGGAGTAGTTACCTTTGCGCAGCAGGCGGTGCACCCGGCCCACCGGGAACTGCAGGCCGGCCCGAGAGGAGCGAGTTTTAGCCTTGGCTCGGGCTTTGCCACCTTGTTTTCCGCGACCAGACATTGTCCCTTAGTTTTAAATGGGAAAAAACGGCTCTAGAAGAAAAGGTAGATAAAATGCCATAAAAGACAAGGAATGAGACGTATTTATACTCACTGGAGGTAGGCTGTGTAGAGTTCTCCTATTGGCTGATGTCGACTACCCAATGGGCAATGAGAATTTGAATCCTTCATTTGCATACAGTTCATGCATCTAGTGTAAGGTTTGTGTTTTATCCAATCACCATTCATACTTCATGAGCCTTCAAAAACCAATAATAATTGCATCAATTCGATTTTCTTAAAACCAGCCGTGGGCTGGAGTGTTTCTGCTCATTGCTGACTTAGACCACTAGTTTCTTTCCGGGATTGCTATTTATAATTCTCCAAAGGAATGAATTCCCTATTATTTCAGAACGCCAGGAAAGTTTACCTCATAAGCCTCACAATGGAAAACAGAGAAAATGAACAAATGATTCATTATTATAACCCAACTCTTCTGTCACCTCATGAACAATGAAAGCAGGACAAGGACTGCATTCTAGAGGCTGGAGAACTGATAGATCTTAAAAACTTATTTCCTTTGCCCAAGGATAACACTGACTTAATGACACCAAGGACTCCCACCACCTGACTGGAAAAAAACTCCCATCATGCTCCTGTACCATTCCCAACACTCTGCTCTAGTTCTTTTCTCCTCTGGCTACAAAAGAGAATTTTGCTTATTTCTGAAAACTTCCCATCAGTCTACACTGTAACCCTTCTATTTATGAAATTGTTAATTGAGAGGGAACACATTCCACCACTGCCTGAGGACTTCATAACTTAATCTATGAAATAAATTGACAACAGCCAATTAACAGAGAAAAGGCACGCCGGCAGCACAAGAAAGAAGCCCAGTAAACTCCAGAAGCTATTATACTCTCCAAGGGTGTTGGGGGTACACAGGGAAATCAAGGATTTTGAGGAAAGAGTTAGGGACCCTCAGGATACAAGACAGTCTGCTTGGAACTGTGTTGACCTCCAATCTCTTCTATGGAGAGATCATCTTCCATATTTGCTGAGATTTCTAAAGGGAATTTATGATAGATCCTCTTTAGACAGATAAGGGGAATTTATGGAAAAAAACATATTCCTGAGTTAGCTGTTCAACAAGAGCCCTCAGGTGGCCATAATCAACTTGCCAAAATGGCATGCCTTAGGATGACATTTCCTGAATCCTTTCATAACATTGAAGCACATGAAGAGGAGGAGTCTCTGGTATATTTTAGGAAATGGGAAAATAAACACCACTACACAGCATATGAATACTCAAATTGAGATTATATATGATGAAACATTATATAAATATGACTATAGAGACATTACCTGTTATTAAGCTCTCATGTCCAGGAACATAAAAATCAAGAAAGTTGGTTAGGAGATATAGTGCTGCTTTCCATTTTATGTTACATTATTTAGGAAGAGATGATACGCAATTGGAGGTGAATAATTACTTAAGGAACTTCTGAACACTCAGATCCTAGGATCTACTCATCCTCAAAGAAAAATGGTAAGAATAAGAACATGGTTGGGAGAAATCTGCAGGCTAGGGATGCAGCCCAGGGATAGAGACTTTCGTAGCCTCATGTGTGAGACCCTAGATTCCATCCCTTTCATCAATTAAAATTTAAAAAAAAAAGAAAAGAAAAGTCTAACTTGCAAAAATACATAATACCTGGAAATCAGGAGTGTTAGGGTAGCTGGTGCAAATATCCAGGAGAGACCCAGTTCTGAGTTCAAGTGAAGGTTGATTAACAGAAAGAGTCTGCCAGGTGCAGCAACTGGCAGGAAAAGACTTCTTAACTATATAGTCATGTACAATGGAGTAGTTAAAAAATAACCTGTCTAGTCCTGTGATTGTTATTTGGTTTCTTTGCTATGGTTTTGGTAATTAGGGACTATTTGTGGGTGGGCATATCAGGAAGGTCAAGTCATGCCTGGGTGGGCAGGTGCTGATTTTCAAAATGGAGTTACATTGACCTAAGGATCTAACAAGGATGATGGCAGGTTCATGTCCAGTCTGGGCAATTTAGGGAGACCCTGTCTCAAAATAAAAAAAATAAAAAGGACTGTGGTATAGTTTAATGGTAGAGCATTCCTGGATTCAATACCCAGTAATAAATTTAAAAAAAGAAAAAAAAAAAAAAAAAGAAAGAAAGAAAAAAAGAAAAGAAAAGAAAAAGAAAAAGAGAAAATAAATTCTGATTTCCTCCTAAGTCAAAGTTGTCAATGAACCATGATTTGCCCCAGAGAACCTGGCAGGAGAAAAAAGGTGCTTATTTTCTATTAACAGTTTCTCTTCTTTCATATCTTCTGGTTCCTATGACTTTTAATTGTAGTCAAAGTCCTTTTATTTTTAATGATTGTCTTCACCATAGACACCACCAATAAGATATTTAAGACAGTTTTAGGTTGACCATCTTTTGAGAAGGGAAGACTTGTGTGTGTGGTGATTACATAAGCAGTGTGTCGTCAGCATCCAAAATGAAGATTTGGATACAAGAGCACAAGGAAGAAAAGACTGACCACTGTGAATTAGAAAAATCTGGAGAGTTTATAAAGAATATGTATATCCAACATTGATTCAACACACATTTAATGGCACCTGCTAAATGCCAGTGACTGTTCTAGGTGCCTGAAATATGGTGGACAAAGCTGACAGCAACCTGTGACCTCTGGGTGCTAATGTTCTTGTTCAGAGGGTCACAATAAGGTTAAAGTGTACAGAGCACAAGTGTAGAGTGTGTTTTTGTAATGAGTGCTATCGAGAAAAATAGAGGAAAGACAGAGTGGGTATGAAGGGGGTGGGCAGGACCACAACCAGCCAAAGGGGACACTGGAATTCAGGCCTAATGGGGTGAAGAAGCCAGCATGATGAGCAACAGTAAAATGTCACGTGCTTTAAAAAACAGAGGGATCTCAGAAGCCAAGGGTCAGAAGTTACAACTTGTTTAATTTCCTGAACAAAATAGGCTTTTAACTGGTGCAGTGGAAATGAACAGGGCTAGCAAGATTAAGGACTTCTTCAAATACCGAGGCTACAAGAAGGATGCTGTATGACCATCGCATCAGGATTCTATTCTGTTTCATGGAGAAAACAAAAAATTTTTCCACTCAGCCACATTACCTTGAGTTAAATAAGGAAACTAGCACTTGGTATCTGCAAATCAGTAAATTCTAAAGACTTTTGAAAAAAAATGAGGAATGGGCATGGGAGAGAGAAATATTGGGTGTTACCTGTTCCATTCAAATATGACAGGGAACGTAGTAATAATAACTCCAACCCAGGAGCAGTGAAAGCAAAATAACTTGTCCCCTGGTTTGCATAAACAGTGAAAGAAATATCTGTTTTTTGTTTAATACAAGTAATGAAAATATATGACTCCTACTCACTTGAAAAAATCTTACCTTCCTTGAGGTTATTATAGGGGAGGAAAATTTTTTCCTGTACGCATTCTTAGTTCTTGGTTATGCCCTGTCATAACAGATAGGCCAGATAAAAGCATATTGACTTATTTAATGTTTTATACTTCACAAAGAAGCCTTCAGAAACACTTCGTGTCGGACATGTAAAGTTGGACAGAGTAATAAATTGTGAAAACATGACAAGACAAAGGAACTTGAACTAGGGCCGAAGTGACCAGGTGATGAGGGTTAGCTTATCAAGGTGGGTTTATACAGATTTTTTTCAACCTTGATTCCCTGATCCCATCGGAGGATAGGAAGATCTTCTTTCTCCAAAGTACAGAAAGAAATGTTGCACATGGGAGTTTAATCTGACATCAGATTGTTCTTTTTGTATGTGCTATTTCAAAGTGCCTTTAACTCAAAACAATTTTCCAGATTAACATATTTTGAGGTGATATGTAAACTCCTTCAGTGAATAAGGGATTGCTTAGAGACAATCCAGATGGCTCAAGTCATCCAGCCACTGTGCAAACGTCAGTCGTGTGGAAGTATAAGAAAGGAAGTCAGTAAATCTAGATCAACAAAAGGAAACAGAGAGGACCGCAGGTCTCTACAGGTGTTAGTAATTTGGAAATTAACTTGAAAATAGTAGCTGCAAATCTACTTTCCCATATCATGACATAGAAACGATACATGAAAATTATTTTGAAAGCATATAAACATCTAATTCTGAACTAAGAGTAGACCACATTTCTCTCAATTTCATGCTAAATAGTTAGATATCCTTAGCTGGTTGTAGGGGTGCACACCTGTAATCTCAGGTACTTGGGAGTGTGAAGCAGGAGGATTACATGATGTAGGCCAGCCTAAACAATTTAAGGAAGGATTGTCTTAAAATAAAAAATAAAAAATGTTTGGGAATGTAGCTCAGTAGAAGAGCCCAGCCTACCAGTGGGAGGCCCTGAGTTCGATACCCATTCCCAGAGCCAAAAAAAAAAAAAAAAAAAAAAAAAGGAAAGAAAGAAAGAAAACTCTTGATTCCTAAGCATTATATATAAGATAAGCACAAGAAGACACTGACAGGTGGAGGAAGGCAGGATTGCTATTGTGTTAGTATGCTTTTCATAGCTGTAACAAAAGTTACGAAAAGAAAGAAAATGTGCTTAAAGGAGGAAAGATTTATTCTGTCTCTCAGCTTCAGAGACTTCAATCCACAGTAGTTTCCCATCATTAATGTGGGCTTGTGATGAGGAGAACATCATGGCAGGGAGGCTGTGGTGGAGCAGAACTGCTCACTTCATTGCTACCAGGAAGCTGAGAGAGGAAGGAGCCCAAGTCTCCAGTGACCAGCTTCCTCCACCTAGGCCCACCACCTACAGCTTCCACACCTCCCAACAGTCCATTCAATTATGTCAGCAGTAGACTAATCCATTGATGAGGTCAGGGCTCTTATGATTCAATCATTATCCAGAACCCCCATATCTGAATTTAGCTACACTGGGGACCAACCCTTCTAGAAGCATTAAAGAAAATATTTTGAAAGCAACAAGAGAAAACAAACAAAAAAAAGCTTACCTATAAGGCAAAACTCAATTCAAACTGATTTCAGCAAATTTCTTATTAGAAAACATATGCCAAAAGGAAGTGTCAACACATTTTTAAAGAGCTAAAAGAAAACCAATTGGAAATTATTTATCTTTCAAAAATGAATAGGGACATTGGCAGGGTATGCTGGTGCCCACCTGTAATCCTAGCAGCTCTGGAAGCTAAGGCCCAAGAAGAGGTTCTCAGAAAAATGAAAAAAAGTTTTTTGCCAGCATACTTTTCCAAAGAAGAATGAAAACAGTAAGTCCTTGAAAACAAAAGGAAATTATAAAACAGATTGGTACTTTATAAGAAGGAAGGAAGAAAAACAGAAAATGCAAAAATATGGGTAATAAGATTATTTTAAGTTTTCAAAATTACGTTGAGGATAAAATTATAACATTAGCTGATGCAATCATTAATGTATGTCAAAGAAGTATTTAAGATAGTCCTAAACAAAGAAGATAATACGAACAAATCATTGTTGAATTATTTAAAGAAAACATTTAATACATAGAACAGCAAAAATAGAGAATGGAGACATGAATAGTAGAAACAAAGAAAATTAGAAAATAAAACAACACAAAGACACCAGAATACAAAAAATAAAATGGCAACCTCAGGAGTGGGGAAAATACCTTTCTCTATCCTCTTCGTAGTTCTCAGCTGGGGCCCCTATGAGGAAAGGCAGATTGACAAGAGAAAAATGTACACATTTATTTAATATAAAGATTTATATGGCGGGATACCCTTCACAAAGAAACAGAGACCCAAAGAAGCAAATGAAATCAAAAATTCATACACTGAATGGGTTGTAAATCATGAAATCCTGACAAGACAAAGGATAAAAGGCCTAAGTCTCTTGGAGTAGTAAATTGTATGAAGGCACATGTTCTGGAAAATAAAGGCACAAAAAGGCTGCTTAGTAACATGTATTACGCAGATTCCCCTGGTGCCTTCTCTAACTGATACCAGTCAAAAGTCTTCCCAGCAAAAAGCCTACACTTGGAGAGTATAAACAGCTGTTCAGGAAGACAAATTGCAGATGTGTATTAAAAACAGTGTTTGTGTATCATTGGATTTATAATCCACTTCTAAAAGTCCCCTAAAGCAATCTAAGTGTATGAAAATTATCAAAACATATGTTCATGGTAACAGGATTTCTAATTTTCAAAAAAGAAAGGTCAAAGAAGGGAAGTTACCTACTTTCCTACAATGAAATAATCATTAGAATCACTAAAACAGTCATTAGACTCTCTCCATATTTTAAAAGGATAATACAAAAGCAAAAGCAAAACCTTGATCTCTGATGAAATATTCATATACTGTGTATAGACTTGCACAAGGTGAAATTTCTGAAACACTAGTCACCAAAATGTCCTTGATAATAAAATTAGAATTTCTTTGTGTATCGTAGGGGAGAAAGTTATTTTTTTTCCTCACCCATCACTAGGTTTCTGGCTGAGGTTGTTATAACAGACCAACAAGAAAAGCACACACATTTATTTAATGTAGTTTGATGTGACAAGCGAACCTTCAGAAAGGCTACTTCTAAAGAAGCAGAGGAACTGGCATATTACGATAAATTTGGTGCAGAGCAGGTAGTCCTGAGGTACAAATGACGAAAGTGCCTGAGCTAATGGTTAACACACCAGGGAACTTAGCAAGGCCGGTTTGCTTAGATGCTTCTTTAGGTTCCTGTTTCTTCACAGAGACAAGTATGTTCCTTTACTCCAGATCTAAGAAGACTCTGTCACATGAGGTCTTAGGACCTACTTCAGAAGATGGTCAGAGTGTTCTTCACTACTTTTTATGGTCTTCTTCAGGGAAGAAGGACTGGGAGAAAGTGTGAATGACCTTTCTACTGCTGTTTTCTCAAATGTCAAGATGTCACATTTTGAGGTGGTATGTCTTGAAACCAATCAATCTATTTGAAATTATTTGTAGTGGCTATTATTATTCTTTAATAATAGGCAGGCATTTTTCTAGAAAGTCATAAAAGCAACACTGTGTCTGTGTTTAGTAGAAATTAAAGGAAAAGAAAAGCACATCAAATGTTGCTGACATACTGAAGGTCATTGAGAGGTCTGTCCTCCAACCTGCCAGGAAGCAGGCCCAAAGCATTCCTTAGCTCCTGATTTCTTTGTGGTTTTTTTTTTTTTGTTGTTGTTGTTGTTGTTTTTCTTTTTCCCCTTCCCCTAAATCATGAAAGTCTGTGGACCTGGGTCTTCTGTCATCAGTCTTGTTGTGGGCCTTCTTTTTTCCAAAATTTGTCAACCTTTCTTCAAATTGAACTTCCCACCACACCTATTCTCCCTCCTTGTGCAGAATCAACTCTTCCTGCCCAGGCCATCTTTGATAGAGAGGCAAATCTTTCCTTTACTAAAAAGGAGAACTGGGATTGTAGTACAGTTTTTTGTTGTTGTTGTTGTTGTTTTCTTTTATTTTTCTTTCATTTATTCTGTAACCCAGAGGTGCGGCTCTTGAGAAAATGTGGGAATTTATTACGGAAGGGGATACATACCGAGGTTTCACTTGTTTGTGGGTTTGTTCAGGGGGTCTGTGATGTCCAAAGATGGAGCTTTAACAGAATCAACAGGAGAAATTTATGAATATTTATGACTTCTCCTTACCAGCCCCAGAGTCCAAACATCTGACAAAAGAAAGAAAGGAAAAGAAACATCCCCATGCCTTTGCAAAAGATCAACTAAGTGTCAGTATGGATAGTAAAACTGCCTACTGAGTTTTGGCCTTGGGACTGTCAAAATTGTAGTTTTAGGGTTAAAAAAAAAATCAAGTATTCTTGATATCCAGTTTAAAAGAAGGAGAAAAATAAGAGGAAAGGAATGACATAAAAAGGTATAAAAGATAAGTTGGGGAGAAAATACTCCTATTTCAGAGGTCACTGAAAATTCATAGAGAGATGTTAACAGATCTCTCTCTAGGTGTTTCTTAAACTGCAGACTGAGTTTGTTAATGTTTTGAGGGGAAGGAAGGGCAGATTTATAGTCTAAAAAAATATTGATTTTTAAGTCAAGTACCTCTTTCACAGGAGCATTTTGCATACACTGATATACAAAGTGCTTTTCATACAGTGATCCACTGACAACTTGTGTGGGATTCAGGTATTTTAAAATCTTTAGGAGGGGCTCCTGTTAGAAAAACTCTTCCTAAATTTTCTGCATCTGAAAACGTTACTGACTGTCACTCCTAAGGTGGTCACAGGCCTATGGGAATTTCGCCGCCCCCATCTTCACTAAGAAGTCAGAAGCTAACTCCCTTGCCTCTGCCCTTCTCCAACCCCGGACCCCGGACGCAGGCAGGCCTCTGTTAACTCCTCTCTCGACCAGCACCCCTTTAGAGTTCCTTGGGAAACCCGCATTCTTTGGAAAACGTCTTTGAAGGAAAACCACTGTGTTCCTCTAAAAGGGCCCTCCCAGTCAACTGCCGGGAGACGCCTGATAGGGGAGGGCGCGAAATTCAAACGCTGTTCCTCTGAGCTCCACAACATCCACGCCCTTTTGTAGCCATAAGCCCGAATAGGAAATTTGGAGCGGCGCATGGGGGTCCAAATTTCTGAAATGTAAGAGATTTTAGTTGTCAATTATAACGAAACTAAAAATTATTTTCGCCGTGCAGAGCTGTAGGTACACTCCATTGAGGTGCCCAGGAGAATCATGAGCCCCGCTTATTGTTGCCAAGGTCTACTACAGAACTTGCAAGGCAAGTTCAAGTCTCAGGAATGAACTTCTGCCTCTCGCCTGCGCGAAGCCCCCGCGTCCCCTCTGCAAGTGGAATAAGAAAAACGACCCCCAGAAACTACATACTTTCAAACTCCTTAATCGCTTCACAGTCCAGTAGGAAAATTACAATCTTCTTCAGACACATCCTGGGTGGGAGAGGGGAAAATAGTTGCAAAAGCAGCCTAAACCTTACGCAGGGGGAACTAGCCGGTAATACAACACCGTAAAACATACTTTATTGGGGATGCGTTAAACAACCGTCCGAGACAAATAGCTCTAAATCGGTCCCAATCCCCGATATGCAAGTTGTCCTCGCTTATGTTAGAAAGTGGCAGAACTTCCTTTCGACAAAGTGGGTGGCTCTGAAAAGAGCCGTTGGATGATGAGGTTCCTACACAGGCACTCACTTGGAGCTGGTGTACTTAGTGACCGCCTTGGTGCCCTCGGACACGGCGTGCTTGGCCAGCTCCCCGGGCAGCAGCAGGCGCACGGCCGTCTGGATCTCCCGCGACGTGATGGTCGAGCGCTTGTTGTAGTGCGCCAGACGCGACGCCTCGCCCGCGATGCGCTCGAAGATGTCGTTGACGAAGGAGTTCATGATGCCCATGGCCTTGGACGAGATGCCGGTGTCGGGGTGCACCTGCTTCAGCACCTTGTAGACGTAGATGGAGTAGCTTTCTTTACGGCCACGCTTGCGCTTCTTACCGTCTTTCTTCTGTGCCTTAGTGATAGCCTTTTTGGAGCCTTTTTTTGGGGCTGGAGCAGACTTGGAGGGTTCAGGCATAGCGGCCCTTAACAATTGTTCAAAAGTTATTCCTACTCCCCGCAACAATGTAAGCAAGAGGAACAAGCCTGAGTTGGTATATTTATAGTGCTGTAATTCAAATAAGGGTTTAGAAAGGTGCACCTCTGATTGGATAGAGAAAGCAAAGGGCGGGGCTATGTAAGTAGAGCATTAATATTCTCTCTTTCTATTGGACAGAAAGAGAACATATTTTGACCAATGGGATTGCTCACTTTCCCAGCCCTAATCAGTCTGTTTTCTTGATGCTGCAAGACGTTTTTTTCTTTTGTACCTAGCATGTTGTTTTTTAAACACTGCTATATCTGGATGTGTCGAACAGGCAGGTAAAACTGGTACCTAGGCCAAATGCGTTCCTCTGTGCCCGGCTGCAGTTCCCCATCGGCCGAGGCCACTGCCGGCAGGGCAAAGGCGACTACGCGGAGCGGGTTGGGCCAGAATGCCGGTCGACCTGCCTGCCCTACTCTAGTTACTGCCATATCCTGGAGCTGGCGGGCAACGCGCCACCTGCCTTCCCCAACGACAAAGAAGCTCAATAAACCGCTGTGCAGTCACCATCGCACAGGGTTGCATCCTGCACAACATTCAAGCGATGCTGCTGTCCAAGAAGAGCGAGCCACAAGTCTGAGGGAAACAAATCCACACAACACTAGAAAACCAAGTTAATTTCCTTCAATGTTCTATCCAGAGCCGTCTCTCAACAAGGAAATTGATTAGAGTTATGCCACGAGTATTCTTAATCCCGTCTGAATGTCTTAGCAACTAACGTATTTTTAAAACACTGGTGTTTAGAAACTAAATTCCAGGAAAATACGACATATACAAGAAATCTTATTCTAAAACAAGAATAAGATAGTTTTTAAAATACAGGCGGGAATGTCACACTCAAAAAAGAGAACAAGAAAACTTGTGTTGGCCAAAAATAAAGCAGCCCGAACTTTTCCTTAAATACCCTTAAGCTAAATACTGTTTCCCCAACATAAAAATGGAACATTTGTTGTGGTCCAGTGATTGGTTGTGCAATAGCAACGATAACCTGCGAAAGCAAGTTAATTTCAGTTCCCAGTGAGACTTACTGATTCAGTCTTAGATGATCTTTAAATGGTTCATTATGCGCATGGTATTTGGAGGTGGGATGACATGTGGCTTCCTAAAGTTTATGTCCACTGATCACGGAGACTAACAAGACAGACAGGGGAGCAATTTATCCAATCAGAGTCTCTTCTAATTAACCAATCACCTAGGTTACTCTTCAACCAATGATCGCATTGCGCGGGACTATTTAAAAATCAAAAGGCCAATCAGAATGCTTTCAACTATATTTAAGGGCAACCTTTAAGTCGTTTCTCTACGTATTGTCACCCAGGCTTCCACATGGCTCGTACCAAGCAGACGGCGCGTAAGTCCACCGGCGGCAAAGCTCCGCGCAAGCAGCTGGCCACCAAGGCCGCCCGCAAAAGCGCGCCGGCCACCGGCGGCGTCAAGAAGCCGCACCGCTACCGGCCCGGCACCGTGGCGCTGCGCGAGATCCGCCGCTACCAGAAGTCCACCGAGCTGCTGATCCGCAAGCTGCCGTTCCAGCGCCTGGTGCGCGAGATCGCGCAGGACTTCAAGACCGACCTGCGCTTCCAGAGCTCGGCCGTCATGGCGCTGCAGGAGGCGAGCGAGGCCTACCTGGTGGGGCTGTTCGAGGACACCAACCTGTGCGCCATCCACGCCAAGCGCGTCACCATCATGCCCAAGGACATCCAGCTGGCGCGCCGCATCCGCGGGGAGAGGGCATAAATCCAATCTCCTACTTTACAAAGGCTCTTTTAAGAGCCACCTACAAATTCTTTTAAAGGTAGTTGTGACATTGTTTTCGGTGTTTTAACGCATTTAGTCATTCTACACAGGTAGGGATTCAGTTTCTAAAGTATAACTACTTTCTACTGGGAATTTTTTTTTCCTAAATTGCTGTTTGGGTCTAAGTTGAAGGACATGCTACACTTTCCAAACCATGGTTTAGCTGGCAAGATTTCGAGGCATTTAATTTGCACTGATCCAGTCCTAAAAGTTTATAGGATTATACCAAATAGTGACTAATTACAATGTGCTCATCTAGAACTTTGGGAGGTCTAAAATGACCTGAAGTGGGAATTGAGGTCCAGAAAGTTTTATCCTTGATAAGATTTTGCGATTTTTTTCCATTATCAGGAATTTAGACAAAGTTCAGCTTTAAAACAAACAGTACTTTTGGGCAAACTTTTAGCGTTGCCTTCAAATCCGGGAAGTCCTGTCAGACTTTAGATATGTGAGTAGGAAAATTTGAAAGAATTTTAAGACTTGCTTCTGGCTTGCTCTATTTCAAATCTTAATTCTTTACTGTGTCCTCACTCCCAGTTCTGGTTGCTATGAACACTGGAAAATCACAACGTGACATCTAGTCTGCCAGGAATTACGGTGAGTGGTCAACAGTGAGCAGCAGGAATTTTACTTGGAGCCATTCTTACAAAGGATTGATCAGCAACAATTTAAACTATGAGTGCACCAGCAGATCACACTTCATATCTCTTCAACCCCATACTAAATATATCCAGCTAAAGTCTTATGCAAATTGAAAATATTCTCATCAGTATTCCAACACTATCAGACAAAGGTAATCATAAAGGGATAATTAAGTGGAAATATAATATAAGTGGTCTTAACCCAGTTGTGATTGAAAAAATCTCATACCAGTGTATAGCTACACACAATCTGAGCAAAATGAGTAGACTCCTAGAGCCCAACTCGAGGCCTTGGAAATGTGAGATGGTGACACTGGAGTTTTTTTAGATTCAGAATAAATATCCCTTTGTGCACTGACTCTCAACTTATACCTGGGCTTCCCTTGCATTCTATTATACTCACTTATATCTACCTCTATAGAAGTATTCTGGATCCGAATGCCTGCCTTGATGTGGCATGACTCTTAGGCATGAGATGAGCCCTGGCTTACTCTGAGGCTTTGGATTTTGGATGGTGGTGCTATTCTCAGAATCCAGGAGGAGAAAGCTTATTGTTGCAGTATACAATGCTGACTAGGCAAATTGAAAGCATTCAGCACTAGGGTGAGTTCCCTGGTTCAACTTTACAAGGTTTAATAAATCCATTCAGTACTGAATATCTTCCATGGAAGGAAATGACAATAAAAACAATAGATTCATTAGAGGCAGGCTATTTTTCATGGGTTCAGTAATATGTGAAGTTATTGGCCTGAATTATGCATGATTCTTACTATAGCATTTCAAGGCAATACTCTCACTGTCACCCATTTTATAGAGGAGGAATTTCAACCTAAGAAATTTTGCTAAATTGGCCAAATTTCCACTACTACCAGAAATAATTCTCAGCTAGTCTCACACCAAGCCCACACTTTTACTATAGTTTTTTAATAAATTTACCCCAAAATGAATTGTCAAATATTGTTTCTTCAAAGTTAATTCTGCTTCAGAAACAGGGGGCTGCTTTGGGGTAAATGAGGAGGAACTAAAGTAGATTGATTGGGTTAAGGTCTATGATCATGTCTCCTGTCAAAGACCTGGTGTGAAGCAAAGTGGGTGGGATTAGCCCATGGGATATCAAATTTCAGGGATGCGCTCTAGGCTTTAGAACCAGGTCAGAATTATTATTTCCTAGAAAATATATAAATTCTAGGAAAGTATTTGTTAGTGTTTTCCCCACAGAATTTAGTCCTGTACTGTCCAAGACAGTGACTGCTAGCCATGTGTAACTATAAAACACTTGAAATGTGCCCAATCTAAATTGAGATGTACTCTAGATTTAAAATGAATACATGCCAGATTTCAAAGACCCCTAACACCAAAAAAAGGTAACAATATTTTTAAATTACTTATTGAAATAATACTTTATTATACTAGATTAATGATATTAGTTTTCATTTGTTTCTTTTTACTTTAATGGGGCACTAGAAATTTTTAAGTAACGTGGTTAATATTTCTGAGGAATATCACTAGTACACAGAAAATAGTTACACTGACTGGAAGATTAGATAACTAATTAATCCTTAAGCTTACCACATCTCCATTCTTCATCTCTAAAATGGGAGAAAAGATGGTACCTACCTCAATGTTGTGACAAGGGCGTGTTTGAGAACAAAGTTGATCAGCAACAGTGCTTGGCATGCTGGGAGCACACTAGCGATAGCAGCTCCCAGGACCATTGTCACTGTGTCCTTAATCATTGATCCCTTCTGAAATCCTGTAGTGATCTAATCCGATCCCTCATGTCCAGATTCATCTCTGACATGGATTTCAACCACTAAACTCACCTTCTGCATTTCCTCAGGGCACATAGTTCACATACCTGAAACTGCCCAGTAGGAATAATAAGAAATTCAATTTTTCAGTCATGAAATCACTATGCAAGAAAGTTTGGAATAATGCATTGCAAATAGCCCATAATTTCTATTACTCTTCTATTATACATAGACAATTACTTGGATTTTCACTGTAGAGTTGGTCAGCAGCTTAGTTGATGAAACATTCACTGACATTTTGGGATAATTATCAGCATTTGGGAGAATTATATGAACTATCATTTCTGTTTCTCAATATTTTATAAAACTAGATGAAAAACTGAAAATGATATTATTAATAATGACAAATATGGATTTTGAAGGGGATCAGAATGTCACTCCAAAATATACCTTGGTGGCATAAGTATTATTTTGAGCTGAAAGCAATTAAAAATCAACCAATATAGGAAGCATTCTGTTTTTCCCTTACCTAACTAAAATCAGGGCACTATTGTGCCTTGTAAAGGTGTTCCTATGCCTGGAACCACAGAGCAACTCTTATTACTTCAGGTAAAGAAGTGGTACTTAGAGAAGTCTGCCAGAATAAAGCTTCCTAAAGAAAACCCTTACCTTCCTTTAGTTTTCCCCATATATTTCCTAGTCACTTCCCCCAAATGTATCCCTGCCTTGAAACCCAAACTCCCTTTCCTTTGTTGCAATGGAATATAAGTTCCCAAGTCTGCCTTCACTTTCTTTTAGTGAACTCTGTGTATGTAAAATACCATTAAAATTGTATCCTCCTTCCCTTAATCTGTCCTTTGTCAGTTAAATTTGCTGTTCCTCAATTACTGAAGCTAACAGGGTAGAGGAAAAGTTGTCCTCCCTGTTACATAAACTAAATCAAAGACCAGGATTTTTTTTCTTATAATGGCCATTTTTTTGATTCAAAGAGTGGCTCAATAGAACTAATCCAGTCAACAATGTGAAAAATTGCAAGGGAATGTACAAAACTAAAGAACGTGGACAAACTGAAGAAATATATTGCTGAAGATCATAAAGACCAGGACGTTTTTATGAAATTTTAGCTCTCTGTAAGTATGAGGAATATTACATTTGAAAATAAAGAACATCTTCGACCTATGAAAATAAATTTGCAGGGAATATTCAGTATTAAGATCATTTAAAAGTATATAAAATCGAGTATATTGAGATCACAAAGAACATTGAAGGAAAAATACAAAATCAGTTGTTTGCTTGGGTTGAGTACTCCCCTGCCTATTTCTTAGAAGTGGTATTAAAATCAAGTAAATGGGTAATTTCAAATGAAGGAAAAAGGGGCACAGAAATGAACAGACTGTATGGAAATATTGTGAGCCTGTTTGGAATACCTTTAGGTGTCCAGGTTGTTGTGACTTGATTCAACTTGAAAGTGAGGCAGCCCCAGGCAAGAGTTCAGATGGCCTAAAGAACCAGAAACTCAGATTTCAAGAAGCCAGGGTGCTTCTCGGAATATCTTACCCATGTCTCTCTGGGCAGGTTTGCCCTGTCTACTCCTTTTGCCCCACAGGTTATCTTGGCTTCTCCTTTGTCTTGTCTAAGTAAGCACCCGCTACACCCTGACATCAGGTCATCTCTGCTTCTAGAACTCAATTCCAGTTTTTGAATGGAAATTTTCATTGGCTCAAACTGGTTCAATGACCTCTGCACCAACTACCACTGGTTTAAGTCAGATAATCTATCCTCAAAGTTTTAGTACACACAAGATATCATATATTTTAAAACAGCATTATTTGAACCAAAGATGAGATCAGAGAAGCCCAAGATGAGACCAGAGAACATTCTGGAGTGGCACTGTCCATGTGGTGTCCACAAGCCACATATGGATAACTGAGCACTGGAAATGGGCTACTATGAGCTGAGATGTGTTGTAAATGTAAAAATGCACCCAAGATTGCAAGACAGTGTGAGAAACAAAAAACAATGTAGAACATCTCAAACACATTCTTTTATGTTAGATAATGTTTTAGTATATTAAGGTAAATTAAGAGTATAATTAAATTCTTTTTTTTTTTTTTACTGTTGCTTCTAGGTTTAAAATTACGGTGTGGCTGGCATTTGTATTCACCTTATATAGCAATGGACAGCACTGCTCTACCGTTTGTTAATTCACTTGTGCATAGATCTCAATAACTGAGTAGCTTCAATATGCACTTTGACTCTAAAAAATCTAAAATCTCATAGGGTGCTGTTTTCAACAGCAACAAAGATAAATGTCTCAAAGGCAATAAGATACATTTGGAGAAAATTTAAAATTGAGCAGATAACAAAAATACATGGACAGAAAACAAGAAATTTCTTGCATAAGAAAACTCTTGCCTGGGACCATGGCATATGCCTATAATCCCATTAACTGGATTAAGGTGAGGTGGGAGAATCAGAGGTTGCGGGCCAGCATCATTAACTAACCTACCTAAACCTTTGTCAACTTAGGGATACCCTGTCTCAAAACAGAAAATAAAAGTACTGGGGATATAGCTCAGTGGAAAAGTGACCATGGGTTCAACTTCCTCGTACAAATTCCCAAAACTTTCATATCTACAAGTTGATTTATAATTTTAGCACAACACCAATAAAACTACCAGTAATTTTTTTTTTTTTTTGAGTGATGGGATGGGGGGGTGATGGAGCACATCTTAAAGTACATATGGAAAAACAAAATAAGCAAAATAACATTAAAAGAAAAAAATTTAAACAGAATTCTAAACAACAGCAATTAAAAAATTGAATCCTAATCCTATCACCTATTAAAGTCATGCTATAATATCTAAGTTCATTAAACAATTATTTGATTACCTATGTATTAAGTATTGTTGGCATTGAAGATAGTGCTGAGGAAACGTAAAACAATGATCCTACCTCAGAATTGACCAGAAAGATTAAAGGAACTGAATATAATCTGGAGATGTAGCCCACCTATCTGTGGAAGTTAGCCTTTGATAAAGGCGATTTACTTTTTAACAGTAAGTTACTTCATGTTAATGTAAAATTGACCACAGAAAATTACTGGCAGAACCGATGGGAGTCCTTTCTTGCATCCCTCCTTTTCTCCCTTCTTGGTGATAAACCCCACTGGAGAATTAACTCACATTAGATTGACCTTGTGGAAATGGTGGAAAAACAGCTGTAGGCATCCAGAGGCCCGTCCCTGTAACGGGTTTTGCCAAAATCTGTGTCCAGCACAATGAAAAATCGGGCGCCTGAACATCTATATCAAGAGAAGACCGAGGATTAAGGAAGGACCCAAAGAACCGCTAATGAAAATCACACACAGGTTTTATTAGAAACACGCCTCCCATCCGTACACACACTGAACACTTCACCAGTACTTTGTTCTCTTTAGCGTAGAAAAGTTGGGCCATACACAAAAACAGCCTAAAGCAAGTTTGGTTCCAGAATTTTGAGTGCGGATCCGCCGGAACAAAATGGCTAAACTGTTTTGAACCCGCTGCAACCACCACGCCCTTGCGGACGAGCGTGGACACAGGAACCACCCCCGCGGCAGCCTTGGCTGGAAGGAAGGCGGCCGCGCTCGGTGGCGCTCTGCCAACGCACTCGTGCAGGACAAGGTGGCACAGGCGCACCCGCCCTCACAAGGCCGGGCGTTACCAAGGCCCCAGCACACGCTCGCCTGGCTCCGGGCAAAAGTGTCGCCGTCCGCGACACACCCGGCGAAACGGGAAAACTTCAAACCCAACAGAAAACCGGAAGAGCTCGGCTACCGCCCCATTACACACAGGATGAAGGGCGCGGGCGGGCCAACCCAGAGCAGCGCGGGACTTTTGAACCGCCTGGCACTCCAATCTGGGCCCAGAGCGGCTCGTCCCCCTCGCGGTTATTTTTGCTGCTCCGCCCCGGGGCGGAGCTGGCGACTGTCCCGAGCCCGTCAGCCGCGGGAAACGCCTCAGGACCGCTGGCGGGCCTTGGGGCAATTAAGACAGGAATCCGGGGCGGGACGCCCTAGCCCACCAACTGCCAAGTCCACGGGACGAAGGCCGGATGCGGCCTAGTGACCCGCGCAGTGGGGTCCTGGAGGGAAAAGGACAGTAAAGCGTCGAGCTCTTTCTTTGAGATCAGTGGTGGCTCTGAAAAGAGCCTTTTGGGTTTGAGAAGCAGACCATAACCATCTACTTCTTCCGGGGTGCCGCCTTCTTAGGCTTCACCACCTTGGGCTTGGCAGCCTTGGGCTTCACGGCCTTGGATGCGCTCTTAACCTTCTTGGGTTTGGCCACCTTGGCCTTCTTGGGGCTCTTGGCCACCTTCTTGGCCCCTGCGGCCGCAGCCGGCTTCTTGGCCTTCTTCGGGGCCTTCTTAGCGGCTTTCTTCGGGGTGGCTGCGCCTGTCGCCTTCTTGGGCTTCTTAGCCGCGCCGGCGGGTTTCTTAGTTTTGGCAGCGCCCGCCTTCTTGGCCTTGGGCTTGGCTTCCCCGGAGGCCGCCTTCTTGTTGAGCTTGAAGGAGCCCGAGGCGCCGGTGCCCTTGGTCTGCACCAGGGTGCCCTTGCTCACCAGGCTCTTGAGGCCCAGCTTGATGCGGCTGTTGTTCTTCTCCACGTCGTAGCCCGCGGCCGCCAGCGCCTTCTTGAGCGCGGCCAGGGACACTCCGCTGCGCTCCTTGGAGGCGGCCACGGCCTTGGTGATGAGCTCGGACACCGGGGGTCCGGACGCCTTGCGGCGCGCCCCCGCAGGCTTTTTGGCAGCCTTCTTCTTCACAGGGGTCTTCTCCGCCGGGGGCGCGGCGGCAGGAGCGGCTGGGGCAGTCTCCGACATGCTGAGGGCCTGGGACTCGAGTGCGAGTAGCAGTGCGCCGGTGCAGCGCAGAGTCGCGCCGCCGTATATATAGAGCGCAGGCGCGCGCTGATTGGTGCGCCGGGCGCCGGCGACTGGCAGTCTCGGGACCGCCGCGCTGCGCCCGAGTTGTGTTTGTTCCACCTCACAAAAGGGAGAAAATATCAAAATACCCCGCACCAAATTTCTCGGATTTGATCAGGAAAGAATCCGAGAAGCCTCGGGCCTCCTGCTCTCCATCTGTTTTTTCCACAGACCCAAAGACAACGTGTCTAAGCGCCCCCAACTCCCCCAACTCCAAAGGAAGTCCAGGGCAGTCAGAGACCACTTTCTGTTTTTCTTCTAAATTACCTGGTCGCTCCTTTGCCCCTGAAAGTTCTTTTTCTCAGGGATGGTTGAGCACATGCTTCCCTTATTTTGGGAACAAAAACGAAATGGTTCCGACCTAAATTTTCACGATAATTTTGTTTCTTCGCCAGGGAAGTAACACAGGTCCTCGGTGAATTCTGCATACAGACCCAAGGTAACTGGGACTGGGACACGACTTTCCTGGGCCAGTCCAGAGTAGCTAGGGCAGGGTGGGATGCGGTCCTTAAACTCTGGGGGGTCCCGAGTAGTGGGGGGCTGGAGGCTTAAATCTTTGACTTAAGGATGGTGAAAGTACCAAATCCCTCTTTTCATAGATGGGGGCGGGGCACTCTTTTCTATTCTCCAAAGGCGAGAAATTGGGCTGTTTAAAAAGCTCTCAGGTTCCCCTCTGAGTTGAGCAAGGCAGGGGGTCTGGCCTTTAAGAATAGAGATAATAAGGAAAGAAAAGAGAACCCTTAAGGCCACAAAGAACCTCCGCAGACTTAGAGACATGGAGACGATGTTTTCAAAGCAAGCACTTATTTATATATTTATTTTGTAAGGTATACTGCAAGGATTAATTTCAGCACCTGAAAATTTAGATTGCTTCCAGTAAAAATACCTTTTGTCATGATTCAGAAGAACCCCCTATAGTCAGAAACGCAACATTAATAAAACATCCTTTTACTTAAGTGAACTGTTGAAGTCGAAAAACTAAGAATTTTAATCAGAAAGATAGCTTCTGTTGGTGAGTTCAATATCACCACCTCCAACACTCCCTCTAAAACTGGCCAGTTCTAAAGTTTGCTTTGCTAGTGTAAGCAAAGCATATTTCACCTTTTGGCTCCAAGTGATAGTAATTTTTGTCTTCAAGATAACAGGCAAAGTAAACTTTCAGATTATATGTTTAAAATAACTATGAACTTACAATTGAGGATAAAGGAAGTATTACAATTCACCAGAAATTCCTGTTTAAATCACATGACTACATGAAAATATGTGTTAAAGATGTTAGCCTTAGGCTGTGAGTCAAAGGGGTCAAGCGAATTGAGTTCAGTGATGTGTCAAAAACAAAGCATGTTCTTTTAAACATGCTAAAAATGACCAGTGGTCTCAGTGAATAACATTTGCTTCACTTTGACAGCCTTTTCTACTGCTCATGTCCTCTGGGAATTAACAGCCTAATGAGATTAGGGATGGATGAATTGGCAGCAGTAGAAAACCACTTTAGCTGGTCATCCTTCTGTGTGAATTTGGATAAGGAAATGGGAAGAAAGCCCTAAAAGTGTACAAACAACCCAAGTACCTTTGTCATACTAATATGTTTCAGTAAAAGAAATGAAATAAAAAATTGTCACTGTCATTGTCTGAGTCAATGTGCAGTGCACTTCTTCCTCATCTGAAACTCAGCAAAATGTTAATGCCAATAGCCAGCCACCTAGAATCTTGTCCTAATTTCCAGGCAAAGTGGTGGAAGTGAGAATGCAGAGAAATATAAAACCCTTCTCCACATCCCTTATAACTTTTGTTGAGTAAAGTTATGTAAAACTTAATAGCAAGGCAAAAATATTGTGAGTTCTTCTAGCCATATTAAAGAACTATCAAAAAAGTCCACTTGTGGGTCACCTGATGCTCTAAGGCAGTGTTAGAAAATAAAACAGAATGTGAGTCACTTACATTATATTTTTAATTTTTTAACAGTCACATTGAAAAAATACAAAAAAGCTGGGTCTACTGGTGAACACTTGTAATCCTGGCTACTAGGCAGGCTTGAGGCAGGAGGATCGAAAGTTCAAGGCTAGCCTAGGCAACTTAGCAAGACCCCATTTCAAGAAAAGCAAAAAAAAAAAAAAAACAGAAAAGGTGACATTGACTTAAATAAATTTTATTTAACTCGCTATATCAAAATAGCACCAACTCAACATATAATCATTTTTAAATGGTAAATTTTCAAAATCGAATATATATCTTATACTTGTAGAATTCCCTTCCAACTGGCCACATCCCAAGAATTCAGTGATCATGTGTGACTAGTAATTACTATGTTGGACAGGAAGTACAGATGGAGGTGAAGCTAACCTTGATTTTAATATCTGTTTTTGATTGGACTCACATTATGTAAAATTTGATATTTACTTGTAGACTAAATAAGGTTTTGTTCAGTAGAGATGTAATTCCCAAAAGGCTGTGACGTAACTGGGGAGAGAAATAAAACAGATAGGTACACTCAAAGGACAGTAAGAGTGGTTGGGACAGATGTAAGCAAAACAGCTGACAGCTGACTTTTCTTTCACTTCTTTCCTGCATGCCAGGGCAGGATCCTGTTAGCCTATGCAGGTAGTTAACTTATATGAACAGATTCTGTGAGAGCCCCAAATTTGAGTGATGAAAACCACTTTTTCCAGCTCATCATGGAATGAAGCCAACAGCGACCACCTCCCAGAAGAGACTGCCTCATGGTGCACCAATGGTGCTACATTCTACCAGGAGACCAGGAGTGTACGCAGCTTGCGAAAGAATACGCAGAGAGGGCCATTAGGAGCCTAAACAAACTGTAAGCCCTCTAGTCTCTTCCCTTGCTTCAGTCTCACAAAGCATTGTTATAGATGACAGCAAAACCTTTCTGATCTTTTTTTAATTTTTGCAGGCAAGTGGGCAACAATTAGGGTCGAATGTGAGCTGAGATGTTTTCCCCCACCAGCCTATGAGCACCTGAAGGGCAGAGACAAAAGTGATTTCATTTTAACTCCCTGGCCCACCTCCCACATGCACTAGGGAAAATGACAGATGGCACAGTGACAAAACCCTTAATAAATACATAGAAAATATTACAAAAGGAGCAATATTTTGTGAAGCGTAGTTACCTAACATTTTGGAATTGCCATTGGAATTGTGTGACATGGGAAACAAGGTCATCACTAGCAACCTTATTCTTCAAGTTTTTTTCAAGTCAAATCTACCCTCAAAAGAAAAAAATTTGTCAATCATGAGAATATTCAGTTTTATACCTTCCCTAGATTGGGTACAAGATGCAAACATATAACACATATAATACATAACATATATATAAGGTAGAAACATGTAACATATAAACAATAATCTTAATCAGAATAAGCACATCATTTTATACTTTGATTATCTTGCAGAAAACATGGACATTCAAATATTGCGAGATTTGTTAGAGCACTATGATTTTCGCACTGGCCCATTGGTCTACTATGCATTAACATTTCACAAACTTAGTGAACTCTTGTTTAAGCACAGCATACCAAGAGTGAATAAAAATCAGGATCAACCATGCATATCTCTCCTCTCAGGGATGCACGTCTGAAGGGACAGGTATAGACAAGCATTAACTATTCTCTAATGTGATGGGGGAAACAACCATTGAGAACAGAGGAGTAGGAAATCAAAAATGTCAGTGTACTTGTTAAACCTTTTCCTTCCAGTACTTTCCAATCCAGTTGGGAGAATAAGACCCAGAAGCACAGCTTAGACCAGTGATTCTCAGTGGGGCTCTGTGGTGCATGCCTGTGATCCTGGCAACAGGAGCGGCTGAGGCAAAAGATTGCAAGTTCAGGGACAGCCTCAGCAACTTAGTGAGTGCCTGTCTCAAAATTTAGAAAAGTTTTTAAAAGGACTGGGGGTGCAGTTCAGTGGTAAAGCACCCCTGTGTTTAATCCCCAGTGCAAAAAATAAACAGGGATTCTCACACTTTCAAATTTCAAATCCCCTTTATATTCCTAAATATTAGCAAGGCCTCCAAAAATCTTGATTTACATATGTCATATGTATGCTGTATACTATTTCATGTGTTGAAGCTCTACATCTGTAAAATGGCAATAATACTGCCACCTGTTTCTCAGGTCGTAATGAAGATTAGTGAGCTAATATTTACATAGTTCCTAGAGCAGTGCCTGGAACATTTTAAGTTCAAGTACATACATAGAGAATCAGTGAAAATTATTTTAAAGTATTGTACACAGACTCTGGTACACAACTAGTGGCACACTTCTGTATGTGACACTAATAACACTTCTGTATGTGACACTTTCTGCTGCACCAGAAGTTGTGTGCAGTGTTTTCATTCCAGTTGCCCACATCCTACCTGATAGCTACCATTACAGTCACCGCCACGTCACGAAGAAAGAAGATCGAGAGTTCACGCTTCTCTGAGACACTGCTACAGACTAATTATGACTGAGATACCCTGCACACACACACACACACGTACATACAAATGCATTAAAATACTAAGTGAACCAACGTTTTATTGGATAAGACTCATATTTCTATGTATACAACACACAAAATTTTTATTTCTATGTATACAGTGCATAAAATTAAAATACACCCCCTATTCTGTTAGATTATCAACTGCTTGCTAACCTACTTAGTACATTTTAGATGGAGATATTTTTACCCCTGCAGATACAACCTGGGTGGGCTTCACGTGTTCCCCTCTTGATCCCAGGCATTTACAATATGAATGCTGCTTATTCTGATGGACACTAGATGGCGGTGCAGAGCAGGAGTGCTTTTTCAGGCTGGAGTTATCTTTCTCCTGACCTTAGATAATTATTAATCTCCAGTTATAGCTATACACATAGTTTTCCATTCCTTTCAGTGCACAGACATTATCACCAATTGACAGTTAGTTAGTAATTCTGAGTCACGAGGAAGTCTTGAGGCCACAGTGATTCCACAAGCAAGAAAGAACCTGGGATGAACAAATGAAGTGCGTTGGGCTCTTGCCTAAGTGACCTACAGAAATCATGCTGATTCATTCACTTTACAAAAGCTTCATGGACACCTTCACTAAACCCAGCACTGTGCTGGGCTCGGAAGGCAAGGGATTAAGACAATCAGCTACCCCCATATTGGGGGCTGGAGAAGAGGCAACTAGCAAAAGACCGGTAACAGTGCTGTCAAAAAGAGGTCCAAGTGGCCGTGAAGAGAAAGAAACAGTTAATTTTGCCTGGGGTGGAGGTTAAGAATAGTCTTAAGAGAAAATATTTGAAACATTAAATTAGTTCTAATATTTAAAGTTAAATGACCACAATGGAGAGGATGACAAAAGAAGAAATTACCCCTCAAAGAAGGCAAGTTGAAAACTGGCTCTTGCCCAATAGGGACAAAGTCATGAAATTCAGGATTAAGTTATATCAGGAACGATGGTGACAATAGCAATAAGAATTGCAGCAACAAATGTCATTAATCACTATGTGCCAAAACGGATAAAAAGATTTAAGGGTTTTGTGACTTTATAATATGTCCAAGATCAACCCAAGACCTGAATCGTCATCTGCAGTCCCTTAAACCAACTGTGAACAACAGCCAAAAACAACAGGCTGAAGTTTGGGTTGTAAAAAAAAAAAAAAAAAGAAAACTAACTGAAGAGGTGCCCCCATCTTGTATTTCTCTGCAAGATGAACACCATACAAAAGTAATTAAAATATCCAAGTGCTAACTTGTCGTTTAAAAGAGTTTTAAGTAGAAAATGTAGCATTTATATATATATATGAGAGAGAGAGAGAGAGAGAGAGAGATTTTAAACTTTACAATTTACAAGGCTAGCGGAATGGCTGAGGCTTGCTGAGGAATAACAATTTAAAAACATAGTCGTGCCCTGGCTTCCATCTTCCCTGCCCAAGCCATGTGCAGTGTGGATGTCGTTGGCACCAGTGGACCCTAGGAGGAGCCCTGCATTGAGGCGCGGGTGGGGAGCCGCTGATCAGGCCACCTGGCTAATCTTTAACTTTGGGTTGACACTATTGTTACTCAGCAGATTTCAAAACTGTCACATACAGAACATTTAGATGGTCAGAAATCATTTGTACTCACAATTAACCATGACAGTATGGAGCAGCTGTGAGACGGAAGGACCCTGGACCATCAGGCACAGGGGCTGGCTCCCAAGGCCTCCGGAGCACTTTCCTTAAGAGGAAGAGATTGTCTAATGACCTGGATCGATTCGTTCCTTTCCTCAAACAACATTAAGCAAGGGAAAGAACTACTCTTGCAGAGTTTACAGTTTGTAGAAAATGGGGAAAGGATGGGGAAAGAATGAGCCATAATGCTTTGCCCGCCGGAAGGAGGAAATGGCCAGTTTTACCCAATCCTGGGAGCAGAAACAGTCCCACAAAGAAGCCAAGAAGTCAGGAGGTGCTTCAATTGCATCTTAAATGGGAATAACATATAAAAGCTAAGAACTACAGGAATGTGGAGAGACCTAATGAGTTTGTTTGTTGTTTCTCTATTTTAACAATGAGATGACCTCCGTGTGGGCAGTTTGGCAAGGGGTATTAACTGTGGCCTAGAGGACAGTGTCCTCAGATGAGCAATGCCTTTGACATTAGGAGGAGGGTGGTATTTGGATATATAATCAACACTAGCTTAGCCGTCATTCAATGCCAGGTCCTGCGCTGACTGATCCAGTTGTCAATTTGTTATTTTTTCAGATGAAATTTAAATGTCATTCTGTGGAAACCAAGAAGGAAAAACTACATCTTCCAGCACTACACCGAGGCTCCAGAGGCAGGTTGGCAAGAGAAAATAGGAAGACAGAGAGAGACCTTTCTGTCTAAAGCTCGGAGGTGTGGAAACTTATGAGGGGAGCAGGGCACAGTGGGACAAGGGCAGGAAGCCTCCCCTGGCAGATTTAGCTAGGCGTTGTTAGGTCCCCATGGCCCTGGGGCAGGGCAGCCCTAGGTCTCCAGGAGCTGAAGCAATGCAGGGCTTTTCATTACGAAGGGCTCTGTCACCAGTCCCATTGTGTGGTTCATCCCTCAGTCTTGGAACTGCAGTGCCGCCCTGGTCCTCGCAGTTCATGTTGCCTCATGGTGTAGATTCCATCTAGTAACTCCAGCACAGAGCCAGAAGCTTCTCTTGGATAGAGGCGAAGTCTGAGATATTTAATAGCTCTGCCTGGGGAAAGGACTTGAGGGTGCACTCAAGAACTCTCTTTCCATAACCTTCTGCTGTTTATTTTGGTGGGTTTGACAAGTGGTCCCATGTAATTCCACCCCTCATGCGCCCCACATACCACAGACCCTCTGAACTGTTTCCCCTGAAGACACTGCTGATTATTTGCCAAAAATTTTGGTCCCACACCAAGGGAGATTCATCCTGATCTTTGATCTGATTAGACTCCCATCAGAGCATACTGACAGTTTACCACTCAGTCTCTGAAGACCCCTTTCTAGCCAATTTTAAGCAACAGAGGTTTTAGAAAAATTGGTTCTTAGACAAGTTTACCTATATGTCCACTGTCAAGATTTTTTTAAAACTTGTAGTGTGCTTTTACTTTTTTCTCCTTCTTTTTTAGTGTATTATAATTATACATAGTAATGGAATTCATAGTCACATATTTGCCATGCACATAATATCACAATATACTTGGGTCAGTTTCGTTCCCTATTACTTCCCCTTTCCCTCCCCTCTTCCTTCCCTGGTTCTCCTTCCTGTCTTTTCGACTGGTCTTCCTTCTATTTTCATGAGATAGTCCACCACCATTTCTTTCTTTCTTTCTTTTTTTTTTTTTTTTTTCCCTTTTTCCTTCTGGCTTGTACCCAGAAGAGAAAACCTGGAACTTCTGAGTTTCACTTTTTTCGCTGAACATAACAGTCTCTAGTTCCATCCATTTCCCTGCAAATGACATAATTTCATTTTTCTTTATGACTGAATAAAACTTCACTGTGTACTTACATTACATTTTATTTATCCACTCACCATTGATGGGTACCTGGGATGGTTCCATAGTTTGGCTATTGTGAATTGTGCTGCTATAAACATGGTCTGCATATGACAGCTTTAATTTTTAGAATAAATATCAAGAAGTGGAATAGCAGGTCATATGGTGGTGGTATTCCCTAGATTCCCAGCACCTCACAGGAAAGGGGAAGAAAACAAGAACAACCATAGCAGGGAACAATACACAGCATCTAAATAAATACTCGTGCCCATGAAGACATGTACAATGATAATTACCACAAACACAGCAAGGGCAGTGTTAGCAATTGACATCAGCAACAAGAGCTGTCAATTAGCTCTAGAATCACAGGGCAGGTATCAAGTGTGCAGTCACACCCAGGACAAAGTGAACCGCGGGGGCAGGGAGTTGTAAACCGAATAGTTCAGAAAGATGGAAAAATTATAGTTCATTAATGGAGTTGGAAGGCAAAATTTAGAATATTCAAAATGTGAACAAAGAAAGAGCAGAAGAGAGTTAGCAAGTGATGGCTATAAGGAAGAAGGAAGAAAACAATATAAGAAACAAAATAAAGTGGGAAAAAAAGATGGCTCTGGAGGCTGAGGCAGGAGGATCTCAAGTTCAAAGCCAGCCTCAGCAACTTAGTGAGACTCTGTCTCGAAATAAAGTAAAAAAAAAAAAAAAAAAAAAAAAAAAAAAAAAAAAAAAAGTTCTGAGGATGTGGTTCAGTGATTAAGTGCCCCTGAGTTCCAACCCTGATACCAAAAAGATAAGGAGGGTGGGCAGGGAGAGAACAGGACAATTTGACTGTTAGAGAAGACATGAGACAGAGTAGCAAGAAAGAGCAACACAAAAGCAAACAGAAACTCTAGACCTCAAAAGACAAAAAAAAGCAAAATAATAGGTGAGAAGAAAGATAAAATTTTTAAAAAAAGAAACGTATGTGTGTGTGTGTGTGTGTGTGTGTGTTTCCATGAACCAATGGGCAGGGGAAATACACACACATGCACACACACACACATACACACACAAAAGAAAGGTGGGGTAGGGAAGAAAAATTAATACAATTTTAATTTAAAAAAAAAGTTTTCTCCACTGAGGTGGTCAAAACTGGACGTGGAGGATGATCCCTGGTGTGACCCACAGCCTGCTTCCTCCTTCCTGGGTGCTTGCCCCTCAGAGAGCCAGGGCTTCCTCTTTGCCTTCCGCTCCAGGCTGCCAGGGGCGGGACCAGAACTGAACTGGGTGAGATGGTGCTGGCTTCCCTTCTCACGGGGTGTGGTAGCACAGAATGGAAAGGACTTGTGAAGGTTTGTCTTGACAGACTAGTTACTGAGCTCCCAGGGTCAGCTGCTCTTCTAAATGGGAAGTTATGCCACCAGCGTTCACCTCTAGTCCACCTTTAGGGATTAACTGGGTGTCTGCTCTGGAGAGATTACAACATGCACCCAGGGCCAGGCAGAGACTGATCTCTGCTGGGCATCTGGATCTCAGGAGCCTCCTCAAAGTTCTACATGTAGGGCGGAGTAGACAACCCTCCACAGGCCTCAAACTTGCCACCAGTCACAACTAGAGAGACATGGCTCATGTTATCTAAAAGAACCACAAACAATATATGAACTATCGCTACTGTTGGCCAAAGCTCGGTCCTTATCCCTGATGCCAATCCAATAACAAGGACATGATTTTGAGAAAAATGTTTATTGCTTTGCTAGCAGAGGAGAAACACTGGGGACTCCTGTGCCAAAGCAGGGAGGGAGGGGCTTTTATGGATTTGATTCAGAGAAAATGAGATTAGGGAGGAGAAGATCAGGGAGGAGAAGATCAGGGAGGAGAAGATCAGGGAGGAGAAGGTCAGGGAGAAGTTTGGAATAAAGAAAAAAAAATGTTTCAAATCCATAAGGAATATAGTTAAAACATCAAGTGAACCCCTGTTACATTATATCAGAGAGAACTTAGTAGCTTTGCAAAATAATTTACTGCTAAAATATGTAAAGATAATAATAATGATTATCTCCAGACTATCGGATTTCTAAATCTTTAGAATATTGTTACCAACAAAATATCACATTATTGTAAAAATCAAAACTCATTAAACCAGAAAGAGACTTTAGAACAAATAAAGAATTGGGGATCATGATTCTGATGATGATTTTAGAAAAATAATTATTTGAATAAACTCTAACTCTTGTAGGACATAATTTTTTAAGTAATCAAAATCTAATAAACTCAGCAGAAATCACAGGCAATTATCTTGATAAAACAAAATCTTTGTTTTCAACACCAGTTCTTCATAAACTTTGCTAAGAACAGAGCAATACTTTAAGAAATCCATGTGTTTTTAAATATCAAGTACTAGATTCTGATTTCACATCTGTGTACTATTCTTTGACTTAGAAAGCTCTATAAGTAACTTTTTATTTATAGTCAACTTAGTTACATATGTCTCATATAGAATTTCTTTTGTCTAAAATAATTTTTTAAATAGACTATCTCGTCAGAACATATTTATATACTTGTTATGAGAGATAAATATGGGACTGTCACATTGTTAGCAATGTCAGTTTCAATGTCAATCATAACTGTGGGTATTGACAAATTTCTGAATCCTACCTACAAATGCGTTTTAAAAATTATTTTATGTTTCTCTGGAATTTAAGCATTAATGAAGCAAAACAGAAAGGGGTTTTTGTTTTTTAACTTTCTTTTTAGCTTAGTGAATGCCTGTTTCTTATTTACTCATTCTCCCAGAAATTCTTATACTAAATATACTCATTTGTAACAAAAAAGGTGTGCTCTGATCTCCCACGCCGACTAATGGCATACCAGGAGCACTGATGGAGTTTACATTGTTAAAAAAAAAAAAAAAAAAGCAGTCATTTCAATCTCATCATTTTTTAAGCCTCATTATTGATAAGAGAGACATATATCAAAACTTAAAAATCTCTGAAGGTAAAATTGTAACTCAAAACACTAAAGCTCATTATTATCAAATGTGTAAATAAACAAAATTGGAGAAAATAAAAAGACATTTAAAGTAATATAAATTCTGAGGGAGAAAAGCAGACATGATGACAAACTAGAAAAAGAGACCTGCATTTTCTGTTGGAAGAAATAATTTTTATTCTAGCAAAAAGTTTCTGCTACATTTAACTCGAGCAAGCTACACATCAGACACACACAAAATCCATTTAACAGATCTAAGGGACAGTTTCAGAAGGCAGTGAAGCACCTTGCTGATTGAAAAAATAAAACTCAGGACCTATGTACACAAAATATAAAACCATAAATGCAAAGTTTCTGATTTGCTCTATAAGCAACATCATAGAAGCTAATTTTTAATTCTAGGTTGGCAAAGGGACCAATGTTAGTTGACAGAGAATTAAAACAGGTTTTGAATCTGCTTTTACTGGAGTCTAATGAACAACAATTTTATTTTTAACAACCGCAAATTTAGAGTCTGTATATCAATAAAAGCCTTTTCTAACATGGAGACTGTGAAAATATTTAAAGAGGCAAACTACTTTTAAAAGCTGAAGTCTTAAAACTCAGCAAATGTCCATTTTCTCTGATGTCAAATATATGGAATATACCAATCAACATTCTGGAAATGCATATAACATTTATGTTACTGAATAAAGAGCATAAATAGACTGATATTTAATGTTTTAGAGTACTAGTAGGATTTATGATCAATTTAAAGTAACAAGCAACAAAATATCCTCACAATGTTTAGCTCATTTTAAACTAATGTCACTATAGAAATCAGAAAATGGAATCCATTAATAGCATTTTTATGTAATCTTTTATTTCTCTTGGCTCATTTCAGGCCTGCAACAAGGAAAGGAATACCAAATAAAATTAAATTTCTTGAGTTTAAGAATTCTGGCAATTTGATTTAAGTATTATTTATTATAAACGTTTCAGAACTCAGCCCAAATGTAGCCCAGACATTTTGTGCATAGGCTCACTTTCCAAATCTTTGAATTTCCAAATCTATTGAATGACTAATATTTTGGACAAACCAGAAATATGATACATAATGTTTTAGTTGACTTTTACATCGTTGTGACCAAAATACCTCACAAGAGCAAAGGAGAGGACGGAAAGTTTATTTGGGGTTCACACTTTCAGAGGTTTTGGTCTGTAGACAGCCAACTCCATTGCTCTGCTGCAGTACATCCTGGGGAAGGTCCCAGTGGAGGGGTCAGGATGCAGAGAGGAAAGGGCCAAAGGTCAGATGCACCCTTCCAGGGCACATGACCATCCACCCACCTCTTCCAGTCACACCTCACTGCCTCTGGCTGCCACCCAGTCAGTCCGTTCAACCTAAGATGGACTGATTAGGTAACAGCTCTAATAATCTAATCATTTAACCTCTGAACATTTGCTTATTAACAGGAGATCTGGGGGACACACATGGTACCCAAAACAAAACACTTCATTCTAGTCCTCAAACGCTCATGTCTATTTCACAATGCAAAACACATGTAGTCCCTCTCAACAAACCCCATAGATGTAAGTTTCAGCATTTGCCCAAAAGTACAGTTTCATCTGAGACTTAAGAAATTTTTGGCTGTGAGCCCCTGCAAAAATCTAAAGCAAGTTACATATTTGCAGCAGACACTGGCACAAAGCAAACATTCTCATTCCAAAAGGAAGGAATCTAGTCCTAAAAGAAAAGAAGAGGGCCAAAATAAGACTGAACCCAGGTGAAAAAACCGGTCTCATAACTCCACCCCTAACTCCTACAGCAGCTCAGATGCACAGCTTTGAGAGGCTAGTTCCAAGGGGCTTAGACAGCGCTGCCCTGTGACTTTTCAGAGTACAATACATATGGGTTTGCGTTAGCCTGACTCTTTCCTCAACCAGAAGATTTTCTGCAGGAGACAGTCCACATTATTTGTATCTCTTGATTCTAGTGGTCTCTACTCAGCTTCCCCTCCACAGCTTCAGGCAGCACCCTCTTGGGGGAAACCGGCAGGGACGTCAACCCTACTACACTTTGCCTGACCTCCTAGGCCTACCTGTGAAATCTCAGTGGAAGATTTCATGACCACCAAACTCCAACACCCTTGATTCCTGCAGAACCAGCAACACATGAATGATGCCGAGGTCTGCTGCCACCTCACCTAATACCCGGGCCCCTGGAGTGGTGGCTGCAGAGGCCTCTGAGTGCCTTCACAACTCAGCATGGTGAAGCAACTTCCTAGGGCCTCCTGTAGAAGCAGTGTATCCCCAGGATCTGATTCAAATAGACTTTCCCTTCTAAATCCTTGAACCTGTAGTAGGCATGGTCTTGCAAATTCCTGAGATGCCCTTAAGATCACTTTCCAAGTGTCTCTGTGCAGCACACTTAGCATCTCTTTAAGGGTTGTGATCTCTTCAACAAATGTGTTCCTTGGCTCCAGTTTTACAAGGACATTTTTAGAAGTTTTTAAAATGCTATTGCTCTGCTTTTTCCTCTTTATTCTGACAGTAAATCTGGTTAAAAGATGCCCATACGTCCAAACCACTGATTGAATGCCATTTTGCCTTGAAATATCTTTCACCACGTAACTAGTCCATCACATTTTTTTTTTTTTTTTTGTACTGGGTATTGAACGCAAGGGCACTTGACCACTGAGCCATGTTCCCAGCCCTATTTTGTATTTTATTTTGAGACAGGGTCTTATTAAGTAACTTAGCACCTCGCTTTAGCTGAGGCTAACTTTGAACTCACAATACTTCTGTCTCAGCCTCCCACTGGTATTCCAGGCAGACTCCACTGTGCCTGGTAGTTCATCACTTTTTAAATTTCCAACCTCACATCAAGTCTGAGGATTTGGGCAGAATGCAGCCAAGTTTTTTGTTTGTTTGTTTGTTTGTTTCCCAAAAAGTAATGCAAATGATCTCCAGTCTGTGATGGGCTGACAGATCTGGCTCCTTGAGAATGTTATAGGTCAAACTATAAGGGAAATGACTATACAGACTCCATTTTGCTCTGAAACTCCATGTTTATGTAGGAAATAAGCTTCTCCCATGGGAACAAAGCGCCTCTGTACCCATCATCAGTTACTTAGTGTGACGTGTTTAGCAATACAGAATGACAATTCTTATGTAATGAAAAATTGCTCTCTTTTTTATCCCTATTGCTCCTAACTAACGTACCATGTAAACGGTAATTGTGTGGTTGTTAGTAACCATTCTTTAGTTTGTACCTAGGGACCCACTTCCCCCTCTGTTGATGATCTCATGATTTTAGTTTGTAATTTCGAATCATAGCAACAGACACTTATGATTGATGTGATTTTTGGTATAAGAACCCCTACAACCCTGTGGATGGGGCTGTTCTCCCAATAACCATTTTTGGGGCATTGTGTGAGACAGTCAGCCGACCGGCTTAATAAAGACTCAAATTTGGACTTCTCAGTGGTGATCGGTCTGTTCTTAAGTTGCACCCCATAACATAGTCCAGTTCCCAAATGTCCTCATTTCCTTGCGAAACCTCATGAGCTCCGTACAGACTTTTATCAGCACTCTGGCCATTTGAGCTTCCACCAGAAGTATCCGTTAAGGTCTGCCTAAAAAATTGTAAGGCTTTTCCTGCCTGCATTTCCAAACTTTTTCAAATTTCTCCTGCAAACCATTTCCAAAGGCTTCCGAACCACATGCCCTGATTAGTCACAATGATGGCCCTGCTTCTCAGTACCGACTCCCATGTTAGTTAGCTTTTGCATTGCTATGACCAAAAGACTTGACAACCTAGAGGAGGAAAAGTTGATTTTGACTTGTGGCTTCAGACAGCAACTCCATTACTTGGGTGTCCCGACCCGCAGGACATCAACGCAGGACCGCAAACCTAAGAGAGAAGGAATGAAGGGACAAGAGACACAGGGAGTGACAGCAAGACAGGAATTCTGATCAAGCTGCAAATTTTATTGTTCTCAAGGGTATTTATGCTGAGGGAATGAGGGGTATGATGAGACACAGGCTGGTTGGCTGTGTTTTTCTTTTGGGCTCCTGATAAGGTGCAAGTTCACGCAGGCGGGCCATAGGCAGAACTATCAGCCGGAAGTGGGGAGGGGGCGCGCTCTGGGAATCCGTCAGCCTTCAGCTGCAGGGTGCCTGAGTCAGCTGCAGGGTGTTTGTGCAGGGGAGGCAACCGCAAAATGCTCCCTGGGCTGCTGCTTATCGTAAAGGTCAGAACGTCTTCAGAATGAGAACTTCTTCTTGGTCCCTGACACTTGGGGTTCAAAGAAAGGCAGAACATCATGGGGTAGAGGGAAGACTCAGTGAAGGAAAGCTACTCATCTCCTGGCAGGATCAGGAAACAGGAAGAATAGGGGAAGAAGCGGGGCTGCTGGGCAGGAGACTCCGCGAGGGCACAGCCCCTTGTCCCACCTGTGCCTGCCACATTGCACCTGCTGCAGTCACCACACAGCCAGTTCATTCAAACTAGGATGAACTGATTAGGTCACAGCTCTCACAATCTAATCACCTCACCTCTGAACACTCATTCATTCACAGGAGCTTTGGGGAGACACTTCATGTCCAAACCATAATCTATAGCAAAAAGCATAACAAATATGAGGTGTAAAAAGTCTGAGATTTCTGCCTCAGAATCAAGGTTTCCCTGTAAATACAAAATGATCTCGAAATTACATTTTCAGGAATCCAGTCTAAACAAAAAAACAGATGGGTAAATGGCAGAGTCTCATTTATCACGAAGAAGTGAGTAAGCCCTCCCAGGTTTTATCATAGACTGTTGGCATTAAGCCACATAAACACACATTTATCAACAAGTCAGGCAAATTGTAATCACCAATTCTATTTAGAATAGCTTTTATTAATGGGCTGTTGTGAATAAAAGATTTTTTTACAGAAGAAAACTGATTAAACATTTATCAAAACCTGTTCTGTATATTTATCTAATTCTTCATCTTAGTGGTTATTTTTAGACTACCCATAGAAAGCAAGCATAGTTAGCATTTTAAGTTATTTCTTTTTGTAAAACTACTAACAGTTGCTATACTATGTATACTATGAAAGTATTAGATACTTCATCTTAAATACCTAGAGACAAATATTATCCCAATTTTTTAGTAGGCCTGAAAAAAAATGTGCTACCAAATTTTAAAAATATTCTTCTTACCAGCATGCCTGTAATCTCAACAGCTCAGGAAGCTGAGGCAGGAGGATAGCATGTTCAAAACCAGCCTCAGTAACTTAGCAAGACCCCAAGCAACTTAGCAAAACCCTGTCTCAAAATAAAATAATAACAATAATAAAAGAGGGACTGAAGATGTAGCTCAGTTGTGAAGCACCCCTGGGTTCAATCCCTGGTACAAAAATAAATAAATAAATAAATAAATAAATAAATAAATAAAGCTTATTACCAACAAGTTCAAATGAATTTATTTGCCTTGTCACAGATTTGCTAAAATCCAAACACATTTGTGTCTTTCCACAATGTCATAATTGGACAACAATGAATTCTCAAGTTCAATCACTTTCAGCAGTTGAATTTCACTGAATTCTTGTGAGTCACCTGATGGTCAGAGGCTGGGCAATCACAGGTTCTTTTATTCCAATCTTAATTTCTAACATATGTGACATGCAAGTCAAACATCACACTCTGCACAAAGATGTGTGTAGATTACATGAAGGTTTGGGGAGAGTCAGGGTGGCCTCAGAGTTTCAGGAGGCTGAACTGAGAGCAAAAGCAGAGAGCAGATAGGAATGTAGAGTGACAGCTGGTGGTTGGATAAGGTTAGAACCCGCTGAAGGACTGGCTCATGGCACGGAGCTTTCAGAAGGGGAACTTTTTCCAGGTCAGGGTCTGCATGGACAGCAGTTTTAGAGTATCAGCTTGGAGTGTCAGATTGAGATGCCTATTTGGAGTGGGTCACACCTCACCACCCACAGGCAGGAGAAATTGCTCGGCTGGAGCCCTGGGACAGAATCAGGTTCACTACTATGACAATTTTTCTGGGCAAAGCTCGCTCATGACAAGTGTCCGGGTGATGGGGTCTGTCCTGAGGTGCTCCTCCTTTTATGGGTCTCTGGTAAGGGGATTGCTTCACTCAGTGGTCTGGTGTGCTTGACATACTTGCAGGCCTGGTTTTTCTAATATGGGTTTGTTATGCTGGGATTATTTATCAGCTTCCACCTTATAATCGTGCTAGGCAGATGGTAAAGGTCTAATTACACAAACAATGGTGGAGTCACTCTACCTTGGCACTGGTGCTCAAAATAAAGTACCTTCAGAAAAACTACTGCTTTCCAAAATGGAGTGACACAGGTTAGTCACTGCCTAAAAACTACTGTTCTATTCATCACGGAATTCCTCAGAGCAGGGCACAGCCTCTGTGCCACATTTATATTTATCATTGCCAGTTTTAAAAGTCAGACTATTGATCTTACATAGCCCTAAGCAGCCCATAAATCTTCAATTTTCATTGAAGAGTGTTCTGTTTCTGAACGCTACACAATGATAGTCAAGCGTTTCCCAAAAGAAATATCAACCCTCAAGGACAAAGTGACACCTACTCGTGAGAGATATAAAAATTTTGGTAGCTAGAGAGCAGATGAATGAAGCCTAAACGCCTCACCAGACCAAAGAAACCTTCTTCTAACAACAGAAGGGAAGAGCCAGGAAATTACCCAAGTCAATGCAGCAAAAGACTGGGGTTTCCTTTGGCGATGAAGAATCAGGAAGACAGGGGCTTGGGGACCTCAGGCATAGTTAAAGATGGGACTTTGAAAGAAAACCTGTGCACTTTAAGGCAAATTCCCCCAGCTCCTCCCTCACAGGGCCCTGAACGCTTGCTGTGTCCATTTTTATTCCAGCACATTTTTGTGGCGTGTCTACTGTATGGCACACGGACCAGAATTGCAAATATATTAGTTTCCTAGAGCTGATAGAACAGAATACCCCAAACTGGGACTGAGGAGTGACAGACACTGCTGTCCCTCAGTTCTGGAGGCTGGAGAAATCTGAACGCAAGGTCTGGGCAGGGATGGCTCCTGGAGTCGCCCTCTCCAGCCTCTCCGCTGCAGGCAACCTCAGGTGTTCCTGTGTTCCATCTTCTTCCCTCTGCGTGTCCATCGCCGTGTGCAATCTCACCTTTTATAAAGACTGTAGTCATATTGGATTAAGGCCCATCCAAATGACCTCATTTTAACTTTATTCAACAAAGACCCTATTTCCAATAAGGTCACACCCAGAGAGACCAGGAATTAGGAGTCCAGTATGTCTTTTCGGTGGAGATGAAACCAACCTGTATGACTCACACAAACTTGCCTTCCAGGAATTATGTCATCTACTGGGGCGTGGGGTCATTACAGTTCTGTCTGAGGGACCAGATATGATTTAGACCTCATAAAAAGAGAAGAAATAGTTACGCTCTTCCACATTTCTCTTCTTGCTATTTTTTATTCTTCCTTGCTGATGTGCCCAGATTCTCTCCTCTTACCTTGACTTTCCTCTTCCTGTGCTGCCCTCAGTCATCTCTAAGGGTCGACCTCCAGCAAAACATTTCTTTTTCTTTATCTGAGAATGTCTTTATTTCCTTTCACTCCTGAAAGTAGCTCCGCCTATAGGATAAAGAACGTAGTTTGTTTGTTGTTTTTCCCTTCAGCTCCTAAAAACATGTACCGTTTCCTTTCTGCTTCTGATCTTCCAGAGCAGCCACCACTGCCGTCAAACTTGCTTCCCCACTAGACCCTTTCTGCTGCTGTCAGGAGTTCCTTTTTCTTTGTCTTTAGTTTTCAGAGATGTATGAAGTATCTGGTGTGAGCATCTTATTTGGGTTTTCCTCAGCTCCTTGAATCCGCAGGTTTATGTCTTTTGCCAGATTCTAAAATTTTCAGATTCTTTTTCAAATGCTCTTTCAGCCCCCCTACTTTTCTCTTCTCCTGGGATTCCCATGATGTGGATGTCAGATCAGTGGTTCAGAGCTTCTCAAATTGGCAAAAATATGCATGCTTATTAGTAGACCCAAAAGATATATCCTCTCAGAGCAGATAAAACCAGGGAGCAACAGTGCACAAATCAGATCTTTCAGGGTTGTAGTCCATTAAGAAATCATCTGAGCATCTATCCTGTGATCACACATTAACCAAATCCATTAGCCTCCCTTCAAGGTTCTGAGGAAGCTTAAGACCTACTCTGAGCACCTGTGAGTGAGGCCACCTGTCACGTGGTTTTGAGCTTTCTAGACTTGTCCTGTTTTCCCAAGATTCCTGTTGATTTTAGGGTTCTGTTTTGTTGGTACGTAGCTTCGTTACATCATGCTACCGTAACTGCACACCCTGTGCTGGACATTTTGCAAAGCATTAGGATCACCAAGAAGGAAATGGTCGGTTTCAGCCACTGAGGACCCCAGCGGGCGAGGTGACATATTGACACATATTTGTAAGTCTGCACAGTGCATTTTCTAATGTAGACAAGTATGAGATGCTCTGGAGGAGCCAGGAAATCTTCCACCCTGAGCTGAACTGGCTTCACAGAGGGTTCAGTCCTTCATTTAATACACACACACACACACACACACACACACACACACTGAATGACTCAGGCACTAGTGTCCAAGGAGGTGGAACGAGGTCCTTGCACAGGAGCTTAAAGAAGAGAGAAAAGGGAAAAGAACTTCCAGCCGAAGCAAGAACATGTAAAAGAGATAGAGACCACACATCTTAGTTATGGCTCTAACTGTGAAAAACTCCTGGAAGGAAACACACAGATAACAACATCCGTGGGGTTTTATCTCAGAGATGAAGGTTGCAGATGCTTTTCATTTTCTTCTTCCTTTTTCTCTGGTTTCAGTGTTTCTCCACCAAATGTGCAATGAATTTGTAAATCAATTTCCACATGCAGTAAGTGCAGTGTTCATTGGCAAACACAAAAATTCTGTGTTTCTCAAAGGCTGGTGGAATTTTTTGCTGAGCCGTCTTTTTGAGCTGCCCTTAGGGCAGACAAGGAACTCTGGCAAGCTTTATTCTTGAAATGAAACTGGGAGAAGGGAATGAGACTTGGCTCCTTGGAGACTGACCTTGCTCTGGTCAGGCTATTAACGCTCCTCAGATAGGTCAAGAATCCTACTGAGTTGTGGTGTTGCAGCTGGATGGTGTACCATGTCAGCTGGAAGCCTCTTTACCCACCAACTGGCTCAACCTTCCTACCGTCTGTATTTCAGTAGGTTTGGGATGGGTCCTGGGAGTCTGAATGTGTGACAGACTCTGACACTGATGCTCCTGGTCTGTGGGAATAATTTTGAGAATTCTTCCTTGATGAGCTCACTTTCCAGCCTTTTCCTGATTTCTCCTGCTGTGCAGTTTGTGCAAGAGCACAGCAACCTGGGTACCAGCTGCAGACCTGCAGGTCCCTGCCTGCCTTTTGCAGAATTTACAATACCACCCAATTCCCAGAAGCGTTCTAAGACTTAACTGCACCATGACTTGACTTCCACTGCTTCTTCTCTCCTTCGCCTTGCATGACCCTTCAGGGAGCTAGGCTTGTCTGGAAGACCCAGGGGTTGCCATACAGGATGCCCAGGGTTCTTTGCACCCCCTCCCAGATGCCCTGGATGCCAGTCGCTTCAGATGCTCCTCTGGTGTAGTAGTTTTCCAGGCAGTTGTTTCTCTGCAAGGACCCTGCTCTTTCCCTTAGAGGATAAATTAAATAAAATATTTTTTAAAAAAGTTCTGAGGTCTTTTAGCTCCAATTTTTGGAATTTGAGCAGAATTTCTTCTGTGCCTAAATTGAACATAAGGGCTGAGGTACGCCAACAAGGGACACAGAGCCAGCCTAGACAAGAGTCAGGGACACATTTGGAGGGGGTTGGGAAAGAGGCAGAGTAAAAAGGGGAAGCAAGTAGAGCCAAAGGAGGAGTCTCCACAGGATAGTAGAATCCTAGGAGCAAGGGGTGGTTGGGGTAAGAGGAGAATTTCAGTATGATCATGAATTATGTGGAGGGAGGCACCTGGGCCAGGGTGAGGTGGCACCGTGTCATGGATCTGGGGACTGAGAGGAATCAGGGAGGGGCCCGGTAAGAGGAGAACTAAAGTATACAGCAATTTGTTATCTATTTTAAATGAGTAGATGAAGAGAGAAAAAAAATTCCTAGAAAAGTTTCAAATCTGTTTGTTGCTAGAAATTCACCCTTGGGTTTTACCACTTGTGGCAAAGGAAGACAAAGTCAGGAGTAAAGTTCACTGAAAAGCATCTTCGGTTGAAATTGAGATTATTCCTCCTTGAGGATGCTACTGAAATCTCTGTGCATTCAGAGTTATCCTCCTCTGTGAGCTCTCATAATAAACCCAACTCCCATTCATAGATAGGATAATACATTCTCCAGAAGATGGTGAGAATCTTAAGTCACTCTCCTGTGCAAATTAACCAGCATGATTCTTGGTCTAGAACTGCAAATTGTATTTCACTTCCCATTTCTTCCTTCAATAAAGAGTAAGATTTGGACAATTTGAGATTACAGGTAAGGAACAGGCCAGGGTAGAATCTGGGAGCTGGCAAGTCCTTCAACCTGCAGGAGAGGCCTAGGCCTCACCCTGGGAGCCCCTTAGAGGCCGTGCCAAGCATCTGCAACACTCGAGCAGAGAGGAAATGCCTAGGGAAGACCACTGGGCAGGACAGTGGTTTGAGCTGGAGCACAGTTGGATCAGAGCTACATTTTGGAAAGCTTTATCTAGAACCAAGATGGCAGACAAGGGGGACAAATAAGATGCCTCAGTGGAGAAGTGGACCATGCATAGGCACATAAGAGGTGGGAGTGAGGGAGGCTGGAGCTGTCATTTCAGACCCACTGTGTGGAAATTCGAAATCTTATTTAAAGAAACTAACAAACAAAAAATAGGACTCTAGATCTTCTTTCCTTTTTAAAATGTTAATATTAGATTCTAATCTCTTACTGTTAGGATAAATCAGATACACTCCCAGGTCCCATCTGGTCCACGGATGTCCAGTTTCTTTCTTTGACTACAGAGTTGGTTCAAAGTGCTGGAGAGATTGGGTGTGGCTTAGGGGTCGAGCGCCTGCCTAGTCTGTGCGAAGCCCTGTTCAGTCCCCAACACAAGAAGATTTTTTTTTTTTTAATTAAGCACTGAAAATGCAGGAGGTAAGTCTATATAGAAGACAAATATGTCACTTAAATTACATGTCCAGAAAGAAGGTGCAGGTCATTCTGAGGGGTGGAAGTACTGCACAGAATGATTCTCTACATAGGACAAGTCTCTCTGGTGTTCCCTCAGGTACACTGGGCAAGGTCTGGAGGCATTTGGGGTTGTTATACCTGAGAAGTGTCACTGGCATTTAGTGCATAGGGGCCAGAGATGCAGCTAAACATTGTACAGTGCACAGAAATCCACACACAACCATGACCTGGCCCCAGATATCAGCAGCACTGAGACTGAGAGATGCTGGTTAGAAAACCATTTGCAGGGGGTTAGCAGTCAAAGTGTGTGAACTGAATCAGGCATAGAAAGAGGGAAACAGAAAAGAGAGAAAGCGGCTGGATGGTAGATGAAGGTAGCTGTTCGGGAAGGAGCTCTGTGAAAGCGCAGGAAGAAGAGCCAGGCATGGGCAGCTCCATGAGAGGGAGTGAAGTACCAAGAGGAGCCACCTGGCCACAGTGTTCTGATCCCTTTAACTCAGGTAACTCTCTTTCTATTTTGTTTGTGGACCAATTAGCACCTAAACTCCATTCAGCTCTGTACCATTTGAGTAAAGAATTATTTTAGAATGATTTACAGGCCACGAAGAACATGTGTCCTAGCCAGAGGATAATAGACGTGAGGGTGTTGGTCCATGACCCACACTTCCTCTGGTAGCTATGGGTGGGGTTCATGCTCCTCAGAGATGATCTCTCTGTGTTGCCACTACCCATGTTGGAGAACTCCTATCTGAAGAAAGGAGTTTCTATCTTGATTTCAGGGTCGTTTTCCCTCCACATTCTCTTCACTACCATAGCCCCATCAGTCAAAAACAATACTGAGATGAAGGCCCTTGCACATGTGAACAATCAGCTCTTTCTAAAATACCATATCAGGGACCACAGCATTCAGCAGTGGGGCCCCTGGAAGACACTGGAATGTTCCAAAGAGTGGAGAGAGTTGGTACAGAGTGTGACACTCTTTGGGAGGAAATCCATAGTGTTACTCTGGGACATGGAGCAACACAGCCAGCAGCCTGCCTGGTGAGTAGGAAAATGAGTCTTGAATGTGGGTGGGGACAAGACCCCAGGAGACTGAGGGCCTCTATCCTCCCCCACCCCAGTTTCTCAGAAGCATATCAAAGTCTCAGGACACCATCTGAGTCAGCCCTTCTGCCAGGGTTTCTCTAAAGGAGGGGCAGGGAGGGGAGTAGTTCCTCTCTGCCCCAGTGCCATGTTGGGGAGGAGAAAGAGGAAATGAAGCTCCTCAGCCTGAAGCAATGCTCCTTTTGGACTTTGGGGCAGGGCCTCACATTTTGCAGATGGTTCTGAGCTGTGACATCCAGGAGAATGGTAATTTCAAGAGCTTCTGGAAATACAGTTAGGAGGAGCAGGACTACCTCGCATTCCAGCCAGCATCACTCTGCTGGAATGCTGATGACCCTGAGCCCAAAGCATGGCGCAGTTTGTCTTTATCAATGGTGACTGTAAGCACTATCTTCAGAAGGACCCCAGACCCGGGAAGAAACTTCTGGTGCAATTAAGGTAACCGTCCTCTAGTGGAATCGGTTAGATTAGCTTCAGTCCGAGACCCTCCATGCCTCTGCCTCCATCTTTTGATGAGAGAAGCCAGTGCCCATCAGAACTTCGCCAGGCTCAGTGTCTGGGCCTGTGGTCCATTGTGACTGGGTCTTGGTTCTGCCAGAGCAGGGACTGATCTGAGGGTATGGGGGAAGGAGACAAGAAAGGGAGGAGCAGTCCCTGACCAAAATCACAAGAAATTACAACAGGAACCTCAGTGATATTTAATTCATGGTCTCAACACCGACTCCCTGGAATGGAATTTGTATTTCAGTTTGAATAAGGCATCTGCTTCCTGACTGGGAATTTCACATGAGAAACCAAAGTACCTGTAAGGGATCCCACGGAAACCACGCCGACGACGGGAAATCACATAAGGGAGTTTATTAAGTAAACAGAGTGTCTCCCTGCAGGATAAGAGAGAAAATGAGAGGAAAAGAAAGGGAACGAGAAAAGGCGCATGCTAGAGAGAGTGGAAAGCGAGGAGGAGAAAGAAAGCAAGTGAGTAGGAGAGAAAAGCAAGAGAGAAGATGGCGGTGAAGCTATCTTTAAGAATCCCGGATCCAAGATGGCGGCCTAGAGGGAGACTGCTCCCCCAGTCGCTCCAGAACCCAGGAGTTAAGAAGGGGAGGCATTGAGAGACTCGGACTGAAATAGAGCCACGGGTGAGTCTGCCCACTGGGTAAAGCTCGGCCCGGGTGGCAGGCCCAGATAGAGGTGGCTTATCGGAGCCGGGCAGGGCAGCTAGAGTCTTCCCAAGGTAGCCTTCCACACTCTGGCAGTGGGCTCCTCCCACACGGCCAGCTGCACGGTGCAGGCCCACAGTGAGAGCCTTTCCGCACAGAGCCAGTTCCAAACCGTGGAACCAGTAGGGGGCTAGGGGCAGTTTTCTTCGGATGCGCTGCTTTATCAGATTCCTCCAAGACATCAGGCTACTGAAGGCTGGGAGGTGATACACTGGAAATCTACCGGGACACTATAAGCCAATAGCGGAAAACTGCAATATCTCAGGGTCCCACTGACAGCAGACCAATATGAGAAAACAAGGGAAGAAAATGTCCCAAACAAACCTAGATACTACATCAATAAAACCCAATGACAGCACAGCAGAAGAAATGTCAGAAAGGGAGTTCAGAATGTACATAATTAAAACGATCAGGGAAGCTAATGAGGAGATGAAAGAGCAAATGCAGGCATTGAAGGAGGAGATGAAAGAGCAAATGCAGGCATTAAATGATCGCACCAATCAACAGTTAAAAGACCAAATACGGGAAGCAAGAGATCATTTCAATAAAGAGTTAGAGATACTGAAAAAAAAACAAACAAACTGAAATACTTGAAATGAAGGAAACAATAAACCAAGTTAAAAACTCCATAGAAAGCATAACCAATAGGATAGAACACCTGGAAGACAGAACCTCAGACATTGAAGACAAATTATTTAATCTTGAAAGCAAAGTTGGCCAAACAGAAAAGATGGTAAGAAATCATGAACAGAATCTACAAGAATTATGGGATATCATGAAAAGGCCAAATCTAAGAATTATTGGGATTGAGGAAGGCTTAGAGAAACAAACCAAAGGAATGAACAATCTATTCAATGAAATAATAACAGAAAATTTCCCAAATCTGAAGAATGAAATGGAAAACCAAGTACAAGAGGCTTATAGAACTCCAAACATACAAAATTACAACAGACCCACACCAAGGCACATTATTATGAAAATACCTAACATACAAAATAAAGACAGAATTTTAAAGGCCACGAGAGAAAAGAATCAAATTACATTCAGAGGGAAACCAATAAGAATATCAGCAGATTTTTCAATCCAGACCCTAAAAGCTAGAAGGGCCTGGAACAACATATACCAAGCCCTGAAAGAAAACGGATGCCAACCAAGAATCTTATACCCAGCAAAACTTATCTTCAAATTTGATGATGAAATAAGATCCTTCCATGATAAACAAAAGCTAAAGGAATTTACAAAAAGAAAGCCAGCATTACAGAACATTCTCAGCAAAATATTCCATGAGGAAGAGATAAAACACAAAGAAGCAAATCAGCAACAGGAGGCGCTAGCCTAAAGGAATAGCCAAATAAAGGAGAAACCAAATCATGTCAAATACAAATATGAGTCAATTGACTGGGAATACAAATCATATCACAATAATAACCCTGAATGTTAATGGCCTGAATTCATCAATCAAAAGACACAGACTGGCCGATTGGATTAAAAAGAAAAATCCAACAATATGTTGCCTGTAAGAGACTCATGTCATAGAAAGAGACACCCATAGACTAAAGGTGAAAGGATGGGGAAAAACATACCATGCACACGGACACAGCAAAAAAGCTGGAGCATCCATCCTCATTTCAGATAATGTGGACTTCAAACCAAAACTAGTCAGAAGGGATAAAGAAGGACATTACATGCTGCTTAAGGGAAGCATAAATCAGCAAGACATAACAATCATAAATATCTATGCCCCGAACATTGGCTCATCCACGTACGTCAAACAAATCCTTCTCAATTCCAGAAATCAAATAGACCACAACACAATAATACTAGGCGATTTTAACACACCTCTCACCACTGGATAGATCTCCCAAACAAAAATTGAATAAAGAAACTATAGATCTCAACAACACAATCAACAATTTAGACTTAACGGACATATATAGAATATACCATCCAACAAAGAACAAATACACTTTCTTCTCAGCAGCACATGGATCCTTCTCTAAAATAGACCATATTTTATGCCACAAAGCTACTGTTAGCAAATACAAGAAGATAGAGATACTACCTTGTACTCTATCAGATCATAATGGATTGAAATTAGAAATAAATGACAGAATAAAAAACAGAAACTTCTCCAATACCTGGAGATTAAATAATACACTATTATATGATGAATGGATAACAGAAGACATCAGGAGGGAAATAAAAAAATTCTTAGAAGTAAACGAGAACAAAGACACATCATATCAAAATCTCTAGGACACTATGAAAGCAGTACTTAGAGGAAGATTTATTTCATGGGGCGCATTCAAAAAAAGAAGTAGAAATCAACAAATAAACGACTTAACACTACAGCTCAAAGCGCTAGAAAAAGAAGAGCATACCAATACCAAAAGTAGTAGAAGACAGGAAATAGTTAAAATCAGAGCCAAAATCAATGAAATCGAAACAAAAGAAACAATTGGAAAAATTAACAAAATAAATAGTTGGTTCTTTGAAAAAATAAATAAAATTGATAAACCCTTAGCCACACTAACAAAGAGAAAGAGGGAGAAAACTCAAATTACTAAAATTCGGAATGAACAAGGAAACATCACAAGAGACACGAGTGAAATACAAAACATAATTAGAAGCTATTTCGAAAATCTATACTCCAACAAAACAGAAAACCTCGAAGACATCAACAAATTTCTAGAGACATATGAATTACCTAAACTGAACGAGGAGGACATACACAACTTAAATAAACCAATTTCAAGCAATGAAATAGAAGAGGTCATCAAAAGCCTACCAACAAAGAAAAGTCCAGGACCAGATGGGTTCTCAGCCGAGTTCTACAAAACCTTTAAAGAAGAGCTCATTCCAATACTCCTCAAACTATTCCATGAAATAGAAGAGGAGGGAACCCTCCCAAACTCGTTCTATGAAGCCAATATCACCCTGATACCTAAACCAGACAGAGACACATCAAGGAAAGAAAATTTCAGACCAATATCCTTAATGAACATCGACGCAAAAATTCTCCACAAAATTTTAGCAAATCGCATACAAATATATATTAAAAAGATAGTGCACCACGATCAAGTGGGTTTTATCCCAGGGATGCAAGGTTGGTTCAACATTCGGAAATCAATAAATGTCATTCACCATATCAACAGACTTAAAGTTAAGAATCACATGATTATTTCAATAGATGCAGAAAAAGCATTCGATAAAATACAGCATCCCTTCATGCTCAAAACACTAGAAAAAATTGGGGTAGTGGGAACATTCCTTAACATTATAAAGGCAATCTACGCTAAGCCCATGGCTAATATCATTCTAAATGGTGAAAAACTGAAAGTGTTCCTCCTAAAAACTGGAACAAGGCAGGGATGCCCTCTTTCACCGCTTCTATTCAACATCGTCCTTGAGACTCTAGCCAGATCAATCAGACAAACCAAAGAAATTAAAGGGATACGAATAGGAAAAGAAGAACTCAAACTATCCCTGTTCGCTGATGACATGATTATATATTTAGAGGGACCTGGAAATTCCACCAGAAAACTTTTAGAACTCATAAGTAAATTCAGTAAAGTAGCAGGTTACAAGATCAATGCTCATAAATCCAATGCATTTTTATACATAAGTGATGAATCTTCAGAAAGAGAAATTAGGAAAACTACCCCATTCACAATAGCATCGAAAAAAATAAAATACTTGGGAATCAATCTCACAAAAGAGGTGAAAGACCTCTACAATGAGAACTACAGAACACTAAAGAAAGAAATTAAAGAAAACCTTAGAAGATGGAAAGATCTCCCATGTTCCTGGATAGGCAGAATTAATATTGTCAAAATGGCTATACTACCTAAAGTGCTATACAGATTCAATGCAACTCCAATTAAAATCCCAATGATGTTCCTTGCAGAAATAGAGCAAGCAATTATGAAATTCATCTGGAAGAATAAAAAACCTAGAATAGCTAAAGCAATCCTCAGTAACAAGAGCGAAGCAGGGAGTATTGCAATACCAGATCTTCAACTCTACTACAAAGCAATAGTAACAAAAACGGCATGGTATTGGTATCAAAATAGACAGGTAGATCAATGGTACAGAATAGAGGACATGGACACAAACCCAAATAAATACAATTTTCTCATACTAGACAAAGTTTCCAAAAATATGCAATGGAGAAAAGATAGCCTCTTCAACAAATGGTGCTGGGAAAACTGGAAAACCATATGCAATAGAATGAAATTAAACCCCTATCTCTCACCCTACACAAAACTCAACTCAAAATGGATCAAGGACCTTGGAATCAGACCAGAGACCCTGCATCTTATAGAAGAAAACGTAGGTCCAAATCTTCAACTTGTTGGCTTAGGATCAGACTTCCTTAACAGGACTCCCATAGCACAAGAAATAAAAGCAAGAATCAACAAGTGGGATAGATTCAAACTAAAAAACTTTCTCTCAGCAAAGGAAACTATCAGAAATGTGAAGAGAGAGCCTACAGAGTGGGAGAATATCTTTGCCAACCATACCTCAGATAGAGCGCTAATTTCCAGAATCTATGAAGAACTCAAAAAACTCTACACGAAGAATACAAATAATCCAATCAACAAATGGGCTAAGGAAATGAACAGACACTTCACAGAAGAAGATGTACAAGTAATCAACAGATATATGAAAAAATGTTCAACATCCCTAGTAATAAGGGAAATGCAAATCAAAACTACCCTAAGATTTCATCTCACCCCAATTAGAATGGCGATTATCAAGAACACAAGCAACAATAGGTGTTGGCGAGGATGTGGTGAAAAAGGAACACTCATACATTGCTGGTGGGGTTGCAAATTAGTGCAGTCACTCTGGAAAGCAGTGTGGAGATTCCTCAGAAAGCTTGTAATGGAAACACCATTTGACCCAGCTATCCCACTCCTTGGCCTATACTCAAAGGACTTAAAATCAGCATACTACAGTGATACAGCCACATCAATGTTCATTGCTGCTCAATTCACCATAGCCAGATTGTGGAACCAACCTAGATGCCCTTCAGTTGATGAATGGATAAAGAAACTGTGGCATATATATACAATGGAATATTACTCCGCAATGAAGAATGATAAAATTATGGCATTTGTAGGCAAATGGACGAAATTGGAGAATATCATGCTAAGTGAGATAAGCCAATCTCAAAAAACTAAAGGACAAATGATCTCGCTGATAAGCGGATAAGGACATATAATGGGGGGTGGGAGGGGTTAGCATTAGGTTTAGGGTTAGGTTTAGGGTTAGGGATAAGGAGAGCGGTAAGAATGAAGGAAAGAAGGACTGTATAGAGGGAAAAGAGGGGTGGGAGGGGAGGGGGGGAAGGGAAAAAAATAAACATCATTTCCCTATGTAAACGTATGATTACACAAATGGTATGCCTTGACTCTAGGTACAAATAGAGAAACAACATGTATCCCATTTGTATACAATTAAAAAAAAAAAAAAAAAAAGAATCCCCCTGGGCTAACAGGGGACCAATAACAGAGAAGGACACTTGCAAGCTGACTGATGAACCTATAGCTAGCTAGGATGTTCACAGACTGACAGTAGTTGGGAGGCAGGGAAAATGGCTGCACCAGAAAGGGCGGGGAGAGCAGCTTTCAGACTGACAAGATAGGTTGTGATGCAACAGAAAGGGCAGGGGAGCAGCTTTGTATTACAGTACCCTGTTTCCCACTGATGAGGAAGAGTCAGAACCTGGGGAAAGTATAATTTAAATGAAGGATCCCTTCACCTGAGGCAGGCCGTGCCTCTCACTCTGCACTAGATTCTGAGTTAAGTTCTCCTGTCAGGGGCCAGGGCGCAGGATCTCATGCGTGGTGGTTGTGTTTCTCCCAGCTCCTTCCTGAGTATTCCTGAAGCTCACTCTCCTCATCTTGCACATCCGTCCTTCAGACATGTTTTAACACCTGTGGACAGGACTGCAGGATGTGCTCCAAGTGTTACCAGAGCATCCTCTCGCAGGTGACAGACCACAGGAATGCAGAATCTGAGTGGAGGTCACACAACCACACCTCACAGTGAGCCAACTGTGAGGAAGGTAGAGTTAAGTTCCTCCAGGGACCTGGACCTAGAGAGGCCCCTGTGCTGGACTGAGTGGGCTCTTAGGGGATTAATGGCCCACAATTATACACACCATCAGTTGGATTGTAGGTGAATTAGTCCTAAGTAGTTATGGCTTCAGAAATTACTTTCTGACCTAAAATCTCTGATCATTATGCACAGTCAGCAGGAGAGCTGACCCAAAGTTACTCCTGGGGAGGCTGACGGACTCACAGCTACGTTTCTTAACCCTGGGCATGTGCAGATTTAAGCTAATAAGTGATAAAGTAAAACAAACCCACTATGTTAATATTTCATGTTAAAAAAGAACAGATGCATATTTCATATTTTAGGTATTTCAGATAATTAAAAGATTGTGACTAATATAAGATTATAGTTGAGAAATCAATTATCCTTGTGATTTTTATTTTGCTATAACACTGAGTTCGTAAGCACTTTTAGAACATTTAAGAATATTTAAGATTCATTATATGAAGGATGAACTTAGACTTTTGAAAGGTACTGAAGCACTTGGAGTGGTTTTGTTAATTGAATATTTAGATACTTTAGAAACCTATCAAATTTACAGTCACAATTGAAAAGTCTTAAAATTTTTATTACATTGCAAAATCCCCGTCAAAAATGATTTAAATATTTGGGAGATTAATAAATGTAATAATGAACTTTGCAAATTGAAAACTTAAAGAAGAGCATTTAATTTAGTTTTGTCAAATAATCAGCAGAATGTTACATTTTTAAATTACCAAAGGAGTTTCTGTATGGAAAAGGACATAAAAATGCACATTAATAACATTGACCACACGTTGGTGGTGAGGTGGGGTGAGTAGCCTTACCTCCAGGCCTGGCGACCTGCTGAAGCGTCTGGCACGTGTGTCACCTACTGCTGCTATGACACCAGCACCCACCCCCTTGAATCCAGCAAGAGTCCAGCTTAGACCTGTGCTGTCCCACAAACTGCTGACATAATGAGTTAAAGTTAAGTAAAACTTAGCATGTTTTTCCTCTGACACACTAGTCACTTCCCACATGCTCAGTAGCCATGGGTGGCAGGTAGCAATGGTTCTGAAAAGTGTTGGAAGATGTCCATCAACTCAGAGTTCTGTCAGACAGCAGTGTTTGGGGGTATTTTCCAGTTCTGGTCACATTATCACATTCCTTTAAAGTTCTCAAAAATAATTTACTTCGTTTGAATTTTGCTCACAGAAATTTCAGCAAATCCTGCCCCTGGAAGGGCAAACACTGTGCTGTTCAAGACTCCAGGATTCATCCTTTTTCATATCTCACTCACCTAGAGCTAACTTGACAAAACATCATATACTCGGGGGCTTAGAAAAGGAAAATGATTTCCTCACAGCTCTGGAAGCTGGGCAGCCTAAGGTCAAGTTCCGACCAGCTGGACTCCTCGTGAGGGCTTCTTAGGCAGTGGCCTCTTCCCGTGGGCTCACATGGTGATGTCTTCATGCACAAGGGGGTGAGAGGAAGAAAAGAGAGAGGGCTCTCTCCTGCCTCTTTGTGAATCAGCACTCATCCCATCCCAAGCCCTCCATCCTCAAAACTCCTCCTGTCCCAATCACTTCCCCAAGGCCTTATCTCCAAATACCATTACATAGGGTTAGGGTTTTGTCTATGTGTGGGGTACATATGATTCAAATCATAGCATCTACAGGATTAATTTTCTGGAGTTGCAGTTACAAAGTACCTCCAACTGAGAGGTTAAATATCAGTTGGTTATCATCTCACAAGTCCAGAGACCAGAAATCTGAAATTGAGATGTCCTCAGGTTTGGTTCTTTCTGAAGTCTGTGAAGGAAGATTTATTTAGGGCCCTCTCCCAGCTTCCCAGTAGCCTTGGCTTGAAAGGGTCTTCTCCCTGTGTCTTCTCATGTTTTCCCTCAGTACCAGTCGTTTTCTGTGTTGAAAATCTCCCTGTGTGTGAGGCTGCTAGTCAGGTTAGATTAGAGCCTACCCTAAAGAACTCGTCCTAACTTGACCATCGGCAAAGAGCCTAATTCCCAATGAGGTCCCAGTCACAGGTACAACAAGTAAGGTCTTCCACAACATCTGGGGGGAAACACTTCAACCCACACTACCTACCCATCCATGAGGCTTTCCAGAGGGACTGACGCTGAGTTGCTAGATGAGGGCCCAGGACCGGCCTACAGGTGGTTTCTGGGTCTCATGAACTGAAGTAACATCTCCAAGGTGGGAGGGTGGCCCTGGGAATGGGAGAGCTCAGGACTCACCCTTCTTTCACTCTGCTCTGAGTACCCCTCCACGTCAGTGACCACCATCTGAGCGCCCACTGGGAAACAGCACTGCCGTGCCACGCTCTGTGCTCCTTCCCCTGTGCTACCATGCTGAGCTCACCCTGCACTCGACCACAGTGGGTGTCCCTTAATGGAAATGGAACCTGCCAGTGCGGGGTGAATATGACTGTCCCTAGAGGAGAAGAAGCCATGACCTCCTGCCACACTGAGCATGGAGTCCTGAACGAGATCCTCATCATCAAGTGGGTTAAGAATCTGGGCTGCCAAGGTTGGTGGTCTAGGGTGGGTCTCGGGCAGGGGTTAGGATGAAGACCTGGGGTCCAACATGCTGGTGAGGTGGGGACAGGATTAGAAGTGCAGCTTCTCATTTCAGACTCCTCATCTGACTCTGCACACCCACAACCCTCGGCTTGGGTGTTCATTTTGGCAGGTGTTTCGGCCATGCCTGCAATTGAAGCTTTTTGGGGAAAGTTATTCCAATCAGGTAAAGAGAGATGGGAAAACGTGTTGTGGGGTTTATTACCTACTACAGAGTCAGCTGCTACAGTCTCAGACCAGAGAACAATCTGCAGTCTCTTGGTTTTAGACTCCCTTTGTGGAGGAAGTACTCAGACCTGGCCACTTCCTGTATTCAGAAAGTAGGGTAGAGAAGGTCTTTAATTCTCCAGGCCCGCCCACCTGTTGCCTCCAGGAACACCATCCGCAAAGAAAAAGAAGAGAAAGAGAGAGAGGGAAGAGTGTTTTACATACTCCTTCTTTCACTTTTCACCCACCCTCACAGGTAGCCTTCCTAATGAGCTAAATGGATGTTTTTGGTTAAAGTGTCCTTCTGAAAGTCTATGGTCTACATGCATTTTTCATTTACTAAATTGATGTTTTGTGGACTCTCCTCAGTGACTGGGTGGACATGGACTCCACTGCTTACCACTCCCTGCAGTGCGACTGCTCATTTTGCCTCTCCATTCATAGGAAGCAGGCCAATCTTCCGACTCCTTCTCACAGCAGGCGGGGGAGGGTAGTGAGTGCAGAGGATGTCCCTCCCTTATTATTATTTGTCCTGTTATGATTCAGCTATGAAATGTCCCCCAAAGCTCATGTGTTAGAAACATGATCCATAACATAGCAACATTCAGAGTTGAAAAGATTGGATTAAGAGACCTGTAGCCTCATCAGTGAATTAATCCATTTGATGGACAGAATATTTGACTGGACTACTAGGAATGGATAACTAAGTGGTAATTGTAGGCAGGTTCGTCATGGCAGAAGGAAGTAGGTCGCTGAGGTCGTGCTCTTGGGGATTGATTAGATCTTGTCCCTGGCTCCTTATGTTGTCTCTCTGCTTCTCTTCCGCCATGAGCTGACAGCTTTCCTCCACCACCACGTTCTGCCTCAACTCAGGCCCAGAATAATGGAGTCAGTCAACCATGTACTAAACCTCTGAAATCATCAGTTCCCCCAAAACTATCCACTAAATTGTTCTTCTCATGTATTTTGGACACAGTAATAAAAAATTAACAGGCCATTAGGTAATTCACAACACCTGGTGGTTATTTCTAACAGAATTTTAACACATAATTAATGAACATATGTGTTTCCCACAGAATATCTGGTTTATACTCATTATTATTGTTAATAACTTTATACACACTCATTAATTTACTTGAAGTAGGACTTGAAATATTTTGTTTAAATAAGTATTGAACATGAGCTGTATTTCCCCCTCACAGGGTGGGAAAAAAGGTTAGGCTAAAGGTGCCCCAAGAGCTTAACACCAACATAATGCACAAATATTTACACCAACAAGACAGACAGCTATTATAGTGTTACTAGGGAAACTAGTCATTAACTAAGACAGTCAGGATTCAGACCCTTAACAATAAGTGTTGGGCTGGGGATGTGGCTCAGTTGGTAGAGTGCCTGCCTCGCAAGCACAAGGCCCTGGGTTCAATCCCCAGCACCGCAAAAAAAAAAAAAAAAAAAAAAAAAAAAACAAAAAAAAAAAAACAATAAGTGTTGGCAAGATGTGGGGGAAAATGTACACTCATACATTGCTGGTGGGACTGCAAGTTGATGCATCCACCCTGGAAAGCAGTGTGGAGATTCCTCAGAAAACTTGGAATGGAAGCACCATTTGACCCAGTTATCCCACTCCTCAGTTTATACCCAAAGGACTTAAAATCAGCATACTACAGTGATGCAGTCACATCAATGTTTATAGCAGCTCAATTCACAATAGCCAAACTATGGAACCAACCTAGATGCCCTTCAACAGATGAATGGATAAAGAAAATGTGGTACATATGCACAGTGGAATTTACTCAGCTTTAAAGAAGAATGAAATTATGGCATTTGCCAGTAAATGGATGGAACTACTGGAGAATATCATGCTAAGTGAAATAAGCCAATCCCAAAAAACTAAAGGCCTCATGTTTTCTTTGATCTGTGGTTGCTGACTCACAATAAGTGGGGTGAGGAGGGATAGAAGTTTCCTGGATTAAACAAAGGGGAATTAAGGGAAGGTAAAGGGATGGGAATAGGAAAGACAGCAGAGTGAACTGAACATCACTTCCCTATATTCATATATGAATTCAAGACCAGTGTAACTCCACATCATGTACAATCACAAGAATGGGAAGTTAAACTCCATGTATGTATGCAGTGTCAAAATACATTCTACTGTCATGAATAACTAAAAAGAACAAATTAAAAAAATTTAAAAGAATTCAGACTCTTTAGGAAAAGACTTCTGTAGGAACTGAGAGTTGCTGAAGTCAAGTCATCTTGCAAGATTCCTTTGTGAAAAACAACATCTGCAAAGACCATTTTGTGATACAGAAGACTAGTGTGCCTTTCTGCAGTTTGAGGGAAAGAAGGAACACCGTATCATGCTGACATTTCCTTTGCTAGCTGTGTAAAGGAGTTCCTCTCATGAGTTCTGAGAGTTCACCCTGAGGTGGGCAGAGGAAGCAGCCCTGTAGGAAAGGCTCAGAACTTCTATGAAGAGAAAAGGAGTGTGTCTAGTGTGAAGCTTAATCTGGACTGTCAACTTGAAAGACTGTGAGAGGCCTAAGATTAAGAGGCTTCTGGGTGTGTCAGTGAGGGTGCTCCGAGAGATGACCGCCAAGTGGGACAGCAAACCAAGGTAGGGGGGACCTACCCTGAATGTGGGCAGCCCAGTCCCCAAGCTGGGGGTCTGACAGGAACCAAGGGTGGAAGAAGGAGGACGTCAGTGCAGAGGCAAGCACCACCTTCCTGAACTAGTGCTGCAGTTGCTGTTGTGACCATCTGAGGACTCTGGACTCTAGCTCCTTCTTTCTTCCAACGTGGACTCAGACCAGTGATTTCCCAGGCCTTCAGCCTCGGGCTGGGGCTGCCTCATGGGTCCCTCTTGTTCTAAGGCTCCAGCTTCTTGGATCAAGTAGCTCCTGGTTCTTCTAGCTCTCCAGCCTGCAGATGGCCATTGTAAGACTGTCCAGCCTCTGACTGTGTGAGCCACTCTAAGAAATTCCCCTTCCACAATCATACATATACATATACATGTAAGGAGAGGTATAAAGATATAACACCTACACACATACATCTGGGGACTTTCGATTGCATCTGATCTTATTCCTCTGCATCTTTTGGCACTAATAAACATTCCATGGCTTCCAGAACATGACTGGTAATTCCTTTTTTTGTTTATATGCTAACTTTTGAATCCCCTTCCTGAATGCTCAGTCTTGGTATTGGCCAGTATTTCAGTTCTGGTTATTTCCCATTGTCACAGAAGTGGAAGAAGATGAGGAAGAGGAAGAGGGAGAGGGAGGAGGAGGAAGAGAAAGAAGAAAGAAGAAGAGGGAGGAGAGGGAGAAAAGGGAGGAAGGGGAGGGAGAAATGCATTTGTTTCTTATAGTCTTCAAACATACACAAGAAAATGACAAGCAGGTCCCAAAATTCATGTGGAAATTCGACAGACCCAAAACAGCTAAAACAATCTTGAAAAAGAACAAATTTATAAAGATCACATTTCTTCTTTTTTAATTTTTTTTTTTTTTTTGTAATTGTAGATGGATCCAACCCAGTGCCTCACACAAGTGCTTTGCCACTACAGCCCCAGCCCAATATCACACTTCTTGATTTCAACATAGTATAAAGTTAGTCCTGACAGGAAGATAGGAAAATAGTTCAAACGAATAGAATCAATGATCCAGAAGTAAATCCTCACATTTAAAGTCAATTGATCTTTTATCCCTGGTGTTTTTTGTTTGTTTGTTTGTTTTTGTTTGTTGTTGTTGTTGTTTTGATACTGGGTATTGAACCTAAGGGGTACTTTACCGCAAAGTCACATCCCCAGACCTGTTTAGAATTTTTATTTTGAAATAGGTCTTGCTAAATTACTGAGGCTGGCCTTGAACTTGTAATCCTCTTCTCTTAGCCTCCACAGTGACTGGGATTACAGTAAAGTCCACTGGTTTTTGACAAGGATGTCAAAAAATAATTGGATGAAGAAAGAACTGTCTTCTCAACAAGGGTGCGGGGGACAACCAACTCCAGGCATGAAGAAGAATGCAGTTGTACTCTAGCTGTCCATCAGAGATGGAGAACCAGGAAAGCCAGTGTGAGATCGAGTCTGAAGCCTGAGGAAGGCGGGGGAGTCCCCTGGTAGAAGTCCTGGCAATGGACTGGAGATCTGTGCCCCCACCAAGATTCCTGGCTTCAATATTTAGTGCAGCAGTGCCAGGAGCTGAGGCCTTGGGAAGTGACTGGGTCACCAGGACACCACTCTCATTGGTGTGACGTCTGCCTCTAGACACTGGGTTAGGTTTCTTTCGGCTGATGAGTGGAAAAAAAAAATGTGGAGTGAGGTACCTTACAAGGGAATATTATTGGTCCATGAAAGGCATATATGAAAGCATTATCCTAAATGAAAGCAGTCACACACCGACAGGTACACACATGGACAACTCTATGCTATATGATTCTCTGTGTGTGAAATGGTCTGTATAGAAAGAAAGTACACTAGCGATTGTCCAGGTGTGGGGGAGAGAGAGGGAGGAGGCAGGGACTTGGTGTGATGACTAAAGAACAGTTTCTTTTGGAGGAGGTGAAAATGTCCTAAGATTGATTTTAGTGATGGTACACTTTAGTGAAGTACACTTTTGCAAATACCCTAAAACCCACTGAATTTTACATTTTAAGTGGTTGAATTGGTGGTATGTGAAATACATCTCAATAAAGCTGCCACAAAAATAGGAAAAACAACCCCAATGTACTCATCATTTTCTGAATCATATTTCATTTATTTGCCTACAGTTTAGAGACCCTAATTTCCAATTTTGATTTCTTTTAATTGCCAAAATTTTCATGTATGCTTAAAAACAAATCTTAGGCATAATTCTCCAACTTTGCTGAGAAGGTTGAGGGAAGCTTTAAAAATCCTAGTGACCACGTGTTACATATCAATTAAATCTGAGCATCTGAAGGCGGGAGTAGGGTCCAAGCAGCTCCAATCAATGTGCAATCAATGTGCTAGAAAGTTTGTGCCACACTTCTCAGATAATTTAATTATGTAAATTTGGGGAAAATATTGTAGTAGATTGTAATTCGCTAATCAAAAAACAAAACGAAGTTTTCGCGGAAAAAACATTTATATTTCTAAATCAAATAACAAGATTAAGTTGAACTACATTCGAGATAAAGGTTTTGAAAATTCGTCATTAAAGTTTTAAACAAATTTAATATTTAACTATTGAGCATCTAGATCGACAAATCGTGATATAAACCTCCGGGTCGGCAACACCCCCTCGAGACACAAAGACGGGGACGGCGGGCTCACCAGCCGGCACAAGCAGGGGCCTCGCCGGCCACGGGAGGCGCCCAGGCCCCGGGACGCGCGCCCTTTCCCCTGCGGCCGGGAAGGAGTCTCTCCAGGAAGCTGGTCAGGCAGCGCGGGCCGGGGCGATGGCTCGGGTGACTCCTGGGGTCATCCGCTTCCCTGCCGCGCAGAGGCGGAGTCCGACCAGCGGCGAGGGGACATGGGCCCGCGAGCGCGGCGCGCGCTGCCGCTGCTGCTGCTGCCGCTGCTGCTGGTGCGCATCGGGGTCCCGCAGGGGCCAGCGCCGCGTGAGTGCGGGGGCTGCGGCCACAGCGCGGGAGGGAGGGACAGCCGAGGGCCTCTCTCGGCTCCTGGGAGCTTGTGACCTCGAGAGCCTGTCCTGTCCGCAGCCCTGTCCCCGCTCTCCCGCCCAGACCCCGGGAGGGGACGCCCGCCCCGAAGTGTAGGCGGGGTCCCTCGGCCCGCGCGTCCCGCTCCGGGCCCCGCGTCTCTGCCCGGGTGGCGTTTGGAGCCCCGCTCCCTCCCGACCGTGGCACTTCGGAGTAAACCTCGTAGCTCCCTCCTGGGCCGACCGCGGCCTGCGGGTCCGCGGCTCGGACTTACTGTCCTAAGGCCGGTGGCTCCCGTTTCGTGCGGTCATCTCAGAACAGGAAGCTCTCACCTCTCGACCTCGGCCAGGGCGTCCGCCCGGTGTTTCCGCGCCAGGGCGCAGCGCAGATTGGCGGTCGCCGGCGGAGGGACCCTGCGGGGCGCGGGCCGGGGGATTCTTCCACGCCAGGCCGCCTGGTTCTCTGTCGGAAATACAGGGCACTTTGTAACGATCGAGCCCAATCCGGTGGAACGCATCGCTTTCATCTCGGCTTTGCTGATTCGTTATATGTGGCATGATTAACAGGACTTTTTCTAAAGGATGCCAAAGTAGTGAACAATATTTTAGCAATGGAGTCAGTTTGAAACCACATTTAGTTCTGTGGTTTTGACTGCCATTGTGCCTTTGGAAATAGGAACTATTAATAGGTTCCTGTTAAACTGGCCTCAGGTTAAATAGCTCTTAGGTCACAAAGAATGCAAGCAATTTGGTTTTCTGATGTTAAATTCGATACTTACACCCCTACTCTTAGCTCCTAGTGACTACCCAGTTACCTGACTGGGCACTCATCGCAGCAGGTTACCTACCTTATCACATGTTGGGGAGCTACTAGGCTATTGTACCTGCATTTCACAGACACAGGATTGAGGGGTGGACCGCTTACAGGTAACTTTTTTCAGTGGTACACAGAAAGCCTATGTCTCCACTTTATACCTTTGATTCCTCAACAGCGTTGCGCATTATTGGTTGAATAATAGAATTTGAAGTTGAACAGAAATATTCATTGTTCAGAAGCATAGAAAGAATCCCAACCCTGTGTTGTGCTGTTTTAGACCCAAGCGGAGAGCAAGAAACAAAGTTGTTTTCTGTTTTTGTTTTTGTTTTCCCTTGGTTCTGGGGAGGGAATGGGGACCTTGCGCTACTGCAGAGCCACACCGCCAACCCTGGAACTCAGTCTTTGCCCTCTGTTATTTCCCACTGGATGGGGGTTGGGGATGGTAATAAACAAATGAGCAGAAAAATACAGGACACTGGGCAGCTGCTGGGTCTGTGAAGATGTGAAGCAGGGAGGTCAGGCCAGCCTCTCTGTCACTCTGACATTCGAACACAGACCTGAAAACAATAAGGGTGACACTGATGGAGACTGATGAGGAGCAGAGTTTCCCAGGAAACCGAGTGGGCCTGGCAAGCTGGTGAAGCAGGTTTTCTCAACCTACTCAACATTGTGTTGTTAGTGGAGGGAACTGTTATGGGCGCAGTGGAACATTTTGCTATTGTCTATTCAGAACATGCCACTAGGAGGACCCCCAAACCCCCGCTGTGACCACCAAAAGTCTCCATATATTACCAAGTGTCCCCGAGAGACAAAATCTCCTCACAGAACCACTGGGAAGAAGGAAGAGCAAGGAGTACAGGGCCACATAGGTCATGGTCTCAGACAGGACCACAGGCAAGGTTGTGTGGCCCTGCTAGACTGGGGTGTGAACTTCAGCTGACGACATGACCCATGGCTCGTTTTTGAAGGTCACTTTGGCTGCTGTGTGGAAAGCAGGAGAACATCCAGGAAGCCATACGCTGCTGGAGGCCAGAAATGATGGAATGTATTTTGAAGGAAGTTGTTAAAGGATCTATGCATGGCATGAAAGAGCCAATTCAACAGAGACCCTGTTCTTTACTTATTTTACTTTATGTTAATTTAATTGGCGTGAGGAATGCAATGAGTGCTGAGGCTGTTTCTGAGATGGTGAAGGCAGAGGAAAGCAGTTTTGGGGGGAAATCAAGAGTCTGATTTTGGACACAAGTTTGAGACTCCAATCAGGCATCTATGTAGTAAAAAGTCCCACTAAAGTGAGTTCCTGGGGTCTCCGTTCTAGTAAGCTCTGAGCAATTACCCTAAGCTTAACCACCAGGGCTGCAGACGCCTTAGGAGTTGCAGAGACTCTTGGCTCTGGGAAATGGCCCAGGTGTGGGAGTGGGATGAAGGTTGGCAGCCTTGTGCAGCAGAGGGAGCCAGCTGCACCAGGGAGAGCAGCCAGGGCTGCCTGACTGAGGGGAGGTGGGCATTCTCTCTCCCTAGGGTCAGGACCAGATGCAGCTGGTGGCATGTGTCGCCCCTGCCTCCCTCCCATTCCTCCCTGCCACCCACCTGAAGGCCTATTGCTTTGTCTCCAGGGTCCCACTCTCTGCACTACCTCTTCATGGGCGCTTCAGAGATGGACCTCGGGCTGCCTTTGTTTGAGGCTTTGGGCTATGTGGACGACCAGTTGTTTGTGTTCTACAATCATGAGAGTCGCCGTGCTGAAGCCAGAGCCCCTTGGGTCCAGGGCAGGACCTCGAGTCAGCTGTGGCTGCAGCTGAGTCAGGGCCTGAAAGGCTGGGACCACATGTTCACGGTGGACTTCTGGACCATCATGGACAACCACAACCACAGCAAGGGTACGTGGAAGGGGCAGAGTCTTTACCATCTCAGGAATGCATCTGGTGGAAGAAACTAGAAGGCAGGGGAGAGGAAGGGGGTTTTCATACTGAGATGACTGGGTCCTTGGGAATGGTTAGGACAGGAATCTTCTCCTTTGGTTTTGGTAACAAGACTGGGGGTTTTGCCAGAGTCCCACACCCTGCAGGTGATCCTGGGCTGTGAGGTGCAAGCGGACAACAGCACCAGGGGGTTCTGGAAATATGGGTACGATGGGCAGGACCACCTGGAATTCTGTCTGGACACACTGGACTGGAGAGCAGCAGAGCCCAGGGCCTGGGCCACCAAGCTGGAGTGGGAAGTGCACCAGATTCGGGCTAAGCAGAACAAGGCCTACCTTGAGAGGGACTGTCCCCAGCAGCTGCGGCAGCTCTTGGAACTGGGGAGAGGCATTCTGGACCAGCAAGGTATGCTGGAAACACCCACCTGCCCCACACTCTAGAGATGGAAGGAGGGCACAGAAGGCAGGGGATTTCAGAGGAGTCAAGGTTATGAATCTCTCAAAGTTCTGGAAAGTGCTTTCCCAATCCTAGGGTCTCCACCTTATAATTGAGGTAGGTGATGCTGCCATGAGTCAATGGTTTTAGCTATTTTCCTTATGTACATGGCTAAAGAGGAAGTATCTGTGGTTTCATGGATTCCAGGGCAAGAAAATACCAAGTGGGTGGCCTATCAGAGCGGCGGGGTCTTCTGGAGGTCAAAGTTGTTTTCGTAAAACATGTCAAATACAACAACCTGCCTATCTTATAAGACCCTTTCTTACAAGAATGCATGCAGGGTCAACCCAGATGAATGGGTAGTCTGTATTCAGTGATTTTTGATCCACATAAAGGATCCGTCTGTCAGAACTGAGGACCTGGGTAACAGGTGTGTGTGTGTACATAGTAGATGGGAGATCAGGCTGATATACATCTAACTGTTCTCCAAATGTCACTGCCTCAGAGCTAAACCCTGGAAACCATTTCAGAGCAAAGGGTGTCCCTGCTGCACTGTTCTGCCTGAGGGGTGTGTCCCTCCATCCACCCTTGGAGGGAATTGAAAGCTCCAGTCTTGCTGGCAGGATGGAAGTCCCCTCTCCTCATCCTTCCTCTTTCTGTCAAGTGCCTCCATGGTTGAAGGTGACTCGTCGCGTGGCCTCTGCAGTGACCATTCTGCAGTGTCAGGCTCTGAACTTCTACCCCCAGAACATCACCATGCGGTGGCTGAAGGACAGTCAGCCACTGGATGCTAAGGAGGCTGAGCCTAAGGATGTGCTGCCCAACGGGGATGGCACCTACCAGGGCTGGGTGGCCGTGGCCGTGCCCCCTGGGGCAGAGCAGAGGTACACCTGCCAGGTGGAGCACCCGGGCCTGGGTCAGCCCCTCACAGCCACCTGGGGTAAGGTGCCAGCCGGGGACACCTGCTGTGGGGAAGGGCTGGTCCCTGTGGCATCGAGGGGAGGGTCTGCTCTGGTCAAGATGCTCATCACCAGCTTGAACTTGCCTCTACTCTTTCAGCGCCCTCCGCACCCAGCGCCCTGGTGGTTGGGGTCGCCAGTGGAATCACGGCTTGTGTCCTTATCTTCTTTATTGGAACTTTGCTCCGAATCTTAATGAAGAAGTATGCTTCACGTGAGTAGGGAGAGGAGGAAGTGTCCTTGGGGCCTCCAACCCCAGGACACCCTAGCCCTGCAGGAAACAGGGCAGGGGGAAGCCCCATCATTGGGAACCCTTTCCCCCTCTTACTTCTTTGGAGGCACCAACACCTCCAAATTCTCTGGAAGCAGGAAGGGAATTAACGTTCTTGATTCAACACACATCCTTTGAGCACCTACCGTTTTAGAAGTGCTGTTTAAGTAACGGCTGGGGCTTGGAGGCTAAGGAAGCCATTGTGGCTATTGTCACCTCCCAAGTCCTGCAGGGAATGAAATTGATCATAAGTACAGTCGAGGACAACCCCTGCAGCCCCAGCAGGTATGCTGCAAATGCTTCAGGGTGTCAGAGGACAGATGGCGTCACCTAGGGTTAAGAATGGCTCTGGACCTGAGGAGGGGGATCTTTAGATGAGGCTGAGGATCAGAGGGCTCTGCACAGCTGAGCAACCATGCAAGGGGACCCTGTGAGGCCTGGGGGAGGTGAGTACTGTACCTTGCCGCTGGGTTTGCATTCCTGTCTGTTACCAGTTCCACCCTCCGAACTTCCATGGTGTGGGGAAATGACGAGCAGGCAGAAATCAGCTCATGCAGAGTCCTGGGCCCTATGCAGCCATGACCACTGGGGAGTCAGTGAAGGGACACGGCAAGGAGGACCATGCTTTCCCTATGACAAATGGGTCGATGGAGGCATCAAGGGGGAAGGAGACCAGTCAGAGGGCCAATAAACAATTCCAGACTGGAGATGACAGTGCTTGGAACCCAGTGCCCTGGGCACAAGTGACCAGGGATGAGATGGGTGGATGAGGAAGGCGAGGGACAGGGAAGAGGCGGAGCGCTGCCGAGGTCTGTGCTGCCTGTCCCTTGGGGCTCTTGTCTTCACAGGAGGGGCCGCGAGGGACTACGTCTTAGCGGACTGTGAGTGAGGCTCAGCCTGCAGACCTCTTGCAGGGAGGAGACACCCTGGACACAAAGCCGGGGCACCCTCGCGGACTTCTCAGGGCTTCAGGAAGAGTTGGACCTGCCGAACAGAAAGTGCCTGAAGAGCTCTCTGCTCCTCGCTTTCCCTGTTCACTTTCCCAGGAGTTTTCTCCACGTCTCTGAGTTTCTGCAAGACTGCAACCCTGGGCTGTGACCTGTCCCCGAGAGCTGAGTCCCATAAATCTCAGGCTGCACGTGGAGGCTCCCTTCATCTCCTCTGGCCTCTGACCCCACAGACCTGTCATCTCACCTCCTATATGTGGAACAGGGCTCCTTACAGTTTGGGGACTCATGGTTCATTTTAACGCCTGAGAAAAGCCTGGCCCTTTCCCCGGGAACGTGTGCATTTGTAGTCTTGTCAGAATTTTGCACTCAGCTCTTTGCATCCAGGACCCACGCAGCTTTCCTCTGAATCCTCTTTATTATCCAGGATCTGTCACCACACCCTGGTTTCGTATCATCAAAGGGTGATCTAGGACACTGTGCAGCTGTGAAGGCTGTGCACTGCACCACCAAGGAGGCGCCTCTCCTGGAAAAGGATGGCGGTCTGTGTGCAGGGTGATACTTTTCAGCAGGCGGGAGGGACATACGTGGGAGGCGATTGAGGACAGCTACCTTTTTCTAATTTGCACAAAGATGTCCTATAGGTTTTCAAAGATAAAGGACAGCTGCATTTGTGATGCTTGTCTAATATGCTGAATCTAAAGTGCCTTCTCTCCTGGTCTTGGTAAAGAGAATCGTGAAAAGGTTGATCATAGTAATGATCATGAGGCTGACACTTATTTTTCAAAAGTGCTGGGTGTCCCTCTACCCACATGCATTATTGCATGCAATTCTCATAATAACTCTATGGCATAGGTAGTGCTATTCCCCCCATCCTGCCTTTTAGACGAAGAAAGTGAAGTATAGAGCATCTTGCAGTTTGCCAGGGATGGAGATGCCTTTCAGACTCAGTCTGTCTGGCTGTTTGATCCATCACCCTCCACTACATTCAGGTGGTTGAGATGAGCAGAGAACACAGAGAAGAAGAGGCTTCTCTCTTGTTTCATTGCATTTCTTCTCAGTGAGCTTGACCCAAATGGAGGGAAACGCCATCTAACCATCTCCTGACCCTCAGCTGTCAGGTCTCCTTTCCAAATCCCAAAGGGCCCAAAAGGTGGTCACTCACTCCTCTGGTGTTCCCTCTGCCTTCTCTTTAGTCCCCACAGGAGGAATGTGATTGGTGGGGTCAGCTGGTGACTGTGCTGGGCTTTGTAGTGTCTGCCCTCAGCCATTGCCTCAGATTCAGAATTCCAATGTCATTTCCCTCGACAAACTGCAACAGTATTTCCTACTGCAAGCTGGTAGAATGGAAGCTACTGGGCGACTTGCAGGATACCCAGGCATCCACCAGGGACTGCTGGGATTCTGGTTCTCATCCCCAGTTATGCACATCCTAAAAGCTAACCTCACCAGGCCACTTAGGAATTTCTGGGAAAGTGATTCATCTGACCATGTTCGAGAGTTATGTACCTACATGTCCATATATCTTCATCCGGATGCCATGGGCTTACTTTTGGCACTGTATACATTTGGCTGCAATGTATACATATGGCTACTTGTGGTATGGCACTGTGGGAAGACAAGTGCCTCAGAAAACCAAAAAACTCAAAAGTTTGTTGATAGACATTGAATTGGAGTAGAAATCTCAACTTTTTTTAAAAAAGTCTTTATTTTTTTTCTGGTTATGAAAGTTATATAGAAGAAAGTAAAATTGGACTCATTGTAGAGAACTTGAAAATAAAATTAAAGCTATAATTTCATAAACCACTGAAAAACTCTATTAACAACTCAATTATTACCTTTTGCTATTGCTGCCCTAAAGTATATGAATTAACAAACATATATTTTAATAAGCTTACGATTGTGTTATGTGTTATGATTTTACTAAATGTTCTTGTCCATCTTATGCATATAATCAACAGTTCATGTAGGAGACATTTACAATGTTTTTAATGTTTTTTACATTTTGTTGCATGGAATATTTTCATTAAACTGTGGCAGCTGAAATGATTGTTTTTATTCACTGTAGGGACCTTATCATCTAATCATAAGATATTGGTTATTTTACCTTCAAACCCATCACAACTCCGAATGTCATGCTAAACTCCAAGTAGAATGCCAGAGGGCACCTTTAATCATACCTCCTGAATGAATGTCACCTTTGATTCTGCAGCGGCTAGTTTTGTACTTGTTTTGTTTCACTCAGGCTGAAATTTCAAGAAACACACTACTCTGCACAAGAATACATGGATTCATCATCAGCAATTGTGGCCTGTTAATTTTTTTCTACCATAGAAATGATAAATCTCCATTTTCTTTCAATGTTTCTTAGTTTAATTTTTCTGGCCTTTGTTTACCAACTTTTCAGGCTAACTACATTAGAAAAATTGAAGTCCTACGTCTTACTTTTTTTTTTTTTTTAATTTGTTGGTTTTAGATATACATGACAGTATAGAGGGCATTTTGACTTACTATATAGAAATGGAGTACAGCCCATTCCAATTAGGATCCCATTCTTGTGGTTGTACACAATATGGAGTTACACGTGTCATGTATTCATTTATGAGCAAAGGAAGTTATTTCCAGGAGGGGAAGAATAGAAGACCTAGATCTTAAATTCTTAAAATCTTTTCATCTCTGACAAAAACTCAGGTTGGGAGCCAGGAGAATGGCGCCACCTGGTGGCCATGGTAACAGTATTGCGGTGTCATGGGACTCTGAAGGGCCCAGGAGGCTGAGGGTGGAGGGTTGAAAAGGGCCTGTGCAAGAGATGCTGGCAGAGAAAAGAGCCTAGAAATTAGGGCAAATAAATAGTTAACCAGCTGTCACAGCAGCTGGAATCCCAGTGACTGTAAGCTGTGCCAGTCGGTGAGAGGCCTGGAGAACCACCAGGTCATCTGAGTCAAGTTCAGTGACTCAGTGGTGCCTGGCGAGCCTCAGTTCTCAAGATGTATTAACATGTAATGGTGCCGAGAGTACTGTAGGTATTGTATAATACACACACTTAAAAGCAGACCTTTCTGTAAAATGCCAAACCTTCTTATGCGGTTGCTTATAAACTGCCATTTGTTTCTAACTACACTCTGGCTGAGTAATGACTGTCCCGCCAATTTGCATGGCTTTAAGCATGGAGATGTTCACCTGTGGGCGGGTATTGTCATTTCAACCCTGTAGACATTGGGTCATAATTTGTACAATATTAAAGTATTTTGTAGGACAATTGTACTGCAGAGCCCGGCTGCTTCAGTATGTCCGGGCTGCATGGCATACATGCTCACTATTCTGTACCTTAGTAGTTGTTTAAGTTGTGCAAGATACATGTGGTGTATCTTGAGTAGATACTTCTCTAGCGTCTGTTTTTTGCCCAAATGTATTTTCATCCTCAGTAGAGCCTCTTGTGGCATGGATGCCTTCTAAAACTATTTTTTTATGCTAGTTCTTTTTACTTACTACATATCAGCCTTTGTTCTGAACATTTATTTAATTCCTCCAAAGAACCCTGTGAGGAAGGACATATTGTTATTCTGTTACCCTTATTTTGATTTTACGGAAACCAAGGCACAGAGAGGTTAGGTAACTTGCTGAAGCCTACAGAGGTAGAAGTGGTGTGCTGGGATTTTAATCCAATGATTCTGTCTCAGAGTCAAGCTCACAATCACTACACAACACTTACCTTTGCATCCAGAAAACATGTGCAGCAATGTTACTGTCCTCTCGGTATACGACCCCAACCATTCATCTGCTGCTGGGTAGCAGCACCTCTGATGCTTTTGACCTGGAGGAAGGAATTAGTTTTAATATTTCAAAACTTACTGTAGCCCTATAATTTTATCAGAAATATTTCAAAACATTTTTCAGGTGTATTTTTTTAATTTAAGAACTTTTTTTCTGTAAAAAAATTCCCACCTGTTGGATTCATATTTCCATTTATTCTCTGTGTCATTTCCATCTACTTTTTGTGTCATTCAAACCAATGATGAATATAAGAAATATTGAGATGGATAGTACTGAAGCCCCTGCAAATCAATTTTACCTACCAGATTTGTGGGTAAACTTGTTATTATTTCTGAAAAGTGGAATTATAGGTTTTGCTTCTAAGATTCTGAAAAGAATTGTGGAATCTTCAATGCACTCTTTAGAAGGTAAGCATCAATATTTGTATAGTCTCCTTAGGTAACTTTACTCTGTGGGTCAATGGAATGTCCTAGGTCCATTCCTTAAGCTGAGTTGCTGCAGTTGACATTGATAAAACAGTCAGTAACCAACTTCAGCACTGCCCAAAGAGCTTGGCCACCTGCACAGGACCATCTTTTTAATGGACTTAACAATTGATGGTCTTTCTTTTGTCTAAATTTGAGCAAAAGCAAATGCAAAATTCTTTTTTTGGGCTTTATGTGTATGTGATTAAGAACATATTCAAGAGAATTTTGAAAATTCAAGAGAATTTTGAAAATAAAATCTATTTGCAACCACGTTTATAAAATTTTGAAACAATATTTAAGAGAGGATAAAGTTAGAAATTTGCTGTCCAAATAACTTTTTTAAAAAACAGTTCAAAAGCAAGTGTGGTGGTGCACACCTATAATTCCAACAGCTCTGGAGCCTGAGGCAAAAAGATCGAAAGCTCAAAGCCAGCCTCAGCAAAAATGGGGGCTAAGCAACCCAGTGAGATCCTGTGTCTAAATAAAATTCAAAATAGGGTTGGGGATGTTGCTCGGTGGTCCAGTGCCTCTAAGCTCAATCCCCGGTACCAGGAAAAAAAGTCAAAAAACTATAGTTTAATCAAAGGCGGTACTTTCTGGAATGCATGTCAGGACACAAAATTACCATGTTGTATGCACTATAATTTTATTTTCATGAATTATAAAGCACATAGAGATGCAGAGTTGTATGAATGACCTGGGTCCTTGTACTTTTTCTCTGCGACATTTGACCTTCAGCCTTAGCTAAATCGGCTAAGGGTGTGTGATGGGGAGTCAGGAATCTAAAACCTTTCAATCTGGGGACAGAAGATAACCACCTAATGATATAAGTGTTAACAAACCATATAACCCGGAGAGTTCCCCTGCCCTCCCTGCGTCTCCTCTCCCACTGCATCTCTTCTTCTTTCATGTGAGCAGGTCTGAGGCTATCATACCTTCTATATCTCAGGTCATGGTCTCATGCTAAGAACCCACTATCGGTAATTATTAACTGGATTGGGTGGTGAGGTGGGCAATGTGCCTGTTTACGTTTTTAGACAAGAGTAATTCTCCTTCACCTGTAATTCCAATGGTTCAGAGGCCCAGGCAGAGGATCATAAATTCAAAGCTAGCCTCAGCAATTTAATGAGGCCCTAAGCAACTTAGTAAGATCTCTCTTAAAATAAAAATTATCAAGATCTGAAGATGTAGCTCAATTGTTAAGCACCCTCTGGGTTCAATCCTCAGTATCAATTTGTGTGTGTGTGTGTGTGTGTGTGTGTGTGTGCGCGCGCGCGTGTGTGTGTGTGTGAGAGAGAGAGAGAGAGAGAGAGAGAGAGAGAGAAAATTTCCAATATCCACATCAGGAAGCTAAGTAGAAACTTGGTTTGAGAATCTCTTCAAACCATATTCAGACCTATTTTTTATCCCCCACCTTTTTTTGTTGTTGTTGTTTTTGTTTTCTTAGCGTGATTAGCCTTGTTTTAACATCAATAATCTTATCAAAGAACTACCAGGAAGGAATTTGTAGGCTGTATAATGACCTTAATCAAGTATTAGCCTAGTACTTCAATTAATCCCCAACTCTACAAAATGTATGTTCCTTTGTCTCTAAAGAAAGCCTGAGCAAGTTGAAAGTGGATGAATGCAGGCAGAAAGGGAAGCCTGTTTAGAATTGCAGGGAGATCAGGCAGGCTCGGCAGGCCAGGGAGAGGGAAGAGGGGCAACTGATCACCCAGGTCTTAGCTCTGTTCCCGATTCAGACTTTTGAAAAAAAAAAAAAAAAAAAGTCAACAAACTTTGGACCCAAGGTAGGAGGTAGGAAGTAGGGAGGGAAAAGTGAAAGAAGTTTGCATTTATGTCTTAATTTGCAGTTATTTGTCTACCTTGTCGTCTTCCCAAGCACAGAAAGAGAAGGTAAGTGTAGAGTTTTGTCATGGCCAGCCTTAAACTTTGTCCAGCACAGAGACAATCAAAATGTATTGGTTTGCTGGAAATATTAGCAGTAGTGGAGGTAAAGTCCATCGGCATAAGAATCCGTTCTATTTTAGATGTCATTTCTACTCACACCCAAGGAACCATTACCTAACGTAAACGTAAGTACGTGAAAATAAAAAGAAACGTGGACTGGGAGTCCTCTCAGCGACACTGACCTAATAAGATCACTTCCAATTTACAGAAACGCAAAGAAAGACGGAATCTTGCGATACAAAACAGAAGTAAGGCTTTTCAGCCCAATGGAATCGGCCCCGCTCGTTCCAGCCGCCCAACGAAAAGCTAGGTTTCACGGGCCAATCAGAACACTGCGGCCTTAATGGCGCATTCTCCTTGCTCCACCCCCCGTGACCTAATTTGGAAAACCCCACCTAACGTGTGTGGTTTTCAATCAGGTCCGCAGGAGTAGTATTTAAAAGGCTTGTCAGGCCCGTTTCGCTACTGCTCGCAGCCATGTCCGGTCGCGGCAAAGGAGGCAAAGGCCTGGGCAAGGGCGGCGCCAAGCGCCACCGCAAGGTGTTGCGTGACAACATCCAGGGCATCACCAAGCCCGCCATCCGCCGCCTGGCCCGCCGCGGCGGCGTCAAGCGCATCTCCGGCCTCATCTACGAGGAGACGCGCGGGGTGCTCAAGGTCTTCCTGGAGAACGTGATCCGTGACGCCGTCACCTATACGGAGCACGCCAAGCGCAAGACGGTCACGGCCATGGACGTGGTCTACGCGCTCAAGCGCCAGGGCCGCACGCTCTACGGCTTCGGCGGCTGAGTTTCTGCTTTCTCGGTAGCTTACGTCGTCTATAAACAAAGGCCCTTTTCAGGGCCGCCCACGAGTTCGTATAAAAGAGCTGACCTAGCTTTAGCATTGGTATTTTATAAATTGTATCCCGAGACGTACTGTCCTGGCTAAAGTGAGGTCCTCTAATGTACACCAGGGCTAGAAGAACGCTTAGTGGTTGTTAACTTTGCTTTTAACGACCTATGCAAAACGTTGGAAAACGGAAACAGTAACGCGTTGGGAACCCAGTGTTGAAACCTGGGGCTGCTGGTTGAGGCACCATTCTTCATCCCGTCTGGGCTCACTGCCCTGTCAGGCAAGTGAGGCACATTCTTGGACCATTCTCATAATTCCAACCTCTTAGGAACACAGTGTCCATCATCTTCAAGCCTGGCAGTGACTGGAATTGGTTAGCAACAAATGGAAATCTGTTAGGTCATGTTCCATTTAGGGCACATTTTTTCCAAAAGGCCTAATCATACAAATGTCAAGAGAGGACCTAGTGAGCCATGGAGAATATGCTGGAATGTCAAGTCACACAATGCATAGTTTTGTACCAGGCTTTGTTTAGTAACACCTGAAACCAAGGTCCCAAATAAATGAACATTAGTATAAGTATATGACAGTTATGTAAAAATGGTAAATCACAAATAAAGGAAAAATGAAAAAATTTAAAAAGGTACTTCAGTTTGCACCCTGTTGTACTAATACAATTTTTTGTGACAGGAAAGTTGAATTCTGGCCCTAACAACTACAGTCACATAAAGATTTGAGGTAACATTTATGGTTACCTCAAGTTATCTCTGTGAACTGTTCTGCAGCCTCATAAATAAGATGTATTAAAATATTAAGATCACATTCCTAGTAGACAAAGTTTTAAAATACGTTATGAAACAAGTGGTTTGTTGATATAGCAATCTCAGCATAAACACTATTTTTACATCCTTGCAACAACTGTACTCTGAAAGTATTTTGTGTTTAACCATCTCACACAGGAAATCCTAGACTTTAGAGGTTAATGGAAAAAAAGGTTAAATTTTTCCCTACCCCCCAATCCTGGGGCACCATGATTCATATCTATTCAGTCTATGGACACCAGGGAAACCCTAACTGGAATGATACCATATAAAATAATAAACAAGACAGCATTGAATAGTGAAAAAATACATAGAAATTAAGCATGTTTCTGTGCTGACATATCACTCAGTTCTCCAGTCCAATAATTCTAGAATAGCACACACATAACCAGCCCTTTTCTACCACAAACCCTACTATAGCCCAAATTTTGAGATGGTCAATACCCAAGACTTAAGAACATCTGTACTTCTGCAGATGTCATGTGATGCAGACCAACTTGGCTTCATCTCACTACTGCAACTCCCTTGGTTAGTACAGCATAAGCATTAACTACTTTTACATTTTCCAGTGTCAAGCCATTTTAAAAATTTGGGTGGCTCTTAAAAGAGCCGTTGGGTTCTTAGAAAATCAGCTTATTTAAGCTCTTCACTTCTTTGAAGCCGCCTTCCTAGGGTTGGCCTTCTGCAGGGCCAACTTGGGCTTCCCAGCCTTGGGCTTCCCTGCTCTGGCCTTGGCAGGGCTCTTCCGCGGCTGAATGCCCTTGGCCCCTTTGGCCTTCTTCCCACTCCCTGGAGCTTTCTTAGGTGTAGTCCTGGGCTTCTTGCTTCCCTTATTGGCTTTGGCACCCTTAGGGGACCTTGAGTCCCTCGATAGGACCAGCTTCTTAGCCTTGGCAGAAGCAGGTTTTCTGACCTTGCCCTTGGTGGTTTCAGGAGCAGCCTTTCTGCTGAGCTTGAAAGAGCCAGAGGCACCAGTACCCCTAGTCTGCACCAAAACACCCTTGCCCACCAGACTCTTGAGAGCCAACTTGATGCGACTGTTATTCTTCTCCACATCATAGCCGGCAGCCGCCAGGGCCTTCTTGAGCGCAGCCAAGGACACACCTGCACGCTCCTGAGACTCGGAAAGAGCCTCGGTGATCAACTTGGACACTGAGGAACTCCTGGCCTTGTGACCTGCACCTGTCAGGCCGACTGCCTTCTTCCCCCGCTTTTTGGCAGGCGGCTTCTCCATTGTGCCTGGAACAGGATCAGTGGGAGCTGCAGGAGCTGTTTCGGACATAGCAGAACCAAGAAACAGGACCTATCAAGCAGCTACAAGTGTGAAATGTGGCGGGGCCTCAGGGCCTTATATAGGGCAGGGCGCGCTGTGATTGGTGCATCTCTCAGGCACCGCCCCCGCCCCTCGGAGGAGGAGCATTTGTGTTTGTTTTACCATGAAAAGTTGCATCCCACAAAACTGGAGGGTAGCAAATCACCCAGGTTCCACCGCAGGATGGTTCCTAGAGACGCGGATTTCATATATCTTTTAACTTTTCAGTGACAAATGACCCTATGTGGCAAATGTCTTGGAGAAAGCCCTCGATTCTCCGTCAAATTCAAGAGAAAGAACCAAACTTCCTCTTTTCCTTGTTAATTCAAAAGAAATTTCTACTAGAAAATGTATTTCCTCTCTTCCCAATGGCCCTCCATATGTGTAGCTTCTAATTGGTGAAGAGAAGAAATTATTCATGCCCCGATTTTTATTGAAAATTATTTATATATGTGAAGGAAGTAACACAGATGTCTTAGCTGCATCACTGAAGAGTTAGAGAATGTGGAATTATCTAAAAACTGCAGGGTATGTCCTTATTTAGTCAAGGATCATCAAATAAAACACAATTCACAGGTATGAGGGTGATCTGTGATTAAAACCATCTCCCAGTTCCTGGAACTTTATAGAAGACAGCGAGGAAGCAAGGGTCTCACAAAATCAGACCACCCTCATGACTAGTGTCCTCCACTGAGTTTTTTGTCCTTTGTTAATTCAATACCCCCCCTTCTGGTCCCAGATAAACACAGTCCTTGCCCCCAATTAACTATAAATGAAGAGACAGGGACCCTGGTCTGAAGGCCCAGTGGAAACTGCAGACCCAATCTCTAAGACTGGACTGGCAGGTGCGGTTGCAAATGTGTTGGGAAAGTGTCCCTGAAAGAAGGTCCAGTAGCAGCTCTGAGCTTCTCTCCGCAGGCACCAGGACTCTTGGTTTATAAATATTTTTCTATAAGGCTTTCTCAGCTTCATTTTTTTGAGCACTCTATGCTTTCACATCTGTTTGGTTTCTCTGACCCTCCATGATCCCTGAGCTTTTGTGCCATTGTCAGTGACTTATGGATCAGGATGTGGATCAGGCTGATCCTTATAGTTACAGGTTGACAGAAGGTATCATTCCATTGCTTTAAAAGCAACAAAGAATTGATGAATTTAGGAAATTCTTACATTGCATAACAAACCCAGTTAAGGAACCATATTCATATTTTATCTTAGCTGAAAATGTAACATGGAAACAAGTCCACACACATGCACACACCCACATCTCCTGTCCTCTACCGGCTGTAAAAAAAAAAAAAAAAAAAATTACGATTCAGGACTGGTGTTGTAGCTCAGTGGTAGACACTTGCCTAGCATGTGTGAGGCACTGGGTTCGATCCTCAGCACCACATACAAATAAATGAATAAAATCAAGGTCTATCAACATCTAGAAATTTTTTAAAATCATTCATGTATGATATAGATATGTAATCTACATTCCCAAAAAATAGGAATCAAAAGTCAGAGACAACTAATTACATAACTAATGAATCCATAGATTATACATTCATAAAAATTGTGTTTCTAACCAGTTATCTAAAAAATTATATATCAATAATGTATAAAATTTGCTCTATATGTAATTTATTGTGTGTACATATTCATATTCCTATAGATTGCTATCTCACATTATATATAATGAATAGGAGATACTAGTTTTTTTTTTTTTTAATGTTTCTCTTTTCACAAATTTCTACATGAATATTTAACACTCTTATACTCAGGGGAAAAACAAAAACAAAAACCTAGTGCGGCAGCCAGGAGCTTATCCATCCTTCCTTGACTGTTAAAGGTCCCTTCATTTTTCTTTTCCCAGTGTCACTCATTTTCATTGTTTTGTGAGATGAAACAGTGTCCAGCAGGGTGGAGAGATGTCTAGTGGCTGGTTGTTCCTCCTGTGAAAAGAAAGAAATTGGCTGGTTCAGTGCTGTGCCTCAGACATCTGTTATTGTACTTGACTCTGAGAACAGTGATGATTTGGCAACTGGCATTCACCGGATGCCTTCTCTGTGCCAGGCACAGTTTAAAGCACTTCCTGGATGCCAGTGCATTTGGTCATTGCCACAGCCTTATGAGATTACCTACTGTCACTCTTCCTGCTCAGAGACGAGGACAGTAAGACACAGGGAGGCTGAGTCTGCGCAGCACAGCTGTAGGATGGTGGACCTCTGCAGTAAGCCTGTACTCTGCAGCACTCTAGTCTGCACTTGAATGAAGAATGTGGCCAAGTCAATGACCTGGAACTTCTATTTGATTAGAGACTTGAAGGATAGGAATTTTTCAGGTGAAATAAGGAACTAGGGGTTTTCAAAATGAGACTTAGTGACATGAGCCTGGGGTGGGGATGGTCTCAGTGGGTACATCAGCTTGGCCAAGTGCATGCAGAAAGCCCTCAAGTGAGGACAGTGGGAGTCCATGCGGGGGCTTCCACATGGGGAGCTGCTAAGAGTGTGCAGAAGCCTCCTTCTCTCAAGTACTCATTCATATGAGCACCTGTCAGAGGAAGTCACTCCCATGTCCCCCACTTCCATCTTCCTTTCAAATATGTATAGTCAAAAGAAAAATATATCCAGTGGAAAGTTCCCAAATAAATGCTTAGTGTTTCTTGTTGTGTTATATAACATATTTTCCTTCTTCTCTTTACGAGAAAATAAGGCAGATCTCATTTTATGTTCTCTGGGTGTCCAAACCCAGAGCAGCGTAATGCATGCAGGGATTGCATAAGAGAAGCTCCCAGTAATTCCTGAGGGCTGACACAGTAGTCTGGCAGGGAGATGTAGGTTTCTGTGACAAGTGTCCCACATTCATATAACCTGATTGCTTGTAACTTGACTCATACTGTACCCAGGTCATCACTTCACTTTGGAAAGACAGAAACTTTTGTTACATCTTTTGCATATACTAATGAAAAAGTAGCCAGTCACATTTAGATAGTTTTGAACAAAGATCTGGCTGGAAGCAGAGCCTGTGGTAGTGAGGGTGGACATGAATGGAGCAAACCTCTCTCTGGCTGGTAAAGGGTACCACAACCCTCGGCGATCTCTCTTAATTCCAGGGGTGAACTCTGATGTCACCATAGTGCATTTGATAGACACGGTCTCACTTCCAGTCTTAACAAATACCACACAGGTTCTCCTAACACCTTAGAAAGGGCGCCTGATTTAAGGACTGTGCTGGGAGGGAGGCACAGCTCTCCCTCCCTGTGCTCACACCCCCTGACACACACCCTTCCAGTCTCACACCTTCAGTGGAGGCATGGAAATGGTCCTCTGAACAGTTCAGAGACAGAACCAAGAAGGCTTTATTCCTCCTCTTTTCTCATGGCTGGTTGAGCCCTTGGGCCTTCCTTATGCTCTCTTGCTAACATTGTGTTGCCTGAAGATGAACTGAATTGATACAATAAGACACTGAGAACAGTGCCCGACACACACCAAGTACTACAACACTGTTAACTACTGGGGGCCATTAGACATTTGCATTGATGTTAATAAGGGCATTATCAGACCTGTGACCTTGCCTGGCCCCCCTTTCCCTGTCCCACATTTCCCTTCCCCTGAAAGGCATCCCTTTCTTGCATCCTATGCAATCACTCCAGGTAACTATTGCTGACTGTCTTCCCCAGCTGAGATGTAAGTCCAATAAGGGCAGCAACTCTGTCCTTTCCCAAGGAGACGGGCCTGGAGGTGACTCCTTAGCAGGTGAAGGACCGAGAGAACCAGACGCGGGTCCTTCAGGACAAGGGACAATTGGAAGAAGCCCCTTCTTGGATCATCCCAAAACTTGAGCTATACTCAGTCTGTGCTGGATGTCGTCACTGCCTCAGGAGAAGCCATTATGAGGCCTTTTAATAGAAACAGAAAAGGAAGAGGAAGAGGAAAGGGATAGAACAGGGAGAACAAAGAACTGGACATGATGACAGACTCTGCTTGCTCTTCCTCCACTACATTCTGCTTGTTTCTCTGCATGGACTCACAGCCAATCTGAAGTCTGAATTTTCTTGTTTCCCTGGCAGGGAGGTGGGGTCGAGACTGAGTCTGGCCAAGCAAGATGGACAGGAATGACAGGTGCCACTCCTAGGCCAGGTCATGACAATCTCTCTCACAGAGGCATTTTTCTTTCTTCCGTCTGCTGGCCTGATTCTTAGTCTCCAGCAGAGATCTCTGAGACCAAAGGATGCCCCAAGGGATGCAATGGGAGAAGATTGAGGGAGGAGCTCCACCCCTCACCACTGTGGGACATCATATAATGGAATAATGCGCTTCCGTGGTGTTTAACCACTAAGTTTCAAGGGTCTATTTAATACAACAGCAAGTATAGCTTACCTTGCTTTGATCTGTGGTTTATCTGTGGAAGCAAACTCAACATTGCCTTTTGCACTAGCACGGACACCTGGCACACCTAGACCCTAATGCCATATCTGCTCTCCTCTGTAATGATAAACAAATGCTATCCCCCTGCAAACCTCAAGCTCTGCAAAGCTTCTGGAATGTTAGCTGGCTCTGTTTAGACCCAGGCATCAAGGTCTGTGCTCAGTACTTGTTCCCTTGGTTAAACAGTGGATTACCCCACCCCTACAGTCCTCACCCCCAACCCTGCTCCTTGTTGGATTTTCTTTTTTTTCCTCCATGACACTCAATTTCTAGTAGACCACATATTTGACTTACTATGTTTTTCTGCCTTACTCCACTAGAGTCCTAGTTTCCTGAGGGCAGTGATTTTGACTTTGTTCACTGGCATATGCACACATGTCAAACAGTGCTTGAGAGATAATCATTGTTCAAAAATATATTGAATAAATTAATTCCATTGTTTTTGTGCATCTGCTGTTTACCACACTCAGGGACAGACCCTAAGGATATTGTGGTAATAAAATCAGAATTCACAAGTCTTGGCATTTAGGTGAAAATTGTGCAAAAGTTGCACAGAGCAGTGGGAGAGAGAGATGCTACCAGGGTAGGGAGGTGGTGGTCAGAGACACTTGCAGGGAAGGCAGTGGCCAAGCAGATGACTGCAGAAAGGGAGGGAGAAAGCTCAAAAAAGGAAACCAGGAAAAGCGGATGTGGGCGTGCATATTTGGCTCCAGCATAGGGAGCAGGAGAGCAGGAGAGGTCCCAGGGAAGAGGTAGGGGCAGAGCCTGCCAAGTCTTGTTTCTCAGGTGTTTGAGGATCCTGAAGGCAACAAAAGCTCTTTCAAGCCAGTAGCAGGACACCTCTGAGGTCCCAACTCACAGTCAAGCAGGTGGGAGGCGCCTCACCCCTTCTCCTCACTTCCAGTTGACTGAAATTCCCTCTGCCTTCAGGATCTATGGGGCCAAGTTCTGTCTCTGCCTCTCAAGAGTCTGGATTCCTGAGCACACTCTTCAAGCATGCTGCAAAGGCCTGGCCCTGCTGCTTTCTGGGCACAGGCATCTTTGATTCCATCTGAGGCTAGAAAGTTTCCTCCATGCAGAATCTCAGACCCCGCATCATTTCTGTACAATTATTAATTTTTTTACTTTATATATTTTTTAATTTCTAAAAATATATTTAATTCAGTGCACTAAATTCCAAATGTTTCTTTAAAATCTAGTACCCAAGGCCCATTACCTCCATTGTTTAAGAATGTTTAACAATAGAACTGAAAATTTATTGAAAATTAAAATTTTCAGTATTTTCTATTTTGTTCTATTGCTGAATTTGAGCATATAATAGATTTTAAAAAACCTGAAAGAAAAATTAAGGCCAAGAATAAAGAAAGAAAGGTGATTAGAGGAGAAAGACATTATAAATGTTTATGCTTATTGCTCTTGGACCCAATTCTTTAACTGTTGGAGAAACTGAATGGCCAGATGATTAGCCTAGGTTTGCAAATGATGAGGTCAAGATTTTGCCTCAGGGTTGCCTCCCAGGTAGGGTTATTTCCTCAAAATGAGATAAGTCTATCATCTCTGCTACTTTGTCCCTTTGAGCCAGCAGCAGGGAGATCTAACCAAGGGCACTAACATCAACAGTGAGATAAAGTCAGATTTTTCTGTGGATTATTCTGCAAATAGCTCATTGGATGACAAGGCCACCCTGAGTGTTTAAATGATTCAGCCACAGTTCAATTTTCGTTCTTCCTACCTTCTGAGGTGAGAAGTAGCAAGAAAGGACCTTTCTCCAGATTCACTTCCTTTTTAAAATTTATAATCAACCCACAGGACTTGAGGACATGCCAAGCTAAATGATAAATTCAAAGAATTTAGTCAAAGCTCAGAATGTCTTGCAGGAAAGGTCACACACAGACAGCTGTGTACTCTGCCCAACTTAATTTTATACCTGGTCATCCAGTATTATGCAAGATAAAGTTTGAGAAAAACTAATTTTAATGCCTTTTTAATTGAAGATTACTGGGATTGTTTGATAAAGTGGCAAATCTATACCCCTTCCAAATCAGGAAGATTCAAGACGATTGTTGTTTTTATATGCTTAGAAATATGTCTCAAGAGATAATTATATATACTCTGGGAAAATACACTTTCTTTTAAACCTATTGGGAAAACACAATGCAATTAGTTGACATTTTTGTAGCAAATAATTTGTAAAATTCTTCACATTCATGATAGACTAACTCCTACCAAGATCTCCAATCATAAACTGCCTAAAGTCCTTTTAGTAAAAAGATGGTTAAAAATAAAATTTGTAACGATTGCAGATACATAACTTTGTATGCAATAAAGATCTTTAATCTTTAGAATCTTCTGGAGGTAGATCTATTACCTTCCTCTTTAGGACACAGATGAACACACTAAGCCACAGAGAGATTAAATGACTTCCTTCTTCAAAGTCTCAGTGCTAACAAAGAATGGGCCGAGTCAAACTTGGAGATTGTCTCCAGAGGCTTTTACTTTTTTTAATAATGGAATAATGTTCTGTAGTCATTTTATTGGCATACCATTTCTGGAATAAGTGTTATTTTCATTTCATTTAATTCTCACCTGTCTTTTTAAGTAGGTAATCGTAAGCATCCTACAGTCTCAACTTGGTTGACTTTGTCAAACAATTAACTCAAGGACATCTAGTTAATTATTAGCACACCTTTAGTTGTGTGCAAGTTATATCAAACAATAGGCTGTTTTCAACCAGCAAAGTTAAAACAAAAAAATTACATAATACAGGAGAGAAAAAACCTGAAGATTGTCTAAAAATAGGATATTGTGCTAGGGCATTATTTTCAAGAGCTCATTGTGAATAGTCTGTTCTTGCATTGATCAAGAAGGACTTTTTTTTTTCCCATTGTTGGGGATGGAACCCCAAGCTCTCTACTAGGCAAACACTATACACTGAGCTACACTACTACCCTCCGAGAAGGACATTCAAAGCAATTTTTATAATCAATTATAATTAGGTATTCTCTGAAAACTCTCACATTAAACTAATTATTTTAGCATTCCACTTTTCCTTATGGTGTGGAGAAAAAAAAAAAAAAATGCTCATTGCTCAATGGCTCTTATGGAAGATCCAGAAATAGTTTTGTTTTGTTGTTGTTGTTATTTTGGTGTACTAGGTATTTTAACCGTTTTATTACTTTGAATTTAGGGTAGGTAAAAATAAAGTTATCAGAGAAAACTGACTATATTAGGATGCAACATAAATAATGGGTATATAAAAAAAAAGCTTGCAGTCTTATTTTAGAGTGATGATATATATTAAATTGAATTTATTACACTACAAAACAGTACCAACTTTCTTAAAAATAAACAAACTAAAGCGTCATTATCTAGTATGCATATTTGTTTCTTCTGCAGCTATAGAACCTGGTTGCATCAGAGCCCTTTGTATTAACCACAGCCCTTCAGCAGAGCAGGCAAATTGTGTTCACAGGTGAAGAACTGACAGGCAGTCACCCAAAACGCACCTGGTTCTCAGGTTCTCAGGGCCCACACACTAGGTCACATAGCCATCCTTTTACAAATCCAAAGTGACAAAGGCAAACATAATTCTTAATTCTCCTAAGGCAACCATAGTTCTTAAACCTGTTGATCAATGGTAATATAAACTGTGTAAAAATAGCAGACTACATTGAGTAAACTTTTCAGCAAATTGTATTATGTGTTCTCAAAGTTAGAAATTGTAAGGATGCAAAACTCAGGTAGTAATTTATTCAATATTCATCTAAGTTCTTAAAGTTATCATAGAATGTAAATTCACCTTTTAAACTGACATAGTGAGTCCTTCTAATTTCTAACTTTCTAAAAATCAATCTCCTTTAAAATGGACATTGTGATTTAATTTAGTCCAGTGCATGTTTTAATTCAAAAATTATAAATAAAATATTTACTCATTTAACCAATAAACCAAGTGGGGAAAAAAATGAGTAAATTCACATTAATTATGTTAACAAAATAAACCCTAAGCTTCTGTGCACTAACTGAACGTTATTTTTATATTATGCTGTTAAAAATAACCATCTTACACCAAATTAAGCTTGAGTTTATTCATAAGGTAATTTTGATTAGAAATGCGATTTTCCCTATAAATATATTTACCAACTATTAAATTTTTCATTATTTAAAAGTTTTGCATTTTCTTATACCCTGTTTAACTAAGACCACTAATGAAACTGTTAAAACTGTTACAGTCGAAGAGGTAACACCTTTAAAACATCTTTTTGAAAAAACTGGGAATTCTTAAGTTGATATGGCCCTGGCTTATTACATTCTTCCAGGTGTCAGAAAACTGCAGATATCATAGAGTGCTTAAGTAACATCGTAACTACAATCACATATTTTCTCTAAGATGCAAAAGTCTGTTCTTTGTACTAACTTACAAAGATCCTCATGCTTAAGGGAAGGTGTAATTTCGCAACGCATAAAAAAGCCTACCGTTCTGGAAAGGGTAGGCAGACCCAATGGAACCCGCCTGTGCCAACTCCATTCGCTTCTCCGTTCCCTCCCGCTCTCCCTAGTACTTGACTGCAGCCGCACTCGGAGCTGGCCTGTCCTAAACTGCAATTTCTATCTAGACAGCCTGTGGCCACTATGTAGCTTTTGTTTCAATGCTCAAAACACCAGACCAATGGCGGCAGAGTGGAGCACTAGCATTCAGACAAAAGATTGGCTCCAGTCTACCAATCAAATCTCGGTATACTTAAGTGTCAGGAGCAGTGTTTACTGCCTTAATCCCTACAAAGACAATGTGGACTCTTGAAACCACTTTGACCATTTCGATTTGAGCCAGATTGTTTAATCCCCAGCGAAAGTTAGTGTTGTCCAGAGCTCTTTTTGTGGGTATGTGGGTGGCTCTTAAAAGAGCCTTTGGGGTTAGGTGTAAAAACGCTTACTTGGCAAGTTCACTTGGAGCTGGTGTACTTGGTGACGGCCTTGGTGCCCTCGGACACGGCGTGCTTGGCCAGCTCCCCGGGCAGCAGCAGGCGCACGGCTGTCTGGATCTCCCGCGACGTGATGGTGGAGCGCTTGTTGTAGTGCGCCAGGCGCGACGCCTCACCCGCGATGCGCTCGAAGATGTCGTTGACAAACGAGTTCATGATGCCCATGGCCTTGGACGAGATGCCGGTGTCGGGGTGTACTTGCTTCAGCACCTTGTAGACGTAGACCGAGTAGCTCTCCTTGCGGCTGCGCTTGCGCTTCTTGCCATCCTTCTTCTGCGCCTTAGTGACCGCCTTCTTGGAGCCCTTCTTCGGGGCGGGAGCGGACTTCGCTGGCTCAGGCATTTTAAAGCCTCAAAACAGCAGAAATATAATGAAAGTGTGAAGCAGATTTCTGCTATTTATAGGGCATTTATGCTAATGAGGGATGCAGAGCAAGTCTTACCTAATTGGAAGACAAATGGCAGGGTTGTCATCCAGGGGCAGAACTATGCAAATGAGGTATGGAAATACAGTTTTTCTATTGGTTTCTTAAATCTTGCTTATTCTAGCCAATCAGAGAGTCGGATTTACTAGCCAGGAAATGGCTATAAAAGCAGGCCTGTTCTACATACTTCCTGGCTCTATTTGTTTTTGTCAGAACCTAGTTTCGTTGTGTTGGTGTCTTGAGTGTGCTGACTTGCGATGTCTGGTCGTGGTAAACAGGGCGGCAAGGCGCGCGCCAAGGCGAAATCTCGCTCTTCTCGCGCCGGGCTGCAGTTCCCGGTGGGCCGGGTGCACCGCCTGCTGCGCAAGGGCAACTACGCAGAGCGGGTCGGGGCCGGCGCGCCGGTCTACCTTGCGGCGGTGCTGGAGTACCTGACCGCGGAGATCCTGGAGCTGGCGGGCAACGCGGCCCGCGACAACAAGAAGACGCGCATCATCCCGCGCCACCTGCAGCTGGCCATCCGCAACGACGAGGAGCTCAACAAGCTGCTGGGCCGCGTGACCATCGCGCAGGGCGGTGTCCTGCCCAACATCCAGGCCGTGCTGCTGCCCAAGAAGACCGAGAGCCACCACAAAGCTAAGGGCAAGTGATCTGACCGACATCTGAGCTTCCGGAAACGTTATCAAACCCAAAGGCTCTTTTCAGAGCCCCCCCCACTTTTTCAAAGAAAGAGCTGATAACTAGTTGTACTCTACTCTAGTGTAACTCAAACTTATTCTTCTTTTAGTTTGGGAGGGAAAGCAAAAACTGGTCACAGGTAGGAAACAAAACTATTTAACAAAACCGTTTGTACGTACTTAGACATATTTTATCTCACCACACCATTTATAAGATGTTGTGACTGACAAATTGAACCTAACATCTTAAGAGGAGAAGTAGATGATCTGCAAGCTTCCTATTCCCTTAACTACTTGAAGGTGCTTGAAGCCATACTTAAGCAGAACCACAACATCTCCCTCCTGTCATATAAATTGTGTGTACTATACCAATAGTTTTGTGCTCCTAAGCTAAAACAGCCTGATAGGCAAGTAAGTGCTTTTAGTAACTATTTTAAGAAGCTCTCGAATTTCCAGTATGTGTAACGAAGCTACTCTCCCCACAAGAACCGCTGCTTGGTCCTGCTTTCCTAGGTTCTTGGGCTCTTCAAGTTTGCGGGAGGATGATAATTTTGCTTTGAATGGGAGTGCGTGCGCAGGGAAGCCCAGCAGGGTCAAGGCTTGCCCAGACCTGGGCTCCAGGACTAGCCAAGCATAGGAGCAACATATTCAAGGCTCCTGGAGCTCCGATGAAGCATTTCGAGAGTGGTTCCCTTTTCCGTTAAAGTCCAATGTGTAGTGGAATTTATTATTATGTTTCATCCAAGCATAAGCTTGTTCCTGCAGCTGTGCCTTCTACTTTCCAGATTCCAGATACTGACTTGAATGCTGGAGACTGGTGTTATCCTCTCCTTATCTCCCTCCTTTCTTCCCCAAAGCTGCTCTCAAAGAAAAAAAAAAAAGTACAGTATCCCAGAGCTTGGTGAAGGCCAGGTGGTGGAAATCAAGTGGACACCTTAGTGGCCTTATGATGTTAAATTTTCTGAGGCATTTTGGAAGTTATGGAAACTAATGACTGCCAGGCTGAGAACCATCAGACTTGGAGCAGGTCTGGCCTCAGAGTGCTCCTGGCCTAGATCTGCAGGGAGGTCCACATTCTTTCAGTCTGACATTTACTGTGTATTGGACAACTTTCATCCTTAGTTTAGAATAACTTGATATGAGCCTTGGGACTATATTCATTTACTAGCCATTTGGACTTAAATCCACCTCCCACACTTCTTAGGTGTATGACCTTGGTCTAGGTGCTTAACCCCTTTGGCCTCCACCTCTTCCCCTGTCTATGCTCACCTTGCTGTGGAAGGAGTGACTCAGCAATGAAATCAGCTTGCGCTAGTCAGGAGAGTTGGCTCTTGGGCATTTGCTGTGTGCCAGGCACCTCTGTGTGCTCCCAGCATAGAAAGTCATTTAATCCAAAACCTTAGGAAAAGTTTCTCTCCCTATCATACATTTAATGTTGAAGAAATCAAGGAACACAGCTTCAATACCTTAAATCCCAAGGTCTGGACTTCTAATGATTCTCGTCAGAAAAATGGAAACTGAAAAATCAACACACAATGGGTGAACTGTGTTCACATACTACAAAGTCCCTGAGGGCATCTTAAACTCTGTGAGGAGCTTACAGGTGGAGGAGAGATAACTTCCCTGAATCTACAGGAAGAGACAGATAAATCTTCACAATGTGTTCACATGAAAACACCATTTAAAAAAAAAAAAAAAAAAAGCCAGTGCCTTTTTTGATTTAGAGTGTGGTAAGTGAAACAAGGGGACCTGGTTTGGCAGAGATGGTTTCCAAGGGATACACAAAGCTTACTAAGTTTGTGTTGAGTAGGGCAAGGAGATAGAATCTAAAATGGAAATTTGATTGAAATATGTATTCTTTCCTGTGGGCTCCAATAACAACACTTTGTATTGGATTACTTAATACTGAGTGATACATTGTGAACTTTGTTAACTTTGATGGTCTCTTCTTCAACAAGACTTCCAGTAAGGTCAAGGGCCCCATCCTGTTAATTTGTAGCTAGTCACCACAGAATCTGGAATGAATAGGCACTTGGTAAATGGGCACCAAGTGAAGGTTGAGCTGCCTGACTCAGTGACTATGCTGCAGCCAGGAAGCACTTTGTTCTGGAGGGTCAGTTAATTACCAGGGTAGACATTAAGTACACACTAGATGGACACTGTCATTAGCATCTTCTCTTACCAGGAGAACGTGTCTCCCTTCTAATAATCCAGTTTGCATTGGGAGCTTGTTTTAGGAGCTTAAGAGAAACACAGAAGGGACCAGAGGACCACCTCTCACCTAAGAGATACAGCCAAGAACCTCCTCCAAGTAAATAATGTCCGTCACAGCTCTGTCCTACCTCTGTCTCCAGCACACCTCCTTCCTTTAGCTCTGCGCTGCCATTATTTACATCTAAAAACCCTAGTTACCTCAGGGAAATTCTGTACTGGAAAATAAATCCTCCTTAGCTCAGCCCTTGAGCAGGTATCTATCTATCATGCCTCAAGGGTTCTGGGAAAGACTGTTTAAATTGGGGCAAGTTGAAGAGATTGCTTCACCCAGGCTACTCATTTGCTAAAGGCACTGGACACCAGCAACAACTTTATCCCAGGGTGTAACTGAGAAGTGAGTCTGAGTAGGATTATTATTTGGTTATTTAATGTACCCTGAACAACGTAGTTTGGTTAAACTCAATATCAGCAATTATTACATTCCCTTTTACATAACCAAATTCTCCTTTTCTTTACTTCATCTGTCTGTTTTTTTCTGTTGTTGTTGCTGTTGCTGTTATCCCATATCATTTGGACTCTTTTTTGCAAGCATGATGAATTTTAGAGCCAGTTGTAAAATACTTTGACGTACTTAAGATTTAGGTTACTTTCTAAAGGTTTGTCAACTGTTGATTCTAAATTATAATCATAAATTGATATATTACTGGCAAATATAATGCATATGTATTAGAAGATAATTAGAAATTTAAGTGAGATCCTTCTTATGCACACTGAAATAAGAATAAGGGTAGCCATAGAGTCTAGCCTCTTATTCTTAATGCCAACTATCTAAATATTATACAAGCCAAAAAGATTAACATAAAGAAGTTTACTAAAAAACATCCATAACCTATATTTATACCTAGAAAATTTTTGTTAATAAACAAAAACATATATTTTTTGAAAAAGAATAAGTACAACCATTGCACTTTCAAGAGATACTGGAATGTGTCATGTAACTCCAAAATAAAGTAGATTGTCAGGCAGGGAATTCATTAGTCTATCACACTGAAACCGTATCAGACCTTCAATGACTTCTTTGTTTCAGATGTAGTTTGGACAGTTTGAGGGAAGCCACGTTTTTAGGATGTAGAACTCACACACACTTCTTACACTTAAGGCTCCATCTGAAAGGAGCAGGTACGCTAAGCTCCGGACTTGGGAATATGGTGACTGGCTGCCAGCGTTGCTTAAACTTGCAACATGCCCTTGACGGTCTCAGTCTACTAAGACTGCCACAACAAAATGATGCAGACTGCACAGCCTCAACAACAGGTTTGTTTTCTTATAGTTCTAGAGTAAGGAAGCCTAATGCCCAATGATGCCAGGACGGGCACCTGGCGAGACTCTCCCTGGCTCACAGAGAGCCACCTTCACCCTGTGTTCTCACAGCCTTTCCTCAGACCTGAGTAGAGTGCTGTCCAGTTTCAATAAGGGCACAGTCCTATGGGTTTAGGGTCCATCCTTAGGATCTTCTTTAACTTTCATCACCTACTAAAACCGTATGTCCACATAGCAATCACACTGGGGTTTAGGGCTTCATCTTAAGAATTGGGGGGAGGGGTAACAATTGAGTCCATAACATTTCTCTTCTGGTCCAATAAAATCATGTCCCTCCTACCATGCGAAATACATTCATTCCATCTCAACAGCACCTCCCCACTCCTAATTCATCACAGCATCGATTCTAAAGCTTGGAGTGTAACATTTATCATAATGTACAGCTGAGAATCAAGGTAGGGTTTGTCCTAAGTCAAAGTTCCTCTCCAGCCATGAGCCTGGGAAACCGGTTCTGTGCTTCTAAAACACAATTATGGGACAGGCATAATATGGACATTCATCCTAAAAGGAAGGAAGGAAGGAGTGAGAGAGAAAAGAAGGGAGGAAGGGAAGGTGGGAGGGAGAGAGGGAGGAAGTAAAGAAAGAAGGGAGGGGTGATAGGTCTTCAGTGAGTCCATGACCGGGCAGGGCAACATCTGTCAGATCTTATGTCTCTCCACTTTGGATTGACGCCCTGTCTCCCAGGGGCTGGCCCTCACAACTTTGTGGACTCCCTTGAGGAGGTGGAGCCAGCCTTGCCTGCACCCCATGCTCTCGCGCCCCACTGGTGCCATGGTGGTTGTGGCAGCTCCCATCACCTCTGGGTCCCCTGGAGCCTTTCTTTCCTTTCCTGGAAGGATAGTCCAAGCTTAAGGCCCTGTGGTCTTGCTGTAAAATTCAAGAGGTCTGAGCACCTCGCTTACTTTCCATTTCCTGTGTTTAGTGTCTCTCCTGGTGTCCTCCCTTCTCTCTTTTGTCTTCTGCTGAGATGACTGATTTAGTTCTTGAGGGGCACCCTTGACGCTTTATCAAATTCTACTCAACACGCCTCTTTAAGAAAAGCTTTCTCCACTTTTACAAGACAGACACACTGACAGACTCCCAAGCCTCCTAGTTCTGGTTCCTTTTTGCTTAACAATTCCTGCTTCAATTTCTCTCTTTCCTCTAGCACCTTACTGGAAGGAGTAAGGAGGATCCAAACTCTACCTTCTGAACTTTGCTTACAAATCTTCTCTGCTAAATATCCTGTTCTGTGGCTGGTAAGTTCTACCTTCCCCCAAACACTAGAACATAGTTCAGGCAACTTCTGTGCCATTTTATAACAAGGACCACCTTTCCTCCAGTTTCCAATAACATATCCCTCATTTCCATCTGAGACCTTACCAGAATGGTATTGAACATCCATATTTGAGCCAACATTTTGTTCATGATTATTTATGTATTTTCTGAGAAAACAGAAGCATTTCTCTACCTCTCCTCTTTTCTTTCTGAGGCTCTAGCAGGATTCCTGTTAGCATCTGTATTATTACTGAGAGTCCATTCACAGCAAATAGCTTTTTCTAGCATGAACCTCAAAACTCTCTCAGCCTCTACCTATCACCAGTTCCAAAGTCATATATAAATTTTTAGGTACTCGTTGCAGCAGGACCCCACCTCTTGGGACCCAAATCTATCAGTCAGTTTCGGCTGTGACAAAGTACCACAGCCTGAGCAGTTTAAACAACAGAAATTAATTTTCTCACTATTCTGAAGGAGAGGTTCGAGATCAAGTCCCAGAATGGTCAGCTTCCAGTGAGGTGCTCTTCCTGGCTCAAAAGTTATCCCCCCGACTCTGGCCAGTTAAGCACGTACATTCTTTCCTGTTTCTTTTGATAGCCAGAGCTGAAACTACAGAGCTTTGACTATATGCCACGGCAAATGTCATTGCATTAAATATTTATCTCAAAATAATCCATATGTTATATGCTCTAAATTTTAGAAACTTGGAGCCTGTGGTTCAGGTTCCTATTTTGTGTATCCTTGAGGGTTTCCACAACATTGCAGTTTCGAGGATCATCTCTATAATAAACCTCCAACTTCCCATCGCTGACCCTGACCTCTTCCCTGAAAAGTAAAGTACATCTCCAGATCCTTCCTTGACGTCTTCACTAGGAATATTAAGAGGCCTCTGAACCCTGATCCTGAGCAAGGGGTAACACCATGTTCCCTCAGAATGTCACCTGCTCCTGTCCTCCCAACTCAGTAACTGATATGACCACAAGTCCACTTATTCACGTTAGCATCCCAGGAGTGAAACTGCTGCCTTTCTGTCACCTCCACAAATCCAGACTGCTAGTCATGTCGCCACACCTCGATCCAGTGTGCAAGAACTCGTCACACTTCTTTCCTTTGCTCTTTCCCAGCCACACCAGCTTCTATCCTTTAAGACATTTGCGTGGTTGGTGTAGTTTTCTGAAATGCCTGTCCTCTGACTTTTGTCTCAGTGAGCTGGTTTTCACCCTTCAGGTCTCAGCTCCTCCTCAGACGGGCCTGACGTGGTTCTGCCTGGAAGGATTAAAGTTCTAAGAATATGATATGTGAATATCAGGTGACATTTTGGGAGACCCTTTGTGTACTACTGTGTAAGTGTGTGTGTTTGGGGGTAGAAGGGTCATCATTAAGGAAGAAGGAAGCACAAAAACAATACAGGAAAGAATACAGACCACAAAGGTCAAAGAGGCTTAAGATACAGTATATGTAAAGACAGCAGTAGACAATGGGCAGGTTTAATAAACGTGAAGGACAAAGAGGAACAGCAAGTGTCAGGAAAAAGGCAAAGGACATAATATAAAAGATGACTAAAGAGGGGCTGTTATAGTCTTCATTAAATTCAAATGGTCTAGTGATTAAGTTATGCAAACTAGAGCAACAAAAAATACTACTTCTCACCTACAAATGGAGATTCACTCACTAAAACCACTAATATCAGGGCTGAGGAGGACAAGGAAGAATTTCCACCGTCATATCATCTTTGAGAACTTGTCCTGCTAATACCTATTACTAGATACTTAGGAAGCTGAGATGTCTATCAATTAGAATAAGTGCCTTGCTATGTAAGTTTGTATATGTAAGAGCTACTTTTTCAATATTTTAATAAAGAAAAAAACATAATTATAGGTGCTCATTTTCTAAATAACATAAATGAGAAAACCATTGACTTAATCAACAGGACATCCATCCATCCAAGGGAATATTAAGTAGCCATCAAAGACAATATGATCTGAGAGAGTCACACACACAACCTGTGGGAGTAAATAAAGATGGAAAGGTGTGGAGGAAAACCCATCAGTGTCTGACTCAGGGCAGGCAGATTAGTAGGGACAAGGAGAGATCATTAACCTTTATAAACATCTATATGTGAAGTGTTAAAAGAAGCATGTATTAATTTTGCAATTTAAAGCATAAAAATAAAAACAACAACAAAAAAAAGATTTCTCTCCCTTCTTTCCACCCCTAATTACTTTCTATCAATAAGACTGTTTAAATTGTTTAAAATATGCTGAAACTGGGTGAAATGGTACACACCTGTAATCCCAGCAATGCAGGAGGCTGAGGCAGGAAGGTCAAGTACAAGGGCAGCCTCAGAGGCTTAGCCAGACCCTGTCTCAAATTAAAAATAAAAAGGGTACAGTGGCAAACACCTGTAATCCTAGAGCCTCAGCCGGCTGAGACAGGAGAATCGCAAGTTCAAGGCCAATTTAGGGAGGCCCTGTCTCAAAATAAAAAATAAATAAATAGATAAAAAGGACTGGGATGTAGCTCAGTAGTAGATAGTAGAGTTCCCCTGGGGTTCAAACCCCAGAACCACAACATACACACTACACACACAAATACAGCCTGACATTTTTGTTTATCAGATCCCTTGTGTTTACCTCTTCCCATGAGACACTGCTCCATTAAGTGGAGACCTGGTCTGTCCATATACTGTGATCCCCCAGCACCTAGCAGAGTTCCTGACCCTTAATAGGTACTCGATATCTAGAGAATGAACCAGAGATAGATGCTTTGCCCAGAAAGCCCTTCCCCTTTCCCAAGAATGTCATCTGAACCTCTATATAAAGGTTCACAAACCATTTTTGATATACTGCCGACTCATCCCACCCAGCTCTCAGGAGCTCGAGAGAGTTGGACGTTCACTCCATTCTCTTTTCCACCCTCTACCTTCCCCATTTCCTGCACTAGCCTCTCCAGATTGGGTATCTCCTATTAACTCTCTGTTTTTCCAAGTAGCCATAAGTATTTTAACAGTCTGTTCTCTTCTGGTTGGAGTATGCATTGAAGAATTCTTTCTAATATGCTCTGAGTCTATGACTAATAGAGTTTGCCTAAAATCATAAAAAGAAAGGGGTCACACAGCTGGGTGTGGCAAAATCAGCGCTGTGTCCCCACTTGCAGTGTCTACTCTGTCAGACGGGAACCTCTGTTTTTCCATTCTAATGCTGGGGTTGTCCTGTTAACATTCTCTTCTACAGGGTGAGTTTGTTGAAAAATTATACCTTCTTCGTCTGTTCACGGGGACTTCGCATCTTTCGCATACAATAGATCTTTAGTAAATACACAGAACAAAGACGTTCACAAGGAGATGAGGCTGGGCGGGACAGAGTACTCACTACCTAAGCTCCAGGACCTGGAAGCTTATTTCCGGGTCATGCGCCATTTTCATCATTTGTTCTTAAACTCCAGTAGCTGAGTTTGGAGAGAAGACACAGGATGAGTTCCATATCCATGCCATCTGTGACGCTGTGAATTTAAATTCAATAATTAAAAACTCAGTTTCACAGTCTCACTAACCATATTGCCGGTTACCAGTGGTTACTGTATTGGACAGTGCACACAGAACATGTCTATCACAGAAATCCTACTAGCTAGCACTAGGCTACGTACTTCTTGTCAAGTGCACCTAACCAGACTCCTCCAGGTAGCATCTGAGAATAAGTTTGCCAGACAAAAATATAAGACACCAGTTAAGTCTGAATTTTGGACAAACAAAATTTAATCATTTTGGTGTAACTATATCCCCCAATATTGTGTGGGATGCATAACACTTGGAAAAAAAACACATTGTTTATCTGAAACTCAAATTTAATTGAACATTCTCTACTTTTATTTGTTAAATAGATCCAGTTTATCTGAAGGGCAAAATTAGAGCATCCTCCTTGGGAGATGGAGTCCTTCAGCTGCAGGTAGTTCCTTGTGGGGAGTTGAGACGTTCTGGCCCCTGGAGAGAAGCCCACTCAGCTGAAGGGGAGAGTAACAGAGTAAGCTTTCTGGCTGTGTGAGGAAGACTGAGAGAGAGGCTCCCAAACACTTTTACTTTGATGTCTTCTCTCCCTTAGGTTTCAAAATTTATTATTATCAGAATACTAGGGTCCCAAGTGCCTGCCAGACTAAACCAATTCTCAGAAAACTGGTTAAAGGATGCCTGGATTCCTACATCACTGACTGATTCTGCACCTACAAATTTCTTCCAATTCTTTTACCCAGGTGTGGTGGCACATACCTGTAATCCCAGTGACTTGGGAGGCTGAAACAGGAGGATTGAAAGTTTGAGGTCAGCCACAGCAACTTCACGAGGTCATAAACAACTTAGGGAGACCCTGTTTCAAACTGAAAAAGACAAAAACAAATAGGTGCTGGGAATATATCTCAGGAGGAAAGCTCCTCTGGGTTCAATCCCCAGTAACAAAAAAAAAAAAAAAAGAAAGAAAAAATACTTATTCTAGTTTTATTTCTCTGTGTTTACATGTGTGCTTTGGGAATAAATAAAGAGGTTTAAGGGAAGAAAAAGAATATAATTGAGAGGAGCTCTCTTAATGTAAAATGTATCTAATTTTTTTTTAATAAGTGATAGAGTCACAGGTTTCAAACAACTTGAAATAACAAGTCACATACTGAGAATACATCCTTCAACATCTCACTAGTTGATCACATTTTTGTCCTGTGTATCTGCCCTGTAAAAATTTAAGTTGATGGGAGTCAGGAATGAATATATGGTTTATCTCCCCACTTTTTGTTCTTACAAGGAAACTGACTGGGTATAGTGATCTGAACTTGCTCTTTTAATAATATAACTTGAAGAACTTTCCACAAGACACACACAGGGCTTCCCATACACAGTTGCATGAATGTGTCTTAGTCTGTGTAACCCATCCTGTATTAGGGTTCTCCAGAGAGGCAGATCCAATAGGAATGCATAGATCTCATGAGCGGGCATTTGTTAGGGGCATCAGCTCATTCCTCATGGAGGTGGAGAAGTCCCACTGCAGTCTTGTGCAGATCAGAGACCCTGGAATGCAGGTAGGTGGACTGAGTCCAAGAACAAAAGTCTTAGAACAAAAGAAGCTAATGATCTAACACTTAGTCCAACATCGAAGGCCTCAGAACTGGGGTGGTAGTATCAGTACTGGGGTCCAAAGGCTGGAGAGCCTGAAGTTCTCCTCTCCAGGGGAGGAGTGTATCCCAGCTCCAGCAGAAAGCCTTTCCGAGGTTTAGTTCCTTCCAGATCTCCTGTTGATTGGATGATTACCTCCCACATTGAGGGCGATTTGTCTAACCCCCAAGTACCACCAACATATGAAGATTAAGTTTCTAAAACATTCAAACTATAGCAATTAAAACAATTCTGGAATGATTAACCCCAATTTACAGCAATGCAGAAAGTGAACTGAAAGTCAAGTCATTCTCGAGTTGGACTCAAGATCCTCCCCTTTCTTCATTTCAAAACTCAATTTCTTCATCTCCAAAATGGAGGTGGCATCTGCCTTCCATAACAATGAAAATGAAAAAAAAAAAAAAGATCATGTGCGTGAATTATTTGGAGCTGTAAAGAACAGCAAAAGTCAAATTATTTAATTTCCAACATCAACTCTTTTGTAAGAGTCTTATGTAATCAGATCCCCCAGGTTCCAGCCTGACAAGAAGAGGGTGAAAGCAGGAGGAAAGTAGGAGCCTCCCTGGTTAAACTGCCATTACCTGCTCTCTCTGAGCAGGAGTTAGAAAATGCACCCTCCTAGTCTGCCCTTCTCCTGGTGCTTTCTGTTCTTTTACCGGCAGTCAAAGTCAGGTTTTAAAAATGTCTCTGCTGGGAGGGGTGTTGCTCAGTGGCAGAGCACTTGCCCAGCATGCACCAGGCCCTGGGTTTTATACCCATCACTGCACAAAAAGAATGTCTCTGCTACTCTAACTTTCTCTGCTGGGGCTGAAGGCCTGTTTGGTCCTCTGCTGTGTTCCCCGCTCCAACTCCATGCCTGAGGTTGCCTGGCATACCTTAGTCCCTCAAGAAATAAGAGTGGATGATTTCACAAGGCCTATTTGGGGTAGAGCTTTAACTTCTGGCTCTGAATTTCCAGGAGCTAGTGGGACAGTTACTTAATCTCACATGCTGAGTTGGACAGAAAGAGTCAACTTATTTTTAAGAAATGTCTACAATAAATCTATAAAAAGTGATTTGTGTGTGAACACACACATACACACATATACACACATACACACATATACACACATACACACATATGCACATGCATAGACAGTTTGTAGACATCGAGGTGAGATGGGGCAGGGTACATCCACACACCTTCCACTGGACCTTCTCTGGGTCTAGAAGAGCAGCCCAGTGGAGTGGGTGGACCTTTCCAACTCCCAAGACAGAGACGCCCCAAGCTCAGTTCATTCTGCTTTTGCTTCAACTTGACTGCCTTCCTTCAGTGGGAATGCAGAGAATAATCCCTCCCGGCTCTCTGAGCAAACTTAACAGAGAAAAGAAAAATGTGAATGGCCCTTAAGGAGCAGGGCCGTGGGTAGCTGGCCCTGTGGGAAGAAAGGGCAAATGAAGGACAGAGCATTTCCTTTAGCACAATCCCTTTAGATGGTGGATAAAGAAACTGGGGCTCTGGACGAGTTGATCTCCTGCCTGACGCCAACACAGACCAGTGGCTGGTGGGATCCAGGCTCTGAGCTATAGCCCCACCTTCGGGTGTCATTCTCCCAAATCACCAATGCGAAAATCCATGTGTCACTTCGAATCCTTCCTTACTTTCTCTGGGGTAATATGGTTGCCAGAAATTGGTTATAAAGACAATATAAACCATGAGAATCAACAAATGCTGCAAATCAGATTTTTCTGTTTTGTTCCTGGAGAGCTCATCATTAAACATTTCCCTGTACCCAGTCGCCCTAAACATCCTAAACATCTGGTGCTTCTCACCAGTAAGGTTCTCTCTCTCCCCTCCTTCCCCTTCCTCCTCCTCTCCCTGTTCCCCCATCTCCCCACCCCATCTACACACATACACACTCTGACTTTCTCTATTCTATTGTGAGAAGGCTGCTGTCTCACCTCCTAAATGACCCCAAAGCTTCTGGGCTGACTTAAGGCCCAGGCTCCCGTCTATGATCTGCAACTTCTACGTCAGAGTTCAGTGTGGTTTCCCTACTCCTCTATTTTCATATTTGCTTTCCAGATCTTATGAAGTCTAGAACACTCTTCCTCAGAAGCTCACCTGGCTCAACCCCTCATTTCTGTTGCCTTTTTGCTCAGATGTCACCTTCTCTGTGAGGCCCTCTGTGACCATTCTGCTCCTCCCAGAGGGAGTGGCAAGACAGCAGTGGTCAGTAGAAGATGACGCTGGGGTGTGAACTGTCAGCACCGAGTGACCAGGAATGCCATGAGCAAAGTCACCGTGAGGGCATAGCAGAGCTCTTCACCAGTGACCCGGGGGACTTCCTTTTGTTGCCAGGCAATTAACCAGGAACATGGTGCTGCACTCTCTGTGGGAGGATCAGCAGATGCTCCAGGTGCTGGGAGGCGGGTTCTCCAGCTGTCATCTCACAGAGAAAGATCTGCGCTGGTGCTTGCTCCATGAAATGGAAAAGTGGGTTCCCTTGGAGCACAGTCCGCTGTACACAAGGCTGTCCCCCGCCCTGCCCAGGCCTAGGACTTTGCTAGCTGCATGAGAACAGGCATCACATACCTGCTGACTGCCTCAGCTCCACCTGCACGCCAACCCTTGTGCCTGCTGAGGGCTGACAGGGAGACAGAAGCCAAGAGCAGGGGCCTGTTAGGAGGTGTTAGGTTCCCTCTGGAGGTGGCCGTCAGTGGAACTGAGTGGGTGCTTCCTGCTTTCAGTACTGGACTGGATTTAACTTTTCATTATTTTCTTAATTACTTGAGTCTCCTCGTCTCAATTGCTCGCCGTGAAAGCCACACACCAGTAGCTCTCTGTAACTTTTCATTTATCCTTCGAATGTCCTCCTTTCTTTCCCCACTGTCTTTCTCTCCACTTTCTTTTACCATTGTTTTCGAAGGAGTACTTTTAAAAAGTATCTTTCTTGCTTTCACAGCCGGTAATCAGTGTTGAAATACAGGGAGGCCCTATCGCGGCACTCTGCAGATGCCACCTGGGCACAGTGCACGTGAAGGACAGGAGAGTTCAGCTGGATTTGTGGGGCCCCACATCCGTGTTGTGAAGCCGCACATGTGGAAGGGTGCTCTGACTCGAGACTTCTCTGATCTGACTTGGACGTCGGAAGCTGTGCCTCAGAATCAGTTGCCCAAACTCACAGGGGTGCAGGCTAGGCTGGGGAGACATCTAACTCCTCCCTCATTCCGTTAGTTAGCTTATGATGATCACTAACTGCCCGCCGTTAACTCCTATATGTCACCCTCATGATAAGTTAATGAAGTAGGTGCCACTGTTACTTGAGTTTTTAAGGGAGAAGACTGAGACACAAGAAATCGAGGAACTCTCCCAGATCCAGTACCTAAGAAGATGGCAGGAGGGTGCGGGAGAAGTGTTGGGAAAGTGAAAGGGACAGTGCACGCAAGACCTTAAGAGACCCAAGCAGGATGGGAGCTCTCAGTCAGTGCTGGCTGCTGCTTGTTAGTTGCCACTGTCATCACTACCATGATAATTATTGTTTTACTGCAGAATGATAAGGTAACCCAACGAGTTAAGAACTACCTACTTCTTTGGAGACTTTGTTTTGTTTGGTTCCATGTGGTTATTTGTCCCCAAGATTTTTTTTCATTGATGTATTATAATTATACAAAATAGGGGGTTTCATTTTTACATTATTTGTACAAGCACACCTTATATATCCCAATATGACTTGGTCAGTGTTGTTCCTAAGTACCTCCCTTTCCCTCCCTTCCGTCATTCCCTTGGTCCCTTTCCTCTGTCCTAATGATCTCCATTTGGTTATTTATTACTCCAGTTTCATGTTGTATGTTACTTTTTAGCTACAAAATACCTGGAATAAGACCCAGATGTTGTTTTTAAACTTTTGATTAGGTATAATACACTGAGAGAGAAAGAAATAAACTTTTAAAAAATGCAAAGACATTTGATTTTTAAAAATTTGTTCTTTTTATTTCTATGCAACCCAAATTGGATGGTAACAAACTTGAAAACTGGTCATTTGGGTTTCTACGATGGTGTGAAACCAGAGAAATAAAAGCCCAGGTTCGCCACCTATCTGTCCCTAGTTGATATTGTAGGGTAAACGTGGAGCCAATCGCTCTCCGGGTTCATGCTCAGTTTCCTTGTCAGAGGATGGCCAGGAAGATTAAATGGCATGACACACTGAGCCCCGAGCAGACTCCTTCCCCCTCACAGGTGTGTGGATCGTCTCTGGGTATATTCTTTATCCGTTGCCTGGTCACAAGTCACGAGGAAAGCTGGCAGGCTCTGAGCTCAGGCCAGCCGTCCTCTGGCTTTCACAAGGCTGCCCTTCAGGTGATAGACAGGGCTGCAGCCGTCCAAAGGCTCAGCAGGGCCTGATCAGCTTCCACACCTGAGCACATGGTCACTGACAAACGAAAGTACCTCCAGGTCTGTTTGACCGAGGTCTTGAGTCCTCGCTTGTTGTCACAGGCTTCTTTCTCCACAGGGCTCCTTTCACCATCGTAGGTGACCTCCTAAGGGAATGAGCAAGTGAAAGGGTCCTAGACAGCAGTCACAACCTTTAGTACCTAATCTCAAAATGACACACGTCACTTTGACAGTTGCTTGAAGCAAATCACTAGATGCAGCACATTGGAGAGGAGACTGTTGGAGGTACAAGCATCCCAGACAGACATCCTCCTAGGGGATGCCCACCACCCTGGGACGTCACGACCTGTTTCACTTAAGACACAACTGTCCTTTTGGTCCAGCATTATTGACACAGGCGTGCCCCTGCATTTTCAGGGCATGTGATTAAAAGCAAGTACAGGCTGCAAGCTCAGAAATCTGAAATTGCAAGAATATGTGTGTTCTTTGAGTTTCTACCTGTTTTATCACCTGTCGGCTTACACTCTGATGCAGCTATACATCACTGAAAATGTGCCTCCCAGGTGCCTTTGCTCTCTGGTTTCCAGGTTTGGCCAATGGGAGGCACCGGTGGAAGGCCATGGTGGGACCAGAGTCTTGCCTCCCTTCCTTGTTTGCTTCGTGAAGCTTCTGCAGCCTCACCGGCATTCTTGGATTCCAGTCCCGCCAGAGAGCCCTTCTAAGACCTCTGCCTCGCCTGCCTGTGCAGGGGCCCTCTGGCTCCTCTGCAGAATGCCAGCATTCTCTCTTCTTCCATGTTCCACCAGCAAAGCAGAGATGGCAACCTTCTGCTGCAGTTGATCTTTAGGTTGCTCCCCACACCCTCTGGAGAGTTTCTCAGCTCTTCCATTATGTGTACCCAACTTCCTCTATTAAATCCCTGCTACGTGAAATCCCTGGGGTGTGCTTGCTCTCACTCCCTCTCCCACCCTCAAACGCAACTGTATAAATATCCTGACCAATAGGAGGATTGAATACTACTGAAAAGCATGGGCTTTTTCTAAGCAACTGATACAGAACAGAGTTTGCGGATTTTTCTACTGCTAAATACCTACCCTGCTCCTCATGATCAGAAGTCCAGAGGACAATTGCTTCCTCAGCATGGATCTTCACCGGTCCAGTCCCAAGTTTCTGTTTTGTACAGTGAGAGGCTTTGTGAATGTGAATATGTTAAATGCAAATACTATGCTATTTTATGTAAGGGATTTGACCATCCAAGAATTTATGTATCTTGGGGGTGGGGCAGATTCCTAGAACTAATCCCCTTAGGATACCAAGGGACTACTGTGTACTGCCCTACAAATAGACTGCTATGCTCTACCTGCTGCATTCTAACCCATCCCAAATCACGGAAGAGTGGATAACGTGTGGTAACTTCCTGTGTGCCAGGCACTATATAAGCCTGCCAAAAATCATTTAATCCTAGCAACAATCCTGTCAACTGTCCTAAGCACTTGACAAATACTCACTTAATCTTTATAATAACCTTATGTATTATTATTATTACCATGTCAGGTACAATTACTAAGTAGGTAATAGTTGTCTCAGAGTTTATTAAAATAATGCAACCAAAAAACCTCAAAACTTGGTAGATAATGACAGGCGGGATTATTCCAGCCCCACGTTGAGTTTCTTTCTGGATAAGCAGCGGCTCCACTCTGCATCTTAATCACTGAGTTATGTGGGTGGAAGGAAGATGACATGAAGGGAACGCATTTCTTTTAGTGAATGTGCTGTGAAGTAGGCAATGCCACCTCTACTTTATCCAGCAAAGTTGCTCACATGGTGAAGACTGATGTAGATGTGAAGGGAGGAGTACTCTTCGCATGGGAAGGAATGTTGTAAATCCATATCCATGGCAAGGAAATGCATAACCTTTCCACACAGGGCAGGAAAACAGGGCATGATCATCTAATCTACTGCTATATTCTTGTCCAAATTTTTGGCATAAGAAAGTTGAGAAAAAGAGTTTAGTAAATTTCTTAAAAACAAAGTAAATGACAGGATTGAGATTTGAAATGGAGTGATCATACCCAGAACTGTGATGACCAGACTCCAAGATGGCCCCGTAATTCTCACCTTCTAGCATTCGTACACTCATGTGGTTTCTTCCCAGGTTAGATAAAATTTACCCTTAGAACACTGTATCTTTTGCTTTTCTCTCTTGGATCACTTGTTCTGGGGGAAGCCAGCTGCTGTGTAGTAAGCCCTCAAGAAACAAAGTCCTCCTGCCAACAGCCAACACCAATGTGCCATCCAAGCAAATCTTCGGGGACCTGGACTTTCCAGCCCATTCTTCAGCCGAAGTCTGCAGATGACCAAAGCCCCAGCTAACACTTTAATCTGCCCAGAGATCCTAAGTCAAAATTGCCCATTTGTCACCCCCAAATCCCTTACCCATATTCTACATAATAAAATTTTATCATTATTTTGATGCACTAAGTTTGGGGACAATTTGTTTTGCAACAATAGATAACTGTACAAGAGTCTACCTGCTTAACCAATATGCAAAACCACCATGACATATGAAGTAATGATCCTCCTTAATAGATAATCTTTACATTCAGAAACCAGCAAACTCATGCAATGTAGGGGAAGTGGAAAGGGAAATGTAAGGGAAAATAGAAAAAGTAATAATGGGTAGTATGGTAATGCTGTGGTTTGGATCTTGAATGTCCCCCAACAGAGCATGTATTGAAATCCTGGTCCCCAGCCCATGGAGCTATTGGAAGGTGGTGGAACCATTATCAGGTAGGGTCTACTGTGCCCATGAAGTTAGGTTCTTAGGATGTGCCCACGAAGGTGATACTAGGAATTCAGTCCCTTCTCTTGCTTTCTCTTTCTCTTTGCTTCCCAGCTGCCATGAGGTGAGTAGCTTGCTCTGCCACTGGCTTCCACTGTAATATACTATCTTGTCACAAGCCCAAAAGCAAAGGTGCCAACGAATTCCAGACTGCACCCTCCAACCTGTGAGACAAAATGTATTCTTCTTATAAATCGATTGCCTCAGGTATTTTAGTACAATAACCTAAGGCTAACTAGTAGAGAGAATTGAATAACAAAAGTACACAGAAGTCCAATGCAACATTGTACTATCTCTGCTGAAGACACTAGAAAGACATTTGAATAAACAGATGTAGATGCTAAAAATATTTGCTTATGAAATGATCATGGTTCAATATTAAGATTAGTAGAAAAATGGTATCTTTGGAAATATTGTTTTTCATGGGGTTTCCTTTCCAATGGAAGAGAATATTCCTTTTCTCTTGACAGGATTAAGAGATCTGTGCTTTACCTCTTAAAAACATGTATGTGTGCACTTGTTTTTTATATTCTTAAGATCTCCTGTCCCAAGAAATTCTGTATTGATCCTTCATCTCATCCCCAACCCCAACCACTCTCCACCTGCATCTTTTTCAAGAACACAGCCTGCCTCCAGATTCCACAGTATTTTCCTCCTGACAGCTCAGAGGGAAGGTCACTTAGTCCTGGTCAGACTTCCACCTTGAAGTAATAATGGATCTTGGATTTTCATATGCTTCAAAAGTCACATTAAATTTAAGAATTATTTACTACATTCACTCTTTTCAAATTTCTACCTTTATTTATTTATTTGGCTTTAGCTACTTTATTTAGATATAGAAGATTTTAACTCTGAGATTAGAACTTAAGATATGTATGTATATACACATATGCATAAGGTATAAAAAATATAGGCATAAAATATAAAAACAGAGGAGGATAACCTCTTAAAATGAAGTCTATAGTATAATGTTTCTGCAGCACACTGAGACCCATCACTCATGAAACAGATTGAGTTGGTTGTTATCAGTTTTATTGAAGTAGAGAAGAGAAGAAAGAGTGGGAGAGAGGAGAAAATGGTAGATCAAATTGCATTAAAAAGTAATAGCTATACTTTCTAAAACTTCTGTTTTAATTAATGGTATGCATTCATAAGTGTGAGTGAGCATATTTTGTAAACATTTATTTAGGTTATAGCCAAAACTATTTCTGAAAAAAAATAATGCCTAGTCAGCAAATAAGCTCATGAAAATAAATTTAAACTATTACTATTTAGGTTATTCGTGCTCACAAAGTGCCCCAGAACCTAGTGTCTGGGAACACCTGTTTTACTATGCCCACAGATTCTGTGCATCAGGAATCACAGAAGGCAGAGTGGAGTTAGCTTGTCTCTGCACCATGATGTTCCAGACTTCAGCCAAGAAGACCTGACCACTGGAAGTAGAAAACACGAGGATACCCCTTCTTTCATATCATGGTCCTTGAACTGGATGGTTCAAAACCTAGAATTGCTAAGCAGAGCAACCAAGCATGGTCTCCACAGGAAGCTTGTCTTTCTCAGAGTATGATGGCCTAAAAATAATTAAAATTCTTCTGAGATTGTACAGAAGTCCAAGCCTGAGAATTTCAGCAAAATTAGATTTGCCACATTGTATAATCATAAGGCAGGTCATGAGGATCAGTCTAGATAAACAAATATGCAAGGCACAGTTCTGATATCAAACAGCAATGTAAATGTACAAACTTGAGCTTCAGCAATATAATAGCACAGCGAAGAATCTGGTTGAGGGGGAAGGCTAAACACAAAATAATAAATACTCTGTGATTTCATATATATAATTTCAAAAATTAGAAAAATTACAGCACATTATAATACATATGTAGGTGGAACATCTGTGAGAAAGTAATTTCAATGAAAGTCCAGATAATAGGCAGGAGAGAAAAAGGGGGACAGTATCTGAATGCCTGGAAAACAGCACATATCTTTTAAAAAACAATCTTTATCATGTTTTTAAGGGAAACATGTTACTTACCAAAAATAAAACCTCCAGACTTTGGATAGAAATGTCAAAAATACTTATGAATTTAGATACAACAATAAAAGTCATCTATGCTTCCACCACTATGGAATCTACATCATGTTTTATGTTTTATCAATGGAAAATGCTACAACATGGTGAAATAGAAAGAGAAAACATTTTAGGATGCTTCTTATTCCAAAAGGTAGCTCAAAAAGTCCCTTATTTCCCTCACCTTGTTCTCCTTGTAATGTTTTACTTAACAATATACAAAGACTAGGAAATAGGTATTGATAAAACATTAACTAAATTTCAGATCTTACTCAACTTTCACAAACTTTTCCGCTAGTGTTCTTTTACTGTTCCAGTATCCTATTCAGGATCTTACATTGAATTTGGTTCTTATTTTTCCTTAGTCTCTGCCAGTCTAGAGTAGATTCCAATCTATCTTTGTCTTTTATGATTTTCACACTTTTAGAGTGCTTATCAGTTATTTTCAAGAACACCCCTCAATTTGAATTTGTCTAGAGTGAGCCTATGCATTTTCATCAGGAAATGCCACCAAAATGATGAAGGATCTTCTCCCAGCCAGGAGCTCACACTTGTCACCCCTTCCAGTGTTCCCCTTGCTGGCTGAGTTACCTTGCTGGCAGTGTCTACCTGGTGCTTCACACATACTTATTGTCTTTCCCTTTATACTTGGCAGGTGTTTGGGGGGAGGATAATCAAGACTATACAAAGGCACCTCTTCTTGAACTTTTGTCCTCTGATTTTCGCATTCATTAGTGGATTTTGTCTGTAAAATTACAATAGTGTTGACTCCAGTCATTTTCTATTTCTCTCTTTTCTTCCAAATTTACTAATTGGAATTATACTATAAAGAAGAGTTATCTAGTTTCGTTTATTTATACATTTTTTATTCTATTAGTTAAAATCCATTACTATCACTTTTTATTTTGTTTAAATACTACCAGCTTTCTCCATTAGGAGTTCCTTGAGACTGGCTAGTTAGTTTCTCCAACAAGTTTCCTTAGGAGATTTAAACCATCTCCTTGTTTTCTGACACCATAAGATGTTCCAGGACCATCCTGTATTTTCCCTACCTAGGCCTTGGGAAAAACTACTTCTCTAAAGAACTCTGGGTTCTTTTTCCAGGGGAATCCTGCCTAAAAAGTACAGACTGGGTGTGCCAGTATGCAAATAGCTACTGTGTTTAACTACTTCTAGATTCTCTCAGTTGGCATAGCAAGGAGATATAAATACTGACCCATGAGAATACACACCCAGATCTATGCTCTATGTAACTGTACGGATACTTTAAAATATGAATTAATATTAATACCTCTGATTCTAATTCAAGACTATGAGGTTTGTTTATCAGAATACTTCTGTCAGTGAGAACACTGGAACTCATTATCCACAACACAGATAATTGTAATTACTTGTTCAGTTCTAATGTACACATAGTTTCAAAATGGATAACTCACATCCCTGAAGAAACTCTTTTACTAGATAACAGTAAATATTTACATGTATGTGTGTATCTTTTGTGTCTTCAGCCTTACAGTATCCAATCAATATTGTTTTGCACAGTTACTTAAGCTAACTTTTATCTTCCTTTCAGTGTTATTATGTTGCTAATTTCATACAATTTGATTCCTTTGTTAGTGCTTGTATTCTATGTTGTATTTCCCCACTCATTCTTATTGGCTTTTTTGTTTGTTTTGCTGTTGTTGGGGTTTGGGTTTTTTGTTGGTTTGTTTTGTGGTACTGAGATTTGAACTTAGGGATGGCCTACCGCTGTGCTATGCCCCAGCCCTTTTTATTTATTTATTTTTATTTTGAGACCAGGCTGGCCTTGAGTTTGCCATCCCCCTGCCTCGGCCTCCTAAATCACAGGGATTATGAAAGTATGCCACCCTGCAGGCTTAACTGGCTTGTATTTTTTCAGAGTCTGTGTTGCCAGCAACCTAGAACTTCGGGACTCCCACCATGCTCCTACCTCAGCCTCCCAAGTAGCGGGGCCTACAGGTACACAGCACGGTATGTGGCTTTCTGTGCATTGTAAGAGTTTGTTTGTGTAACAGTTTATTTTGTTCACATTAAAATATCACTAGAGCTTTAAGGGTCAGGGTTATATGCTAAGGTCTACTCAAAAAAAAAAAAAAAAAAAAAAAGCCACTGCTCTCATCCTTGCTATGCTATGCCTCTTCCTTTTGTTCCTTCTTTCTACCTCTTTCTCACCTACCTCCTATAGGCAAGCATTCTCTTTAAAAATGAGCAGAAGTATGCTTTCCTGTATCCCTTCTTTCTCACACCACGAGTATCAAGGTATGGGCATTCTTGTGTGCTTTGCCTTATTTCCTGGAATTCACTCCACACTCATGCATAGAGAGCTTCCCCAGTCATTTTTGCAGCTGCATGTTACTCCATTGTGTGAATATTATTCAACCACTCTGTTTTCCATGCACATTAAGATTGCTTGCACTATTTCATGATTCCAAACAGTTTGCAATGAATAACCCTGGGCATGCAACCCTGTTTCAGCTGTTGACATAAATAAAAAGAAAAACAATATCTAAGATAGGAAGTTGGCATTTTCTCTTGCATGAAACATCTCTCCCCAAACTCATGGTAACATCATGATAAGATAGAGAATTCCAGAATTAAATATTTAGAATCCTGATTGTGGAGTTAAAGGAACCAAGTGTGAGATTCTTTCCTTTTACCTTTTCTACAAATCACATTACACTTTTGGGTAAAGCGGTTTCCTTGTCCAAGATGGAAATGATCAGTGTCTCCACTTCTATCACTCAGGGTTTCCTAGAGGCTTAAAATGTCAGTAATAGGAAATGACTTTCTTGACTCATTAAAGATATAGCATACCTGAGAATATTTCATGGTTGTGAGAGCTCAAGGGATCACACAAGAAGGGCATACTGGACATATTGGATGTATGAGACAGCAAGTTAGGAAAATGCCATTTATGTGAGAAGCTCAGCACACAAAGGAATGTATATATAGTAAACTACATCCACTATGCTCTGGTATCTTATTTTTTTATTCTAATTCATTTTTTTAAAATTGGCCTTGCAACTACTACAATAATTTTGCAACTTTTAATGTTTATTCAAAACTTGCAATCTGAGAAACACTGTTTGATAGGAGTGCGTGCTTCAAAGCCAGACCACTATAACCTAGAATTGGCATGGTACCTTTTACTAATCGTCTTCTCTGGAAAATCCTGAACCTTTGCAAGTCTGTTTCCTCCAGGGTAAAATGGTGCTAGCAGCTACAGTAGAGGATTGTCATATGTACAAAGAGTCTGCAGGGAGCACACCAATGAGAGGGGTCAGGAGTGAGGTGCTGTACGAAGGAATTCAAGCAGTCCATGGGCAGAAGCTTCAGGCTACCTTCTGTGGAGGGAAAGTAAGGAACCAGAAGACACTTTACTCTTCTTTCTCCTTCTTAAAACCACTATAGAGACTAGGCAAGTGTGAATTCAAACAAGTCATGATATTGGATTGCTATCCCCACCCTTACTGCATATGGTCACATCCAGCCTAGGTGTCTCTTCTGAGGTTTCACAGGCAAGCCCAGCAATCCACAAAAACACTCACATGAAAGGAAATACTTTTATTCTGTCAGTCAATTCCAAAGAGAGCAGCAGTGATTTCTACACTTACCTGGGCATAAGAGTGGCATAAGAAACTTGCTAAATATTCGGTTCTTGAGAACCCACTGGAGATTTATTATATCAGAATCATCTGGAACAAGGTCTTGGAATTTATACTTAAAACACATGGATAAAGATACTTCTGGTACATTTGTATTGTTGGAAGATCAATGAGAAAGGGAATCTTCTGGTATCGCTCCTATTTCATCACATAAAATCTCAAATACTTGATTTAATATTGGCCCAGCTTCAATGCCTTCTTCTTTAGTAAAGCAGTTTTATTCATCAGGAAGCACGCTACACCACAAGGGACAAGGAGAGGCAATTTGAAAGATCACAGAGTTTAAGTTCATCCAAGTTTGAAGCAGTGCATGTACAGAGAATAAACAAAGGCACCTGAGAGCAAACTTCAATATGTTCTGCAAGTTTCCATCATTTACAGTAGTCTTAATTATCGTTTAAAAAATGGGCCATCATCCCACACTTCTGTCCCCAAATGCCCATAGTCACAATTTCTCTTCTGTGTTTATAGCTTTATTCTCTTTTTATCTTTCCCCCTTGTATTTTTTAATTTTATTCATTCATTTATTTGCTTATTTATTTAGAGACAGGGTCTACGTTGCCCAGGTTGACCTCAAACTCATGATCCTCCTGCCTCAGCATCCTGAGTAGCTGGAATTACAGGTGTACCACCTACACCTGGCTTCTTTTTTATTTTACTATATACCAAAGGACACATTCATTTTACACTAACATTCACGAATTTCATTGAAAATATTTACACATTAAGACTTAAGAAATACTGATAATGCACATCACTTTTATACCAAATTCAGCATTAATTTAAACTGTAGTACATAAAACATTTCATTAATGTTATCTTTGAGTCATTGTTATTGAGTTGTGTGTGTGGAGAAGACTTGAGAAATGGAATTAAAAATTAAAGTTATGTTCAATACCAAATCCACAGTTATACCCACAGGATACTATCATATCCCCTTATAGCACTGGGCAATACTATATCTTGTCACTCTAGAAGGTGTCTTCCAATGTTTAAAAGACAACTTCAGCCAGACCTTCCAAGAAATCATTCTTTTCACTGGGCTTTCACTGAAACTTTTCCTTGAGTGGGTAACTAGCTAAGAAAATCTATTCTTTTGGCACCTTGCAAAGGATGTCTTTGGAAGGTAAGGAGTTGGATTATATAACTTCTCAAAGCTGTGTTTCTGAAGTTGAAATTTGAACTTGTCATCCAGTTTCCATGTATTACTTTCTTTTCAGGGAGCTCTGGGAAGCATTAGGCCATAAACTTCAGTAAAATTGAAACCATCCATGGTGGGTAGACTAGTCATTCATCAGATATTCAGTAATAACAGGGTCTGGGTTTCTCTAACAATAGAAATAATGATGTTCCAATCTACACGTCTTGTTTATATTTCTCTCACGATCAATGATTGAATTTTAGATCTAACTAGTATATTACAATCTGGTTCAGAAACATGCCAAAAGAAGTGAGCGAGGTTAAGGCAAATTCTTCCAAGAGAAATGCATCTCCACTTCAGCGACTTTATTGACGTCCTTTGTGTGCTATTTGAAAATTAATCCTTTTTCATGCTTGTACCCTGGGTGTGTTTTAGACTGTCCCTTGTTTCCCAAATACCCTGAATTCAAGGTATTTCAATACATGGAGCAGTTGTCCAGAGGAAGAGAGAAGCAACAGCCCCGCCCCCAACCCTTGGGAGCAAAAAGGAAAATTATCCTAAGGAATTATTTTAAAACCCAGGTGCAGCGAACAGAAATAAAACTATGGTTGCATAGATTGATGTCCCAGGGGTCCAAATTTTAACCCCAAATGAGGAATAATTTGTTTGGCGTTAAACTAAACCAGTTTGATGAACTCAAATGCCCTCGGCTCAATAGGCAGGACTCTCCGAGGAGCCTGTGTTACTTCCCTCACTTAAGCGCAGATTTGTAATAAAAATCTTAATGCCAGTAGCATGCTTTTTGGATACATAAGAAGCTAACCACTTGGAGAATCATATTTGGGAGGTCAGAAAACTCCACCGTGAAAGATCAGTTTATAATTTACGAAGAAAATAGAAAGTTTTGTTTCTCCGAGTTGAAATTTGCCGAGCACGGCGGGAACTATTGCTAGTTTTTGGCACAAGGATTTGTGCTATCCTCATTATTTGAGATCTGCATGAAGCCTGAGGCTTCGAGGATCATTATGTGAGAAAAATCGGACAATTCGATGTAGAGAATTTTGAAATTTTTGGCTTTTTTTGAGGTGTAACAAACACAACTCGGGATCCGAGAGGACACTCTGCGGCTGCCAGCGAGGCGGGCTGGACAGCGCACCAATCACGGCGCAGCTCCGCCCTATATAAACGGGCGGGCGCAGCGCCGCGGCCCGAGTCCCGGCCAGTGCCTCTGCTTCCGGCTCGAATTGCTCTCCCCACGCCCGCCTTCAACATGTCCGAGACTGCGCCCGCCGCGCCCGCAGCTCCGGCCCCCGCCGAGAAGACACCGGTGAAGAAGAAGGCCCGCAAGTCCGCAGGTGCCGCGAAGCGCAAGGCGTCTGGGCCCCCGGTGTCCGAGCTCATCACCAAGGCCGTGGCCGCCTCCAAGGAGCGCAGCGGCGTGTCCCTGGCCGCGCTCAAGAAGGCGCTGGCGGCCGCGGGCTACGACGTGGAGAAGAACAACAGCCGCATCAAGCTGGGCCTCAAGAGCCTGGTGAGCAAGGGCACCCTGGTGCAGACCAAGGGCACCGGCGCCTCGGGCTCCTTCAAGCTCAACAAGAAGGCGGCCTCCGGGGAGGCCAAGCCCAAAGCTAAAAAGGCGGGCGCTGCCAAGGCCAAGAAGCCTGCCGGAGCTGCGAAAAAGCCTAAGAAGGCGACAGGCACGGCCACCCCGAAGAAGACCGCCAAGAAGACCCCAAAGAAGGCGAAGAAGCCGGCTGCAGCTGCGGGAGCCAAAAAAGCGAAGAGCCCCAAGAAGGCAAAAGCGGCCAAGCCGAAGAAGGCGCCCAAGAGCCCAGCAAAAGCGAAAGCGGTGAAGCCCAAGGCGGCTAAACCAAAGACCGCCAAGCCTAAGGCAGCCAAGCCAAAGAAGGCGGCAGCCAAGAAGAAATAGGAAGTTCCTTCGGCCAACTGCTTAGAACCTCGACACAACCCAAAGGCTCTTTTCAGAGCCACCCACAGATCTCAGTAAAAGAGCTGTTGCACACTCTGGGGGCGTGGCCAGGGTGGGAACGCCACAGGGAAGGCGGGGCTCTCCTCGGAGAGGCGGGGGAGAGGTGGGTTTCTGGGGCGCTCCTTGCCTGCTTGATGGAAACTTCGGAAGTTTAAAGCAGGAAAGGTCCTGGGAGGTAACTAGGCTCCCGCGTGCCAGGAAGACTGCACTGCCTAGGGCGTGTTTGGAGGAGGTGGTCGTACACACGTTCTTTACGGGGTCAAAAGCTCATTTCGCTTGGCCTTGTCCCGTCTGGTTAAGGTACACAGCTATGTTCTTGGAGATTACGTCCCCATTTTCTACTGGTGGTGGGTAATAAGTGTAATTTCCACACTAGACGTTTCTAAAAGTTGATTTCTCAGCACCTTGCGGAGGTTTCTAGTGATAAGTCTTCGCCGTGGGGGGCGCTGAGCGAGAAGTGTGCTTGCTTTACTTCGTGTGTGTCCATCTTTGCGGACTTAAGTGCGACTTCGAAGGTTGACTCGCCAGCCTAATGTAAGTACCCAAAGAAAAGTTCACTGTGCTCCGCGAAATATGTAACGTTCGTGCTGGAAGAGACCTATTTATAGTAGCTTTGGGTATCCAGTTTGGGCTTTCTGATTGGGTGAAAGTGAAATAACACAATAGCCAATGAAAAGAGAGAATTTCAGTGTCGTTAACATTGGCATTTGTGACGACATACTAAAATTAATCCAATCATAAACGAAAACTTATTAACCTCATTTAAATACCGAATCTATAAATGTAGGTAACCTAACGGGGAGTGATTATTTTCCTAGGTATTTGCATCAGTGTTCTGGTTTTTGGTTTTGGGCTTTTTTTTTTTTTTTTTTTTTTTTTTCTTTTTTAAGCCGTAATGCCTGAGCCCACCAAGTCCGCTCCCGCCGCAAAGAAGGGCTCCAAGAAGGCGGTCACCAAGGCGCAGAAGAAGGACGGCAAGAAGCGCAAGCGCAGCCGCAAGGAGAGCTACTCGGTCTACGTGTACAAGGTGCTGAAGCAGGTGCACCCCGACACCGGCATCTCCTCCAAGGCCATGGGCATCATGAACTCGTTTGTCAACGACATCTTCGAGCGCATCGCGGGCGAGGCGTCGCGCCTGGCGCACTACAACAAGCGCTCCACCATCACGTCGCGGGAGATCCAGACAGCCGTGCGCCTGCTGCTGCCCGGGGAGCTGGCCAAGCACGCCGTGTCCGAGGGCACCAAGGCCGTCACCAAGTACACCAGCTCCAAGTGAACTTGCCAAGTAAGCGTTTTTACACCTAACCCCAAAGGCTCTTCTAAGAGCCACACATAATTCCACAAATGAGTTGTGATTCTTAAATTCCAAACAATTCTTGGATTTGTGGTACTAGACGGAAAGCTACCTTACCCATCTTTAAGGTTACATCAGTGCTGCATAGGAAATACTTACAATGTACGAGGGGTAACAATAGCTACCAGAAATTAAGTACTCTATGCACGAACAAGTTCAGTGTAGTTAAAGAATCACAACCGCATACTAATAAGAACGGAAAATCACGCTAAGTATGCAGTTCTCCGTTTTGAATACAAAGGTCTCCAATTTGTGAAGTGATCCATGACTCGGTGATGACTTGGCTCTGGCCACAAAAGAGCATGCTCTGACGACCTCGTTCTGCTCAGAGCTTACCCCTTCCCCCTTTTCCTTAAAATCTTACCATCTAGATAACCTGACCCTGGAAAAGACCCGATTACTTAAATCTTAGTAAAAATATGAAGGTTTTCCGGGTATGCTTTCTGTGCATTGGAGCTAAATTTGTGTTTGTGACTTAGCTGGCAAGTGGTGGAGCAAGAAGGGAAACCTCTCTAAAAGGTGCCAAAGGAGATCAAGGGAGGCAATCTTTGAAACACTTTCCATTTGTCAGTACTATACCGTCTCAGAAAATTATTTAGTTTGTTATCTTTTGGCAACAGATTAAAAGTCCTCTGGGTGACAGGAGAAACCTAAGTCAACCTGTTAAGGTGCCTTGCCACTGATGGACAAGAGTAACCTCAGCAATGAGATTCCCTTTTCAGCATGGTTCACCCTTTCCTGGGTGTTCCCACTTGTGGAGGAGGAGCAGAGATAGAAGGGGGGCCAGGAGGGGACAGGATGTGTGACACAGGTGAGGTGACCTTGGAGTGAAGGGTCTTCAGGATAGAGAATTTAGGAAGATGGTACTGGAAGAAGGAAGTATGAATCTAGAAACTGGTGTCCTCACAAACAAATGTATTTATAAATTATGGTGATAGATTTTGTATTATATTGCAAGCTTGGTACTTGGATGTATAATGAAAAGTCTAAATAAAATTTTAAATTTTTTTAAAAAGCAGTGTAAATTAGCTATGAAAGTAACAAACTCAGGCCCAGGAACATGGTCCATGTGAAAACCAGTCCAAGCACTACAGTTGCCCTTCACCCAAACCTGAATTTTGCTTTTTAGGGTGTTCTATGGGGCTTGATCATGGTGTGGGGCCTGATAAGAAATCATCATCTGGGAAGCCGAGACATCAAACTAAAGCCTACCTCCTCTTAATAACAAGAACAAGGTTTTTAAGGAAAAGGAAAAAGTTTTATTGATTTTCTAGCAAAGGAGAAACACAGGGGACTCTTGCCCCAGAGGCTGTGATTCTCTCTGCCAGAGGGAACAAAGTGGTTTTTAAAGAGAAATACCATAGTCTGGAGATAAATATTATCAGTAGATAAAATTAGTGTCCTTGAGAGAGTCCTTGCTCCAGTTCCTAGGTTTGGAGTTTCTTTATTTTTGCAGGCAGTGACATTCTTCAGGGCAGTGAAGGACATGATAGCTTAACTTAGCCTATGATGGGAAAAATGTTAGTCGTGTTTCCCAGGCTGTTACAGAAGAGGAGCTGGGAAAGAAGAAAAGGGGTGGGGGAGTCAGTTTTAAAATAAGTCACTTGCAGGGCTCGTACTCAAAGCATGAAGTGGACCCCTTTATTGTCAGTGTAGAAGGAGGAACTGAAACCATATTCACTGTCACAGCACATAAGCCTCCCATGGGTGACTGCAAGGTAAGAAAGTCAATTCCAGACTCAGTGCTCAGCAGAATCCATCCTTCCACCAATGCGGGTCACAGCCAGCCTTGCCTGCTTATCCTCAGCATGTGCACCAGAATTCAAAGTAGTTAGACAGAATTTACCCTGGGGGTAGCCAGGCTGTTTGTATGCCCCTGACCATGTGGTAGAAGTAAATATCAATCATCTCTGCAGGAACAAGTTTCATGTTAGTCCTCAACAAATCCCCACAGAAAATATTCTTTAAAAAAACAAAAAACAAAAAAACAGAGCTTCGCAAGAAAAATTAGTAAAACACACCATGAAACAAAGAAGTATGACCAGAAAGGAGCAACAAACAATGGGAACAAAAGGACTAAAAGGTGAAATAAGCAGACTTTCATGTATTAAAGCAAAAAAGCTTTAATGTCTTTAAAAGAACATCTCAAAACATGTTGACGAATTAAGAAAATACAAAGATAACAGAATTGAGAAAAGAACCAAATAGGAATTTTAGAAAATAAACAAATTTATAATGAGTTATAATAAGATTAAAATTAAAAGTTTAATGGACAGGTTTAAAAGCTCAATGAACCCAACAAAAGAAATTTAATGAACTATATAGCCAGGTTATGTAAAATTATATAAAGAAATCATCCAGAGTGCGTAGAGAAAATATAAAAGCAAGTTTTTTGATATCTAGATTTATAGCAAAATGATCTGACGTTTGGCTTGTAATTTAGTGATAGCTGATCATGTTTGAAAAGCAAACAAATACAATTGCCATGTAATTGTAATACTATGGTATCAGAATGAGGCAGATGTAAGATTTAAAAGATCATGTGTGAGAATTTTACAATTGATGGACTCAAGTACAATTAAAAATAAGTGAACTGAAAAATGTTATAACAAAAAGGGGGTTACTATGTGCTGCTGTGAATTAAGTTTTATAAATTCTTAACAGATACAATATTGTTGTTCTTCAGTTTGTGCCTTCTGTTCCATACTGACAGATGCATCAAACTAAACCCTGTTTAAATTCTGCATGTTATATTATGAAACAATGGATTTATCTGTATTTTACATCTAGCTAACTTTATCGAATTCTGCTAATTTCATTCAATATTTAATGGAGTGCTTTATTTCATTTGATATTATTAGCAGATAAAAGTATTTTCTTTCCAGTAACTATTTTAATTGCTTTTATTCTATGTCAATTACAGTCAAAAGCAATATCCCACATTAGAAACATTAACAGTCATCTTTTTCCTCCTTTTCAAAGAATTGACTATAGTAGTTCATGATTTATAATATTTTTTTTCTGCATATGTGTAGTACTTACTGTGTTGATGTATTTTCCTTCTGCCTCTATTTAAACCTTTTGTTAGGAATGATTTCTCCCATGCGTTTTTGGCATCTGATGAAATCATGGGGTTTTCCTCCTGTAAACACTACAGTGGAGCCAAGATGGCTTTCCCAGGATTGATCCACACTTGCATTTGTAGGCCACATCTTATTTGTTCATGTTGTATTATTATCTTAAATATGGGCAGGATAAGTTCTGTTAACTCTATGTTTTTTTTTTCCCCCATTTCTGTGCATACATAAAAACATTCCCTGATTTTTCCCTTTTGGGTTTAACTTCACTGTTTTCATTATGAGTCTGGTATCTCCATGAACTTGTGGGGCTCTCCATCTATTAGCAAATTACTATGTAACAAATCATCCCAAAATTGAGCAGCTAGCTTACATCAATGAACATATAACACTTACTATCTTTTGGTTTCTGTGGGTCAGGAGCTGAACAAGTGGTTACAGCTCAGGTTCTCTCCTGAGCTTAAGGTCAAGTTTAGACAGTGGTCATCCAAAACCTTGATGACATGCCAGAATGTCAGGCAAGCTTCAAATGGTTGTTGATCAAATGCCTCAGTTCTTTGCCACACAACCTCTCCAGAAGTCTTAGTGACCATCTTCAAAGTATGGTAGCTGCTTTTCCTCAAAAAGAGAATAAGCAACACGTCTTTTGTAACCAAGTTTCAAAAGCCATACATATTACTTTTGCAAGTCTATTCATTATAAGCAAGTCACTTAAATCTAATGCATACTCAGAAGGGAAATTATGTTCCGCTTTTTAAGGTAAGAATAGAAAAAGATCTTATTAACATTTTTAAAATCACATCATGTTTTACGCTTTTAAGTACTAAAGTGTAAAAATATTTGTGCTTTAATAACCACATAGTAATCAGCTGTAATGTCACCTATACCTAATAAAGATATCAGGTCTTTATCACCTTTCAGAATTATAACTTAGGTTACAGTTACCACTGTCCAGAAAGGTCAATAAATTCCCCACATGATTTTCCTGATGGACATTTCCCTGAGATTATAAAAGATAAAATGCCTTTGTATTTACTATACAGTATTGGCCCATCACAGGAACTTAAAAAAAAAGTATTACATATTTTTAATTAATTCATCTGTAAAATTCCAAACTGCAATCTGTAAAACAAATCTCTGGCATGTGACTGTTGTTGGAATGTTCAACAAATAGTTTTGAACTTTTTAAAGAAAAAAATACTAAAAGTAAAAGATTAAAATCTCAGTACTGTGGAATATGAAAACAAGAAAATATTCTGATAAAACAAATGAAATTTAAAATTGGACAAGAAATTAAAGCTAATTTAATTAACATAGATTTTAAGACTGATTTTTTTTAAGTTCTATATGTAAAATATAAAAGATTAAGAGTTTGAGGATTATAAAGATTCCTGAAGTGTGTCCAAATTCTCCGGCAAATTGAAGTATAACTATCATTCCAGAGTGTTAACTTATATAATCGGTTGACTCAAGAGGTGTCATTGAATGTCTTTGGGCAAGTCACCAGCCTTAGCACTGGAGATAAAGAGATAAGGTTGTCCTTGACCTGCGAGCCTTCAGAAAGACTTAAAGATCATTACTTTCATCTTCATCTGTCTTAAAAAAAAAGTGTTTCTCAGACTTTGAAAATCTAGAGGAAGTCAAAGGATTTTGGCTCCCACTCAGAGTGCCAAACTCATTAAAGTATTCATCTCAACTTTAGTCGAAATCTAGTAATAGTAACACCATTGTGCCATATTGTGAAGTTAAAAACAGTCTCAACTACCCTTACATCTGACACCGAATTCAATGCTCAGGCATGTCTAAAACCACCCTCAGATTTGATAATTCACTAGTAGGAACTTGCAGGACACCAATAAAAGCTATTATACACAATATTACATTTATTTCAGCAAAAGGACAGAGATTAAAATCAGGCAAGAAACAAAGAGCAAAATGTAAGTTGTTCCAAATACATTATCAACACAAGGAGGAGTAACAACTGGAAAACCTGTCTTGGTGCCCAGACTGTTTAATATGGCCTTGGTCACATTAACAGAGATAATATGCTGACTGACCTTTAGTCTCAGTCTTCAGAGGTAGGGCAGATGTGGCAAGGTCCAACATCTTTAAACTGTCTGGACTAGCCCAGACAATAAAACTACCCCTGGCAATAAAAATAAGCTAATGGACCTGACATTCCTAGAGATCACCTAGGACAAGGTCATACCACTCTTTGGACAATGTTATTTCTTTACTATACGTTTTACTGCCCTTTTCAGGTGAGCAAAAGTAACTTTAGTTCTTTTTTTTTTTTTTTTTTTTTTTTTTCTCCCATAGGAAAAACATGTTTAAATTAAAAATTTTAATTAGAGATCTATCATTAAGCATATCTTGAGTTCCACATGTATTTGATTTTTCTGATTATTCTCTTACATTGTTTTAGATATTTAAATCAACTGGAGACCCAGAAATTATAAGATTTCTCATTGAAGAATGTTTTCTACTTTACTCAGATGAACAACCTTAGCAGTATCCTCCTTGATTTACACACTCCCAAATTCCCCTCTGGATGCTGACTACAAGAAATGAATATTCAGGGATAGATATCAACTTTGATTGGAGTTCTTGGACTTCATTCTGGTGGTAGTATGCATGTTCATTGCTAAATAGAAAGATGTGGGGGGAACTTTTCTTTACATGAGCAGCCATAACTTGAATATTTTTTCTCCTGTAAACCATGACAAGGAACAAGAACTGTAGAAAAATAGAAACTGTTTTAGGATTTGTTTAAAAGTTTGACAGTGTTTACCTGTAATTTATAAATATCAAACAATATAAATATCCAGTCAACTAAATTTTGCGAAAGAAAGAATATAGGGAGAAAAAGAATGGTGGCAGAAATTAAGGACTCAGAAAAAGAATGAAAAAAGTAAACCAACCATAAACAGAGAAGAAAGAGATTAGAAATCCAAAGAAAAGCCTACAAAAGAATGTGGAAGGAGAAAGGCAGAGAGAAAAGAGTGAGCTGTGTAGACAAACCTTGTCACATAGTTGGTGTCTAGCTGGGAATAATACCTGTTTTATACTAACCAAACTACTCCCCATATTTCTTGGGTTGGGGGTTGAGAGAATTGATTAAAATGGCACTACATCTGTGAGGATTTCTCTAACATTCAAATGTAAACTGGCACCCTTCTATCTTCATCCTTAACTTCCCCTATTCATTCTTCTCCATTATAGTTATTACTAACAGAACTTTTTATTTTTGTTTGATTCCCACTTCTCTTGCTCAAGATTGCAAGATCCATAAGGGTAGGGACTTCATATTTTTTGCTGGTGACTCCTTCATGTTTAAGGTTCTTCTACACGTAACAAACTCAAAAAAAGTATCTGCAAGTTGACATAATAAATTACGTTATTTAAGTGTATATATGTATGTAACGACAAGGGTAGAAGACAAGGTTGAGTTTTGTCACAGAGGTTCAATGGAATGAGTGACCCAGTAAAGGGTTCTAACTTTTCTTAGCTCTACAAAGAGAATAAGTGTGGACCACTTAGAGTTATCTTAGGATAAAGTGAGATAAAACAGTAAAGCTCTTAAAACAGTGGTGGCCTTTTGGTAAGGCCTTCACAATTGTTGGCAATTATTTTACCTTTCTGAGTTAAAATGAAAATCAAAGTGGTCAAATTGTTTCAGAACCTAAAGGGAAGGATTAAGAGCTTTTGAACTATCAGATTCCCACCCAAGAAGAGTGGTTGAGGTATGTGAAACTGAAATCATAATCAGATATTTCTCTTGACAAAACGTGATTTGAGCTATAATTTGTTAATGCTGATTATTAAGCAGGTAACTTTGAACAGGAGTTCCTAATAGAACATTATACAAGCACATGTAAAAAGAACCCTCTTCTTTATATAGCAAATATTAATGCTGTTGGCAAAATGACACCTAACAAATATAATCTTTTTATTTCTTCAATCAAGGGAGAGAGATGAATGCAGAGAAGAAATGAATGCATAAAGTAAATGAAAACATGAATCTGTCCATAAGGTATGAAGTATGAAAAGTTTGATCTGCCTGAGAATGACTGACTTGCAAATACAACCCATCCTGATTTACCACTCAATAAATCATCAAAAGATCACTGCCTAAGCCAAAGAGATTAAACAAGATGTTTTAGATTCTCGTTTTTCTTTTTCGTTTGATTTATTAAAAACAATTTACTTCTGTTACAGGACTAGTTATTGGTAATTCACTATCATGGACTGCCTTTGCTGGAAGTCAGAGGATGGCAGATAGTCTATAAAAGAAACAACACAATAAAACCTGTGGAGAATTGGAATTCTGCATTCATTTTATTCAAATATTTCTCTGAAGGTCTCCTTTCTAGATATCTATCTTCCCATTACCCACCTATCTGCTTACCTATCTTCACGACTTTTCAGCTCCAAGGTCTGAATAGATGAAGCCTTAAGCATTGTTTTGGCTTTGGTGACAAACATGAAGGTAAACAGTTTAGCTCACACCTGTATCTGAATTATAGGAAACAATACTTTGAAGCAGTCTAAAACTTCAGGGTTTACCAAAACCACCTGACACATTTAATAACAAATTGCTGGGCGCCACCCTCACAGTTTTTGATTTGTCAGGTCTAATATTAGACTTGAAAGTACTTGTAAATTATCCAAGTGACGCTGATGCTGGTTGTCCCGGAACCACACCTGGATAACTTTGTTTCAAAGGTCACGGAACTACCCTGAACCGCTACCACCAAACAGCCACACAAAACCCCAAATTGTTTTTAGCTGGCGGGGAAGAGATCCTGAAAAACCGAAAAGGCGGTACTCTGGACACGGCTCTTCAAGGAGCAGCAAATCTCAAGCCCACCTCTCCTTCCGCACCGGCTCTGTCATACATACGTCCCTCTCGCCACTTGCCCCGACACCGGGTCGTATCAGGGCCGGTTCGCCACGCCCCCCACTTCTGTCCTAGGGCCCGCTCGCCACGCCCCCCGCGTCGGTTATCTCTAACGGCCGGCTCGCCACGCCCCCCACTACTGTCGTACTGCCTGTTCGCCATGCCACCCACGCCGAATCCGTCGTACGGCCGTCTCGCCACGCCTCCCACGCCCGTTCTGTCTTACGGCAGTATCGCCACGCCCCTCACAGCGGCTCTCCTCTACGGCCGGCTTGCCACGCCCCTCACGCCTGTTCTGTCGTACATCCCGTTCACCACGCCCCCACGCCGGGTCTGTGGTACTGCCGGCTCGCCACACCCCTCGCTCCTTGCCCACAGTCCGCCATTAGGCTCGAGCATCTTCGTGCAGTCTGGTTGCCTTGCTCTCCCGCGCTTTATCTACCGATTGCTGGCAGTGGCTCCGGTTCCATGCTAACCCTCCGGTGAGTCTGAACTCTCCGTCGTCGGGATTGGCAAGTAAAAACTGACTGCGACATTTGAAGATCGAGGAGTAGGGCCAAGCCGCTCCTCTCCGCGGCGGAGACTGCAAGGAGGCCCTGGCGCGGGGACGCGTGTGCGTGTGCGGCTGGTTGCTTCCCAGGTGGACAGCAGTGTGCTCCTGACAACCTCTTCACCTGCACGCGCCGACATCCACCAAGCAGAGTGGACAACAGTGCCTAAGCCCGCAGTACTTTTAGAAGCACACGAAGGCATTGATTTCTTTTAAAATCAGAAAAATAACATTTCAGGTAGAAGAAAACCTTAGAATATATAACATATGTATTTAATCTTTCAATAAATTTCCGTTATTTTAACAAAAGGGGCCCACGAAGACAAGAGTGCCCAGGATCAGAATATAATGCAACCACAGATGTGCATAGCAGACATCTCTTCCAAAAGGCTTTTATTCGTATACTTTTTTTTTTTTTTAACTAACATAACACCTAGACACATTTTAGTTGCTTTCCATGTGTTAATTTCTCCCAGCACACTTGTGGACTGTTATCCCGGTTTTACTCGTGAGTATATCAAATGAAGCTTAAAATAACTTGCCCAGTGTCACACAGTTAAATGACAAGGCATTCTGACACAGGTTGTCTCCAGAGGTGTCTCTTTTAATCATATAGATTCTCATGGACCTTTTCATTGACAAGTACATTATTTTCCAAAACAAAGATAATTGTCTTTTCCTGTTGAGTTCTTACTGTTCTGTCTTCCTGTCCTAGTCTCATGGTGTTGGCCATACTCCAGTGTCATGTTCAGTAGGCGCAGTGCCACAGTCCTCTTGCTCCTGGCTCTATGAGAATACTCCCAAACTTGCACCAGTAAGTGTTATGCTCACTGAGGCTACTTTTTTCGAAGTCATTGTAGGCTGTTGAAAATGTTTATGATGAATAAATGTTGTATTTTATCAAATGCTTTTTCAGCATTTATGTAGATGACCATAGAATTTTTCTTCTGTTATTCTCCTACATCAGAAGATTTATAATGGTAAACTTTCTTGTATTCTTGGAATGAACTCTATATGTTGTGCTTTCTTTTTTTTTTTTTTTTTTTTAATAATACTGCCTATTGGTTTCTATTTTCTCATGTTTTAAAGAGGTCTTTTTTCAGATAAGTGAGAGGAGACTAGTTTTGTTTCTTGTCCTTCTGTTTCTGCCTTCATTTTTTTTTTTCATATTTTTTTTAAGTTTCTCCCTTTCCCTTCCCTCCTTCCTCCTTTTTCTTCCTTTTTCTTATTGTTTTGTATTGTTCTTTAATTTGTAAAGTTATCTGTAGCTTTCTCTTTTTTGTCTGTGTGTCTCCCTTTTTGTTGTTACATTTCCTTATTACTACATTGTATCTTACTGCCACTTCTTCCTTTTAAGAATATGTAGTTGTGTATCTTAGGCATTTCTTTTTCCTAATGCATGTTTTTATTGTTATATATTTAACATTATACTGTATTTTCTGCTATATTTTTTCCTTTTAGTACCACTTCAGGTACATCTTGCAGTCTTCATATATATTGTTGATTCATGTTTATTTCCTTGTGATTTCCAGTTATCCATGTTATTCGTTCCAAGTGTATGGGAAGATTGACATTTTCCTATCTTAACAAAAAAATTCTATTGCTCTTTGGTTAAATCATAATAAAATAGTGCTAGTGCAGTGTATATGAAATGTATTCTTTGGCATATGTTATCACATTCTCTGAAGCCAGGATTTAATTTTTCAAAAGTTTTAGAGTGTGCTTTGGAAAAAAAAAAATTGGATGTTCTGTGAGAACAAGAGTCATAGATTGAGTTTGTTTATGCTGTTGTTCACATCTGTAACCATAAGCATTCTTTCTTGCTATATGAATATCTAAGAGTAGTGTATTAAAAGGTTATCCTACAATTGTAAATTTGACATTTGACATTCTCCTAATTCTGCCAGTTGCCTTAGATAGTAGTTTTGTGGTCAGGAACATCTAAGGTCATAAGTGTTACAACTTATTGGTGGATATTTATTTTATCCTTATGAGACATAACTCTGTGAACCAAAGTTCTCTGATCTTCATATTGACGATCCTGCAGTCTGTTTGCTGACTAGAGCATCCTGGTTGTGAAAAGATGGAATGTTGCAGATCAAGAGCTAAAATGATCTTGGACTATCTTTAGTCCCTTTTAATAGCCATTTATTACCAACTTTTGTATCAGACCTGATATTCTCGTGGCTACTAAGTAAAACTCTGGGAGTGTAGTTTTAAGCTTAGCAGAATTCTAACTTCTACCTACTGGAAAGCTAAAAAATGCTGTACCTTCTGAAACCTGTAGAAGAAGTTTCCCCACTCTGCTGCAACAATCCCTACCTGAAGCCCTCACCAATGTGTATGCTGAATGCTTTGATGTATGTCTTTCCTGTTTCTCTAAAAGTTCATGTACCCTCTTCTTCGGTGAAGCATGTTGTTCAAGGTGGCGTCATGCCATGATACCAGAACTGGTCAATCATATCTGACTCGGAATAAAGAATCCCTTCTTTCCTTTGGGGAGGAGCTGTATTTTGTGTCAACAGTTGTTTATGTTTTCTGGAAGTTCTGTTATGTTCATTTTCTGAATTTGATGGTCTCATTCCTTGACTGAATATTTCAGGTTTTATTTCTTTGAACATTTAGTAAATAGATATTTTGTAGTCTCTGATAGTTCTTGTTTGCTGGGAAGCCTGATTCTCCATACTGTTCATTTTTTTCTCTTCAATTTGGCAACATTTATTATGATGTTTGTATTTGTTCAAAGTTCCTGATGATGTGTCCTGCACATAATAGGAGCTCAGTGAATAACTGCTTAATAAATAAATAAATAGCCTGTGTAAACCTAGAGAACTTGGGTTCCAGATTGTTCCTACCTGGGGAATAATGATCTATAAACCGCTTTGAATGGATTTCTGAAGGGAGGAGTTTTCTTGGTAAGGCAGTAGATGGCGCTGTTCACCTGAATCACCTTAATTCCAGGTCACTTTTAATGAAATCCCCAGACCAAGTGAATTTAGTTAAATTTTGGGTCAGATTTCCTCTGCTGTCCTCTGCAGAACCTTGTAGAGACAAATTTTGTTCCTCAGAACTTTTTGCTGGTTTATCCCCCTCCATCTTGTTCTTTCCCAGAGTGTTGGCTTAATGGGAGATATCTTAGTTCTATTTAAAAGCCTAGAATTCTCTTTCCCAAGACACATACGTTAATTCTAAGAACTGAGAAACTTCTGATAATGATATTAAATCCAGAAAACCCTAAGTGGTTTGTATATCTATCTAGCTTCAAATTCTACGATTTTTTGTTTTGTTTTTTGTTTTTTGTTTTTGTTTTTTTTTTATTCTGGGCAGTTCCAGGGAATTTTCCTTGGTTTCTGTTTGTTTTGTTCTATTTGTTAGCAGGGCAAGGATGTACTCATATTTGTTGCATATTTGTCTTTAGATGAACATTGAAGGCTACCTACTTTTCCACATTGCAGATAGACACCTTTACTATGTCCCTTTCTATTCCTAGTAATACTTTTAGCTTTAAATTTTTTGTCTGATATTAATACTGCTTTACTTACATTCTCTTGCTAAACATTGTCCAGGCATATTTTTCCTTCATCTTTATGTTTTGTTTTAATTGCTTGATTGATTTATTTTTTGGTACCAGGTATAATATAAAGTTGCTCCCGGCCCTTTACATTGCAGTCATTTCCTGCCTCCCATCTTACAACCTAGATGTCAGTCTGTGAACATCCTAGCTAGCCACTGGTTCATCAGTCAGCCTGCAAGTCTCCTTCTCCATTTTTGGTCCCTTGTTAGCCCATGGAATTCCAATATTTAGGAAAAGCTCCTGCGCCATTTTTCTCCTTTTCCTTTCTTTCCAGCCCCGAGCAGATGCTCTAGTCGTCCGCCCAATAAAATCTCTGGTGTGAGTTCCCGTGTCCTAGTGGCTTTCTGGGTGCTGTCGCTGGACAGCGACTCAAACTGGGCACCCAGAGTGCCTGCTCCCCTGGATTTAAGGGTCTGAGTTGCCTTGGGACCGAGCAGAGCCGCATTTTTCTTACACCTGGAATTGAAGCCACATCCCAGACCTTTTTTATCTTTATTATTTTGAGACAGGGTCTCACTAAGTTGCTGAGGCTGACTTTGAACTTGGAATTCTTCTACTTCATCGTCCCCAGCCACTGGAATTACAGCTTTATTATTTTTTAAATCCATGCAGGATTTGTTTTCAGACCAATATATTTGTTAAAATATAATTTCAGTAATCTGTTCTGAAACAAGAGGAGCCATGAGAAACATTTTATTGCATACACTTAATGGCTCTATTTAAAAATAGAAATGTCATAAAAGAACCAAATACTGCTCATATTCCAGAGCAGTAATACTTTTCTGAGAAAGGCAAATGATTTCACAAGCATCAATATACCTTAGGATATTACATTTAATTTAATATATACCATTATTTTAGAGTTCTATTTTATGCAAACCTGAATTTTAAAATATCAGTTTTTTGATCTGGAGAGAATTGTTTTGGAAAAAAGAACTGTAAGATAAATCTACTTATTTATAAATATAACAGCCAGTTTTGTTTTTAAGCTAGTATTCTTTTGATGTAGATAATAACCTTTAGCTCATTATCAAATAATAACTGACTCAGAAGAGTTTAGAACAATCTGAATTCAGGAGCTTTATTTGGACCATCTTCTTGGTATGCAATATATATGCTACAAGTAGCTGATATATTTCAATATACTAGATCACTTTAAAATAATAAATGTGATCAGCACTTCTCTTTCCTTCCTCCCTGTAAATATCAGACCCAGCAAGATTTAAATGAGATTTTCCTGATTACAGCTGATGATATTAACCACCATCTTGTTGCCAAAAACCTAGGTCCTTGTCCCCAATACCAATTCAATAATGAGGGCACGGTTTTGGAAAAAAAGGAACAGGGTTTATTGCTTTGCTACCAAAGGAGAAACAGGCAAAGACTGTTCTGCCCCTCAGGAGGAACGGGGCGGGTTTTAAGGAATTCTTCAAGGTTTACATTCCAGGTGTGCTGTGGTTCCAGGGTTAGGATTCACTCGTTAATTTGAGAGATAGTCCTCAGCAGGCATCGCCTTCCTGTGGAGCACAGACCTTCCTCTCCCCCTCCCTGCCCCCAGGTTAGGGAGGGAGAGGGAGAAGAGAAAAAAGAAAACTTGTCCCTTTTAAAAATAAGCCTCAGAGCTGTATTCAAAAGGGCAAATAAACCACTGTTACAATCTGAGTCCTGTGAGCCTGGAAAACTGCCACCATTTTCGGTTCTACAAATGTCTTCCTGCAAGGAACTACCCTTCACCATAAAGCTGAGTTGATTCCTTTCTTCAAGGAAAATTTCTCAGGCATTGGAAAATGTGTATTCAATGCAAATTTGGGTACACATCTCTTTTGCACTATATTGATATTGGAAGCATTTATTTTACTAATTTCTTTGCAGCCCTGTCTTCTTGCCTTTACCACTGTTCTTTGAGTTCAGTTTTCTTGTTGAAGTAGCTGTTCATTCATTTTTTTACTTGATTTTTGGACTAGATGTGAGACATAAGAGGAAATAAGAAGTCAAGGATAGTTTCAAAGTTTTGAAGGTGGTCTGAGCACTTGGCAGAAAAGTGGCCTTTCATCAAGATAGGCAAGAGGGTTAAGAACAGTTTTTAAAACTTGGGGACAAGTCAATGTGTAACAGTGGTCCACTAGCCCTTTTGAATATAGATCGGGGGCTTATTTTTTAAAAGAAACAAGTTTTCCTTTTCTCCCCCTCCCTCACCTGGGGGCTGGGGACAAGCTTACCCTGAACTCTCTGTTCTCCACAGGAAGGAGATACCTGCTGAGGATCTGGGAGATGACTGTCTCCCAAATTAACAAGCGAATGTAAACACACCTTCAGGGCACCCCTCTGGTAGCCTTTGAAGAGCTCCTTTCAAATCTCCCTGTTCCTCCTGATGGGCAGAATCACAGTCTTTGGGACAAGAGTCCCCTGTGTTTCTCTCTTGCTAGCGAAGTGATAATAAACCTTCTTTTTTCTTTTTGGCAAAACCATGTCCTTGTTATTGAATTGGCATCAGGCACAAGCTTTCCACAACAAAGTGTCATGAGGTGAATGGTGCCCTGTCTTTTGGTATGCCGGACCTTGACCTTCAGCTCTAGATGTGTTGATGAGTGGAAAATTCCCCCTGGGCTGCTCCCTAAAAGTGTCTCAGCCAACCTCACCCTGTTTGGAGTCAACACATCACTCCAGAGCCTGACCCTGGAAGAGTCTTCCCCTCCCCTTACTCAAAACGGCCACCCTCCCTCCTCACATCCAGCAGGTCTGCGGGAAAGCAGGAAGCACACCCAAGGTCAGCACCGTTCTTGAGGTATGTAATATTGAAGCCAGAATTAAGGACAGGTAGTTAGTGTAGAAATAGGGAATCGGGTCAATTCGAGGGAATGAAGCCATGAAGCCATCTGCCTTTGGAAGTTGGAGACTGCCCCTGGAAGAATGGAATGTCAAAGATCTCCAGAGCCCATTGATTACCAAATTTACCTGCCTTTATCAAGGACTGCAAACAAGGAGCTGCTAATTAATGCCCCCTGGCCCTTACCTGCCTGAATCACCTTGGCCCTCCCCCTGCCCTTGGCTTCTCACTTATGCAAAACCGGGCCTAGTCACGTAGGCAGGAAGGAGAGAGAGATAAGGGGGGAGAGAACTGGAGAACAAAAGAGACTTTAACCTATAAAAGATGTAGGGTGCGCTCACTTCTTGGGACTTTAGAACATCAGCCATGGCCCCCTTCTCCCTGCCGGGAGAAGTCTGTATTATTCCCTTTAAATAAACCTGCTTAATATGCTTGCCTTGGCGTGCTTCTCTAGTGCTTAATCTTCAACATTAGAAGAAGCAGAACTCGTCACCGGTAAACGGCGGTATCAATATGAGCCACACATGGAGGTTTTAAACCCTTTGGTGAATACACTTTAAAATCATATGAGACTGGTAATTCAATTTAATAATACTTTTATTCTGATAGGGCTAAAATTTTATGATTTGAACATGTGACCCATAAAGAAATTAATGATAGTTTTATGTCCTTTTTTAATACTAAATTGCTGAGATCTGCTATGTAATTTAGACTTAAAATGCACCTCAGTTTTTGGTGTTTTTAGTTTTTTGATTTTCTTCTGTGGTACTGGGAATTGAACCCAGGGTACCAGTCTAGCACTGAACTAAATCCCACCCATTTTTGTTATTTTTTTTAGACAGGATCTAAGTTTTCCAGGCTGACCACAAACGTGTACTGTTTCTGCCTCAGCCTCCTGAGTCATTGGTGTTACTGTCACCCAGCCACATTTCTTTTAATGTTTAATTTTCATTGGAAATACTTGATCTGTATGTACATACATAAAAATTTACAATCAAATTACATATCTAGGTTGTACTACTAATGTTTTTCAATTGCATCAAAATTTTTTTTAATTTAAAAACTAAACAGTATTTTGAAATTTAGCTTTGTTGTAGCTGTATTCACCCGGAAGTGCTCAGTAGCTTCATGTGACTAGTGGGAAGCATTGTGATGACCCACCTCTAATCTATAGACTCAAATTCATGAACCGTTCCTCCTTTGTTTCTCCAATACCTAGGAGACTTTTTAATAAGTTTGTTAAATAGGCATGTGAAATATACTAAAATAATTACTAAGAAAACCTCAAATACCTACCTTACATGGGTGAGAAAAATTAGATTGTTAACTTTCAAAATCAAAAAATAGATTCTATTAGAGTAGTGGAGAAAAACAGGGAAGAGAAGATATTGAATTTTCTAGGGGTTTATTGGTTACCGGGGAATTGAGGAAAACTCAGAATGCAAATAATGGAGATCAATTTAGGCAGTGTAACTCAAGCAAGTCATCTAATTTATCAAGTTTATCAGCATAGGTAGTTACCCAGCAGCTATTGTCTTAACTATTCCAGAGGAGCTCAGGGGTTATAGATCAGCCTAGGCAACACAGCAACCCTTGTTTTCTTAAAAAAAAAAAAAAAAAAAAGAAGAAAGGGTGGAATTATAGGACAGGTTGAAAATGTTCCCACTAGCTCCTCTGGTTCAGATCAGGTAGACACCTTTCCCTCAATGCAGATTCTCCTTGTAGCTAATTGTATTCCTTTGATTCACTGAGTTACCCATTGATTTTTTTGCTAAGTGAATACTAACTGCCAGTTTAAAAGCTGCCTTTTTTTTGACAGGGTTTCTGCAACTCCTGGACTCGGGCATCCTTGTGTCTCAGCACCATACAAGGTATATTTGCAGACAAAGAGAAAGGGTCTTTAAAAAAGCCCAATGATTAAAACACAAGAAAGTATATGTTAATACGATTGAAGAAATAATGGGTAGAAAGACATAGACGACAGACGAGAAAATAGGATTTTAATTTAGAAGTTCCATATACGGTTTTCAGGCTGTCACTTTTGAAGGCTATCTCCCTTTCAGGCCTATAACTCCCACATTCCAGAGAAATCTATAACTCTATCTGTGTACTGTTAATTAAACTCCCAATAAATTCATTAAAGAGAGACAATATTTTAAGAACCTATAATTTGGGGGACTTTCTGGCATGACCTACTGATCAGATTGAGTAAAAAGACCATAATAAAGACTACATTAGCCTCAGGATCTTGAGAATGACCAGACTACCTTACGTGTCATCCCCACATACCTTTCCATATGCCACTCACCAGGGTTCCTGTACAAGAGGAGCCTGGAACTCCAAAACATGTCTCACTCTAGAGTGGGCCTACAATCTTCCTGGAATGAGTATTCCTTACTTTACCTCATAAGCGTGTGTCTCTCAGATCACCTGCATTCTCCCTTGAGTAGGTATCCAGTTTCTAAATAAACATCTGTCTATACCTCCTACGAGTGTGTACTGAAATTCTTTTCTGTCACATAAGCCAGTACCCTGCTGTGCTGAGTCCAGTTTCCCCTTCTCTCCTGGAACTTCTGGGACCCTTCAAAGACACCTCTTCTCCTATGAACATAAGAACACTATGAATCAACTGATAAGAGCGGGGGAAATGTAAGCACCTTTTGCATACACCATAGAAAAATGTTTTTATATCTACACCAGGAAACATGGAAGAGTGTTCACAGCAAAACTGACCTCAGTAATCCCAAACTATTACAATAAATCGAGCAAACCAAAGCTACATAATGGTGGTACTGTAGTAAATATCAACAGATCTCAAAAACTTCAGATGGAGTGAAAAAATCAAATTCATATGCAGCATATGATTCTACTTAGGTGACAACAAAAATAGGCAAAATGAAGCAGTGTACAATATATAGGTCTATATGTAGAGGCTGGAAATATAAAGAAAAACAGCAAATGCTGGACATGGTGGTGTGTACCGATAATCCCAGCCACCAGTAGGCTGAGGAAAGAGGATCTCAAGTTCAAAGCTAGTCTGGGTAAACTTGGTGGAACCCTGTCTCAAAAATAAGAAGGGTTGTGTATACTGTTCAGTGGGAGACTGCCCTGGATTCAAACTACAGGACAAAAAGTAAATATTTTTAAATACACAATTTTTTTGTTTGTTTTGTTTTATGATTGGGCCCAAGGGTGCTTAACCATTGAACCAAATCTCAGCACCTTTTATTTTTTATATGGAGGAAGGGTCTTGTGGGAGTTGCTAAGGCTGGTTTTGTATTTTCAGTCCTCCTGCCTCAGCCTCTGGAGTTGGGATCATGGTTGTGGGCCACCCAGCAAAGTTTAATGATATTCTTGAGAGGGTTTTTCAAAACCAGGTATTTGTTTTAAAATTCTTGTTTATGTTGAATAACTTTTGTATAGATATTTTTCTATAAAAATTTTACAAACCACTTCAATCAGTTAAATAATCTCAAGGCTACTTGATAGTTCTTGCCATTTTTTAAATATCCAATATCTTTTTCTATGTACCATATCACCATTTTTATTCAAACATATAAAAGTACAGAACTTTGAAAGTCTTCAACTGTAACTCTTAAAATCGCAAATGCCAATCTTACTTCATCAAACAAAGTCAGTCAATGGGTCTTACTGGGTTAGGGGGCTAAGCCTGTAACCCCAGCTACTTAGAAGTCTGAAGCAGGAGAACTGCAAGTGCAAGCCCAGCGTGGGCAATTCAGCAAGTCCTATCCGAGATAAAATCCAAGGGCTGGGGATGTTGCTCCATGCTAGAGTGCTCACGCAGCATGTGCTGAAGCCCTGGGTTCAATTCCCAGCACTGTAGGGGAGAAAAAAGTTCTTAGTCCTGTTAGTCAGAACTCCAATGTGGGTGCTTTGGTCACACTTCTGCACTCCTATCTCTGTTCTTCTACAATTGAAACATGTATCACTGGACCCTTCTCTCTCAGTACCTTTATAAAAGTACACTTTGTGACTAAAAATATTAGCTCATCTTCTCTGGGTGAATTTCTTTAGTCTTTTACATTATTTTCCTCTGCATTTCCAATTGTCATTTTCTGTCTTCCTGCCATTTTCCCCTTAATCCAGTTTTAATTTAGTCTCATTTTTCTTTTTTTGTCTGATAAGTATACTGTATAATAATCTTTTTTTTTACTTTTTAAATTTTTTTAAACTGAGAACAACACAAGCATTCTCTCTGCCTAAATTGACATTCTCACTACGGCTTACAAGCTATAGTAATTGAGGCAAAAGATCTCACACTGAGAACCAAATACCCTTTCTGTAAGAAGGAAGTAAAGACGTGAATACATCTTCAAGAAGTTTTCCTTCACTTAAGTGAGAAAAATGAATTATTTTGTGGAGACAAAAAGAGGAGACTGATTAAATTCCCAGTGCTCCGCCATTAGGTGCCATCCTGCTTCACAGGGGAAGGCGCAGTGATAAGAGCCCTGCTGCCCACCCCAGGACTATGGCAAGGGCAGCACTGCTGGAAGGTTTAACTCAGCACTGAGAGTTGGGAAGCACCCTGCAGGAAGGAGAGAATTAGCACATCGCTGTACTGAGACAAGGAAATAATAGGAATTGCTATCGTTGTGTGTTATACAGTAATAATAAGCTGTATTTGGTCTTTACCTGGACTTGTAAAACTAAAATAAAGGTGCTTAGTGACAAACTTGCTGTGTGGCAGGATGACACTCCTGAGCAATGCCGATATGAACCTTTATCTATGGTTTGAGTGGTGGCTCCTAGTCTAGTCATGTTCTGGTCTTTACCAATGAAGACCAGAGCATGACTGGGCTGAAAATCACTACTTAAACCCCTGGACTTTTGAAGCAAACTGTCAGCAACACCGTAACCTGAGGACTCCATGTCGCTCTGTCTCTTGACTGCCCCGGCTGCTGTCCACTCCATCACTGATTGCTGATCAACCATTGTCACCGAGGCCAGACGGCTGACACCCAGCTTTCGGCTTATTGGACACTCAAGTACATCCAAAGACATCCGAGGAACTGAGAGAGGCTACAGCTGAGAATAATCCCCTCGGTCTTGCAGACTGACTTCTTGTCTTAAGAGACGTTGCATTCAGTAAGTCCATGGGGATTGGACTCTAGGTGAACAAGGGAGTGAATCTTCAATGTATTTGTGACTTGCTATTATTAGGAATGTTAAGTTGAGTGTGCATTGCATGAATAAAATCCACCTGTTGGAACCAAACTTGATTCCTCTCTTACTACTCGCGACAATCACCAAATTCAGGAAAAGAAAACAATAATGAACTGAAAGCAAACTTGTTAAACGCCAGGTTGTTCCATTTCAGTCTTGTTCCTTTTCATCTTTTCACTAATTGCGTTCAGTCACTTGATTTCTGTTCTTCACTCTGTGGCTAGACTAGGTTACTTGTTTTCCAACAGGAAGGATTTGGCCATAGTAGCTAAAAAGTTCTTCGGTGTTACCTCCCTTTAAGCAGTGCTAGGTTTCTCACTCGCTGGAATGTCTCCCGCTCCCGTAGTTTTCCCGCTTTATTTGTGCACTCCTTCAACTGTAGGCCACCTTGTCTTCAGAGACTGCCTATCCCCTAGCTCTTCACCATTCCTCCTTTCCCTCCCACCAGTCTAGAATCTAAAAATATAAAAATATAAATCGAAAATTAAAAATGAAATAAATCCAAATTACAAACACAAATCTGAAGTAAAGTGAATGAGGCAAGTCTAAAATGAAATACAAGTATAAATAGAAAATACAGCATTTCCAGAGGCTCTTAAATGGGTCTGTAAATTCGTAGTTAACTGTACAACCAGCTTCGCTGCTGTGGCATCTCTTGAGAGAGAAATATATTTCTTATTTCATTTTATTTTTTTGGTAGGGGGCTGTGTGCCACGAATGGAACTTGATCACTGAAAAACATCGACAGCCCCGTTCTGTATTATTAGAGACAGGACCTCATTTAGTTGCTTACCGCCCCGCTTTTGCCGAGGCTGGCTTTGAACTATCCATTCTACAGTCTCTGGAGCCGTTGCAATTACAGGCATGTGCCACCTCCAGATTGTTTCCAATAAAAAAAATCTACTGCCTGAAATGTTCATTAGGTTAAAGGAGCTGCTCAGATTGCTGAAAAACTGCTCTCAGAATTTGACCAATGGGAGACTAGGTCTAGAATCTTTCCTTGCTTACAGGCCAACATAAGTGAGCCAACCAGAGTTCGCGACAATAATGCCTCATTTGCATAGGATTGTCTACAAATAAGCAGAGTCAGAACGCTGGAGTCTCATTTTCTTCTCTGAGCAGCTGAAGCGAAGATGCCTGAGCCAGCGAAGTCCGCCCCAGCCCCGAAGAAGGGCTCCAAGAAGGCGGTCACTAAGGCGCAGAAGAAGGATGGCAAGAAGCGCAAGCGCAGCCGCAAGGAGAGCTACTCAGTCTATGTCTATAAGGTGCTGAAGCAAGTGCATCCCGACACCGGCATCTCCTCCAAGGCCATGGGCATCATGAACTCGTTCGTCAACGACATCTTCGAGCGCATCGCGGGCGAGGCGTCGCGCCTGGCGCACTACAACAAGCGCTCCACCATCACGTCGCGGGAGATCCAGACGGCCGTGCGCCTGCTGCTGCCCGGGGAGCTGGCCAAGCACGCCGTGTCCGAGGGCACCAAGGCCGTCACCAAGTACACCAGCTCCAAATAACTGGTCCCTGCCATTACCGATTAAACCCAAAGGCTCTTTTCAGAGCCACTCAACTGTTCTCAATGAGTTGTGCACTGATGGGGGATGGGTTCCGGGCCGCATGCAGTTTTTCAGTCCCGTCTCGAGTGGCAACTAGCTGTGGTTTGGGGGGTGCTATTTTTGTGAGTGACTAAGCTGTGTAGGTGATCAAAGCACTTATCCGAATATGAATTTGAGCTTTTAATATCCGCGTAGGTAGTACTGGGCCAGTGTCAGCTCTTCATGAAACTGGTCCTCTTAATAGAAAATGGCAAACATCTGGATACCAGTAGCAGAACATTGGAAGTGGAAGTTCCTCCATGTGAAGGCGCATGCCTTCGCTCCCATTTTCTTCTTTGCTGCTCTGCTCTCTGCCTTCGGATTCCTTTGAGAATGTTTTTTAATTAACCAACTAACAGGTTGGGGACGGCTGTCTTCCCTGCTAGAACAAACTAGTTCCAAATCACTAGTTTCCAAATCAGTGTGGTGGAGGGTTATAGGAATGACTCCCTAACCTCTAAGTCACTTACTTAGTAGCAAGTTCCTATTCGATCTCTGCCTCCCAATGACCTCTCATTGTGAGGTGAACAGGAGGGACCTAGGGCCCTCTGCAGGTCATAGTGTAAAAAGAATAATTGTAGAAGTAGTGTTCTTGTTCTTTGTTTCTTTTTTGAGGGGGGTTGCATGTGCTCTTACTGAGTTACACTCCCAGTCATGAGGTGTAGCTTCTTAAGGTGCACTTTCTGGACCTTGAGGTCTGCAAGTCTACAAATCTGTGATCACTTAATATACAACAGACTAAACCCCAGGAAATAGATGAGCTTCCCTTCCTCATTTCTCAAGTCACTGTGGGGTAGAGGCTATGGAGGGTGAGGTAGGCAAAAAAAGTTTTGCTGGGAGCTCTTAGTGGCAATACCACGTCCACCTAAGAACACTTTTGCTACCTATGGAAGGACCTTGAGAAACACTCCTAGTCAGCCTTCCTAACCATTTTGCCTTTTATTTTTCCAAGATAAAGTAAATGCAAAGATTAACAAATATATTTTATTTTTTGTGATTCACCCATTTACTCCAAGGATCAGTAATTTGTTCCCCTTCATTAAGCAGCATTCCCTAATATGGATTTCCAACTCGTTTGTTCAGTTACAAACTCATGGATATTTGAGTTGCTTCCATTATTTCAATATTATGTTTCATAGTCTTGTATGTAGGCCTTTTTAAAATTTTTTAAAACTTGTTCTAATTGCTTTTACATGACAGTAGAATGCATTTAGACACATTTTACACAAATGGAACACAACTTCTTTCTCTGACTGAGCAAGTATTTTAAATTTGCCAAAATGCAAGTGCATTTCCATACTACTCATTTAGGTTTTAATTTCAGGTAGTACTGAAACTCCCTGGTCAATAGTGAATCTGATTGTCATTTCAGAGTCACAGATGTCATTTTAAAAGGACATATGATCATGTGTCACCCCTACCCTGAGCCTCTGTGCTCTAAGCATAAAATCAGAACTCTGCTGTGGCCTCCACCTCCACAAAATGTGGCCTCATCTATGTAACCCAACCTCAGAATATTATTTTTCTGTTTTTTGTTTCTCCTTTTTCTCTTCTTTCTTTTTCCAGATTTTGAAATTCCCATGATGCCCCAGCCTCTAGCCCTTTGCAATTTTTCTTTCTCCAATTGCCCCTGGTTGTACACACCTCCCCAACCACACACACATTATTTGGTTGATCAAACACTCCCATCTTAGCTAAATTATCGTTATTATTGGAGAATGTGGTCTCCAGTGTCACAGGTTCTCATAGCCCCAAACTGATTTTAATACCCAATCCCAAACCAATGGACATTCAGGATTGGTGGGACTGAATCAGGATCAGATACCTAAGTCTTGGAGGAACTCTCCCTTCTTGGGAGCACTAGGCAGAAGTCAAAGGGATAATTGTACAAAATGAAAGTTGCATTAGAAGGAAAGAGGGAAATGGCTTTCTTGAGGCATTACGCAGTCTTCTTCGAAGACATTCCCAGCAGACAGAAGGCGCATCCAGCAGACTAAAGGCTGACCAAACTTTCAAGGACCAAGAACAGAGTTATGTAGAATATAAAAGAGTGATTATCAAACTTGAGTTTATATTAGAATCCAGTGGAAGAGCTTGTTAAAGAATGAATTGCTGGTCCCAATCCCAGAGTTTCTATTTTGTTAGACCAGGGGCAGTATCTGGAAATTTACACCTCTCTAAAAATGTCCCAGGGGATACAAATGTGCTTATTTGGGAGTACATTTGAGAATAGCGGATATAGAGAAGAGCAATCTTAACAAGGCCCCTGTCCAGCTGGAGCTTCCCTGGCAGTCAAGATGAAGTAATGGCTTTTCACAAATCTAGCAAGATGTGGTGATGCACAGCTATAATCCCAGCAACTCCAGAGACTGAGGCAGACGTATGGCAATTTCAAGGCCAAACTCACTAAATTAGCAAGGCTAGAAGCAACCTAGCTAGACTCTGTTCCAAAATACAAAATAAAAAAGGGCTGGGGATGTAGCTCCATGATACAGCACCTTGGGTTTCATCCCCAGTACTGAAAATAAATAAATAGAGCAAAGTCTACATGTCAAACAGTGAAGTTTAGATTGATTTTTCAGAAATTAAAATGCTACTGAAAGATGCTGAGCAGATAATAACATGATCAGCTTGCTTTCAGTAGCAGGATATTATATGGATTGAAGAGAAATATTGGTGAAAGAGGATAAATGCTCAAACTACAGAAATAGATGCAGAAATAGGGCAGTGGATACAGCAAATACATCCGAGAGCAGTTTAACAGTTCCCATTGAGTATTTTATCAGGTTTTTGTTGTAATTTCTCTGTGCCAGGTGTTAAGATTCAACATCAAGCAAGACATACAAACAACAGCTCTCCTGGGACGAGGCTAACAGTCCCAGAAGAAGAGAGATAGTAAACAAGTGGACAACTGAGCAAGGTAATTCAAATAGTTCTGAGTTCTATGAGGAAATAAAATAGAACCAAGTGTCATGAGAGTGATTAGGTGGCACTCTAGAGAAAGGAACCAAAAATCTAGGAAGTAAAAGTCCTGCAACAAGGTAACTCTTGATACAAAAAAATTTCTAAAGAGAAAGGAATTTGTGCTAAAGTAATAAAAGGTTTATGTACTGGACGTTAGTGCTCAAAAGAAGCATTAAACTATGAGACTGTGAGCGAAACAAGAAACTGATCATGTGGAAAATAAACATGCCAAAAGAAGACCTACTTGTTTTGTCATAGCACACTATCGGAATTTTAAACACTTTTTAAGTTGCTATGTGTTCAATAAAATTGAAAGTAGCAAGAAATGAAGGAAAAAAATTGAGAGGTTACTGGAAATAATCAGGGTGAAATTATTACAGTTAGATTCAGGAGAAAACCAAAATAATTGATGAATTGACTTGTATAGATGAAGAATCAAGTGGCTGAATTTATTGAGCCCTTTATATGGATAAGGGATTATGTGTCTTATTCTATGAAACAGAATAACGGAGAGTAGGTAATGGATAATGAACACAAAGTTATTCCTCATAGGTCTACAAGCTAGGAAGTGACATCTGGCGAGGGCCATCTGTTGTACCTTCTCAAGTCAAAAGATGACAGGGCAAAAGAGAAAGGGGGATGAACTCAACCTAAAGTTACCCTGGATTATGGACCCAGGAACAACAGTACCTAGTAAATCACCACAGATCACAATGATAAAAAATAGCAGTACGTGTCTTTATGGTTCCAATGCCAACTTCTTTTTCTGTAGGACTCTCAAATGTCATGAGAAGTGAAAACAGTTATAGCAATAATAACAATAACAGACATTAGGTTTATCGTGTCCCATGCACTGGTCCAAATGCTTAACAAATATTTAATCTTATTCAATATCAAACCTATAAGATAGGTAGTACTCTTATTCATAAATGAGGTAACAGGCTCAGAGAGGTTAAGAAACTTGAACAAGAGAACTCCTTGGTACAAAGTTTCCCAAACCTTAAAGAGTTTTGAGACTGTTTCCTAACAACTTAATATATGGTTTGCTTAATTACATAGACTACTATTTACGAATTATTAAATATAATTACTAAGAAGATCAATCAATACAAGAAAAATTCAAAAGGGCCTCAAGATAAAAAGCATTTTAAAGTCGTCTTTCTTAAATCAGACTAAAAATAATATTGTGAGATTCAGTTCAGGCCTTCAGGTCTGTGAGAATTTTTTTTCAGAATGGATGCTGTTACATTCTGAATTATAAACTATTAAGAATTCATCTAACTACTTAAGAATATATAGGTCATCCATACTCAGAAAAATGACAAAATAAACTCACTCTTATTCAAGATGTTTTCCAATATTATGTCTCCCCTTTTCTCTCTATCCTTAAATCTCCAGATCTTACGCCCTAACATCATAGAACCCAGGTTGTTAACAGGAAATCTATGGAGCTGTGAGAGTCCCTTGAGACTCAAAGGATAAAAGAAGCTCATGAAATGTATATATCTATACATGTATTTTTAAACACATTCTTTTCAGCAGAGTTTTTGATTCATATATTAAGAACTACTCTTCTAAGGGGAGAGAATACTTTGAAACACCCAGATTATAAACTTAAAATATCTCTCATTTAATCTCTAACACACAACAGGCTTCAATGTGCCCTTCCTGTAATTTAACCACAGAAGTTACCAAGAAAAACTCCCATGGCATCAACTTTACTTAAAAGAGCTCTTATGCCAATGGAAAGACATTGCACACGGATAAACAGTGAGAAAACGAAACCACGTTTTATGGTAAAGTTAACTTACTACACAGAGACTTGATGATAAATGAGCTTGAAGACTTTTTAGTCCCATGGAACAGATCTACTTCGATTACCCAGCTCTGTAAAGCAACTCAACTAATGATCCACCACCTGGAGATCTTGTTCCTTTCAATTCAGTGTCCAATCATTTGACTCATGTTCCCTGCTAGATCAGAAGATTCAGCACTATAGCTGGTGGAAGGCTGAAGAGACAACCCTCAAGACTTTTAAAGTCCATATCTGAGTGACTTATTTCTCACATTTCTCAGGAATAATCTAGCCTCATGTCGCCAGAAAACGTTGCCTCTGGGTATATAATCCACACTTTTCTGAATAAACAGGCAAATTTCACTGGGAAAATGCCACCTACATAGCAGTACAAGAGTTCTAACGGGACAAGCCCACCTGTAAGACAAGAAAGACTACTATGGCAGACAGCGCCACAGTCCCAGACTGCAAAGTTAACAGTAGGCGTACACTTAATGCACATCTCACTTCCTGACTCGGGAGGAAACGTGAGATGAGTGAAGACCCAGGTGGCGAAGACCCGTGGCAGCACCTCATTACACTAGGTGGCCCAACTGCTGAACACGAGGCTGCGACACGCCACAACTTTTGCTCTCACGTTCTCTAAAGGAACAGTCTCCACTTGCTCCTTCCTGCAAAAGCACAGCGGCAGAGCTAATTATCAGTCCAAACGGTCTGCAAAACCGCTTCTCTACGGGGCCCTCCCAGCATTCGTATAGATCCTGAGCCCAAACTCCCCATTAGCCCCAGGAAACACCGCAAGGCCTCATACGAACATGGAGACAGAAGACAACGCGTGTTTCAAGACAGAACAAAATTGCTACTGGAAAGTACTGCAACCCTTTCGAGCGAGAAGGTAGGTGGCCCTGAAAAGGGCCTTTGGTTGAGATTCGTAAGCGAAGGTGAAAACTTGGACGCTCAGCCGCCGAAGCCGTAGAGCGTGCGACCCTGGCGCTTGAGCGCGTAGACCACGTCCATGGCCGTGACCGTCTTGCGCTTGGCGTGCTCGGTGTAGGTGACCGCGTCGCGGATGACGTTCTCCAGGAAGACCTTGAGCACCCCGCGCGTCTCCTCGTAGATGAGGCCAGAAATGCGCTTGACGCCGCCGCGGCGGGCCAGGCGGCGAATGGCGGGCTTGGTGATGCCCTGGATGTTGTCGCGCAGCACTTTGCGGTGGCGCTTGGCGCCGCCCTTGCCCAGGCCTTTGCCTCCTTTACCACGACCAGACATGGCGAAAACAAAGGCGAATTCTCACCAAAATGCAATCGACGAAGAGCCACAAGGCATTTATAATAACGAGGCGGACCTATTTGAAAACAGGAAGAGCAGGGGCGGGAACTACAGTCAGTACCCGCCCTTCTGCGCAATCGTAGCTCTGGCTCTCAAGACCCGACCAGGAAGAGCCTGAGGCATCTGCAGAATATGAAAATGCAACTTCCTTTATGCTTTTTCGTGTGTGTGTGTGTGTGTGTGTGTGTGTGTGTGTGTGTGAGTGTGATGTACCTACATACTTTCCACAGAGAAAGCTGACACTTGCCCCTCAGATTTCCAGCAGTATGAAAAAATACATGCTGTTATTCCTTATAAGTAGATTTAAATGTAATTTTAATCAGTTCACATATTTGTTGTTTAACATTCTGGGATGATTTTTTATTGACTTATGGATGCCTGCACACCTAAGCAGGGCTGTTTAGCAGGCAGACCGACTGAGGGAAATAAAACTGTGTGATGGCTACAGAATCACAGGATAAGGGGACTCGAAAATAAAACCACAAGAAATTTTCCATCTTTATTTTTACTATTTTTCCAATTGAACTTTAGCATTTTCTCCACCTGTGAACAAAATTAGCAGGATATGTATTACTCGTCATATCATATTGCAGTTGTCAATATCCCAAAAGAGCATTTAAACACATCAATCTTGCACTAGTAATTCTGGAACATATGGGTTGATTAGGATTAAATATATTAATAAAGAGGCAAATGTTAATATTTCTCTACCTTGGATTGTTCTATAATTTGATAAATCCATCAGTTCCCTTTGTATTTCCATGTATAATCTCTTAAGCATTTAAAAACATTCCAGGAAGGGACCCAAAAGATTAAGACAACAAAATAAATTCCTGACTTTTAAAGAGTTAAGAATTCCTCCTCTAGAGGATCCTACAAGAGTGAAAGTGTCTGAGCTTCACAAATGTTCAGAAAGGAGTATTAAATTCTATGAACGATTGAATAAAAACAGTGTTTGCAGAATAATCTGATAGAAATATGTAAGGGTAAACAGCAATGCCTTTCTTCTTAATAAAAGAAAAAAATATTATTTTCCCTCCCTCCAATCTTACAGAGTTTTCTTTGAAAAATAGTCTGTTCTTAACCAGTTGAAACAGAGAAAAACTGTCTGAGGGATTAAAGTCAGTTTCCATTTTTCCCTTTTGAAGATAGGGATGTACCTGGGATTGAACCCAAGGCCTCACACAGGTTGGTAGGCAAGTCCTCATTCACAAAATTATTTCCTTTTGTTTTGAGACACAGTGTGACTAAATTGCCCAAACTGGCTTGGAATTTGCAATCTTCCTGTGTCAGTCCCCCAAATAGCTGGGATTGCAGTTGGGATGGTGAGGCAGGAGTAAAGAGCTAAATCTAAAGGCAGGAATTGTGGAAAGAAAAGGACTCCTAAGTCTGTGAATGGCAAAAGGAACTTCCCTACCATAGTCATTATTCAAGAGGAGCAAGAGGAGCATGAAATCTGTGCAGGCAGATCTGACTACAACAGCTGGCCCAAAAGTAAAGGACACGGTCATTTAAATATATTTTCATGTTTAAAGATTTTCTCAGGGGGTAGAGATGAAAATTTTTGATCCTTTGGAAATTGGCATAGGATCCATGAGAGATTGCTATATATTTTAAGAATGCTCATTTTTCATACAAATTGTATAAAATTTCACCCCTTGATTCCCTTGTTACTCTGAATTGGGAGTAGCGACCAGCTATGTAAATTAACATAATAAATAATTCTTGGTAACCCTCTCTTAATTAGGGATATTCAATTTTTGATCTGTATGAGCTAAAGGACCCACTGTGCCAGAGACCCTGCAGCTGGCAATTTACAAAGTCATGGGCCAAATAACCTCTGGGTATGATTATATGCACCTCTGAAATTTGTTCATAAATTTCACAATTTATACAGGAGATTGAAGTTGCAGCGCTCATCTATTGAGGATACAAGAAGTTGTGCATTTTACTGTGCTAAGATGTGTGTGATTTTTGTCCCAAATGTATAGTTCTTTTGTACTTCCTTACATATATGTAAATCAGTTCATGCTTACTCAATAATAAGTGGTGTGTTTTCTCCCTTCTATTTGATACAGATGTATCACTTCATTACCAGAATTATTTCTCCAAAATGTGAAAGTCCCATAGGGTTCATCTTACTTTATTTGATTTTAAGTAGTTATTGTCTATGGCCATACTACCCTGAACGTGCCCGATCTCATCTGATTTTAAGTAGTTATATGGTTATTGAACCTGAATTATATGTCAGGATTAATATTTGGATTAAAAGTCTTAGAAAAAAAGACAGTATGGGTTATTTCAGAGTTATGGTAGAAACTGGAAAAAACTACTTCTTTCATAATTGCTCTTTATCTTCAAAGGTGTAAAGGCCCCAACAGATGAGAGTTTCATTCAGTGAAAAAGAAATAGCAAGAATGAAGCTCTTCTATGTCAGCAGTGCTGCACAGGCAAACTGTGCAGAAACGAGCATTTGGGAAGTAGCCATGGAGGCAGAAGAAGCAACAAACAGGGCTTCAGGAGACTCATAACTTCTGTTCGAATCCAGATTCTGCATATGGAAAACATTTTCATATCCATAATTGTACGCCAGATTCATATGACCAAGTTCATATTTGGTTGTTTACAATCACCTAGGAAGATGTAAAAGTGACCCAATATGCAGATACTGTGAACTAGATTATAATGGTCATTAAACTGGTCAGTGTAGGAATTCAAAGTGGTATGACTAAATCCTGAGAGATGGGAAATGACGTATATAAACATTTCAAAGTATGTTTTTAGATTCGTTTGAAATATACTTTAAATTAGCGTGGGGAGCAAAAAAGGAAGAAAGAACTGAAGAAAATATACAGTGAAACTTTAGGAGATATGACCAACACCATGTAGCTCTTAAGAGGCAAATCCATACTCAAATACAGGTCAGTGTTTTTATAAATTCCATGATCATTCTAAACAACAGTGCCAGAATGGCAATTCGAGGCCACATGAATAGACTTTGAATGCCTTACAAAAGTGAAATTCTTAAATCCTAAAACTACAGGAATATGGGTCATATAAATTTGAAGCTGTCCCATAGCAATGAACAGGATGAATAAAAGTCCATAGAGATGAGACGTAGAAGCCAAAAAAGGAGGCTAAGAAAATACTCAGTTACAAAATAAAAGAGCCAGAATCAGAACCATGATGGGGAAAATGAAAGAAGATGAATTCAGACAGAATTCATCAAACATGGTGACAGGCTTCTTGTGGTAACAAAGGAAGGGGAAGAATTGAGGAACTGAAGTGCCAATTAAAGAAAACAAATGTATGCCTAGCAGAACTTTTAGGGAAGCCAATTATAATATTATTCCTTAGATAAAATTGGTGATCTTGGGAGTCTGATATATGTAGATGAAGAAACAGGTACTCAGAAATCAACCAGCATTAGGAAAGAGGACAGGACTGCAGGAAGAGACTTCTATAGTCTCCACATACAACTTATATATGAATCAAAGGAAGGTAAGGAGGGTAGGCCACTGGATAATTCCTGCTTTGGGAAGGGACAACTCTTCCTTTGTTGCTGCAGAAGAAAATCAATTCTCATGAGTTAAATCAGTTTACAATGGGAAAACATAAGCTCCACAACAAGTGAATAAATTCTCAAAAAGTGATTTGTAATGAGCTGATTTCTCATCTCAACCACTTAAATTGCTTTGAATTTTTATTAAAATTTATTTTTTCCCTAGTCCAATTTGGGTCAGCTACCTGAAGTATTCAGACATTTGTTGATTTAGATGGGATCAAGGACAAGCATGAAACCCTCACTTTCTTGAACTTTGTACCCAGCATTTTTTTGGAGGGGTACCAGCGATTGAACTCAGGGGCACTCTGACAACTGAGTCACATTCCCACCCTTACTTTTGTATTTTATTTAGAGACAGGGTCTCACTGAGTTGCTTAGCTCCTCCCTTCACACTCCTAATGAAACACAGACTTGTACTTACTTCAAAATAAACATTATGGGGAGGGAAAAAAACAATCATATAAGAGGTGAAGAAAATGAATAAAATTAGACAACTTTCTGCTGAAGCTAAATTGTAACACATTCCCTCAAAATTTGGATTAGTTGGAAATGTACTGAGTATAAAGGAGTTGTTTTTAAAGGTGTGTGTGTGTGTGTGTGTGTGTGTGTGTGTGTGTATGCCGAGGAATTCTTAATCCTATACCTGAACACCTTGTCAAGGTCTCTTCCACATGTCAAACATTACAGATCTTGATCTGCAAAGGGTCGTAAACATTTCACTAGCTAATTCTCCCAAACAAAATCAATTTAAAGAATTATTTTTGAACTCATAAAAGTTCCTCTTTCCTTTATGGTTTCCACTTAATTGCCCCTGAAATCAACTACTGTTTCAACAATAATCTCAGGAAGATTACTGGCAATTCCCTTTCCCATTTCCTTACAGAAATGAACACTTGAACTCCCAAAATTAACGTCCCAAAAACACCACTATGTTGATTTTTGGGCCTAAAAAAAAGACTCACTTGAACTGATGAACTATTGTTCCAAACATCTGCTACTGTTGTTCTAATGGAGAAATCCCAAAACAGCCTGTCCCTGCCCATAATATGCAACAGATTTCCTGGATAAGATCAAAAGAATCAAGCAGTTGAATTCATGAGAAGTCAAGAAGAGGATATAATTAGATTGAAATCAATTGAAAATACAAAAAGATATTTTAGATTTTAAACAAAGATGTAGTCTCTTGGAGCTGATAATGTGAAGAGTCTTGACAAACTCATAGGACAAGATTTCCAAAAATAAAAAATTTAAAAAGGGAGAGAAATATAATCTAGGATTGGCGTTTTGGATCGGTGTTGATAGGATGGTCTACCATGCACAAGGTCTTGCATTGAATTCCCAGCAACAAGACAACGGAGCATAAAAGAGGAAACGCAAAAACAAACAATCAAAGCCTTAGTAATCACACTGTACCTTAATATAAAATTCGAGGTTCCTTCTGAGAAGCTGCAACCTTGGGATAGGAACCAATCTACTTAAAGGTATTCTATGCATTTTCCTATTCCAGGCCTATCCGCTTCAAGTCTTGGGTTCTCTTGACATATGTCAAATTTAAAATTTCCGACACGCCCCCTGCCCACAACTCTGCCTCTGAAACCTCTAGAAAAGGTCAGGATAACCTTGTAAGCATTTACTAAAAAGAAAAAAGTGAAGACATTTAACTATAACTTTCGTGGGTTAAGAATTTGAGGGAACATTTAAGACCATTGCTCAGCTCTTCCAGGAAAAAGGTGGGTGGCTCTGAAAAGAGCCTTTGGGTTCGGCTTAGAACTTGTATGGAACAAAATTTACGCCCTCTCCCCGCGGATGCGGCGCGCCAGCTGGATGTCCTTGGGCATGATGGTGACGCGCTTGGCGTGGATGGCGCACAGGTTGGTGTCCTCGAACAGCCCCACCAGGTAGGCCTCGCTCGCCTCCTGCAGCGCCATGACGGCCGAGCTCTGGAAGCGCAGGTCGGTCTTGAAGTCCTGCGCGATCTCGCGCACCAGGCGCTGGAACGGCAGCTTGCGGATCAGCAGCTCGGTGGACTTCTGGTAGCGGCGGATCTCGCGCAGCGCCACGGTGCCGGGCCGGTAGCGGTGCGGCTTCTTGACGCCGCCGGTGGCCGGCGCACTCTTGCGGGCGGCTTTGGTAGCCAACTGCTTGCGCGGCGCCTTGCCGCCGGTGGACTTGCGGGCTGTTTGCTTGGTACGCGCCATTACAAACGCAAACGTACAGACTTAATAGGAAACTGAATGCTTGCGACTGGCTACCTGTGTATATATAAGGAGAGGCACCTTCTGATTGGGCCACGCTGTCTTTACCTTGCAGCTAGCGGCAAAGGTATTGGTGGCGACATTCACTTCCTGATCACATGAACAACCTAAGCGTTTAACCCAATATTAACTTCTTCCTATTTTCAACTCTTGCTCCCCTATACTGTCCTTACAACTTTTTTTAAAAAGATGATTTCACTTTTCTCGGCATTAGGACGGCGTATTACTGAACAAAATTGTAAAATTTTAGCGCCAGAAACTCTTTCAATCAACTTTTTGAAAAGGCGCGCACATGTGATTTTCAAGACAATTTAGTATATCTTTTAGAAAAATTTTTTTTCATAAAAATTCTGTATGTGAGCTTGGGAGTTTAACAGTACCATAACTTCACTATTTTCATTAATAGCACCCACGATTTCAGTCAAGACCTATGCAAACATTTTTAAACACCCTAAATTCAAATTTACATGTAGTTTTTTAATCAGTCTGAAGTTTGGTTTTAAGGTAACCACTGAAAATGAAACATTCTATTCCAATTTTAACAGCCAAGGGCACCAAATTGACTAAAGGTGACTGTCTCCTGCTGTTCTAAAACAGCATTGGAACTGCACCTTTATTGCTGTCACGAAACAGACATCTAAATGACGACGAAACGAGTAATGTGGCTATTTAATCTTGCACGAAGAGGACTTAACTACCTATAATTTAACTACCTCCAATACTTTGGACTACTGAAATTCACTTGCAACGTCAAAATGAATGCCTTTTTTCTTTATGTGTCAACCAACAAACTAGATTCAGGATTACTTATTCAAAGTAAAGTGGAAGCCCTTTGAATGAATACATAAGTGGCTCTGAAAAGAGCCTTTGGTTATTACTGCCTCGAGATCGAACTTTCCAGCTTTCTGTTTACTTGCCCTTGGCTTTATGATGGCTCTCGGTCTTCTTGGGCAGCAGCACGGCCTGGATGTTGGGCAGAACACCACCCTGCGCGATGGTCACGCGGCCCAGCAGCTTGTTGAGCTCCTCGTCGTTGCGGATGGCCAGCTGCAGGTGGCGCGGGATGATGCGAGTCTTCTTGTTGTCGCGGGCCGCGTTGCCCGCCAGCTCCAGGATCTCGGCCGTCAGGTACTCCAGCACTGCCGCCAGGTAGACCGGCGCGCCGGCCCCGACCCGCTCGGAGTAGTTTCCTTTGCGTAGGAGCCGATGCACACGGCCCACCGGGAACTGAAGCCCGGCGCGAGAAGAGCGAGTCTTGGCTTTGGCGCGCGCCTTGCCGCCCTGCTTTCCGCGTCCAGACATATTCAATCTCTCAACAAAACTGTTCAATTAGAAAAAGAAACACTTGCTTTCAATTTCATGGCAACTGAGAATCTCTTATACTTGTAAACCGGATTATAATTCACGCGTTTTGATTGGTTAACACAATGTGTATACTTTTAACCAATTGGAACGTTGGAATAGAATTCCCTTCATTTGCATACGACCAAACTGCTCAGGAAAGTTATCCAATCAAACCTTGACGCTTTAAAATCCATGTTTGCATAGAACACTACAACTACTACCGCCAACGCAGGAAAGGTTCATTTTTTCTCTTTAACCTGAGAACACATCTTTTATCTGTTATGCCCGAGCCCGCCAAGTCCGCTCCCGCCCCGAAGAAGGGATCCAAGAAGGCGGTCACCAAGGCGCAGAAGAAGGATGGCAAGAAGCGCAAGCGCAGCCGCAAGGAGAGTTACTCGGTCTACGTGTACAAGGTGCTGAAGCAGGTGCACCCCGACACCGGCATCTCCTCCAAGGCCATGGGCATCATGAACTCGTTCGTCAACGACATCTTTGAGCGCATCGCGGGCGAGGCGTCGCGCCTGGCGCACTACAACAAGCGCTCCACCATCACGTCGCGGGAGATCCAGACGGCCGTGCGCCTGCTGCTGCCCGGGGAGCTGGCCAAGCACGCCGTGTCCGAGGGCACCAAGGCCGTCACCAAGTACACTAGCTCCAAGTGAGCAAGCTACTTGCTTCAGAAACCAAAGGCTCTTTTCAGAGCCACATATGTCTTCACTCAAAGAGCTGTAATGTGTTTAGCTTTCCAACTTTGAGGCTTGTCATGTGAAAAAGGATCTAACCATGGTTGTACAGAAGTCAATTTTGCAGTCCGTAGTTATTAGAATATTTTTATGGGTCTGTAAAAAACTGGTAGTGACAAACCTTTATCCTAAATTACTTCCTTAAGACAGGGAAGACGATTATTATGATTATGATTATTTTTTTAAAAAGTTCAGAGGCATTACATTAAAATGTAAAGTAGAATGACCTTTTAAATCAAGGAAATCCTTGCTGTGTATTAGCAAACAACTAGTCAAGATTACCCAGTTCTTATGTTATTTCCATGAAGTAAATATACGAAAACTTACAGGTATTTGAAGAATGAAAGGCAAAAGCTGACGAGGTATTCCACACATTTGGCAATGGCAGAAGCCACACGTAAGAGGTAACAGTAAAAAGTTGAATGCTAAGCCTAGGAGTATAGAGAACAAACCTGGGGGCTGAGACCAGTTACTGATGCCACTGAAAGGGTCATCATGATAGAGTTCCCTCTCTCACCTGCCCATTTTCAGCAGCTTATTTTCATAGCCTAGGAAGCATCCATCTTAAAACAACAACACCACCAACAAAAAACCCTGAACGAATACTCAGATGGGGGGTACAGTTGCAGTGCACAGTGTATTCACCATACAGCTATTGTAAAAAGGTGGGAGAATGTAGAAGCAGAGAAATAGATCTAAGTTACCGACACATGGGCTTTCTGTCCACTGCTCACAAGGTAGCTTGTCTCCCCACAGCTTGTGATTCCAGACAGGGAGGGGACCAACAAAAAGGGTCATGTCTTTTCCAACCTAATCTTGGAAACAGCATGCCAGTATTTTTATTTCATTCTGCTCATCACTGTGTCAACAGCCTCATATGTATCTGTGGAAAATCTGTTTCCTGATATTAAGGCTCATATTGCACAATTCCCTTGATGTTCCCTAGTGTATAAAATGCAGTGGAAGTGGTCAATGCCATTTTAGGACTCTTTCAAAACTGTTGATTCCCTTTACTACTCACTGCTGTCATTCAAGGTGTCCTGTGTATAGGCCACTGGGGCAAATAACCAGTGTGGTCTGCTGACCTATATATCAAAGGGGCAGGGAAAAGTTTTAAAAGAACTTTTATCCTATGTATGAATTTATTTATGTCATAGTGGATGATGACAATTTTAGGTGAAAACAACAAGATTTGGGAGTAAGCAGATGACTGTTATCTCCAACCCCCAAACCCAGCTCTCACACACACACCCATGCAAACACACAAAGGCATTTGGGGCCTGGGACATTAGACATGACATATCAATATTGAAGTTATATCTAAAACCATGAGGATGGCTACAAACACATTAAAAGCAATAGCAAGAGAGGAAGGTGATGGGGGAAATAATGGTCTTAAGACAACAGTAGACCCATACTTAAAAGATGCAATATTCATGACAACCTGGGATTAGCATAAAAAACAGGGCAATGAAACAATCTCTACAACTACACATACTTGGATAATTGATTCTTCAGAAATGATGAAACAATTATTAGATTCCCCTTAGCAATAAAAGACATTATGTCTTAATACACACATGCAAAATAAATATGGATTCGTGTTTTGTGCCAAGCAACGTCATCTTCACCAAAAAAATTGCAAGGGTTGAATAAGAACAGGAAAAATCTGTTAATTGGGTTGTCTGGGGATATGAAAATAATTGTTACCAAGCATTAAGGAGTGAAGACAAGCGCATTCCACATACTACAGACTGCAACACTTGAGTCCTGTAAAACCATGGTTAGATCTTTTTTTAACATGACAAGCCTCAAAGTTGGAAAGCTAAACACATTACAGCTCTTTGAGTGAAGACATATGTGGCTCTGAAAAGAGCCTTTGGTTTCTGAAGCAAGTAGCTTGCTCACTTGGAGCTAGTGTACTTGGTAACGGCCTTGGTGCCCTCGGACACGGCGTGCTTGGCCAGCTCCCCGGGCAGCAGCAGGCGCACGGCTGTCTGGATCTCCCGCGACGTGATGGTGGAGCGCTTGTTGTAGTGCGCCAGGCGCGACGCCTCGCCCGCGATGCGCTCAAAGATGTCGTTGACGAACGAGTTCATGATGCCCATGGCCTTGGAGGAGATGCCGGTGTCGGGGTGCACCTGCTTCAGCACCTTGTACACGTAGACCGAGTAACTCTCCTTGCGGCTGCGCTTGCGCTTCTTGCCGTCCTTCTTCTGCGCCTTGGTGACCGCCTTCTTGGAGCCCTTCTTCGGGGCCGGGGCGGATTTCGCTGGCTCAGGCATTTGTTCTGGAACTAATTTCACTAAGAAAAAAATAACAGATGCAAACTGATGGTGTTTGTTTGGAACCTCTTCTTTTATAGGGCTTATATGCAAATAAGGGATTCAAGAACTTTCAGATCTGATTTGAAACTGCATTGGTGACGGAATATATGCAAATTTGATTACATCATATCTCCTTTCTTATTGGCTAAAAAACAAAAGATAATTTTAACCAATCCAAATTCGCGATTTGCAATTCCACTTACGACTATAAGTAGCTTCTTGTCCCTCTCTCTAGGCCATTTTAGACTTGCTTTTTCCGTGATTGTTTCTTGCTCTGTAGCTGCCAAACCATAATGTCTGGACGAGGAAAGCAGGGAGGCAAGGCGCGCGCCAAGGCCAAGACTCGCTCTTCTCGCGCCGGGCTGCAGTTCCCAGTGGGCCGTGTGCATCGGCTCCTACGCAAAGGAAACTACTCCGAGCGGGTCGGGGCTGGCGCGCCGGTCTACCTGGCGGCGGTGCTGGAGTACTTGACGGCCGAGATCCTGGAGCTGGCGGGCAACGCAGCCCGCGACAACAAGAAGACGCGCATCATCCCGCGCCACCTGCAGCTGGCCATCCGCAACGACGAGGAGCTCAACAAGCTGCTGGGCCGCGTGACCATCGCGCAGGGCGGTGTCCTGCCCAACATCCAGGCCGTACTGCTGCCCAAGAAGACCGAGAGCCACCACAAGGCCAAGGGAAAGTGAGAAGACTGGAAGGCCTACAGTGACCCTTATTCTCTGAAATCAAAGGCTCTTTTCAGAGCCACCCACTGTTTCCCTAAAGTGCTGGAATACGTTGTCTAGATGTTTAAACATGCGAGTTTCAAAATTTTCTGAACATTAGCAGACAAGTTTTAAGCATTTGAAAGGAAAGAGGTTCATTTTTGAATCTACTGCTTCTTTGAAAACGTTGCTTTTACTTTGTGCACCATAAAAAGCAAATTGTGCTCCCTATTCCTATAGAGAAGGGTCTTTATGAATGCACAGGAGGATTTGAGGCTTCAGGGCAATTGCAGTTCTTTATCAGTGCAAAAAGACAATGTTATGAATGGTGGTGTGAATTAGGTCCACGGTGCATCAGGTTGTTGACAAATTGTTTTGCCCAGGATGGGGATGTGTATACATTCAGAGTCAAAGCCTTATTGTTAGAGAAGAAATTAAAAAACCCAAAATACGCACACAAGAAGAGGGAGAACAAAGAGAAAAGGTGTCCAATCGCATTGCAGGGCGGGCTTTTTGAATTGTCAAGAAGAGGGCGCCAATTCCTCATGCTCCCTATCTGGTAGGTTTCATCCAGGACACAAATCTGTGTACTATTTACTCCAAGCATGTACAGTCATACCCAAGGACATCTAGAATGCTTGCTGCATCTGTTGAAAAGAGAGAATAATTAAAATCTATCATAATTAAATATAATTAAAATCTAAAAAGTTCTTCAGAGACATCCCTGTTTGACAGTGAAAACTTGTAACATTTGCCGATTTTACCTCCTATGGTGGGGGAAAATTTTTTTTAAATTACATGAAGTTTTACAAACTGCAATGATAAATATATACATTGGTTTTCTAGGATGGGCTCCTGTTTATGAGTCCACAGTGTGATGGTGTGCAAATATATTTAGGAAATCTATATTTTTTACTTTGGAAGATTTCTCTTTCAAATTAGCTGAATTTGAAGATGAATGCTCAGTGATGTGTGTGATGGTTTCTAAGCATTAATTATTAAAGAAAGGTTTCTATTGCTGACAAGAAGGCATTGTACCTGACATCTTTACATACGATGGAAAAAAATATGTAACATGTACAATAATTTCAAATCATTGTGGTTAATAACTGTGGAAATCAGAGGGACATAATTCTTGATAGACCTAGAAACTTCGGCATATGCCACAGAAAACTAACAAGCAAGTACTTCTATTTTTCATAAGGAAAAAAAGTGATCTTTTATATCGTTATGACAGTTATCAAGGTGTAAAATTTAAAATAATAAGACAATATATAATGAATAGAGGTTTTTTTTAGGGGGGGTGTATATTTGAGTTATTTTGTACTGCACACACATAAGTTTGCACTGTAATGGGCAAAAATCACTACAGTCATCAATATCCTACACGTTAACAATTAAATGCACAGATATGGGACCGTAATAAACAGTCAAACAGAAGCACATTCCACCAGAAGACTTTTTTAAACCCTTAGGAAGGCCTTTTAGCCTATGCACTCATATGACTATGAAAGGAAATGCAATCCATCTCTTCGCCTTAATCCCATGGTTTGATTATTTCTAAAAAGGGTTCAGAGTTGTTCTCACTGGATCAGTCCTTACATTCACATATTTAATGAGCCACTCCTGCTGAGAAACCTGATTCCTAGTTTCACTTTCATCTTCCCATCACATTCTTACCACTGATGTCTTCACATAATCTTCAGAAAAAGTGTTCCCATGTTGAGAATGTGAAAGGATCAGTACAAATTTGAACATCTCTTTATCGCCAGTTAATTCACATGATACTTCTTGATTTTTGGGGGGCGGGGCAAGGGGGCAGGTAAAGCTGCAGAGTCTCTCATATGCTAGACACCACTGAACAACACTCCCAGCACCGTCAACTATTTTAAAACTGTAAAACCATGACTTAGAAAATATAAAATGAACAAGTAGCAAAGAACTAAATTTAACAATGAATGGTATATAATCTCAGAATAATTAAGAAGATGAAATGTTTTATAGTCTTTTTTTTTTTTTTTTTTTTTTTTTCAATGCTGGGGATATGACCCAGGGCCTTGTGCTTGGCAAGGCAAACACTCCACCAACTGAGCTATATCCCTGCCCATATACCCATTTTTACAAAGAACTTTTTAAGATAAGATTGCAGAACTTCATCAAAACAAAATCGATTACTGTCCAAAAATCCATCAATCTTTGCAGTTACATCTGTTCCTCTAAATAGAAATGTGCATTACTACCAGATAAAATCCAGTATATAATAAGTAACTTCACTGTTCGATTTTTTTCAATCTATATTAAATAGAAAAATGAGGGAAGTCATTTTCCTGCAACTCTTATGTGACATTTTTATGATACTGAACATCATGGTACCTTCATTTACTTACTTTCAAGTCTAATATTTTTTTTTCACACTGAATCTTTACTAGAAAAAAAAAAATAAGATGGAACACCTGCAATACAGATTTCTATGGATCCTCATGGTATAGCACCTTGATATTCTTACTATACTCATTCAGCACACAGCACAATATTTAAATTTTCATTCTTTCTAGACTCCTGAGAAATTGACTTGGTTTTCTTATCTCATTCTTGGCCATTATCTGGCTTTCAGGAATAGTACAAAGTTTCAGGCATTGTTTGTTTGTTTGTTGTTTCTTCAAATGCCTTTGTACTTCCAAAAGGACAACTTCTAACCAACAGAACATACAATATAATGGACATATTAAACTTTCACAGACACCAATTGTTTAAAGAATCAGTTTTGGATGATCTCCCTCAAAAAAATACTTTCAAGGGGAAAAGCACAGAATTCCAAGTACACTCCAACTAACACACTTCCTTTGAAAAATTCAAATATTAATAATTTATCTGGTTGTCAATTTTCCTTGCCTTGATGAGTAATGGTACATTTGACAAACCTCACTTTTACCACATGAGTAATTTTTATGTTTCATTCTGTCTTTACTCCAGTCAAATTAAATCTCATAGAAATATATTTAACATCCATTTTTATTGTGTAAAAATCTTACACAAACACAGAGATGAGAATTATAATAGCAACTGAAGGCCCAGGCTGCAAAACTGCATAGGCAGAGGTTCAAGCGCACTGCAGGGGAAGTTTATCTGTGGGCCCGAAGACTCCTGTTCTATTACCAGGTGGATTTCAGTTCTGTCCTCACTCCTAGAGCATTCTACCAATGTCACTAACCCTCCCACTGTAATTCAGAGCGCACAAATCCTTTTGAATGGGAGAGAAGCAACCAAATCATGCATTTTGGGGATGCGTTTTAAATGCAAGACCAAGTATATTTCAAAAATTCATCCACAATCCTAAGCAACTCAAATTTTCAAGATATGTGCGAATTTGGTAGGTGTCTTCGATCCTGTGGGTACCCCGAAATGTGTAAACCGCCCTAAAAGATGACTGAAATCAGGGAACAAGAAGGAAAACACTGCAGTCTTTGTCTTCCCCTCCCTCTGCCTAAGGGTTTTCAGAGACACTTGTGGGCGGCGACTACTGGCTTTGGAACCCTCCTCTGATTCTTTCCCGCCCTCCTCTGTGGTTTTCAATAAGGTCCGCCTGAGAATTATAAATATAAGATTCACGTTTGTCTGGGTCATACATCGGTCTGTTTTAGCCATGTCTGGTCGCGGCAAAGGAGGCAAAGGCCTGGGCAAGGGCGGCGCCAAGCGCCACCGCAAGGTGCTGCGTGACAACATCCAGGGCATCACCAAGCCCGCCATCCGCCGCCTGGCCCGCCGCGGCGGCGTCAAGCGCATCTCCGGCCTCATCTACGAGGAGACACGCGGGGTGCTCAAGGTCTTCCTGGAGAACGTCATCCGCGACGCGGTCACCTACACGGAGCACGCCAAGCGCAAGACGGTCACGGCCATGGACGTGGTCTACGCGCTCAAGCGCCAGGGCCGCACGCTCTACGGCTTCGGAGGCTGAGCTTCATTACCCACTGTCCAGAATAAGTTTCCGTCAAAGGCCCTTTTCAGGGCCACTTATCTTTTCACTATGAAGGGCTAGTAAACTACTCTTTCTTGGTCTGCAATTGGAAACACCTGTGGTTCCCAGCACCCATTTCCTGCTTTTTGGTATATTTGGCGATACACTTCGTACTTAAACCTGTCCGTTTAAAATTCAGCACACTATTTTCTCATTGTTATGAGCACTCACTTTCGGGAGTGATTCCCTGGCTAATCAGTCTCAGAATGGAATTGGTCTATAGGTGATCCAATATTGTATGAACTTCCTGATAATACCAGTAGAAGGTTCAGGTTAACTGTGGAGTTCCACGGTTTAGGAAGCGTGGAGCTTACCTCCCCTAACATCCTTACCTGATCCTTCAAGAATTAGATCTGAATGACCTAGATTATTAATCCACAGGTTGTTTCACGTTGGCTCCGTGCTATTATATAATACAGGCAACAGCTTTGATTTCATCTCTTTTGGGGCTTTTGTGGGTTTTTTTAATCACCTATAAAAGCAGAAAGGGAACAATACATAACATATTTTAGGTACTAGGCCATAGCACAAGTTTAATGCAGTGTAATCAGTACCTGAAATTTTTTAAAATATTCCCAGAGAAGAACCAGGTAGTTTGTCTTCTGTGTCTTGGTTTTGAAGGGCAGCAGACTATGCCACCCCAAAATATGCCATGTGGGTACAAAATTGTTTAGAATAAATTTGGACGCACACACAAGGATTATTTAGAATAAATTTGGAAACACACGTGCGCGCGCGCACACACACACACACAAAACCAGGTGTTAGGCACCCTGACCTCACCTTTAGTTTTAAACCTCCATATGTAAGATGCCCTCCCTATGTAAGATGCCCTCCCTATGCCAGAATGATGGTATCATTCTTGTCACCAGAGCTGGACAGGCCTGGTGAAGAGAAATCTGTACAAACAAACCTTATTGAACTAACACTGAACATCCAAAGTACTGTTCCACTATTAACAGCCTTAGCACAAACCTCCTTGTCATGTCTTCGCAATTTTCTATCCTGTCAAGTTCAATATTTAAGCATTCAATTCTACCTGCACCTATGGGTCTTGATTTTAATGAGGTGTCCCTTGTCATGTAATAAATGTGCACCTTCCTCCTGACAACCCTTCATTACATGGACTTTAGCCATGAAAAGAGAAGTTTAAAAATAAAATGGGTTTCTCTGGGGTTTTTTTGTTTTGTTTAGTTTTGTTTTGTTTTGTTGTTTTCCTTTTCTTTTTTCTCCTGTCCTAGTTTTCACAAGAGGTCACTGGCAGTAGCCCATCTACAGACACCTAAAGACTTCCTGGTGCCCTTCATCTCACCTCTACACCAGATTCCTGCCTACAGGCTAATTGCACCAATCACATTACCATGGACTGGATGCAATCCTACAGGCAAACTTCTTTTTGTTCTTAAGATGCCTTTTATTTTTCCTGACAGTACTGAAGTGAAGTAATTCTTAAGGTGGCCTCTACCCTTGAATGTGAACAGAACCTATGATTTTTATGTAATGGAAGACTTTCACTTAAAAAAAAAATACTAACCTATCATGAATATTCTGTTTCAATAGTATGCCACCATTTATACATATATATCAAGTATCAAGTTAAGGACAAGTGCAGACATCTGTCATGGCTTGGTGGTTTATTCTAATAGAAAGTATTTCATCCTTGGCATGTGCTCAAATGTAATTTATCAAGGTCATTTCACTTTGACCAGCACAAAAACAAATGGTCAACGTTCCAGACATGAGCCATATGCCACCAATGGATTTCCATTCACATCGTTGTGTGCTCTGTGGATGCAGAACACAGCCCTTGCTCCATATTATTCAAGATGATCTAAATCCAAGTAAACTACACACACAGATATGGTGTTTCTTGCTTCTTTAGAACAGGTCTAATCTGAAAACAAAAATATATATATTTACAAAGCACAGTAGAAATATCTTAATATGGCAACTCAACATGCAGAAGTGAGTGGCTCTGATAAAATTACTTGGTAAGATGTAAAACAAAAACAAAACAATTATTTGTAGCTGGTAAACTTGGAGACAACTTTAAACACCCTGTATTTGGTAAACTCCCCTGGCAACAGTAGGCACACAGACATTTGACCCTCCTTAGAGGTGATGGGTGAGCACTTCTAATAAAGTGCCAGGAGGTGTCTACCATACTCTCAAACACATTCAGGATGCCCATGAGTTGTACTGAATGCCACAATCAGGGTAGACCTGTTTCAGCACCTTATATACCTACATGGAATAGCAGTCCTTTCTGTAGGGTTTTGTTTTTGATTTGGGGTGCACTGCAATCCTTCCTCTATGTCTTAGCTGCAGACATTTTGGAAACTGGTCTGGGCTTTGCAAACTGGCATTACAAGAAATCAGTAGCACGGACAAATGAAGTTCCACTAACAGGCACTCAAACTTCTCTTACATAGCAGTCATATGCAAACCTGAACTTCCAAGGCTACACTCTGCATGAACCAAATTAGCCAGTAGACTAAGAGTAGGTAAATTAGGAATTTCAAATCTGCTTTCTTTTAATTGGCTGAAAAACGAATTTGCTGGGAACCCAACAAGCTGGTTTTCTTGTCATATCATAATTTTATGTACTAAGAATTTTTCCCGGTTAATGTCCTTTTTGAAAAAAAATACCGGCTGTGGCATTTGAATGTGAAAAACCAAAGAAAGACATTCTGTTATCTGGATCGATCCAGTTCTGACAGCTTCACTGATGTCCTAAATTGTGTAGGACACCTCAGGCCTCTCCAGCAGGAATCCTAAGAGCCTACGTCCCTGCTGCCTAGACACGAGGAGCCTTGCCATAATCACCTTGTCACGGTCAGTGCCGATGTCAAAGGGCCATGGATCTCAGGAGTGGGGATCGTGCTGCGTGTACCTGTAGGAGACGAAATTCTTCACATTGAAACCGAACATCATAGAAGACTATGCCTAAGCGGTTTAGGTACTTGTAGCAAATATGATGGAACTAAGACTCAGAGAAAGGTACATAAACAGTAAATAATGGGTTTGGGTTTTTTGTGCTTTTTTGTTGTTTTTTAAACCGGTGCTGGATTGAACCCAGAGTCTTCGCGCATGATAGGTAAGCACTGTGCCACTCGCTGACACTTTTAAATAGGAGGATAAGGACGCCCGAATGCAACAGAAATGAAGGGAAAAAACAGTATCTCTGAAAACTGGAATTCTAAAGCAATTTATTGTTTTGTAGAGCCAAACAATAAAAGTTCAAGACCACTGTTACGTGATTGTTTATCTATAGTGCTAGAGGATGTGACGCATTTTCAAAGAAATTGGCTGTTTAGAAAATGATTTTTAAGGGGTATTTAACTAAAATTACCGATCAAAACCTGCACTGAAAGGATGAACCCAGAGTGAACTGCTTCGAGCACTTCCGGAATGCAGACGTCGCATTGTCCACAACCCAATCGGGGCGGTTCGGTTCCACAAAGGGAGGAAGCCCGCAGAACTTCGGGCTCGGACGAGCTGCCCGTAGGCCCCGGCCAGCTCCCAGCAGACGGCGCGCAAGTCCACCCGCGGCAAGGCGCCGCGTAAGCAGCTGGCCACCAAGGCCGCCCGCAAGAGCGCGCCGGCCACCGGCGGCGTCAAGAAGCCGCACCGCTACCGGCCCGGCACCGTGGCGCTGCGCGAGATCCGCCGCTACCAGAAGTCCACCGAGCTGCTAATCCGCAAGCTGCCGTTCCAGCGCCTGGTGCGCGAGATCGCGCAGGACTTCAAGACCGACCTGCGCTTCCAGAGCTCGGCCGTCATGGCGCTGCAGGAGGCGAGCGAGGCCTACCTGGTGGGGCTGTTCGAGGACACCAACCTGTGCGCCATCCACGCCAAGCGCGTCACCATCATGCCCAAGGACATCCAGCTGGCGCGCCGCATCCGCGGGGAGAGGGCATAAATTTTTTTCCGAGTGCTTGTCTAAACTCGGGCTCTTTTCAGGGCCAACTACTTTCTTAATGGAACATGCTGTAGTACTTGCAAAAGGAATTGACTACATATAACCGGGAGCTGAGTTTGCACTGCCTAAAGGTTTCTGGACGTCTTTTGAAGTGCAATTAATAATGCGTATGCATGTGTCCTTTTTTACCCTTTTAAACCAAGAGCTTTCTCTGTGCTGTTGCTGGTTTTCTGCCCTGGTTATAAATACACAAATTTAGCTTGGGCTTTCTGATTGATAGAGATTTATTTTGGCCAACTTTTTTTTCTGGCTTTTTGCACTCCACAGCAATTTAAATTCTTGCTTCCCCTCAGAATTCTGGCTTGATTTTGGATGTAGTCCAGCCAGCCAATTCTCTTGGTTTGCAATATTCGTTATATCACAAAGCCCTTTATTCGGGTCTTATGGAAAAAAAACTTATGTCTAAACTGGTTCTGAAGGGATGTAGGAATACTGTTCTGAGACAGGCAGGCTAATTGGAAAATTCAGGATGAGATCTCATGTTCCAGTCCAACCTAGTCAACTTTATGAGACCCTGTCTCAAAATATATATTCTTCAAATAAGGTAGGAGGGCTGGAGATGTAGCTTATGGTAGAGAACTCGCTGGGTTGAATGCCCAATATCACAGTAAATAAATATTTAAGAATAAAGTGTTATTAAGATATGCTATTGTGTGAAAAAATCAGTATTGGCAATATTCTAGAGATACACAGGCAAAGTTAATCATGGTAAATACTGGCAGTTTTATAAAAGACATTTATAATCATGAAAAGTCTGCCATACATTAAAATTGGGGTGCTGTGAACGCAAGGCATTTGAATATCTTTGGAAGAAACATTAACAGTCCATACTTAAAATACTAGAATCTTAGATATTTATAATACAGTGACCCCTACCATGTTGGAAGTCCATGTTTGAATGTCTTTATGCTATATATTTGTTCAACTGTCTGTCACAATGTTGGATTTGGAGGCATGAGGATCTAGTTGGCACATAAAACATGCCATTAAATCCACTAAAACACCTAACAAGGCCTTTTGCCTAAAACAATCCCTCAGAAAACATTTTAATCAAATTAACATTTAAAATAAAAGATTATTCAGCAATCAAAATTACCATTGAGTGAATTCCTGCTTATAAGAAAATTAAATAGGGCTTATGTAATTTCAATGTATACTTTTGTTAAACTAAATAAGAAAAATGAACATTTATTGGGTGTTTTCAATGTGACAGAAGTCATGCATCATTACATGAAATCTTCAAAACTATGAGTTCAACAGTTCACTACTAGTTTATACAAATAATGACAATTATACAAGTACTAAAATGAAGAGAAAACTAAGAAAATTTCAGATAAGTGATAAAATCAAAATTTCCCATTAAGAATTTCAATTTTTAAAACAGCATCAGCATAATTATCGTCAGTTCCCTAAGGCTAATTGGAAAATTCAGGATGAGATCTCACCTGGAAACGCTGTCAAAGGAAGATTGGCATGTTTTCATTGGTAGAATTTTAATTATTTCATATTGCATATTTTAAAATAAATGCATGAATTTTGAAAATAACAGGTTTCTATGTGAGAATGAAGTTCTGTTGTGTCATAATATAGAAAACTGTCCCAAAATGTAACTGATACATGCACATAAAAAATAACATTGGCAGGTTTTAGATTTTATGTCAAAAACCAACAGTGCCTAATATGTCATTAATACTCTAAATGTGTTAGGTACATACATATACACACACACACACAAGGAATTGTACATTTTTAATTTTAAAAGGCTTACACAAATACAGTAGTGGTTAATAGCAGATGGTTTTCAAATGAATTGTGATTTTGCTTGGGGAATATCACAAATTCTAGTAATAATATTTTACACATACCTGTTGGTACATTACACTACACATTCATTCCAGGGCCTTCTATAAGTACTGTTGTAGCATAGAAAGCAATACCCCAAAGCGATGGTTTCAAAACCAAAATTTCTTCCTGACCTTCAACTGTCCTCTTTCCCCCACCCCCAGGAAGTCACTGAAACTAGATTCTCTTCACCAATGGAATAAAAACTAGAGCCACTTTTCCCTAAAGCAAAGCCATGAAGCTTAAAAATACCATTCTGATAACCCCTCACCTTTCTTTGTCTTGGTTCTGGTCATTATAAACTTCTCTAACTTGCCTTGTGTGATAGTGTATCACAAGATTTTTCATAAGATTTCACCAAGTTCAGAAGGATCCCTGCTCCTCAACAAGGGGCAAGTCTTGTCCCACGGGGAGGTCAGGAAGAATCTGGATGAGCCTTGCTGGGTTTCCCCACATACTCTATTATCATTAAATCATACCCTTTGTCCATTTATATTTCTACATGTCTGTCCATGCTTTAAATAGTTTACCTTATGTTCTGGAACTTCATTCTGAAAATTCCTATGTCATGTAAACTATGATCCAATAAATTAATTATCTTTTTTATTTACCTATCTTTGTCATTGTGATATCAATAATGACTATGATGGACAACGAAAGATATCACACCTTTCTTCCCCTACAGTACATGTAATTTAAAAAACAAATAGCCAGACAGTGGTGCATGCGTGTCATCCCAGTGATTCTGGAGGCTGAGACAGGAGAATTGTAAATTCAAGGCCCACCTCAGCAAATTCTCAAGACTCTACCTCAAAATAAAAAATAAAAAGGACTAGAGATATAGGTCAGTGGTAAATTCACCTGGGTTCAAACTCCAGTATCACTGAAAAAAGGGAAAAAAAGACAGAAAAAGAAATATGTAATCCGAATGACCAGTAGCTTTGACTTATGGAAATAATAGGTAAAACTCAAGACAATTCAGAAATTTTATTTCATTAATTTTCCATATATTTCCTGCCTCATTAGCCCCCCAAAACTATTACTATTTTACGTCTGCAGATTTTTACTGCATATACCAAAATATTTTTTGTTTCTTTGTTGTTATTGTTGTTGTTATACTTTGTTTGTTTTTGTAGTAACCCTAACCCCAAAATCTTGGAATAGTTTACATTAGAAGAGAAGCAGAAAATCAGGCCATGAATAAAAGTGTCATAAAAAACAAGAGAATTATAGTACTCTTAGATTCTTGTATTAAAAAAAAAAAAAAAAAAAAAAAAAACACTGAATATGATTAACTTCTGGAAATAATTTAACCCAGTTGATGGCCTTTTTGAGACTCAGTCAATTTAAAATAGAAACACAAAGCAGAGGAAAACAAAACAAAGATTAATGCCCTAGAATGTGGTAATGAAAGAAGAGTCACATTAAATTTTTTCTGTTGATAATCATGGTACCCAACTATTCAATTTTCACAAGAGAACATAGAGAAAGATTGTTTTCCTTTAATTTTTTTAACAGGATTTCTCTGTTTTCCAATCTGACCTTAAACTTAACCTCCTCATGACCCCATTTTCCAAATAACTGGAATTAAAGGTATAACTTACCATTCCACCTAGTAACCAGATTTTTTTTCATGGAGACAGAGCTTGAGATGGAATTGGAAGTATTAAAAAGTCTCTCCCAGTAAAGAATAGAGGAACTCACAGGTGAACACAGCTGCGGGCGAAGGGATAATCTAATTGGAGTGCTTAGGAGGGCACTTTGGTCTGAGCAGAAGATACTCTTATGAAAGACTACCACACTTTCACTTCAACAAAAGGCAGCTAGGAGCCAGTGATCATTTCATCAAGTACACTTTGGATTTCTTTTTGCCCATAAGCAACCAGAATTTAGGAATTGGAGCAGGAGAAACTAGAGTAAGGAAACTAGGAAACAATGAAATCATCCCATCTGTGTGAAGATTCTTCTTTTCTTTCTTTTTTTTTGCGGTCCTGGGGATCGAACTCAGGGCCTTGTGTTTGTGAGGCAAGTACTCTACCAGCTGAGCTATCTCCCCAGCCCTGTATGAAGATTAAGAGAAAATATGGGGAAAAAAATTTAAGAGACACTGAGAAATCTTTAAAAATTACCTTGACTTAATGACCAACAGGGAGGGATAATCAAGGCCTCCACAGTTATTATATAGTAACTTTGCCTCCCCATAGTTAAAGAAACCAGCAGTTACTAAGCAGAAGAGAGGAAGTGCTAACTTCAGAATGGTCCTAAAAATCACTTTGTCAGACTTCCAACACATTCATCAGAATCCTCCATCATCTAAGGTAATATCAAAATTATCAAAATACCCCTCATGCTTTCCATACTAAGCCTACTTTGGTCTTCTTTATGCATCTATTCTAAGATGCTTCTTGTAGCCAACTTAAACTACTTCTGAAACATTGGGAAATGGAAGAAGACATAATCAGGTTCTCACTACCTTACAAACAAGACACTTTCCAAGACCTAGGAATAGGACACAAATTGGCATAAATCAAAGGTCATGTTGAATTGCTTCAGTTGCATTCCAAATGGATTGTGACTCGAATAATTTCCAATGAACCTATAATAGAAATATGTGAACTTACTTTTTTCTCAGCTTAAACAGTATAAGAAAAACAAAAACAAAAAATTCTACTCTTTCTGTCATAGATGGTGATCAGAGAAAGAATGACAGTAGGATTACAGAACTTGTCAGACCCAGGTTCATTTCATTTACTGACAACAAATGCTCACTTATGGTGATTACTTCCATCCAAGGCACAATTTTCTTAACTTTCAAACAAGAATTTTAACTCTACCTAATATCAGTGCACTATAGTAAAACCCAAGGGAAGCAACTACAGAGTTCTTTATAAACCTTGATGAACCAGAGATCTGTTATACCTGTTTTCACTGCCTTCATTTAATGTGACATCCCATCTTCATATTTGCTTTTTAATATTTCACAGTCTCCATTGATTCAAATCTCAACCAAGCCACTGTCATGAAGGGACAGGGATTTTTAACTTTCTTCTGAAAAAAGAAATTATATGATGCAGACTGGGTTCAAAAAAAAAAAAAAGGTTAACTCCAGATTTAAAATAATAGAAAGATACACTTTATATCCTTAACTTTTAATTGAGAAGTTTAAATAGATTGTAAAGTTTAATAAGGTATTCACAAATATGGGAATATAAACAATAAGACTAAGAGGGCATTTTAATCATGAGGGGTTTGTGAGATTTAGTCCCGCCAATTTAACATTCTGGACCTGCTACAGAATGTTGCTGGGCACAGTGGCAGACGCCTATAAACCCTGTAGCTTGAAAGGCTGAGGCAGGAGGATCACTAGTTCAAAGCCAGCCAAAGCAACTTAGCAAGGCACTAAGGAATGTAGCCAGATCCTATCTCAGAATAAAAGATAAAAAGGGGGGGAATGTTCCTCAGTGGTTAAGTACCCCTGGGTTCAATCCCCAGTACGACTACTATAATAGCAATAATAATAATAATAATAATAATAATAATAATAATAAATACAGAATGAGAGTTAGTGACTTTAACCATCAAAACTTTAATGTTTGATAACATATCAAATTATAAAGTCTAGAATCAGGCAAAACACCGAATGTGAGCTTGAAGAACTCAAAATGAATGCAAGCCAGTACCTGCTACAACTTTGAAATGACATGAAAATATTTACGATTAACAATGTTGAAAATGTCACAGGTACTTCAAGATCCACTATTATCTATATTCATAATTGAAGGAATTAGTAAAATGAACCCAGGGTTTGTAAAAATAAAAATGTAGCTGCTCCCTACCAGAAGCACAAAAACATCTATGGCATACTGGTATTGACAGGTTTTATAAGTGAATTTTCTAAAAGTTTTAAAGCATGGGAATAAAACAGAAATGGACCATCCAGGTCAACTCATCTTCCTACAGCCTATTTTCTAAATGCGTGAAGACCACAGCAGCAATTCCAAACTGTACCACCTGCTCAAAGGTTTCTGCTGTGTTGCTCTCCTGTTTCCTTGTCTACTAACCAAATAAGCTATCCCTGGCTTCCTAGATTCTCAACGACCAGTGAGGAAGCAATCTAGGAACGAAAAGAGTAGATTCTGAACAAGAGATGCTCTTTATTATTTCTACTAAACTTTAGCATCATTATGAGTGCAATAATTGATGACATAAACAAAATGACCACACTAAGCAGTCTTTAGAATTTCATCTTTACCTCAGGTTCTTCCACAGACCCCTAGTTTACATGCACCAAGTAGATTCTAGACCTCATTGGTGCACTTTCCATTGCGCGCCCGGGCATGACAAAAGGCACGTTCTGATTGGATAAATCTCGGAACAGCCCAGCAACACAAAAAGGAAATCAAATTCTACGCGACTGCCACACTACTTTCTCTTATTGCTTTCTGAACAAACCTGGGTGCAAGGGACAAAACAGCGCTGAAGCCTAGGTTTCCTGGTCCCGCATAATGCTTGCATTCCTGCTGGGAGCAGACGCTATCGCTTGCCAGAGCCCTTGGTAGCGGCGCTCGATACCCTCATCAGGCGTCCTCGAGTCGTGGAAACCAATTCCGTCTAGCAGCGAAGTTACAAGATGTTACATGACCATAAACATCACAGATATGGCGAAAAGCACAGGCCATTAAGTGCACAACCCGACGCACACATAAGCCCTTATTAGCAAGGCAAACAGGCTGCACCATCTTGGAAGTCTAGGCATGCGCGCTTGCGCACGCGCCGTGCGTATTGGCCAGGGAACTAAATAGCCAATCACACGGCAAGGCGGGAACTCAATTCAATTGCAGATTTTAAGTTGATATCAAAATTTAACACATTACTAACAAAGTTAAAATCAGCTCAGCTCTTTAAAGTGAGATCTGTGGGTGGCTCTGAAAAGAGCCGTTGAGACTTTTAAAGCAGGACGTCCCGCTCCAATCTTACTTCTTCCTGGGGGCCGCCTTCTTGGCCTTTGAAACCTTGGGCTTAGCCGTCTTGGGTTTGGCTGCCTTCGGCTTGGGGGCTTTGGCCTTAGATGGACTCTTGGCAGCCTTCTTTGGCTTGGCCGCTTTCACCTTCTTAGGGCTCTTGGCCACCTTCTTGGCCCCTGCAGGTGCCGCGGGCTTCTTGGCCTTCTTCGGCGTCTTCTTGGCGGTCTTCTTCGGGGTGGCCGTGCCTGTCGCCTTCTTAGGTTTTTTCGCAGCTCCGGCAGGCTTCTTGGCCTTAGCAGCGCCCGCCTTTTTAGCTTTGGGCTTGGCCTCCCCGGAGGCCGCCTTCTTGTTGAGCTTGAAGGAGCCCGAGGCGCCGGTGCCCTTGGTCTGCACCAGGGTGCCCTTGCTCACCAGGCTCTTGAGGCCCAGCTTGATGCGGCTGTTGTTCTTCTCCACGTCGTAGCCCGCGGCCGCCAGCGCCTTCTTGAGCGCGGCCAGAGATACGCCGCTGCGCTCCTTGGAGGCGGCCACGGCCTTGGTGATGAGCTCGGACACCGGAGGGCCAGACGCCTTGCGTTTTCCAGCGGCGGCGCCAGCCTTTTTCGCCTTCTTCTTTACAGGTGTCTTTTCCGCAGGTGCGGGCGCGGCGGGAGCAACGGGAGCGGTCTCTGACATGTTCCTGTCTAGCCAGAAAAAGCTAAAAGTAAGCTCAAACTGTCAGAACGGCGAGTGCTGGGCGCCGGCGGCTGGGGTTTATATAGAGAGAAGCTGCGTGGTGATTGGTTCCCAGTGCCGTGCGCCGCGCAGTGGAGAGGGTTCCTCCGCTCTGCCGGGCAGCTGTGTTTGTTGCCCCTCAAAAAAGAATAAAAATAAAAGAAACCTGGGCACGAAACAATTAGGGATTTGGGGGAAACGGATCCCAGAGGTTTCAGCCTTCATTCCTGCCTTATTTTCTACTAGTACTCTCAAAACCGACACCATGAAACTTTCCTGATTCCCCCAACTCTCTTTCTAACTTCACTCAAATTGAGACAACTTTCAGGTTTTCCTCAAAAATACTATTTCTCCCGGCTTCATTTGCAAATCTTTTTTTCTGAGCATTGTTCTGCGCATTTTCATCTTCTCAAGATTATATAAATAAACTAATTTTTACTCAGCTATATAGGGAAATTCGGTTTTTTCGCCGAAGCAATAGCACAGGCACTCCCGCGAGCTGTTTGCATCAAGCTCTAGGAATTGGCACTGGGATAGAAAGTTCTACATACAACAGGGAAGATTATTTTAGGAAAATAAAATAGATTTTTTTAAGCAAGTTAAAAACCTGTGTATAAGTTGAGCTGATGAATCTGTTTTAGTGATTTAAACAGTTTCCAAACATGGGGGCGAGGCACCTCCCTTCGTCTTCTAGGTATACATTTCTAAATAGAGTTTTCAAATACAATGAACATTAAAGACCACCCATCCACAGAAATAGAAAACTGAATCATGAAGTAGTAGAATGACGGTTCTACATGGTTTACCAACACATTATTTATGCCCTGTCCCACTTCTAGAATATAATCAAATGACATGCACCTTGTCATACAACTTTCTCTTCTGATCTTTAAAATAGAATGTACACATTTCCTATTTTTCAAAATATGCTACTTCGAATTTCAGCATTGAAAATATGAGCACCGAGGACTAGAAAAGGCACTTTGTGAAATTTCATAATTAGGCTGCCACAACTAATTTAATTTTAAATAACTGAATGTGTGTCCACCTGAGGTATTGGACAAATATTTAAATGCGAACATGAGTGATTATACTGATGAATCTCTTTAGATGACAATACAATAGAGCTGATATAAATAGGTCATTATTTGAGCACAAAAGCAATGCTTCCATCAAATAGTCATCAAAATGAAATCCCTTGTTTGTTAAATAAATAGGAAAACTATTTTAGTGTTCTGTTTAATTTAATAAACATTCATATTTCCAACACCCAAGTCATTCTGTCCTATATTCAATGATCATTTGAAGATTTCCTTCTGTAAATCCAACACAGAATAATCGACTTTGCAGACACCACGGCTTCACACTTAACCAATTCCATAAAAATAACTTGTCTTCCTTTTAGACTTTATTGACTGGAACCAAATCTCTGGGACCCTAAGACCATAGTGTATAACATAAAATACAAATACTGCTTCTAAAGGATGCCAGCTAATAAGACTGGATCAGCAGCAGTCAATAATGCTTCTAGGAAATATTTTATGGATGTATGGGAAAAGGGGCTATTTGTCACCATCTGTAGCATCTTTCATCAACAGCAATAGGCAGAGATATTACATATGCACTTTTCTTCTTAGATACAGTGATTTATATTATGCAGAGTTCAACACTAATAAAATTCAGATCATTCGTGTAGTCATAACAGGATTTGTCTAATAAATACTGGAATTTTTCACATATTCCATGAGTGTTAGGATAACTGGCAAAAATATCCACCAGAGACACTTCTCTGAGTTCCAGTGAAGGTTTATTGATGGAGAGAGTCTGCCAGGCTGCCCCTCTGCAAGGTGCAGCGGCCTATAGGAAAAAACTTCTTAACTATATAGTCATGTACAATGAAGTGGTTAAAAATAACCTGTCTGGCCCTGAGTTTGTTACTTGACATCTTTGCTGTGGTTCTGGTAGTTAGGGACTTTTTGGGGGTGCACCTATGGGGAAGATCATGACTGATGGGCAGGTGCTGATTTTCAAACTGGAGTTACTTTGACCTAAGAACTTAACAATGAGCACATATCACCATTTCATTTTTGTGCAACTCTTACTGGTTCTTGTGGTTATTTAGATTCCTTATAAATGAGAAAACATTGGGGTTAAGGGACAGTTCTTTATTTTTTGGTACATAATCTCTGCCCTTCATGGAGAATTGATTTCACTAGCAAAGGTCCTATCCACATGTTTATAGAAGGTTGATATTGTATGGAATATAGTTGCTCTATTATTGCATAGGACATAGTTGCTTCTCTCTAACTGTAGCATGGACAGGTTTCCTGAATGCTGAATCACACACGGGATTATAAACTTGAAGTCAAAAAACGTTTCACCTATTACTTTAATAGGGTAGGCCTCAAAAAAGAAAAAAAAAAATTTTTTTAATTGTGTTTTCTATTCTGAAACCAAAATCTACATATGTATTTTTTTTATCTCAGTAGGTTGACAGATCCTAAAAAGATGGATTATTCTTTACACTAACTTTAATTTTTATAGATATAAATTGTAGCTATAGGTGTCAAATTCATGGCTTCTTGTTGTCTCAACTTTATATTAATTTCACCACTACCAGTCACTGCCATGGTGAATTGCTAAAGTATTGCTTATTAGGTTAGTCCACAGGGGTTATGCTTACACATTCCAAAAGTCAATGAACATCAGAGATTTCAAGATGTCAGTTATTCTATAGAATGAATACCAAAAGGAGCAAAACAAGGAATACAAGGAAGATACGGCATTATTAGAATAAAATGTGCTCAAAAGGTCTATAGGAAAATGTTAAATCAAGTCTAATGTAACTTCTTATCAGATGATCTTACATGAGGATGCTGGCCACTAGAAACTCCCCTGCAAGCTTAAATATAGTATATTAATTTTATTTTCTAAAGATAGCACTACTGTTTTCAAATTCTCAAATCCTTTTTATGTCTATCTTTCCAACCTGTTTTGTATGATGCATCCCAAAACTGGCTTATGTCTATTACACTTGAGGAAATACTCTACCTCCTCACTTCCTGCGCTGAGACCCATTGTCAAACACCATTCTCCTAGGCTACAACTGAAGCTCCGCTCAAGAAATCACTTATCACCCAAGCCACAGACCAGAAGAAGTTTCAGCAAAGAGAAAATATTCTCTATCTACACTGTGTAATAAATAGTGGATACAGTAGCTAAAAATTTTTTAATTTAAATTTACAGGAATACATAAAGCAAGAGGGTAAGAATATCACAGTTCAGAACACTACTTTTCAAATTTGAATGAACATACCACTAGCATTGAGATATTGCTAAAAATGTCACAAAAATTCAAGAGTATTGGGGTTGGGATTGAATTCTCTAACAAGTTTCAGAGTGATGTCAGAGCCATTGGAATATAGCTGTTTGACCTATTCAGACCACAAAGCTACTAGGAATATGCTGAATTGACTCCTCATCCCTCAACTTGAGCGTTTTTCTTATATAGACTTGGAGTTCTTTGACAGAAGGGAAGTGTGATTGTCTGTTTAACCTGGTATTTGCAAGCCATTCCTGACAAGTAACAGGACCTTCATGAATAATATATTTCGGTGACTATATAGAAAGGGAGAGCATAGAGTCCTGCCTATACTTCCTGCCTAACCCTGTAGATAACCGAGCCTAATTCCAAGTAGACTCTTGGGTTCAGGAGATGACCATTGGTCTGTTTATAAAGTAACACCCACAGAGAAGGAATTTTTACAGATCACATCTCCACTGTATGAAAGTCACCGAATGTGAATGGGACCAATGTGGAAGCAAATGTTAGAATTTGCCTACAATACATACAAAACTATGATCTGACTAGAACAGACTGTGGTCAATTTATATTTGGACGGTATTCCACACAACTTATTAACATTATTTACTTTAAATATTAATTTGCAAGTGTCACTCATCATGGCATACTATTAGATGTTTCTCCTGGTGTAGAAGGCTCGAAGGTCAGGAGATTCACGAATCAGACCCTGCAAAACCACTTAAGGCAAAGAGGATCAGATTTCCAAGCCTGGGACCCCTCATCTTTATAAAGCTGACATCACTTCACAAAATGGCAAAGAATGGAAATGCAGACACCGCTGGCTCCCTGTCCTAGAGCTGCCTAGCAGGAGTACTGAAAACAATGTAAGAATATATAATGTATACTCTGATAAATGTAACATACCGTGTTGACCAAGTTTAGTAATGACCATCAGTGGAGTATAAAAGTTAACAGTTATTGCCAGGCACAGTGGCACACACTTGTAATCCCAGCGACATAGGAGTCCAAGACAGGAAGGAGTATTGCACATTTGAGGACAGCCTTGGCAACTTGGCTAGACCGTCTCAAAATTAAAAAAAAACATAAAAAAAGAGCTGTGGATGTAGCTCAGAGGAACAGCATCCCTGAATTCAATCCCAATCCCCAGTACCGTCAAAGAAAAACCATTTTTAAACTAGTAGTTAAAATTTTTTAAAGAAACTTTCCATTGAAAAATTAATTTTATTCTGGCAACTCTCATTGTGTATTCAAGTTCAGGGCTAGAGGCGCCTCTTTACAAATCTTAAGTCTGGACTTGCACATCACATCTTAGAACCTATACAGGCACAATCCTGGACGACTCTGCACCGGCACTAACAAAAACAGGACGCGGACACAGCTGCGTTGCCGCTCCGCTCAAAGCCCCTTTGTCTCCTTCAAGGGCCAGAAAAGAGGCGGCAACAGAGGCCGGTATTCCCGCCCGCGCCCTTTCAGTTTCCTCAAAGGTCCGCAGAGGAGCTACATAAGGGGCTGCAGGGGGCGCCAGCGGCACAGTTCCAAAGACAGCCTGCTGGTAACATGTCGGGTCGCGGTAAGGGAGGCAAAGGCCTGGGCAAGGGCGGCGCCAAGCGCCACCGCAAGGTGCTGCGCGACAACATCCAGGGCATCACCAAGCCCGCCATCCGCCGCCTGGCCCGCCGCGGCGGCGTCAAGCGCATCTCCGGCCTCATCTACGAGGAGACGCGCGGGGTGCTCAAGGTCTTCCTGGAGAACGTCATCCGCGACGCGGTCACCTACACGGAGCACGCCAAGCGCAAGACGGTCACGGCTATGGACGTGGTCTACGCGCTTAAGCGCCAGGGCCGCACGCTCTATGGCTTTGGAGGTTGAACCTTAGTAGTCAACCAAAGCTCAGAAAAGGCCCTTTTCAGGGCCACCCATATCGTCACAAGCAGAGCTGTTAGACAACTGACCGGCTTTGGATAATGACTTGATAAGTTAGGTTGAAAAGCGCTCTGCTTAAACTTTGGGAGGGGCTGAGAAGAGCAAGAGCGCTTGCGTTTCCTGGCTGCAGCTTGCAAGAGTTTGATTCCTTTGCTGCTCCCGTACCTCATAAGCCTGGCATTGAGGTGTTTGCCACGACTACTACAAAGCGTTCATACAGGTCAGCGTTAACAGGTCTAGCTTAAGGTATAAATGGCCTGCCTCCTGTGTTCTACCCATTTCCAAGTCATAAACCACTCAACTGAAATATCCTTACCCTTGGTTGCGAGTCAGCAAATTATCAAGTCCAAAGGTCCACTAAGAATTTAGGCTAAGGATTTAACCTCTGCTGTATCTGGCTGTTTAGTACCTTTACCTTAATTAAGATCGTGTAATACTCTTCTTACCAACTTAGATCTTATTTTTCTCAATTCTGTTTGGTCTTCTGGATCCTATTGGTTTTTGAACTGAAGTCACCTTAACACTTTGTACTATATATCTTCCAGAGTGTGCTGTTGTATAAAAGGTGGGGTTTTCATGCATGCACCCTTAGAACCCGGTTAGGCAGTTCCCTGGAGTGACCAGTCCTTATAGATCACCTGCATTCTAACCACCTTGCAATCAGAAGCTCATGCAACTTACAAACTCATCTGTGCAAAAATAAGTTTCACAGGTTCTATAACTACCTTATCTGACATCTGCCTACCTCCACAATCTCGTCCCCAGCCATGGATTCTGCCGCTAAATGTACCAGACTACTTGGAATGCTTATCAAAAGGAATCCTTTTTATGTACAATTCCTTTTTCCACACATAGCCCTCAACTCTTTGGGGGTTTCTTTAAGAGTTTCCTTCAGGAGACCTTTCCTTTACCTGTTTCTCCCAGGTGCAATCAGTACCCAAAGTTTTCTTCTACTCTACAAACTGCACTGCACACTTGTCCCTGGGCCAACTTCACAATTCACTTAGGAACAGAGGCATGGCACACTAAGGACACAGGGTGATTATTGCTCCTTTTGTCTCAAGATTTCTTGAAGCCTTGAACAATGTCTTCATTTTACTGTCTTCAGGACTGAAAAACAATTATGTAGCACATACCATTCATTTCATACATGTTAATGCAATGACTGAATGAATCAATGAAGTTAAGCATCTGGCCACTAACGAACTTTCACAGATCACTTCCCTTCAACAATGACTCTTCCCCTAGCATTTTCTTCTCTACCATTTCTTTTTACACGTCAGGTTTTAGACTGCCAACCATCAAATGCAAATGTCTTTAAATGCAGGTTGTAAACTTACGGGAAATGAAAACAGTTTAATGGGTCTCAACTAGCATTAAAAAAATGAAATAAATTATCAAACATTTCATATAAATGAAAATATTTTTTCAGAAAATAAAATTTTAAGTGCATACACTTTTGTTTGTTCCCTTTGTAGAATCTGGAGGACAAATATTTGAAAAATACTGGTCCATATATCTTCAATATAAATTGGTGAAACTCCCAGGTGAGGTACTCTGTGTCAAAAACCTTGTTAGAACTCCAGTTGTCAATCTCCCATGAAGCAAAAGTGCTGATATGTGTCATAAACTCCACTAATCATTCACACTTCTAAAATACCTCTTTGGAGCATGCTCCTTAGAGCCTCTGCTTCTCCTGGGAGAAAAGCCAGCTTGGGGCAGTGGCAGCAGTGCTGACTTCCAAGTGGTCAAGTGTGACACAGCAGCAGCAGGCCACTTCTGCAGCACCCTTTTGAATTTTATTCTGGAAGTACCTTCAGACATGGATCTATGACTTTCCTAAGAATACTACTAACTTTAAATATCAGTATGCCTTTAAACATTTTCTTCTAACATATGATAATCAGAGTCAGCCTACAACTAAGGATACAGAGCCTTTTTTAGAAAAAAGTTTTAACTGCTTTCTGGTAGAGGATTGTGTACTTGACGAATTCAGAATTGTCTGAACAGTGATGATAAAAGGTTTTATGCCCCATAATAGTTGTAGACAGAATAATGTCTCTTTCTCTCTAAAGATGCTCATGTCCTAATCTCCAGACGTTGAGAAAGTTTCCCTGTGTGTTAAAAGGGATTTGGGGATGTGATTGAATTAAGAATTTGAAGAGTAGGAGATGATTCTCTATTGCCTGAGTAGGTCAGAATAATCATAAACATCTTGGTCAAGATGGCTGCAGGGTCAGTCTGAAGATGTGACAAGGTAAACACAGATTGTAATGCATTTTGGAAATATAGGAAGAGGCTATACTGGCTGCCTTTTGTTCCTGAAACAAAAACATATTCTCTCACCTCAACTTTGTTTTGTACGTCCTATATCCTGGGATATCTTTGTCCTGGCTCCCTACGTTACCTCAAATCTTGAATCCAATGCCAGCTCCTCTGTCCCTGTCTAATATGACAGCCCACTCACTCCCCAGTTACTGAGTATGACACAACCTTGTATCATATTGTGTATTTCTTCACACCATTGTTCACCAACTGAAATTACCAACTCTATGCATCTATTTTCTATCTTCAATCTTCTTTCATGTGAACAAACTCTTTATAACAAGGCCCCTTTCCAGCTGGTCACTGAAACACCAGTGCCAAACAGAGTACTAACACAAAGTGGGTATTAAAGGCAGATGTGTGTGAATTAAAATAGGGAAAATATTCCCAAAGGACACCCAAATCTTTTCTCCTGAATCTCTCCTACTACAATGCCATAATCAGGTTGGATCCAGTATTTGACTAAAAATGTTGATACAGTGTAGCAGTTAAAAGCAAAATCATGAGCTCTCAAATCCTGAGTCTGCTTAGACTTAACCCTAATCTGTGAGCAAAGGTACAGTTACCAGCTAAGCACACATTTAGTAGAAAGAACCCAATCTTTTCTCAGAACACCTGAACTTCATTACTGTGCAGCAAGATGACCTAAAACAAGTCAATCTTTCTCTGTACCTCTGGTCAAGTCTCTGAAATCCTCGGCTCCAAGTCCACAATTCCAGATATACATCCATTTTATTGTCAACACATTAGTATTCTTGTTCATAAATTCTTCAAAGTGTGGGTGACTATTTCCTAAGAGATTGAACAACTGCACAGGACTAAAACACAAAAGATTCAGAGACTGAAAAGCATAACATTCAAACTGGGCCTGATAATGTCAACATGAGACACAGGCAGCAAGTGAAGATTGACTTGGAATAAAATGCAGGTCTCGTTCTGCCATCTTTGGTGACAATGAGGATCTGTGAAGACTCTGGAATCCTACCTTACTTACAAGATACTAAGTTAACCTGTAAATCTTTCATGATTGCTAGCAGTAGACGTGACACTCCTGCATCATGTCACACCTGGCTGGCACACATATCACCACGTGAAGTGAATTCTGAGTTTTCCAGTGTACATGGTACCCTCCTTACAGACAACTGCCATACCTGTTTCTTTCTTCCTGTATCTGTTCCCAGTCTCTGGCATTACTACCTCTTGGCCCTTGTATCTTACACTTTGAACCTTTGCCAAAATTGCTTGAAATGCCTATTTCAACATCTTTTCCCTTTGGCTAACTTCAGTGTAAGAATCTAGAGCAGGGGAATTCTACACATGCTAATGATGAGCATCTTGGTCCTGCTGCTTCCACCTCTGTAATAGCAGACAGGGGTTGACGTTCACTGTTGGGGGAACCTGTCTCATGATGGTAGCAGAGCAGTTTTTAACATACTGTGTCATTTGTTTGATTTTTCTAAAAATTTCATTATAACACTATTCAATGAAAATGAATGAAAGGTAGGTTTATCAATCATCTCCCACCTCAATACAATTGTACGATTATTGTGTATGTCTTTTTGTACGATTATTGTGTATGTCTTTTTGTTCCAGGCCTGAACCATTTGAAAGTGTCAGACATCTGAAACTTCAGAATATAACTCCTAAGAATAAAGCAATTATACATGTAATCTCAATATATAAAATCTAAAAATAAAAATATAAAGATGGTCCCTAAAATGAGTTAATAAGCAGTGCACATTCCAGATTCCTCAATTGTCACAATACTCACTAGTTTTTTCCTCAGAGTCAAAGCCTCATCAACATTGTTTAACTCTACTGAACTATAACATTTGCTATATTGGTTTAGTCTCTTTCAATCTTCTACAATCTTCCCTTTTTTAAACTGAATTTTTTTTTTTAACAAGCAATCCAATTGTTTTACACAATATTCCACATTCTAGCTTCCAGGTTTTTTCTCCTGTTGTATTTAACTGCTCTTTTTATCCTCAGTACTCAGAACAGCACATTGATATCATTAGATTCCAGTTACACCTTTATCAAAGTGGGTCTTCTGAGGGACCACAGACAGAAGCACCCATTTGCAGACCGATTACTTTTTAATAGTGTAAAGTTGGCGGACTTCAGGTTACAAGGGACACACCTTTGACCCTTGGTAAACAGCAATACATGGGAACATGTTAGCACCATCTTAGGATATCACTTACAAACTTTCGCTCTCCAGTTTTTCTCCTTTCACTGACAATTCGCACCCGAATCACCATTTTAGGTTTTTGCATAGTTTTATAAAAAACAGGGTCAAAGGGAGGAAAATTTACCAGTAAAAGGTTAAGAATGCAATGGGTACCATAAGCCGAACTAGATTTTAGAGGCTTAGGGTTGAAGGCAGTGCACCTATTTAAATCTGCATGGTATCTAAAGGCAGCCAACATGAGACTAATCCATGGACCTAGAGACACCGGCGTGACTAGCCTAGTAAGCACAGGGAATAAAAATAGCAAACATTTCCTAAGGAACAGTATTAAGCGAAAACATCCAAAGTTAAAACAATAGTGAATACTTTGCCAAAGTGCGCAACTGCTCCAGAGAAAAAGTAATTGGCCCTGAAAAGGACCTTTGGGAAAAGCTGAGGGAAAGGACAGTCACTCAGCCGCCGAAGCCGTAGAGCGTGCGGCCCTGGCGCTTGAGCGCGTAGACCACGTCCATGGCCGTGACCGTCTTGCGCTTGGCGTGCTCCGTGTAGGTGACCGCGTCGCGGATGACGTTCTCCAGGAAAACCTTGAGCACCCCGCGCGTCTCCTCGTAGATGAGGCCGGAGATGCGCTTGACGCCGCCGCGGCGGGCCAGGCGGCGGATGGCGGGCTTGGTGATACCCTGGATGTTGTCGCGCAGCACCTTGCGGTGGCGCTTAGCGCCGCCCTTGCCCAGGCCTTTGCCTCCTTTCCCGCGACCCGACATAGTAATACACACAAAGGAGACAACTATCGAAAATACTGCAAGTTCTAGCCTCTTTTAGAAGAACGATGCGGACCTATTTGAAAACTGAAAGACCGGAAGAGGCGGGAAACGCTATCGAGTCCCCTCCCTTTTGTATCTGAACAGGCCACGTACTAAAAATGGGATGGTAGAATTATTGATATTTAAGGAATCACTAAAGTGTCAACAGTAAGGAAAGTACGTCGCTTCTTTAATGCACGTAAAAATTAATTTCATGTGCAGTCTCTGTTCGCAGTACTAAAATGGAAACAGACCCAAATTCCAAGAAACTAAGGAACTCATTCATAGAGCCAAACGGGAAAACCAAGCTTTGTGGAATCTGCGTGGCTGCTCTAAATTTTTATGATAAGCCTGCTTATCAGAGGCGCAATGACCGTATCGGGAGAAAATATGCTTTGAGTCGTAAGCAAAATGACACCTGTCATTTTAAGTTCTTACGATGGACTGTTCTTGCAAAATGCTTAAACACAGGGAAAAAGCACACGACGTGACATTCTCCAAAAGTTTGTAAATGTACCACAGGTAGCCGTTTGTCAGGCTTTGCCACCCTGAAGACTCCTATGTTCAAGTCAAGCATGAAAAAGAAATGTACTAACAGTACAGTTGGAATGGGTGCAGTTAGTCCACTTAAAACCTGAAATGGTTCCAACAAGGATGTCTAATCTAGATGGTCACAAACGGCCTTGGCAAAGGAACCACATGCACTAGCAAGAACGGGTTCACCAGCGGCACCATACTGGGGCCAGGGCTTTCACAAATTGGCAAGAGGCTGAAAATAGGTAAAAGGCAGGATGCAGGGAAAAGCCTGGAATAAAGATGTAAAACGGAAAGCAACACGTTGTACGCAGTGCAAGGTAGAAAGTTCGGCATGCCGAGTACGGTAAAAATTTGCAGCTGGATTCAAATCAAGGGCTCACAACCCTTTTTGCAATGAAAACAAGTCACTGGAGAACAGCTCTTTTAAGGCGAAAGTGAAAGTGGCTCTGAAAAGAGCCTTTGGGTTTCATATGCTGCTAAGAATGCTTTACGCCCTCTCCCCGCGGATGCGGCGCGCCAGCTGGATGTCCTTGGGCATGATGGTGACGCGCTTGGCGTGGATGGCGCACAGGTTGGTGTCCTCGAACAGCCCCACCAGGTAGGCCTCGCTCGCCTCCTGCAGCGCCATGACGGCCGAGCTCTGGAAGCGCAGGTCGGTCTTGAAGTCCTGCGCGATCTCGCGCACCAGGCGCTGGAACGGCAGCTTGCGGATCAGCAGCTCGGTGGACTTCTGGTAGCGGCGGATCTCGCGCAGCGCCACGGTGCCGGGTCGGTAGCGGTGCGGCTTCTTGACGCCGCCGGTGGCCGGCGCGCTCTTGCGGGCGGCCTTGGTGGCCAGCTGCTTGCGCGGCGCCTTGCCGCCGGTGGACTTGCGAGCCGTCTGCTTGGTGCGAGCCATGGGGAAAGGAAATTGCAACTGGACATGCTGTTGTTGTTGCTCCTATTTATAAAGGTAACGTCCTCCTGATTGGTCGGATTCTTCAAATTCCGCGCCATGAATTAAATAACTCCATCGGACTTGTGATTGGCTACCGAGTCTCGATTTAGAAATCATCGACCTATTGAAAGGTGCTCAGTCAGCGATACTGTTTTTCCTGGCCTTAATTATGTTACGCGGCAGCCTGTATTACGTGCCTTGTTATTTGAACCTTCCTTTGAGAATGAGAACCCCCGGAAATTTACATTCGGCAGTTCCTGGGAGGTTTAAACAAGTTCGCTTTTGAACCTGCCTGATCCAACTAATGTGACCTTTGATCTTTTATAAAAACTCCAGACTTTACAGAAATGTCTTATCAACACAAGCATTCTATTTCGTACTTCTCAGCCTTCCAACCCTGGCATCACTTCCGGAAACTGTTAAGGGACATTAAAATCACACCAGTGTTGGAACGTGCTGACTCCGCTTTTTGAAAAGCCTTTAAGATTGCTGCGGACTTTACTCGTATTGTACAAGTATTATGCGTATGGATTTTATCTATCCTGCGTGCATGTTCAGACGTGGAGCCTGGGAGACAGAGTTCCCAAATACATACTACTGCAAATTCATTCGTTTTAAAGTATTTTGAAAATGAAAACTTTATTGATAGTGTTTTAAATAATTTAGGACAGGTTTCAAATAGCTAACCAATCAGAAAGCAAATTTGAATTTTTTCCTTATTTGTATAAAACCTTCTATTGGCTGATTTGGTCCAATCACGGATGGTGGGAGATTGTACTTCATTTGCATACACAACCTACAAAAATAGGCGCTCGGTGCTAGGTACTCAGCATTGTCTTCTTTTCTGAACAGATATCCGTCATGCCTGAGCCAGCGAAGTCCGCCCCGGCCCCGAAGAAGGGCTCCAAGAAGGCGGTCACCAAGGCGCAGAAGAAGGACGGCAAGAAGCGCAAGCGCAGCCGCAAGGAGAGCTACTCGGTCTACGTGTATAAGGTGCTGAAGCAGGTGCACCCGGACACTGGCATCTCGTCCAAGGCCATGGGCATCATGAATTCGTTCGTCAATGACATCTTCGAGCGTATCGCGGGCGAGGCGTCGCGCCTGGCGCACTACAACAAGCGCTCGACCATCACCTCACGGGAGATCCAGACGGCTGTGCGCCTGCTGCTGCCCGGGGAGCTGGCCAAGCACGCCGTGTCCGAGGGCACCAAGGCCGTCACCAAGTACACCAGCTCCAAGTAAGATTTCAGAGGCATTATCAAATCCAAAGGCTCTTTTCAGAGCCACTCACATCTCAAATGAGAGCTTTAATACTTGACTGCTCTTTCACCCTACAAGGAATTGTTGTTTGGGTGGGCTGGAATTTGATTCACTGATCGAGTGAGGTGTACATTAACGAGACCTGTCGCTACCAAAGCTTAAATAACTTGCAAAATAATGTTAGCAAGACATCCTAGTCTGTTTGTGTTCTCAAACTTTTAAATCTTACTCCTAGCAAAGGAGGGCTTTTTGGTATTTATGTGGAGTTTATGAAGGGCTAATATTAAGTGTTTTGCATAGGGATAAACAGCCTTCGTGGGTTTTACGTAAATCTTCAAATTCAAAGATGGTGTCAGCAAGATGAGGGTGGAGTTTTTAGCCTTACAAAAAGGTCATTTACCAGACCCCTGTGCAAGAAAGTAGGTGGTTTCTATAAAAAGTGAAGTAACCTAAGGATGTTACCTTAAGATCATCTACAGCAAAGCTAATACTTGACCATGTGACCTCCAAAATAGGTGATTTTTTTTAAATCAACTAAAAGCAAGGAAAGGAACAAGGTCAAAGAACTAAAACTGCACATCGTTTGTGTATGGGACTAGCCCAGGTGAGATTACTATCTAGTAATTGTCAGAAATAGCATTTCTTGTTATTCCTTGGGAACTGTTTGAACTAACAATGTCTCTTCAGTTGAAAGATGCTTCTGAGCTGCAAATGATGCATATTTACAACTGTAAGCCTTTGTTTTGGTAAATGTCGAGGAAATGGATGTGACCATAGAGCAAGGGCTATTTTAACCCCAATCTTTAACAAGGATTGCAGTCTAAAATACATAAATAATAATCTCACAAACTAATAAGGGGGAAATATCAGTCTAAAAGTCACTTAAAAGAAAAAGTATTGGCTTTTAATATTGCTGAATTTAAAATGTCAAAATCCAAAATGACAAACCCAAAAAATTTCAGTTCTGGAAGTAATTCTAGAATGAGAATAGAGCAAGAGAGACAAGGGAAGAAGAGGCAGCGAGACTATACTGATTTGCTTTTTTTAGAGAGAGTGAGCAAGTACGGCCAGAGTTCAAGGCCCAAGACTACAGCCAAGGTCCACCCATCTATGCTGTAATAGGGCCATGTTTGATCAACAAAGTTCACAGAGGTCCTTAGTTTAGTGCCTAACGTTAAGTATAGAATATAATATAATAAAGACTAGTCTTGTCCCTTATTCATCTTAATTTATTTTTAAAATTTGTTTTAATGTGAACCTGTTTAAGTTTCAGATACCCCCTGGAAGTGATTATGTAAAATGGATACTAATCAATAAAAATAAAAGTGTATTTCTCATATAAAGTTACCTAACTCAGGCCTGGGATGGGGACCATGGTATCCTCAGGGAACTCATCTCCTATGCAAACGTGTATCCCATGCTTGTATGTTTATATAAAAATGTATTCTAACATCATGTATAACTAGAAGGACCCAATTTTTTAAAAAGGAGTGTATTTTTTATTATTGAATTTTTCTCAGATGTATTCTGCTTTTGAGTTCTTTCATGGGGAATCAACACTACAACCAATGGGATGGATGAGACATAATTGTGAAGCAATTTACACAAACTAGGAAACTTATAAGAAGTGTAAATGGGTAAGCAAGAAGTTTGAGATGTAGCAAAATTCAAAATTCATATGTTGAATATGAATCACAAATGAGGAGACTGTGAAGCATGTTTAAAAAAGGCACCTGAGTACATTTGGCTTGGAAAGAAAAATGACCAGATGTGCCCCTATACACTGGTTGATGGGCTGTTGCCAATGGTTTAGGACTGGAAAGAACATGACTGGAAAATGAGTGACAAAGACATTTGGGGAAGAGATATGTAAACTGATCTCTTCATATGAAGAAGGATGTGAAGACTTTTGTGTCCCATGTGAATATTCATCAAAAGGTGACCTCAGCAGAGGAAGACTAATAATCCAGTGCATAGGATGACTCAGTCTGGATAGCAGTCAACCTTCCCCCAGTCACCCCTGTTATTGCCCAATGCACTCTTGAACAAAGTGGCCATGATGGCAGGGGTGAAGGTTATGCATGGGTTCAGCCGCATGGACTTCCACTCACCAACACAGACTTGGCTATGGCCACTACTGAGTGTCCAATCTGCCAGCAGAGACACTAACACTAAGCTCCTAATATGAAATCATTCCCCAGGGTGATTAGCCAGTGACGTGGCAGAAGGTTGATTTCTTTGGACTACTTCCATCAGAGGGGCAGCACTGTGTCCCACCCAGGATAGGCACTTATGCTGAATATGGATTTGCTTCACCTGCATATGACATTTCTGGCAACACGACCATCTGTGGATCACAGAAGGCTTAGCCACTCTCATGGTGTTCGACAACATTGCTTTTGACAAGAAACTCTTCACAAAGAAGCGTGGCAATAGACTTGTGTTCATGGGCTTCACTGGTCTTTCCATGTTCCTCATCATTCTGAAGAAACTGGTTCAACAGGACTAGTGCAATGGCCCTGTTAAGACATGGTTACGACTCCAGGAGGCAGCCATACCTTGCAGGGATGGGCAGGATTCTCCAGAAGAGTGCACATGCTCTAAACCAACACCTACTGTAATATGGTACTGTTTCTCTTATATAGCTTATAGATTCACAGATCCAGGTTCGAGGTGGGGGGGGGGGGTTCTACCACATCCCGGGTGGATGAGAAAGGGTTAACTGCCAGAGGATGATGTTGGTTATAAATCAATCACTCACCCCTAAAACTTATCTAATAAATAAACACACAAGAACCCCTACTCTTTTTAAATGAGAGGGGTGTGATGGATTGGGCCATACCAGATCTGGCCTCTAACCACATTGAGTTCTTCACCTCTTCTTTATGTATAGTCACACAGGTAAAGGGGCCCAGACCACAAGGGGCTTCTTCTGTGATGAACAGGATGGGGTGGAGTTAGGGGGACCATTTGCTCAGGGAAACAAGCATAGAACCAGACAGGGAAACCCTCCCACACAGCACCCCATATGCCCTGGCGATCTGGGACAGTCCTCTGTGGCTGCCAGTTCCTAGAAGTCAGGCCTCTGTGTCCCATGGCTCAACCACATCTGATTCTGTTCAATAAGGATGGCTTCACATCAAGGGATGGGAATCAGAATGGGACCACTTACTGTGACCCCAAATGACCCTCAAGCAAAATATTTGCTTCCTGTCCCCACACCCTTATGCTCTGCTAGCCTGGCAGCCTTAGTTCTGGAACTGGAAATACTTCCACCAGGAGGGACTTCCTGAGTAACAGGCTAAGAAGGGAATTATGGTGTTGGCAGGAGTGATTGATCCAGATTACCACAGGGAAATTGGACTATTATTCCATAATTGAGATAAGGAAGAGTACTCCTGGAGTGCCAGAGATCCCTTAGGGTGTCTCGGTATTACCATGTCCTCTTATTAAGGTCAATGGGAAACTACGACAACCCAATCCAGGCAGATTGAGAAATGGCCGAGTCCCTTCAGGAATGTAGCTGGGGTCACCATTCCAGGTAAAGAACCAATACCTACTGTTTTGCTGAAGGTAGTAAGGGTAGTAAAGAAGGTGACTATAAATAACAGCTACAACATAGCCAGTTATACAAATGATATTATAAAAAATATTTCCTATTTTGTTAGGCATATGTTTGTGCATGTCTATAAATATAGTGAACTGATATCTTTGTGATCTTTCCTCTCATTCTTTTGTCATTTAACCTTTACTTATTTATTATTATACTTATCTGTCATTAAATCTACTTTATACTCCAAGTTATGGAATGTTGAGAATAGTAAACATCACTCAAAAAAAAAAAAAAAAACTTTTCCTCCTATTCTGGGGAACAATCTAATGCATTTTTGGTATATTAAGGATAGTTGTATCATGTTGGGCAGAATTGTGTTGATTTGGAGATTGAGTACAGTTTAAGGAGAGGTATGTAGTTGGGTCACAAGGTGACAAGAGTTGGGCTTGTCATAGCCAATCGTAATTACCAACATGACTGGGTTGAGAGATGCCTAGGAAACTAGTGAAGCACTTCTGAGCGTGTCTGTGAGGGTGTTTCTAGACACCATCGGTATGTGTGTGCGACAGCAAACTGAGGGCAGTACCTTCCAACAATCTGGGGGCCCAGACGGAACAAAATTGGATGAAGGAGGAAGCCTGCCAGTCCCTGTAAGCAGGCTTTGCATTGCAGCTGCTGATGCCTGAGGACACCCAACTCCAGCTTCCTCCATCTTTCACATGGACTCACCTCAGCAATTCTCTAGGGAGTTTCCAGATCTTAAACCTCAGACTGGGGCTGCATCTTTTCTCCGTCTTGTTCTGAAGGCTTCAGCTTCTTGGACAGAGCAGCTATGGGTTTCCAGTTCTCTAGCCTGCAGACAGCCATTATGAGACTATCCAACCTCTGGTAGTGTAAGCCACTCTAATAAATGCATGTGTGTGTGTGTGTGTGTGTGTGTGGCGGGGGTATGGGGGTCCCTATCAGTTCTGTTCCTCCAGGGAACCCTGATTGCACTGACCATCTCCCATAATGTGCAGCCTTGTTTTTTGCACTAAATACTCAGTTCTCTCATTTTAAGATACTCTTCCATGACTCTCAAAGTTATCCACATCTGAATTGCCCACCTCACTCAAATGTCTATCATTCTGTCAAATCATAGAGATGATCCAGGTATGGTCCCTGTGGGAAGCCGTCCTTATTCAGCAGACGAGGCTGAGCCATGTGATGCAGAGACCTGGCTTCTAGGAACTGCTGAGAAGTATGTGGCGCTGCATGGGAGTGGTTCCCTGTCTCCTTCTGGAATTTTCCCTCTAAGAGGATGGCTCCCCTAACTCTACCCTATCCTGTCCATTACAGAAGAAGCACCTCCCAGTCCTTCCTTGCCCCCTTTTACCTGCATATTATAATAAAGGAGAGTTGGGTGACTCGATTGTTGTAAAGAGGCCAGAGTTGGTATGGCTGGACCTGTCACACCCCCTCTCATAAAAAGAGTGTTTACTGAGTAGATAAGTTTTGGGGTAATAGATAGAGAAAAACAGCCAACATTCTCCTCTGAAAGTCAATCCTTTCCTTCTCCACTCAGGATGTGGCAGAGAGGACCCCCCCACAGTCCCTGTTATCTACAACATGAAACATGGTCCCATTGGGAAACTGATAATGAATGCAACTATAGGACAGCAATGGAATGTACTTAAAGTTGCAGAGTTTTGAAGTCTGTAGCCCAAGTTGAACATTGTATCACATTTGCCATCAGGTGGCCTTAGACATGCAAACCATGCCGCTGGTTTCTTCATTTGCTAAGTAAGATACTACAGTGATGTTCATAGTGATGAGGTGACTTGTTCAGGCTCATTTACAGCTAGGTCTGACAGAGTACCGACTTCTGTTTCACTGCTCAAGAAAGAACAGGACTTTTGGCATACAGATTATAGAAGACAGGGTTTCCTAGAAATCTGGAAAGGAATTTAGAGTAAGAGAGGCTATCTAAAATGACAGATATATGACATTAAATCTTGGCCCTCACTTGGCCCCAAGTAAACTCTATAAACCTTCAGACATACAGGTTCACTGGCTGCTGATCTCTTTCTTCCTTATTAGAGCTCACTTCCCAGCCTCCTTTATAGTTAGTTGTGGCCTTTCCTCTGCATTTACCCCTATAAAATGTAAATCAAAATAAAACTTAACATTTCTAGGCCTGGGCATAATAACCTTCCATTAAGGATTTTTCATACTCTTCCCCCTCCCAGCAAAAATAGGGATGCCTTGACTAAACCACAAAGACAGAAATCCCTTGCACTCCATACCCACTGCATGGAAGAAAGAGCAGCTTGCAGTACAGCACCCATTGTGAACCTCATTTTCAGCAGAAAATAGGCTTGTATTTTGTTACTAAGGCTTGAGGATTTTCTTAATAATATATCCTGTATCAAAACAGAGTCCAGATCCTTAGTTTCTAAAAGAAAATGTAGTCACTTATTGCCAGATGCATCTTCAGGTCAAGAAGCTCCATCTGTAGAAGAAAGATAAGTTTTCAGGTGTCACAGAGAAACCATACTAAGGATATGTAGAAACAGATGGCAGAGGATTTATAGGGAGATTGACTCATGTGGTTATGGAGACTGAGAAGTCCTACAATAGGCTGTCTGCGAGCTGGAGACCCTGGATGCTGGGATGGCTCAACTTAGTCCTAAGGACTTCAGGGGTCACTGGTATAAGTCCTGGAGTTCAAAGGCCCAAGATCCTAGGTTTCTGATGCCCAGACGCGGCAGTGTCCTGGCTCCAGGAGAGAAAAAATGAGTTCACATTTCCTCTTCTTTTGTTCTACCTGGGCCCCCAGATGATTGAATGGTGCCCACCCACATTGTGGGACAAATCTTCACCACTTATTCCTCTCAGACTCACACACCGATTTCCTCTAGAAACACTGTCACAGACACACCCAAATATGTTTTATCAGTTGCGTAAGTATTCCTTAGTTCAGTGAGGCTAAGACCTCAAATTAACCTTCACAGAAACAAAACAAAATGTGACCGAATTTTTCCTCAAAAATTAACTAAAGAAGATGAAACTGTATTGGCCTCCATCAGCAATAGGTCCCATGATCTTTGGAAACTGTATGATACCATAAAGATAGGCAGAGTTTTAAATATGTTACTGCTTAGACTCAATTAGAAAAGTTCAAGAAAAGAATATGGAAATTCTAGGGAATTAACAGTGTACCACAAAACTCTCAAGAATTATCTAGACAAATCCTGAAGGCTCACAGGCTCCTGTTCTTGCAATACCACTTACAAGAAAAGTGGAAATAACTGATATTCCACACACTGTAATGGAAATGCCTGTATCTCATGTTGGACTGCAGTCTCACCCAATATGAAGGGGTCAGAAGGGAGGTGGCCTCTGCCAAGATTTGACTGGGAATCAAGATCAGCTGTTGAGAAATATGTATCATCTTCATCAGAAATAATTTTTTAATTTATTTTTGCTTTATTTCAATAATTATGTATTTGGCCATCATATTATAACCTTGAGAAACTTTTACTATAGAGTTCTAATGGTAATAGAATGAGCAGATTTTATTTGTACTTGGAAACTCAAACATATTTAGTATGATTCTCAAAATTCATTTGTTCATGAAACCTTTTTAGAAATATTACATTTAGATTTTCTTCTGAGAAAATAATAATGCTAACTTTGTGGAACCTCAGATATCTCTTTTCTATTTTCAATCAATTATCACCTAATTAATATTGTCTCCCAAACTGCTGGCATCCCTGAATCAGAAAGTTCTCCATGGGAATAACACTCCTCTTTTCCTGCTTCTGCTGCTTGGTTCACTGTGCTTCTGCTGCTTATCTTAACTGTGGGTCCTGCTTGTGCTGCTTGTGCTGCTGCTTGTGCTTCTGCTGCTTATCTTAACTGTGGGTCCTCGGGCACCTGGAACAATAGTTGAAAATTAACATGTATAAATCAGAGTTGAGTTACCCATAAACTCCATCTTGGAAAAAAAAATGGAATAGGACCCCAGTTTTATGCAGTAGGTTATAAAAACTGAGACCACTGCTCCCATCTTGGCCTCTGTGAGGTCTCTCTTTCCTGGACTAATCATCTACAGAAGTGTGAAGACCTTGCTCCCTTCCAGATCTCAGGCCTCTACCCAGTTTCCTCTTCATTATGAGATCTTCTCCACGCACTCTGATTAGAATTGCAGTTGTCTACCACCTAACTGCACCTCCAACTGTCCTTGTTCCCCCTATCCTTTATATGCATTCCTCATCTTCTTCACCTACTAATACACACACATACACACACACACACACACACACACACACACATTTTTGGGGGGGTGGTCTATTTTCTGTCTCCCACAATACCAAGAACTCTCCACGCAGAGGGGCTTTGCTGATATCTCTACCTCCAGCACCTAGAGCAATACTGCACACAGGGGAAGTACTCAAAATGTTTCTGCTGTCTGTGGGTATAGCTCAGTGGTATGGCAGATCTTTGTTCAGTGCATGGATTAATTAAGGAAAATAAAAATGCACAGAACATAATGTCCATCTTTCTTACCCCTGAAATAAAGACCATGACTTAATCATCCAAATGAGTCCCTATGTGAGGCCCTTCAGTGCACAATGATTCCCCTTCTTCATCTTTAGAGTGGGTCTAATAATGACCTCCAATCCAAGGAGATACTGTGCAGATTAATAAAATAATCCATATGAAACCCTCCAATAGACACTAAGTTACATAACTTTGAACAATTAAATTATTAATTCTTGACCACGTTGGATGATTTACAAGGAGGCTGTCAACAAATAGACTGAGCAAACAGCTACACAGAGCTTGTAAGTGATAATCAGGGATCTATCTTGGATTCAACCAGATCTTTTACTGACTGAGACCCAGTGAAATAGAGCTTGGTGGCTCACCACTGTCCCTATTCAATGAATGCTTACCTGAACCCTGAAGACATTATGTGTGCAAGTCATATAAATCCAGTGTCTTGCTAGGGTCAAAGAATTTGGCTGTGACTATAAATCTGGCAATCTGAAATACTATCAATGTGAATGAAATATAACCCAATACTAACTTTTATAGGCGTTAGCTTTATCCCTATTTTTTTAGGGAAGGAAAAATACTGTTTTCCTTAACTCTCAAATTTTTAGCTGGAACAGACCCATAACAAAAGTCAGATTACAAATAGAAAAAAATACAGAAGTCTAATTTACGTGTTTCACATATGCATGGAAAACACCCAGAGATTCAGTAGTTTTTAAGGAAGTAGCTTTGAATTCAGGCTTATCTAGCACCTTCAACAAAGAATAGTAAATTTTTAGAGAAGTGCCAAAACAAGAAAAAAGGGAGCAGCAGAATTTTTCCGCATCTGCTGCAGCAGAATTTCCTTCATCTGCTGCTTCTCAATTGCCTTCATATCAACAATACTTATGCCAAAGGAACATATTTTTAGAATGGCATATTCTGGTCTCCCGTACTATAAAAGAGTTCCAGATCAGCTTTCTTTTTCAAAATCCGAAAAACACAAAATGAAGCAAAGTCCTACTTTTTACACTGGAGTACAATTGAGACTAAAAATAAAGAAGCTGCTTAAATGAGAGACAGATACAGAGACCCTTGAGTTTGACTCATTTCAGGACCTTGAATATCAATTTCAGCAAAAGTCAGATCCCTGATAGCAGCCGACGTGAAGATCAGAATATGCCATTTGCAAATATGCAAGGTTGTTAAATTAAATAAATGAAGAAGCAGATACTGGTCCAGTGCAGTGGCACATACCTATAATCCCAGCAACTCCAATGGCTGAGGCAAGAGGATTCCAAGTTCAAGGCCAGCCTCAGCAATTTTTAGCCATTGCCCTAAGCAACTTAGAGAGACTCTGTTTCAAAATAAAAACATAAAATAGTCTGGGGATATAGCTCAGTGGTAGAACATACCTGGGTCTAATCCCCAGTACCAAAAATAAAGAAAGAAAGAATGAGGAGGAGGAGGGGGAGGAGTAGAAGGAAACAAGACCACTCAGCCCTCTCTATTTCTGTAAAAGGCACAGATTTGCCAATATAATAAGGAAGTCCCCTTGTGCCCCCACACCCCACATCCTTCCACCAGGGAAAACAGAGGCTAACCACTGAAGACAACTCTCACTCTGGATGGCACAGAGATTCACCCAACAATAGACTTCACCAATCTCTGCTAACCTGCCTTTATCTGTTATTTATTTATCTGTCATTTATTGGCCTTTCTCTTAGTTGTCAACCCCTAGGGACACAGTCTTTTTCCTTTGGTCTTATTAAGATATAAGAGATTTAAAAAAAAAAAAAATAGGTAGAAAGAGTCAAAAAGGAAGAAAAAGGAGAATATAATTTTCATCTAAAAACATTATGCTTAACTAAAAGGATGCTCTGCATCCTTTTCCTCCCAGGTCTGTCACTCACCAAGGCCTGTCATTTACCAAGCCAGTTCTCTCTCCCACACCTGTCACTCCCAAATTTATGGGCAATCTGTAAATCTTAGAATTACTGTAAATATGCCCATTTATGAAAATTACCTTGCACACCATCAATTAGTACACATAATAAATAGGCTAAGCAAAAAGTGATGCAATATTCAAGTACTTTCCAACATCACCTACTATTCAGTTAATAGAAACCACATCAGCCTAAGGATCCTGAGGATGACCAGACGACTGTGAACCCTCTTGTGGTTACCAGACTGAGGTCATTCTCAGGTACATTCTGCTTTAGTAAACTTTTTTATAGCTGTATCTAAAATTCCTGACAGGAGTAATTTTAGAGGAATAAAAGTTTTATTTGGCACTCAGTTTCAGAGGTATCAGTTCATAGAAAGCTGATTCTATTGCTCTATGCGCTAGATGAGGCAGAACACCTGGCGGAAGGGTGTGGTAGAAGAAAGCAACTCAGGACATGACAGTCTCGAAGCAGAGAGAGCTCTCCTCCCCAAGGACAAGATATAAACCACAAAGGCACACCCTCAATGACCCACCTCCTCTAGATACACCCTTCCTGCCTAAAGTTACCACCCAGTCAGTTCCTATCAGGGGATTAACGTACTGATTAGGTTAAGGCTCTCTTAACCCAATCATTTGCCTTTGAACTTTATTACATTCTCAAACATGATCTTTTGGAGGACAAAAATTATCTAAATCATAATAGCTTCCCATACCTGCCCCTCACCAAGTTTCCTTTAAAAGAACAGCCTAGGACCCCAAATCTATGTCTCACTCTGGAGATGGATCACATTCTCCCTTGAATGTGAGGCTGCTTTCCTAAATAATCTGTGTCTGACACAACCTTAAATTCATTTCTAGGATAATATTCCCAGGCAGGATTCCTCAAAGTTCAAGCATTCCCCAAGAACCCCACTCATCCTGAGTCTCGAGGTCTCCTATTCCAGGACTTCTGGTTACTTTGTCACTTCTCTAAAAATTTATTGTTCTTTGTTAAAGGTGCTGTATAAACCTGAAATCAAAACCAACTCTTTAAGAACTACTAATTCTCTGGATGTCTCCCATGTATATGTGAAATAAACTTGTTTGATTTTCTTTTAATCTATCTTGTTATGGGGTCTTTTCCAACTACAAACCTATAGGGGTGTTGAAGAAAAACTTATTTTGCCCTCCATCCACAAGTCTCTGCAGATCTGGCTTTCTTCTGTTCTCAGCCTTCCTCTCCCCTGGTCCCCAGTTCATTCACTGCAGCCCCACCTGCTACCTCTGTCAATTCTCTCCTCCCTGAAGACATCTGCAGGGATTGCTCTCTCACTTTTCAGCTCATGGTGAAATATTTTAATGAGGTGTTCATTGGTCACCTTGTGTAAATTTGGGCTCCCAATTTCACTCCTTGTTCATGCTTTTTCCCTCTCCTCATCACTTACACATTACATGTGATACTCACTTACCTGCTTTATTTGTTGTCTATCCAACAAGAGCCCACAACTGTAAAAATTTTGTTTTCCAGATGTGTTCCCAATGCATACATTTTAAAAACATTGGATTAAATTTTAAGATTCATCTGTTTAATGTTATGCATTTCTTACCTGCTTTCCATACCTCTGAAATGTCCACAATACATTTTCTAAAATGGAAATATCTGGGAAAAAATTAATAAATAAAGGTCATAAAGTAGGAAGCAGTTGGATAACCCAAACAGGAACTTTGTACAGAAAAAGTCCCATGCAAAACAGAAAGATGTTCTGGACCATGGTGTCTGTCCCTCCTTCTAACATTCCTGAAAACCTGAAACTGCCAATCACTGAAAAGGACTATGTCTCCCAAGACGCATTAGCTTTCCTTAAAAATTGCTGTAAAATTCAGTGCTATTTGACTGTTGCAGTGAGGTAAGCAATTGTCACCTAAACCTGACAGTCCGTGCTCTTGGAGACCAGAATTTCTCAGAGGAAAAACTATAGGAAAACTGGCTTCAATTGGCTAGGCCCTTGCTACTGAAGTCAAAACAGAAACTACTCACATTATTGCAATTTGTTCAGCATTGTCTCAGCCGTACCAACTGAGTAGAGCCGAAGTTTTAATGTGCAACTGCCTAAGCCTATCCAACACTCCTCAGTGAAATTAATTCTAAGTGGGGAGGCCAAAGGCATTTTCATAAAAGTTCCAAATGACTAATGTCACATTGAGACCAAGCTATAATGAAATCGATCTTCAGGGTCTCATGTGCACCAGATAGTATTGTTCTATAAAACTTCAGCTGACAGGTCACTCCTGGGGTTCTTTGGTAGGCTGCCTTTGACATGGTAAACTCGTTCTCATGTAAACCTGCTATATACGTAGAACTCATGGAGCAGATTAGTCTGGAGGGGGTTGGTATTCTAAATACCAAAGCATAAACATGTGGCGAGTGGAGAAACACAGGATTGAAAATGTACAGACCTTGGGGGTCTGATTTGAGTTCAGACAAGTTAACAGTGATGGTTATTTTAATGTACTTAATCATCTAAAGCACTGTGGTCAAAAGACATTGTCAAGCAATTTGGGAACCAGGTTTTTTAGCACATTAACTATGCAAGGACTAAGGAGCCAAGGTAATCGCAGCCATTTTTAGCAAAGTGGGTGGCTCTTAGAAGAGCCTTTGCGTTTTGTTAGATTTGAAAGACAAGAAAGTTTTTACGCCCTCTCCCCGCGGATGCGGCGCGCCAGCTGGATGTCCTTGGGCATGATGGTGACGCGCTTGGCGTGGATGGCGCACAGGTTGGTGTCCTCGAACAGTCCCACCAGGTAGGCCTCGCAGGCCTCCTGCAGCGCCATGACAGCCGAGCTCTGGAAGCGCAGGTCGGTCTTGAAGTCCTGCGCGATCTCGCGCACCAGGCGCTGGAACGGCAGCTTGCGGATTAGCAGCTCGGTGGACTTCTGGTAGCGGCGGATCTCGCGCAGCGCCACGGTGCCGGGCCGGTAGCGGTGCGGCTTCTTGACGCCGCCGGTGGCCGGCGCGCTCTTGCGGGCAGCCTTGGTGGCCAGCTGCTTGCGCGGCGCCTTGCCGCCGGTGGACTTGCGGGCGGTCTGCTTGGTGCGGGCCATGCTAATAGACAAAAGAGAACAGCAAAGGCTTAGAAGCTGAGCGCCAAGAGATTATCTTTATATACACTCAGAAACATTCTGATTGGTCTTACTGCTTTTCAAAACTCGCGCGCGATAAAGCCATTGGCTGGCAACTCAACAAGGTGATTGGTAAATTGCTGAATGCTCTGATTGAATTCTCAAGTAATTCATCTGATAGGATGAATTACTTAGCCTTCCAATTCCTCATCTCCGCTGTTGCTTGGGACCAAGGGAGTTAATGTCCTAGATATCCAGTTCCGCTCTTCTCAAACTACTATTCATAACGAACCGCTTTAGAAGGTCTTGAAGGTGCTACTTCTCATTTAGTTGTATGGCGGAGCTAGATACCGAAGAACACGCTTTAAGGACGGACGCATTTGTTGGTTAGTGGTGGGTCTCTTGACGCACCTGGACTACTTTCATCTCGTGAAACCTTTGGTTTTTATAAATGAGATTCTTGGGTGGAGTACCTGGGATATTACCAGCAAGTGCATACCCCAAAGTGACTGGGCAAATGTAAATCGACTTGCGAAAGTTGGCTCAAATGGAATGGAGCTTTGCCGGGTATTCTAGGTTAATGTGAAAGCCCGGACTCACTTTCCAAGAATCCTACCGTGCGCTGCTTTCAGAGCTAATAGTACACGAATACCACTCCGGGTAACGTCTTCGGGATCGTTTTCCACAAATTCAAACCATTCCTTCACTTTTGATTTCCCTCTCTAAAGAAATAAAGCACTAAAAGGAAAATGAGTGAGCTTGTCTGGAAAACCTGTATGACTTTGGAAATTTTTGACTTACTTTTCATGTCCCCACCGTTAATTGAAAGCAATGCTGACCTTTCCTCATAGTTTCCAGGACGTCTCATTCTTTCAGTACTGAGTGAGTTTAAGGGGTTATGGTCGTGTAAAACTCACAAGGCTGATCTGTGCTAAGCAAAAGTTATGCTTGCAGCCTGTTGCAAAGCTCTTTAAATGAAAACGTGGATGGCTCTGAAAAGAGCCTTTGGGTCTTAAGAAAGGTTACTACACAGACTGATATAAGGCTACTTCACTTGGCCTTTGCCTTATGGTGGCTCTCAGTCTTCTTGGGCAGCAACACGGCCTGGATGTTGGGCAGGACACCGCCCTGCGCGATGGTCACGCGGCCCAGCAGCTTGTTGAGCTCCTCGTCGTTGCGGATGGCCAGCTGCAGGTGGCGCGGGATGATGCGCGTCTTCTTGTTGTCGCGGGCTGCGTTGCCAGCAAGCTCTAAAATCTCTGCGGTCAGGTACTCCAGCACCGCAGCCAAATACACTGGCGCGCCTGCCCCAACGCGCTCGGCGTAGTTGCCCTTGCGCAACAGGCGGTGCACCCGGCCCACCGGGAACTGCAGCCCGGCTCGGGAAGAGCGCGTCTTGGCCTTGGCACGCGCCTTGCCTCCCTGTTTGCCGCGTCCAGACATGCCCAACTACCAAAGAAAGCAATAGTAAGCAAAAACAGCCTGCAAACGCACAAGCAGGTACCTTTTTATACTCTCTGGAAGTTTTGTACAAGAACCTATGATTTGCGTTGAGGAGAAATTTTAGCCAATTAAAAAGCAGATCACAAAAAAAAGACCGCCTCTAATTTACATGAACTGTGGCTAGATGAAAGTTCAAAGTAAGGTGGAGCTACCAGAGGAGCCAATAAGAGTTCGATTTGAAAAATAGCCTATGGGAGGTTAAGATACTAAGAGAGCCAATCATAAATGTCATTTTGCAATCCTTAATTTGCATACACGGAAGCAAATATTAAGAGTGTTTTAGCGCTCTACTAGCAGTTTACCAAGGTTGGTCTGTGGTGGTTGCGGTGCAGCTATGCCTGAGCCAGCTAAGTCCGCTCCCGCCCCGAAAAAGGGCTCCAAGAAGGCAGTGACCAAGGCGCAGAAGAAGGACGGCAAGAAGCGCAAGCGCAGCCGCAAGGAGAGCTACTCGGTCTACGTGTACAAGGTGCTGAAGCAGGTGCACCCCGACACCGGCATCTCGTCCAAGGCCATGGGCATCATGAACTCGTTCGTCAACGACATCTTCGAGCGCATCGCGGGCGAGGCGTCGCGCTTGGCGCACTACAACAAGCGCTCGACCATCACGTCGCGGGAGATCCAGACAGCCGTTCGCCTGCTGCTGCCCGGGGAGCTGGCCAAGCACGCCGTGTCCGAGGGCACCAAGGCCGTCACCAAGTACACCAGTTCCAAGTAAAACGTCCTAAAGGCTGCGTTGACTAAACCCAAAGGCTCTTTTCAGAGCCACCAACTTTATCTTTTAAAGAGCTGTAACTGGAAAGAGTGAAAGAAATCGTTAGGACAAGGTGATAGTGATTTTGGTATGTTTTCCTGTATCTTGTAACTGGACAGAGAAGTAAAATGTGACCATTAATGATCTTATATAAACATTACCTCTTGGCCACAAAAGCAACTCTTGTAGGTAGTTCTAATGTCCGCTAGGATTTTCTACCCAGCTTGACACTTGATTTTAGGGACAGGCAACTAAGAACACCTATGGGAAGGAAAGGTGAACATTTCCAGCGCTAGGTAGTGAATGTGTGCAACGTGATGGACAGGTAGTCCAAAAGGACCCCTGCCCCCATGAGCCTCTTGATTTGGTCTCCAAGAACTCCTAACCTGATATGGATCATTTCTAAAACAACTTCAGTGCCCTGAGATTGCATTTTAAGAGAAGTAGGTTTCAAGATCTTCACATTTGTATGGTGCTCCTTAGCCGAGCCCTTTGAAAGAACAAAGGGATGGACGTACACAGAGTTCCCGCTCAGGTTCCCACTCAGGTCCTCTATGCAAATGAGGGGTTAAAGGAGTATGAATGACACAGATCTGATTGGCTGATTGCAGGACAGCATTCATTGGTAATCTGGGCTACAAAATGAATATCCAGAGACTGTTGATCCTAGCAGCTCAAAGGAAATGCTTCTGGCAAGTTTTCAAAGCTCAAAGTGTAGTTCTTACAAGAGCACAAAATAGGTGTGTTATTCTAGTCAACGTCTGCTAGGCTGCATTTTGAATTTGGACCCAGCTAACCACTTGGGCCCCTTCTTGGGAATTCATCTTAAGTTCATCACATTCAGATGGGTCAGGTTGTTTAAGAAAAGATCTGGAGATTCATGTAAGAATTGCTTTGTAATTTTTTAGAATCTTTTTCTCTTCCCCTGCCTATTGCTCTATTTATTAACCTCATTACGTATGCTTCCCTTCCATTTATATACCAGGTCTCCCTCATATTCCCACAAACCTCATATACCTGCTTGTTAGGTGGATTTATGCAGCATTACAAGTATATTCTTTAATTGAAACAGAACCACTGCCTGAGGAGACCTAGCTTACCTGAACCCACTGACAGTGGTCACTTAAGAGGAAACGTGCAAATTCCTGTACCTAAAATGATGAGGAACTCTAGAACCCCTCACCCTCAAAGTAAAGGTAACATATTTAATCTCTTTCAGGTAGTTGCTACCTTTCTGTCCTTCTTATGGTAATAATAACAAAAGTCACTCTCCCATCTACCCTCAACAGCATATACATAAGTGAAGTTCAGAATGCACTACCTCAAAATGTAGAACCCTGGTATACTGACTTTTTTAAGATAAAAGAATTTACTCCGACCTTGTCCCAGTTTTCTCCTCTGAAGCACATCATCCTAAGACTCATGAGACCTGCAGGCCCCAATAGGACTCAGCAGGCCTTGATAGTTGTCCCCTAGTTTAATGTTGTCATCTTCTTTGTGTCCTGCCACATTTCTCCAAGACTGTCCACTTTATCGACCCCAGCATGAAAACAGGCTTAACAGCTTCTTCAGGTTCTTATTTCCTTATGAAGGCTCTCATGTCATGTAAAACTTAAATGAGTGTGCATGTGTTTCTCTTGTTTACCTTTTCTTACTGGAGAAGATAGTTTCCTCTGTACAACAACTTAGGGTTGGATCTGTGTTGTATGTGCTTTTCTTTCTAGGACGAGAAGCAGGCAGAACTTTAAAAAGATCCGGAGAAAAACAATCAGAATGAAAATGTTTAAGAAGCATTCTGGTTGACTAAGGCTGCCATAGCAAAGTCCCACAGGATGGTGCCTTAAGACACATTTTCTCACAATTCTGAAAGTAAAGCCTGAGATCAACCCTGCAGCAGTTTTCTTCTGCATTCTCTCTTCGCTTGTAGAAGGCTATCTCCTGCCTTTCCAAGGTCGTTAGAACTTCAATATATGAATTTGGGACAGATAAAATTCCACCCATAAGGAGACATATAGTGATGCAGGGCAGTGACCCTCGCCTGTCATCCCAGACACTCAGAGGCTGAGACAGGAGGAGCACAAGTTCCAAGCAAGTCTCAGCAACTTAGCATGGCCCTAAGCAATTTATCAAGACCCTGTCTCAAAACAAAAAATAAAATAAAGAAGGGCGGGTATGTGAGGGCTGGGGCTGAGGCTCAGTGGTGAGCGCTTGCCCAGCATGTGTAAATGTGTGAGGCACTGGGTTCTATTCTCAACACCACATATTAAAAAAAGGAATAAAATAAAGGTCTATCGACAAAATTTTTTTTTTTTTTTTTTTTTTTTTTTTTTAAAAAGGCTAAGGATGTGACTCAATGGTGAAGTACCCCTGGGTTCAATCCCTGGTACCAAAAAAAAAAGTATAATGATAATGCTTCTTGATACTACCCAGAGTGGTTTCATTATACTCTCTTCATACATATTCAAGTTTGAAATCTTGGCCTTATTCTAGAATATTCCCTTTCGTTTTGTTCATATAGTTAAAAATATATAAAATCCTATTGATCTTCTAATTTTTTAAACATGCTCTATGCTTCTGCCAAATTTTGTAAAAACTAGAAATTGAGAATTTGGCTAAAAATGAATTTTGTCTGTAATAAAATACTGTAACAACCATTAAAATCATTGTGACAAAAATAAACACAGAATGTTTGTGGGGTAGTATAGGGATAAGAAAAGTTGCCAAAAAGTGTCTTCTCATTTATATTTTATTCACACACAAAATACAGTCCAGAACAGGGGTGGGATGCATTAGAAGAATCCATCCCAAAATGTGAATAGTACTGTCGCATTTTTTCCAGGTAAAAGGATTAACTCCTCTGAAGAGAATGTTCTCCATTTGACGCTCTCCAAAACTTCCATTTGTGTGTGTAACAGATAATGTTCTATTTCAGATCTTTCTTCTTCAAGTCTCTTTGTCCTATTTTAAAAAGAAAATGTATTCAAATAATTATTGAGTAACAGTTCAGTACCAAGTGTTATGCTATATCAATATACAAAAATGAATGACAATTTTAAATTATTAAGGAAAAATAAAGTGTCTAGCACAAAAGGAAAAAACACTGAGAATTTGCAAACCACATAGCTCTGCAATGCTAAGCATATGGTTCTTATTTATAAAAGAATGCTCCACCTTAGTTGAAGAGGAACAAAGGAGAGAGTTAAGCAAAACTTTGTGTAGTATGGATATAAGGGGCAGAAAAACAGGAATTTTTAAGACAAAAAAGATGGAAATTCAAAATTCTGAGCTGTGGTTTCCTCTGATGAGTAGCAGAAAGATGAGATGAGGTCAAAGCAACCATTGGTATTATGTTACTCCTGTCAACTGGCTTCAAACGTGGTCATCATATTATCCTTTACAACCTGTCTATGTGTTTAATGTACTCTTGTGTATGGATCTAGAATTATAATTGTGATGCTAACAAAGATATAAGAACATACAAGTATATTACTGGGAAAGTCAACTCCTTTCCATAAAAAGGCAGAACCTGCATGACCTATGAAATTTGGTTATAAGAAAATCACAACTTAACTTTGCAAAAACTGCTGCTAAAATAGACTTATTTTAAAGGATTCTTTTTTTTTTTTTCCTCCCTTTCTTTTTGTGTGGTACCTGGGATTGAACCCAGGGTGCTTTACCACTGAGCTACATCACCAGCCTTTTTTGTTTGTTTGTTTGTTTGTTTGTTTGCTGAGACAGGATATCGTTAGATTACCCAGGTTGGCCTCAAACTTGGGCTCCTGTGATCCTGCTGCCTCAGCCTCCCAAGTCGCTGGAATTACAGGCATGTACCATACCTGACTTTTAAAAGATTCTTCATGAAATCTCCCTTTTCCTCCAGAAAGAGGAAAGAGTGACCTGAATTACCCTCTTCTGACTTCCTGCAGGGTAGTCCACCCCTTTTGCTTTCCACAGGGGTGTGCTTTGCTTTCCTAGTAGACTGTCAGCTCCTCAGCCACAAAGAAAATGAGAGCAGGGAGTGGAGGCAGACAGAGAAATCGCAGTGCTGCACGGCCTCACCCACAGGGTGAGGTTTAAATGCAAACCTGAAGGAAGTGAGGGAGTAATTCAGAGATCTGGAGTGGAGTGGCCCTGGCAGCGGGGACTGTCAGTGCACAGTCCCTGAAACAGACAGAGACATTGCTTCAAGAGAGCTCCAGGGGCAATGAAGCTGGGAAAAGTATTGGGATTTGCAGTCACATGAGCAACAAGGCCTCGGTGGGTCAATGAAAGGACTTGGGATTTTACATTGGAACGAGAGTCATTGGAAGTTTTCCAGCAAAGAAGTAACCTGGTCCAGTTTGCCCTTTACTGCAATCCATCTGGCTGCTGTGGCAAAGAGAACAAGAACAGACCCAGGTGGTGAGGGTGCTGCAATAAGTAGTGAGAGAGGGCAGTGGGGCTGGACCAGGCCTCAACAACCAGAATGAAAAACAGTTGGATTCTGTTCGTATTTTCAAAGTAGAGCTTTTAAGACTTGCTGATGGATTGGGTGCAGAATTTTGGAAAAAAAAGAAAAAAAAAATATATATATGACTCTAGCTGAAAGATTAGAATCACCATTCACCAAATCCAAGACAGAGGAGCTGCTCTGCAGAAGTCATGTCAGAAATGCTTTCTGAGGACTGTTAAGTTGGAGGTGGCTATTAACTGGACTTCAAGCATAGATGCTAAATAGGTACCATGGTTTCTGATATTGGAGTTCAAGGGAAATCTGCAGGCTGTGGTTTAATTTCCAAATCATCAACATGCAGATAATATTTCCATGGCAACAAGGAGACATCAGTTCAACACAGATTTTCATTCTCAATATCCATCTTCACAGGACTATAAAGATTAACAAAGCTAAGAGAAAAGGCGTTAGATATAGGACTCTTGAGCTGAGTGTCACAATAGGGTTTCAGGAAACCCAAGAACTCCCTAGAGTTGTTTGCAAAATATGTAAGGAGAGCAGGTGCACTTTGAAAAGGGTGTGCATATGTATCGAATCCTCAATAATCACTGCATAGCTCTAAATTTAATAGATTATTTGAGTATAATTTCCAATTTAATTACCTGTATTTATAACTTGAGGGCATTCTTCCACATCTACAAAATGGAGATAATATGTATTCTGTTCTGAGAAGGAGAAAGAGAGACTCAATGGAGAAAGTACCTGCAAAACCAGAAGTTAGGAATTCACATGTCACAAACAGAGCAAGCACTCATGTCTTTTAACCAGGGCTCAGCCCTTGAATTGCTATTCATTATCAACCTTCTTTCCTAATAAGTTCCATCTGATCTTGTGGCTTTTCAGTTTCCATGGCACTGATACTCTTACAGCTGTCAATGTCGTTTCCAACTCAGACCTTTACCCTAAACTCCAGATTCGTATGTCCAACTGCCTATTTCATATCTTCCTCGTAGATATGCAACGGCATTTCAAACTGTCTGAATATTCAAAACTAAGACTGTAATTGTCTCTGAAACTCCTTTCTTTTTCATTCTTCCCCATCTTAGTAATTGGTATATCCATCCTAGTTGCTATGGCTAAAAATCATTGGAATTGTTAGGATAGCTGGCATGAATATCCACAAGAGACACAGCTCTGAGTTCCAGCAAAGGCTGATTGACAGAGAGTGTGCAGGCTGCCCTCTGCAAGGCACAGCAGCCTCCAGGAAAAACTTCTAAACTATATAGTCCTGTACAATGGAGTGGTTAAAAAATAACTGGTCTGACCCCGTGACTGTTATTTGGCATCTTTGCTGTGGTTTCGGTACTTAGGGATTCTTGGAGTTGGGGCTACCAGTAAGGTCATGCCTGGGTGGGCAGGTGCTGATTTTCAAACTGCAGTTACTTTGGCCTAAGGACCTAGCAGAACTGACTGTGAATTTTCTTTCTCTGATCCCCTATATCAACAGCTTAGGCTGGGGGCAGAGGTGTGGATAAAAAGACCTTAACGTTTTAAAATATATAAACTCTGACCTCTATTCACAGCCTCCACCACGAACACGTTGGCCCAGGGTACTGTCATCGCTCATCTGACTTATTGTAGTAGCCTAACTTGTCTTCTTGCTTCTATCCTAGACCTATCAGTCGATTCTCCACCAGACATGCAGACAGATCATTTTGAAAGATAAACCAGATTTTGTCAATCTTCTGCTCAAAACTGTACAGTGGTTCCCACCTCATTCAAAGTCAAAGTGAAAGTAGTTGCACAACAGCCTGAGGCCAGATGGGACTATTCACTTCCATTTGCTTCCCAGGCCTTAGCCCCTCCTCTGCACCCCAGGCAGTGCTATTTGGAACACCACCTCACTTTCCCAATGTCTTTCTTTCCCATCACTTTGTCAAAAAATTTCTATGTCCCTGTCATTTAAACGTCACCTTCTTCTTCACTCCTTGTGCCTTCCTCCATTTCAGTAATCTCATAGCACCTAACACCACCTAACAGTTTTACCTGTTTGCATGTCCACACCCAACAAACTCCAGGAATGAACATAGGAATATTGGTTTTTTTCACTGCCACGCAATGCTATATCAGAACACAGAATGCCCATGTGCTTAATTTTTGCCTTAACATCTTTTTGGAGGTTTCTCCTCAAATCAGTGCCTTAGCTCCAGTAAAATGATTCTTTCATATTTATACACAAGAATCCATATCTTTTAAAAGATGAGGTTCAAAATAACTTTGTTGGCTTTCCTGACTTCACAGTATTACCCTACAGATTGCTTGCTTGGGAAAAGGCCTTATTTTACAATGGAACTATTGCCTTAAGCCAACAATTGACCTATTATCTTGCATTTGGATAAAGCAAACATGATGTGCCCCTGATGAGATAGATGCAAGCATGTACAAGATCACTTTTACTTCACATGACAGATATAGAAAATATTCCCATCAAAAACTCACGAACTTTCTATAGAACTGGTCTTAAACAAATCAGTAAAGAAAAGCGAGAGGACGGACTTAAGATCGGAGACAGAACCAGAAACGTGGTTCTAGTTCTAAGCAAACCTTAACTGGGTTGTTTCCTACGCAAATTGAGTAGCGATGAGAGGATCTGGTTTTCAACTAGTTACCAGCATGAAGTTGTAGGAGTGAAATAGTTCATGAGCTAGGTGAGTCCACTGATGCCTGTACTTAAACTTAAAAATGCCCACTTAGATTTACCTCGTTTGCTCCTGCTCACCGACACTCTCTCCACACTGCATCCTGGCGTAAACCTTAAGTTCCATGCGGAACACTCGCCAGCCTTGCTGCCCGGCACAGGCCGCTCGGCAAGAGACTGCTCACCCCTAGGCCGGGAAGCCTCCACCCGCTGGGTACGTTGAGTCACATTGAGCCCCAAGCCCCCAAAACCGATCGCTTGCAAGCGACAGAATCGCGATCACTACGAGACACTCTACCGCAAGCCTGTAGTTAGTCTAAGTGACAGGCCGGCGTCACGGTACACACACGACGAATGCCTAGTTTTAACTGGTACGGCAGCTCTTTTAAGGAAAGCCATGGGCGGCCCTGAAAAGGGCCTTTGGTTGAGATTTTAAGCGAAGATGAAAACCTGGACGCTCAGCCGCCGAAGCCGTAGAGCGTGCGGCCCTGGCGCTTGAGCGCGTAGACCACGTCCATGGCCGTGACCGTCTTGCGCTTGGCGTGCTCCGTGTAGGTGACGGCGTCGCGGATCACGTTCTCCAAAAAGACCTTGAGTACCCCGCGCGTCTCCTCGTAGATGAGGCCGGAAATACGTTTGACGCCGCCGCGGCGGGCCAGGCGGCGGATGGCGGGCTTGGTGATGCCCTGGATGTTGTCACGCAGCACCTTGCGGTGGCGCTTAGCGCCACCCTTACCCAGGCCTTTGCCTCCTTTGCCGCGACCAGACATGCTGAACGAGCTGCAGAAAAGCCTCAGAAAAGCGAAGGAGCACAGGAGCAATTCCCTTATATGCACGGATTTCGGACCTGATTGAAGACTGAAACCGCGCACGCTTTCCTCCCGCCCCTCAGGGCTCCACCCGAATGACGTCACTGACAACCGAGTGCGCCCGTCTGCGCATGCTCCCTGCGCAGGTCTTTCCGGCGGGTCCTTTGTCCCGAAAGGGGAAGTTTACGACCTTTCAGCAACTGCCAAACTAAAGAAATGTACACCATTGAATGGTGATCGTGGGCTTCGGAACGGTCGCGCAGCTTCTTTCGCCACAAAACTGCAGGTGGCCGGCTTTGTCCTCCGTTAGAGGCGGGAAACAGCGAGGCCGCTACGTCACGGCTCCAACGAAAACCTGAACAAAAGCGTCTTTTTCCGAAGGAAGAGACGTGGCTGGTCCTCGGCTGGTGGTGTAACGCCCACGGTGCGGAGGCCGGAGTCCATCCCCGGCTTGCTTGTCCCCCTGTTTACGAAAGTGCTGATTGTTAAAGCCTGGCCCTGCTTCGGGTCTGCGCCCAGTGACCCCGGCGAGCCCACGTTTGCTCTTCCCTTTTGAGTTCGGGCTCTGGTTCTGGTAACAGCGCTGCTCCAAACAAACTACTGTCTGAGGCGCGAAAGCTATGTGCAGGCGATTTCCTACAGGGTTTTCCTTGTGGAAGGCCGGAGCACACCGCTGGCGGGCAGCGTTAAGAGGGTTACTAGGAGGCTACCGACGTGCAGCAGAGTGGCGCAGCGGAAGCGTGCTGGGCCCATAACCCAGAGGTCGATGGATCGAAACCATCCTCTGCTAGTTTGCATTTTTTTTTTTTTTAACACAAAAATATTGTAGATTAGTTTCACGATAATTGGAAAAAAAAAAAAAAAGGAAAGCTGAATCCATAGTTTTAGGGGGCAAAGTCCTGAGATTAAAAAGATTTCTAGGAAAAAAAGCATACAACTGTTTTACCACCTTTGCAGATCAACAGAACATCTTTCATGGACACCCAAGGGTCATTATAATATGTCCTCTCACGATGAATCCGATTTCTTCTGGCTGCCAAAATGGCAGTGCCATAGTTGTCAGCCAGGACAATTCTGTGTTGCCTCTGAAGCCAGGAAAATGCTGAAATAAACTGAATGCTAAGGACAAGAACAGAGTAGGAACACAGGAATGTAGGGGTTTTTGTGGTTGTTTTGGGTTTTGGGGTTTTTTGGTTTTGTTTTTTCATAAATAATTAGGAAGCCTTTCTTGCCGAGTGGTTAGGATGATAGACTGTACATTCAGTGGATAGTCACTGTGCGGGTTCTTTGCAACTACAAGAGCCATTCTTAGGAGTGAGTGGCACTTTGAAACAGGTGTGGAGTTTGGATAGCTACCATTGAACTCTGTCCTAAGAAAATTATTTCTGCCCCTGACGCTGGTAAATGTGTCTCTAATCTCTTCTTTCCTGTAATATCTCTTGTACAGTCATTCTCTGTGCTTTTTTTGTTTTTAAGCACATGTGTTGTTTTATTTTTCTCTCTTTCAGAAAGGATTCCTGTTCAGATATTTGTGTCAAATACTATTCTAGAAGTTCAAACACTTTAAGTAGCCTACAGCCTAGATCTACTTTTAAAGAAAGAAATATTTTTATTATAACATCTTTTATTTAAAACGATCATGTGCTGAGTGCAGTGGGAACAAGGGAAACATGATTGCAGACTCATGGCCATCCACTAGTTCAGGGTTTTGGGGGGAAGTACTTCTAAAACAGCATTAACAGATTAACAATTGAGCTGTATTATAACAAAGGATAGAATGCAGGAAAATCATGGGGGAAATGCACACTTTGAAGGCTGGAGAAGGTTTCCTGTTCTCTGTTGTCAGTCAGTGATCACACTTGTGGGTTTCTCTCCGGCTGTGAACTGCAAGGACATTTGTCAATTGCACCTGCCAAGCAAAGTCCACTTGAATATGGAATCAAAGTTGTTAGTGGGAGCTGGTCACCTAGCTACAGCACCAGCCACCGTGCACATCATGAATCTTCATGTCTGCTTTAAATACACTGACAACCTGGTTCATAGTGATTCACTGCTTCAGGGATATAGAATAACATCATAACCCAGTGACGATGTGGACATTCCAGTATTTATTTTCAGAGTGTGACGAAGGCACTTACTACAAGTTGAATGAAAATTGAATAAAACACTTTTGCTGTGTAACTTTGCCCTGGCAATGATCTGCTTCAGGAATGGTGGCAGGTTTTGAGCTGAAACTTGGATAAGTCCTTGTTAGACAGTCAGAAAGAGCACTGTAGGCAACAGGAAAAAAAAAAACCAAGGAGGCATGATAATGAAGAGTTGCTAGGAACCATTAATAAGTCAGCGTAACAGATTATGGCAGTGAGGGAGAGGGAGTTGGAGAGTAGTGAAGTGGCTGTGTTGGAATCACCTCCAGTTCACCCACTGGTGAAGGAGGGTCCTTGCCCTAAATATATGAAATGGTCAAACACATGACACATGATAGATGAGACTGGTAACAATGTACTGGTCACAAGTACAAGTTAGAAGACAAAGGCCCTACACACCACCCAGCACCTCTGAGAGGTTTTCTCAGAAGCAGGAGCCAGCAGGATTGTGATAGGCAGGCTTTACAGCAGAGGGAGCTGGCAAGAGAACCAAATCCATTATGTCAGAAACTGAAAGGGACACTAATAAGGGAACAGGACCAATGGCGAGACTCTCCTGTTCATGGGGTCATATCTAGCAAGACCCGGAACTTGTGGTTAGGTCTTCAGGGGCTCTGTAAGGGTCAAAAATGTCAAGGAAGCTCTTGAATTTTTAGAATTACAATGCACTCTAGAGCTATGGCAGAGCAGATAGAGAAAGGGCAGGTCACAGAGGGAGTCACTGTCCAATGCAGATGGTTTAACTTCTATTTTCTATAGGCGACAGGAAACCACTTACCAGTTGTGATCAAAGAATATGACAGGATTCTCTTGTTTGAAAAAAAAAATCTCTGGAATTTTTATGGTTTTGATTTAGCCTTCGATTAGTTTATTCGTCAGCAAACAATTCCCTCCTAAACTATGAGACCTATATTCACCTAAGTCTGACCACCTCACATTGGTCATCTCCACTTACCGTTTAATAAATAATTCAAACTTAACCGGCCAGGTGCGCTGTAGATGTTGCAAGCCCGTAATCCCAGTGGCTGGAGAGACTGAAGCAAAAGGACCACAAGCTCATAAAGCCTGCCTCAACGACTTAGCAAGGCACTAAGCAACTTGGTAGATCCTGTCTCAAAATAAAAAGGGCTGGGAATGTGATTTTTAAGGCACCCTGGATTCAATCCCCAGTGCCAAAAGGGGGGAAAAACGCTTAAACGAATAGATCCTCACCCACACTGGACTCAGAACAGTCCCTTCCATCACGGTCGGCCAGGGCCTGGATCTAGGAGAGTCCTGGTGTTGGAACGTGGACACAGAGACCCCGACCAGTCCGGGCAGAAGCCGCCCGCAGCGTGGCTTCAGCCTGCAGCCTGCCGCGGGGCTGCGCGCTCCAGAAGGTCACAGACCCGGGAACGGCCTCCTCCACCGCAAGGCCGGACCGCTCTGATCTTATAACGTAGACGTGTCCGCAGTCGGAATTCTCCTACGCCCCTCCTGCGCCTTCGCACCTCCAGAAACGGTGAAGGTCCTGGACGGATGCACAGAAGGCCCGAAGCCGCGCCTGGATCTCCGACGCCCCGAGAAGCTGCTCTTCAGACGCGCACGCGCTGCGGGAAGCGCCCGGCCCGCGCCGCCGCCGAGAAGGCGCTGCGGGCCGAGGCCAAGCCGGGCGGTCGCGGGGCGCCAGGGCCGCCGCAGAGGCCGGCGCGCCGGGCCGTGAACCAGTTCCCCTGCGGGGAGCCGCCGGCAGCGTCCTCCCCGGAGCAGCCACGTACGACGAGAGCCGCCTACGGGCGACCCCAGGCGGGCCATTTCCACTCTCCAGGGAGCGAGTCCTGGGCGGCGCCTCTGGACTTGGGCAAGAGTCCGCCACACTCCCTAAGCGTCACCGCTGGCAGCACCCAGAGGGGACCACGTGGCCTAACGGATAAGGCGTCTGACTTCGGATCAGAAGATTGAGGGTTCGAATCCCTTCGTGGTTAGTTGCTTTTCCTGGAGGTTTTCCCTCCGGATCCTGAACACTCCTGAAAAATAACAGTACCTTGTATTCTTAAAACCGAACACAAAGCAAACCGACCAAGAAGCAAGCCATCGCCCTTCCCTGGTTCTTCCACTGTCCTTTTTGCATCTCCGCCCTGCTCTGCAGAGAAGGCACCTGCTGAAGGGTCCCTGCGGCCGGCCGTGCCCGCGCCCCGCCGACCTAGACATCTAGGATCACAGCAGATAAGCAACACTCTAGCTCCTGAAAGGCTTGGGGGCAGGGCGTGGAGGAGGGAGGCAAGACGGAAAACAAAATGAGCAAGCGACGACATGACAGCTTCGAAGAGGGCGGTCCGGAGGCGCCACAAGGACGAGGCTCTGGCCTATTAACGGGCTTGAGTTAGGGGCACTGTCAACACAGCTCGCGCCAGACGGTCACTCTGAACGTGTTTCTCAAGGGCCAGAGATGAAATTCAAATTTGAAAAGCGCCCCACCCACTTCCCGCAAGCAGAAGGACAAGTGTCATTCCCATCAAGGAGAAAGGTCAAGGTTGAGGGACATCTGTACAAACCCACCTGTTCCACTCCTCCTTGTGCTCCTGGCTGATTCTCCACCAAAGTAACTACCTCAGCCAAGCCCCTCTGCCTTGCCACGTTGTTGTAATTGACAATTCCCTGTCCAGTTCACACTGAAAGTGTTCACTCTAACTTCACCTTGGAATATTCATCTTATTCTTAAGATTTTTTTCTCCTTTCAGTTGAACTCTCAGGCCCAGTGAGGCAAAAACTCTAAAAAGATAGAGGCAAAATTTTGCCCCTGTTATGATGCAAAAATATTAGGCATTTCATTATGTCTTGGAAGGGACAAAGACTTGTGCTTACACCTGCTATTACTCCATAACATACAAGGAAACAAACACTTAAAACCGTGGGAGGGTAATCACCTGCATGTGTGGCTAAAGGCCTGAGGTCTAGGGTAAGCCCTCTGGTCAGCTGCCTCTGCTCCTCACACAGAGCTCTGGTGGACTTGAAGTACGTTCTTTATATCGGACAAGGGGTAAAGGACAAAGTCAGTCAGAGGAAAACTCATGCAGGAAGAGTCAAAGGCCTAGGCAACCAAGGCCAACTGACACCACATTGACCAAGAACATCCTCATGCCCAAACCCAAAGTTAAGGAAAAGGGAGGGAGACCCCATCTCTAGGGAAGCATTGTAAAGTTATTAGGAAAGCTACAGAGGGAATTAAAAACTCAGGTTTGTATTTTAATCACATGAGTCAATACAGATTTATGTACTTTAGAAATTCTGAATCCCCTTCCATTATGTTAAACCTTGCTGCATTTCATATTATAAATAATTCATCAAATTTACAAATTAATATGTATCTTGAAGAAGGCAAAAGCAGTCCTGACAACCAGGACCTGGCCTGGCATTAATGACTAGGCCCTGGTGCAGCTGGAGCTGGCCAACGACTCACGCTAAGGCCCGGCCATCTCCTGAGATGGAGCCAATCTCAGAGAACTGGTCACCACTAACAGGTAAGGCCACACTCCGATCATGATGAAGCAAGATGGAAACAAGATGGTTCAAATGACCAACATCGCCTCCTTCCGGGATCACACCCGTGATGCCTGCTTCTATACCAATTTTAGCTGCAGTTTTGCTTTGTCCTCTCACCTGTTAGGTAATGATTATCAGGATGACCGATCAGGGAGACCGAGTCAACTCGTGGCACACCATGACATTCTGTCTCTCTCACTGCGATTTGTCAACAAGCACAACTTTACTCAGCTTTCGCTGTGTGTCTGCTGTTCTTTGGCCACAGATCACCAACAATCTCGAATTTTCATCACAGAAAAAGAGGCAGCTAACTTTTTTATAATACCTCCCCTTTATCCATCACTAAACCAAATCAAGAGGAGACGAGTTAAAAAGTTGAGGACCAGGGCTGGGAGGTAGCTCAGTTGGTAGAGTCCTTTCCTTACAAAACCCAAGGCCCTGGGTTTAATCCCCAGCATCACAAAAAAAAAAAAAAAAAAAAAAAAAAAAAAAGTTGAAGACCATCTTTGCATGCCCTCAGTATAGCAAATTTTTTTCAGTTTGCAATTTACTATATTGCTACATTTTTGTTTAGATATGGGATGTTGGGAGCCAAATGACAGCCTTTAATTTTTATTTAGTAGCTTTATCAATCTTTTCCTGTATTATTTCTTTATTCAATAGAAATATTAAGATCTCAAGATCTTTTCTCATTCAGGAGCAATATAGTATGTGTAACTAGTCCCTTATGAGCACACACATATGATGTTGCTGACTATTATGAGATAGAGTGCTGTTATATGTTCCTGTAGCCAGTAAATACCTGCATATACACTATGTCCTTGATAAAAGACCATCCTGTTAGCTGGGTGCAGTGGTGCATCCCTGTAGACTGTGATTTTGGGTTGAGGATGGATTATGAGAGAACAGGGTGGGACGTTCAGAGAGGAACAAGAGGCCAGGTCACAGTGGCCTGAAGGGCAACTGGGCCTCCCTGACAGTCACAGCGGTAGAAGTAGTGATGGAGTGGAATTGGGTTTGTTGGCAAATTTGAAGAGTGAAATCCAGGGACCCAAGGGTGCCAGCAGGGCAAGAGGGTTTATTAGAGTAGTAGAAAGAAAGCAGAGCTGCTGATGGAGAGGGGTCCCCAGAAAAGGGATACCAGACGTGTCTGTTGTCTGGGGACTTGCAAGAGACTGCAGGGCTAACGGAGCGAGTCCCCATCCGCTCAGCATCCCACGTGAGGCACTCTGTCCACTAGCAATTCGTGCACTCTTGGGTCCCATCAGGTTACCTCGCCCCAGTTTTGATGGGAGTCTGGGTACCAGACAGCAGGTGTCTCACTGACGGTTTTTTCTGCTTCCACAGGAGTCAGCCTGACCCTGGTGAGGCCTGGCTCGTGTCTGCATTTTCTCAGCCCTGACCTTGAAAGAGCCCAGGTTTCCTGCCTGTCCACTTGAGCCCTTCCTCCTGCCTCAGTGAGAAGTGATCTGCTTCTGGACATTTTATAGAGGGAACAAGAGGCTCACCTCTTTCCCCGTTCGTGTGTTTATTTTGCTCTTTAGTAGGAGGGAGAAATGAGTAGAAGCTGCAGTGCTTGGAAAAGGTCTTCGACTGAAGTAATTCGACTAGAACACAGAGTGGGGATTCGCGGTGAGGGGTACATCTGATCTGGGGTGGGGAGGACTTCGCCAGAAGGCAGCTGAAACTCTTGGCGCAAAGACCATCAAGCGCGGGAGAAATGACCCGGCGGAGGGGCGAGATGGGTGGCGAGGCGCAGAGACCCGGATCGCGAGCGCGGAGGGCGGCTCTCCACCTGGGGAAGGAGAGGGGCTGCGCAGCCGGGGAGAGCTTCGTGGGTGCTGGAGAGAGGCCGAGGCCCCCGGGAGGGCGGCTGGGCTTAAATCACGTGCATCCTGTATAAAATGGGGGGTGCTCTGGAGCTCATAGGTACAGTGCGGAGTCGCTCCGAAGCTCACCGTAGATAAAACCTCAGCTCCGCGGAGCCGACGAGGGTGGGATTCGAACCCACGCGTGCAGAGCACAATGGATTAGCAGTCCATCGCCTTAACCACTCGGCCACCTCGTCACCTGCTCAAGATTGCTTAGGTCTCTTATTTCTTTATGGACGTCTCTGTTACCCTTTTGTTTCCCGCCCTTATTTTTCTAGGGGTACAGTTTCATTTCTCAGGTTCTATCGTTTCAACCTATGACTTCCTGGATGCAAACGATGCCTTTGCTCTCAGAAATGACTCCCTTTGACAAATGAAGGGAAAAGCGAAGAAGAGGAGAGCTGGACCTGAATAAAGATAACAAAGTACACTTCCTACAGGGGACATGGAGAAGTTAATGAGGAAGAATGGAGTTTATAACCACTTTTGCTTTTTAAATCAAATTGGATTTTGTCCCTTCTGCAAAGCCACATATATTAACACCATAATTAAACCAGTTCATGTCGCCTACCTGGAAGCTGCTAGATAATATTCTCAAAATGATGCTACCACCTGCCATTAGTGCTGGGAAGAAATAATCATCACCTCTCCGAGAATACCAGGTGGTGACTAGTGAAGCTGGAGTGGTGCATGAAGGTCGAATTGTCACTGGTTCAAATAAGACGGAAGAATTTGGACTTTACCTTGCAAAATTGCAGGGCTAACGGAGGGGACTTTACATTGTTTATTTTGTACAACTAAATGTAACAAAAATGATAATGTGGCATTGCCATTTTGTGTTACTACTGTGTATTTCTATGCCCTCCAGCCAAAGACCACCAGGAATACAGCTGCAGTTGAATAAGTTGTTTTTGTTGCTACTGTAACTAGAAAGAATGCACATGGGAAACCTTGGAGGATCCCATAAGGAGGTGTTTTAAGAGAACTTACTATAGAATTGTGCTTGTGTTGGGTGATTGGGGGAGGGTACAAGGAAGCAGGGCTCTGCACTGTATTGGATGCCTTCAAGAAGAGAGGGCAAAATTTAGTAATTGGGTACCTGAATGAATTTTTTCTAGAAGGCAAAATACAATGAAGTTGAAGCTGTAAAAGCAGTGACCTCTCATACTAACTGGTGGGTAGGCGGGGGGCAGTTTGGTGTTGTGGACTGCACCATGACTATTTCACTATGTACTTAGTAGAGACTGTGAAACACTTGATGTTTGGTTGTTTTATCTCATTTCATCACAATCAGAAAGGTCAATCTGTTGTAGCTGTTCTGTGTGAGATTGTTCAACTGCAACAGAAGAACGGTGAGCACCAGGCCAGTTCCTACAACACGCAGGCCTTGAGAATTGTCAGTCTGGCTCCCAGATGCCAGGGACCGCTTTTCTCTTTCTCACTTACGTTCAATATCATTATTTGAATAAAAAAAAAAAAAGTGATGCATGAGTATGTTGTAACATGACATAACAATGAAGAAAAAAAAAGATGAAATGTGGAAAATGATCAGGGATCAAAGGTCATATCAAAAGATGATTTAATAAATATTAACTATTAAATATCAATCTGTATCAGAACATATCAAACTAAAACAGGTAAATTATACAAAGCTGCATGTTTTAAAGTACACTGTTCTAAGGACAGGAGTATATACCACACACAAAATTCCCTACCATGGTGATACCTTGTTATGTAGAGATACACAGTTAATAACTTAAAAATCAAAATATAGAATGTGTCAGAAGGCAGTAAGTGCCTTGGAAGGGATGGTGGGTGGTTCCCACTCCATGCTGCACATTTAAATCCATGAGGGATTTTTTTTCATGTTTTTGCTTTAGGTGTAGGTGGACACAATCCCGATATTTTATTTTTATGTGGTGCTGAGGATGGAACCCAGGGACTCACACTTGCTAGCAGACACTGTAGCACAGAGCCACAACCCCAGCCCACCATGGGGCATTTTTGAGAAGTATTCATGTCAGGCCATCATCCCTAGAAATTCTGTTTCACTTGTCCAGGACTGATATTAGAATAGCAAAAGACAAGCTCTTCAGTGCTGACTTAATTAATAAAGGAAAACAAACAAACAAAGCAGTTAAAAAAAAAAAAAAAAAAACGAGGCACAAGATCATTTTCCAATTGGAGCCTTGGCAATCAGATTCCATACAGCCAATCTTGACTAAGTATGAGGATAGACCTGCAAAAAGTCAGTCAGCTGTGCTCATTCTGCCTCAGGCTCTGTAGGGTGTTCAAAACCCAGTGTGGTGGCCACATTTCTTGTGCAATCCCCTTGTTTTAGTGTGGGCTGGCCCTAGTGACTTGCTTCTACCCTACAGAATGCCAAAAATATGATGTCACTGTAAGGGTTAGGTTAGAAAAGACTGTGACTCCCGCCTAACCTGCAGATTTGAACTCCTGCCTCTTCCATCTTTGTGCTTTGATAAAATGACCTGGCATGCTGAGAAGGCCTGCCCCTGTGGCCAGGAACAAAAGATGAGCAGCAGTCAATGGGCAGCAAGTAACTCAACCCAATAACTGCTAAGGGATGGAATCCTGCCATTGAAGGCAGGAGTTTGAAAGTGAGTCCTTCCCCTGCCAAGCCTGGGGACAGCTGCAGTCCAGCCAGCACCAGGACGGCAGACTGGGAGGCTTGAGGTAGACCCGGTTAACTTGCTGTTAACGGGCTTTAGATTTGATCTAGTGGTCATGCTGGGACCAATAGAAGCTGTGTTAGCTGAACGATGGCCCCCAAATGGGTCCTCATCCATGGTTGAAGATAAATAAGCAGAAGGGAGCTTACAGGGTCTTTTCTTTTTTGTAGCTGGATACATCTATCCATACCTTTTTGTGAGGTGCTGAGGGTCAAACCCAGTGCCTTACGCACGTGAGGCAAGCACTCTACCACTGAGTTACAACCCTACAGGGCCTTTTCTAGAACAAAGTTTAGGGGCCAGAGTAACTCCTGGGGATCCTTTGCTGTCATTGAGAGCACCAGAAAATGTTTTGAAGTATGCAGAGTCAAGAGAAGAAATCAGGATCGCTGTTTTCAGAGTCCAGAATGTTAACTGTTACGTGCTGGGATCTCTGCATAACAAACCTTCACAGTAAAACATGTCTATTCTTGCATCTGCTCTGTAGATCTCTAGAATATTTCTGGCACAGATTCAATTCAAGGAGCATTGGCAGAGAGTCGTGTGTGGAGAGCACATAAGCTCTCAGGCGACTATGATGGCTGGGATTTCATTCTATCATTTTAATGTCTCTGTCCAGAATTGACCTACAAAGCTCCAGAGAAGAAAAGACAGGTGGGGCTTCTAAACTAGGACACGCCATCATCCCAGCATACGATTCACAACTTGATGGACTCGATCCACCAGCAAAGCAAACAGACATCAGAAGGAGGAATTATAGGAGACAGGGACAGTCAACGTTCAGTGACCAGAGGAAAGAGCAGGAGCTGGGTGTTGCTCGAGGAGAGGAGGTGCGAGTCTGAGGGGATGTCTATACATGCCAGGGGTATTCCCGGTTTGGGCAAGCTTAAGGACAAGGTCTCCAGAGCTGATCCAGGTCCATTGAGACTTGAAATCCAGGTGATAGCCATTAAAATATGAGCCAATTTATCTCATTATATGTACTTTTAAAAGAACAGTTAATCTTCCAAATAATGGGAGCCACACATTAGCTTAAAGTGTTTGAATGGAGCTCACACTGGATACAGTCAGTAGAGAAACTAACATATACACAGCTGTACAGCTATTGCAGCTGGGACTTTCCCAGGCCAGTGTTAGTGCTTACAGGCCAGTAGGCTCCAGGAAAGGAGAAAACGAAAATTGGAGACTGTAAAACAAAAAATTACCCAGAGTTGAAATTACCAGAATCTGAAGAACTCTGGGCAAAAAGGCAAAAATGGACATCAAGTGAAAGTGGGACTGGGCTTGAAATCCAGAAGTAGATCAAGACAGTTTCCACCGGGCCAAAGAATCCAGGTTGATTTGGAGAAAGTAATTGACAGCACTTAGAGCCAGGCACATGCAGCTGGAAAGTGGGCAAAGAATTTAGGAGAATCACAAGAGGGAGGTCACCAGATGTTTCTGAGGTTCCCAGGAGATGGGATTCAGCTTCCTGAATCCAGAAGCCAGTGACCAACCATCAACCCATGAAGTCCATGTAAGTGATGAGCTTACTACTGCAATTCTTATGTTAGTCTTGCATTCAAAAAATATATTTGAAGGGGGATCCAAAGAAGAAAAAATTCTGTCCCATGAACCATTAAGAACCAGGCCACAGAGATAATTTCCCTATACCAAAAGCGAAACTAAGGAGTTGCACCCCTCTGGGGAAGGAAGGGCTAGGGAGAAGACGAGTCTATGGATCCAGATTCGGGGACAGTTAGAAATAAGCGTGAAGGACAGGTCACCAAAACCACAGAAGGTCCCACCGAGATTTGAACTCGGATCGCTGGATTCAAAGTCCAGAGTGCTAACCATTACACCATGGGGCCAGCTCCCACAGGTCTGTCCGGGGATATCCACACCAAAAATGGTGAGGCGCGTTATTCTGTCCAGTCTGGGGAACCCTGGTCTAGATAATCCATAGATATTGACTGCATCCCGGACAGCAGACGCCGGGTTCTCCTGTGCTACCAATTCCTCGGGACCAGGATCCTGCCGCACGTTCTTTGAACTGGAAGCCAATGAGTGGTCTTCACAAGGGGAGGCCAGTCTTCAAGACCTGGGCAACGCTTACACCCAAAGGCAGGAGGAACAAAAGTGGCCGAGCGACTTCCCGCGAAGTCGGGAACCGGAGCCGTCCTGTAGGGGAGGGAGGAGGCACCGTGCTCAGGTGTCGGCTCACGTACGCAGGGTGGACGGGGAGGGAGGGAAAGCGCCAAAAGCTGGGAAGGTCCCACCGAGATTTGAACTCGGATCGCTGGATTCAAAGTCCAGAGTGCTAACCATTACACCATGGGGCCCGCGAGAGGAACCTTTCCCGGCTGATCTTTGACAGCAAGCAGCAGCGCGTCGCATCGCCTTGGTCGAGAGGTTGTCTAGTCCAAGTTCTCCGCAAACACGGTCCGGGATTCCAGGCGTCGCCCGGGAGGACAAGCACAGCAGACCCTTGCAAGACCACAAGCGCGCACTTGTTAGATGCGCTCCCTGGGCAACCGGAGCTTGTCTGCCTGCGAGCTGGCGAGCACGGTGTCAGCGCCGACCAGCCTCTCAGGGCCCCGGGCGCAGGAAGGGTGAGCGCGAAGCAGAGAGGGCCCGACTGGCCACGCCGCGCCGAGCACAAGGGGAGGCTTTTAGTCGTCTTCACTTCCTTCCCTTCCTCCTCCGCCTTTCCCGATGGCTCGATCGTATTTGTTCCACGCTTATCCACATTGCACCAAGATATTCACATTGCACCAACAGTTACCCACATTGCACCAAGTTATCCACATTGCACCAACAGTTACCCACATTGCACCAACAGTTATCTACATTGCACCAACAGTTATTACACAATCATTCACATCACACCAACAGTCGTTCACATTACACCGTTCACATTACGCCAACTGTGTCGGGAACAGTAAGGGTTAGGATAGCAAAACGGTCTCTTAGAGAGGACAGCGGAAACCTAGGAGCCGTTTTGAAAACTCCCCCTCATTTCCTCTGCAAACCCCGGGGAGGGCGGAGGCCGGGCGGGTGGAGGCTGGACGCCCGCCCGCGATGCGGTCCGGGCGGTAGAGCTCGCTGAGCCCACAGCGCGCAGGCGCGTCGGGTCTCTGGGGAGCCGCGGGGCAGCGGGGCGGAGGGAGGGAGCTCGGAGCGTGAGAGCCCCAGGCGGGTCGGAGCCGGGCCGCCTCCGCGTTCCCGGTTCCCGGTGACTTCCTGGGGCGCCGCGGGAAGGCTGCTGCGCGTCCAGCAGGAGAGGGACAGAAGTCTCGCTTCCGAGCGGGAGGAGAAAACAAGAGCCGCGCACACGCGGGCGGCCAGCCAAGAAAACGCGCCTGCGTAGTCGGCAGGATTCGAACCTGCGCGGGGAGACCCCAATGGATTTCAAGTCCATCGCCTTAACCACTCGGCCACGACTACTCGCTGCGGCCGCGACACTGTTCCCCTGAGGAGTAGTATCTTCCTCCCCGGCTTCCAGGGTGCCTTGGCGACACAAGTGCCTGTCACCGCGGTGAGAATGACAGGCCCAAGAGCGGGGCGCGCTCGGAGGAGGGACCGCCAAGGGCAGCAGGGCTCAGGACGCGCTGCCGACCGCCAAGCCGGGGGCGCCACCGCAGAAGAGGACGGTTCTTCTCAGTCTTCCTTCGGGACTCTCCGCCTTCACCTCCGGCCCCCAAAACTCTGAAAAACAGGTGTTTAGTGTCGTAACTCGGCCGTTTCCCTCATGCCTGCGCTTCGGTCAAAACAAAGCCGCAGGTCTAGCAGAGGATGGTTTCGATCCATCGACCTCTGGGTTATGGGCCCAGCACGCTCCCGCTGCGCCACTCTGCTCCCCGTGGGCACCTTCCGGGCTGGGGCTTAAGGCTGGTAGGGAGGAGACCCAGGGGCAGAGGTGGCCTGGCGAGCAGGGCGGAGACTCCTTAGGGCTAGCGGATAACCAGAGGCAGGCCGACCACACGGACTTAAAAAGGCAGCGCTTGGAGCGCCCGGAGTCGCCCGCGGTCCGCCGGGAGGGATGCGTCGGCGTTAGCAGAAATCATCACCTGAAGGTGACGGCCAGACGGAAAAAGGGACGTGCATTGGCCGGGAATCGAACCCGGGCCTCCCGCGTGGCAGGCGAGAATTCTACCACTGAACCACCAATGCTCATGGCGGCCTCTTTACCGGGCGCTCCTATGGCGGCAGAGAGGCGCGGGGGCCTCCGTTTTGTTTTCGGAATGTTGGGGTTTTTTGTTTGTTTTCCCAGATCCGGTTTTAAAAACCCTGAACTCGAACCTCAGAAACCCTGTGGACAGACGAGGAACCTGCCGACAAGAGGACAGCGCCAGGAACACCGAGCAGCAGGTCTCCCGTCCCACCCCAGCCCTTCCCTGGCGCAGTCGGGAACCTCCCGTGCAGGGAGCGGCCGACCCGCCGCCGCGCCAGGTCCAGGGACTCCCGGCGAGCCGGCCGGGCAGCCAGGATGGCCGGCGGGGCCCTGGAGCACCGCCCCGGGGGGCGCGGCAGGCGTCCGCCCCGCCCCGGAGCCCAGCGGCGCCTGGAAATCCACCGACGCGGCTCAGAGAGTGATCGGCCGTGACCGGCCTGCGTCCACCACGCAGGGCCAGTGAACGGGGTCCTGGAGAGGGCGAGGCAGGCTCCGCTCAAACGTCCAGACACCCTGCTGGCCTGAACTGCCGAAAATGACAAATCCAAAAGAAACGCGGCCCCTGTTCATGAAGATTGTCCAGCTGGTTGGAAGGAAGCCATTGGCCAACCATGAAAACCAGATTCTTTCTACTAGAAGTCCAGGGCTTGGATTTCAGAAGTCCAGTGGTCTCGGACCGTCGAGGACAGCGTGTGAAGGCCCGGAGGCTTCCCCGCCTCTCACTCGGGCCTCGCGGTTGGGTCACTTCAGAACGGAGCCACCGTGGGAGGGGACTGGTCTGCAGCTGTGACTGGAAGCCTTGCAGGGAGGCAGGACGCTGCCAGAGCAAATTAAAGAGGCGACGACTGGTTTTCCTGAAAGAAGAATTTGGGCGATAAACTAGGATTCTCTGAATCCTACCAACAGAAGAACCGGACAGAGTAAGAAACATCCCCAAAATTGGTCAAGTCGCATGTGTTACTTCTCATTCACTTGTTTGTAAATGGAACTTGGAGTAGTTGACCTGCGCTCTTCAGGGAGCCAGCTATAAAAGTGAATCAAAAGTGTCTGGAAAATGGCATCAAGGCAACAGATAATATTAGCTGCCAACGCTTTCTTTATGTCACTCTTTAATGAAACTCTGGAAGTCAGGTAGTTCCCCTTGTTTCTACAGAACTCTTCATTATAATGTACATAGTGGGCACTCTTATTGGTTGTATTCAACTGATGGCATAATGCAGACTATTCCAGAACAAATATTCAAAGTATATTCTTTGTGAATGATATAAAATTAATCTTTAAAATGTTCACTCTACTTCCCCAGATTTTATTGCTATTTATCAAATACCGGCTCCAAAACATTACCAAAAGTCCCACAGAAAGAACAGAGTTGAGTTTACTAGGCAAAGGAGAACATTAACTCAGGAATCTTAACAATGTGGACCCGTAGGAGTTGAGCTTTTGACTGAACTTTCTGAAATCTGGGTTTTGGTGAGTCAAAGTAGGCATTTTGGTATGATTGGTAAGGATCATAATATATTTTAGGATTGTAGACATAGCCAGGAGAGGAATTTGAGATGCACTGCCGTACTTGTTGTCTGTTGCTGTGTAATGAATGGTCCTAAACCTTAGTGTGTGAAAACACAACAAACATTTGCCATCACAGCTCCTGGGAGTTGGAATTCAGGGGTGGCCTCCCTGGGCAGAGGTCTCTCCCTAGGTTGAAAGGAGATGCTGTTGATGGAGTGGAAGTCACCTGAATCTGCAGAATTTCTCTTCAAGCTCAGTCCCTTGACTTCTGGACAGAAACCACAGTGTTCTCTACATGGTCCCCCAACAAATCCTGAATGGGCTGCTGACATGCAGCAGATCCAGCGATCGAGGGGCCGCAAGGATGCCAAGGCCTCAAGAGACTTAGTGTGACTTCATTGTTCTGTCCTCTGGAAGCAGGTCACTAAGCCCAGCCCACACTCAAGGGAGGGAAATTGGGTTCCATCTCTTGAAATCCATTATTTGGAGTTGTGTTCATGACAGAGGTGCAGCTTAGTGGCAGAGCAGTTGCCTGACATGCATGAAGCCCTGGGCTTGGTCCCCAGGGTCACAAGAAAAAAAAAAAGGAGTGGAGGTGTGCTCAGGTGTGTGCCAAGTCTCTCCCCTGATTGCAGTCACTTGAGTGAAGTATCCTTGCCATTTTTAAAGTGTCTAATGTGTCATCAGAGGAAAAGAAAATAGGTCATCCTGATGGATATTTCATCCAAATATGATAAAGGTTGATGACCGAGTTGATTTCTAAAAAGGTGATTCCTACATGTTAATCTGTATTGTGTTGCAAAAATTCAATATTGACAAAAAAAATTGTGTTTTGTTTATCTTTTTTCCCAAATTTTTATTGCTGTACCTAATAGTAGAATTTGTTGTCACATGTTCATATAAGCATACAATATATCAACATAACGTGCTCAGCACCATACCCAGTATTTTCCCTTTCCCTCTCTTGCTCCTCCCTCCAGTCCCTTTCCTCTACTCTACTGATTTCCCTCCGATTTTTATGAGACTCCCCCACATACACACACACCTTTCTTTTTCTTCTTCCTCTCTAGCGTCCACATATGAGAGGAAACACATGACCCTTGACCTTCTGAGTTTGGCTTATTTCGCTTAACAAAAGGATCTCTGGTTCCATCTCTTTTCCTGCAAATGACATCCTTCCATTCTTTTCATGGCTGAGTAAAACTCCACTGTGTCTACACACCACACGTTCTTCATCTGCTCTCCTGTCGATGGACCCCTGGGCCTCTGCACAGCTTGGCGATGGTGAATTGTGCTGCTCTAACCCGGGTGCTCACGCACCGTTCTCGGATGAGGACCTAACTCTTCAGGGTAAATGCCTACTAGAAGAGATGAAGCTGGTCACGCGGTGGCCCCATGCCTAGTCTCTTGAGGGACCTCCACGCTGCTTGCCATGTGGTCGTGCTAACTTGCAGTCCTTCCAACAGTGTCACAGTGTCCTCTTCTCTCCGTGTCCTCGCCAGCATTTACTGTCGTTCATATTCATGATGGCTGCCATTCTGACTAGGGTGAGATGAAGTCTCAGCGTAGTTTCTTTTAAACTTTGTTATTACTGAGCGTTATAGTTACACATAGTCGTCGGCTTCATTTTGACAAAACCATACGTGCTTGGAATCTGATTTCGCCGGGGTCCCACCTCACGCCGCTTTCCTCCCCTCCTCCCTCCCACTATTCTCCTTCCTCTGCTCTACTGATCTTCCATTTACTCCCTTATTTATTTATCTCTGATTGGAAATTTCTGCACATATGTAAAGGTGAACTTCCCTTTGGCACCTTCACATATGCATCTAACATGATTTTGTTAAGTCCGTTCCTTGTATCCTTCCTTTCCTTCCTCTCTCCCTCTCCTCCTCCTTCTACTCCACTCATCTTCCCTCTATCTCTCTGATATCCAGTCCCCCTCCCACTGCCCTCTTTCCCTTACTTTGCGCTAACTTTCCCAAGGAGAGAAAATAGTCAACCCTTGATTTTCTGAGTCTGGCTTATTTTACTGAGCATGCTGACTAATACCATCATTTCTTTCTTCTTTGTGGCTGAGTAAAACTCTGTTGCGTGTGTGTGTGTGTGTGTGTGTGTGTATATATATATATATATATATATATATATATATATATATCACATTTTCTTGGTCCATTCATCTATTGACAGGCATCTGGGCAATTTGGCTATTGTGAATTGTGCTGCCACAAACATTGATGTACCTGTATCTCTGTAGTATGCTGATTTTAGTTCTTTTGGATAAATCCCAAGGAGTGGGATACCTGGGACATACAGTGGTTCCATTCCAAGTTTTTGGAGGAATCTCCATGCTGCCTTCTAGAATGGTCGCACTAATTTGCAGTCTCACCAATAATTTATGAATGCACCTTTTCCCCCACATCCTCACCAACACTTATTATTTGTATTCTGGAGAATTGCCATTCTGAGTAGAGTGAGATGAAATCTCAGTGTAGTTTTGATTTGCATTTCCCTAGTTGTTAATGTTGTTGAACATTTTTTCATCTATCTGTTGGCCATTTGTATTTCTTCTTTTGAGAAATGTCTGTTTAATTCATTTATTTTTAATTGAGTTAATTTTTTAGTTAATTATTTTTAATTCTTTATATATTCTGAATATTAATCCTCTTTCAAAAAAGTAACTAGTAAAGATTTTCTCCCATTCTGTACGTTCTCTCTGATATAGAAAAAATTGTGAAAGATTTTGAAATGGACCAAAGGGAAAAAAAAAAATACCTGTGTGAGTAGTCCCTGCACATATTTAGGTAATTTCATTCTCTGGGAATCTGTACCCATCATTGTCCTAACCAGTTCTTCAACTCTAAGTTGTATAAAATGTTCAGTTATGCAAGCTATTCCTTTCTGTAGAAATACAAATGAGCTGTCACATGGAATGCAAGTGATCGTCAACCTGTGGGAAAGAGCCAGTCTGATTTTTCTTTATACATTTGTTCTACATTCCCATACTCCTCTGAATTGGTGACAACAGCCTATGAATAATTCATTTTGTCCCATCATTCACAGATGTAAAACATCTGTAAAAACTTAAGTTGAACAATAAATATACCATGTATTATAACTTTGAAATAATCATCATGTGTTTAGAGGCCTATTCGTTTGATAAAAGTAATAGATGAATGATTAGAGCACCTGAAAATATTCTTAAAGACTTTAAGAAGGTGGTAACTTTGCTGCGCAAGTTACTTATACTAAATGTCCAATTGAAGAAAATATTTATGTGTACAACTGACATAAGAAATGCGTTCATGAAAGTATTTTCTAGAGCTAGGTTGTCATTGTATTTGGAGAAAAGCATAGCATTTCAAGTTATCAATAGCAGAAAACTGCTGTCCTATAAACAGGGGATACTGTATAGTGACATGCAATGGGTACCACCTGGATGTTCCCAGTTACAGAAATGACAGGCACCTGCTCTCATTACTCTCTGTACATGGAAATTCATCTCTACCCGGCCTCTACCCTGCCTTGAGTCCTAGGAGGCTGGCCTCTAGGGACACAATCAGAACTGTAACCCGTGTCTGGTTTCCTATTGGACTTGTCCAGTGGAAGGCACAGCCAGAAAGGAGATGAGAGTCAGGGTGTCTGTTCTCCATGACCCCATGTCACAGGCTGCAGGTTATCTGAGGGGCTGAGGCCGAGTCCCTGCCGAGAGCCACAGCACCTGCCTCAGTGCTGGCTGCTTTTGCCAGCAGCTGATACAAGGTGCTAATGATCGCCACCTTCTAGAGGGAGGCAATACCTAGCTCTTCTCCATCTCTGGTGAGGTCCCACCATCCTGTCTACACCTTGGTAAATAACTTCTTTGCACCCTCTTCAAACACATTCTGTATCCTGCTTCTTTAAACCCCCTTTGAATGCCCTTCTTTGCTGCTGAGGCCCTGGCTAGTGCACTGCGCTTGAGAAATAGTCTCACAGAAAGGTAGGTACATGAGCAAACAGCATTTCATGCCTAACGTTGAAATAAGGATAAACCAAATGTGGAGGTGGATATTTCTAGTTAGCAACTCAAAATTCATTTTCCTTTTCTTCCTTGAGAGTAAGGTAGCTCTACAAATGCTTAAAGTGGCAGAGAATCCATAATCACACTCTGGGTTTCTTTTGTTTTTTGTTTTGTTTTATTTTTTGACAGTCTATTCATTGTTTGTGACTCGTTAATACACCTTTGAAATATTGGATTCCAAGCCACCAGCACCACAGGGAAAACAGACTTACAAGTGTCCTTTGAAACCAACAACACTGTTGAAAAAAACAAGCAGGGGCATTGTGGAATTACAGATCTGATATAAATAATGAAATTCTCATGGCAAAATGGTTAAATTAAATGGACTATGAGGCAGTGGAACCACTTGGCAAAGATCAACAGTGGAGAAAAGAAACTAGAGTCATCATGCCCCAAGCAAACACAGTGGGACCTATAACAATCTCAGTGGTGTTGTGGATAAATGCAATTGGATGGTTTCCAAATATTACACTTCTGTTAGGCAAAACAGTGGTATTGGCCTTTGTTCACGCAAATAATTGACATGTATGTTGTCAATGCATGGATTATGCACAAACTTGTGAATAAAGACGAGAAAGATCTTGTGCATTTGTTGGACTTCAAAAGAGACATGTGCTTATGCAGTCAAAGATACAATGAGAAATCTGCCAGGAGGAAGCAAGCATATATTTGCATACCTACTATTGGTCCAAGATGACACCACATTTGACATGAGGAGGCACATTGTTTTCAAATGACAAGAAAAGGATATCAGAACAAGCCAAGTTGTGGGAAACCAAAAACACATCTTGTCAAAATGTAAACCTCTGTTGAACTGTTTGCTCCTCTCCTCCAGAAATAATTGGACTGAACAGGAACTGAACAGGTCATGAAGGTGACTCTTTTTGTGGGGAGGGGGGTGCTAGGATTGAACCCAGAGCCCTGGGCATGTGAGACAAGCATTCTACCAACCGAACCATATCCCCAGACCCAAGTTCACTTCTTTGTAAATTATGTAATGTGTTATTATAGGAGAGCTTTTATATATAGGTATCTATGTGTATGTATATATATATATATATATATATATATATATATATATATATATATATAATACTGTGTTGTCCCAGGGTCCCATTTGTACGATTATCTGTATTTTTTTAATAACAAAGGATATATAAGCTGCAGATTTTGGTATGATTTCTGACATATTATAATGCATCTATGTCATTGAAATACAGAATTGAAAATTTGGGACTTCATGGGTTAATCATTCAATATTGAATTAAATAAAACACAGGTTCATTTGTATTTGTGTGAAAGTGATGATTGAATTGTATTTTCCTTTTAACCCGTAACTGCTAAAGTCACATGATCAGGTGTTAGAAAAAGCTAAGTTCCCATTTGGTTTATTTCTTTTTTAGATATGACCTTGAATAAGTTATTATGGCAAACTTCAGCTTTTCTGGAAAATGGAGGAGTGACATAAAATCTGGAGAGAGGCTAGCACCACACTTACTGCGTAACTCACTGGGCAGCATCACCTCCCCTGACCCCAGAGCAACACCCAGCCTCATTGTTGGCAAGGACTGAATTCCCCACTCTCCGAGTCACATGCCAAAGTCCTGGCATGCAGCAATGTACTTGGAGATAAGGTCTTTAAAGAGCAGAAAGGGTAAGATGAGGTCTGTGGGCAGTCCTGTCTCAGTGACTGATGAGATCGGGACACAAGCACACAGGATTCTGGCAGCCCTAGAAAACTAACAGTCTGAGACAGTACCACGTGGAACAAGACATAGAAAATAATACTGTTCAATGCCTGTGTGCAATTTTAGCAGAGAACTCTAACTTCATATCTTTGAGGAATACAATAAAGTAAAAACTGCCTGCTTGATTTTTTTTTTTATGACAATTATCCTATTTTCCCATTTGGGGATAAAACCCTTTTTTCTCACTTCTTTATAAGGTCAAAGACAGGGCCAAGAAATGTCACAAATTCATTGATCCAAGTAACATAAAAGCAGTGTCACTGAGTGTGTCCTTAGTAAGGAAAGTTGGCTGAGGCCTTCAGTGCACAGGTACATGTCAAGCAAAAGGGAGGAAAGAGCAGGGGACCTGGACAGCAGGTGGCTTCCCCTGTGCCTGAGCAAAGCACGCTACCCTGCACCTCGCTGCCGTTCTTTCCTTCCCTTTTTGGTGCTTGGGCTTAAACCCCAAGCATCACACAGACTGGGGAAGCTACAGCCGCTGAGCTACAGCCCCAGCCTCTGCACCACCACCTCTGCTGGCTTGCTAAAGGTGTTTTGCAATGCCACAGGAAAGGCTGCCCTCTCCTTTCTCCACAACTATTGAGTGCCTTCTATGTACCAGACACATTGTTAGGCAGTAGGGGTAGCAAAAAAATACACAGACTTGTCCAGTCCTAACTGAGCATGCAGTCCTAATGCAGAGTGGGCAAGGGTCAGACAGTGCATTTCCACAGTGTAGGTGATCTAGGGAAAAGTGACGGAGAGCAGAAAGCCAAGTTCAGGCAGCACACAAATGGAGGGTCTTGCCCAGAGACCCAAGAAAGGCTGCCTTGGAGGAACTGGGGTCTTGTTTCCATGTCATCTGAAAGAGGAGTGTCTGATTCCTGCAGCAAAGGACAAAGAGGAAATGGCAGGGGCAAAGGCTTTGCGGTGAGAGGAGTCAAAAGCACTTAAGGACCTGGAGGAAGGTCAGTGTGACCTGGGCCACTAGGCACAGTTGACTGTCAGGACATTTGCATTTGATGTCAGGATTAGATCTGCATTTAAAACAAGCAAACAAATATCAAAACATCACATCGTACTCCACCGGTGAATACAATCATGATGAGCAATTGAAAGTAATATTAAGTTCCTAAAGAATAATGACACTGAATTCGTGGAACGAAAGGAGAACTGGGGAGATAAGAGATTCGTGTCAATATCACTGGCAAGGGAAAAGGCCTTCCTTCCTGGAGGTAGAGAGAAGGGGTCTGGTAGGGGTAAGGTAAGGGAGGTGGTGCTCATCGCATCCTGATGCTTGGCGGGAAAGAGGGAAGGTCCTCCAGGTCAGTGCGAGGGGCGGCGGGGGAGGACGGAGCTGCGCACAGAGCAGGCGAGCAGGACCAGCCCGCCAGGGTCTGCGAGAGGGAAGGGCCTCTGCGTCTCCAGGTGCGAGAGGAGGAGGGAGACTCCGCGTAAGCCTCCCACTTAAGAAGTGGCAAAAGATGCGCTGTCCGAGGTCCACAAGGGAAATCCACCCCCGTCTCATCTTCCCAGGAGCAAGCCTAGGGAGAGAGGCAGAGACTGGGAGCAAATCGCCGTCTCCCGGATCCGGGCTCTGGGTGCAGGGTTAACTAGGCACCGCGCCCGGGTAGCCTCACTCGATCTACGTTCCCCTCCTCCCGCACAAAACGGAGGCATGACCCCGACGTGATTTGAACACGCAACCTTCTGATCTGGAGTCAGACGCGCTACCGTTGCGCCACGAGGTCACGGCCAAGGGGCTCTCCTATCTAAACTAAGGATCCTAAACGACCCGCTCCTCCCACCCCACCCAGCCGGGATTTCTTTTCTGATCACCCTCGTCTGCTCTTTTTCTCCTCCATTCGCAGCTTCCTAAGGTTTCGTCGGGGAACAGAAGCGACTTATGAGATTCAGCATCAACCTCTAAACCCAAGTGCTCCACAGCGGAAAGACTCAGTTGTTTCCACCGGACGAAACTCTCCCCTCTTGAGAAAAATCGTGGGTTTAGATACGCAGTGGGACTGGAATGACAGGCGGCCGGGAAAACTGCGCTGCCACCTTTCTGCTAGTCCCTGGGGCGCTCCCTCGTCCCCCTGCGGCGCGGCGGCCGCCTGGCTCTGCCCGCCGGTCCTGCCCGCCCGCGCGTCCCCAGGCTGCAGGGCGGAGGCTGCAGAGCGGAGGCTGCAGGGCGTGGAGGCTGCAGGGCGGAGGCTGCAGGCCGCCCCTCCCCAGGTGGATCCCGCCTTGGTCTCCCTCACGCGCCCCAGCCGGAGCGCTCGCAGCGACAGCCCCAACGCTAAACTCACGTTCTCTGAGCGCTTACTCTTCTCCGAAAACCCGATCAAGGTCCCAGTGAAGCCGGAATTAAAGATAGGCGGCTGGTGTGGACAGACGATGGGGTGGGATCTAGAAAATGGAAGCGGATTTGGATCCGGGAAGTTGGATACCGCCCCGGGGAGACTGGAATGTGTCTCCAGAGCGCTTTGATCACCAAGATTACCTGCTTGTACTACCCCGCCCCAAAAGGCTGCAGTCAGGGAGTTAGTTAATGGCCCCTTGGACTGCTTCCTGCCTGGACCACTCCATTTGGCCCTTCCTCCTGCCCATCCTCTTGCCACTGCTGGTCACCCCACTGGTATCTCCTGGGCCTAGTCATCAATACAGAAAGGAGAGAGATGAGGGGGAAAGCCAGAGAACAAAGAAAATACAATGTATCAAAAGGGCAGGAGCTCTCACTTCCTGGGATACCAGGACACCAGCCATGGCCCCTTTCCCCACCCCAGCCCCAAGTCTGTGTTACTACTTAAAAAAAAAAAAAAAAAAAACCTGCCTTTATATGCTAGAAAAGCCTCCGTGTGCTTTTCTGATGTTCAAACTTCAACATTGGAGGAAGCAGAACCGATAGCCTGCGGTATCACCAGCAGTGCAAAATTCAAAAGTGTAAATTTTGCACCACATTCCAGACCTGCTATATTAGGGTTCTCTAGAGGAACAGAATCAACAGGCAGTATGATTACAAGGGGATTTATTAGATTGGTTGACAGGACCAGAAACTGGATAGTCCACAATGGCCATCTGCAGGCTAGAGAGCTGGAAGAACCAGCAGCTGCTCAGTCCAAGATGTGGAAGCCCCAGAACAAGAAGGATCAACAGTGCTATCCTAGTCCCAGACCAAGGCTTCTGAAAACTCCCTGGAGAATCGCTGGCAGAGTTTGCTTTGGAAGAGTGAAGAAGCAGGAGTCAGATATTCTCAGACGATCAAAGCAGCGATCAAGAACCCGTTCAGGAAGAGACGAGCTTGCATCTGCATCTGCTCCCTTGTTCTTCCAGCTTTTATTCCATCCTATTGGGCGGTACTGCCTCGCTTAGGAAGGGTCTCCTGTTCACTATCCCACATTCCAATCATTCCTAGACAGTCCTCGACACACCCGGCGGCCTCTTAATCATCGGCATCTCTTAATCCAATCAAGTTGACAGTTCAAATGAACCATTACACCTACAGAACTGGAAGCTGGAGGCAGGGGCCCAGCAGCAGGAGGTTTGACTGACCCTCCAGCTGATGGGGGGTTTGATTATCACTTTTGCAGCCTACAGACCTGATATCTTGCTTTTGAGACCATGGGAACCTGAACAACCCACTGCTCGTACTCCCTGAGTAAGCACTCTAGACTCGCCTGCTCCTTCCCCAGCTCTTAGGTGGGCAACAGCTCCCAGGTGGGTCAAGATGATGACATTGATGCAGTGTGAGCCAACCACCTTTCCCCACGCCCGACCCACAAACATCCGCGATCCCCTACCTGGGAGCCCAGTGTGAGACCTGTCTCCATGTGCTGAGGCACCTCCTGAATAAACTCTCCTGCAGAATCCTCCTTTCAGTGATCAGCAAGCTGTGCCCTGGACAATACCAGCTGTGCTACAGTGACACATGGACTCTCTCTCTGTCTTTCAAAGGCGTAGGCAGAGGGGTGTTTGGGGAATTAAATACATATTCAAGGGAGGATGGGGGCATTCTTAAAGAGTGGGATGCCTTTGAGGTAAAACCAGGAATAGGCAAGAGTCACTCAAACACCACCACCACACCTGCAACTCGACCCAGCGATGACTTGTTGGTTCAAGTCTAGAGCGGAAGAAACATCTTTTGGAACCTGCCCCTGGCTGTTGAGAAAATCATGGACGTTACCCCACCCACCCCAGCGTTAAGTCTTTAAGCTAGAGTAACTCCATTTTGGGAATCAGCACCGGCCAGCCTAAGAAACCCACTCAGGCCTGACCTTCCCGTTAGGCCCACCCCAAAGAGTCCCTAACCACCGAAACCACAGCATATGGCCAGGAAAGGATCACAGGACCAGATGGGTTTTGTTTTTGTTTTTGTTTTGTTTTGTTTAACTACTTCCTTGGACATGATTATATAGTTAAGAAGCTTCTTTCAGCAGGCTGCTGCCCCTTGCAGAAGGGCAGCCTGGCAGACTCTGTCAATAAACCTTTGCTCGACTTGGAGCTGTATCTCTTGTGGATAACACCCAAAAATTAAAAAAAAAAAAAAAAAATTTAAAAACTTCCATCTCCCTTTGTTTGGAAAGTAACCTGGTCCCTTGGGCAGTGCCATCTCCCTTTGGTGGAGTCCCAGTGAAAGACTTGCCTGTGTGTATTTGTGATGGCAAAACCAGACCTGGTTGTGAAATGAAATTATGGTAAGAAACCAGTGCCTGGGGAAGGGGTTAGTTCCGCTCCCCTCTCAGCCTTTCTCCAGGAAACCTAATTAACTACAGGTCCATATGTTTTGGATTGTAAATAACTGCCCTAAGAGTCTGACCACTCCTTCTTGAAATTTAGCAGATGCCTGTAAAAAGAACCATTTCTTCTTATCTGTTCTGTGTGCATACTTTGTTAGAGATCCTGCACAAGGCCTTCGGCAGCAGAGATTGAGAATTTTTTTAAAAAGATGGAAAAGTCCCAATGACAAGATGGGTCTAAGATGACATCAAATAACTTATACATATTGTGAGAAACTGTGCATCAGGGCTCAGAATTTGGAGTTTTTGCTTTCCTCTGGGCCCGCCAGAGCAAAATACAGTTCGGAGTTCTGCTCTCCAAGTGCCACTTGCTGCTTCTCAACCAGTCTATTCCCTGCAACATATTCACAGTGTGACTCAGTCTCAATTTTATTGTTTCCAAGCCAAAAGATCCTAACTTGGGTAACACTACAGGGTTCTTTCCTTTTACCTTTGCAATTGGCAAGTAATCTTAGGGTTTGTTTTAAAATAGTAGTTGTTTTTTGCCTGCTTTTTTTTTTTTTTTTAATTTCTCTAGGGGTTGCTGATGGTGAGCCTTCAAATTCCATCATTACTCCATATGTTAAGAAGGTACTTTTGTTAACTTGCTGACCTCCCTCCTGACTTGACTGGCTCCCCCAAGTCCTTCGGGAGATTCCCAGGACAGCTTCACATCACCTCTGTTACAACAACCTTACCACCCGGGTTGCAGTGCTGACTTGCAAGAGCCCTAGGGGAAGAACTGGAGAGACGCGAGGGAGCCTGTCTATAAATGTCCTCATACCTGAGTGTGCAAGGGAGTCATCCGGAGCACCGGCTGAAACCTAGACTCCTGGGCCACACCACAAAGATCCTACCTGAAGTTGAGGGTGGCTGAATGGGAAGAGAGGCCTCTGCTCCCTCTGCTGCTGGGTAGAGGACAGAGGTGAGCAGATGGGGTGGGTGGTGAACGAGACAGACAGCAAAGGCAAGGGATGTGGAGGAAAAAACAGGATGAAGCTTTCTGCCTGCCACGTCTGAGGCCCTGGGTTCAACCCCAGCACCAAAAACAGAAAAAAGGAAAAAAGAAAGCATCAAGGTGAAAAGGTCAGATATCTAATTGCTGCCTTTGAGAAAAGAAAATTGTAAGAACATAAAACCACCACTCCAGATGTTAGGAAGGATCCAAGTGCTCAGCCTTCTGAACTGCACCCAGTTGCATGACCCATCGGACCACATGCTCCACACCTGGCACCTGCTAATCCACCGACGGAAAATAATCTTCTCTATACCTGAGCTCCGAATGTAAGTGAAATTATTACTGTAAACTAAGGAACGTCCAACCCCTAAAAGAATCTTAAAGCGTAGTTGGAAAAAGAAGTTTTAACTTAATGGTCAAAATTAGTATGAAGTTTGAACTAGAAGCTACCACAGACAGGAATATGGAGCATCGATTAATAATTAATAATGGAGTGCTTTATGTGTTGGAGGGAGTCAGACAGAAAAGCCACCAGAGAAAAGTAGCTTCGGATAAGAACCCAAGAAGCAGAGGCAGAGAAGAATCGGACTGATGTCAGACCCAATGAGCTCCTGCTGCCTTGCTTGGTTTCCACGTAAAAATCAAGGATTTAACATAAGAATTCACCTTCGTGCAATGGGAAAATCCCACTTCACCAAGTCTGAAACATAATCAGATGGGATGAAAAGTTTGGGACAGGAAGGAGCCCCAGCAGAGCTTTGTGACCCGCAAGGCTGGTGGAGTGAGCTGCTTCGTCGGCTGAAAAGCTGGGCCCTGAAGTGGAGTGGCGAGTGTGAGGGGCCTGTGGGCTCACGGCGCAGGCCCCTCCCCTGGGCCGGGCCCAGGGCATAAACGGCAGGAGTTCACTTTCTCCATGTTCTGGACTGTAGGTCGTGTCCCACAGGCATACTTGGCAGCAGGCACTGAGTCAGCGGTGTGAGCAAAGGCCCACCCCTCAGGCTGGATTGGAGCGCCATCCAGTGGACTTGCGATGCTTGCCTGTAGCCTTGGGAGCATCCGCCACAAGCGGAGTCAATGACCTTTTCACTGGTTGAGGCAGAAGGAGCCTCCCCTCACGTAAGAAGCAGCGTAGTCTATGTAACCGAAAGCTTTGTGCACAGTAAAGGGATTCTACTTCACCACCACCTCGAAACAGTCCCTGGGGTCTGTGTGTGGGTGACACCGTCGCCCTCACCCCTCCAAGGAAGAAACCCCTTTCAGTACTGGAGACCAAAGTTGAGCCTCGGGGCTCCATCTGTGCCTTGTGATGAGGCAACAGAACTTGGGATGCTTGGAATTCGAACACTGCAGGAATAGCACGGGAGGTGGGGGGGGAGACCAGATCCAAAAGGCAATCAGCCTGTCTGCATGCAGGGCGGAAAGTCAAGGCAGCCAGAGGACAGTCACCCACCAGACACCGCAGGCCCAAATGAAGAGTCAGTGTTTCCAGCAAAAGCAGTCTTCAAGTCCCTGAAGTTTTCCAGGTGTCCGTTTTCATCATGACCCACATGTCGGAGGATCTTCAGCAAAACGAGTGTGAAATCAATCAGTATTGCCCCACCGTGTGACCTCCATGGTTGCTGCCTTGTAAGTTGCTTAAGAACAGTTGAAGCTAGAAGGTAGAGGGTTTATCGAGGTCTTTCCTGAAGAACAATTCCTTTTGCGTGAAGATTCTGCTTTTGTGGTTTGCTCTGGGTCTGACACCTGGTCTGTTAAAAGGAGCACCAAGGTAGAGAAGCAGTGTGCATGCCACAGAGGGCAGGCGTTGACCGCACCAGGGATTTATCTCATCATCCCAACCGCAGTAACACCGTGGTGGCCCCTGGCCCTCTCTGGGACACCCTTTATCTTCAGTGCCAGTGGGACATCCTGACAAGTGCATCTAGTTGCAAAGTGTGTTCTGTGTACAGACAATGTCCAGACAAAAATGTCCAGCCTCAGCCAGATCACTCAGATCCAAGGGATCTAGTCAATCATTTGGATTACTAACTTAAAGGGAGCAATCGATACATGAAGAAAGGCTGTGGGAAACTACGAGACAAATCCAGAATGTGGTTCCCTCTAAAACAATCGACACAACACCCAAAAAAGGCTGGGAAACTGTTCTCAAGGAAAAGGGGCAGAGAAAGCATTACAGTGGGTGAACTTGATCCTGGTTAGACAAATTGGCTTCAAAAGATAAACGAGGTAAATTTAAATAAGGACTGGGTATCAGTTAATTTTGATGAAAAGCTAATATTTTTAGTTGTGAAAATGATATTATGGTTATATAAGATGCATGTTTAGGTAGCATATGTCTACATAATTAGGGGCAATATAGCATAATGTCTGTAAATGAATCTCATGTGTTTCAGCAGAAAACAGTAGATAAAACTAATATGGCAAAGTCAGTAGCTGAATATGGGAGGGGTCATACAGATAAGTCCCTATATTTTCAACTTTTTATATGTTTGAATTTTTTTTTTTTTTTTTTTTTTTTTTTGTACTAGGAATTGAACCCAGTGGTGCTTAACTACTGAGCCACATCCCCAATCCTTTTTATGTTTTATTTTAAGACTAAGTTTCTTAGGGCCTCTAAATTGCTGAGGCTGGCTTTGAACTCCTGATCCTCCTGTCTCAGCTTCCGGAGCCACTGGGATTACAGGCATACAGCACCGCGCCTGGTTTGAAATTTTTTATGGTAAAATTTCAAACTTTTAAAAAAGACTTGACCACCTCAGCAAAGGCCCTGAAAGATGAGCCCAAGCCTCCGAGCAGGTAGGGCAGAGGCTGGGGTGAAGGGAGGGCAGACCTTCTTCTCAGGAGTTCCAGGCTCCCTTGACAGTGACCAGAAGAGAAGCTGAAAAGGTAAGACATGCTGAATTGAAGTCCTCCCACGTCATTTTTCAAATCTCTCCTCTAGACCCCAGGTTACCTTAAAGAAATTAAAGGACGAAAGGGACACACTCAGATGTGCATTCTCCATTAGCACAGACAAAATCTGCCTTCAACGACATCTCCAGGGCTGCCACTCCAAAAAGCCATGTGTCAATCAGGCAGAACTTGGTTCAGCTCCTCTCCTATTCCATGCTATCCCTCCCCTGGTCTGGCTCACTAATACACATCTTCCACAGCTGAGCTTAAATACAATACATTCATTCCACGTTATGTATTGAGTGCCCACGGAGGATCCAGAAGTAAGGAATAGAGAACTGGAAACTTTCTTAAGGAAGCTTCTCTCATGAGTGACTTTCCAGGCAAACACCCATGGGATCTAGCACCCCTCCTGTGGACTGTGAAGGCACACTGCTTCTCACCCAAACGACTGTAATTGCTCACTTCACTACTCCAGAAGGTTCCAAGAGTACTGGCTGTAATTTTCTTGCTCCACTGAATGAGTAGCACCTGGCAAAGCATTTGGTGTGATGTGCTCAAAGTAAAATTAGTGAAGAAATGAAGAGGGACTGAGAACTGAAGGCCAAAAGACTTCCAGGTTGTTTCAGTAACTCATAAGAAACTGTGAGGGCCTGATCTACGAAAATGGGTCTGAGGCTTGGGAGGAAGAGTTACATTTGAGAAAAAATGAAAAGATCAAATTGAAGGTCTGGTGGATAGAGAAGGACCTGGGTGCAGAGGTGCACCCTTGCAGCCCCACAGGTCTGGAGGCTGAAGCAGGAGGACTACAAGTACAAAGCCAGCCTCAGCAATTTAGCGAAATCAAAAAACAGAAAGGGCTGGGTATGTAGCTCAATAGTTAAGTCCCTGGGGTTTAATTTATGGTGAAAGAGAAGAACAAGAAGAGTTCTAGGTGTTTGGTTTTGGCATCTGGGTGCTGTATTGGAAATTTGGAAGGGGGTTCCGGTTTGAGGAGAAGGATGGAGCATTTCTTTTGGAATGCATTGCTTTTGAGATGTCTGTGGACATGCAAAGGGAAAAAAAGAAAAAAACAGCCTAGGACATTAGGATATTCTGGAACCTAGAAGAGAGATCTGGACAGGAGGCGACTTTAAATCCGTTCACAGTCGCAGTGGCTTACCAAGTGTACTTACTCACCCCTCTTCCTCCATTGAAACCACTGATGACACCAACTCTTACATGCTCACTCAGTCCACACACCTATCTAATTATGGTAAAGGTAGCATTGTTTAAAAACGTGGAATTCCTGGCATTCTGTTCTTGCTTTGGGTGGTCTTCAATATATTTTTAAACTATTATCCACAGAATATCTGATACTACTGTTCTTCCCCTTGTGAGATAAGGTCCCGTACAGTGAAGAGAATTTGACCCTCATCAATATCTTTTACTCCCCAGTTCCATTCAGTAATAGTCTTTTTACTGATTAAAATATTTAGAGATGTATGAAGAGATAGGAGCTAGGACTCCCTGTAGAACATTTCTGTGAATCCAGCTTCTTGAATTTTAAGATGATAACTGCAATAGTAACTAATTTTGTTGAGCCTTTATTATATTGCAGGCACTGAACTGTGTCTGAAGACATAGGGAACTTTGAAAAGCATCTTTAGCAGATCATTACTGAGGAAAAATTTCCTACAAGGCAAAACTTATGAGGATTTTTAAAGTTATTGAAACATATAGCTGATTTGCAAAAGACCCAAAAAGCATTCTCCACTTACCACGCATATGCCTGGAATAGAAAATGGTTGATGCTTCCTCATTTTCATCCATAGGACATGAAATCAGTTATTATTAAATCTTAGATGCGGAGCGTATGATATGTTCTAACATGTAGGATACCAAAAACTATGCCATTCGCCTGTAGTCGTGGCCGAGTGGTTAAGGCGATGGACTAGAAATCCATTGGGGTCTCCCCGCGCAGGTTCGAATCCTGCCGACTACGAAATGGCGAGATTTTGGTATTAGGTTTTCCCAATCATCTTTTTCTTTTTGCTTTTATGAGCCCCATCCAAAGAGGGTCTTCACATTCCAAAATAAGTTTTCTCTAAGATCTTTTATAAGTTGGATCCAAGTGAAGTTCCCGGTGCCCAGGAGGAAGTCGTGCCTGCGCAATATCAAGGGAACCAATGAAACCACATCGTGTTTCAGTTCTGAAGTTCCTCTGGGTTCAAAATTCCGAAAACTGGGGAGAAAGGAATCAAAAAAGGGTTTCACGTGTTAATCTTCGTGGGACGCCGCCATCCCGCCCCCTTTCCCTGCAGGTAGACACCCGTCTGGCCAGAGGAGGGCGGGCTAGTGGCGCAACGGGTAGCGCGCCTCAGTGCGAGTCGGAAGGCTCCAGGTTCGACTCCGGCTGGATCGGCGCCCCGCGGCGGGGTGTGTTTTAAGCGTCCCCTCTGGTCGGGGATTCCGCTTTACGCAAAATGGGTACAAGGTTGGTAGGTGTGCATGAATTTTCTTAAATCACGTGGCACCTTCTCTGCTCAGGTGACCTCTGCGCTGGGAGACGCTGCTTCCCTCTGAACAAACCGCGCTCCAGGGCAACACACACACACACACAGTTTTGCGATCATTATTTAGTTTCTTTTTTAGACTATGTCTTGCACCCAGACTCAGAAAAGTGCGCAGAGAGGAGCGAATCTAAATAAGTTGCCCTAAGGGCTCCATCTGTACTAGTTTTCATTTATGCACCGGGAAAATCTAGTTTAGATGCAAAAACAACCTAAGGCTTAGCAGAGGATGGTTTCGATCCATCGACCTCTGGGTTATGGGCCCAGCACGCTTCCGCTGCGCCACTCTGCTGCACGGTAAGAGAAGCGTCATAGATAATGTTTGTCGTCTTTCCTCTAACTTACCAGTTTTTTTGGTTTTGTTTTTGTTTTCTCTTTTTTCCCCCCGACTGAAATTAGGTTTCCATAGCAATAATCTATTTTTTCTAATATGATGCACATGACCCTAAACTAACTAGTAATAAAGGGTTTAATAAGAAAATAGACAACTGATCACGATGATCCACATTTGTAATTCCAGCGACTCTGAAGACCGAGGCAGGAAGATCTCAAGTTCAAAGCCACCTCCAGCAATTTAGCGGGGCCCTAAGCAACTTAGACCTTGTCTCAAAGTAAAAATTAAAAGGGCTGGGGATGTGGCCAGGTGGTTAAGTGTCCCCGGGTTCAATCCCTGGTACCATCCTCCCCCCCCCCAAAAAAAATAGGAAAAAACCGTTATTTTGGCTAAACTTCGCCCATGCACAGATGCCTGGTTAGAATCACACCTCCCACGTGGACCGTGGGAATGTGTGCAGTACATCTACAGCTAAAGGTCTGCGGACCTCCCAAACGCCTCCTTCCTTGTAGATGAAGTAAACGTGCCCCTTTCTTCCGTGATATAAGGTGTTAATTCAAAATCTGTTGGAGGACCTCGAGGTGGGGGGGAAACTAGCTAATTCATGCACATTTTTTATGAGCTTCGGGGGTTCGCGGAACCTGTCCTGGAAGCTGTAATTGCTCATTCTCTGGCAGGTAACTGTTTAGGTCTTCTGCCTCGTAGAAATGAACCCTTTTCGTGATTTGCAAGGGCAGAGACATTGCAGAGACGAATTCCTCCGGCTTGTAAAAGTCACCCCAGGTGGGGAGCAGGTGGGTCTAGGTCACCCACTCTACGCTTTTCAAAGTTGAAGGTTGCGCCCTGGGTGGAGAGACCGGGCTTGGGTGCAGAAGTGAGCCGGGAGGCTAAGTAAGCATAGGGCGAACTTGTGCAGCGAAATTCCGTTCCTGTAAGCGCAATGAAAGAGCGAAACTCTCCGTGGGCCCCTAAATAAGCTCCAAATAGAATAAAGCATCCCTGTGTACACTTGCCGGCGTGTTTTTTTAAAAAGCATTTTGAGCAGACTAAAAAACTAACAGACTCCAAGCCCGGGGAGAGCGGAGACGGTGTCCTTCTCCCACACATTTCAGGAGTGCGCCCACCGCACACCCGCACACCCAGACCAACTGGCTGTGCAAAACGCTTGACCCCGACGTGATTTGAACACGCAACCTTCTGATCTGGAGTCAGACGCGCTACCGTTGCGCCACGAGGTCTCCCGAGGGGCGACCCTTTAATTACCTATCAACCTGATCCACGTCATTAGTTTTTGATACCCGAAATGACTTGCTGGTTGGTGGTCTTAACACATCCTTTGTCCCCTTTTCCCCTCTTCCGCTCAGGAGGGACGCTGAGGAAGGGTTCGAATCGTTTGCAAGACTGACCCGCGCTGCGATTTCAGCCTCAGCGGAACGCGCGGGCGGGCACCGGAGGCTGCGCCCCCGCGCCGTCCGCCTGCAGATCTCTGAGCCTGGAGCGCCCGACAGAGCGGGTGGCACTGTCTGCGGGGCGCGAGGGCATTCGGGCGCGTGCTTCCGCCGGAGAAAGGCTTACAAGGGGACACTGCGCAGGTGGCCGAGTTCTTTTTATTTACTTTCCCCTGGACCTGGAGTCCGCAGGCAGACCGTCAAATAGTGGAACGGCGTCCTCCATTCCTACAAAAAGATGCTCTGATCTGAGAAGTGACCCACTGCTGCGAAAGGCATCTTGCGCTTAAAATTAAGGTCCCCCTTTCTGAATCCTAAAAAGGATTAGTCCAGAGCCCGGGTTCCCGCTGTGAATTGTAAAAGACCAGAGGTAGGTTGCAGAATGGGTGCCTGTTCTGCAGGCGGCACAGCACCTTTGGCAGGTCAGATGGGAGAATTCACCTGTTAACAAGCGCGCTCTATGGGATCATGGAAAGGAATTCAGAACCCTGGGAAGGGTACACGGGGAGTCCGAGACATTGGCGGCGAAATGAACGCGGCTTTCAGAAAATAAAAGACCAGGAGTTTGGGAGGATCTGCAAATCCCAGCAGAAAGAAAAGAGCTCGCGGATCCCGGGCAGCCGGAGAATAATCTTCCACTGCGAGTAAAAACGAGGTAACAGTACAGACATCATAGAGTTGTTGTGAGTTTGCATTTGTAATGTGCTTTAAAGGAGCTTATATATGCTTAGAACAGTGCCTGCCACTGTTCTAATGAGCTTTCGGTAGATAATGCCATAATTATCACTATAGAGTCTGGTGAATTCTTAAATGCCTTTTCCTACATCGTCAGCATGTGGCTGTGACAAAACTTAACATTTATCAGTTGTACTTTCACCCCTAGATTTCCACTTTGGTGCTATTAAACAAGAATAAATAAATTAGTTGATTTTAAATGTTAGAATTATTTTTTCTTTAATAAGCAAAACAAAAAATAGTTTTTAAATGGTGAGGTAGCTAAAATCAAGACAGGACATTGACAACACAGGGCTGCAAAAGGCCTGGAGACTAACACCAATGCAAATTACAAAGTCAGTAAAATACAGCTTAACCGATAAAGCACTTTAATTCACAGAAGTTTTCTGATACAGGTGTTTTATCTAGTATTTATTAATGCACAGCACAGCTGATTTCATTTTGTTTTTTTTTAAATGATCCTCCCACCCAAAAAAAAATAAAAAATAAAACAAAATCAGCTGTGCTTTGCATTAATAAATACTAGATAAAACACCTGATTTTTAAACACCTGATTTTAGGAGAATGGACAAAATTTTAAAAATCAGACTGTTGTTCTTCTCAGCAACATGTTCCTGGAGCGCCTTACAGTTGACACTGAGGATTTCACTTCTCACCTTGTTTTTCAGCTACCTAGCCTTTCCTTTCCCAGAGCTGAAGACCCATGATCTTGATGCTCTGGCAAGAATTTTCGGTATCCCCCAAACCCTGGGTCTTAACACCAAGTCACCTTACTACTAATTCTGACTTTAGGCCCTAGTTCCTGTGGCTGGCTTTGTCTTTGTGTCCATATTCCTGTTTCTACCTAGTACAGATTCCAGAAATCTGGGTCAAGTTCTGAAGATCCAAGGAAATAGACTTCAAGAGTAAGCTGCCTGGTCCACTCTGGCCATTGTCACAAACTACCTTCTGTCCCCCTATCCACCAGAACACCTGCTGGAAGACTGCAGGGCTTCCCACTTTTATGAGTCTCCAAATGTCTGTTCCTGTCAGGCATCACTCCACTGAGAGCCCCTGCCCACCTTCACAAGACCACTGGGTCGATGTGGGGTCACCTCTGACTGCACACCTGAGTGCAGACACACATCCACCTGCTACCTGCTTGCTACCTTCTCCTTGAATAATCTCCCTCCACCTTGCCTCTCCTGACTCCTGTAGTGCCCCTGTCCTCTGCAAGTCTGCTCCACCCTGGTGGGTGGGCCAAGCTCCAGCTGGCCTCTTCATTATCAATATATTTTGTGTTTGGGATAAAAACATAGATGAAATGAATTTTCTGTGCTTAAAACCTAACTAGATGATTCATATCTTCTTAGATGGCTATTTTTTTTAAGAAGACACGTAATTAAAAAAGAAGAAGACAAGTAATGACACAATTGTGGAGAAATCAGAACACTTGTGCATTGCTGGTGGGAACGTCAGTATTTGGTAGTCATCACATGATAGTATGTACACAGTATGGTAGGTTCTCAAAATGTTAAGCACAATCAATTCAACAATTCCACTTCTAGGTATGTATGTGCAAAAGAACTGAAAGCAGGGATAGATTATTTGTTTGACAATGTTTATAGCAGCCTTGATCACAATAGGCCAAAGTGGATATAACCTAAATATCTGTCAAGTGGTTAGCATAAACAAAATGTGGTTTATACATAAAATAGAATATTATTTGACCTTAAAATGGAAGGAAATCCTGACATGCTGTAACAGACTATCCTTGAAAACATTATGCTAAGTGAAACAAACCAGACGCAAAAGGAGAGATATTGTACAGTCCCACCAGTCGGGGGGTGCTAAGTGTCAAATGCAGGAATACGAAGTGGAATAAGTCAATGGGAGCCAGGGGAGGGAAGAATGGAGTTAGTGATGAACGAGTAGAGTTTGGTCTGGGTTGTGATGAAGACTGGAGATGCGTGCTGGTGACAGCTGTACAACAATGTGGGTGTGCCTAGCACTGCTGAATTTGCCCCCCAAATGGCTAACATGGTAAATCTTATGCAACTTTCACCATGATAAAAAATAACTTAAAAGCTAATTTTAAAAAATTTAAAAGAGAAAGATAGAAATAAGGAGGAACTGAGATCAGAAAAGGGGTACAAAGAAGTACAAGATGATTCTTTCGCATTTCGCATTCCTTCTTTTGGTGCAGAAGTATGAGAATTTGAGAGTCAATAGGCTGCACGCAAGGTCAGGACTAACTTTGTAATGCAAGGTCATGGGCCTTCAGTTCACTGGTGTGGAAAGCACCAAACTCTAAATTAGCTCAGGAGTCCCTCATGGGAGGTACAGAGCAATGGCAAGCTGCACCCACTTGTCACTCAAGGAGAAAAGGGAAATTTCGCCTATGTTTTCTCTTGCTTTACTATATAAATTTGTGTGCATTCTTCACAGACTTTCTAGTCACTTTGTGTTACCTTATTCACATATAAATTTAATAAAGCTCAGTCAGAAATTACGTCCTGACTTCTACATTGGTATGGAGGGATTGTTTGTTTTAGGCTTAGTCTAGGAAAATGTCCCATGAAGACTGCTTTCTTTCCTTGTCAAACTCTGAATATGCAGTGGAGGACACCATGGCCCTACATGCCTGAGTCACTCAATGAGTTCTTGGTACCTCCTGGGAAGACAAAGAGAAAACCTGCATGAGATGTTTTTGCCTGAATAGGGGAAACAATATTTATCAGAGCGAAAAACTGAGACTTAATGGATTTTTGTGTTACAGCAACTGGTATCATTAATACACTACTAAACAAAAAAGCTCATTTTTCTCTTGTGTTGTAGTGCCTCAATTTAATTAAACTTCAGAACTATGTCATTCTCATAAAGCACCAGGTGACAAGGTAACTAGAATCATTAGCACACACAATGTTACAGATATGATGGAAAATACACGAATTTTCCAAAATTCCAAAAATTACTACCTTATTTAATAATGCATGATTATCTACTAAACTTATTAAGGATCTCTTCTGTACTTTACTTCCTCATGCTAAAAATCCAAGTTGAGTAAAATATACAAATGGATAGTATTCTGAAAATTCTACTCTGCAAATCTCATGTTCTTGTGAACTTCATTCTAGATGTGACCTAATTTTAGCCTGACTTTCTGACTTCTTCCAGTGTCAGCCAAGTGAAGACTTTTCTTACCTGCCAGTTGATTTTCACATTGATTTTTCACTGGGCAGCTTATTCTCCTGGTCATTCCAGACAGTGGTGTGCTGATAAAAGCTTAAAAACCACCTCTCCAGGAAATATACTACCCTGGTGTAGTGCTTATCCATTTTCATAGTGGAAATCCTCCCATTATGGATGAGTTGAGCTACAGATCTGAAGTCACTATCACTGAACGCTGAGTTGGAGAGAAAGGTGCAGAAGACAAGTAATGACAAAATTGTGGAGAAATTGGAACACTTGTGCATTGCTGGTGGGAACGTCAGCATTTGGTACAGCCATCACATGATAGTGTGTACACGGTGCCAGGAGCCAGTGAATCTGCTACCGCACACCACCAAGGTCAGCGGGCAGAGCAGCTCAGCCATGGGGTATCCCAGTAACGAATTGGTCATCTTCAGCAGAGGAGGAAGGCAGAGTCCTATAAGGCTCAGTGTCCACCTAGCACAGCACCAACCTTTAAACTCCACTTGTGTTTGCCTCTAAAAGGGACTGTGCTTGAGGCCAGTTGTGGAATTTGAGTTCAGCTTTGCAATATCCAGTTTCCTCTTGGTACTCAGGTTAGTTTCTCTTGGGGCTCAGTTTCAGACATCTGTCCGAGGCCTGTGGACTTTTTAGCCCTATTCCTAATCAGACAAGCTCTGCAAAGCAAGGCCTTTATTTATTTCACATTTGCATCCTTGAAGGAATAGCTAGTGCCTGAAAGGCAGGGTATAGACACCCAAACCCTTGGTTGGAGAGAGGGACACAGAGAGAGACAGAATCATTATTTACCTTTGGCTTAAGAACCTGTTTGCTCTACTTGTTTTACATTGCATCTGAAGGCTTTTGTTTCCACTTGTGGAATAAAAGGAGTGAGATAAAAAACTATCTGACTAACTCATGGACCTTGGGCTGTAGGAAGCACATTGGAAACATCTTTTCCAGTAAAAACTTATCTTATCCCTGAGGCTACCCTCCATCAAAATCATCCCTGAGTTCATCCTGATTTGAACACTTTCATGCTTAGATGATCATGCTGCTCAGATCCACAAAGTGAGGAACCTCAGACCTACCTAAAATAATTCTTCTGATCAGTGGCCAAGGGTAGGGGGCAGAGCAATTCAGCCATGGGGTATTGTTTAATTTTTTTAATCCCCCCTCTGGACTTGGTGTATGACATGTAAAGAGTTGCCGTGTGTAAAGGGTCTCTCAGGCTGCATAAGTGTCCAAATTCTGAAAGGCTGATGCTCCCTGGTGGCACTTTTCTGTTACCAAACCCCACTCGACAGGCATGGGGTTTGTGGACACCTGTAATTCCAGCCAGCAGGCTCTAAAGGATTCAGAGGCAGTGCCTGGGTCCAGCTGGTGCCTCAAAGGGCCCCATTCAAGACTGCTGGCTTTGCTGGCCACCTGGACCAAGGAAGTCAAGAGAACACCCAGAAGGGACACCTGCCAGGTCTGTTACAGAGAGGCCTCCTACTTGCTGAATCTACCTTTTATCAGCCAGTGCCTCCAGAGTTAAAACTCTTGCTTGACTGTATCTGGAACATATTCTTTGTCTTCTAGTCCAGTAGATCTTAGCATTTAACTTACTACAGTCCATTGTTAGCTTCTCTGATCTGAAAGCCTCGGGATGTTGTGTTGCAACAGAGTAGGTTGTAACATTTTTATCTGTAGAGTCTTGAATGAACGTCTGTCCTGCTCTCCATTAGTATGCAATATGGCTTTGGTTGAATAACATATGGGGCCTGGTTGCCAGAGGACAAGCAGGAGGAGGCATGTCCCTGAATTCTCACCTGTGAGGGGGCATCACCCCCCAGGCAAGGTGATATTCTCTGCCACAAGCAGCCCAAATGTCAAAGCCTACAATACACTCTACAGTGTGAACCTGTCACCCACACCCAGAGATCCCAGGGAAATAAGGATCATGGGTCACTCTGTTCATCCACAATCCTCTTAATGTCACCAATTTTGTATTTCCCCTAAGGGGACCCGAAGAAATTGCCTTGTGGCCTCCAGTATCTAAGAGCTTCAGGAAACTCTGAATTCTCTCTTTCCCCTTTCATCTTGATGGGCGTACAGGGTCACTGGACTCCTGTGGAGACCTAAGACACTTGTTCCATTTCTAACTGTGCCCTTGATCCCGAGAAACTTGGGTCTCAAGTTGCTTTATCCAGCGAGCACACCAACCTGATATCATAAACCCTCCCTGGGTGTCTCCTTCGTGTAGTGAGTCTCCTGTCCTGCAAAAGCCCTTACTAACGTATTGTTTAAGAAATAACGACAAGAAGATTGTGCACATGTTGCTTATGGATGGACTCCGGGTCCACTTGATTGTCCATTCCTGAGTCCTCTGACCCTGGGCATGAGCAAGCATAAAGGGCCCACAAGCGGATCACATTCTGTGCTCTCCTGGCTCTCTGTTCCTTCCTCTGCAGTAGCCCACGGACCCTGCTCACTGCTCCCTGGAGTCAGGTGGTGTGACCTAAATCCCACTTGTCATTCTTCCTTATAAATCATCCAATTGCAGACTGATGTCTCTGCCCTGAGTTGGCTGTGGGGTGATAATGTCCCTCCTGCTTTCCTGAAAAGCCGTGCTTCTGTCAGACAGGACCCTCCCTGCACCCTGCACAGGTGTTGCAAAGGAGTTTCACCACATGTTCCTCCCCAACCTGAGTCCAGGGAGACAGAACGTTCTCTGCAGCAGGTTGAGTGGAGCAGATCTGCACTGACAGGACAGCAAGGGACAAAAGGATCCTGTTGTGGGTTAGTGCCCAAGACTCTGGACAGCTGCCCTGGGAAACAGAGTCTTAGCCACACTCGCCCCTCATGCATGTCCTGGATCAGAAACCTCAGACTCACTGGGCTGAATCTCCAAATGACATCCTGCCTCCAAGGAGAGAGACCAAAGCCAAGGCTGCCCTGAACAGTTCCTCCCTGACCAAGGTCTTCCCTTCACTGCAGGAGCTGGGAACAAGGCCCAGGCTGTTTCAGGTCCTTCCTTCCTACCTCAACATATGGCATTCCCAGAACATTCTGCAACTGTTCTTCAGAACTACAAGCAAGAAATGGGGGAGAACTGGGTCAGTCCAAGGTCACCCAGAGAACCACCCTGCAGAAAGGAGTCACACCAAGGAAACCTGCCAGCCCAGAGGGAAGAAGTGCATCAATAATTATGTGAGCAAAAAGTCAATGGCTAGTGGGCTAAATCACTGAAATTTTGGGATATATTTGTCATAAAAACTGGTAATTCTCTGAGCGATATGCACACCTTGCATGTTCAATAAAGAATAGACAGGTGTGGCCGCATAATCCTATCGCCGCACTACTTGGGAGGCCAAAGTGGAAGAATCACTTGAGCCCACAAATTCATGACCAAACTGGGCAACATAGCAGATGAGAGCAGCATCACAAGAACTGAGTAGCATCCACATTTTAGTGAGAACACCCAGGCTAGAGCACAGCAGCCCATTAGCTTGCCTGGGGTTTGCTGTGTGTGTTATGCAGCCTTTGCAGGGGGTGGAGGGTAGAGTGTCTTACCGGGACCTAATGCTTATATAATTTCAGGGCCCTCTTTAAGAAAAAATGCAAAATTATGCATATAAATTAAGTACAGGCCTGGGAAGGGCCCCCAGCTTAAATTGTATTTGTATCACTAAGTGTTCCTCTTAGAGGAGGGACAAGGAAGCAAAGGGGTGGGCAGAGAAAAGACAGAAGACAGCCAGCACACTTCCTCTTTGGATCTTTCCTCTTAGCTCAGGGCATTTGTGAAACGGTGTGGGTCTGAAGAGTCCACCCAGCCGGGATGTGTGGAGCCATATGCAAAAGGACTGGCCAGAGGACTTCTGGCCCAGCTGCCAAGTGGAATCCAAGGACAGAATTTAATTTTCTTCTTAAACATAAAGAAGTGCCAAGCGCCATGGTCACAAGCACAGTCCCCACCTGCATCTGGGTCTGTTGGACTTCAGGGCTAGCCCACTGAGAATCTGGTTTTAAAGAGAACTTGCAGGGCATGTATCCCACAAAGCTCGCCAAGGCTGTTAATAGTCGGTGACTTCAGAGTTGATCTGTCCTTCCTGGTCTAAATAACTCAGGACCTTCATTTTCATGGTTTTCACGCACTTCACCTGCCTGCACTGAAGTTCTTTTCTAGCAAGAAACTTGCACGCTTTTGGGACTTCGTTCTATCCAACCTTGCTCCCGAGAGAAGCTTCCTGTTTCACTGTTGCCACCTTTCTGCAACTATCAGTAGATCTAAAGCAGACAGTGTTGAGCACATGCATTTTGCATTGAGATGGGGAAGCAGGGTTATTTTAATACATATTCGGTTTTGCTTTTTGGTGGAGAGGGTTTTTTTTTTTTTTTTTTTTTTTTGGTTTGCTCTCCATTCCCAGAGCCTGCATTTTCCTCAGCACGCACGTAGGATTTCGCCAACACCACTGGCCTCAAAAGCCTTCGCCAGGTCACAATAGTGAGTGTGGAGACCGTGTGGACTGAGCTATGTGGCCTGACTTCTAGACTTGACTTTCTTCCCTGAAATGATCGCTATCTTTCATCACAAATGCAGAAGGAAGAGTACATGTCCAGATTGTGGAACCAACCTAGATGCCCTTCAATTGATGAATGGATAAAGAAACTATGGTATATATATACAATGGAATATTATGCAGCCATAAAGAAATAATAAAATTATGGAATTTGCAGGCAAATGGATGAAATCAGAGACTATCATGCTAAGTGAGATAAGCCAATCTCAAAAAATCAAAGGACAAATGATCTCACTAATAAGCAGATGATGACACATAATGGGGGGTGGGAGGGGGGCATATAGAGGAAGGATGGACTGTATAGAGGGAAAAGAGGAATGGGAGGGGTGGGAGGGAAAGAAAAAATAACAGAATGAATCAAATACCATTACCCTATGTAGATGTATGATTACACAAATGGTATGCTGTTACTCCGTATACAAACAGAAACAACATGTATCCCATTTGTTTACAATAAAAATAAATTAAAAAAAAAAAAAGTGCATGTCCAGAGGTGGCCCCATCCTAACCTGTTTCAGAGACCCGTCTTGGCCAGACTCAGATCTGAGATGACTGAGTATAACACTTGGCTCAGGTTCTGCTCACCCACCTCTGACCACCTCCCAGTTTGAGATGCAGGAGGCAAGGAGAGTCCTGACTGAAGCTCTGGCCAACACAGCGTCTGAATCCCAAAGTGATGGCATCAGAGGAGCAGAGAGCTATGAGCGCCTCCGGGGACAGTGGAGATGCAGGGTGGGGGTGTGAACCTGAGCACGGAGGCTCCTGGAGGCAGGGCTTTGATTCTGCTCTTCCTCCCTCTGCCCCTTCCATGCCTCTGGTAGCAGCAGTAGGGAGGGGACTCTGCTTTAAACTGAACCCAGCTCCTCTTGATGCCCAGAACCAGTATGGAGGGAGGGCAGGGGATCTAGTGAAGTCCAACTGAGCAGCCTCGGTCGGCCCGGGGATTCTGGGGATCCTCTCTGTTTGTCTGTCTTTTGTTTGTATTTGCTTCTAGCCCCTTAAGACATGGGCAATACTGTGTTGATCCTATAGGTTGTTTCTTGGGAAAGATCTTGGCTGAATGGGTCACCCATAGGTACAAACCTAAAAATAAGATGATGTTTTACTGTAACAATCAGATCTTTGAATGGCTTTCTGAATCATTGTATGGTCTTGCAGTTGGTAGTTGACCTGTCAAAGACTCTGTATGTACAGGCATGTATGCAGTTACATAATAAGGAGACTTAACAGGAAAAAACTAAGTTGGATGCAAAAAGGTGCTACCTCAAATCGGTGAGTATAGTAGGACAGCAAAGGAGGATTTAAAAAATATATTTTTTTATTCTTTTCTACCCAGTGCTGACAGTCTGAGTAATACTTCTCAGCCTGGCCCCAGGCAGCTGCAGATCACATGCTCCGTGCTCCGTGCTGTGGGTCCAGGACATCAGTCCTGAGGTAAAGGAGAAAGAAATTCCCAGGATATCTGTTTGGTCTATAGAGAAATGGGCAAAGAGAACCTGGCCTCTACCCTGCTTTCCAGCCACTCTTTGCCCATGGGAATAAAATCGGAGTTTGAGAACAGGGCTCAGTTCTCCCCTTCTGCATTTGGCCTCACTGATTTTCTTTCTGGGTTCTTGTCTCAGGGGTTCAAAGAATGAAATCCCTGGATGGTAGCAGAGGACTAAAATAAAAGAAATAAAATTAGTTTTGAATGAAAGGGAAAAAGATGGAACTTCCTGTTGTGAGAAAAATGCGACTCAGCTCGGGTCCCTAGGCAGCTCAGACCCTTGAATCCAGGGGAGCAGGCGCTCTGGGTGCCCGGTCTGAGTTGCTGTCCAGCAACAGCACCCAGAAAGCCACTCTGGACACCAGAACTCACACCAGAGATCTAATTAGGCAGATGACCAGAGCATCTGCTCTTGGTGCTGGGAGAGAGACAGAGAAAAAATGGTGCAGGAGCTTCTCCTAAGTAGTGGAATTTTGTGGGCTAACAACAATCAGGCCAATTGCTGAGAAGGGGGCTCACAGGCTGACTAGTGGACCAATAACTAGCTAGGATGTTCACAGACTGATGTCCAGGTTGTAAGATGGGAGGGGGAGAAATGGCTGCAGCATAAAGGGTGGGGGAGCAGCTTTGTATTATACCTGTGATGTGGAGGGGGAAACTAGCAGAAAGCTTTCCACTCAAGAATACTAGTTCAGGGACTTAGGCTTCTGGATAAAGGCATTGATCAGAGTCCGTGCTGAGCAGACATAAAAAGGTGTTGGGGCTGATTGTTGAATATACGCTGTACAGACGTTGGGAATGTATAAAGACTGTTGAATTGGCTACTGACTTTCTATTTGGCTGTGTACTTTTAGTCCTTAAATCTGAATTTTTTGTAACCTCCATTTGGGTTCACCCCCATTTTCCTTTTCCTGCCACTCTGGAACAAAGGAGTGGACTGGAATGCGGAACCTCGCAGGGTTGCCCTACATTTGAAAGGCAAATGTAAAGGGGCTCATTACACTCATTTGTCTGACCATTAATGGGGATGAAAGATGAAAGCTGCCAATCACATGGAAAGGAATAATGGGTCCCAATATTTTAAAATTATAACCTGGACAAAATTGTCTTCCCATTTTCTTAGGTCTGCCCTATTTGGCCATGGGATACTTCTGGGCGCAGCCTTGCCTGCTGCCCAGAGTTAAAATGCAAAGACCTCCCTGAGACCCCATGATTCAGCACCTGTGTCTTGGGTCTGCCGATTTCTGAAGACAGGTCCCTAGCAATCTCTGTGTGGTCAATGTGACCTTCACTAGACAGAGGGCCCTAGATACATAGGTATGTAAAGAGAGAGTCTCTGGGTACAATTGACAGTGGGGAGCTCACTTAGAGTTGATGGCATTATGATGATGATGAGGGAAACTGGTCAAAGAATAACCTGTGCTCCAACCCGTTGAGTGCAAACTGGAATAAAAAAGATTTGAGCCACAATTTTTTAAATATGCCAGACTGTCTGATCCCTCTCCTGGGATAAAATTTGTTGTGTAAATTAAACGTACAGATAACATACTCACCCCAAAATTAACAACTTTATTTGCAAGTGCCTTTCAGGAAAAGAAAACAGAACCTGTTTTGCTGGAGGTCTGCTAGAAGTGAGTAAGGCCTTTAGGCCAAGGGACCCTGAGAGAGGGGTCAGTGTTTCTTGACCAGGATTGTTTTAGGAGGAAACTTGCACTGAAGTTGGGGGGGGGGGGGTTGGGATGACCCTTAAGAAAGAGGCACTTATTCTCTTCCGACGGTTGTTTAAATTGTACAAGTCAGCTTTGCCAGGTACCCTACTTTGCCTCTTCTGCCTGTTAGAAAACCTCACACTGATGAGCACCAATTTGTGCAAGACTAGAGAGCTATAAAATACTAAAGTGTGATGTCCACTGCTTTTGTGATTTTTCTTTGTCAGAGAAATCGATGACTTAAGATCTTAACCAGGCTTGATTTTCATGAATAACCTAAGTAGATGTGATTAGAGATATTATACATCTGAAACTAAATATACCTGAACCTTATCTAAGTGTTCTACAAAAGTGTCTAAAATGAAAGTTCGTTTCAGTTTAAGCCATGAGTGCTCTCTTTTATACATTGCATCTGGCATAAAAGAGCAACACTGCCATTTAAAACACTGACTTTTATCTGTCTGCTTCTGTGGTGGAAACAAGAAGATGACACTCGAAAAGTAGGAAAAACCAAGCTTTATTTTATGCCGTTGGGCCCAGAGGAGATTAGCACTCCAAAATTCTGAGTCTGATCCACAGTTTCTCACAATATTTATAGGTTATTTGACATCATCTTAGATCCATCTTATCATTGGGGCTTTTCCCTCTTTTAAAAAAAAACTCCTAATCTCTGCTGCTGAAGGCCTGTGCAGTGTCTGTAGCATAAAGCTGCTCACAGAACAGAGAAGAAGAAACAGCTGTTTTCATAGATGTCTATTACATTTCAGGAGGAAGTAGTCAGACTCTTAGGGCAGTTATTGACAATACAAAAGGTAGGGACCCAAGGTTAACTAGGCTTCCTGGAGAAAGGCTAAGAGAGGGAAGGGGAACTGACCATAATGTTCTTGTAATTTCATTTCACAACTAGGCCTGGTTTTGCCATCATCAGTATAATTCTGATTATTAACATGCTTCTCTAAGTGTATAAGAGATTTAAAGCTATCCTTGATTTTTGCTAGTACTGCTAAACTCTGCAAGCTGGTAAATATCTGTGGATTCTGAATTTTACTGTGAAAATTAAACCTAGTTAATATAAGGACATCTGTGTAGTGGTGACACAATTAGTTTTTTGTATATTAAGTATACTCATGTTCTTCTAGTATACAAGTTTTAAAATACAAAGCTTGGAAGAGCATTTCACCAAGGTGGTGTTCTCCAAACTAAAGTTGCCCTAAAATGGTAATTTTAAATCTTACAGAAATAATAAATCAAATTGGAATTTATGTCATTTAATGTTCTGTAACTGGACCTAAGACATATGTATAATTTTATGTTATTCTTTCACACTGGGGTAGAAATTTAAATGTATTTTTTAAAAGACAATGAGAGCCTGATCTATTTAAAGGTCAATATCGTAAAATATGCAAACATTTTGCCACTTTCCCACAAAAAAGAGTTAAAAGCTCTCTTAGCTTTTCTTTGATTCATGTTTCAGGTGTAACGTTGTACTGTGTTTTTTGTGAAGGGCCTTGCCTTACCTGGGTAAGGCTCTGCCCCACCTTACTAGAATGGCTCCAAAATAGGCTAGACTTCAGTTCATTTAGAGTTGTGTTCAAAAGAGTGATTTTTGTTATAAAAATTACTGTGATATCAAAATAAACAGGAAATATAATATAACTAAGTAAAGTTTGGGGTTATAAAAAAATAATGTTTTTGGACCATAGCTGTTATGCTGTTGAGAATGGGGTGACATTGGTGCAGCCATCTTGTATAAACAAGCTATTTCGTGAACTGGCCTGTAACACCCCAGGAAAAGGGTTCGAAAACACTGAGGATGCCAGCAACCCCAGCGGCGCCTCGAGGGCCAATACAGGGCAAACAGGATGTGCTGGGCCCCCGGGCTTATCAAGGCTGTTCAGAGATATCTATCTGAGGAATGTGCAGCTGCCTGGAAACCTTATCCATCAGGGACAGGGGGGCCTAGCCCTGACCCCTCTCCTGCATAGTTCACCCCTTCCCTCCTCCCTGCTCCCTCCAGGACCATTCAGTTCTGGTGGGACCCAATAAGATTCAAATAAAGTGGAGGGACCAAACCAAAAGAGGACAAATGTTTAGCTGTCCGAATGTTAACCAATAATGTACAGGTCCTTGTGGGTGAATACTAAAAAAACTCTTAAATAGAGCGCTTTCTCGCCCCTCGGGGCCACTCCCCACTCAGCCATTGTAACAGTCTGAGAGGCTGGTTGTGGTCCAGGCTCGACCTTGCTTTAAATAAAACCTCATTGTGTGATTTGCATTACCATGTGTCCGCTTTGACTTTCTGGGGATCAGTCAGAACTGGACCCTAACAATGCAAACTGAGTGTGCTTTTGCTATTGTTGATTTCATTTTGCATTTTCCTTGTAAATTTTAACTGTTATCTGCTAGTGCCTTACAGAAATATAACTTCTAATATAAAAACCTGAGTTAATAATGAGTGATAACAGGCCATCATCTACAGAGGACAGACAGGATGTAAAGCTGACTTCCAGTACTAATACAGACTCCAATTAAATAAAAGGGGTAAATGACTGTAAAATTATAGGTATTGAAGTTATAACCTGTTACTTCCTCTTTAAGACTGGTGAAACTGGCTTGCTTGGTGTTTAAAACCAAAAAATTGGAAGCCAAAGTCAAGGAAGTAAAAGGGCCAAGGAAAAAGCAGCCAATATGTGGCCCTTGCCCTATAAGGTCAGCAGGACCCAGAGAATGACAGGAGGGACCCCTTTAAGGTCTCTGAAACTCTGGTGAGTCACCTGATCTGACAATCAGGAAGACCTAGAGGACCCTGAAGAACAGAAAGCCAACTGATGATGCACGTTCTGCAAAGAGGGGGGTCAGTGTAGACAGAAATGTCCCTGATGCTTCCAAGAGAAATCACATATGGTCATCAAGACCCTGACCTGAACCATCCTGGTACATGGCACAACTGGTAAAGGAAACCTAAAGGAGCCAGTGACTTTACACACATCCCCAAAAGTGATCTCTGAGGAATCTCAGCTGACTCTTAAGAACAGGTAGGGACAGGTCTAGGGTTGTGGCTCAGTGGCAGGGCACTTGCCTACCATGCATGAGGCCCTGGGTTCAATCCTCTACATCACATAAAAATAAAATAGAGGTATTATGCCCACCTACAACTAAAAAATATATTTTACAAAAAGGAAAAAGAAGAAATAGGGGGCTGGGGAGATAGCTCAGTTGGTAGAATGCTTGCCTCCAATCCCCAGCACCGCAAAAAAAAAAAAAAAAAAAAAAAAAAAAAAAAAAAAAAAAAAAAAAAAAAAGAAGAAGAAGAAGAAGAAGAAATAGGGACAAGGTCAATTTTGACCAGCTTGCCAGCTTGGTCTTAAATACCTGGCAGCAGAGTATTGCCTGAGCACGGTACAACTAAAAGGGAAAAATGTCTTTAACACAACTTAAACTGTACACTTGTGTCAGCCTTACCAAAAGTAAGCAAAACTGGAGGCTGTAAAGGAAGGCTTCTTATATGGAAATGCCTAATAACTAACAATCACAAAGGACTCCAGAGACATAAGTTTGTCCTGTTTCAGAAACTAGCTGAAATACTAATTTCTTTTGTATTGATTGTTTACCAGAAAAGTAACGTTTGCTGTCTTGTTTGTTGTTATCCTAGCATGAACCTCGCCCTATGCACATCTTGTTCAGTCACCTGCCAACTGCCACACTGGACCGCTGGACTGCTGTGAGGTTGAAAACCCCTAACTGACCATGCCCCACCTGACAGGAAACAAGGACTTTGGGTCACTTCCCTCTACTTCGCCTCTCTCAGCAGGAAGCAGCTTGGAGATGTCCGGAGCCCATTTTTCCATAGAAATGGAATGCAGAAATTGACAGTGGGGAAATGTTAACAGTGTCCACTTGCCCTTTTGAACTCAACTCTGAGGCTTATTTTTAAAAGGAACAAGTTTAAAAAAAAAAAAAAAAAAAAAAGGAACAAGTTTTCCTTCCCCTCTTCTCCCTCTCCCCTTCCCTAACCTGGGGGCAGAGAACAAGATTACCCTGAGCGCTCTCTGCTCCACAGAGGGAGGATCTAGGAGATGACTATCTCCCAAATTAACAAGTGAATGTTAACACAGGTCTGGTAGGGGATTGGAGGCAAGCACACCTGGAGTGAAGCCTTTGAAGAGCTGCTCCCGCAGCTCAGAAGCCCCAGCCTGCTTCTCTCTCCACTCTTGTGAGCTGAGGCATGTGGTTTCCACCCTCAAGTTTTCCCCCTGGCTGCAAGACAGCTGTGAAGCCAGAATTAAAGACAGGCAGTTAGTGTAGACAGATGATCCTGTCAGATCCAGGAAATGGAGGCCAGTTTGGATCCAGGAAGTTGGAGACGGCCCCTGGGAGATTGGAATGTGATGTCTCCAGAGCCCTCTGATCACTGATATTACCTGCCTGCACTACCCCTTCCAAAAGACTGCGGGCAGGAAGTTAGTTCATGACCCTGGGCTGCTTCCTGCCTGGGTCACTCATTTGACCCTACCCACTGCCCATCTGCTTCCCATTGTTGGCCACCTCACCAGCATCTCCTGGGCCTAGTCGCATAGGCAGGAAGGAGAGAGATAAGTGGGGTAGGCAGAACAAAGGAACTTCAGTCTATAAGAGGGGCAGGGCGCCCTCTCTTCTTGGGATGCCAGGACACCAGCCATGGCCCGCTTCTCCCTCCTGGATAAAACCTGCTCTATGTGCTTGCCTCGGCGTGCTTCTCTCATGTTCAAACTTCAGCACTGAGGAAGCAGAACTCGTCACCAATAACCTGCAGTATCAGCTGCTGCACCACTAGCACCAAAGTGCATGCTCTTAGCTGAAGGAAGAAAGAAGGAGGAGGGCAGTGGGAGAGTATAAAAATCTTCCAGCTGAGCCTTTCCTAAAGGATCTCTGGGTGAAATGCTGCCCCACGATTTCTACCTACTAACCGCTGACTCCATTCACCATTGGCATCCCCTGTCCACAAGAGGGAAGGACACATTACAGTACCCAAGGAAATCAAATCTAAGGAGAAGGGAAGTTGCAGCAGTCATCTCAACCCCAGAAGCCAAACTCAAACTGCTGCGACCATCAGATTCTTCAGCCTGGGTTACATCTGATTGCTGAGGGCTTCCATCACTGACTTACGTCCCAAATAAAGTGTCTAGAGAGGCCCTAAGTAGGACCAGCCTGCTCCACCAGCCTGTCCAGAACATAACCTCAGCAAATTAGTGATCTGCTGGCAGAGTGAGGAACAAATTCGCATGAAAATTCAGTTTAGCACGAACAAGGACCTGCGGGGCTAGTGAAGCAGCTCAGAAACACCCAGATAAGGATTTCCCAGAAAACGTCAGGCATGACCAGGAGTCACTGGCGGCACAGTCTCTAGAAACCAGCAAACTGTATTGCCTGCTAAGGGATCCCAGTTGCGCTTGGAGGTGACTTAAAGGGAGCAACGTGCCTGCTCTTCCCTCCCTCCAGACTTCCATCTGGCCCCGCGGTTAAAGACCATCTCCTCAGTCCACAGGCAAGGTGGTGGGTAAACTGCGCAGCAATGTTTTGAGTAACATCCCTTCTTCTGTGTTTACACACTCAACATCTGTTTTCCCACCCAGTTCTGCTGAGATTTCTACCATGATATAAGAGACATAACAGATGAACACAGAGGAATACCAATCTCACGCAAGCAGTGTTGGAGATTAGCTAGATAAACAGCGGAGCAACAGACATACGGGAGGCAGGCGGGCACTTTTCCTCGAAGTGGTGCGATCCGATGAGTTTGCATTTGAATTCTAACCTCCCCTCAAGGTCGCCGCCCAGCAACAGACGACAAACACGACTCTCAGCCAATCAGAACACTAGTGCTCCAGAGACCGGCATCTCCTGGAGGAGGGCAGACGCCCTCTGCTCCCTTCCAGATCGGGGGCTTAGCTCCGCAGAAAAGAGGAGCGCTGTGGACTGCCTTTGCCCAGGAGACTGTGACTTTCAGACCGGAGGGCCAAGAGGTAAGTGGAGGCGACCGATTGGAGGCAGGAAGGAGAGGGGCTGGAACAGTCAGAGGCAAGAAGAGAAGCCCGCGGAGGAAGGGCCGAGGTCCTGCACTGCCGGAGGCGGTGTGGGCGCAGCGCCTGCAGAGGTTAGGCCTGGGGGAGGGAGGGGCAGTTACCGGAGGAAACCTGCCGGCTGCACATTCTTAAGGTGGTATGATCAGGCTGGGCGGTGCTGCACCCCTTTAATCCCAGCAGCGCAGGAGACTGAGACAGGAGGATGGAGTTCAAAGCCAGCCTCAGAAATTCAGTGAGGCCCTTGGGGCCTCAAAATAAAAATTAAGGAAGGACTGGGGATGTGGCTCAGTGATTAGCACCTTCAAAAAAGGGGGCGGGGCTATATTATGGTCAGAAAGAAGCAATGGTCCCTTCCCTTAAACGCATCCCTCAGGTATGCGTTCTAAGATTCTGAAGAGGTTTGCCTTACAGATTTATGTGTGAAGATGTTCATTATAGAACTATTTGTAGTATAGAAAGTGTTAATCAACAAACAGGACTGGGAAATGGACGAACAATTCATGGTCCAACCACAGAAGAAAGTTGCTTTCAGGCATTAGAAATCATGTTGTTGATGAAGAGTTTTTGTTATGACTTTAACATTAGATTCATACATTACACCTTATTTGGTATCTACTGTGGGTAGTGTCTGTTTCTCTTTCCATTCTTAATTCTACCAAAACGTACAGTATATTTTGCAATGGGCTGCAAGCTATTACATTGTGTAAATGCGCCCTTGTCTTCTTAGCCCTTAATTTATTTGTGCTATTTAAGTCGTATCTACATTTTGCCCTTGTAGATACTTTTGACTGCCTCAAACATAAATCTTTGTTTAGTATAAATGCTTCCCAAATATATATGTTCCCACAAAGTACATGATTACCATTAGAAATTATTTCAAAATTGTCTGTAATCAGAAAGAAAAAACAATGTCCTAAAAAAAATGAAAACTCTGAGGACTGCAGAGAATCTTTAGCTCAGGGACTGAAAAAAAGTTTATCTTAACCTCTGTAGCTACACAAAGAGTTGTTTTGAGGAGTAGAAGATGTGTCCAATTAGGGCACATAGGTCTTTTTCATGATTATAACAAAATAACTGAGACAAGATACTTTGTAAAGAAAAGTTTATCTAGCTCACAGTCCTGAAGGTTCAAGGGCTGTATCTTATGAGGCTTTTTTGCTGCAAGAGTCCCAAGGTGGTGTAGGGCATCACATGGCAAGAGTGACCCGGTCTCTTTCTCCCTCTTCTTAAAGTCACCTGGATTCCTTTATGGGGGCTCCACCCTGATGACATCATCTAACCCTGATCATTCCCAAAGCCTCCACCCTCTAAGCACCATAATCAGATTAAATTTCCACCCACTCACTTCCTCGCAGTGGAAATTAAGTTTCAACGCACTAATGCTGGGGGGGAGATACACTCAGACCCTATCCAAACTATAGCAGGAGCCTTCGGGCCCAGAGGGGAAGAGAGGCCAGCAGAGACATGGGGGTGTGCTACACCGCCCCCTCCTGTCTAGCCCTTTTTGGTCCCTGGCAGTTGACGGAGTGCGCTTGGCACACACTGGGTGCCTGGTAAATATTTGTTAAATGACTGAATGAAAGCAGGGGCTGGCCCATCTCCTACTCCTGGCTCTCCTGATCAGTGGATTGTGATGACAAGTGGTAGGTTCAGCCGTGAATGACTCCAGGGCCCCGCCAGGGGTAGGCCTTCTGGGCTGAGGTTTGACCTTGGTGCTGGCAGTGGGTTGGGTTCTAGGGGTGTGCTCCAAGCCAGGCACAGCCTCCAGCCTTTTGCCAGAACTCCCTTCACTCTCACCTCCAGGAAAGGAGGGGATACATGGCAGGCAGAGGAGACAGGGAGGGCGCTAGACCACATCCTCAGCCCTGTGTGACCTGGCTAACCTCGAGCTGGCTCTCTGGGGCCATCCACTGGGCAGCTGGGAGGGCAAACAGGATCAAGCTGTCTTTGCTGGCAAACCAAAACTGGGCACAAGTGGAAGCAGGGAGGCCAGCTAGGAGGTCTTGCCTTAATCAGAGCGGGACATGGAGGGTGGGCCTGGCTCTATCAGGAGAAGCCATGGGACTGAATATTTCCAGAAGGTAAAGGCAAGGATTTCCTAATGGGATAACATGTGTGTTTAACACATACACGCTGGTGATTTTCTATTTTGAAACTGAAAGATCAAGAGACTCCAGGGCAGGCACTTTTAGCAGTGAAGAAAATTAGGTCTGGAGGCTTGAGTTAGCTCTGGGGAGATGGAGGCTTCAACAAGAACCCTGTGTCTTCTCCCAGGCCATGGTTTCTGCCCCCGCTTCTGCTGTCTTTTGACATGCAGCCCTGATGGACTCATGGCGCTCCCCGGCTCTCCCTGTGCTCCGCCTCGCCTGCCTCCTCTTGGTCCAGTGGCCCACACCGTGCTCAGGTAAGGAATGACAGGCACTGCTTCAGTGTGTCTGAAGCTGACAGTCACCATCAATGCCACTTACAGCTTCTGGCTCCTTCTCACCCCTGGAAGTTCCATCCCAAACCGAAGGTTCGAAAGCCATTAAGAGACGAGGCTTCTGTGAGGACCGTGCCCACCCCTGCCCGAGAAGCCCGCTGCTTTCACGACCCCCACACAACACCCTCTGATGTCGTTTCCTTCTTTTGCTGACCAGCTCAGTTTGCTGTGATAGGACCCTCTGGGCCCATCGTGGCTGTGGCGGGTGAAGATGCTGATCTGCCCTGTCACCTGTCCCCGGCGATGAGCGCCGAGACCATGGAGCTGAGGTGGGTGAGGTCCAGCCTTAGGCAGGTGGTATCCGTGTATGCAGACGGACAGCAAGTGGAAGACAGACAGATAGCAGAGTACCGAGGGAGAACTTCGGTCCTGAGAGACGGCCTCGCCGCAGGGAAGGCTACTCTCCGAATACACAGTGTCAGAGCCTCTGACAGTGGACGCTACCTGTGTTATTTCCAGGATGGCAGCTTCTATGAGAAAGCCATGGTGGAGCTGAAGGTGGGAGGTGAGCCTTTGAGTGTCGTCCCCTGGGGCCTGGGGTAGATGCGGGAACATGCTGTGAGGTCATCCCGCCCATCTGCCCTGGGGCCCTGAGGAAGACCAGGTTTCCCTGCAGAAAGCCTCCCTCCTGTTGGCCACCAGGGTTCTAACAAGGGAAGTGGGGACAGGGACAGGAAGGGCAAGAGATCATCTCTTGCATAGCCTGATACACAGCTGTTAGGGTTAACTGTGTACAGATGGCACTGCAGCCCCTCCAGCCAGATGCCATGGGCCCTGGGAGGCTGACCTTTAGGGACCGTATCTGTCGCTATTCTGTAGCCAGTGACCCCCAGAAACACACCTGTAGTCAAACCTGCTGAGTTTGTCATTTGTTCCAGCTAAGAATACACACCATGGGGAACTGGGGTGCCTGGGTCGGAAGGTGCTAGAGAGAACAGACGGAATGTAGCCTGTATCCAGGGCCTGGGGGAGGGTTTGCAGACACAGGCCTCTGCTCCGGATCGGATGCTGTCAGGAAAGTGGGAAGATGGTTAGTTTGTGGTGGGAACCTTAATACATCTTCTCTGGGAAGAAGGAGCTGAGGCGAGTTAGAGCTCTGACTGGTGACTGGGCTGAGTCCCTGCTGCACACAGTGCGTCTAGTTGTCGTGGTTGGAACGATGTTCTTGCTTTTCCTTACATGCAGACACAGTTGTGCTGTGGCCTTGTGCTTCTTCCATGTCTGTCATAGTGGCACAGTGCCATTGGCTGATGTTAGTCTTCTGTGAAATCGCCCATGTTCAGCAGAATACCACGCCCTGACCTTGGGTTCCGGTGTCCAGGTGGCCTTTCTCTTCCTCAGTACAGTTCTGGCCTGGGGCTTCTGGTGGGGTGTGGTCAACGGCTGAAGCAGCGGAGGGAGAGGGCAGGTCTTGGTACTTGTTCCTGGCCCCATCCCTGCAGTCACCTCAGCTGGTTGCTTTCCCCTGCCAAAGTCCTGCCCCTCTGGAGAAGCCCTCGTTGCAGGCTTGTCTTCTCTTAGGTCTCAGTAAAGCTCCCTCTCCTCCTCCCTCAGAGTCACAATCCCCCAGTAGTGGCCTGGGCACTGCCCTAGTCCCTGCAGTTTCTCCTCACCAGGACCTGCTTTTGGAAGCGACTCCTGAATGGAACTCTCCTTGTGTTACCTAATGCAAATGATTCCCATTGACGCCCTCCCGGCCACAGAGGCTCGAGTTTAGCCTGACTTCTCCTTCCACAGCACTGGGTTCTGATCTCCACATTGAAATGAAGGGCTACGAGGATGGAGGGATCCATCTGGAGTGCACGTCCCCCGGCTGGTACCCCCAGCCCCAAGCAGAATGGAGAGATGCCAGGGGGAAGCCCGTCCCAGCTGCAGCAGCGCCTGCAGTTGCAGATGGAGCAGGCATGTACACAGTGGCAGCCCCGGTGATCCTGAGAGGCGGCTCGGGACAGGGGGTGTCCTGTGCCATCAGAAACTCCCTCCTTGGCCAGGAGAAGACAGCCAGGATTTCCATCGCAGGTTAGTACCCTGCTTAGCCCAGGGACTCGAACTGCACTGTGGCTACTCAAAGAGGGAGAATGTGCAGAGTCTCTCCTTGGGTGTTTGCAGTGGACCCAACCTCCAGAGCAGGGACCCGAGCTTTCTCCTTGCTGGGTGGGAGCTCCTCTCTCCCATAAAGCTGTTTTTGCCATCTGCATTTACTGCACATTCCCTGCCTATCGGAAATGGTGACAAAGCGGTGGGAATGGGGGGTGGCAAAGAAAAGGTCCTTAAGCAGAGTCAGATGAATATATATATATATATATATATATATATATATATGTATATATATATAACAATATATCACATCATAAAGGAAAAAACCTAACATTAAAATAGAGGGAGATTTAGGACAATGTAGTAGAAAAATTAACAAAGGACATGAATTATTAGCCCTCAGAAAAGGAAATAAGCCCTCGAAACAGGTGCATATACTCATTCATCAGAGAAACACGGATTAAAAGTTTTTCCACTTATGAGACTGGCCAAAAAAAAAAAAAAAGAAAGAAAAGAAAAGAAAATGGAGGCGGAGGACAAGCAAGGCCAGGGGCAGGAACAGGGGAGGACGGGCTCAGCGTGGGCTGGTCTGCTGGGCTGGTTGGGGTGTGTGCACCAGCACTACCTCTAACCCGGGCTTCATAGCGATATCTGTCCAACTACCAATCATTGATCCAGAATTCCTCTTCTGGGAGACAGCGGCAGGACGGCGTGTGCTAGGTTACTCCGTAGAGCACCGGCTGCGCACGGTTAGGAACAGTGCAGATCTTCGCTGGCAGCGACGTCCACGCCAGGGCACGCGCACCTCTGCGAAGGAAGACGCGTGGCCGGGCTGACACGGGAGGGCCTCCAAGATCACTGCAGGGCAGAGGCAGCAGGACGCAGGGCAGTGCGTGCAACCCTATTTGTGTGCCCTTGCATCACACCGCCACACCCTAACCACTGCTCGCTCCCTCGCTTGCAGACCCCTTCTTCTCCAGCGCGCGGCCCTGGATCGCCGCCCTGGCCGGGACCCTGCCCATCCTGCTGCTGCTCCTCGCGGGGGCCGGGTACTTCTTGTGGCGACAGTGGGAAGAAAACAAGGCTCTGTCCCTAGAGAAAGCGCAGGAGCGAGTGCGGAGAGAGAAGGCACAGGCGGAAAAGGAGCAGGAGAGCCGCGCGAAAGGTGGGTGACCCAGGAGGGAGCTGGGAGCCTCGTCCCATTCCGCCCCGGAGCTGGGAGCTGGGTCGTTGTAGGATTGTTTTTAAAATTAAATAAAACCTCGTCCCTAATGTCATTATCTTTCTGCTTATTTTCCAGAGGAGCTCCAGTATGAACTCAGTAAGTTCCTACCTGGAGACCCAGACATGTCTCCCCATTCCTGCTTCAAGCACCCCGTGACTCTTGCCTGTCTTTCCATTGCAGAGTGGAGAAGGATCCAGTACATGGCTCGTGAGTGACTCTGTCTTTTTCCCTGGATTAAAATCTAAGACTCACTCCCTGCTGGGACACTTTGCAGCCTTTAACTCCTGCCCAGGGGTCAGAATGGTCCTTTATGTGCTTGCCCTCTCTCTCTCTCTCTCTCTCTCTCTCTCTCTCTCTCTCTCTCTCTCTCTCTCACACACACACACACACACACACATACACACACGGAAAAGAAAGGGGGCAGGGGAATGAACAGAGTATGAGCGGCCTTCTCTGTTCGAGGAAGCTCACTAGTTGATAGACAAAAACTACAGACTGCTGAGAAGAAAAGAATGGAAGATCATGAGAAATAAGAAAATCGGGAGAAAGGAGGGGAAAGTGTCATGCCTGGACAGGAATGACTAGAGTGGCTCAGTTCTTACAGGTTTATTATAACTGTTTTCAAAACTCAGTTCCTGAGGGCGGTTGGGGATCCAGCTCACTGGTAGAGCAATTCTGGGCCCTGGGCTCAGTCACCAGCAGTGCAAACAAAAGCGGAACAGAAGAGTCCCTGAAATTGTATTAAGTTTGAAAAATTCTATTCAGAAGAAAGCAGAAAATAATACCGACCAAGGTAAGTGAATCTTGCACACACACACACATCCTGACATGATGACGCCTCCACTAAGGTTCCTGTGTGCAAAGTGGATGGACTGGACGCATCAGGAAGGGTTCTCAGGGTGACTGGGTCACCATATGGAACCCCAAATACTGCCAGCCCTCTGTGCAGCCGGATGCTGCTTGTTCACAAAAGTCAGAGCCTAGAGGTGATCCCATGTCCCAGCTGCCAGTCCTCCTGTTGCCACATGCCCCCAGAGGTCCAAGGGTATGCTCCACACCCGCTAGATCTGGGCTGGATCCCATGTGGACCCTCCAGGTGACCTTAAACTCATTCACCTCTGACATGACAGATCCAACCATTCCCAAATCAGGGAAGGAAAGTGGTGGCACCCTGATTCCTGGAAGTCTTTCTCTCCAGGAGCACTCTGGTGACAGTGTGAACTCTCACCACATAGTCCCAGCAATGCCCTTAGAGTGTGGCTCCCTTTCTCCACTCATGGACCATAAATAAAATTTCCTGCCTGTACCCAGAACTCTTGACAGTTCAAGGGCTGTCAGTAATTTGGGGGTTCTGTTTCATGACCCAGGCACTGTGAGAACCCTTCCTGACGTGGTCCAGTCCATCCACTTTGTACATATGTCCTCCTGTACCCGAGTGGAGGTGGCACCATGTCTAGATGTGCGTGGATATGTGTGCAAGATTCCAAGTTCCGGCCACGGCAGAGCTCAGGAGACATCCCTGCTTTTCTTCCCTTGCAGGTGGAGCAAAGTCTTCAGCCTATGCTGGTGAGTGATCCTAAAACTGAGCTTTCTGGCATGGGTGCCCTAAGCATTTCAGCCTTTACTCTGCTGTTACCACTGATGTTCCCTGTAGTTATAATCCGTTCTAACCCCAGGCTCATCTTTGGTGGGAGTACTCCCTTTACTTTCAGAGCCTATGAGTGACCCCTCACCTGCTGGCAAACATGCCAGCCCTTGGCAGAGCTTGGACATGCTGCCCAGGGAAGAGATCCCACCACTTTTGAGAAAGTGCTACCTACCCCTGAGCCATGAGAGCTGTAGATAAGAGAAAGTGGAGAGACTCTGAATAAAGAGAGAGAAGAAAGATTTGATGAGAACAGTTAATAGGAATATTGACCTTTTCCTTATCTCTGTCTCCTTTTTTTTTTTTTTTTTTTTTTTTTTCCAGAATGGAAGGCAGCTCTCTTCCAAGCTGGTAAGTCAGTCACTGTGTTTCCTAGGACAAGAACCTAAGGGACTATGTTCCCTTTTTCTTTTCTAACTCTTGAGATCTGAGGAAGTAAAGTCCATTTGAGAAGGAAAGTTCCAGATGGGCAACTTCAGTTCCCATATGACCCTCATTTCACCCTCTCTTTCTGTTGGACACAAGACCCCTGGAACTTTTCCTCATGATATTAACTAGAGTCACAATCAGGGCAGGCAAGGGATGGTGGGCTGTGGACTCAGGCCTCTTCAAGGCTCAGATCTTGAATGCTGAGGCTCTGAGGAACAGGAAAAGTGACTGACCCCACAGACACACCCTTCAACTCTCTGCAGCAAATGTGGTTCTGGATCCTGACACAGCAAACCCCATCCTCCTTGTTTCTGAGGACAAGAAGAGTCTGCAGCGGGCAGAGGAACGGCAAAATCTGCCGGACAACCCTGAAAGATTTGATTGGCATTACTGTGTGCTTGGCCGTGAGAACTTCACCTCCGGGAGACACTACTGGGAGGTGGAAGTTGGGGACAGGAAAGAATGGCATGTTGGGGTGTGTGGGGAGAAGGTGGAGAAGAAATGCTGGGTTAAAATGACACCTGAGAATGGATTCTGGACAATGGGCTTGTCTGGTGGGCATGACTATCGGGCTCTCACTGAACCCAGGACCAAGTTGACCCTCTGTGAGCCCCCCACCAGGGTGGGGGTTTTCCTGGACTATGAGGCTGGAGAGGTGTCATTCTATAATGCAGTGGATGGCTCTCACATCTACACCTTCCCGCACTCCTCCTTCTCTGGGCCTCTGTGGCCTGTTTTTAGAATTTTGACTGTGGAGCCCACTGCCCTGACCATTTGCCCACTGCTGAAAGGAATGGAGAGGCCCCTTGTTTCTGACCTAGTGCCTGGCCTTTCCCCAGAAACCCCAGTGACCTCGGACTTAGCTAACGGGAGGGAGGAGCCTCAGGCAGAGGTCAGGGCTCCACTTCTCCCCGCCCCACCTGGAGCTGAGGGTCTCCCCCTCAGCCGCCCACTACAGCTGTAAAGCTACCTGCACACGCTGCTCCAAGCACTTTACCAATGTCAGTTCAGCTGTTCTGTGAGACGATTCCTCTAGTTCAGTGCCATTTTATTGACCCTCTTGTATAGATCAGGAAATTTGTGTGTAGAAAGTGAATGAGTTTTCCAAAGATGCTGTGACTCGTGAACAACAGCTGGAATTTGAACAGTATCTGTCAGAACCTGGAACGGGCTGTGCTCTGAGAGCCGCCTCAGGTGGACCTCACTCACTTCATTCTCAAACAGCCCTGTGAGGTGTTCTCATTTTGAAGTTGAGACAAGGCAAAGTGAATTAGCAGATGATTCAAGCAGTAAGTTGTGCAATGAGAGATGGTCAACATCTGTCCCCACACCAGCCTGTTCCTCCCTTCCAGCCAGATTGTCCCCATGAAAGGGCCCAGGAGTAACCCTGAGGTTCCCCTCCATGGATCACTGTACCTGGTGTAGAGGTCACACCCTGCTTGGTTTCTCGCCAGCACTGCTTGGGTGGCTCTGCTGGGTGACTTGGCCCAGGGGATGAGTTCACAGAAAAAGCCCTATCATACAAGACCCAGGGACACATCCTTAACTGATAATGGGGCACAGATGGCCTGCCCTGTAAATGCTATGCATGACCATGGAGCCAGAACTAATCTTCCATAACTGTGATCTCTGGGAACCACAGTTAATCAAGTTTGTCCATGAAATAAAAATTAGGGAAGGAGAAGCCAGAAGAGCTTCCTGGGTTTTTCTCTGTGCTGCAGTCCATCTCCAGGAAAGGGGCCATGCACCCTGGCTCCCTGGGGTGTTGGACCAACATTCTTTTAACTGGTGAGCACTGAGGAGGAGCACCTCAGATTGGCACTGCTAAGGCTCACCTCTGTCTCTGCCCAGCTGTGGTCCTCAAGTTCTGTTTGTTCAATAAATGCATTGGTGACCCCGCTGTTCAACTGGGCTTGTCTGCATGCTGGCATACCTCGCCACGTGATCCGCACACCCACCCTACTCGCGGGCTCCCCAGTTTGCTCCACTGCCACATGTGCACGCAGTCCTTGCCTTAGTTTTCTCTTGCTGCCATAATTAACTACCACGAACTTGGAGACCTAACCCAACTTCGGCACCTCACAGTCTACAGTCAGAGTGCACTGCAGTCTGACTGGGCTGCACTCAAGGTGTCTTCAGGCTGTGTGCCCTCGGAGGCACCAGGGAAGAATCTGTTTTCTTCTTACTCAGACTGTTGGCAGAACTCAGCCCCTTGAGCACATTAACTCTCCCCTGAATGGTTCTTTTACCTTCTCCATCTGCATTCATTCCAAGGGGTACTTTCAGGCAGGCTGCCTCACCAGAGGAACACAAATGAAGGAAAATGCTCAAAAAAAAAAAAAATCAACTGTTCATTTGGGAAATTTTGGTTCAGGTCTAAATATCGTCCTTTCTATGTCAATATCTAGGACTCTAAAAATCTATCAGCATTTCTTTAAAAGATTAAGCATAAGCTAAGTGTGGTGTGGCAGGAGGACCCCAAATTCAAGGCCAGTCTGGATGATTTAGCAAGACTGTCTCAAGATAAAACATTTTTAAAAGACAAGGAATGTAGTTCAGTGATAATAAATTCAGCTCCTTGCAGATAGCATGGAGGTCACTTAAGCTGTCCCTCTCTGGCTCCTGGAACCCACCTTCCACCTTCAAATCAGCAACAGCAGATTGAGTAACTCTTCCCCTTTCTCCTGGCCCTTCTCCCTTTGTATCTCTCTGGCTCTATTGTCTTCTTTTAAGGACCCATGTGATAAGACTGAGTCCACCCAGATAATTCAGAATAATATCTCTAAGGTTCATGATCTTAATTCTACCCAGAAGGTTCCTTTTGCCAAGTAACATATCACATATGCAAGTTTCACAGCGGACATCATTGGGAGTGGAGGGCGGACATCATTGGGAGTGGAGGCACTATACATCTAGCGTATTTTAATTTGGGAAGTGATCAGCAATCACAAGTACAGAAATAAAGTTTGACATAAAGGAGAAAGACAATTAAGCAAGAAATGATTTGAAGGACCTTAGAAAGTCAGTCACCATGTGCTCAACTGTACTCAGTCTCCCCAGGACTTTCTAAGAAACCATGTGAAATTGTGAAATTTCATGTGAAATTGTGGGGTAGACTTCAGAATCCTCCTAAGGGATCAGGATCCTGGAATATTTATCCATACTCCATGTCCTCCTTTGCTTGAATTGGTTGAATTTGCCCCCAAGACTGTTAATTTTGCTGCACTTCTAGGTTGGGTTCTGTATTTGCAAAAAGCAAATATCACAAGCATTGGAGAAAACTCTTGGACAGAGGACAGGGAGGCACCTGAGGTCAGCAGTTGCTATCCTTGCAGAAGAATATCTGCCTGGGGTCATGGTGAACTGAGGTGGGCTGAGAGGAGAGATGGCATCAACAGCAGTGGTTCATATGGCTCTTCCGCCGAGAGTGTAGCAAACACTAAGGCTGATCTGCCCTCCTGCATCCCATGGTGAGAGATCCTCTGCCCCGTCCATCCAGCAGTCGTGACCTCCTGTTCCCCAATACCCATCATATCATATGGCCCTCTTGCCTAGCACATGGCCTGGGTCTGGATGTTCACCTGACCCTGGTAAGTCCAGAGGACATCCATGTGAACACGTAACCTGCTACCCCTGTAGCAGGCAGGAGTGGGAGCTATTGGAAGACATGTCTACTCACAGTGTGACACAGAAAGAGAGGAAAGTGGGAGAGAAAGTGGAGCCAGAGGTGCAGAGAGAAGGTTTCAAGATGGAAAGAGTTTGAGTAACTTCCCCAACTTTGGTTCCTTTGTGGGCCCACTATCAACTTCTGCTGTGTGTTCTGTGAAATTTATTCTCTTGAAAATAAATGCATTATTGTAGTCCTAAAAACGAGCAGTTTGCACAACCATTTTATGCTGCTCATTGATTCTATGAGTCAGAAATCTGGGATCTGAACAGAGTAACATAGGAATGGTCTTTCTGCATGTCCATGTGTCCAGATGACTGGGCCTCATCTGGGAGGACCCCATGGAAGGAGGTGACTTGAAGGAAGAGATCCACCCAGACTGCTTTCAAAGATGAGTTTATTGAAGTTCAAAAGAGGCTCCCTGGCCACTCAGTCATGGTTCTTCCAGGAAGGATTGGCATGTACACTACATCCATGGGGAACTGTAGCAGGTGACCCTTCTGTGGTTATCCCTCCCAAGAATGACTGGATCATTCTGGTGTCAGCATCCAGGGCAGCAACCCCAGCAGGCCTTGGTTTCCTGCTAAGAGACTCTAGGGTCAAGGGGCCACCAGCTTGCAGCAGGGGTTGTCGACTTGTTCCCCAGATGCTTCAGGCACAAGCTACCTCAAGCCCCAGGCCTCATTTCTTCAGATGAGAGCTATGGCTGGCAGGCCCTCACAGCCCGACAGCCCCCTCCTCTGTTACTTCCCAGAAGCAACAGAGGGGACTGTTCAATTCTGTGTTTTCTTCATTGGTCATTGAACTCAGGGTCCGTTTCTAAGTACAAATCAGAAGCATCAGGCACTGTGTGAATCTGCTGAATTTGGAAGAGATGGTCAGTATAATATAAAAAGTAGTTCTCAGGGGCTGGAGTTGCAGCTCAGGGGCAGAGTGCTTGCCTAGCACATGTAAAGCACTGGGTTTGATCCTCAGCAGCACCACAGGGGCAGGGGAAAAGTATTCTGTCCATCTACAAAGATAAAAACTAAAAACAAAAAAGCAGCCTCGGGCCGCCTGGAGTTTGTTCTCATCAAAGATCTCATCTGAAAAGCAGACAAGGAAGCTGCTCTGCTAGCTACGTCTAGGTAACTCTTGATTCCTGTTCCCTGCTCAAGGACTCTGGGCCTCCGGTGGCCTGGTTGTGCTGTCATCTCTGTCTTGGTCTCTGGTGTCAGTTGGGTCTAGTAACTGAGTCATGCGGTCAGGGAAATGACTTTGCACTTAGCTTTCTTCCTTATGCATTGTAGGATGACCAGTGCAGCACGTAGGCCTGGACACTGTAAGGAGAGAGGAATCAGGTCGCACAGGTATCTGTCCTGAGGAGCAGGTCCTCCAGTCACTACAGGACAGAACATAGGAATAGCAAAAGCTCTGGTGTCAGAAGAGGTGAGAACCCTTCCAACTGAGAACACCCAAGCTGCCTTTGGGAGAGGTAGACATGAAAGCTAGTCCAGAGAAAATGGGGGGGCGGGGAATTCGGGTTAAGGGATGGCTGCCTACCAGGTGAGGGAGAGGAACTTATGCCAATGGCAAGTGTGGAGCCATTACTAAGCGTCTGAACTGCTTAAATTGAATCAGAAGGGAGTCGGAGGCCTTCTGGGTAAGCGCTTGAGAGGAACGTTGGACACGGCCTTGGTGCGATCGCTCTATCTATACAATGACGGGCTTGAGCGTCTATAGAGACATGGGAAAGGAGAGAAAGAGCAGGTGTAGGACTGGGTTGGACCCAGTCCCGGGGCAGATGGTGAAGCATGACCGGAAAGCCAGCTCGCTGCTGTCTTCTGGCTGGAGCCCCCACCCTCTGGGGAAGGGGTTTGCACGCTCGCTCTAGCCTCAGAACCTCTCACCCAGTATTTTCTGGTTTTAGCCATTAGTGTTTAAATGGGCAGGGTCTTCCTAAGACCACTGCCCTGCTGTCCGCCCTCCCGGCCCACGCCCACTTCCCACGGCCCCTCTGCGCCAGCCTCCGGCCTGGTCACCCAAAGGAGCTCCTCCAGCTGAGGGATCGCCGCCCCCAGCCCCAGCCTCCACACGCACGCCTTCAGAGGCTCTTTGGTGGTGAGCAGCCACAACTCGCGGGGAATGTCAAGGCTTTGCAGCACACAGAAAAGCAGTACTTTGTTTCTTATAAGAAAAATAAAAATGTCCGAGGCTCTCAGACAGCCCTTGGTTTCTTGCGACTTCCCCCTTTCCAACTATTTCTGTGTAGTCTACCTAGTAGCTGGTGACACTAGGGGCGGGACACCCCCAGCTGGCCAATCCTGGATCCTGAACCACCGGTCGGAAATCTTGCGTCTGGGTGCGCGCGGGGCGGACGGGGTCGCAGATCCCGGACCGCGAATCTCCGCGCCCCACGGTCAAAGGGAGGCAAAGAAAACCGGTCTGCGCCCTTGGGGACAGCTGGTTCTCAGGCGGTGGCCGTGCCCAGGGGCGGGATAGAGAGAAGAGGCACGCCCGTAAAATCGTCATCTGAGGTCGGAGAAGAGAAAGCGCGCATCCCCGCTGAAAGGTAGGAAGCGTCCGCCGGGGCGTCGGTGGTGACCGTCCGCCGCGGAGGGACAGCGGGCTCTGGGACGCGGCAGCCGCGGCCGCCGGGCGGGCTCTGCGCGGGACGGGCCTGGTTCGGAGGGAGGAGCCGGGAGAAGAGAGCGCAGCAGTATCGAGTGGCACCCCAAGTGGCGGCCTCTGGAAAGAGAAGTGCGCCAAGGGGGCCGAACACTGCCTGCCGGGCTTATTCCGCCGACGCGGAATGAACCAGTCCATCGGGAGACACCCGGACCACGGGATGAAGGGGTCTGCGCAGGACGGAAGTCGGGAGCCTGGGAGGCCAAATGACGCTTGTATGACTTGTGCTCCTCTGAACCCCAGGCCCCTGGTCACCGCGCGTCCTGGCTGCCTCGGCCTGTCCTGGGTACCTATGGAGCACGCGGCCCGCCTGCCCTTCTGCCTGCCAGCGTCGCTCCTCCTCATCCCCTTCCTCGACCTGTCCGCACTGGTCCCAGGTAGGGTGGAGTGCCCCTTGCTCCCTCAGCTTTTCAAAGAGGACGTGAACACTTAAGTCTGCAGAAAGGACGGCGGGAAACCTGCGGCAGTGTGGGTCGGTCCTTTCATTCTGACAGGGTCTCCGCATTTATGCCAGCGCTGGCCAACAGAAATGAGACCCACGAAGGGCAGCTGCAGTTTTACACGCAGCAACATTTCTTAAAGTTAAAAACAAACAGATGAAATAAATTTTAATAATATATTTTGTTTAACCCCAATCAAATATTACTATTTAAATGCTTACTGCATGCAAAATATTACCAGAGACATTTAAGAATTTTTATTCTGAATCTTCAGAAACCTGTTTTGTATCCTGAAAACCCGCTTTAACCAGAACTAACCAGTGGGTGCCCTATTGGGCGGCTCAAGTTTGGGCTGTACTCAGCTCTGTGAGCACAGGGCTATGGAGGGGAGGTGCTCAGGGTGGGCCAGGAATGCTGCCCACCTGTCACAGACACCGGTCCCTAGAATCCCCTGCCCAGGAATGCCCTCTGGCCTTGGATAGAATTTGCCTTTCCCTGGGATATCGGCTTCCTTTCTCACCTTAGGTATTGGATGGCACTATCCATCCAAATCAGAAAAGTCCTCTTCCGATTCTCCCCTTTGTTGAACAGCGCAGTTTACCGTGGTGGGGCCGGCTGAGCCAATCCTGGCCATGGTGGGAGAAAACGCCACTTTACACTGCCACTTGTCGCCTGAGAAAAGCGCCGAGGACATGGAGGTGCGCTGGTTCCGGTCTCAGTTCTCCCCTGCGGTGCTGGTGTATAAGGGCGGACGGGAGAGAACAGAGGAGCAGATGGAGGAGTATCGCGGAAGAACCACCTTCGTGCGCAAGGCCCTCAGCAGGGGCAGCGCGGCGCTGGTCATACGCAACGTCACGGCCCGGGAGAACGGCCTCTACCGCTGTTACTTCCAGGAGGGCAGGTCCTACGACGAGGCCATCCTGCGCCTCTTGGTGGCAGGTGAGTACCTTCGCTTTGCTCCACTACCTTTTCCCAGTGTGACTTTGAAGGAAGTTGCTCTCTGAACCTCAGGCCTTCTGCAGAGCTGCCGGTTTGCCTGGATCCCCTTTAAAGACTCGGCAGGGGTTTTCCTCTTCTCCACCCACGGGCCACCCGAAGGGGTTGGCTCCGCTCAGCTGTGGGCACCTTTTCTTGTAAAGCCCACACAGACTCAGTTGTGGCCCTGAGCAGGTGAGACTGGGAGACAGTTCGGATTCCTGCTTTATCGCTGAGACTGCACTTTTCGGAGTGAGAGAAGGCGCTGTGGGCAATCGCTCCAGACAGCTGGAATAAAGGAGCTCTTGCAGGGTCAACTGTGACATTTAAGCCAAATGTGTGGGTAAACATTAATGCCTTTCTTCCCTTTTTCCAAATCCTGACTGTAGAGAGTGACTGGCATGTAAGTAAATGACTTCATCCCAGTGTGATTAAGTACAGAGGCAAAATTATATACTAAGCCTGGTGGTCCCACACAGAAACTGGGTGAGAATTCTGCCAGGAGCAATTCCCAGAGCCCACAGCATGAAAGAGGGAAGGAACTGAGGTTTCTAGGAGTGTATTGATAATGGCTTTAAGGAATGACCTCACTCCCCAGTGTCAGTACATTACGCTTCAAGTAAAGATTTGAAGACTGGAAGGCTTTCAGACATAAAGAATCAGCGCTGGCATTTCCATTCCTCAAATGGGTGGAAGGCAGGTTTGGTTCTCAAATGGTGACTGGTAGGAGAGCACCTCGTTTTTGCTTGTAAGGGGAGCCTTGTTTCTGACTGTCACTCCATAATGTGGAAGGCAGGCCTTGCTGACCCTTGGGTCTGACCCTTGGCAGTTGCACTGCCCTGTCCCCTGGTGAGCACACGTGTGCCTGCCCGCCCTGAGTTAGTTTGTGGTAGGATTGTTTGCTTGTTTTTTCCTTGATTTTTGTTTGTTGTGTTGACTGCCTGGGTGATTCTGTCCTTTAGACTACTGCCTTATGCTTATTGAACCCCATGGAATGTTCTGTATCATTATCTTTCCAACTTGCTAAGTCATTTTATGTCTTATTTCTGTGTAAGTCGTTAACATCTACAGCTGGTTTTTTTTTTTTCCTTGACAAAAATCATGTTGAGCAGGTAGCACTGAACTTACACGAGTGCTTAATTTCCTGACCTTAGTATAATTTGCTGGGTGAATTTAACAAGGGAACTATTCAATAGAAGTTTGAATAATCGCTGACACATGACCGAAAGGACAGAAGTCTGCAGGACCATGTGTCTGCACCTTCCTCACACCCAGTATTCTCTTTCATGGAGGACTCTTTTAAAGATAGAAAATAGTTGGAAGAGTCTGGATTCACAGGACTTTTCAAGATGTTATGGTGGCATACACTGAGGAGGGGATATTGATATTTTAAGTGTCTCAGGTCCATTCAGGTCTCCCTAAGGGGTGACCATTGGGGAGGCACATTCAGAGTCACCTGACAGCCTGTGGGAGGTGAGCATCTCTGAATTGGGTCAGGGGCTGGCTTTGCAGGATCACTTTATCTAATCTCCTGAAAACAGCAGGTCCCATGGAAGTGGGTGTCTGTGGGTGATTTCTGGCACTGCTTGACCAGGAAAAGGAAAGTGTGACGGGAAGTCCTAAAGAGAAGGACAGTATCTTGAGGTCAAACATTTCTTAGGATTGTGACAGACTGGCAAGTTTCTGCTCACATCGTGTTATTCTAGAATTTCAGGAGGCCGAGGCCACGGAGAAGCTGTCCCAAAGAGTAGAAAGTAGAGCCCTCCAAGCCTGCTGCGTGGCTAGGCCTGGGTAGACCGCCCTGGAAGTGAGAAAGGTCTGGCAAAATAAATGCCAGCCTTCACCCTGGACAGCAGGTGTGGTGCTGCCCTCAGCCTGCAGGTGGCGCACAGAGACCGCTCATCTGTCAGGCAGGGTGGCCTCCTGGTGCTCTCCAGCACCGAGTTCTTCCTTCCCTCAGCTTTCCTTTCCTCCCTCCCTCCTTGCCTCCCTCCCTGCCTTCAGAAAGGGCCCAACAGGAGTGCGTGGACCTTGCATGTGCTCTGCCCACTTCTCTCCCCTTTCCTTGGCTCCCAATATTAGAGCCGACTGGAAACACCAGGGCTGGACACCACTGCCCGTTAGCTGAGCCCTGGTCTCCCTGCAGGCATGGGCTCCAAGCCCCTCATTGAAATGAAGGGCCACGAAGACAGGGGCATCCTCCTGGAGTGCACGTCTGGAGGGTGGTACCCACAGCCCCACGCGGTGTGGAGGGACCCCTATGGTGCCATCATGCCTGCCCTGGAAGAGGCTTACTCCGTGGACAACGACGGCCTGTTCGTAGTCACCTTGGCTGTGATCGTCAGAGACAGCTCCGTGAGGAACACAACCTGCTCCATCACCCACACTCTGCTCGGCCAGGAGATGGAAACTGTGATCTTCATTCCAGGTTAGCCCTCTGCCTTCTGCAGACTCGTCGTGTGAAGGTAGGATCCTCAGCATAGAGAGTGAGGCCCAGGGGTGACAGGGGACAGGAGTGTGGGTGGAAGGGTCCTGGGCCCTGGTGCTAAGCTGCAACGGAGCCAAGGGCTCATCCTGGTCACAAGGAATAAAATAAGAACAATGAGCTGGGCATACTGGTGCACACCTGTAAATCCAGCGGCTTGGGAGGGTGAGGCAGGAGGATCAAAGCCAGCCTCAGCAACTTAGCAAGGCCCTAAACAACTCGGCAAGATCCTGTCTCTAAATAAAATATAAACAATGGCTGGGGATATGGCTCAGTGGTTAAGTGCCCTGGGTTCAATCCCTGGTAACAAACAAACAAACAAAACAGAACAAGGAGCATGGTCAGGAAGGGTGTCTGTCCACTGATGTCCTCTCTTCCTGCCCAGGGGATTCCCCAGGAAGAGCTGGGGGAGCACCCTGCCTGCATACACCCACTGATTCAATCAACAGGTGCCCAGTGAGCATCTCCTACATTCAAGACACTATTCTAGAAACCGAGGTGAATCATTGAACGCAGCACAAGAAGATCCATGCCTGGGTGGGGTTCACATTCTAAAGAGACAGAGAACAAAAATGCAATATCTATCAGGCAGTGACAAATACCATAGGAAAAATATCAAACAAGGAGAGTATAGGAAGTGCCAGGGATGTGGGTTGTTTCAAATATGAACAGGAAGCTCAGGGGAGACTTCATTGTAGGGACAGGATGGAACAAATAAGGGAGTGAGTACTGAGCAATGGTAACAGGCGCAGTGTATGCAAAGGGCCTGAGGTGGAAGCCTGTCTGGCAGTTTCAGGGAACCCCAACAGGCAGTGCTGGTGTGGCTGGACAGGAGGGAGTACAGCCAGCAGGAGAGATGGCTCCAGAGGAGAGGAGATGTTATACGTATGCAACAACACAGGCCACAGACAGATTGGCTGTAGTCTGAAAGAGATGTGAGCATTGAGAGTTTTAGTGGAGAGCTGACGCCATCTCAGCATCCCCTGTCGAGTGGACTGTTGGAGGCAAGGGCAGCACTGGAGCAAGGGGGTGCAGTGGTCCAGGGAGTGACAGGCTTGGTGGTGGCCGCGGTGACTCAGCATGGCTCCTTGGTTGTATCCCCTGGGATCCTGCCATGGTGAGTCCAGGTGTTCTGTCCCCTGGCCTCAGCTGGACAGCCAGCCAGCCACAGCCAGCGTCTCTCTGACATCCTCAGAGACTCAGAGAGCAGGACCTGGAGGTGGTTCTTCAGACGTGCTCCGCCCTGTCCCTCTCACTGAACAGGGCTTTCCTGGCTCCCTTTTCAGAATCCTTCATGCCCAGGGTATCTGCCTGGATGGTGGCCCTGGCAGTCATCCTTCCCCTTCTGCTCCTCCTCTTGTCTGGGAGCATCAGTCTCATCATGAAACTCTGCAGGGACAAAGAGATTCTGTCGATGGGAAAAGAGATTGAACAGGAAGAGAAAGAAATTGCACGTAAGGAGCTGGGGAAAGAACGTGTGGAAAAAGAGAAGGAACGTCAAGCAAAGGGTAAGAGAGTAGGAGGACAGGTCACGGTCACACTGGGACAGCAAGCGGCAGAGGAGACGCAGAGGCAGCCCGAGGGCTGGCGCCCGTCCTGGTAGTGCCCCTGGCTGGCTGTCTTCCCGCGGGCAGGGGTGGCACTCCTCCCTGTGGCTGCACGTGGTCCTAACTTGTTGAACAAAAGCAAGCCTAAGAAACACTAATGCCCTCTGGCCACTGGGGAGTAGGTGTACTTTGTCACCTCTGCTTTGGGGAGGGACCAACCCTTCACGCTTTCTTACAGGTCCAAATTCTCTTAGTGCTCCTACTGAGGAAGCTATTTTGTTTCTGTTTCATTTTCAGAGCAACTGCAGGAGGAACTGCGTAAGTGTGGCTTTTCCTGAACTGCTCTGTGTGTGTTCTGCATGGTTTGCTGTTATCTGGGGATGTTCACCTCTGTCTCTTGCTTGCAGGGTGGAGGAGAACGCTCTTATATGCTGGTAAGTGCCTCTGGCATCCCTTTACATCCAGGGCTCTCTCCCTGCTAGCAGGCAGGACTCCAGAGCAGAACCAGGGCCAAGGCTGCCTGGGGTGGGCTGCAGGTGGCTGAGGGCCACTGGCCCGCAGAGCCACCAGTGCTGGATCCCTGCTCTGTCAGGGAATCCTTGCAGCATAGATCAGCCCCAGTCTACTTCCCAGGAAAAATTTCATCCCTGGTTACCAGAGGTCTCCGTGCAGAGCAGACCTCCCAGGGAGGTACACCCCAGTACTTGTTGCTCTTGAATCCTGGGTTAATTTGAGAGAAGACAAGGCTGTTTTATGGCCTGGGAGATGGTTAGGCTCTGCAGAGTTGAAACTGGCACGGGGAAGAGGCATTAAGCTTCCTGTACCTGACTAGACAGGGGTGTCCGGAAATGCCGTCCGCTTCTGAGAGAGTTGATGCTCCTTCCCGAGGAGGCCAGTAGGGCCAGCAGTTGCCAAGCCTGCTCCGATGGGCACTTCACACTTCACGACCTGTCACTTCTGCCCTGAGTACACAGAACAAACACAGGTTCTGGGTGGTGGCCCTGGTGTGTGGACCCTGCACTTTAGGGGAGGTTCGAATTGTCACGGTCTGACACACCACCACTCATCTTCACGTCAGACTCCTCACCTTCGGGAAAGGAGGAACCAGTTTTCACGTAGGAGTGAAGACAGATGGAGTAAGCAGTAATACACGCAGCCGGGAGAGAGGCCTGAAGCATTCCCTGTCCCCAGAGGTCAGCTCATGGGTTGACCCACGCTGCTAAACCCCAGCTGGATGGAAGCCTTTCTCCCCTAGGTTTGCACATCCTCTCCGGCGGCAGGCTGGCTTTGGAGGACGTGGTCCTCCTTATTTTCCCTTTGAAAGGTGCCCAGGTCAGCTGTTTGAAGCAGTTATCACTTGGTCAAAGGGATGCTGGGGACCAATGAAGAGACCCTGTACCCCATCCCCCACTGTATAGTGATTCACTGTGGTTCCTTAACTGACCCAGGGCTGGGCAGTGGGAGCCGAGGTCTCTGTGCTGGTTTAAGCCTAACCGGCTAGAGAGTCCCAGAGGTTATATGTCAGGAACCCAAGGAAGGCAGGTCTGAGAAGGCTGAGAAGCAAAGTGCCTCTCATTCTTGCTCATTTGCTGGACTTCGGGTTTCTCAGAGCTCCTGTCACTGAGCGGCCTCTCTGGTTCCAGCCAGTGAGCTGCTTCACCCCCATCACCCCTCGGGGACCCCTCTGGGGACCAGGGGTCCTGAGACCCCGTGACTCAGTCGAGGCTTCCCTACAGCTGACGTGGTCCTGGACCCAGACACGGCCCATCCTGAGCTCTTCCTGTCGGAGGACCGGAGGAGCGTGAGGCGCGGGCCCTCGCGGCAGAGCGTGCCTGACAACGCCGAGAGGTTCGACTGCAGGCCCTGCGTCCTGGGCCGCCAGAGCTTCTCCTCGGGCCGGCAGTTCTGGGAAGTGGAGGTCGGCGGCGCCATGGTGTGGGCCGTGGGCGTGTGCGCCGACAGCGCGCAGAGGAAGGGGGAGGCCCTGCTGCTGCCGCAGCACGGCTTCTGGACCCTGGAGCTGTTTGGAAGCCAGTACCGGGCCCTGTCCGACCCTGAGAAGACCCTCCCTCTGAAAGAGCGCCTGCACCGCGTGGCTGTCTTCCTGGACTACGAGGCCGGAGACGTTTCCTTCTACAACATGAGAGACAGGTCCCACATCTACACGTGTCCCCGGTCCACCTTTTCTGGACCTCTGAGGCCCTTCTTCAGGCTGGGTTCTGATGACAACCCCCTTTTCATCTGCCCAGCGTTCAAAGGGGCCCTGGGGGTCACTGTACCTGAGAATGGCCTGATCCTACACAGGGCAGAGACCCCTCTCCCCCAGTAGGACCCATTCCTTGGTCTTGAAGTCATGTGGGGAAAGCAGGGCCTTGTCCACTACCACTCAGGGCCCGTGAATACAGGCTTCCTCCCCTGGTCCCCTGAGAACATGCATCTGCCCCTTCCCTGTCCTCTTAGGCCCACCCCAGCCTGTCACAGGGCCGCTCCGCAGTAGTTCACTCCCTGGTGAGTACAGGCAGGGCCCCAGGCCTAGGGAACTAAGCTCCCTGCCAAGAAGAAAGTGTGAGAGGCTGAAGGACAGAAAACCTGTTGCTTCAGCATCAAGGTGACAAGGCCAAGCCCAACACTCCAGACACTGTGGGGGCGAGGGCAGTGGGATGCACCAGGATGTAAGAGGAAGCGGGGACCACAGATGGCCGTCAGAGGCAGACAGAGGAACCAGGGAGCTGGGCGGGGCCAGGCTGGGTGAGGCGAGGTTAGGCCCTGCCCTGACAGCCATGGACCCTGGAGCTGATAGCATTCCCACCCAACCCCAGGATTTCCCAACCACACAACAAGGACACCTCTGCAGGCCTGGACCTGCAATGAGAAAGAATGAAGGACAGTGGCATCTCTGGGTTCAGCCTGGCTCAGGGGTCCCTGCAGCAACCCGGGTGCTGTGCTCAGTCTTTAAGCATCACATAGGAGCTTAGGTTCCCCTGAGCAGGTGGTGCTGGACCCAGTCCACCACAGGGCTCAGAGCAAGAGTGGGGAGCCACAGTTTCAAGCTCCTTGGTCTCAGGATGACTTTAGACACTTAAAAATTATTGAGGAACCCAAAGAGCTTTTGTTTAATTCACTTACTATCTGTTATTATTTATGGCATTTGAGATTGCAACTGAGAAATTTAAAAAGTATATTTATTGCCAGGCACAGTGGCACACACCTGTAATCCAGAGACTCAGGAGTCAGTCTGAGGCAGGAGCTCAGCAACTCAGTGAGACCCTGTCTCTAAATAAAATACAAAATAGGGCTGGGGATGTGACTCAGTAACTTGGTGGTTGAGTGCCCCTGAGTTCAATCCCAAGCACTCCCCCCAAAAAAAGTATATTTATTATCAAAACAATAATAAAGCAACTGTAGGTTAACATAAATAGCATCTCTTATGAAAAATAAGAGCAAATCTATTTTCCTAAGCAAAGTAGACTTTATCAAGAAATGTGAAATTATTTAAGTTATTGCACATCTAATGTCTGGTTTAATAAAAGATGACAAAATTCTCACATTTGCCTCTACATTTAGTCTGCTGGGATATCATACAGGATCTAGGAAGCTACAGCGAACACTGATGGAGAATGAGAGTGAGGTCAGCAGGTAGTGCCTTATTACTGTGAAAGGAATGTTAATCCTGCAGATCCCATGGAACTGTATCAGACATCCCCCATATTTTGGGAACCAGGATAGAGAATCCTAGAATTAAGGTAGGTACCTATATGCTGGTGGTTTTCTGAAAAAATTTTTACTGGAGCCACAGATGCACACACTATGGCAAGAAGGAACTGATATAACTGATATAACTGAAGGAACTGAAATAACTGATTTGTCAAGATGGAAGACTGGGTCGTTATTTATGTGCATGTCTTAGTTCATTCAAACTGCTATAAAATACCATTTACTGAGAGACTTTCAAACTGGAGAAGTTCATTTCTCACAGTTGGGAGATGGAAAGTCCAAGATCAAGGTGCCTGTGAGCAGCCACTTCCTGGTCCACACACCGTGTGTGGTGTCCTGTCCTGCAGGCCTGCTCTCAGGTCTCTCTCTCCTTCGTGGGGATCCACCCTCAAGACCCAGGCACTTCCCAACGGCCCACGTTCAAGTATCTTCACGTTGCAGCTGAGACTTCAACACATGGATTTTGGCAGGACGCAAACATTCAGTTCGTCACAGCATTATGTATTATTCTTCCTTTTAGTTCTGTTGTTGTTTGAACTTTATTTATTATTTATTTTTGGTACTGGGGATTGAATCCAGCCACCCCCCCCCCCCCCCCGCTTCTTCCTTTTTTTTGCGCGGTGCTGGGGATTTGAACCCAGGGCATTGTGTTTTCCAGGCAAGCGCTCTACCAACTGAGCTATATCTCCAGTCCCCAACCCCCCCAACCCCCCTCCCCTTCTTTTTGAGACAAGGTCTCATTAAATTGCTGAGGCTGGCCTTGAACTTGTAATTCTCCAGCCTCTGGAGCCATTGGGATTACAGGCATGCACCGACTCCCCGCCCCCCACCCCGCCCCCTGGCTTTATTTGAACATTTTTGACTAAAAGCAGCATATTGTGAGTAAGGAATCAAGTATTGCTAATAACAGTCTATATATTAATTTAAACATTGTTCTGTATGACCCAGGGCCTCAGGCATGCTGGGCAAATTCTTTACCACTGAGTTACAACTCCTGCCCTAAAAAAAGAATTTGAGAGAGCTCGGATGTCTTCTGTTATCCTTACAGAGCACCTGCCTGCGGAGCCCCGAGGTGTAAAGGTGACTGCGCTGGGGAGAGGACTGCCAGGCGGCCTGACCTACAGAGCCAGAGACGGGGGCCTCCGGAGGAGGTGATCCCATTGCCACTGCTGAGTTGCAGGGCAGCGGGCCTTGGGCATCAAAGCAGGAAGCAGCCACCAGTCAAGGAACAGGAAGGGGCCTTGTGTCAGAGCAAGGTGGAGGGGCGGGCAGGCAACAGGTAGAGACCAGGCCTGGGCTCTGAGCGCCCTGTGCAGTGCACAGTTCCTCCTCAGCACGCCTTCTCCACCTCAGAGGCAGCAAAACCCACCGACCCAGAGAGAAAACAAGGAGGTCCCAAGCTTCCAGCTTGCCCTGAGGCACTGGCCCTCCTGATTCCAGTGGGCAGGTGTCCTTTCTCCTGTGAGACGGTGACCCTTCATGCTCCTCCTGACTGGCTCTCCAGCTTCCCTGGGACTTAGCTATGCCCTCCACTCCTCCGTTCAGCATGAGTGTGATGATGACCAGTGCTGCCCGTGCTGGACACAGGAGTGAAGAGACCGGAATTCCAGATCGCAGAGACCCAGCTTGTGGAGGGAACAGATGCAAAGTAGACAGTGACGTGGCCGGGGTGTTGGATAGCGACCAGCGCTTGGGAGACAAATAAACCAGAGTCAGGGACATTAAAGCTGGGATTCAGAACAGGGTGGTGAAGTAGGGGAGCAAACCACGGAATTTCTGGGGGAAAAGCTCCTCAAGTAGAGGCCAGCAGCACCAAAGCCCAAAGGCAGAAGCCCCAGGTTGTGTGAAAGTACAGAGGCTCCTGGAGCAGGAGCACAGGAAGCACCAGGAGTAGGGCGCTTGGGGCTAGAACCGGAGGACTTGGGGGCAGATCACATGTGGCTTTGAAAGCCTTGCATGACCTTGGCGGGAGGCCAGCCTCCTCAGCAGAGCAGGGCCAGGCTTTGACTGGTGGGTTGGAAGTTGTTTCAGACACTTGGCTGAGCCTGGGCTATGGTAGAGGACGGCAGGCAGAATCCTGAAGAGCAGCTGGGAACCCCGCCTGACATGATCAGGGAGATGAGGATGACCAGTGCCAGGGCGGAGCTGTGGAAGCGTGAGAGGTTTCCGGTGCTGGGTTAATTTAAAGACACAAAGGCTGTGCTGGAGGACTTGGCCACGGGTGTGAACAGAGTGGACCCAAGGTAACCAAGGTGGCAGTCTTAAGAAAGGGAAAGATGAGGTTATCCATTTCTGAGATGAGGAAACAGAGACAAGGAGCAAAAGAGAATCAATTCAGTTGTGGCTGCACTATCGTTTGAGGGGTCCTTTAGAGACCCACGTAGAGACGTGAGGTAGGTAAGTGGACACCAAGGGTGCAGTCCGGGTGAGCGGTGAGGGCTAGAGATAGAAGAATGTGCTTAGCTTTGCTATGTTTGAAAGTTTCATGACAAACTTGGGGATAGAAGGAAGAATTGCACTTTGCAGTGATAAGAGAGACCTGAAAACCATTGGCTTTAACAAAACAAGAGTTTACTTTCCTTTCACATAAACGAATTCAGAGGATAGCTGTCCTGAGAGCTGACCTAGAAGCTCAAAGAGGTCACCCACACCCCAGTGTCCTGTTATTCTCTACTGTCTCCACACGTGGCTTCCATCCACAAGGTTGCTTTTGGGTCACAAGATAGCTGCTGTACCTCCAGCTCCCAAGTCCACATTCCAGACAAGAGAAAGGAGGAAGGAGGAGCAAACTCCTCTTTTACGGATCTCTCAAAGAAGCACAACTGCCACCCTCAAACCACTGGCTCAAATTCAGCCCCTTGGCCTCCTATGTGTAATGAGAGGGGGAGAGAGAGAGAGAGATTGATTTTCTTACTAAGAACATTGAATGCTGGATAGAACACAAGCAACCCAGCCAGTCCTTCAACTTGGCCTAAATCAAAATGGTTGTGATATAAAGTTCCATCAGCCAAGATAACAGTTAAGTCCTTGGAGATTTAATTACCTTAAGAATCTGTTTCATGACCTCAATAAAGTGTGGGCTTATTTTTGGTTTGTGATTCAAATAAAAGTCCTGAGTGCTAGGTGACAAAGTTTGTTCCAAGAACCCCTTACAGAGACACCATTCATAGTCTACTCGAAGTTTAACCCCAGAGCATACTACATCAGCAGAGTGAGAAACAGAAATACATGAAGACACGATGCAGCACAAACAAGGCGCTGCGGGTGAATGAAGGTCTCAGCAACACCCCAGAAAATTTTATGGAAAATGTAAGACATAGCAGGAACTCACCAGCAGCACTGCCTCTGGAAATCATAAAATTAATAATCTGGTGATGGAGCTAAGACCTGAATTTTGGAGGTACTGAAACAGGTGGAACTGGGTAGTTTTCATTCCTTTAGTACCTTCCTCGGGTTCTGCTGTAAAAGGTCGTAACCTCCTCCCTGTGCCCACATGCACGCGAGGAGAAATTAGCAAACTGCAGTGTCACTTTAATTAATAGAACCCTTCCTCTCTTCACCCCCTGATACCTTCTCCTACTCATGTCTGATGTGTCCAGCGTCAGACATAAAGCAGGTGAATGCAAAGAAATACTGATAGCCGGGCGTGTAATCCCAGCGACCTGGGAAGCTGAGGCAGGAGGATCAAGAGGCCTTTCTCAAAATAAAAAGGGGTGGGGTTGTGTCTCAGTGCTTAAGCGCCCCCGTGGGTTCAATCCCCGGTCCCGAAATAAAGTAAAATAAAGCACTGATCGAACCCACAAGCATCCATGGTTCACACGGGAGAACAGAGACCGCTCCGCGGCAGGCAGAGGCAGGACTCTCCTTCAACGTGTGTAATCGGATGCAGTTTCAGGGCTCATTTAACTTTCCCCAGTGGCTGCCGCCCCGCAACCGATAAAGACCACCATCTTTGAACTAATCAAAACCCAAAAAGAATGGCGTGGCCGTTTCTCAGTGAGAGCGTCCAGCGATGCTTCTTCCTCAATTTCCTTTAGCATCACCGCATCTTAACCACAAGAAGGAAGGGCACAATTACGTGAAGCTTGGCCTCCGCGTGTCTCCGTACTTACGTAAGGAGCAACCTAACTCACTACATAAATGAAAAGCGGATAGTACACTCATAGTCGTAGCCTCTCAGCCAATCACAGCAGCCTGGTGCCTCGCTCACGTGGGAAGTCTCAGCCAATCACAGGCAGCCTCGGGTGACGGCGGGGCTCGGCGGGGCTCGGCCGGGCGGGCCTGCTGCGCGCTGCTGCCCCTGTCAGCCTCCCGGGGCGGCGCGGAGCTCGGCGGTCGCACGCGGCTGCGAGTCGTGCTTTCTGAAGTAAGGTGTGCTGACTTTGCCTCCAATTCTCGTTTCCGCGGCGGCGCACTGTGGCTGCCTGTGCCCTGGGGGCCCGACTTGCCGATGGAGTTCCGGGGCTGAGGGGCGTGGCCTCCGCCAGGACCGGGGGGCCGGTGCGCGGAGCCGGCAGAGTGCGGACCGCCGGGGTCGGGCGGGGAGGGCAGCGGAGCGGGACGCCAGACGCGAACGCCGCCGGCCCTCCTGCGAGTGCCCGGGGTTCCTGAGGGACTGGCCTTCGGCGTTTCGGCGTCTGAGGTTTTGTCAGCGCATATGGTTACCCGGGGGCGCCCAGCGGGCCTTCGGGGAAAGCCGCGAGCAGCGACAGCGCCCTCGGCCCCTGGTCAGGCTTCAGACCTGGCCTCGGGAGGTACCGGCGCGGGGGTGCGCGAAGTGACAGGACGTGGGAAGGGGACGCTGCAGGCCAGCGCCGTCCTCCCGAGGCGGGCGGTGCCGCGCCCCCCGCCGTCGGGGCCGCGGGGAGCCCCACGCAGGTCCGCCCTCTGCCTCGGGCTTGTGGGGAGCCCCGCGCAGGTCCGCCCCCCGCCGTCGGGGCCGCGGGGAGCCCCGCGCAGGTCCACCCTCTGCCGTCGGGGCCCGCAGGGAGCTCCGCGCAAGTCCTGCTTTTTCCCCCTCTTTTGGTCGGGGTCTCGCTCAACTGCTGAGGCTGGCCTTCAACTTGGGATCCTACCGCCTCAGCCTCAGCCTCAGCCGGCGTAGGAGCTGATGGACCCCCCCCCCCCCCCAAGAGAGGACCGTGTGGCACTTTTAGAGCAGGCGATTTTAGGGAGATTGGGTCACCCTGCTTTTGCCTCAATTTCCTGCCCCCTGAATCTGCTCATTACCCTTGGAGTAGCCCCCATCAGGTTTTGTGAGGGTCTTGATGTTCGGACAGTCAAGGTGATGGGGTTATGACATGGTTTTGGTGACATGGGAGGGTCCTGGAGACTTGGTTATGAAAGGTAATGAGACATGATCAGGAAACAGTTACTCTGAGAGGTTTTTTTAATTAGTTCTTTTTAGTTGTATGTGACAGAATCTGTTCTGATACAATTATACAAGCATGGGGTATATCAGATTCTAATTAGGACCCCATTCTTATGGATGTACACTGTGGTGGGATTCACTCTGTTGTTTTCATGTATGTACATAGGAAAATTATGTCAGATTCATTACACTGTCTTTTCCTGTCCCCCATTTCTTCCCTCCATTCCCATTTGTCTAATCTTTTGAACTTATGTTCTTCCCCTCTCCACTCTCCCTCATTGTGTATTAGCATCCACAGATCACAGAGAACTTTCAGCCTTTGGTTTTTGGGGATTGACTTATTTCACTTAGCATGATAGTCTCCAGTTCCAACCATTTACCAGCAAATGCCATAATCTCATTCTTCTTTATGACTGAGTAATATTCCATTGTGTATATTTGTCACATTTTCTATATCCATTCTTCTGTTGAGGTCACCCAGGTTGTTGGCTCCATACCTTAGCTATTGTGAATTAAGCTGCTATACACATTGATGTGTCTACATCGCTGTATTATGCTGATTTTAAATTCTTTGGATATATGCCAAGGAATGGGATAACTGGGTCAAGTACTGATTCCATTCCAAGTTTTTTTGAAGAATCTCCATACTGCTTTCCAGAGTGTTGGTGTCAATTTGCAGTCCCACCAGCAATCTGTGAGTGTACCTTTCCCCCACATCCTCGCCAACATTTATTGTTACTTGTATTCTTGATAATTGCCATTCTGACTGGAATGAGATAAACTCTCAGTGTAGTTTTAGTTTGTATTTCTCTAATTGCTAGAGATCTTGAGCATTTTTTCATATATTTGTTGACCATTTGTATTTTTTCTTTTGAGCAGTGTCTGTTCAGTTCCTTTGCCCATTCATTTATTGATTGGGTTATGTATTTCTTTGGTGTCAAGTTTTTTGAGTGTTTTATATATCCTGGAGATTAACAACCTATCTGAGGTGCAAGTGGCAAAGATTTTTCTCCCATTCTGTGGGCTTTCTCTTCATGTTGTTGATTGTTTCCTTTGCTGTGAAGAAACATTTTAGTTTGATGCCATCCCATTTATGAATTTTTTATTTTAAATAAAAAAATAAATATAGAGCTCAGCTCAAAGTGGATCAAAGACCTAGGAATTAGACCAGAAACCCTGCACACACTGGAAGAAAATGTAGACCCAACATTTCAACATATTGGCTCAGGAACTAACTTAACGAGATAAGTTTTAATATATCAAGCCCTCACCTTCCAGGTACGTATCTGTCAGATAAGGTCCATTTTTCCTGCTCACCCATTCATGTCTGAGTATCTGCCTAACAGTAGTAGGGTTCATTGTAACATAACATAATTTAATTGTGCATATAACATAATTTACTCCATTTTGTTCCCTGGTACTTCCCCTGTCCTCCTCCTCCTCCCTCCGGCTAATTGCCTTCCTCTACTCTACTGGTCTCCTTTCTATTTATTTATTTTTAATTACTGCATTATAATTATACATAAAAGTGGGATTGTGTTATATTCATATGTACACATAGCATAATTTGGTCGATTTCATTCCCCAGTACCTCCTCTTTCCCTCCCCAAGAGGGGTGTTTTAAGATTTATATGTATATTGAAAATTTTATTAACTCCCTATTTTTCCAGTGCCTCATCATTACCAAGGTCTGTGAACACCTTGTGCAAGCAGCTGAGTGCACCGAGGCAAGGCTGATCCTGCCACAGGTTCCTCTTCTTGCCCCACCCCACCCTCTGACTGGAACCTCGTGACCTCCCATTTTTTGATCCTTCTTCTGTTCCTACCTTTGTTACTTGTACCCACTTCCATAAGCATTGTCCTAACAGCAAGGTCTAAATACTTATCTGTACTGGATTGAAGTGGAGGTCGGTTTTTCTGTTTTATTTTATTGGTACCAGGAATTGAACCCAGGAACATTTAACCACTGAGCCACATCCCCTGCCCTTTTTTATTTTTTATTTTGAGAAAGGTTCTCCCTTAGGGCCTCCCTAAATTTATGAGTCTGGCTTTGAACTTGCAATTCTCCTGCCTCAGCCTCCCAAGCCGCTGGGATTACAGGTGTGCGCCTCCATCCCCAGCTAGTTTTTCCATTAATTTTCTAGGGTGTTTCCCTACTGACTTCAGTTTGCAAATAACAAATTACTGCATTTGGAAGATTTTTTTTAGTGTACTGATTCCAAGTTTCATTCCTTTGTATGCAGCCCACCAGTGAATATAATTCCTACCTTCTGTGTCTCTTTTATGGTTTGGGGATCCACTTTGTTGTTTTGTCCATTCTTGACCAAACGTATTGGTGTGTGTGGGCAGGTGCTGATGGTGGTGTGGATTGAAAACCCCTTTGGAGAGGAGGCACAGAGGGGCTTCAGGCCCTGTGGCGTGTGACCTTTTGAGGTGGCCCTGTCTCTAGACTATGTCTTCATGCTCTTAATCATTTCCTTAGCTATGTAGAAGCTTTTTAGTTTAATGACATCCCACTTATTGATGCTTGGTTTTATTTCTTGTGCTTTTTTCTTCTTGACAAAATATTTCAGAGAATATAAGTTTTGAGTTTTGAAGTTCAGTCAGTTCATCCTTGTGTGAATTGTACTTTTGGTATCAAGCCTAAGAACTCTAGACTCTCACAGTTTTCTCTATTATGTCTTCCAAAATTTTGTAGTTTTTTGTTGTTGTTTAACTCCAGGATTTGTTTTCTGTTTGATTTTACATGTGGTGTGAACTTAGGTCATTTTTTGCATGTGGATATTCAAGTGCTCTTGTACCTTTTGTTAGACTTTCTTTCCTCCACCAAATTGTTTTGCATAATTGTCAAAAATCATTCTGGCATTGTTTTGTGGGTTCATTCCAGGTTTTTCCTCTTCTGTTGGTCTGTCCCTCCACGGTTCTGATCACTATAGCTATGTGATAAGGCTTGAGGTCAGGTATCCTGACTCCTTCTGCTTTGCTTTATTCTTAGTTTTCAGAAGTGTTTAGCTATGACAGTACTTTTACTCATCCATATAATCTTAAAATAACCTTGTCTATATCTACAAAACTTTATCTTTTTTTCTTAGGGACTGGGGGTACCAGGGATTGAACCCAGGGGCACCTAACCACTGAGCCACATCCCCTGCCCTTTTTATTTTATTTTTTCAAGACAGGGTCTTGCTAACTTGCTGAGACTGACTTTGAACTTTTGATCCTCCTGCCTCAGGCTCCTGAGTCACTGGGATTAGGAGCATGGGCCACTGTGCCTGACTTCTACAAAATTCTCAATAGCAATTTGATCAGAATTGCATTAAATCTGCATGTCAACTTAAGGAGAGTTGACATCTTTTCCAGATGGATCTTGCAACCCATGAACATGCTGTTGAGTCAGCTATTTATTGACCTGTTCTTTGTTTTTCATCAGCATTATAAAGTTTCATGATTACAAATCCTAGATGTGTTTTGGCAGCTTGACATTTAAGCCATTCATTATTTTTTGAACAATTATAAATGCTACTCTAATTTTAATTTCAGTGTCCACATGTTTATTGCATATATATAGAAATCAAATTGATTTTTTAATGTTTATTTTGTATTCTGTGACCTTACTGAATTCATTTATTAATTCTAGGGTGTTTTTTGTCAATTTCTTTGTCAGTGTTAGTTTTATGATACATCTTTTTTCTATTCTTTGATTTTTAAATTGCCTATATGTGAGATTTGAAGTTTCTTTATAGTGTATAATTATTTTTTTAAATCTCTCATAATTTATTAATGTGTTTAGACTATTTATATTTAATGTGATCATTATATTAGGATTAAACCTGCCATTTTATTTATGTTCTCTAGTTTTCATGTTTTCTTTTTTTAGCTTGTGTGTTATGTGAACATTTTTTTAGAATTCAATTTTGATTTATTTTCAGTGCTTTTGGGTGTATTTCTTTTCTGATTAGAGAATTTTTTGTAGGCATTCTTTTAGGGTAGTCCTCTATCTTTTGCCAAGTTTAGGAACTTTTCATCCATTGTTTCTTCTAGTGCTTCTCCAGACCTCCTGTTTCTTTTCCTGGGACATTCCCTGGATAATGCAAGTGTTCCGCACTCAGGTTCAGCTCTGAGAGCTCCTAAGCTCAGCTCTCTCCCCTCAGTGTCCTGTCTCTTGTCGGGTGATTTCTGTGGCTCTCTGTTCCAGCCACCTGTCTTCAGTTGCATTCTGCTGTTGTGCTTATTGATTATTTAGCTCGTTATTGTATTCTTCAGCTGTAACACTTTGATTTGATTCTTCTTTACCTCTTCAGTTTCTCTGGGACTTTCTGTATCTTTGTTGACACATTCAGACTTTTCACTTGTTTCAAGTGTATTCATGTTTGCTCTTTAATCATTTAAGTCATTTTTTGTGACACACTTTAAAATATTGGTCAGACCTCTGGTATCTCGATATTGGCATCTACCACTTGTCTTTCCTTCAATATGAGATTTCATTAGTTCCTAGTGTGGTGAATGATTTTCAGTTAAAACGTAGATATTAGTGACAGGGCTCTAGATCTTATTTTAGCATCCTCCTCATTATAGCTGGGCAGAGGTAAGGGACACAACTTCCCCCCACCAGGCTTCAGGAGACCTCCCTGGCTGAGAGGGGAGGAGTGACCAGGCACTGGTGAAAGCTCTTACTCTCCATAAAGCTTCCTCTGACCCACCCTAGTGGGGAGGGAGAGGGACCCCCTCACCAGTACCCATGGAATTCTGGATTTCCCACGTGGTCTCCACTGCCTCCTGGGTTGGTTGGGGACCTCACCAGTCCACTGGGATGAAATCCAGGCTCCCTACTTTGCATTCTCTGATGTAACAGAAGTAAGGATCCCTTCTTACAGCCTGGAGAGGATGGAAGTCGGGTCCTTTCTCGGCCTTTTCTCCGTGTGTGTGTGTGGGTGGACATGGCTTGTTCTGTGCTCTTTGACTGAAGTAGAGAAGACACAGTCTAACAAACACAGCTCCTTTAATGGTTTCCTGGCTAAAATGAACAGACTTTGTTAGGATTTCCTTTGTCTGTTTTTGGTTTTATTTCCAGGTTTCCAATATCTTCGGCTTAGAGTTTGGGTTAACCAGGCAAAAAGAAAGCCCAGGGAGCTCACCACTGTGCCACCCTTGAGTCCTGATGTTCCTAGCCAGCCTGCCTTCTCTCTACTTCAGAGCTTCCTTGTGTGTGTTTATTTGTGATATCTATGATTCTCAGTGCATTTAACAGGAGCAGTAGGAAAAAGTGCGTTGCCTAGGGGAAATGTTTCTCTGTACTCAGCACTTCATTATGCTTTTGGTCACCCAAATATGTGACTTTTTCCCACACCAAGCAATTCTCCCTTCCTCCACAGACACCAGAGTGTAGTTCTGTAGTTTACCTGAGTGAGCATGGGGTCCACAGGTTAAGGGCTCCATTCCACAGGTGCCCCACTTGCAGTGATAGTCACAAGCCCAGCCTTTTCATGGTGCTCTTCCCTGACCCACTGTGATACAGGATCTTCCACGACCCTCTCCTTGGGTTTAGTAATTGCTAGAGTGACTCACAGAACCAATAAAAAATAAAAAAGCTTATTTGCTAGATTGCTGTTTTCTTCTAAAAAGGATACAAATCGGGAACAACCAAACGTAAGAGGAATAGACAGAAAACCGTGTAGGAAGGGGTCTTACGGAGTCTCCATTAATACGCATGGTTGATGAGGTCCTTAGCCCTTGGTGGCCACTCCCACCTTCAGTCCCTCTCCCTCCACAGGAGGTGGGACTGAAAGTGCCAACTCTCTAAGCAGGAGGTTGGTTCACTGGCTCCAGCACCCACACTGAGCTATGCAGGAGCCCCAACCACCAAAAAGGTCATGAGCATGCAAAGAACACACTCCACCTCAGAGAGTCCAAGGGATTTATGGAAACCAAACTCGTATTTCTATTATGCTACATGCATCTACTCCACTTTCCTGGAAACCATTATTATATTTTAAATTTGCATTTCCATAATAACAAACGTTCTACACCTTTTCAGATACTTTTTTACATTTTATTTCTGTCAGATGGCTGTTTGAGTTTTCAACCATTTTTTTGAATTGAATTGTCTTTTTGTTTCATTTAGTTTTTTCTTCATTTATTCATTAGTAGTTTTTCATATAGTCTGGGCACTTATCAGTATGTACTACTAGTTTTCTCTCACCAACTCCCCTTTTAGTCCCTTTTGATGAATAGAAGGTCTTAATTTTAATGAATTCCAGTTTTCCTATATAAACTATTATCAGCAAATAAAAGTTTGACATTTTTTCTCTTCAGTATTTTTTCTTTCTTTTTGCTTATCTATACAAAAGCTGAGATGTTTCAGGCAAGGTTAAATATGAATAATGATAGTTAATATCTTCTTCCTTCAAAGGGGACTTGTTCAAAATTTCACCATTAAAGTAACAATACCATAGAATTATTATGACCACTCATCAAAATAAAGAAGTTCCTGGCAGGCACAGTGGTACGTACCTACCTGTAATCCTAGCTACTGGCAAGGCTGAAGCAGGGGATCACAACCTCCAGGCCAGCTGCAGCAACTCAGCAAAGCCCTGTCTTTTTCATTTAAAAATGAAAAATAAAGAGGGTTGGGTATAGCTCAGTGTTTAGAATGTCCCTGCGTTCAAACCCCAGAACCACAAAAGTCAATATAATCCTTCTACTCCTGTTTTGATGAAAATGTCACATTTGTCATTTGGACTTCGTTCAGTCCACAGAAATGAGGGTCTGAGCTAGGCAGTGCAGCCAGCAGGGGTATGTATTTACCCTGGCGTTCCCATTCCTTCTTTCAACTCACAGCTTTCTGGCTGCAGATTCGACAGCTAATGCTTTCCCTTAATGTCACTAATGCACTCTGTTCCATTTCATGATGCTCTCCACATACGAATTCTCCCTTGCACTCAGCAAAGACCTAGAATCCAGGATATATCTAGTCTTTAACCAGTAGCAACCTAAATTTTCAACTTTACTTAATATTCCTTGTCTCAAAATTTCTCTTTCACCCATAGCTTCTTTGGGGTTAGGGGAGTACTGGGGATTGAACCCAGGGGCACTTGATTGAGCTACATCCCCAGCCCTTTTACTTTTTATATTGAGATGATCTCACTAAGTTGCTTAGGATCTGGCTAAGTTGCAGAGGCTGGCTTTGAACTTGTGATCCTCCTGCCTCAGCCTCTGGAATCACTGGTATTACAGGTGTGCATCACTGCACCCCGCTCACATACAACGTCTTAAAAAGAAAATCAAGAGTGCTATTAACTTACACAAAACCTCATTCCAAAATCTGACATGCCCAGGTATAATTGTCTAGTTCTGTCAGTTACTAAACTTTATTAAGCCTCATTTTCTAGGATATAAACATACTAAAATAAAAATTTGATCTCACAAAACTGTATCGAGGGTTAGATATGATTTGTGGGAGAATGTCTAACTCAATGTTGACAAATCACACTAATTTTCCCTGATATTCTGATTGTTCTACCTGGACAAACCAGTTATGATGGTTAGTGGGGAGTTGCAAAAAGACACAGTCAACTTGGTAACAGAATTAATTTTAAACAGATAGCAAATGATTTCACGTCCCTGTATCTGCACAGCACTCTCCTGTCTCTCAGAGGAAAGGGTGACAAGGTAACAGGTGTGGGGAGCAAGGGTATGGGCACCATGGAAACCTGAGCTGCCTGCATCATGGGTCTCCAGCAGTTCTGGCCACACCGTGTGAGCTGAAGGAAGGAACAACCAATGACAAAATGACCCACGCCTCAGAGCTGGACAGGTAGAGACGTAGCCCACAGGACTGTGCCATGTCATCCTGAGGTCCTTGGCTGTGTTTCCACAACCCCCACGTGAACATTTTGGCCCATATTTTAGTCCAACACAAGGTTTTCCCTGACTGCTCCATCCTTTTCCGAGGGAAGATCTAGGCCCTCTGTCCAGGAATCAGTGCTTCTCAAGCATGTCTCTGCAACTCTCAGGAATGGAGGAGAACATTTTTTCAAATAGAACACCAGTTCCAAAAAATTCTCCCATAAAAGACAAAAACAAACCTTGCAGGTTGCAATCACCAAGCAGTATGGGCACCCAGGTGTTGGTGGTGCAGGGGTGGGAGGTGCTGCCAGAGCCTTTATCCCAGTGCAACCCCAGAAGGCAGGCGTCTTTCCCTAAGTCAAGGTTGTCTCTTGAGACCTGTCAGGGACCTTCATAGATGCTCTTTCCCTCTGCACCCATGTGGATTCAGGCACCAAACCCAATGAGGAAAACCCCTCTGGTATCAAATGGCTCCTAACCTGAATGACTTCTGTTTCCTACTGTCTCCCACCTGGAGTGGGAACATTTCTGAAAGTGCTGAGGTGGGAGCACAGCCACTGTCCCAGACAAATGAAGGCTTGGTTAGAGCTGGTGCTGCGCACACAGGGTGGGCTGAGCCCCCTCCCCGCCCCAGTCCCTGGGGGCCTTGCGGGAGCTGCGCTTCTCAAGGCCTCAGCATACCTGTTGTGGGGGGGTTGTTTCAGCTCCCTCTTGGCCATTGTGGAAAACCTTCCTGGTCCTGCAGCTGTCCTGGGACTTGTCATCACTGCAACGTTTTTTGCTTGGAAACTATATAAGAAAAGAAGGAGAAAGGACAAAACTGGTTCCATCGGTTAGTCGCAGAACATCAGGTTATTATCATGGGCGTTTGTCAAATGAGGTTGGATAAGATGTCTTGTAAGAAGAATTCCTGTCCCCTTGAACCTATTATTTCAGAATTTTCAAAACAAAGTAGCATAAACACAAAATACCAAATATCCAGGAGGCTGAAGAGGAAGGAGGGTTTTTATCAGCTGGAATGCAGCTTAATTAGATGGTGAGAACCAGGAATATTGTTGTCCTGGGGCACATACAGGAGTGGGAGGCGGGACCTGTGGGGGGCAGGCAGGGTGTGTTCACCTCCCCTCCTGCTCCCCTCCTGCTCCCCTCCTGCGGCTCCTGAACACGTGGCCCTGAGGTGTGCCCTTGGCCTGCGGAGGGTGCCTGCTGGCTGTGGTGCCTTCATTCGCCCTCTAGATGGAGCTACCATCTCAGTAGCTGAAGACCTGATCCCAACGCCAGAACCCGGTTACTTCTGCAAGAGCAAGACCACTTCCTGCTCTGGACTGAGGATGGGGATGTTTTGGTAGCCAGATGCAGATGGACCAGGCCCCCACACTGTCACCCACTCCTATTTTCCTTCTCGCATCTCACACCTCAAGGCTTTTGAGAAACTCATGGAAATTTGACTCACTTTCATTTTTCTTTTTTTGTTGTAAGACACACAAAATATTCTCCCTGTAACCTGACACTGACTCATGCTTCTGCTTTCTTCAGAATGGGAGCTGGCTCAGTCACGTGCAGGTCAGTGCACTGTACCTCGGGGCTCTGAGAGCTCATCTCCCAGGACTCTAAGACCTAGAATAGGTGGAAATGAGATGCTGGGACACTCACAGTGGAGAGCACAGGAGACCTTAAGTTGTGGGGAAACCCTGATATTTCCTTGGGACACAGGGATTTGGAGGAGGTCCCAGAGACAAGCTACCCATGAGGGGTTTCACTAGGACCTGTGCACCCTGGACAGTCAGCTCCTAAACAGGGAGACCCACACCCCGCAGCCAGGCAGCTCTCCCCCTGGACTGTCAAGTTAGACCACTGCTGTTTCTAGCAGTCACTGATGCACTGATGTTTAGACTGTCCAGTTAATGTCACTCTGGACCCAGATACAGCCCACCCCCACCTTCCCATATGAGGACGCAAAATCTGTTCGACTGGAAGATTCACGCCAGAAACTGCCTGAGAATCCAGAGAGATTCGACTCCTGGCTGTGCGTGTTGGGCTGAGAGGCCTTCACCCAGGGGCAGCACTACTGGGAGGTGGAGGTGGGAGACAGACCAACTGGCTGGTTGGGGTGTACAGAGAGAATGAGAGGAAGAGGGGATTCGTCCTCATGTCTCCCAAGGCTGGGTCACGGAGTTGTCTGGAAATGGGTACTGGGCCCTCACTCCACTCCAGACCCTTCTCCAATTGGCAAGAACTCCTTGCTGGGTTGGGATTTTCCTGAACTTTGAATCAGGAACTGTCTACTTGTACAACATGAACGACAGATCCCACATCCATATCCTCTCCAAGGCCTCTTTCTCTGGCCCCATTCTTCCTTTATTCTGCCTGTGGTCTTGTGATAAGAAGCCCCTGACATCTGTCCAGTTGTCAGGCCTCAGGAGTTCGCCATTTTTGCTGATGCCTAGGCCCTTTATGGAGATTCTCTTTTCCCCCCTGGGAGAAAATTCTGCCTCCTAAGGTAGAGATGATCTTTCCAACAGTCAATCAACGGTATATGCAGCCCCAGGCCCTTCAGCAGCCACCTCCGCCCAACCTGTAGGCATGGCTCTTCACCCCTTTCCTGAACCCTAGCAGTACTGAATCCTCTGCTGGGCAGGGAAAAGGGTTATTAAGAGAGCTGGGATCAGCTGGGTTGGCAGATCACCTGGGACTGACTGACTGTTAGATCAGGTGGGTTCCAGGAGGAGAGTCTCAGGGCACACTGACTAGTGAGTTACACAGTGTGGCAGGGAGTATTTTGCTGTCCAGAATTGGGATGATGTGAAGGCGCATGCTTTGCTTGGTGTGTATAAAAACTAACAGTGGTCCACCTCACCTTTGGAATACAGCTCTGAGGTTAAAAAGGAACAAGCTTTCCTTTTCTCCCCCTCACTCACCTGGGGGTTGGGTGTAAGATGACCCTCAGCTCTCTGTGCTCCACAGGAAGGAGGTGCCTGCTGAGGATCTGGGAGATGACTGTCTCCCAAATTAATAAGCGAAGCCTAACCAATTAGGGTGTGCAGAGGGAAGAGAAAGGCCCTGCGGAACCAGACGGGTGCTGAATCAGGCCTTTGAACTTCAGATGTGCGTTCCCCGGGGCGTTGGTTCCACATCTGACAGGGCCACAGTCCCGCCTGCCCTTGTGGTGTGTGACAGCAGGTGACTGGTGAGGAGCAGTGTAGGGGAGACTAAGCAGAACTCTGCACAGTGCATCTGGCCCTGATTCTCCTCTGCCCCATCCCTGGCCTGCATCAGGTCTGACCTGCTTCCTTGGTCTGGGAAGTTCTGTCTGCTCTCACCACTCAGTCACGGCTTCCAGTTCCCCAGTCTCCCTGGCCCTATGTGATCCACAGACACTCCCGCCTTGTCTCCATGCTACCCTTCCCAGAGCCCTTTGCTCTGTCCACAGGTTGTTTCTGCACTGGGCACCGGCTCGCAGGCTTTTCCTTAGTCCTGGCACTGCTGTCAATCTCCCTCCCACGCAGTTTCCCATACCAGGTATGTGCCGTGGAGGAAGAGGTCGCTGAGTGCATCACAGGCTGCCCACGGATCTCGGCCACTGTACCCAGCCCTTTCCACCCCACAGGCTTCCTCCTGGCTCAGTTCACAGTCCGGAAGAAGCCCAAGGCAGGAAACCACCCGTAGCTTTGTGACTTCCCCTGCCGTCCTCAGCCCTTTCCCCAGGTGTGCTGCAGCAGCTGGCACCAGACCAGCAGAGGTTTTGCCCTGGATCTGGAATGTCTCCCAGGAGGCCCCGTGTTCAAGGTTTGGTCCCAGCTAGTGGCACTAGGGGGAGGGAGCAGGTCATTGGGAGTGTGCCCTCCAAGGGGACATTGGAACCCTGGCCACTTCCTCTTTTTTTGCTTGTTGCCACCATGAGGTTCTTTGCCCCAGCCCCAGAGGCAGCAGGCCAAACAACCTTGGACTGAAACTGTGAGCCGGAATCAGTCTTCCTGCTTCTAGGTCATTTGTCACAGTGATAGCAAGCTGACTAACGTGGGCGGGCCGATAGTTACATTTTCTCATCAAGCCAAAAATCATTCACAGTGGGAGCGGCCAAACAATATAAAACAAGACTTATTTTTTTCCTCAATTTATTAACAGGCCACTGGTTTGTTCCTGTAATGCAGCAAACACGCTTTTTGTTATATTTCTATCAAGCTATATTCACCTACTTTAAGGTAAAATCCACATGACTGTAAAGTGCCTTTTACTCATTAGCAGGCTCACTGCGCCAAAGTTATTACTATTATTGGTGTTTTTATTAGTGTCCTGGAAAGAAGCCACCATGGTTTTTTGTCTGAGCTTAATGTATTTTTTTCTACAAACCCTGGCGTTTTGGTGCACGGTCTCACTGTTGACAGGAAAGTCTTAGAAGAATTTTATTCAGGAAAAACAACTGGGCCTCAATAAGATCAGAATTTTAACTTGTCTTATCCCCACTGCCCACCACCACAGCACAGCTCTGCCAAGCCCTGGGACGGCAGCCCACCGTCAGGGGAATCCACAGGCAGGCAGGAAGAGACTGGTGGCCTCCGTGGAGCACCCTCCGCCCTGAGTGGCTCCCTGGTGTGCAGAGCAGCGGTTTGTAGGCTGTGCCCGAACCTGAGTCACTCCATTCTGTAAAGCAGCAGCTTGCCAGGAGCTCCCCAATCCTGAGCACAAGTGCTGAGGTGGGGAGACCCCACAGCTTGTTTATACCAGCAGAAGACCACCATCTGCCCAGCACGACCAAAAGGCACAAATGGATCGATCAATCATGCTGGTAAGATTGACCACTCGTGCACTTAATTAATCAGAAGCACAAGGTTACATGGGTGTATCAAACTCATTGGAAAAACCAGACCCGAAAGCTTAGTGAGCACTCCAGATCACCAAATGAAGCAGCCCTCACACTTGAGACCCTTAAAAGGAGGGGCATCCCAAAACTGGACATGGTGGCACCTTGGCCCTGTCACCATTCATCACTCATCTTGCCCAGGAAAATTGGCACATCAAAGAACTTCTAGACCTCTGGCCTCGGGCTTGAACAGAGGGCGGCTTCTCAACCCCCGATAACCATGCAAGTCTTACTCCAAGTGATGTCTTTTGGGACCTTGGCCTAGAATAGATTCCTGGACTTGGACAGCTCTGTGCCCTGAGCAAGCCCTGGGCTGTGTTCTGATGGCGTCTGACCACCTCCCGTGACTGCCTTCCTACCTGCTCTCTGCTTTCACTCTCAGTGCAGCCTTGGGGACCCCAGGACTGCCCCAGCCCTTTCCTGGTCCTTCTGTAACCTGTGCATGTAATTGTATGAAGCGTGATGTGACTTGAGTGTTACAGATACTAGAAATTGAGATGGGAACAAAAGAACCTGCGACTTCCTAGCTTATGATGACCAGGTGACCCACAAGCATCTACTGAGGAGAGTAGTGTCGTCTGTGACTTTGTCGTTATTCCATAAATTCTGACATTGTGGAAAGACACATTAAGGACATGCCGACTCATAGCAACCTGTAACCCCCTGGCTGAGCGGGGGTCGTATCTCAGTGATCACTGAGTGCTTGCTTTAGCACACCTCAGGCCCTGGGTTCAGTCCCCAGCACCACCGGGGAAAAGAAAAGATAGCTACGTTATCATCAGACCCGCCTAGTGGTTCTTTGTGCAGGGCTTCCCTACCCCTCTAGATCATTTGGCTGGATTGTTAAGTAAATGACATAGCAGTTTAACTCTAGGAAAGCCACTTAATATGTATGTACACCTGGAAGACTGGCAGAAGGGCTAGGTGACGAAGGCTTCACCCCTCACCACAGGAAGGTGGGGGAAGGCAAACCCGGAGATCGGGAATGGGGAGAGGCACACTGGGGGGCCTGCCATACTCTGCAGACAGTCTAGGTGGGACACCTGTCTCAGCAGCTCCTGATGCAGACACCTCCACCAGGGAGAGTTCCCCAATGGATGTAAACTTCTCTTTACAAAAGGGAGGTGAAGATCCTGTCTGGTGTTGACTGACTCAGTTTCCTTTAACTCAAAGTAATGCCAGGGTGACCCATTTTGGAGCAGTGTGTTCTGGCCTCCTGCAGTCAGTTTGGGGTGGTGCTTCCTATGTCCCAACACCTGGAAGACCGACAGCACTCAGCTGCCCCAGCGTTCACAGCCTTTTCTGTGGGAAGGTTTGTTGACAACGATCAGGCAATTGTTGAACATCACAGCTGCCTGAGGTGGACCAACCATCCAGCAGACAATAAGCCACGGGAAGAGGTGGGATTCTGGAAGCCACGTACATGCACAAGTGGTACGTGCTCTGGAAAGACCTGAGGGGGCCCTGAGCACTCACTAACTGATCCCATGGTTCTGCATGGCCTGATCCTTTGCAGGATGGGGACCCACTGCTGGCCAGAACCAGTTCCCTGGGCTCTGCCCCATGGAGTTGGCCAGGCATCGCAGTTGCCAGAGCACAGTGCCTCCCGTGCACCCCACCCTGAGTGAGCTCTTCCCTCAAGTAAGAGGCCCTCTCCCAGCTGCCTCACCGCTCCTGAAGCTCTTGCCTTAGTGCTGCATAGTGTGTCCCCGGGGTAGTGTCCAGTCTCAGGAAAGCCACTGCTGCCACAGGACTCTCAGTCAAGGAGGCAAGTATAAGAAAGTGGCATGCTGAAAACCTATTGCTTTGACATCAGGTTGCGCGTCCAGACTGACACGTGGGTTGATTCTGGATGCCGTGGACGAGAAAACAGGACACATTGGGATGTGAGAAGAGAAAACCACGGCACCTTCTGAGGGAAGGAGAATCTACGGTGGAGACCAGAGAGCTGGGCCAGGCGAGGCTGTGGAGCCCCACATGACAGCTGCGGGGTGCCGGGGGCTGAGGGCGCAGTTCTGCCCCATGCCAAAGATGTCCAGTCTACACAGTGAGGCCCCCAGGCCGCAGCCTGGAAGGAGGAAATACTGTAGTCTCCCAGAAGGACAGGCCATGACCAGCTGCTCCAATCCCCTGGAGCAAATAAGGCCGTAGGCAGACTCAGGGGCCACGGCTGGAGCCTGAGCTCTGGAGAGCTGTGAGCCATGGACCAAGGCAGTGTGCAGTTCACGTTCTGGGGCCAGAGGGGCCGGGTGGGGTGTCGGGCTTCTAAAACTTTGGCTTAAAGGGTGTTTTGGATTCAAAGCAATTCAATCATCTTTTGTAATAACAAGCACATTTATCATTGTAGATCAAGACCTCTACCTCAGGAGCCTGAGGCAAGAGGATTGAAAGTTCAAAGCCGACCTTAGCAACTTAGTGGACGCTAAGCAAGTTAATGAGACCCTGTCTCAAAACTAAAAGAGCTGGGGATGTGGCTCAGAGGGTAAGCACCTCTGGGTTCAATCCCTGGACATCCCCCAGCCAAAAAACACCACAGCGCTCTACTTTCCCTGCACATCTGTGAGCCCCTGCGGTGCCGCTCTGCCCACTCTACATGCTCCTGGAAGGAAGCCACGCTCCCTTCTCACGGTGAGGGCAGAGGAGAGGATGGAAGGCCACACTCGTGAGGCCTTTTTAAAGCAGTGATTATCACTGGCACTATCACTTCCACCCATGTGCCACTGGCCAAGGAAGCCACGCAGGCCAGTCCAGAGTCAAAAGGTGGGACCCATGTTCCACCATGAAGATGCACAGTAAAGGCTTTAGGGATGGCCGGCAATGCCTACAGCCACCATCTTTAGTCTATAATCATTCCCGTCCCTCGACACACTCACCCAGTCTCAGCATCGCCTGTCTTTCCAGTACAGGAAAAGATTAGAAATGAGAGCACTTTTATCATGAAACTGTGGGGAAGAAGGTCTAATTGTGTACATGGTGCACATTGACTGTGGATAAGAGAATAGGGTGGCCCTAAGAGGGAAAGTTTGGGGACAGGACAATCCAGCAGAAGTTCTTGTTACTTCTGGGTTGGTCAGCGTTAACGGTCAGCGATGGGGTTTAGGTCAAGGTTCTGACAAACACTCAGGAATGCGAAACATGTTGTCTGTGTGGCCCCAACACCCATCAACTCCCTCGTATCTCCTCCCCTCCATCCTCCAGCCCTCACGTTAGATTTAGGTCATCTCAGAGCTTTCTTCTTGTCACATGATGGAGTCACACAGCTTCCGTGCTCCACCTCCTGGAACCTCCACGTGTTCGGCAACCCAGAAGCTCATGGACCTTGTTGTTCAAGGGTTTTTATGAAGCTTGGTCTCCAGTCCCATCTGCTTTCCTGGAGGTTGGAGGTGGGACTGAAGGTCCAGCCCTCTTATCTCTAGTCTCTTCATCTTTCTGGTAATGCTGAGGCTACCTGGAGGCTACCTGATGTCACTTTACTCACAGGAACTCAAGTATTGTCACAGGGGCGTAATACAAATGACGGATACCCTCCTATGACTCAGAAAAGGCCAACTGTGTTAGCTCCGTGACCGGATCCAGAGTCACAGATACACCATGACTTCCATGAGCTTCCTTGTCATTTTTAGCCTCCAGTGACAACTTCCTGAGCTATTTTGTTTTGATAATGCGGTAAAACCTCACTTCCAGGTACTGGTTTCTGCAGAGGTAGCTGTTACTGACTTCTAGGAGATCTCCCTGACTTAAAACAGGCGTTTATTATCCACACGTCTGGCTGGAGTGTGGCTGACCCAGCGTGGGTTCAGCTGGGCTCTTTGCTTCCTCGCTGTGGCTGGTGACTGCTGGTCAGGAGGGATCTGCGTGGCTAGGGTAGTTCTGCTGGGCTTGTTCCTGAACCAGGAGGTTCTGCCTGCTGCACAGCATGGGACTCCTGAAACCTGAGTCTTGCAAAAGAGCAAGGGCTTATTCATGAGGCAGCCAAGCAGGAGATGGGAGAGCTGGTCTCTGCAGCGCCTCCCAAGGAAGGACAGGGTTTAGGGGTGTCTGTGGGGTAAGGAAGCAGGAGGACGAAGGCTGCGGAAAGGTGCTTGGAGGCAGGTAATGGTCTGCACCTGTCATCAGACTTCATGCCTCTTCATAGGACAGGTGCTCAGAAAACGGTGGCTTCAGCATGACCTTAGGGCAGAATTTTCCGCCTTCTGACATCAAAGAAGTCAACCGTCAGATACTTGCACAGGTCCAAGTCAAGTGCCGATGGTCTCCACCATTTTAAGCTAGACAGTGACCTCCGAGTTCCCTCATGACACACATGAGGTCATAGCAAAGCAGTAGCAGTCTAATTGCTATGTTGCTTAACTACTTGACCTCTAAAACTGGGGATTGCCAGGCACAGTGGCACACACCTGTAATCCCAGCAGCTCAGGAGACAGGATCACAAATTGAAGGCCAACCTCAGTAACTTAGCTAGGACCTAAGCAACTTAGAGAGATCCTGTCTCAAAGGAAAAAAAATTAAAAGGGCTGGGATGTGGCTCAGTGGGTAAGTGCCCCTGGGTTCAATCTCTGATACTGAAAAATAAAAAATAAAATAAAATTGGCGATTTTCAAAGTCAACTAAAAGCAAGTGAAGCAGGCTAAGTGTGCAGGGTTTGTCCAGGCTTTCCCTCTGTTTCACGCTTGTCCCCTTTCCGAGGACCTGACACCTTCTCAGGTGTGAGAGGGAGGGTAGGTGGAATGGACACCATCTCCCAGGGGTCTTTGATCTGACACAGTTGTACTTCCACCCACCTGCCCTTGGTCAAAGCAAACCACAAGGCCAGGTGCAGTGTCAAGTAGCGGGGAACATCACTCAGTCCCTGATAAAACCAAGGGCAAGGGTCAGGGAGCTGCAGGCACTGAGAGGTCAGCACATCAGTCTACCCATCATCATCAGTTCAGATCCAGCTGTCTGCCTTCACAAAGCCTTCCTGTGACACTGCTGACCAGAGGGCTCCCTCCTGTCTGCAGAGCTTCCAGCCTAGACCACTAACCCATGTTGGCCCTCAGAAAACAAGACCCCAAAATCTATGGCTTCCGACTTCAAACCAAGAGTGCCTGACAGGCAGAACAAGCAGGGGTGGGCGGTCTCCTGTGTCCCTGCCTACCTGAAAGTCGTCTTCAGCTGTGAATCCTTGTCCAGGTAGCTCGTCAACTGCAGGGCCTGGTCAATTCCTGGTAAGTTCCCTCATGGGCACTTAAACTTAAGGCATGTGCTTGGCTTATGATGACTTTATGATCTCTTCATGTTGGCTTCCAATAAAAAGTCACCTAAATCTAAGAATCTGTCATCTAGAAATGTAAGTTTAGCTCTTTCAGAATCAGAAGGGACAGTCAAGGGGATAAAGCCCCAAAGAGGGGCTGGTGATGGAGCTGGGTGGTGGAGCACGTGCTCAGCACACACAAGGCCTGGCTCAGTCCCCAGCACCACACGCACACACACACACACACTTGCGCACACACACGCACATGCACACACATGCACACATGCATGCTCACACACATGCCTGTGGGGCTGAAAGGCAGTTCAGGCTCTGCTGGAGAAGGGAAGGTGGCCCTGGCCAGGCACTCAGCCAGGCGGGTGCCCCACTGCCCACCACACAGCTCCACACGTCACCAAGCATGAGGCCAAGGTGTGACTGACGAGGAGTGGAACAGGACCACCGCAATCCCTGCGGGGCGTGAAGGACCACCCTCCCCTCTGCCAGCCAGAGCAGCTGCGGCCCCTCCACCTACAGCCTTCTCCACTGTTCCTCCTGCTTCCTTCTGGGCTTTTCCCTTTCCCTTTCCTTCCTTCCTTCCTTCCTTCCTTCCTTCCTTCCTTCCTTCCTTCCTTCCTTCCTTCCTTCCTCTCTTTCTTCTCCCTCTCTCTCTTTCTCTTTGCGTTAGTTATGGGTTTTTTTCTTTTTTCTTTTGTGGTACTGTGAATTGAACCCAAGTGCTCTATCACTGAGCCACACCCCCACGCACACCTTTTATTTATTTATTTATTTTTGAGACAGGTTCAAATAAAAAGCAGCCTGTTGCCCAGGCTGGCCTGGGACTCATGATCCTCCTACCTACCTCCTCTTCCCGAGTAGCTGGAATTACAAGCTGCCCAGCTGTTCGTCCTGCTTCCTAATAAAAAGTAACGGAATACCGAGTGGCAGAATATTCCCCTGGTTCTTGACAGCATTCATCCAGAGCAGATCCTTGCTTCCTTAGCCATCCCCTGAATCACCTACTCCAAGCCACGCTCTGGTGATAACCTCTCATAAAGTCTTCCCTCTTCTCTTGCTGAGCCAGCTCTCCTGGTGTGTGGACTCCTCCGAAGGATGCGGGATTCCTGCAGCCCCAGGACTGCCGGGAGCTCACCTGCTGGGTAGCAGTCAGAACCCCACCAGCAGCCTGTGGACACTCACCCCACCTGCCCCAGACTTGGCCCTGGACTTCCATTTCCCAGGTACAGCAAGTCTTTTAGGATCTGAAGCCAAAAGGAACTTCCTGCAACCTTCTAAGAAAAGAAGGAAAAAAAAAAAAAAAAAACTGAAACAAAAGCGTGCTCATGATTCTCGATTGTTTTTTGATAATCGGATATTCACAGAAGGGAACAATTGCTTCGCTTTGTCATGTGTTTCACGGACACATCCATGTTCCTTCCCACATCTTTAACACAAGCGATAGTTAGTTTAGTTTTATTCATTGAAAGTTGGAGTTCTTCTCTCATTTTTCATAAGTGATAAACATTTTGTGAACCCCTCTGCAGTTTTGTGCAGGCTACCTGTCCTTCACTTCTGCTGAGTTCTGCCTCTCAAGGATTCTGAGCCTCAGGACACATGAAATGGGAAGCGCTGGCAGGTGTTCCATCCTCAAGGACAGAAAGAAAAGGGACGGTGCTAATCGGCTCATCTCTTGGAAGAGACATTATCTGATCCATTTCTCCTTCCTCAAGTGGCTTGAGGGCACACTGTGGCTGATAATTTGGAGGGAGGGACTGTGTTTGGGTGGAGCAGTGAAGGAACCAGGTCTTGGATCTGGTATTTGAGACCAGTGAGCTGGTTAGAGAAAGTCCTTCTGAGAACACTTGACGATTTCCAGCCTTGTGACCCATTTCCATAGAGAGGTGTCTTCTGACCCTCTCACATTCATCATGTCTCAGTCTCCTCTCTCTCCTTATCCTCCTCCCTCTCTTTACCCACAGGCAGTTCCCAGTGTACTGATGGCTCCCTGCATCTCTGAGAATGTCCCCAGTGAGTGGCAGGATTTCAGCTTTCTTCCTGCTCCATGACAATCTGATTTGGGGTTTTCTAGTCCTACCCATCCCTAGAGAATCCCCAGCAGAGCTGAGCCCATGATACTAGCCCTGGTGTACAATGGCCTTTCTGGTTCTTCCCTGACCCAGTTCTTCAGTTCCTCACAGTGTTTTGGGGGATCATCTCCCCCCAGAATTAACTGCACCCAAATCTTTGTCTCAGAGAGTACTTCTAGGAGAAGCCAAACTAAGTCAAGAGGTGCCAAGGAAACACAGTGTGGCTGTGATACGGAGGAAGAGGGTCCAGTCAGGCCATGGGGAGTTTTCAGGCTGCTCCTCAGATGCCCAGGTCCTGCGCATTCACGCTGTCCGTTCACTAGCCTGTCCTCCAGAGGAGAGGGCGCCCCTGCTGAAATGGACTTCACAGACCACAGGGAGAGAGAAAAGTCGGGACAAGCACTGACAGAGGTAGCTCAGGAGCCACAGTGGGTCAGTCGGGGCAGCACGCCCAGTGGTCCCCACCGCCCTGATCTCCCAGAATCCTCCTGGCTCTACCTTGCTCAACCCAGTCTCATTGCACTGGCTCCCGGAAGTTCCCTGCCACCCCTCCTCGGGTTCTAGAAACTCTCCATTTCGAAAGTATTTCCAAGAATATGACTCAGCTCTCGGCCTCCTGCTGCCTCTCCTCATCCCCACCTGCCCCTCTTCCACCACCTTCTTCCCTGTACCATCTCCTCACCGTCCCACCCATCCTTCCACATGCAACGTCCATTCTCCTCCAGTGTGCATAACTTGTGGGCTTGCTGTGGGCGAAATAGTTCCAGTATTATAATGTCCAATGTCATCACATCATATCTGATTATTACTGCATGTCAATTGCATGTGCCCCAAGAGAGAGCTGCAGACCTGGAAGCTCACCACCAATGTCCTGCTCCACACGGTGCCCATTCACTCACTACAGACCTCCGATAGGCCCCGTTTGGCCACGTGCAAAACAAGCCCCTGAGCTGGAGCCCTTGTTCAGGAGCCTCTCACGCAGAGCAGCGCCTGCGGCCACCTCTGCACCTGACGCTTCTGAATGAGGAGCAAGACAGGAAGCTGCAGGGGACTGGGGGAGTCGCTCAGGAGGAGAGTATGTGCGTGGCTCACCCAGGCCTTGGGATCAGTCCCCAGCACAAACAAGACGAAACGAAAACTGCTGCAGACAGGGGCCTAGATGGAGCACCCAGCAGGGACCACCCTGGTCCCTCTCCAGAACTGCTGAATCAGAATCTGGGCTGCTCTGAGAGGTGGAGGGGGTGCAGTGACACAGATGATCACCTTACACTGGACATGCAGAGTGCCTTTGGAGGCTGTCAGAGGGCTGGGAACCATGTGTGAGGAGAATAAATGAAACCAAGCAAAGGAAAAAAAAAATGAGGTATTTAACTCTCTCCCTCCCACTAAAAACCAAGAGGTTGTACCTGAAAATAAATGCAGTTATATATGATCCTGGTTCTGTAAAATTATAGCCGCACAGAGAGGAAAAAGAAATGAAAGGTGTTGGGGGGCGTCTCCTGAAATTCGAGGGAGATCAGTAAAGTACAGGGACAAGGGGATGGGGGAGGGGAGGAAAGGAGAAATGCCGGGTGTGACGCTGGCCAAACCATACTGCTCTGCCGTGAGCACGTGCCAGTGTGCAGCAGGCAACCCACCACCCCAGGCAGAGTGCACCACGGAACCAGGGAAAGATCACGGCTACCTAAGCACAGTCTTGGGGAAACTGAACCAAAGTCCTGATGTGTTACCGTGGTATGAAACAACAAAGTCATCCATCATGGGGTGCTGGAAGTGTTACTGAAGGCCCTCCTTGTCCCTGATCCCTGATACCAATTCAACAATGAGGACAAGGTTTTGAGAAAAAGGAAAAGTTTTATTGCTTTGCTATCAAAGGAGAAGCACAGGGGACTCCTGTCCCAGAGGCAGTGGTGATTCTGCTGGATGGGGGAACAAAGAGTTTTTATTGTTTTGCAGAGGGGAGAATTGAACCCAGGAGCACTTAACCACTGAGCCATCTCCCCAGTTCTTTTTATATTTTATTTTGAGAGAAGGTCTCCCTCAAGCTGCATTGTCCCTGAAAAAGCACCAGGACTCATCTTATGATGGTGTCCATTTCCCCTAAGATGTGCATGGCATTTCTAAGTGACATTCATACATGCAGGAATTTTCAAGCAAAAATTGACACAATTGGGTTTGTGTTTGGGACCCACAGAGCGGTGGGTAAACTAGAGCAATCATCTTTTGTCTGAATCATGACACTAAAAAAAGGTAAACAACAAAACTGGGAAGGACTTCTATCAAATATGTAATACTATCTTTAACTTCTAAACAGTTTACACAGATCGGTAAGAAACAGCCCCAAGACCAGTCTTGAGAACAGTGGGCAACTGGCCTGAAAAGTTCATTTCTGGGAAATACTAAATGGTAAGTTAACACATGAAAGTGACCAGCCTCACTACCATATGAAGCCTAATAAAATGATGATTTGACAAATTTGCCCATGCCCATATGGGGAATATGGAATACTTGTCCTTGGTCTGGCGGGGACCAGGGGAGGACCCTCTTGACAATGTGAAGGGCTCCACATTTCAGAAGGGCTTTGGCAACAGACTCCTACTGTGTGACCCGGTGGCTCTATTTCTGGAAATTTACCAGACGGTTTATCAGGAAGTTAACAACGCTGTGAGCAAAGCCTTATGTATAAAGTACACTATTTATAATGGGGGAAAAGAACAATCTTGACAATCATGCAACTATCAATGATGTTTCAAATTATGTAGAAAACCTTTGTGATTGCTTTTGCCATGTAGGTAAGGGCACAATAAATACTGGAAGGAAATATGCCAACTAAAAGTTATCATCAGTTTGTGGATTAAGGGAGATTTTCACTTTATAAAATTTTTTTTTGTATTTTTCAATGTCCCCATAACAATAAGAAGTTTAGCCCAAAATAAGGGTTTGCTGACCACATGAGTGGCTCTGAAGAACCCTGGGCAGGAGGCGGCTTTGGGTTGGGGGCTGAGTGACCCAGCTGGGGCCTTCCTGCCCACTGCGGGGCTGGCTCCCAGGGTGTGCCCCAGCATGTGACTTCAGTGGCGCCCAGGAAGGAGAGGGCTGCCAAGCGCCTTGGGCTCTGTCCCTGGTTTATCAACCCACAGAATGATATCAGGATAGCAGTCTACCTTCTGCTGAGCCCCATAGTGTGTGAGCACTTGCCTGCTGGCACTCAGGAAATCCTCCCAGCAGCCTGCCAACCTGTTTTCATTCTGCTCTGCTGTGTAGAGTGCTGGAGAGCCTCCCAGGGCCTGGCAGGCTGTTCCCACTTCAGGAGATAGAATCAGCTAGGCACAAAGGTGAATTAGCTGCGGAAGGCCTCAGGTCTCCTTGCGTGTTTCCTTGGTCCTTTTTCTTCCACCCCCTTTTATTTAGTCCAGCTCAACAAGTCTATCTGCTCTCTGAGGGCAAGACCACAGGTCCATAGCTCCCGGCTCTCTGGAAACCTTTTTCTTTTTCAAAGTAACACAGCAGGCCAGCTGGCTGCCAGCCTCACCAGGGCACCGCCCCTTCCTTCTCCTAAGGGCTTTTAACTTTTGCCCTTGGGGCCATGACCAGCCTTTTCAGTTGGCAGCAGTGGCTTGCTGTGCCTTTTCCTCCAGGATCATCCGGTCGGTAGGTGCTGTGACTCTGTTCCCCTGGTGTGATCCCAGGAGGGCACAGTTGCTCTCCCTCCGGCTCCTCCTTATCCCTGGTCCTAGCCCTTTTGTACCTCAAGAGCTCAGCCCTTCTTGTTCCATCTCCTCCCATCTTTTTCTTTTCTCTCCTTCATTCCATTTCCTTTGTCTCTGCAGCATTATCTTTATGATCATTTCTAAAAGCAAATAGCAAATTGTTGCATTGTAAAGAATTTTCCTTTTTTAATGCAGTGATTCTAAGATTTGTCAGTTCATACGCAACTTATTGAAGGGCTCTATGAATCACAGGTCCCTTCTTAAGACTAAGCCAGTCTGGGGACTATAGAACCCACTTGGTGGTTTCTGCAGTGCTTCACCAAACTTGGGGAGGTGTGCGGGCGGGTGCGGACGGCTAGACTGAAAATCCTCCCTGGAGAGGGGGCCTCAGCTACCACGAGCCCAGTGCCAGGGTTGGAAAGACGGTTGGAGGGCCGGGAGCGCAGGGTCCGCCCGCCCCACGGTCTTCTCCTGAACACTCTTCACAAGGCCGAGGCTCTGGATGACTCGCATCAGCATCCTGCTGCCCAGCAAGGTCAGAGATGGCAGTCTTCCGGAAATCCTGCCTCCCCAGGTGTCTGCTCACGCTTGCGCTCCTGCAGCTGCCCACGCTGGATTCAGGTAGGTCTGCTCCTCGCTGCGTGTCCTGCAGGGTTGAAATGTCCCCGTGCAGGTAAACGAGGCCATTTGGTTCTCCCCAGTCGCGCGCACCGGGTGGGATGGACCTGCCAGCTGTCGGGGGGAATGGAGACCATGAGGGCCTCCGTCCCTCAGCAGCCTGGCTGGGTCGCCCTCTACCCCGCGTCCACCTGGCTCGCTTTGACAGCTCGCTTTGACGTGATCGGGCCCGCGGAGCCGGTCCTGGCCGTGGTGGGAGCGGACGCGGAGCTGCCCTGCCACCTCTCCCCGAATGTGAGCGCGGAGCACATGGAGCTGCGCTGGTTCCGACGCACTCGCTCGCCCGCCGTGCTCCTGTACCCGGCGCCGCCGGAGCGGGAGCGCGAGCGGGAGCTGATGCCCGAGTTCCGCGGGAGGGTGACGCTGGTGCGCGACCACCTCGCCGCGGGGCGCGCGGCCCTGCGGATCTGCGGCGTCCGGGCCGCAGACGAGGGCGAGTACCGGTGCTTCTTCAGGGACAATGCCAACTACGACGAGGCCACAGTGCACCTCCGAGTGGCAGGTGAGTGGGCGGAAGGTTGACTGTCCCGTGACCTCGTGCCGAACCTACTTCCCTAAGGGCCGGATGGATACTTGGGAACCGTCCGGTTCCCTTTTAGGTTGAAGGCCTGGGGGACCTGGGTCTGGGCCGTGGGGAGAGCAGAGAAAGGCCTTTCCCGCCCACCTTACTCAGTCGCCTGCTGCCCTTGCTCCTCAAGGTAAGCACTCCCCATGAAATTGACTCAATAAATGCAGGATGCAGTGGCTATGTAGCATTCGTTTACATAAGCACACCATTACTTACTTGACTAGTTTAAATTAAAATGGGGCTGTTTTCATGGTCATCATAAGGCTGCAGTGAGCATCCACATATGAGGCTGCTTTATGGATAGGTCTCCAAGGACTGATTTCCTAGGATCATAGAGTAGGGCCCTTAGCTAAGATTCTTCATCTATCTACAAGAGTTTGCTTGGATTCCTTTTTCTTGCTCACGCCTAAATTCTGGGCGAAATAACAAGGAAAGTGGTTAGCATTCTGGAGGAAAGTAAGCACTGAGGTCTGACTTTCCCACTTACTACTAGTGGATTGCATCAAGGAGCTGTTTCCTGCATTAAAACTGAGGAAGCATTTATTCCACATGATTTTGCAAGAATGAAATAAAATTAGACAATACATGAAAAACAGCCTTGTCAATTCTATGAGGATTACATAATATCTTATGGCCATGTCTTAGACTAATCTAAATGCATAATACACAAATATATTCTCATATATATCATGTATAATTTTTTTTTCTTGTACCAGATATTGAACCTGGGGCACTCAACCCCTGATCCACATCCCCAGCTCTTTTTATTTTTTCTTTGCTGAGGCTGGCCTTCAACTTGCAGTCCTCCTGCCTCATGCTCCTCCATCCATGAGATTACACCCAGCTCTCACTTCATTTCTAGGGAAGAGTATCTTAAAGTTTAAGGTTGGTGTTTAAAACCTAGATATATGATAGCATAGAACTGTTGTTATCTTTTATGAGAGTCAGACACCTCTGGGAATCTGATGCTAGTGGTAGCTTCTTCCAAGGAAAGAGTACACGTTCTTATGGAACACACAAACTCGGAATACAGACAGTCATGGACTTGGATTCCAAGTTACTTCTTTGCAGCTCTGTTTTTCTGTCCCCTGTGAATTTCTTTTTTAGAAGAATTAGGCTAGGTGGGTAGGAAAAGCAACTTTATGTTGGTTTTTGTTAAGGCATAATTGTGTGGGGAAAGTGGGGTTGGAGCAATTTAAGAAAATTCCTGAATCAGCATCATGGGTAAAAGAAGCTTAAGTTATGATCTACACTCAACTAGGAGCCTCCTTTCTCCTGCAGAACACCACTTCCGTCCCTGTCTTTAAATATTCCAGTCCTAGTTCTCCTCCTCCCCTGACCCCTCTTGTACTACTGCCAGCCTGCGAGCTCTTTCTCAGATCTGGAAATCAGATCCTACCTGCCTAGAAGGCATCAGTCTTTCCTTCCTGCCCACATTTCAAAGGCTAGATGCTAATAAGACACTCTCTGATAAGGTGTATGAAATTCCTTTCACGGACACCTCAGTCTCCTGGTGTGGTGAAATGTGGAGAGGAATTCCCAGCCCACTTTGCCTCTTTCTTGCTCAGACTGTGACTGTGAGTCTCCAGACAGGCATCCACTGAGAGAGTAAGCCAGCTTCTCCCCCCACAGCTCTGGGCTCCGACCCTCACATCACTGTGGAAATTCAGGAGAGCGGAGCGGTCCGGCTGGAGTGCAGTTCCATGGGGTGGTACCCAGAGCCCCAGGTGCAGTGGAGAACTACCAAGGGAGAGACGTTCCTGTCCACGGCAGAGTCCAGGAGTCCTGGCGACAAAGGCCTGTTCACTGTGGCAGCCTCAGTGACCCTCAGAGACAACTCCACGGACAGTGTGTTCTGCAGCATCCGGAACCTCCTTCTTGACCAGGAGAAGGAAGTAGGGATTTCCATTCCAGGTGAGTGGGACCAGTGCTAACTCCTGTGTGGACACAGCTGCAGGGCCACCTGACCTGGGCACCTGCACAGACGTGACTTCATGGCAGACCTGTCCACTTGCCCACCTGAGTGCTTGCCCATTGACTAGAGGGAGCCACACCAGCCTCTTTGGAAGAATAAAGATTCCAAAGACACAGATTCTACCTACATCTCATGAAGTCTCAGGCTCTCCATTTTGGGAGATCTGCTTGAGTCGGAGAGGCTCTGTGCCTGGGGCCTTCCTGACCTAGGTCCTTCTCGGCTCGAATAAACAAGGAGACTACACTACTTTTCTGGTTTTACTCTTCCCTTCCTTGCCATCCCATCTTCCAACAGGAAGGCTCTGTCTAGGTTTCCAGGGTCCCCAGAAGCACATCCTCCCACTAGTCTCTGGACACTACCTCTGCTCTAGGCAGGAACACTTTCCTAGTTTTTGGCCAATGAGTCCTACTCTGTCACACACAGAGGTGACATTTCTCCTCCCTTATTTAATTCCTGCTTCTCCTTGACTCCTATTCTGTACGGATGGTTAAGTAGGAAATTCTATAATGACACAACTTGGTCCATCGTATCCTTTATTTCTCATGCCCTATCTCTGCTGTCCCTTGCCCAAGGTCAAAATTTCCTGATGAGCTTAGAGAGGCATGAGGGGTTATTTGTGCCATAGGAGGGTAGAAGGAATCCTCTTCCACCTCTCTCTGGCCTCAGGAGACAAACCAGACTTGTGCGGCTTCCTGCCCACGTTCCTCTTGGGGACTCTCTTTCAGCTCCTGTACCCCTGAGGCTGAATCCCTGGATGGTGGCTGTGGCTGTCATTCTCGTGGTCTTAGGACTGCTCACCGTTGGATCCATGGTTTTCATTTGGAAATTGTACAAGGAGAGATCCAGAGAGAGGAAGAGCAAATTCAGCTCCAAAGGTAAAGTCCTGGAGCCCACAAGGGCTGCTCGCCAGGGGTGCTTCAGAGGAAGGTTGGGTCCACGCCCATTAGGACAGCTTCCAACAGGAAGACCCTGGATTCTGGAATCCTTAAAATCAGAAGAAATTTTAAGCTTCTGAAATCGTAGATGCCTACAATGAAGAAGAGCAGTTTGGGGCCCAGGCAGAGCCAAACCATTCCAATTGGCATTTTAGACCTGCATTTACTTACCAGCCCCCAGCCCAACCCCGCCTCCGTCTCAGTTTCCCAGTAAGGATCTCATTATGGAAGATCTGATCCCCAGCCAGCGGGAACTTCCTGATCATTTCTCAGAAGATGAAACAAAACAAAACCCCGTGGTAGAGTTGCTGGTGGTATTTCAGTAGTCAGGCAGTCGTGGGTTACAGTAAGTTACACAGTTCCTCCTTTGTGGGTCCCCCACACCAGTCCCTTCCCCTCCCTCATGTCCACTATAAAAAGCCACTGAGGTGATTTTGTTTGTTTTCCAGAGAGACTCCTGGAAGAGCTCAGTAAGTTCTGCCTCTTGTCACTTCATCCAGTTTTCTCGCTCTTGTTCAAAACCTGTCACTGACAGTGCCTCTCTTTCTTTGCAGAATGGAAAAAGGCAGCCTTGCATGCAGGTCAGTGCCTTGGGACTTCCCCAGGTCTCTGAGGTCCCACCTGAGGAATTCAGAGTCCTGTGAGATGTGAACTCGAGGACACCAATACACTTAGTGAGGGGACCAGGAAGGGGACAGCAATGGTAGATGACCAGACACTTTCCTTGAGCACCTAGGGGGCTCCTGGAGGAGGACAAGATGCCAGTCCTCCTGCAGCCTCCTGTCCAGGACAGGTGACTCTTAATCATACTATAGCTGCCAACGTGGGAGGGAGCTGCAGGGAACAGTGGCACCTGGGAGGCCAGACAGATCTCCAGTCCTGCCCAGGAGACTGTCAAGTTAACCCACTGCTGTTTCTGAAGAAGGGAGGACAGGTCCTGTGACTGTCCCTGATGGTCACACTCTCCCTGCCTCCAGTTAATGTCACTCTGGACCCAGACACAGCCCACCCCCACCTCTTTCTGTATGAGGATGCAAAATCTGTTCAGCTGGAAGATTCACGCCAGAAGCTGCCCGAGAATCCGGAGAGATTCGACTCCTGGCCGTGCGTGCTGGGCCGAGAGGCCTTCACCCAGGGGCGGCACTACTGGGAGGTGGAGGTGGGAGACAGGACCGACTGGGCCATCGGCGTGTGCAGGGAGAACGTGAGGAAGAAGGGATTCGACCCCATGACCTCCGACAACGGGTTCTGGGCTGTGGAGCTCTATGGGAATGGATACTGGGCCCTCACCCCTCTGCGGACCCCTCTCCCCTTAGCAGGACCCCCTCGCCGCGTGGGGGTCTTCCTGGACTGCGAGGCGGGAGACATCTCCTTCTACAGCATGACGGACGGATCCCACATCTACACTTTCCCCAGCCTCTCTTTCTCTGGCCCCCTCAGGCCCTTCTTTTGCCTATGGTCCAGTGGTAAAAAACCGCTGACCATCTGCCCCGTCACGGAGAGGCCTGCGGGGGTCGCAGTCATCTCTGAAGCCCAGGACCTTTCCAAGGACATCCCGCTGTCCCGGGTCGGGGAGGACTGCGCCTCGGGGGACACAGACACGCCCCGCTCCAAACTCATCCCCGCGCAGCCCAGCCAAGGGCTCGGTGCGGAATGACCTGCTCGCGGCCTTCCTCCGCCCTGCTGGCCTGCAGCCCTCGGGAGGTGGCGCCTGAGGGAGGCGGGCATAGGCGTCCCGGCTGCTCTGTACCACACGGGGGACGGAGAGTGACCCCTGAGCAGCTGCTCCTGTCGCTGAAGATCAGAACCTGGGGAGGGACTTGGAGGAAACCCCAAGGACAGCTCGGGGGTGGGTCAGGTCCACACAGGGTGTGGCAGGAACTTTCCACAGAGTAAAGGAGTTGGTTTTAAGCAAGCAGAAAGCCCAGGGGTTCTGGGAAAGGGGGCTCTTGGGCTACCATCCATGAAGAAGGCCGGAGAGGAAGTGATGATGGAAGGAAGTGAGGGCAACACTGGCCCTGCCCCGACTCTTCAGTCCGTACCTCACTTTTCTAAACGGTGCCCTGTAGGACAGAGGGCGCTGGCCCTCTGTGGGCTGAAGGGGTGGGCACGGGGGCGGGGAGGAGCTGCGGCGAGCATGGGGGCGGCTTGACAGTGGCAAGAGAGGCCCGGGACAAACAGGAGAGGCCCGGGACCAACTCCCAGGCATTTGCACAGCCTCAGGCCCTGCTCCTCTCTGTGACCCCCTGATCCGCTCTGGCTTGGAGGTCAGACCAGACTCGCCTTGTTGATTGCACAAGGTTCCATGCTCTTCTTTTTGGTCTAGATCCTTCCTTGATCTTGTCACAGTACAGTCACTGTCCTGGCCTCGTGCCCCCTCAGTCCTCACCTAGTGTCCAAGTCCCACGACACCTTCGGTTAGCGCCGGTCACCACCCATTTCTACTCGGGGCTGGTCCCCACAGGCTGCCTCCTGAGGTCCCCTGAAGCTGCACCATGGTGCTCAGCACAGTGGGAATACCAAGCCTGCCCCTGGTCCCTGAGAGGGTCCCTGTCCCGGTGGCTTGCCTTGCCGGCGGCCTGCAAATGTGTCCAGGTGCCACCTTCCTTTCCACTGTTTCTCCAGCTTCCGGGATGAGTGTTGCCCAGGGTCTTTACCTAATAAATGTGTCTGTTTAATTGCTGAAGGCAACCTCTGCATTTACCTCTATCCCAGCAAGTGAGGAAAGAAACATGGGTGGGGTGCAGCGGGCCAGAGCAGAGCCACTGTATGGGATCCAGGCTGGCAGCAGGGGGCCAACTACCTACAAAAACCACAGCGTCCAGCATTTCTCTTCTCAGTCCCTGTTTGGGTGGTGGCTCCACTTCTGCTATGTGGAGGTAACTGGCCCTGGTGCTCGTGAGGGAAGCTGGCTGGCCAAATAAACAGCACTTTCCAGGGAGGAAGGACACCTGGGAAATCTTTGTTGGTTGTGCCTTGTTATTTTTGAAAAAGCATGATGATCTCTGGAAACCGCTGTCCCGAGGAGAGACTGGGTGAATTCCTGCTTGAAGCCATGGTGCTTCCATGAGATGCTCCCTTTCTTCACGTTGCCCCAGGGAGGACTGGGAACAGAGGCTCCCATCGGAATGTCATTCAACCAGTTCTGCTGCCCAAAGGGGCAGATGTGATCTCTGAAGTTTCACCAGATGTGGGAAATCATCTCATTTTTTGCACCACGTTCTGTTTTCTCATGATTAATCTAAAAACCAGCTTTTCTAAATTTTTAGTACCTGTGAACCTCAATGAGAATCATGCCAAAGAGAGAACCTTCCTTTATCCCAGCAAGTGAGGAAAGAAACATGGGTGGGGGAGCAGCTGGCCAGAGCAGAGCCACTGTATGGGATCCAGGCTGGGACAGCAGCTGTCTCTCACTGTCTCTCAGGCGAAATTCTGAACAGCAGACAGAGTTTCACTGTGGTCACTGAACTTCAAGCTAAATGCAACCCCATCTGCTCCAGTACCTCCACCCCACTCCACTTCTTTTCATACTGGCTTTGACATTCTCCCACTGATTTGGGAGTAAGCGCCTGTGCAATAATATCTACATAATCACATCTCCATGCACGTATGACTAGATTATTTAAAAAAGAATCTGCATATGGGCTTGTAAACCTGGAGACCACAGGGCTTTTGCTTTGGGAATTATCCAAGAGGAAAATGAAATTGAACTTTAGGATCAGAAGCAGCGTTGATGCCTACTCCAATCCCTCCTTTGAGAGGTGAGGACACTGAAGACAGAAGGAATAAAGTGATTTAGCATATAGTTAAAGGCATATAGTATTTCCCAGCCAGACCAATATCCAAAGGCAGGTGTCCTTGCTATAGCTGTCCACGACAGACTGCACCAAGGGTACTGCATGGCATAGAGGGCAAATTAAGTTAATCCAGGCACTGGGGCTTCAGAAACCCCCTGGACATACAGCCAAGGCAGCACGCGCTGGCTCAGGAGACTCTCGGGTACAGCGAGCGACCTGAGAGGCAGAAGACAACTCATGCTACATTCTGGGAGCCAGAAGAACAGGGCTCTGCTTGAGTCCATCTTCTGCTGCTGTGATAAACACCTGAGACCAGGCAATTTACAAAGAGTACAAGTTTATGTGGCTCCTGGTTCTGGAGGCTGGGAAGCCCCAGAGCATGACTCCAGCATCTGGCGAGGGCCATGTGCTGTATCAGTGCGGGCAGACAGAGTCACATGGCGAGACGGAGTGCTTGATTTGATAACAAAGCCACTCCCCATGACAGCCCCTGAGTCCATTAATCCAGGAAGCATTCATTCACTCATGAGGGCACAGGTCCCAATCTTCTTTCAAATTGCATTCGCATGTGGCTTCGGGACTCGAGATGTGGCTTAGAGGTAGACTGCTTGTCTAGCATGCATGAGACCCTGCGCTGAGTGCTGGGCGCTGCCTCCCAGAAACATGGCCTTGAGGGTTAAGTGTCCAACACATGGACCTTATGGGTCACATAAAACCATGGCAGGCCCCTCCCTCCCTCGAGTCCCAGATTCTGAGCACCCAAGTCCTCCTTTCTTGGCCCCATGCACACACTTCTTCAGCTGCTTGCCCTACAGAGTTCTCCTCCCAGGAGTATATTCATCTCTGTTTCAAAAGCATTCATTTCTGTTTAACTTGTACTTTTAGAAATTGAAAGGAAATCATAGGAAATCATAGTCCAAATGTCTTTTAAAATACTTAGGAAACTGAAGTAATTGCATAACTGGTTTAATGAGTAATGAACACCCTAAAATGTAACTGTAAAACTTACCTAGAATAGACCAGGTTGCCACAGGAAACCCCTCTGAGATTAAAACGGAAAGGATCCTCCATTTTTTTTTTAATTTATTTTTATTGTAAACAAATGGGATACATGTTGTTTCTGTTTGTACATGGAGTAACAGCATACCATTTGCTTAATCATACATTTACATAGGGTAATGATGTTTGATTCATTCTGTTATTTTTTCCTTCCCCCTACCCCTCCCATCCCTCTTTTCCCTCTATACAGTCCCTCCTTCCTCCATTCTCGCTGCCCTCCCACCCCCCATTATGTGTCATCATCCGCTTATCAGTGAGATCATTCGCCCTTTGGATTTTTGAGATTGACTTATCTCACTTAGCATGATATTCTCCAATTTTATCCATTTGCCTGCAAATGCCATAATTTTATCATTCTTTATAGCTGAGTAATATTCCATTGTATATATATACCACAGTTTCTTTATCTATTCATCAATTGAAGGACATCTAGGTTGGTTCCACAATCTGGCTATTGTGAATTGAGCAGCTATGAACATTGATGTGGCTGTATCTCTGTAGTATGCTGATTTTAAGTCCTTTGGGTATAGGCCGAGGAGTGGGATAACTGGGTCAAATGGTGGGTCCCTTCCAAGTTTTCTAAGGAATCTCCACACTGTTTTCCAGAGTGGCTGCACTAATTTGCAGCCCCACCAGCAATGTATGAGTGTACCTTTTTCCCCACATCCTCTCCAACACCTATTGTTGCTTGTATTCTTGATAATCGCCATTCTAATTGGGGTGAGATGGAATCTTAGGGTAGTTTTGATTTGCATTTCTCTTATTACTAAAGATGGCGAACATTTTTTCATATGTTTGTTGATTGCTTGTAGATCTTCTGTGAAGTGTCTGTTCATATCCTTAGCCCATTTGTTGATTGGGTTATTTAAATTCTTCGTGTAGAGTTTTTTGAGTTCTTTATTATTCTGGAAATTAGTGCTCTAACTGAAGTATGAGTGGTGAAGATATTCTCCCACTCTGTAGGCTCTGTCTTCGCATTGCTGATAGTTTCCTTTGCTGAGAGAAAGCTATTTAGTTTGAATCTATCCCAGTTATTGATTCTTGCTTTTATTTCTTGTGCTATGGGAGTCCTGTTAAGGAAGTCTGATCCTAAGCCAACAAGTTGAAGATTTGGACCTACTTTTTCTTCTATAAGCTGCAGGGTCTCTGGTCTGATTTCAAGGTCCTTGATAGATTTTGAGTTGATTTTTGTGCAGGGTGAGAAATAGGGGTTTACTTTCATTCTATTCCATATGGATTTCCAGTTTTCCCAGCACCATTTGTTGAAGATGCTATCTTTTCTCCATTGCACATTTTTGGCACCTTTGTCTACTATGAGAAAATTGTATTTATTTGGGTTTGTGTCTGTGTCCTCTATTCTGTACCATTGATCTACCTATCTATTTTGGTGCCAATACCATGCTGTTTTTGTTTCTGTTGCTTTGTAGTATAGTTGAAGTTCTGGTATTGCGATACCCCCTGTTTCATTCTTCCTGCTAAGGATTGCTTTAGCTATTCTGGGTTTCTTATTCTTCCACATGAATTTCAGGATGCTTGCTCTATTTCTGTAAGACACGTCACTGGGATTTTAATTGGATTTGCATTGAATCTGTATAGCACTTTTGGTAGTATGGCCATTTTGACAATATTAATTCTGCCTATCCAAGAACATGGGAGATCTTTCCATCTTCTAAGGTCTTCCTCAATTTCTTTCTTCAATGTTTTGTAGTTTTCATTGTAGAGATCTTTTACCTCTTTGGTTAGATTGATGCCCAAGTATTTTATTTATTTTTTTTTGAGGCTATTGCAAATGGAGTTGTTTTCCTCATTTCCCTTTCAGTTGTTTCGTTGCTTGTGTATAAAAATGCTTTAGATTTATGCGTGTTGATTTTAGAGGCTGCTATTTTGCCGAATTCATTGATGAGGTCTAGAAGTTTTCTGGAGGAGTTTTTGTATCCTCTAAATATAGAATCATGTCATCAGCAAATAGTGACAGCTTAAGTTCCTCTTTTCCTATTTGTATCCCTTTAATTTCTTGGTCTGCCTAATTGCTCTGGCTAGAGTTTGAGGACAATGTTGAATAGAAGTGAAAGAGGACATCCCTGTCTTGTTCCCGTTTTTAAAGGGAATGCTTTCAGTTTTTCTTCATTTAGAATGGGCTTAGCATAAATAGCCTTTACAATGTTCAGGTATGTTCCTACTATCCCTATTTTTTCTAGTGTTTTGAGCATGAAGGGGTGTTGTATTTTGTCGAACACTTTTTCTGCGTCAATTGAAATAACCATATGATTCTTATCCTTAAGTCTACTGACATGATGGATTACATTTATTGATTTACGGATGTTAAACCATCCTTGCATTCCAGGATGAACCCCACTTGATCGTGGTGCATGATTTTCTTAATATGTTTTGGATACGGTTTGCCAATATTTTGTTAAGGATCTTTTGCATCTATATTCATCAAGGATATTGGTCTAAATTTTCTTTCCTTGATGCGTCTTTTCCTGGTTTTGGGTATGAGTGTGATATTAGATTCATAGAATGAGTTTGATAGGGTACCCTCCTTTTCTATTTCCTGGAATACTTCGAGAAGGTTGGAATGAGTTCTTCTTTGAAGGTCTTGTAGAACTCGGCTGAGAATCCGTCTGGTCCTGGGCTTTCTAGATGGTAGATTTTTAATGGCTTCTTCTATTTCATTGCTTGTTATTGATCTGTTTAAATTTGTATGTCCTCCTGGTTCAGTTTGGGAGGAGCATATGTCTCTAGAAATTTGTCAATGTCTTCAGTAGTTTCTATTTTGTTGGAATACAGATTTTCAAAGTAACTTCTCATTATGTTCTGTATCTCAGTGGTGTCTCTCATGATATTTCCTTTTTCATCACGAATTTTAGTAATTTGAGTCTTCTCTCTCCTTCTCTTTGTTAGTGTGGCTAAGGGTTTGTCTATTTTGTTTACTTTCTCAAAGAACCAACTTTTTGTCTTGTCAATTTTTTGAATTGTTTCTTTTGTTTCAATTTCATTGATTTCAGCTCTGATTTTAATTATTTCCTGTCTTCTACTACTTTTGCTGTTATTCCGTTCTTCTTTTTCTAGGGCTTTGAGCTGTAATGTAGGTCATTTAGTTGTTGAATTTCATTCTTTTCTGGAATGTGCTCCATGCAATGAATTTTCCTCTTAATACCGCTTTCATAGTGTCCCAGAGATTTTGATATGTTGTATCATCGTTCTCATTGACCTCTAAGAATTTTTTTATCTCCTCCCTGATGTTTTTTGTTATCCATGTTTCATTCAATAGCATATTATTTAGTCTCCAGGTGTTGGAGTAATTTCTGTTTTTTATTTTGTCATTTGATTCTATGCTCAGTCCATTATGATCTGAGAGAACACAAGGCAGTATATTTTTTTGCTTTTCCTAAGGGCTGCTTTGTGGCATAACATATGGTCTATTTTCAAGAAGGTTCCATGTGCTGCTGAGAAGAAAGTGAATCCACTCATTGATGGATGGAATATTCTATATATGTCTATTAAGTCTAGGTTATTGATTGTATTATTGAGTTCAATGGTTTCTTTGGTTGGTTTTTGTTTGGAAGATCTATCTAGTGGTGATAGCAGTGCATTAAAGTCACCCAGAATTATTGTGTTGTGGTCTATGTGATTCCTGAATTTGAGAAGGATTTGCTTGATGTACAGGGATGCACCATTGTTTGGGGCATAAATATTTACTATCGTTATGTCTTCCTGATTTATGGTTCCCTTAAGCAGTATGATATGTCCTTCTTTATCCCTTCTGACTAACTTTGGCTTGAAGTCCACTTTATCTGATATAATGATGGAAACCCCCACTTTTTTACTGAGTCCATGTGCGTGGTAGGTTTTTTCCCATCCTTTCACCTTTAGTCTGTGGGTGTCTTTTTCTATGAGATGAGTCTCTTGCAGGCAACATATTGTTGGGTCTTTCTTCTTAATCCATTCTGCTAGTCTATGTCTTTTGATTGATGAGTTTAGGCCATTAACGTTCAGGGTTACTATTGAGAAATGATTTGTATTCCCAGTCATTTGGCTTATTTTTGGTTTTTAAGTTGGCTTGGTTTCTCCTTTGAGTGGTTTTTCTCTAAGGTAGTTCCTCCCTTTGCTGACCTCCATTGTTGTTTTTCATTTAATCCTCATGGAATATTTTGTCGAGAACATTCTGTAGTGCAGGCTTTCTATTTGTAAATTCTTTTAACTTTTGTTTATCATGGAAGGATTTTATTTCATCTTCAAATCTGAAGGTTAGTTTTGCTGGGTATAGGATTCTTGGGTGGCAACCATGTTCTTTCAGAGCTTGAAATATGTTGTTCCAGGCCCTTCTAGCTTTTAGAGTCTGGGTTGAGAAGTCGGCTGCTATCTGTATTGGTCTCCCCCTATATGTAATCTGATGCTTTTCTCTCGCAGCCTTCAAAATCCTATCTTTATTTTGAATGTTAGGCATTTTCATTATAATGTGCCTTGGTGTGAACCTCTTGTGATTTTGTGCATTTGGTGTTCTGTAAGCCTCTTGTATTTGATTTTCCATTTCATTCTTCAGGTTTGGGAATTTTCTGATATTATTTCATGAATAGGTTGTTCATTCCTTTGGTTTGTATCTCTGTGCCTTCCTCAATTCTTAAATTTGTCCAATAATTCTTAAATTTGGTCTTTTCACGATGGTCCCATAGTTCTTGGAGATTCTGTTCATGATTCTTACCATCTTCTCTGTTGGGGCAACTTTATTTTCAAGATTAAATATTTTGTCTTCATTGTCTGAGGTTCTGTCTTCCAAGTGGTCTAGTCTTTTGGTGATGCTTTCCATTGAGTTTTTTATTTTGTTTATTGTTTCCTTCCTTTCATTCCATTTGTTTTTTTTGTTTTTTTTGTTTTTGAGAATCTCTATTTCTTTGTTGAAATGATCTTTTGCTTCCTGCAGGTGCTCTTTCAGCTTATTGGTATTATCATTCATTATTTGCATTTGCTCTCTTATCCTTTACTTCACGAATCATCTTAATCATGTAATCTGAAGTCCTTTTCTGACATTTCTTCTACCATACTGTCATTGGATTCTATTAATATAGAATCTAGGTTTGTTTGGATCATTTTCTTCTCTTGTTTTTTCATGTTGTTCATGTATCTTCCCCTCTAGGAGTGCAGATCTGGGGTATTGCAGATTTCCCCCTATAGGCTTATAGTGGCCCTATAGATTTCCAAAACTCTTTCTCTATGGGGAGATCAATATTAGCTGTGCCCAATTCAGACACTATGCAATCCTAGACCAAATAGCCCCTATGAGGACAATAACAAAATTGTCATAATAAACAGAATGAGTTCAAATATTATCTTCAGTAAAACAAACAGATTTGCAATAAGGTCTGCAGTTTCAAATGGAGGATAAAGAGGATGCAGAGGGACGTAGAATGTGACTGTTAATGGGATAAGAAAAGAATATACAGAAGTTCTAGATAATAGAAAGGGTGAGAGTGTAATCAAAAGAAATTGAATGTTAGCATGCAAAAAGGGAGAAAGATACTCTGAGGGAACAGGTAAACAGAAGGAAAAGAGAGTAAGAAAAGTAAAGAAATAAAAACTTAAATTTTTTCAATAAGGAGAAAAAAGAAAATCTACAGTATAACAGTCATATAGTAATGAAACCTCCCAAAGTTCAGTAGCCTGATGCATGAGAGGTACCTGACAATGAGCTTCAAGCCTGCAGCAGGTGTCTCAGGATGGGTTTTGCCCCACCTAAAGATCAAAATATCCAAGATGGCCACTCTGGCTTCGAAATGTGTTGGCAATGGGGAGCTGCAGCTCAGGGTGTGGCCGTGGTCAGGCAGGGGTCCTGCAGGTTGGGTGTGTTTGGTGTGGTTGTGGGATCCTGGAGGCCGGGTGCAATCAGTCGGTCTGGGGTCCCGGTGATAGGGCGCAGTCAGTTGGGCTAGGGGTCCTGGCGGCAGGGAGCAGTCAGTCGATGTGAGGGCCCCAGAAGCAGGGAGTGATGGGTCGGGCTGAGGGATCTGGAGATGGGGCTCAGTCAGTCCGACCAGGCTGTTGTCTCAAAATGGCGGCAGCCACGTGTAATCAAACCTGCAGGTACTGTAACAGTGAACTTCCAGGCAACAGCAGGCAGCTGGTGCTCCACTGGCTGTCGGGTGATCAGTTTGCTGACTGTTGTCAGAGGATCGGGAGGTGAACCTCGTGCGTTGGTGATGGATAGGTGTAAGGCAGGCAATGGACAGGCGAGAGGCAGGCAAATGGCGGATGATAGGCCAGGATCCTCCATTTTAATCAGTCTCTGGCTCCCTTTTCCTCAGGATGTTCAAAGAAAATGTTCCCCGGGCACAGGACTGAGCTGGTGGTAGACTATGAGGGACGCCATGTCCCTCCTCATCATGACACACTGCCAGCCTCTCTGTGTGCCTCACCCAGAGGAAGAGCTTACCTGATACGCTAGGAACCTGTCAGCCATTCCTCTCCAGCTGGCACAGCCGTCAGAATTGCAGCCCTGGACAGGAACAGGGAAATGACCAGTCCCAAAGTTCTGACCCTATTTCCAAGTCTCCTGAAGAGGGGAATTGTCCTCACTGGTGCCTGCCTTAGTCACATGATGCTGTCAGTGACACTAGGGTTCAGCAGCACTTGAGAGCCCTCTTTCGCCTCCACTAACCAAAGGGTTTCTAAGAACTGATTTTCCTTTTAAAACAGAAACAAGTGGTTCATCCCACCATTCGAGATCAGGTTAGGAGTGCAAATACCTCCAAAATAATAATAACTGACTTCATTTCACACTACCAAACGCCAGCTCTGGCATCATGTGTGGGGCAGAAGTCTGCCTCCGTTTAACCGTGTCTGAGCAAACTGAGTCCGGACATTCAGTTTAAGAGAAAAGAATTCTATGACCTCCCTCTCCCTGGCCAACAGCAGTTCCTCATGCCTGTGTGTGGTCATCTCTGATCATCTCCAGGTTTCATATTCAGATGCCTCAGGTGGGCACATGCACACACTCAGTTTTGAGCATCCTTTGTAAACTGTGCTATTGACTGCTATGTTCCATGTTTTACAAATATTTTGGAGCCCTGCATCACATAGGCTTGGACAAAATTTTGAATGTGACTTCACCCTCATTCTTAAGAGAAATATTCAGACTTTCCCTAAAGTTAAACCCTACAGCGATGATCTGTAACCTGGATTCCAGTCATCTGGAGGTAATGTGGGACCCTAGGAAATGCACTTGCCAGGTGGTGCTCCCCAGATATTCTGATTTGATTGATCTGGGGTGGGGAAGACGTTGGGCATTTTAAAACCTCTTCAGGGGAAAACCGCTGTTCTGGAGGATCTTAGGAAGCATTATCTGTGAGTAGTTCATATCTGCTTCCTGTTAGCCAGGGGCAGTTGCTCCGTTTTAGTGCTGTGCTTTCAGTCACTGGCTCTCAAGCCAGCAAGCCTGAGCCACGTGGGGGGCAGTGTCAGGTTCAGCAGGTGTGCGTGGGGCTGAGCCCGGCATCAACCCGCGCTCCGGAAGCGGGCAGTCCACGCGCGACCCAGGTGAGACCGGCATCAGTCCACGCTCCGGAAGCGGGCGGTCCACGCGTGACCCAGGTGAGACCGGCATCAGTCCACGCGTGACCCAGGTGAGCCCGGCATCAGCCCGCGCTCCGGAGGCGGCGGTCCACGCGTGGTCCAGGTGAGCCCGGCATCAGCCCGCGCTCCGGAAGCGGGCAGTCCACGCGCGACCCAGGTGAGACCGGCATCAGTCCACGCTCCGGAAGCGGGCGGTCCACGCGTGACCCAGGTGAGACCGGCATCAGTCCACGCGTGACCCAGGTGAGCCCGGCATCAGCCCGCGCTCCGGAGGCGGCGGTCCACGCGTGACCCAGGTGAGCCCGGCATCAACCCACGCTCCGGAAGCGGGCAGTCCACGCGTGACCCAGGTGAGACCAGCATCAGTCCACGCGAGGTCCAGGTGAGCCCGGCATCAGCCCGCGCTCCGGAGGCGGCGGTCCACCCGTGGTCCATGGGCTGAGGATCGTGTGCCCTCCTCCCAGCTCTCAGTGTCTGGCTTGCCCAGGTGGCTGGGTGTCTGGGTTGCCCTGGCCGAGCGTCGGTGGGTCTCCGCCCACCGCAGGTTCCGCTGGCCAGACGCGCGTTAGGGCCTCCGCGGCGGCGGGGCTGGAGCGCCGCGCCGCGCACTGGGTTGGGGACGCACAGCCGCCACTCGCCGTTCGCGGTCGGCCAGGGTTTTGCTTTTTAAGACTCCGTCCCAGCGGGACGTCCAGGCCGAAGGGCGCGCCCACGCTCGGCGCGCGGCCGCCAGCCTCAGCCGGGGAGCGGCCTCCGGCCCGGCCAGGTGCACAGGGCGCGGGCGGCAAGTGCTCCCACCCGGCTGTGGGCCCACCCGGGCCAGCGCGCACTGCCGGGCCCGGAGCGACCCGGCGGCACCAGCGCTTCTGCGTCGCTGGCCCGGGCAGCCAGCGAAGGGGCCATTTAGCTTCTGGAAGGAAGATTAGGACTCTCGGGGAGACGGAGAGAGGATCCTGAAGTTGAGCGCATTTCGGCAGAGTCAGAGGTGGGTTCCGAGGAGCTGGACTCCCGCAGTCAGGATGGCCGAGCGGTCTAAGGCGCTGCGTTCAGGTCGCAGTCTCCCCTGGAGGCGTGGGTTCGAATCCCACTCCTGACAATGTCAGTTTTGCTATATAACTGCCTGTCTTTTTCTATTTGCTCAAATAAAAAATTCTCTTTTTCCTTTTTTTTTTTTTTAAACTACTCGAGCTCTGGAATGAAAGCGCCTGTACTCGGCAGATAGCTCGACAACTAGTTTTAACCTCATCTTTGGGCCCTTATCTCTCCTCTCTGCACACACAGTTGAAAGAACGTCTCCAGTTCTAGGTACCCTCACTGGAGTCTGCAGCGGCCCTTTCGCTTTCTTCATAGCTTCCTCTTCTGTGTCTAAGCCCCCTCCCCAACACACACCCGCACTCCCCCACGGCTGCTGAGAAATCCCGGGAAAAGACATCCCTGTCTTCTAAACGCTTTTGCAGAAGATGTATGAATTGGTTTGGGTGTATGCATTTTCCTTTTCCTTTTTCTTTTTAAACTTAATTTATTGTTTTTAGACTGCATTTTGATTCATTGTACACAAATGGGGTTCAACTTTTCATTCCTATGGTACACGATGTAGATTCACACCATTCATGTAATCATACATGTACATAGGGTAACACTGTCTGTCTCTCTTCTATCTCTCCTTCCCCCACCCCTCCTGCCCCATTTTCCTCTACACCATCCAAAGTTCCTTCATCCTTCTCCCCCGTCCCCGCCACTCCTCCTGGTTATGTGTCCTCATCCACTTATCAGAGAAAACATTTGGCCTCTGGTGTTTTGGGCTTGGTCTATTTCACTTAGCATGATATTCTCCAGCTCCATCCATTTACCAGTAGAAGGGGCATGCATTTTCAATCTTCATAATTCACACTGTATCATAGATCTGTCTCATTCTACTTTATTCCTGTGGCGCCACGGTTTTGATCCATGTCCTGTGAGCACTAGCCCACGTCCAGACCAAGTGCTTTTAATTGCTGCACAGAGGTCAGCTGTGAGTTCACCTGCTCCCAGGTTGGGTCCCACCCTTGGTCACTCAAAAGCACAATTTCCTACGTGTTCCATTACCAAGCTGTGTAATGCTATGGCAGAAACAAACTGCAGGTCGTAAGAGTTTGACAATCCACTAATTTTACATTGATTTCAGAATATGGCCAAGAGCCATAGTGCAAAACCCATAAGCCAACCAGGACATGAAAGAGTGGAGAGGGTCTTATTATTTGCAGTAAGTACAGCGCTGGAGATAATTTGCAAAGCAGTGTTTCAGAACGAAGGAAGTAAGGAACTTTTATTTGGGAAACTTTTAGCTAATCATACAGGCAAGAGTGGTCATCTCACGCAGAGGCTTGTCTCACAAAAGGCCGGCTCACCCCTGAGCATGCTCAGTTCAACATCATGAGCCCACCTTAGAGACAGGGTGGGGGGTGGGGGGCAGGAGGATGGGGACATTCCTGAGCATAGAGTTTAGTCCTCATGAGTTTCTCCAAAGAGGTTGATCTGAAACAAAAGAAAAACAACTTTGCAGGCAGATTTTCTAGAGGTCTGTTAAAGGGATAGCAGCTTTCTCTACAATAAGTATATAGGATACTGGCCCTGGAAGTTCTTTCCTGGTGGGGTAGCTACCAGGAACAGGACCCAAGGAGCATGATTTAGATATGTAGTTCATGTTTAGTGAAGTCTCCAGAAATATCTGACAAATTAAAATTTCTAACTTCCAACTTGCTCATCTTGAGCATTAATAGCTACAATTTCAAACATGCATATCCAACATTCCTATTTTGAACTTACTGCAAAGCCCCAATTAATAAAAAATCTCAGGGGACAGGTATTTCTCTTTTCCAGAGGAAATTCACTCAGGAGGCAGAGGCAAGAGGATTGCAACTTTGAGACCAGCCTTAGCAACTTAGCAGGGCCCTAAGCAATTTAGTGAGACCCTGTCTCAAAATAAGAAAATAAAAAGGGCTGTGGATGTAGGATGTAGCTCAATGATAGAGTGCCCCTGGATTCAATCTTCAACAACAAAAAAAGAAAAGGAAATTTAATTTACCTTAATTTATGTTTCATAGGCAAAAATAGGGTGAACCTGTTTTATGATCATTAATATTCAAAACTGGTCTGTCCTCTCCTTCTCTCTGGAATTCTTCAAAACTCAGGTACATACATACACTGAAGGAAAAGTGAACTGGTATGTTTCAGATTGCCATCAACCAGACTGGAAAAGAACAAACGAAGGGAGATTTCCCCCTTGTAACTTATCTAGACACTAGTCACTCCATTTTTGCCCACATCAACATTCTGGTCGAACATGATTTTGAGTCTCCACTTTGACCCTGTCAGCATAAGAGAAAGGAGGAAATGGCAAAAAGGCGACCCCTGGGGTGATAGAAGGAGCACATGGAGGTGGATAGAAGGGCAGGCAGCCCCTTGGTCCAATCCAATTCAGGCTGCCTGGGCTCAGCCTAGGTCTGCCACTTAGTGTCCCAGATAAGCGACTTTGTACCCTTGTGCCTGAGTGCCCTCTCCTTTAACATGGAGAACATAATTGTACCTTGCCTCCTAAGTGCACTGTGAGGATTGCATGACTTAGCACACGTAACGTGCTTCTAAGAGCCAAATTATAACTGCCTGGCAAATGATAATTTTTGTCATAAATGAGTACTCATTGTATTAGAACCTGCCGAAGAAACAGAACCAATATCTATCATCTATTGAGAGACAGAGATGAGGAGAGATTTATTATGAAACACTGGCTCACACAGATATTGAGGCTCAGAAATTCCACAACTTGCCATCTTCAAGCTGAGACCTAAGGAGGCAGGTGGTGTTGATTCAGGTAGGAAGGCTGAGGATGCAGGGAAGCAGAGGATGCAGATTCCAAGCCAAGACCAGAGGGAAGAAGAGGAAGACGAGGTGGGGTGAGGACAGGACAAGGGAGGACATGCGGGGGGCAGTCTACCTCAGCCTTTTGTTCTGTTCAGGCCCTCCAGAGATTGGATGCTGCCCAGGACAATGGGGAGGGCAATCCGCTTTACTGAGTCCACGATTCAAATGCTAATCTCATCCAGAAAACCCTGATGGATCACCCAGAAACAACATTTAATCTGGGGCCCTGGTGCCCTGCGACCTGACACAAAATTAAACATCACACTGCTGCTGGCCAGGCCATGTGCTCCTGCTCTGTGGAAAGATGGCAGTGAACAGCAAGAAGATCCTCAGCAGCCCAGCTCAAGATCCTCTTAACCACAAGCTGTAAATGCAGATGCCATCTGCAGTGCTTTGGTAAAGCACAGTCCTCTTAAAGGAAAGCATGAAACACTTGGCACTTACCAACTTGGCAAATCTATCTGGATGCCTAAGGGCCTGTGGTCATCTCCAGACAATGAAAAGTTGGGAGACCTGCACACACCCTCTCCTAGGGCCTCCACTTACCTGAACTGAGCATCCACTTAGCTGTACACCGTTGCTTCTGCCGCAGCATCTCTTACATCCCTCTGCAGCCTACTCTCTTGCCTGGGTAAGTTCTGCATCTCCTTCATGGCTCAGTTTGGGTGTAATTTCTTCTGTGAAGTCTTCCCCACCTCCTTCCACCTCTATCCAGTGTGGATTAAGTGTCCAGATGTGGTTCATAGCACCCTGTACCCTGAGTGGCATTACAGTCCCTATTCTATACTCACCATCGAATTGTCTGATCCCCCCACCAGCCTCTTTAGGGCAGAACTCATAACTCATGAGTGATTAACATGGTGCCTGTCACATAACAGGACCTCAACAAGTAGAGGCTGAGTGGATAAACATTTGATTGCAAACCCTTTCTACTTTTGCACAAAAATCGCATCCATGGTTTATCACTATTTGAAAAGTCAGGAAGACTTATGGGCTTTTAGGAAAGAGAATGAGACTCCTCAACTGGAATATTCTCCAACTTCTGTAGCCAGTACCACTACCTTGATGGCAGAGACCATGCAATCTGTTGAGGGCAGCTTAGCTGGAAGCATCCCTACAAAGGTGTTCCTGGAGCCTGTCAAAGGTGAACAAAAATACTGAGAACTTTCAATAAAGGAACAAAGAATTTATTTGGGAACAAAGAATAAGATTCATCCAAGGCACATATTGTCAGACCAGCATGGCCCTCTGGTATGTATGGAGAACAAGTGAAAAGTTGGGAATTTTATTAGAACAGAAAAATCTATACAGATGTTTATAAAAGAAAGTTCATTGGCACTTGAGGGGGCTTATAAACTCTGATTGGCATGTGGCAGCAGTTACTAAGTGAAGTCAATCTTAAAGTCATTGTAGGTAGTTGTATTAACAGTTACTAAGAAGAAAGAATATAGTCCTAAGGATAAGGCAAGCTATTTGGCTGGATTGGCCCAGCATGGCAGCTCCTGCATGATCTTTTATGACCTGATAGTTTCACCAATGATCTCTGAGCTCAATTTTAGATGGATGTGATGAAAAATTTATTTCCACAAGCCCAGGGAGCAGGGGGTGGAGAAAGGGCAGGCTTGGTAACAAGGCGTAGTCGAGCTCTAGTTTGATATTTGCACCAGTGACCTGAGTCCTTATTCGAGGTAGGTCTGTAGCCTGAGCCTGGAATAAAGGATTTCATAACAAGAAAGACCTAGAGAAAAAGAGAGTCTGCCTTCCATTATGGCAGGATGCTTACAAGGAAAAGTAGAAATTAAGCTGCTGAGTGGGAGCAGAAATTCTCCACAAAAGTAGAGTTGCTTCCTGAGTTATTCCTCAAATTACTGGGACACTTTGTTTCCACAAATAGGACAGGCAATCATATTTCAATCCTTGACAATCCACATAAAATCACGGGCTCTGAAGGCAAAAGCCAGAGTAGTGCAACTTCCTTGGCCAGGTGTTGGGAGCTGGATCTTGGGAGAGGAGAAGGCTGCAAACTTTCACAGTGAACTTCATGTCCCTCTTGTGCTTCTTTGTGAAGTCTCTGCTAAGAGTCAGACCAACTTCTTTTCCACTCTTCCTTTCTGTCTCTTGCAGAGTCTGGGAGAAGGGGCCTCTGTTCCAGGGCTCCTTCATGTCTGTCTCTTCTGGTGTGTTACTTGTTCAGTGATAATGACAATCAAGTGGATGCTTCTCTTGGACAAGTTTTCTAAAGTCACAGTGACAAGTATTCATTTTTGTTTTGATTTTTCCTTTTCAGGAAATTCAGGGCAGAGTAGAATGTTCTAAAATGGGTAATCACATCTTGTTTATGGGAGTGGATCTACTAGCTGCTATGGGTTGTCACAGCACAGCAAACTCAGCAATAGATGAACCAATCATTGAGAAGGTTGACCTTTCTAAAAATATATTTTCTTGCAAATTGTGAGTGCATCAGTCTTGGAATTCCCCAGGAAGGCCAAAAGAATAACCAGAGGTTATGATGTTGCTTGTAGTTTAAATTTGGTGGCTTTACCTTCTGTTTTCCCTGCTTACCTTTGTATTTGCTAAATAGAAATTATATGTGAAATAAAAATGTAGGAAAGCTGAGAAATGCAGAAAATGGTTTTGAAAAAAAAAATCACCTTTGCCTCCCTTCTTTTGATAAACAGCTAGAGATCATCCGCAGATTCACACAGAACATTTTAGTGAAGTCCCATAGCGGGAAATTATGTACGAGAATATACAGTAATCCACTGCCCTGATTTCTGAAGGTAAGAAAAGTGCAAGGAAAAGAGCTAGGCCCCGCTGGGATTCGAACCCAGGATCTCCTGTTTACTAGACAGGCGCTTTAACCAGCTAAGCCACGGAGCCAGCACGCCCTCCGCCTCCCAGATTGGCAAGGAAAAGGGAAGAATTTTGCTTTTGTTCGCAGGTCTGCCTTTTGTTCCTGGAGAGCTGCCGGGCTCGCCCAGACCCCGGGGAGCGGCCTCGGCCTCGCGCAGCTGCAGGAGCGCAGCCGGGACGGCGGAGCGCCCGCGTGCAGCTCGCTGCCGAGGGGCGACCTTCCTGCCTGGGGACCTGGGGCGCAGGACGCGGGCTCCCTCTGCGCCGGACGGGCTGGCGGCGCTCGCAGCGCACCCTCCCCGCTGTGCCTGCGGCGCGCTGCGCTGACCCTCCTGGCCTGTGGGGCCTCCCGGAGCGGCGGAAGGGCCCAGGCCCCACAGGGGCCGAGAGCGGCCGCAGCGCTCCGCGGGGTCGCAGTCGCGGGGCGTGTGCGCGTCCGGGCCGCCCCGGTTCCTTGGCTCCCGGTGGAAGGACACCCACCCCGGAGGCAGCTGACCCGCGGCGTCGGAGCCGCTCTGGCGCAGCACCGGCCCTTCCGCGGCGGCGGCGGAGTCGCTCCCGGCGGGCGCCGCGCTCTCCCTGCGGTCCTGCCTGAGCCCGCGGCCCGCGAGCTAGGCTGACACGGAGCCGCACCCGCGCTCGGAGCAGCCCTGGGCGTTGACCCCCACTTCTTAATTTCATAAAAAGACTGAAAGCTCGAGAAGGAAACCAGCACAATTTCTCTAACATTACATGATAAGCCATCATAATATCATGATGTCAGTGTGCTTGCAATCAACATGATCATTAAAAAAACAGCACAGTCACACCTTTGGACCAAACTGTGGCAAGACACCAGACGAGAGAGCAGATAGAATTTGGTCTGGGTTTTCCTTTGACGGACAGCTGAGGACATCTGCACAGATTTTAAGACGTCAAAGAAATTGTTTAAGCCCCAGAGATAAGTCTTGGAAGGAAACTGAGTCTGAGCAATCCTTTTGCAGAAATCTGTGTGAACCCGATCTTCCACTCAGGTTCCACTGACCAGGAAGGACCATGGAAACCTCACGTGGGCTCTGCACCGCACATGTGGCACTGGCTAAGTGCAGATCCTGTGTCACAGATTGCTCACAGTGATGTCAAGAAATATAGCAGTGGCGGACGGTGCTGCTTGCTTGACACCTGGGAGCAAAACGGAAAGAACAGGGCACCAAGGCACAGAGGAGAGTTGGGCACTGTGCTAGTTTTATGTGCCAACGTGATTAGGCTGTAGGAGACATTATTCAATAAAACACTAATCTAGATGCTTCTCTGAAGTTATTTTGTAAATGCGGTTAATATTTGCAACCAGGTAACCTTAAATAAAGGAGATTATCCTCAGTAATGTAGGTGGGCCTCATCTAATTAGTCGAAAGCCTTTAAGAACAAAGTAGGCTTTTCTGAGAAAAAAATAAATTCTGTTTCCAGACTACAGCATCAGCTTCTATCTGGATGTTTCCAGTCTACTCTCTAAATTTCAGACTGCCCCATCATGTAAGCCAATTCCTATGACTCTGTGTGTATATGTGCATAATACACCATATGTGTATGTGGATATAATCTCCTACTTGTTCTGTTTTCTTCTAGACCATTTTCCTGACTTACACAATCACTGAAGAAAAGACTGAAAGTTGGAGCAGGAACTGTCAAAGAAAAAAAATTTAAAAAGCACACAGTTGAAAGTCTACACACAGCAGAAAGAACAAGGGGGAACCATACCTTGTTGTGGACATGGCTGAGAAATTTGAGAAAAGTCTTCAAAATCTGCAAAACTAAAGGAGGTTTCTGTGGGCAAACACTGAGAAAAGTGTGGACAGAACTGCCAGCCAGTTGGAGTAAAGCCATCTTGGAGTTACAGGATGGGACCTGTGACTTTCGGAGGTGCCCTGGATCCTGCCTCCCCACAATAGGTCTGTGATGAGGTAAAAGATGATCAGGAGGAACCAGTTTGCTCTGTTTGCAGCACAGTTCTCCATGTTCCCAAACCCCTCTACAGAGCAGGAGTCTGTTGCTTTTAATGGGGAGAGAGCGATCTGTGAGGTTGGGTAAGAAAACAAACGTTTATTTTGACTAACTCGTTACTGAAATTGTTCTCTTCCATATGAATGTAGGAGACACCATATTGTTATTTCAGCCCTCATGGAAAACACAAGTATTTTCAAATCAAAATACCGTTGTTGCAAGTTTCTTAAAGTAACATTTATGGTCATTACTGCTTTGAAATTACAGTATTTATTAGACCTCCCCTACCTGGGCTAGTACATTAATAAAAGAGCACAAATACCATGTAATAAGTTAAAAATATTCTGATAACATTTCAATATGACTGGTTTCCTTCTAAAATGTTATATATATATTTATCATTTTTCCTTTATGTTTTAAAAGCATTATTCCGAAATGGAGTCCAAAATCACCAAACTGCCCTCGGGGGTCTGCGGTATAAAACCTGGCGGGAGGACCAGGTTCATAAGCGGGTTGACTTCGCGCTTGTGCAGAAAGAGCACAAAGAGCATTTCTCGCGAGGGTCGAGGGACCCCAAGAACTGAGCAGGGTTTCCCGCCCCAGGCGGTGCTGCTCCTGGTAGTGACCTCCACTCGCTGCTTGCTCACTGGGCGGGGCATGCGGTTCCCTCTCCGGATAGAGAGAGGCAGACGCACACGGCAGACCCCGTCCCTCGGGAGCGCCGGTGCCCGTGGAGTGGACGACACTCCTTTAAAGGCCGGGCACCGAGGCTCAGGGTCTGCGGGAGGAGCAGCACGCGGCAAGGCCGACGCAGCGTGGCCTCGCTTAGGGAATATATGGAAAAAAAAAAAAAAAGTCGGATCCTGCACCCCTGACGACTTGGTCTCCCGATCCCTCTCCCTGTCCTCCCCACAGGCTCGGCGCCGCTCCTTCCCGCCGTCAGCGCTTTGCCGTGGGTGCGGCGCGGTTTCCCGGGGACGGAGGAAGCAGGTGCAGGAATGCGCGCACGGAGGGCCGCCCCGGCCGCAGGCTCGCGCGCAGGAAGGGCGCCGCGGCGGCAGCCGGCACGTGCGGGCCAGTGGCGCAATGGATAACGCGTCTGACTACGGATCAGAAGATTCCAGGTTCGACTCCTGGCTGGCTCGGGGTGTACGAGTTCCTTTTGCTCCTCGCCTCCCGGACCCCAGGGGGCGCCGAGAAGGGAGGGGTCGGGAATGTCGCGCTTCCCGCCCTGTGCGGGGAGGAGCTCGTCGCCGCCCCGGGAGCGAGGGGCCGTCCAGTCGGGATTCGCACCAGCAACCGTCTCGGGCCTGTGGGGACGGCTGGCCCCTTTTGTGGGCTGCGTGAACTCGGCCTCGGCGCCCGGAGCCGGGCCACCCCGGCCCTGCCTCTCCTGCGGCTGCAAGGCGGCCGAGCTGGTCAGAACAGGGGCGCGGCGCCCGCCCGGCCAGCGGGTTTCCGTAGTGTAGTGGTTATCACGTTCGCCTCACACGCGAAAGGTCCCCGGTTCGAAACCGGGCGGAAACAGCGGGCTTCTTTTCGCCCTTCCAAAGGCTTTTCTTTTTCATGGGTGCAGTTCACCCACACGGGCCTTCCCTTCCCTCCTCGCCCGCAGTCCTGGACAGCGGACGTCGGGAGAGCAAGGACGGCCCGCGACCTCCAAGTGAGCAGGTTGCTGCACAAAGCTCGGGTGGAAGTCGGGGGAGGAGGAGTCCACGTTTACCAGAAGCACGTCCCTGCTGGGAAAAGGGAAAGTGCGCACCCGAGAAATGGGGGCCGGCCGCCCCAGGCGGGCCTTGTCCGAGCGCCAGCGACGGTATCCCAGCTGGAGCTGCAGGACTCCTAACAAGCCTCTTCGGTTCCTGGGCCGCCGGAAGTCTAGGCCGTCACTTCCTGTCACTACTCCGGGTCCGCCGCGCTCGGCGAACGCCGACCCGCCTGCTGTGGGCACATCTCTTCTCAGAAGCTCAGGCTCCTGAAGGGCGGGCGCGCCAGCAACCTCCCGACGGCGACTCGCGCAGGAGGCTTGTCAGCAGACACGCGAGTGTCTGTTCCCAGGGGCGAAAGAGAGGAGAGAGCCTGGGGCCGGGGGTTGCCTTAAATAGTGGAACCCGCGGCCAACTGGACCAATGACGGCGAGAAAGTTAGCGATCTAGATATAAAATGGTGTGTGGGGAGGGGCGGAATCGGGAGAAAGCTGCCGCCTTGAGCCTTACAGTGGGTGAGCAGGAAGACACCCCGGGAGCCTCATCTGACGAGTAAGCGCCTGCAAGGCGCGGGCTGTGTCTGTTAGCACCTGCCTCAGACTTAAGAAAAACCGCCCTTTCCTGATCCTCGTTATCTCTTCCAATCAAGCCTCCAGGATCTTCCCTCAGCTCCAATCACAACCCCACCAGCCTGATAGGCCAACCATCAAGACCCTCAGAAACCTGGCGGGGGCTATTCAAAGGGCAATGAACTGACCGAAGAGTCAGGAAGTTGAGGCAAAAACAGCGACTCAATTCCCTTGAAGACACTGGAAGGGGGATGTACTCCTAATAAAACTTGAGGTCATGAGGGGACAGGAGCTGTCCCTGACCCCTCTGAGAGATCCCACTCTCTCCCTTGATGGTATTCCTTTCCCCTTTCTTATCCCTTCTAATAAGCTCTGGCCTGTAACTCTGAGAGACATGTCTGAAACCTCTCTGACCTGATGACAAAAATTGGGATTTGAAGGGGCCCTTACACTCAGTTTCCTGGAAGTCCTCAGCCACGCACCACTAACACTGATGCCAGCAACATGCTTCCTGGAGCATGTTGGTGCCTGAACAGCAAGCTGAAAACAGGAGCTGGTCAGGCAAGAAGTGGGAAAGAGTTTGATGGTATGAGTAATGATATTTGCAAAGACGTGGAGAGCCCTGACAGAGGATGGGAAAGCAGTGCCTGAGAGCATGGCGACCTCATGGCTGTGGCATGCAGGGTGCCTGGGAATGGTTCCGTGCAAGGGCACAGGATGCTCAACTGCTGTGGCAATGCCCTGCAGGAGGAGGCTGTGCAAGAGTCCTACCAGCTCCGACCTTGATCTCAGGCACATAACTCCTGGGAATAAAGGAATTCTTATGCTAGGCAACTGTAATGTATAAAGCTGCTCCCCACCCTTTCTGTTGCAGCCATTTTCCCCGCCTCCCAATCACTTGTCAATCTGTGAACATCCTAGCTAGCTATGTTTCATCAGTCAGCTTGCAAGTATCCTTCTCCGATATTGGTCCCCTGTTAGCCCGGCGGGATTCAACTGTTTACTGTAGCTACCCCGCCATCTTTTCCCATCCTTCCGTCTGTCCTTCTCACTTTCTCTATCCTCCTGGCTTTCACACTCTCTCCAGCGCGCACCCTTTCTCTTTCCTTTCTTTTTTCTCTCATTTTCTCTCTTACCCTGCAGGGAGACACTCTGTTTGCTTAATAAACTCCCTTATGTGATTTCCTGTGTCCGGCGTGGTTCCGTGGGATTTCCTTACAGTGGTGCCGTGACTTGGGATGGGATCTTCCACTGTCTCTTAAGTGAGTGGAACCCCATCTGATGCCCCAGTGTTCCCGGATACGGCCCCACCTTCCATTCTGCCCGGATGCTCTGCTCTGCATTCATCACCATACTTCAGGTTGGTGAGTCCTCTAGGCCGGTTGCCCTAGGCCGATTTATACCCTCAATGCGGCTGAGGGGTGGGGGTCCCCCAGTCACAACTTTTATAGTTACAGATGGCCCCTATAGTCGGTCTTATCTGCTGGGTGGATTCCTGATTTTATGGTGGAGATTCTCTCTCAGGGTTGAGGCTCATCTCGTGCTTACGCACTCGTACTCGAAAACCCTGATATCAGGTCCTCAAACCCTTCTCGGCTTTTGCCTGGCACACACATTGGTGCTTGTGTGACGACACAATCAATGTGCTGCCCCTCATCTCTAGCCCAGTACTCTGGCCTTGGGACGCCCTGGCCACACACTCGGCTGTATCAGTCCCCACCATGGAATCTGGGTCCTCCAATCTGGCAGATTCCACCCTGGAAACCCTTCGCCACCCCCGGTACTTAAAGCCATCAAAATCCATTTGTGTAATGGCACACAGCTTCCGTGAGCGAGTGGGCAGATGGAAAAGGATTCCTCATCTTCAAGTCTCTTCTTTCTTGCTTCTTGGCTCTTCCTGCAGGCACAAGCACCTCCAGACCCTGCTTCTCCGTCTTCCCTGCTCCCCATGTAATATAAGCAGCCCCATTCCCCACAAGTAGCGGGAGATAATTGTTTGACAATTTTCTGCGTCCAAACCTAAATTAATTACTAACCAGGAAAAAGGGTTAAAAGGACCTAAGCATCAAGTTTCTGCTAGAACATTTTAGCCCCTTTCAGATTCAGATCTCAGTCAAGGCTTACACTGAAATGTAAATGGAGGAAGGCTCAGTGGGAGACCAGTCTCAAACCCAAGGAAAAAAAGTGTTCATTTTAAATTTCTCCTGGGCTGCAACTCAGAATACTTTTCTCCCTTACAACTTTTCTCCCTTTCACCTTTTCTCATGCTATAATTAATGACCATTATCATTTTTCTTCTAGGACTTTTGTTTTTCTTAAATGCTATATTTTTGAGCTCACAATTTTGATCCTACATACCTCGGTTAATGATTTTTGATCAGTTCTTTTTATCCAACTCTAGAGTTATTTTTGAACATCCGTTACATTGCAATGGAGATAAGCATTACAAGGCCTTTGCTTTTGTGTTAAATATAAGTGCGCATAAAAATTAAAATTTTAAAAATGGATCCAAATATTTTTAATTCACGTAATTTAAAGAGGTTCAATTTAAATTGGATAAACTAATAGAAGTAAAATGTCTTTAAAATTAACTCACAAGTCTCTAGGTGGTCACACTAATAAAACGTTGATGTTTATAAAATGTCTAACATCAATTTTTCTAGGACTTTTCTTCAACAGGAAAGAGACAGCAAATACTGTTGGTACGCTTATCTGATACCTTGTTTTATTTACAATAAGATGAGTGAATTAGAGTTGACATGTATGGGATTACTCAAATGTGTTTGTTAGAGACATCTGATTAATTTATAAAGTTATTCCATGAAGTAACATACTTAAAAACATTATTCTTTGTATATTAAATGTGTTCATATTTTCCAGGTATGCAAGCCTTCAAAGCAGAAAATTTATTAAGCTGCTATTCTCCAAATTAAACTTGTCTGTAATTGTAAACCTATCATTTAATGTTCTATTATAGGACCTGTCATCAATAGGGTATATATAAAATATGTTAAATATATTTCTAAGTTATTGAAAGCCTGATTTATTTAAAGGTTAAGCATGAAAGCTTTTTGCCACTTTGCCACACAAAAGGAAACGTAAAGCTCTCTCAGCCTTTCTTTAATTCATGTTTTAGATATAATGTTGTGTTAACTAATGTTCATAGAGACTCAGGAGTCAATATATGTAAACTTTTAAAAATAATATTTAAGAAAGAGTGTAATGCGCAGTAACAAAAATGGGACAACAGTGACTGAGATTGGGGTCTTTGATGACCTCATGGCTGTGGCATGCCTGGTGCCTGGGAGAGCTCCTGTGCAGGGGCACAGGATGCCTAACTGCTGTGGCAGTACATTGATCTCAGGCACACAGCTCTTGGGCAGGAAGGGATACTTTTGCTAGATAACCAGTGTTTCATCAGCTCCCTTCTCTGGTTCCTGCCCACCTTACAGTAACTTTGGACATTGGACTTCCTTGGCAGCTACACAGAGCTCCTAACATTGCACTTTGCAGCTCTGAAAAAAGTTACATTAATGTCCTAGTCTCTGTAACTTTCCTGAAAACAAAGAATAATGCTTACATACATATATAAAGATTGCTGACATAACTCTTTAGATCTACATTTCCATCAGAGAACAGAGCTAAAAGCCCCACCTTACCTGAGATAAGGCTCCGCCTCACAACCCTGCTGCATATTAGAATGACTCCAAAGTAAACCAGACTTTAACTCATCTAAAGTTGTGTTCAAAACTTTGATTTTGTTGTAAAGATTACTGTGATCTCAAACAGGGGATATAATGAATAACTCAACCAAAATTCAAAATAGCTATTGCACAAACTGAATGTTTTACTGTTGGTGATTCCATTTTGTATTTTCCTTGTAAACTCTAATTGTTGCCTGATCAATATTTTGCAAAACTACTGCTTCAAGAGCGAACACCGTAAATTAACTTGGAATAGTAAGCTATCAGCTATAGGACAGATAATGTAAACCCCAATTAGATAAAAGGGGGTAAATAACTCTAAAGTCATAGACATTGAAGTTAAAGCCCAGTAGTCTTGCTTTATGACTGGTGAGACTGACTTGCTTGATGGTTAAGATCAGATTTAGAGATTGAGATTAAATACAGAGGTCAAGAAAAGTCCATATTTGGGTCTTGCCCTCAAAGTCAGCCTGAACCCAGGGAAGAAGAGGACTTCTCTAAGGAGGTTTGCAACTCTGGGTCACACAACCTCCTGAGCAAGGAGATTGATGAGGCCACTAGAGGAAAAGCCAGTCAATGCACCTGCTGCAGAGGAGGGTCATTGGAAAAGGGAGACATCCCTGGTGCTTTCAAGGGAAGCCACCTAATCGAGGAGACCCTGCCTAACCAATGGCACTAATGGAGCTAAGAAGCTGCTCTTAAGTTCTCTGAGTGACCCCTGTGGGAACTCAGCTGACTCTTTAACAGACAGGAACAGGTCACTTTGACCAACTTGATCTTAAACACCTAGCAAAACAGTTAAGACCAAAATATAGCCATTCTTGGGCATTTAAAAGAAATAATACTTAAATATAACTTAAGATGTACACTTGTGTTAGCCCACTAGTATGAACACTAAAAGGTATAAAAGAGATTCTTAGGCAAATGTGCCTGATAACTATCAAGAGAAACTGCCAGTCAGAAGTTTTTAGTCAGTGTAAGACCTACAGACACAGGTAGGCTTAATCTATGTTTGCTAGTAACAGAAGTATAGAGATCTCTACTAAATGTTGTGTTTACATTCCTGATAACCTGGACAATGTTAAAGTTCCCAAATAAAGGCCTTATCCTCTCCAGCCTTTTTAGGCCTTGTTATGGGACCAACTTCTCAGTTCTTCCACCCCCTGGTGAGAAATTATTGACTTCCATCATCTTTATATTCATTGGCATGTTCCAGATTCTGCAACATTTATATTGTATCAATCTCATTTCAGTACTCATGTCTTTTAGTTCTTCTCTCATAGTAGCACCCATCCCCAGATGTCTTTACAACCTGCTCTTCCCTAACCGGGCTTCTAACTTGGACCCCTCAATTGACCCAATTTCTAAAAAGGGAACTCCAAACTGCTTGCCCCACGCTGCCCCTTTCCAGCTCAAAGAAGCCAGATCGGTCATCACCCCCCTTTCCCTACAGCGGTGAAGGAGTTCCTAGAATTAGAGGAGTAAATGAAGTCAGAATTGGGGACAGGCAGTTAGTGTAGAAACAGGGGATCAGTCAAATCAAGGAAATGAAGTCCATGAAAACCATCTGCCTTTGGAAGTCTGGAAGGAGAATGGACTTTTTACATCTCACCTGCAAAACCAGCCCCAGTCACTTAGGCAGGAAGGAGAGAGAAGGTTTTGGAAAGAACTGGAGAGCAAAAGATTTTCTTATAAAAACAGAAACGGGGGAATGTAATGTATAAAGCTGCTCCCTGCTCTTTCTGTTGCAGCCATTTTCCCCGCCTCCCAATCACTTGTCAATCTGTGAACATCCTAGCTAGCTATGGTTCATCAGTCAGCTTGCAAGTATCCTTCTCCGACATTGGTCCCGTTAGCCCAGCGGGATTCAATTGTTTACTGTAGCTACCCCGCTATCTTTTCTCATCCTCCTGTCTGTCCTCCTCACTTTCTCTATCCTCCTGGCTCTCACACTCTCTCCAGCGTGCACCCTTTCTCTTTTCCTCTCATTTTCTCTCTTACCCTGCAGGGAGACACTCTGTTTGCTTAATAAACTCCCTTATGTGATTTCCTGTGTCTGGCGTGGTTCCGTGGGATTTCCTTACAGCAACCACAATGTTTTACCAGCTCTGCTTCTGTTCCTGCCCTCTTTACAGTAACTTTTAACAGTGGACTTTTTGAGAGCTACACAAAGCTCCTAACATTGCACTTTGCAACTGTGAATTGCAACTGTGGAAAAACTACACAGATGTCTCATTTTCTGTAACTTTCCTGAATAAAAAGAATAATGCTTGCATTGTCTTTAACCTGATAATGAGACGTATATAAGTAGAGATGGCTGGCGTAACTCTTTAGATCTGCATCTCCATCAGAGAGCAGAGTGTCACCTGATCCCAGCTTAATCTTCAGAATCTGTATTTGTGAGTCTTTATTTTTCCAATCCCCCTTCATCCTTCTCAGTAACGGTGAGTTTGGCCTCTCTGGTCACGGCACAAAGATGTGGTCAATGTTCAATGAGAGTGGTTGAATCAGAAAAATAATTAAAATGCATAAACAAGTTATGTTTTTGATTTTAATAAAATGTAATCCTTAAGTGAATATTGTTTACCAAATACTGTGTCCAGGGATTTCATGCATAATCTTATTTCCACAACCTAATGAGCTGAATATTATCATCCTCACTTACCTTTAGTGAAACAGAAGGAAAGAGAAATTACATAACTTGACTTGAAGTTAAAATAAATTGGCACAATCCACAATGTGGTACAATGCCAGATCTGTAACATCAGGGCCTAGAAGTTAGTATCAGTGGTATAAAGATCAACTGTAATCCATTCAAAAAAATAACTGGGTGCTTCTGAGTAAATCAAGGAATGCCCAAGGTACCATTAGAAAATCATCCAATGTAAGTATTGGCAACATTCTACAAGCTAAAGTTGTAATTCCCATTAAGACAGGTAATGGTAAAATGATACTACATCCCGGGGGAAGTAGTTACTCGGGATCTAGGATCTTAGCTCATCTCCAGCAGCGCAGACCTTGAAGAGAAACTGCTTCCGGACAAGGGAGTTAACATACTTCTTACACAGAACGATCCGGCAGGAGGAGCTGGCTGGGAGGAACGGTCTCCAGCATTCTGCAGCACAGGTGGCTACAGCTGACGACCAACTGAGAACTCGGGTGGCCGGTGGGGCGATCTCGGACGTTCCCACCCCCGAGACCCATGTCTGAAGTCGGGGTATCGCCCACCGCCTCCGACCACTGGGCTCGATGTTCACAGGCAGTGACGCGTCGCCGTGCCGCACTGCGCAGTCACCACGTGTCCACTGAAACCAGACACCTTAAAAAGAAGCATCCCGCCGCACGGCGAGGAGCGAGTCACGGCCGGCCTGGGCTCCGCGGTCCCCTAAGGTCCAGCGCATCACCGGCTCGGCTCGCGAACGGGAATCGGGCCCACGCGGCGAGTGGCCACGTGACCCCGCCCCGCGAGCCGGCCGAGGGGCTGAGAAGGGCCGGCGTGGTCCCGCGTCCGCCTGGGCCGCTGCCTCCCTCCCTCAGCCCGGGTAGCCGGGGGGCCCTGGACCGCTGCCAAACCCTCTCGCCGCCCCAGAGGCCTGGCGCGCCCGCCCCGACTTCCGGCCGCTCTAGGACGCGCGGAGGTCTGCGCGCTGTGTGTCACCGCGCAGGCCGCTGGGACTGCCTCCGCCGAGGCTAGGCGGTAGGTCCGCAGCCGCTGGGCTGCGCACCGGCCTCTCCCAGACTTGCCAGGCTTTTTAACTTCAAGGGCTGGAGCCCTCCGACTGCAGGAGGAAGCCCGTGGACTCCTTTTCGAAGTCATATTTTTAACAATATTTACAAAAATACGGAGGATTGCAAAGGAAACCTAGTTATCAATTAAAATGACTTGCGATGCAGTCACGTGCGCTGCTTCATGAGGTATTAAACACCAAGGCCTGTCATGACTATTAACTGTTGGTAAACAACCGTATTGTAATACAAAGCGTGTGGGTTTCCTTGGTTGACAAAGCCTTGGGTACTTTTTCCCGCTGTAGTTTGTGACCCACATTCATAAGTGAGGGAAATGTAAATTTCCTTTGCAGGTTAAAGATGTAATACCTGATGGTGCGGTGGCAGGTACCTGTTATCTCAGTGACTTGGGAGGCTGAGGCAAGAAGATCGCAAGTTGGGGGCCTGCCTCAGCAACTTAGTGAGGCCCTGTCTCAAAATAAAAATAAAAAGGGCTGAGGATGTGGCTCAGTAGTACGTGTTCCTGGGTTAAATCTCCAGTACAAAAAGATAATTCCTGCCTGCCTTCAACGCCACCAACCCCCAGGTTAGGCAATCCTGACGTGTTCACGGGTTTTTGGTTTACTGGTGCAGGGGACTGAATCCAGGACTGGGTCTTCTCAGCACTCAAACTACCACTGAGCTATGCTCCAGTCTCCAAAGTGCTTTCTTTCTCCCTCCCTCCCTTCCTCCCTTCTTTCCTTCCTTCCTTCCTTCCAGTGCTTTCTTAACACCGTGACTAGCACATTAAAAGCCCTTCATAAACATAGTGACAATAATTGTCTTATTGTTTTTCTTTCACCCAACCATATTTCTTTTAAGTAACCACTGAGACCAGAGCAAAAGACAGGTAGTTGATTATCAAAGAAAAAGAAATGGATAACTAGCACTCCCCATCACCGGGCTGCTAACAGGACAGGGGAAGGATCACACTTTCCAACACAAGGAATCACCCCCTGGGAGGCTCTCTTGCTGCCCTTTTGGCCACCTCGGCAGGGTGACCACGATGGAGTTAATAGTTGAAGACTGGAGGTAAAGACTTCAAGACTAGACCCAAGTGCTGTACCCTCAGCACTTCTACTACTCCACCTTGCTTAGGGAGCAATCTCAGGACAGATGGAGAAACACCCAAATACCACCTCTGGGTGCTCCTTGCTTCATTTAATAATCATTGGTCATGTACCAGGTGTCAGGAGCTGTGCTGGGAAAGGGAACAGGGGCACAAAGATAAATCACAGTTCAACCTGTTAATGTAATCGACTGGACATGAGAGCTAAAATACTGCTGTCCACACACTCCAGTTGCGTGTGAAGAGGAATCTGATGGAAATGAGTAGTGAAGTGAGAGTGGGTCCTCTCGGAGAGAAGGAAGGTGCACCTCACCTGCTTTCCAGTTTTATTTGGGGTCCCAGGGATGTTTCCAGGCAATTCTGCCCGGGTTCACCTCTTGATTCATCAGGGACTGAACCCAGGACTGGCTTAACCACTGAGCCATATCCCCAGCCTTTATATTTTTAATTTTAAGATTTATATTTATATTTTTAATTTTAATTGTTTGGGTCTCGCTGACCTTGAATTGTGATACTCTGTATTGCTGGGATTACAGGCATACCCCATGCCCGCATTTCTTGATTTTTGCAGCTTAGGGGCTGCAAGGACAACCTTAAAGAGAGAAGAGGGTATGGTGCTCAGAGAGTTGGAAGTTTAGAGAAGGTTGAATCGGCCTGGTTTTGCCTCAATTTCCTGCCCAAGAGCTCTCAGCAAGTTTTCTTTGTGAGGGCCTTGATGTTTTGTTTGCTGAGGTGATTGGGAGTTGTGACAGTTTGGGTGATAAGGGAGGGTCTGGACCATCTGGGAAAGTGTGACATAATCTTGGAACAATACTCTTTCTTAAGTGGATGCGATTATGGCTGGGGGAGGTTTTGACCTACCAGGCTCAATCTTCCAGGTGCTTGCCTGTCAAGTAAGGCTCCCTATGACTTTCAGTCTCCCTCCTTGCCCATTCATGGCTGAGTAACTACCCATCAGTTCTCAGCATGACCTTGATGGGAAGAACTAGAAAAGACCTGGAAGTCGCAGGTTAAGCTGAGGTTATTTGGGGTTTAAGAAGCAAAGTGGGAGTGGGGAATTACCACCTGAGGCAAGACAGCACAGCAAGGACTTCTCATCAAAGGATTCAGATTTTATCTTGTTTTGAAAGGGTCAGGCCCAGCTAGGGGTGGTGGCAGGTGCCTAATTCCAGCTTCTGGGGAGCCCGAGACCCAAGGCAATTTACTCAGACCTTGTCTCAAAACTAAAAGGGAATAGGCTCCTGAGTAAATTCAAGGTACTAAAGCACAGACCAAAACAAAAACAAAAGCATACCAAAACTTTAGGGAAAAATCAAATAATATTTGAATTTCACAAAACTTTCTATTAGTCTTTGAAAAACTGAGTAGGAAGTGGGTGGGTGCTGGAAGCGGAGGTTTCCTGACGGTAAAGTACACTGCTTTATTTAGGCCTAGAAATCAGGTTTATCTAGGGTGAGTAGGAAGAACTGTCCATTTTGCTAAAAAAAATTTAAAAAGACAGTTGCCGTGGTACCCACAAGAGATGGTAAGGGCCATTGAGCAGTAGAATGGGTATAGAAAATAGAACAGATTTTATATCTTCACAAAATTTCCTGCATGCCTCTCTCTCGAACGGGCGGGCTGGCGAAGGACTGCGTGTGAGGGAAGGAGAGGGAGCTTGAGCGGTCACTCTGGTGTCTCTGTGGAGAGGCGCCCAGACTTCTAACTCTGGAATCCAGCTGGAAGATGGATCGTGTCACCACCAGCCACGGTCAGGAAGAGAGATTGACGAGTGTCACGAACTTCCTTCGAAGGAAAGGGAAGGCAAAGACGTTCTCAGAGACGGCGCCACCCTCCCTGCGGGGTCGGGCCGGCATGGCTGCCCTTCCTCTTAGTGCACTCGCGCCTTCGACGGCGGGGTGGCCGGCGGGTGCTGCCTCGCTAGCTGTCCAGATCTTCCTGTGCGGACCTCGGTTCCGGGGAGGCGAACGGAAGAACGGGTGAAGGAAGGAAGGCGCGCCCGGGCGGCGGCCCGCGCAGGCCGGGGGATGTAGCTCAGTGGTAGAGCGCATGCTTCGCATGTATGAGGCCCCGGGTTCGATCCCCGGCATCTCCAGGCTCTTTTGCCGGTGCTGCTCCGCCGGGGAGCTTTTACCCGGCCGTGCTGGACTTTAAGGCACCCTCCGCCTGGTTCGTTTTCTAGCGCGCTCTTTTAGCCCCCGCGACCACACCGCGAGGGGAGCGAGGGGACCAGAATCACTGAGGTCTTTCCGAAGTCTGCAGCCTCAGCGACGGGACTGGGAACAGCACCACGCGGAGGCTTCAGTGCAGCCACTGCAGAACTGGCAGCACTCTCTCCTGCGCGTGCCTCCCGGCGGCGGGGCAGACGCTAAGGAGCGGCGCTGCTGGTCGCGGGCGGCACTGGGCCAGGCCTCCGGTACAGTCGCCGGCCGGAGCCGGAGCGCGGCTGCGACGCGCCCGCCCGCCCGCGGGAGAGCGGACCGACTTGGCATTAGCCGTCCGCAAGGTGCGGACCCACAGCGGCCGGTTAGCTCAGTTGGTTAGAGCGTGGTGCTAATAACGCCAAGGTCGCGGGTTCGATCCCCGTACGGGCCAGCTCGGCTTTTTTCCTTTTCGTATTCACGACTGAGTCGTATCACTTTTCTCCGGAGCCGCGAAACCGCGCTGCCCGGGGACACTCCTGGCCGACTGGCTGCTGGAGCATTTCAGCGGACGCGGAGCCCCGGGTCCGGGAACATCGGGACCCGCCTGCGAAGTCCGCTCGGAGTCGGCCGCGCGAGGAAGCGTAGGCACAGCGCGGCCTGTGCGGCCTTCCGTCCGCCAGGGAAGGAGCTGGCGGTCGGTGCGTGGCCAAGGCCCCCCGAGACGCCGGGGGGCGCGAAGCTCGTGTCGCCTGGGAACCGGCGGGCACCCCGGCGAGGCTCGCCCACCGCCGCGGCCTCGGGGAGAGCGGGCCACCGTCGCCCTCCGCCGTGCAGGACCCGGGACCGCGCCCCGCGCGAGCGCCACCTGCCGGGCTCTTCCGAGGAGCCAGGCGCTCCGAGGGCTCGGGACTCCCGGGAGGGCTCCGCGGGTCGGGTTAGGAGCGGGTCGCGCGCGGCCTGGGCGGCTCCCGTGCAGACGTCGCTCCCTGGTCTGAGGGGGCAAACAGAACCGACCCAGTTCTGCGTCCTTGCAAGCCGACTCCTGGCACGGAGAGGCAGGATGCACGGGGTTCTCGGGGAGGCGTGCGGGCACGAGTTTTCCGCATACGGCCTCCGAGGACCGACCCAGCCTCGCTGATCTGATTTTATTTAAAAGAAAAAAGCAAGAAGGAAAAGAAAGTTCGAAGTGCATTTATTTGCACGAGGCTTGAGTTCATAAAATGTTTAAGAAAACCCATTGCCCGCGGCTCGTTGGTCTAGGGGTATGATTCTCGCTTAGGGTGCGAGAGGTCCCGGGTTCAAATCCCGGACGAGCCCAGGTTTTAATACCCGTTTGCAGCTCAGCTGGCTGAGGCGGGGCGCCGGGGCTACCCCGTGGGTCCCTGCGACCCCTTTTCTTCTGGAAGCGCTGCTCCCGTCGCGGCAGGCTGGCATCTCCCTTTTCACTTTCTCTCCAAACGCCCTTAAGTGACGCTGGCAAAGGCAGAAGTGGCTGCCCTCGCAGAAGGGCTCACTCCGCGGGTGTGGTCAGAGAAAGGCGGGGAGGAAAACCGTCTCCGGGATTCAGCTCCAGCCTCCTCTGCACCGCTGTCAAGGAATGGGTCTGAATGGAAGGATCAACGGTGGAGTCAGGGGTCAGGAACTGCGGCGAGGGTGGTCTCACCGCCCGCCTCCCGCGCTTTCCCGGCCGAGCTTCCTGGTCCTCCGGGCCCAGCGGGAAAGGCGGGCCTGCAGCCGGCTGGAAGCAGCGCTCTCCCTGCGCCGGGCTGCAGCTGAGCGAGTAAGCAGGCCCTCGCCTCGTGCGGTGCGCACGCCCTTTTGAGCCCAGCATGAGCCACGCGGAAGACCCCTGGGTCCTGGGTCCTGTGGCTGCGAGATGCTGCTTACTGAAGCGGAACGCGCACGCCCGCTCCGTGTGCCTCCGCGACGGAGAGGCCAGGGAGCGAGCCCCGCGGCTGCAAAGGAAGGGCGGCCGCACTCGCTGCCCCGGGCTCCCGCAGAGGAAGGGCGGCCGCACACGCTGCCCCGGGCTCCCGCAGAGGAAGGGAGCGCACATGCCCTTCTCGCGGCCTGCGGGGATCACACACCGGCATGACCGTCACGCGGTGCCCACGCACGACGATTATTCGTCAGATGTACGTGTGTTCATTCGTGCGTATGAAAGACCCTGTCCCTTTCTTTTCTGGAACAAGTTTTAAAGTTCATAAAATTAAAAACAACAGAACCAAAGTCCACCGTGCAGGCGGTCGGTGGTGAGGAGCTGAGAGGAGGTCTGCGTTGTGCTGCTAGGAAGCTCACCTCCCATGCGTCCATGATGACACCCGATGTGCAGCCAAGTGGAGTCGCCCTTCCTCAGAACCCCGGAGACCGCGGCCTCCCAGCCTCCGCCCACCGAGCCGTCCTCGGCTTGGACCGCCTGCCCAGCTGCATCCTCCCAACATTTCTGCGCGCCTCTCGCCACTTCGTAACCTCTTCTGGTCGTTTGTGCCCTCGTCCCTCCAGGGCCCACGTCCAGCGCAGGCCTGCAGAATGCTGAGTTCAACAGGCGTCCGCTGCTGCGCCTCTCCGCCAGGGGACGCAGAGCCCCAAGTTCTGCAAAAGTCGCAGAGCCGTTGGGAAAGAAGCCGGCACACTTGGCATTCGCCTCGATTCCCTAGGAAGGGCCAGCTCTAAAAGTGTGTCCTGCTTGGCTTCACGATTCCAAGGACTAGACGGTGTAAGCAACAAAGCGATGGAAAAGCGCCCGAAGAAACCAAAACTTCACGCCCAACGTGGGGCTCGAACCCACGACCCTGAGATTAAGAGTCTCATGCTCTACCGACTGAGCTAGCCGGGCTGCTGTTGCTGTACCTTTTCCCCAATGTATTAGAAGAACATGCAACTTCCTTGTCAAGTTGAGAACTTTGGATTCTATCTAACCGTTTACCTGAGTTTTATAGGTAAGAGGAGGTGACACGATGCACACATTACGTTTGATTATTAGGGTACTTCACCTACATTTTTCTTCTTTCCCCCACTCTCACCAACTTGTGTCAGACCACAAAATGCCCCCAGGATCTAAGAATCTGGCTCTTGGTGCTGCGACAGTGACCCCAATGGTGGCATTCGGACCTGGTGGCCAGCATGGCTCTGAGCACAGTCCCTGAGAGTCCATTTCCTCAAGTGCGTGCAGGACCCAGGGCCCTCTCTGCGGCCCACTGAGGTTTCTGTTCCTCTTCCCTCAACCATCAACTCACTCCTGCTCTCCCTGGGTTTTAAGAACAGACCTTAAGTCAATAAAAATACACAGGACAAGGCCAGTTAGGAGGCTCCTGGGGCCAGAAGGTGAGGATCAGATCAGAGTGGTAGCAAGGGAAGAGGTGAGGATGCCTGAACTTCCAGGGCTATCTGGAAGGCTGAGTCAGTGGGATTTCCTGGCAGACTCCAACGGGAATGTGAAGGACGGTCAAAGGATACCTGAAGTCAGGGTGTGGACTTGAAAAAGGTACACAGAGAAATAAAAGCAAGTGGCTTAGTGAATTTTTCAACTTCCTTAACTTTGGGAAGACCAAATCCATATCAAAGGTTACCTAATGTATAACCAAAGCAAAGGGGGCTAGAAGATACAGTTATGTTGCTGTGGAAACCTGATACTGCTTGCTGTCTGCACCCCAAGGGATCTGCCAGTTGCATTGAAAGAGTGTCCATCACAAGCAACAATAGGTGTTGGAGAGGATGTGGGGAAAAAGGTACACTCATACATTACTGGTGGGGTTGCAAATTAGTACAGCCACTCTGGAAAGCAGTGTGGAAATTCCTCAGAAAACTTGGAATGGAACCACCATTTGAACCAGATATCCCACTCCTCAGCCTATACCCAAAGGACTTAAAATCAGCATACTACAGAGATACAGGCACATCAATGTTCATAGCTGCTCAATTCACAATAGCCAGATTGTGGAACCAACCTAGATGTTCTTCAATTGATGAATGGATAAAGAAACTGTGGTATATATATATATACAATGGAATATTACTCAGCTATAAAGAATGATAAAATTATGGCATTTGCAGGCAAATGGATGAAATTGGAGAATAGCATGCTAAGTGAGATAAGCCAGTCTCAAAAAAGCAAAGGACAAATGATCTCGCTGATAAGTGGATGATGACACATAATGGGGGGTGGGAGGGGTTAGTGTTAGGGGTTAGGGTTAGGGAGGGGGGCAAGAATGGAGGAAGGAAGGACTGTATAGAGGGAAAAGAGGGGTGGGAGGGGTGGGGGGAAGGGAAAAAATAACAGAATGAATCAAACAACATTGCCCTATGTAAATTTATGATTACACAAATGGTATGCCTTTACTCCATGTACAGAGAAACAACATGTATCCCATTTGCTTACAATAAAAAAAAAAAGTGCCCATCCCTGACAGTACAAATTGCCTGCTCCCCATCACTCCCCACGCAAACTTTCCTTTTTCTTTACCCCAACACCAGAATATTATTAATGTCTCACTTGCTCCATGTGATGTAATATCCAGTTTAAAATCTACTTCATAAAACCAATGCAAGAACAAAAACTGTTTCCTATTTTACCGACTTAGATGAATGGCACCTATAGTTGGGCAAAGGGACTGGCACATTTTAAACTTGGTGAATCTGGAGGTGTATGTAGCTGGTTTATACAACTAGAAACTGAGAATCATGAGTCCACCTAATTGAATGAATTTGACTGCAGAAGTAACTTTCCTAGGCCACGCTGATACTTGACATTTCCCAAGGTTCCTTTAAAGAAGACCAGGGAGTCTTCCAAATCAATTGAAAACGATTTTACTGAGTGCCTTTTCTGCAGATATTTACAATGAAAGCATGAACCCAGCATGATCCCTGCCTTCAAGAAAGCTGTCATATGCTGCTTAGAGACACCCACAGTGTGCTGAGAGTCCAACGTCTTTCTTTGCATCTTTCCTCAGAGTACATGTTTTAAAAGTTGCTGGGTCTTCAGCTTTCTGTCATAAGGTTCCAGTCATATAAATTAGAAAACATTTTTCTTCTAAAGAGAGCCACTCGATTGGAAAGGCCAGATAAAAACACACGTAAGTTACAAGGCACTCACCTATTTTTAGGTATTTTTCTGAGCTCACTTGCCTTTCCCCTTTCCGGTTCCTTTCCTTCCTCCCCCTTCTTTCCTTTTTTCTTCTTTCTCACCCCTCCTGTCCGATGTCCCTTTGCTGGTCCCAGCAGTGTCTAGGAGCCTTCTCCCCAAGCAGGACTGGACTCCCTGGGTAACTATTTCATTTGCTTTCCTGGCTGTGGCCATTCTATGAGCAACAATTGGCACCTGCCACCCATACTCCTTCTGAGTCACCCCACCTCCTCAAACCCCAGCAGAGGCCCTGTGACTGACATGAAGCCAACATGCCCTTAACTTTGAAAAATTGGCTACCATCTTCCTTATTGTGCCAGGTCAAAATTAAAAGAGTAAATGGAGGTCTCCCATATTCCCCAAAACAGAAAAAAAAAAAAAATGGAAAAAGAAAGAGAGAGAAAACAGAAAGGTGTCATGGACTGATTTAACAGAAATTAAATTAAATCCTCAGCTTTATTTTAACTGTGTGGGGTTTGGGAATAAAGATGCTTGAAGGAGTGAGAGTTTGAAAAAATAATGATGGTGATAGAACTGGGTAGACTAATAATCACCAATACTTTCCAGTAAAATCTAAGAAACATAGACATATTTTTCCATACAGATATTCTACTTATTATTGAAAAGATATGCATGAAGGACTTGCAGATCCTGTGTATGCTTTTAATAAGCCTGGATTCCCCCCATCCCAGCAACCTCTGCATGACGCTTGTGCCCTGAGCATTGTGAAAACAATAAAGGAATGTCCAATATTGCCAGTTTTAATAAGCCACATGCCCCAGGGTCAATTAACTTATTGGGTTTGTGGTTTACAATGATCAGTCCCCTTGGCTGCATTGTTTAAAAAAAAAAAAAAAAAAAAAAAAAAAAAAGGCCGATATACTTAAAAATGGAATTTATTGCTGAATCCAAGATCCATGATAACACGTCCAAGGCCAAGGCCTGGACTTGCCAACCTGATTTGTGCAATAACACTTTCTTTAAAGGGCAGAGGAGTCCTTGATTAGAGGAGGTAAAAAGGGCTTGGGGGGTGTCTTAGCATTCTTCTCTGGCTGTCATAATAAAAGGCCCAGACTGGGTGGCTTAAACAACAGAAGTTAACTTTCTAAGAGATCTGGAGGTTGGAAAGTCCAAGATCAAAGTGCTGACTGGTTTGGTTTCTGACAAGGGCTTTTTTTCCTGGCTTGCAGACTCCTGCCTTCTTGCTATGTTCTCACATGATGGAAGACACAAGAGCACGCATGAGCTCTCTGGTATCTTGTAAGGACACAATTCTATTGGATCAGGGCCTCCAGAGTTTTAATGTTATTTAATCTTAATTAATTCCTTACTTCAAGATGTTGCCACACGGAAGGTTAACACTTCAACCTATGCATTTCAAAGGGACAATTCAGTGGGAGGACAAGACATCCAATCACTTAATTAAAACATACTGTGACATTTCAGAATTCAGGAAAAACTTGTCTGGCACATGGTAGGCACTTGAGTATTTGTTGACTGATTTTAACTGTATTTTCTTTATAAAACTTAACACAATCTTTTATGCATGTAACATGTTTAGTAAATGCTCTTGAATCAACTTAAAAATCTTTTGGTAGTTTTTCTCAGGACAGATAATCTAAAAGTAGTTCACTGACTTCTTGATCATGACTGGGGTTTGATTGATATGGGATTAAGCAAAGTAGGAAAGAAAAACAGAAGTCAATAATTTGAAGGATGGCCAGCAAGAAACACATAAGCATGCAAATAGTTCTGAACTTAGAAGGTCAGTCCTTGGAAGAAGGGCACCAGTAGAAACATTCACTATTTTGCACAATACTGTTCTATTTTGGACTGTTTAGGGAACAGGCAAAACTGCTTCAGAATGCTTGGTCTTGAGAGGTGCAAAGAGGAGACAAGAATCGGGAGGCTTAATCCTGCTTCTAGGGCAGGCTTGGGAACTGTTGGAGGCTGGGCCACAGATCAGTGAAATAAGTTCTGCTCAAGAGCAGGCCCCTGAGCTCGCAGTCCAAAGGGGCAGCAGGCTGTGCCGCTCAGGGACATTGGCAGCCCACACAAATGACCTCGGCCTCCTGCAGAGAGTGTCGTTCAAGAGATCTGTGCACACAACTGGATTTTGGTGTGTAACCTCTTGGAAAGTGGTGTACGTTGTATCAAAAAGAAATTAACCTAATCTATTAATATTATCGTCTAGAGCTAACATTAATTTTCATTCTAGTCTATCATACAGGAGTCTCATGAAAGATGAAGTGTTGCCCCTTAGCTTCTGTAAGCAATTCTAGGATTTGAGAAGGAGAAGCAGTATCATTTTCCCATTAATTGATCAAATCTTTTAACAAGTGCTTATTTTACTTTTGTACAGGACCCAGAAGGGCTGGGGGCGGAGCCCAGTGAAAACTCGAGCCTGAGAGCGGAGACTGAGTGGAGCTTCACTGTCACAAACCGGAAACGCTTCCACACGGTGAAATCAACTCTTTCTCCGTGTGCCAGTGCACTGCTCCATCCTCCTGAATACCGGACGTCCATAAAAGCCAAACCGGGCAGCTTCATAGGTGTTCCATTAAACGTTGTGAGTTGTTACGCGTGTCCTATATGTAGGACAAGGGGACGTGTGCTAAGATCGTGAAATTAGAAGTGCTTTCGCGGCACACCAGTAGGGTCTGGCCAGGTTAAGAGTTAACGATCTGGTTTATCTCCAGGGACAGATGCCAATCAAGGTACATTTTAGTATGCTATTAAGTTTCATCAACTTTTTAAAAACTCTTGCTCGTCCTCCTCCGCTAACTAATTATCCCGCTGAAGCTGCAGATGCAAGTATTTCAAATCCTGTTTATAAGTGGAGGTCAGAATTGGCTATTTAAATCCAGGGCGGCGAAACGCCACCGCTACCTTCCTATCCGTTCCTGCGACCCCCTATTTGACTTCCCTTTACGAACTCGGTTTTGTCCCGGGTCCAAGGAGCCGAGCGGCAAGCCTGTGCCTAAGGGCGCGGGTGCACCGGGCCGCCGCAGCGCAGGTGCGCGCGCAGCCGAGACCGCGGCGCAGGGTTGGCACCCGCGGTGGCGGGGCGCTTCCCCGTGGCCCTTCGATAGCTCAGTTGGTAGAGCGGAGGACTGTAGCGGGCGCTCCTCAGCCATCCTTAGGTCGCTGGTTCGAATCCGGCTCGAAGGAGCTTTACGTTTTGCGGTGGAGGCCCGAACGCTCCGGAAGGCAGATCCCACTTCCGCTACCCCCGTTCAAACCGCCCCCGAGATCGCGGGAGCCTCTCTGGACTTAAAAAACCTCGTTTTGCAACGACTTTTAACACCCGCAATTCGACATCGACCCCCTCGTAACAGAATCCAGTACCCGGAGAAGCCCTAGCCCTGACGAGGCTGGTCCGAGCGGCGGAGGGCCAAGTGCCCACTCGCAACCGCCCCTCCGCCTGGTCGCGGCCACACCGCGGAGCACGCGCGCCCCCTAGTGGCGCCGGCTGCGCAGCTCGGGCGCGCTGGCGGCCCGCCCCGCAGGCGGGGCCTCGCGGGTTCAGGGGCCTGCGCGTTCTTCTCGCTTAACCCTGTCGGGGTGGTGTTCAGTTCTGGCTGCGAAGTGTGGTGCGTGTGAGAATCTTCGAGGGAGACCTAGGCTGCCCTATGCTTGCGTCACGTGGGAGCTGATGGCGTGTGCTGCAACGTTTTAAAAACACTGCCTAAAGAGAAACACTAATTATAGGAGAGAACCCTAGGTCAACGTGGGCGGTCTCCTACCCGCTGGGGCATCAGCCGGAGGCGGGGCTTCACTCTGACACACTCGCTGACTCGGAAGGCGGGGTTCTCAGACACACTCGCTGACTCGGAAGGCGGGGCTCTCAGACACACTCGCTGACTTGGAAGGCGGGGCTCTCACTCAGACACACTCGCTGACTCGGAAGGCAGGGTTCTCGCTCAGACACACTCGCTGACTCGGAAGGCGGGGTTCTCGCTCAGACACACTCGCTGACTCGGAAGGCGGGGCTCTCACTCAGACACACTCGCTGACTTGGAAGGCGGGGTTCTCACTCAGACACACTCGCTGACTCGGAAGGTGGCGTTCTCACTCAGACACACTCGCTGAAGGTGGCGTTCTCAGACACACTCGCTGACTCGGAAGGCGGGGTTCTCACTCAGACACACTCGCTGACTTGGAAGGCGGGGCTCTCACTCAGACACACTCGCTAACTTGGAAGGCGGGGCTCTCACTCAGACACACTCGCTGACTTGGAAGGCGGGGCTCTCAGACACATTCGCTGACTCGGAAGGCGGGTCTCTCACTCAGACACACTCGCTAACTTGGAAGGCGGGGCTCTCACTCAGACACACTCGCTGACTTGGAAGGCGGGGCTCAGACACACTCGCTGACTTGGAAGGCGGGGCTCTCAGACACACTCGCTGACTCGGAAGGCGGGGTTCTCACTCAGACACACTCGCTGACTTGGAAGGCGGGGTTCTCGCTCAGACACACTCGCTGACTCGGAAGGCGGGGTTCTCGCTCAGACACACTCGCTGACTCGGAAGGCGGGGTTCTCGCTCAGACACACTCGCTAACTTGGAAGGCGGGGCTCTCACTCAGACACACTCGCTGACTTGGAAGGCGGGGCTCTCAGACACACTCGCTGACTCGGAAGGCGGGGCTCTCACTCAGACACACTCGCTGACTTTGTGCCAATCTCACTAAGAGGAATGGATTCCTCTCTCAGAAGTGCTCTCAGCTACCTGAGAGCCCTCGGCGACGGAGTGTAGACCAAGCCCTGGCGGAGTCACTGACGACAGCGGCTCACAGGACAAGGGTGCATGAGGACCCTGCGCCTGGTGGCTTCGCCCACCTTCCCTGCCAGGCTTCAGACCGCTGTCCGAGAGGCGGGTGCCTCGGCCTGGGTGCGCGTCGGGTCGTCCGCACGGTGGTGCAGAACACAGGTGCAGGCGCGCCCCTTGAAAGCGGTTCCAGGACAGCGACCAGGGCGCATCGCGAACTCCTACCAAGGTAATGGAGACGGGTGTGAACTGCAGGCGGGTGTGAACTGGCAGCTCGACGAACTTGATTTTTTTTTTTTAGCACAATTTTTATTTATATGTAATAAGGACGAACTTGATTTTTTGAAAGCGAGTTGTGGGCTTAAAAAACACTCCAATTTTCTTCTCAAAGATGATGTTCGGGCTTTGGATGCCGTTTGGGCGACAGTCCTGGTCCGAGCTTCCCGCCAAGGTGCACAGGTTCCCTTCCAGATCCTTCTCCTCCGCAATTCCCCGTCCGTATTTTGGACAGCACGCTGCCAGGGTCCAGCCCCGGTCGCGGCCCAGGCCACCACCATGCAAGGTGGTCCCAGAACAGGGAGCGAGTGGACGGCCAGCCGCAAACACGCTCAGGAGCGAGGGCTGCTCTTGCTAGGGCTCTAAGAGCGGGTCCCAACGGGCGGACAGGTCAGGAACACCGTGTGACTAAACTCTGCAAATGCCTGTGGCAGAGCCCAGAACTCAGGCCTTCGATCCCAGGGCGGAGGGAAGTCCAGGAACGCGGTCCCGTTTACGGAGCACTGCGTGAAGACAGAAGAGCGGTCTGCGGCCACCGGCGAACGCGGCGCTGACAAAAGGGAAGTGAAGGCCAGGGCTGAAGAGCGCAAAACTGGAGAATGCGGGCGTCGATCCCGCTACCTCTCGCATGCTAAGCGAGCGCTCTACCACTTGAGCTAATTCCCCGCCGGCCGCTCGCGCCCGCAGCCCTGCCCTTTTTGGTGTCTGAGGTGATTCCGCTCTGGCTGCCCTTCCGGTGACGCTGGGTTCGGACCAATAGGAAGAAGGGCGGAATCGCGGACCCGGTCGAGCGGACCCCGCGGCTTCCGCCCTCGGCGGGGGCGCAGGACGCTCCTAGCACGGGACCGGGGTGACTCTGGATTATCTCCATGGAAACCAGGTGCCGAGGGGACCGAGATGCGGCCCAGGGGGCGACCGTGCTTCCCGAGCAGCGAGGCGGCCCCGCGTGCGCGGAGCTCCCGCCCGCCGCAGGACCCCGCAAATCCACCGTTCATCTAAAACTTGGCTGGAGCTCAGCCTGGCCCTGGTCCTCACCACCGAGTACGTGCCTTCTTCCTGTTGGTCCCTGGACAGGATTTGCCCAGTGTGGCCTTCGCTTATTTTCTGTTTCTGTTCCAGGACTCTCTTAGGAGTGCAGGCTTGGAATTGGAGTGAGAGTAAATTAGCCCACTTCCACAGCCCAGATCTCGGCTGTGCTCTGGCATGATGGACTAAACTGAGAGTGGTTAGTTTGGGGTTTTCAGTCGTGAGTTGGGGATTCTGAGTTAATAACATTGAATTAGGTATTCAGTTGTCCAACCTCTCAGTTTCCACAGAGACGAGTGAAGACCAGGAACATTCACATCTAAGTTATACCAGTTTTAAATATCAAGATTTCTCATTCGAATTTTAGAAGAGAATCATAATGGTACAATAATGCACTGTCCGTTGCTCTGTTTGCAAGCTGCAGAGTCTCTTCAACCCAGTTGTTTGATTTAGGGTGAACATCATTTATAGAGCAAACCCAGACCCCGCCCCCTATGTGTTTTTATTGGTACATTATAGTTGCACACAGTGATAGAACTTGTTATATAGTCATACAGACACACAATATAACAACATACTTTGGCCCATATCACTCCCCAGCACTTTGGCCCCTGTTCTCCCTCCTCCTAGCCCCTTTCCTCTACTGAGCTCCCTTTGATTTTTCATAACATCTGCCCCACCTTTCTTTTTGTATTTCCCCTCTAGCTTCTGCATTTGAGAGAAAACATAACAACCCTTGACCTGAGTTTGGCCTATTTCACTTAACATAATGGTCTCAAATTCCATTCATTTTCCTTCAAATATCATGATTTTATTTTTCTTTATGGTTGAATAAACTCCATTGTGTATATATACCACGTTTTCTTTATTTATCCGTTGATGGACACCTAGGCTGGTTCCATAGTTTGGCTATTGTGAATTGTGCTGCTACAAACATGAGTATGCATGCATCACTGTAGTATGATGACTTTAATTCTTCAGGATAAACACCAAGGAGTAGTATAGCTGGGTCATATGGTGGTTTCATGTCTAGAAACGCAGACTCTTTTAATAGAGGAAAAAGATAATCACACAGAACAGTAGGATATCAGGGATAATCAGGGAGAATTCACCTTATATTAATTATAATTAGGGGAAGAGGATATGGGATATTTTTAACTTATTTTTTTTCAATGACTTTTTTTGACAGTGATAAATATTTTTAATTTTTTTCATACATGTATATAGGGTAATAATGTCTGTCTCAATCTACAGTCCTTCCCATCCCCACACCCACCCCATCCCTCTCCTCCCCTCACTACTGTATGTACAATCCAAAGTTTCTTCATTCTTTCCTACACACCCCTCAACTATGGATCAGCATTCGCTTAGGTTATGGAATCTTATTAGGGTTTTGTTTGGAGATAAATATAGAGATCCTGATGTTTTGAGTATATCATCCATAGAATTTTACATATTCATAACCCATGAAACCCAATATCAGAATCATTATGTAGGCTATTTTCAGTATATGAAAATGTTTTTTAAAGTTTATACGTTTTATATGGGAAAAGCAGAAATCTCGGACACATTATTTTAAGGACCCTAAACAAAAACCACTCACGTGTCCTTCGATAGCTCAGTTGGTAGAGCGGAGGACTGTAGTGGTGCTATGATAGACATCCTTAGGTCGCTGGTTCGAATCCGGCTCGAAGGACTAGCGTTTTGGTTGACCCTTGCAAAAACATTAAGAATCTAGACAAAAACAACTAAACCTGCCTCCAAGTGTGAAAGTAGGTTCTTGTGTTTAGGTGCTGAAAATATGTCCAGAGTAAGTTAGGAATGCAGTCCCTCGGGGAATGGGTGTTGATTTTCCCAAACCTGCCTTTCTACCAAGTCTGCGCTCACCCCCACGCGAGGAGTGCGTACCGTGCGGACTCCTGGTCACCCTGGTTCCCGCCACTGGGGACCAAGTGCAGCTTTGGTTCCTGTGTCCTCTTCCAGCGAGGAGACACGGGGCATTCAATTCTTGGGGGAGCTTAGGACTTATAAGCGGCGGCCTTTGGGGTTCTCAGTCACTTTGGCACTTTCTGAAGAATTTCGAACTTACACAAGAGCAAAGTGTCCTCACCCGATGCGGCCGGGTCAGTTCGGTCCCTGTTGCACCGTGCGCTCCCACCCCCGCCGCCCCAACCGGATCCTTCCACACACCCCGAGAAGTGCCCTCAGTTTCCCCGCGCGTTTGGGAAAAGTCGGTGTGCAGGACGAGGAGGGGCAGCACCTCGTTCCACCGACCCCCACGGCCCAGGAGTGGCGGACCAGGGGCCGTCCCGGAGCGCGCGTGGGCGCGAGAGCGGAGTCCCGGGAGTGAGCTGGGGCCGGCGAGGAGACGTCCCGCGCGCTCTGACCCGCGCGCACTTGCTACGAGCTCCTGTCGTTGCTCGGTTCTTACACCCGGCGTCCAGGGCCGGTGAACTAAGGCACCTGCGCCCAGCACCCGCGCTGCAGGGTCGGGTGAACTAAGACACCTGCGCCCAGCACCCGCGCTGCAGGGCCGGGTGAACTAAGGCACCTGCGCCCAGTACCCGCGCTGCAGGGTCGGGTGAACTAAGGCACCTGCGCCCAGCACCCGCGCTGCAGGGCTCCGTGCAGCCCCTCGGTCGGCCTGCGGCGGTGCAGTGCGGGGCGCGCGATGGGCGCCTCCTGGAGGAGGTCTGCACCCGCCGCGGCCAGCGGGGCTCACCAGGAGGGCGACTCGGTGCGCGGCCCCGGAGTTGCCCCGGCCAGACAGGAGAGGACGCTGCGCGCGCGCAGGCGGAGCCGACGCGTCCCTTTGCGGTGACACGCGTTACCTGAAGAAATTCACAGGCCCGCGTTCTTGCCTTCCCCGCAGAAGAGCGGAGCGACTGAAGGAAGTGCTCGTTAGGTGCTGCAGGGGTTTCTCCTGGGCCTTTTGAAAAATGTATTTTCCCAAGACTTTTTAGTTATGAAGAACTTTAATAAGTGACGCTCTTTTATAAGATCTCGAGAAACTTTTCCATAAATGTCCTAATTTCTAAATATCATAAAGACAAGTCCGTCCCATGGCTTCCTGTTTTCCCATCGTCCAGGCGCCGGGAAGCTAAATGCCACCGCGGGTGGTGTCAGCGAAGCACCCCTGGCAGCAGATTTCTCGAGAGGCACACGTGAAGTGTGTCGTTGGATGCGTTCGCCCCACGTAACTGTGCGATGCGGCATGAGCCACTCAAGTCCTGAACACAGAACCCTCTCGTTTCTTAGCTACTGCTTGCGTCTACCCTGACTTTCCTTGTTTTTCAGACAGGAGTATCGCAGTTTCCCAAAGAAACTGAGGAGTACTGTGCTTCGGAGGTCAGCCTTGAACCCAGGTGCCTATTTCTAAGGAAACCTTACCATAATCTTTCAGTTTCCACCGCGAAAGGGGCTGTTAAGCAGACGAAGAGCAGGCGAAGTGCGATAAGGACGAGGGTCCAATCTGTTACACCCAAGGGAGCGGCGGGGGCAATGGTGGCAGTTTAGGAGCTACATGAAACGCTTAAGCAATACAAATCACAGATCTTAAAGTTCGTGGGAGTAAGTTCTCCTACACTTGTATGATCCCTAGTGCTCGGTCACTTTTAGAGCATCTCTAATACCCTGAACAACTTCCTCGAGTTCAGGTGCTTTCAAACAGGGCTTGAATAGTCAAAATGAAACCATCAACTCGATATTTAACCTCTACTGCAGGAGGACTAGCGTGTGCCCTTCGATAGCTCAGTTGGTAGAGCGGAGGACTGTAGGTACTAGCTCCTGGTCATCCTTAGGTCGCTGGTTCGAATCCGGCTCGAAGGAGTCACCTTTTGGAAGGTTGTAATTCCTGGGCCTGGACTCGACCTCTAAGGGTCCTGGCTGTAGGATGGAAACAAGCACAAAATAAACAAAAAGCCCACCCACAGCGGCGCTCCCCAGGTGCCGTACAGAGGAGACTGCTGAGGCCTGACAGCTGAGTCCTTGGAGGAAGGGAGTCTGCTTGACAGACAACTGAGTGGCGGAGGACGCGACTCTCCACCATTACTTTCCTGGAGGGTCCTTGGACCCTCTGTCACATGGGTACTTGTTGTGAATGAACATTTTAGATACTCCTCGGTGAAACGGTGGCTGTGGACACGTCTGTCTACCTGAGACCTCTGGGAAAGGAGGCAGTTGTCAGGCCCCGATGCTTCCCCAGGCCCTCAGAGGGCAGAGGCCCGGGCCGCCCAGGGCGCGGAGCAGGCGCAGCTCCATCAGGCGGGGCGCCCGACGGGGGCTCGCGACGGAAGCAAACACGGAAGGTCTACGTGGATGACACACTGTTGCGCAAGAGGGCGTCAGTCAAATTCTCGGCCGTCCCGCAAAATTTCCTGAAAACATTCTGAGTACCCAACTTACACTTGTAAACGTGAAGCGCGTAACTTCAGAAATTAAAAACACTTCAACTTCTAAAATTAAAACGGCAGGTTAAACTAATTTTCGAATTTTAATTCTTAAAACATTTGAAACTTTTCAGAAATAACTGGAACTTCGAATTCGAGTTTTTACTTGTTGCTTTCCTAGTTGCAGACTGACAGCGTGCCTTTGTTATTTTTGTGTGGTGCTCGGATTGAACCCAGGGCCGCGGGCGTGCTACGCGAGCGCTCTGCCATGGAGCTACAGCCCCCGCCCCCAAACCTAACTTTTTAAAAAACTGACTTTCACAGACTTTACAGAGAGTCACCTCAGCTTCACTCGCACGCACCCGGGACTTGAAGAAATGCTACTTTGAGCGCGAGAACACAGAAAATCTCCAAAACCGTCCTGCGAAATCCCCGGAAGAGCCCTTTGCGACTCACCAGGTTACGCTACTCTAAGGCGTCCACTTTTTCCGGCTCTGCCTCTTGGGCTTAGGAGCCCGTCAACCCGCCCTTCGCCCTGGGTCCGCTCTTTCCCTCCTTCCTCTTGGACCCGACCCCCGCCCTCACCCGGGTCCCCAGTGTGGTAGCAGCCGGCCGTCGCGCACCGGGCGCGTCATGGCAGCGACCGCTTTACGACCATCCTCTTCCGCGTAACTGCCGGCGTGGAGCACGACTCTTGGGCTCGTCATCGGCGGCGGCTACTTTATGGCTGTCGTGCTTTACGTACCGTTGACATGGAGGCAGGGGAGCTCGCGTGGCGCGTCACTGACCCGACCGCTTTACGGCTGACGTGCTCCACGTATCGACGGCATGGAGGCTGAGGAGACGGAGGCAACGGCGGAGCGAGGGCAGTTGGAAGAGCTAAACCAGACAACAGAGGCGGAGAAGGAACAGGAGGAACCCGAAGAAACAGCTTGCAGCAAGAAGCGGGTGGTGCCGGGCATCGTGTACTTGGGCCACGTCCCGCCGCGCTTCCGGCCCCTGCATGTCCGCAACCTGCTCAGCGCCTATGGCGAGGTTGGGCGCGTTTTCTTCCAGGCGGAGGGTAAGAGCCGGGCTCTGGCGGCGGGTGCGAGCTGAGGCCTCGGAGGGCAAACGGGTGTGCGCGCGGCTGCCCGGCGGCCTGGGCTCCTCCTGCGGGGACTCGGGGTCCGATCCTCCGCCGCCGTCCGCTGTCCGCCTGGACGGAAGCCTCGCGACTCCTCCACAGGCCGACGTCCCGGGGGCCGGGGACGAGGCTGGCGCGCGCTCGGAACCCCGCGACTCCGCGGCCCCCGAGCCCGGCGAGCCGGGTCTCGCAGTGAGAGCCGAGACGCGCCGGGATGGCTCCGGCCAGGCCCCGGGCCAGGTGGTAGGTGGAAGGGCGTGTGGCCGCCGCGCCGCACAGGGAGGCCGAGCAACGCCGCGACCCGAAGAAAGGGCTGCGTGGGACGGGAGGGCGCTCGGGCAGGCGCCGCGGGGCGGTCAGTTCGCGCGGCGGGGCGCGGCCCGCAGGGTAGAGAGCGGGGCAGTGGGCGCCTCGTCTGCGAGGGCGTCGACCACGGCTGTCTTTGCTGCGCAGACCGGTTCGTGAGACGCAAGAAGAAGGCAGCGGCCTCCGGAGGGAAGAAGCGGCCCAAGTACAGCAAGGACTACACCGAGGGCTGGGTGGAGTTCCGCGACAAGCGGGTGGCCAAGCGGGTGGCGGCCAGTCTGCACAACACCCCCATGGGCGCTCGCCGGCGCAGCCCCTTCCGCTACGACCTGTGGAACCTCAAGGTGAGGAGGGCCACGCGATCCACCTCGGTCCCGGCCCGCCTGCCCGTCGCTTCGTGGGGTACCGGCCAGGCCTGCCCACCGCCTTGTGGGGTCCTGGCCAGGCCTGCCCATCGCCCCGTGTGGGGTCCCGGCCAGGCCCGCCTGCCCATGGCCTCGTGTGGCCCGCCCACGCCCCCATCGGCCTCGGATCCGGCCCACCCTGAGCTTTCCTTGTCTTTTGCCCACAGTATTTGCACCGTTTTACATGGTCCCACCTCAGTGAACACCTTGCCTTTGAGCGCCAGGTGCGACGCCAGCGTCTGAGAGCAGAGGTTGCCCAGGCCAAGCGTGAGACCGACTTCTATCTTCGAAGTGTAGAGCGGGGACAGCGCTTCCTTGCGGCTGATGGAGATCCTACCCGCCCGGACCGCTCCTGGGCCTTTGCCCAGCGTCCCACGGAACAGGAGCTGAGGGCCCGGAAAGCAGCTCGTCCAGGAGGGCGTGAACGGGCGCGCCTGGCTGCAGCCCAGGACCAGGCCCGCTCCAACCGAGGGCTCCTTGCCAGAATCTTTGGAACCCCACCACCCTCGGGGAGTACAGAGGAACCTTCCCTGGCCAGGGACGTGTGAGGGCAAGGGAGGCCCCTTTCATCTGTCGTAGCTCTGCTTCCTGTCTACCTCATGCCGGAATGATACTGACACCCTGGCAAGCATTTTCAGCCTGTTTCTGAAACCAGAAGTCTGATGAGGCCCAGACATGGAAGTTTTGTGGGCCTCCCCTCCTCTTTAGCCCAACTTCTATAATTGTCTGGCTTAGGCACCTTATTCATACTAGCATGATTATGACTATTGCAGATGCCTGGTTAGTCTTGCTTGACTTGGTAGCCTGCCTCTTACTTAGTAGGGTCCTTTAAAATGCCATTTTCTTGGCCCAGGAATGGCCTTTATTTGCAGCTAGAGTGGAAATGGATGGTCCAGGCAGTCTTCTCCTGTTTACTGAGTACAGATAAGGAAGCAACATCATTTTATTTCAGAAAACAGATGTAAGAGTTACCAGCTTGGAACTGGATTGGGAACCTCCTTCCAGATGTTTTCAGAGAAAAGAAGCTTTGTTAGTTTTTAAGGTTGAGAGTCATTTGTCAAGTTTCAGTTTTCATCTTGTGTTACATTCATTGACCTTCACTCCACCTCCTTGTCTCAGAGCCTTTGTTCAACTAGATCCTTCTTTTTTTCCTATTTAATTCCTGAACCCAGAATATTTGTTAAATCACAGTGTGAGAAACAGCAGCAATGGGTGATAATGACCTTGGTGTTAGGAGTCTTACAGGTCACTGGAATAAGATCGATGGACATCATATCATGGTAGAAGCAAATAAGGGATAGAGAGGGGCCCATGGCAGGACATGGAGTGCTCTCAGTGTGGATCTGATTCATGATCACAGGCAGCAGGAGGGGCAGGCTTCACCAGGTCTCCCTAGGTCACTGCTGGAGGTGAACTGGGAAAATGGCAGAGCAGAGGTCTGAACAAATCTGGTACTCCTACAGTTCAAACTGCTTCACAGGTGGAGTGTTGGGGCAAATCATGGTAAAGGGCAGAAGCTTGAGGGAAGTGGGAACAGATCACTCAAGTGCACTTGTATGTGCGTTGGGGCTGTGAGGGATTCACAAGCACATGTGGAGCAGCCCTGATTGCTTCAAAGCATCAGGATGAGCCATCAGAGTGAACTGAAAACTTGGGTGTCACAATAAACAAGTCTGTCCGATCTCAGAGTAAAACATCATTATACATGCAGGAAGTGCTTGTAGAGTGTGATTTTAATTTGGTTTTGTTTGTGCTGTTTCTTTAGTTTCTTGGTAAACCCTATCCCCATTAATGTAATTATCCATGTTTTATTTGAGTGGAGTGGATTCATCCACTTCTTTGGCTGTAAAATAGCCATGTTGTGATCTTAACTTGATAGGTGTGCTTTATTGGGAGAGTAAAAATGACCATAGGGTAAAGCTTGGTATGGTATTTCTCACAACCCATGTTCTGTCCCTCCCGACAGCACACAAACATCTGTGTGGTATTAGTTCCCAAATGTCGGGAACTTGGTGTCCTTTCTTCTGCGTTCCTTTCCTGTGAGTTTCTTTCATGTGAATTGTTTCTTGAGGTCATTGTGCCTTCAAGTGTGCCAGAGAAATCCAGCATCAGGATTTGACAAGGTGTTACATTCGTTTCTTTAAAATTACCAATGCCTGTAGGCACCTTTGCTAGATAAACAGGTGCCAAGACAGGGAAGAAACCTCTTTCCCTCAAGTTGCCCACTGCTGAGAAAGTAAAACAACACAATAGTGCTTAGTGAGAATTTCTTGATGAGTGAATTTGTTCCCAGGCTGGTGAAGGGCCAGCATCTCAAGCTCCACCCCAAATCTTCAGAGAGCCCCCACCTACAGCCAGTCAAGCTAGGAGTCAGTTGGAGGAAAAGGAGTTACCTAGGAACTTTCATCTTGATTACCTCTAGACCTGAAGCACTTTGAGACCAGGAATTAATTTTTTTAAGAATCAGGGTGAGCCATCAAAACGGTTTACTATGTTGAAGATCAAGAGATTCATCTAGAATCTACTATTAGCAATAGTTTTCAGATTTTAAAATGGTATATCTTTAGGTTTTGAAAGGAAGATTAAAATCATCTTTATGACACTTAAAAGCAGTGTTTACTTCTAGTTATGTAGTTGTTATTCCTAAAACATGAGCTTCTATAACATTCCATTTTCTCCTGTTCTTTGATGTATATTAGTCTTTGGTAAAACGTGTGAATATAATGTTGGAATTTCTTCAAAATTTGTTACTTTGCCCTAAGTTTTGTTCTAGTTTTTACTGAAATGGTTGCTTATGCAAATTAAACCTTCTTATGAAGAAAAAAAAAAAAAGGGTTACTATCCCCTGGGGTTCACCAGCCCCTTTAAGGGCAAGCCCCATGACCTGAAGATCTTCCAGTAGACCCCACCTCTTAAACTTTCCACCACCACCTCAATAGCACACTAGGAACCAAACCTGTACCATGTGAACCTTTGGGGATGCTTCAGATCCAAACAATAGCACCTCCAATAAGAGTCCAGCTATAGCAGCTTGCCACTTAATATTTGTCTTTCATTCCCAGTATCCTCCCGTATGCTTCCCTAGTGTGCATATGATGAAAGCTTACTGCATGAATTCCATGGTGGATACCTGTGGGGTATAGAAAATGAAGTATAAATGAACTCACTAAGTCATTCATTCAGTGTCATTCTTGAATGGCAAACGGTATTTCTCAGTCACGAGCCTGTGGTTCCTAACCAAGAAGTTGGGACCCTACATTCCCTGGCACTAGAGTGGGCTGATTTCTGAGCCAAATGAAGTGGAGATCTTATTAAAGATAAAAGAGGGCTTTCGTAGGGTAGGCCTGGACACCTGTGAGCTTACTCCTAAAAGAGTCACGTTTACAGCCACTTGCTCCGTTTGCTTTCCCAGACTCAGCATCCCCTCTAGCTGTCTTGCTGTTAAGTAGTCAGGCGGGGGAAACCGCCTGGTGCAACCCTCGGGCGTGCTCATTCCCCACTAGTCAGGGTGAGTTTCAGCGGATTGACCCAGTATAAGATTTTCCGTCCCTTGTGAGGAAGGTAGGTGATGGATTTCCTGTGGATGCAGGATTTTCTTCCGCTCTGGGTTATTGGGTCTGTCACTTCCAGACCCACTCTAAACTATGTAGCAGGCTCAACCCTGTGCTCTTTTTTTTTTTTTTTTTTTTTTTTTTTTTTTTAATATTTTTAGTTGTAGATGGACACAATACCTTTATTTATTCATTTATTTGTATGTGGTGCTGAGGATCGAACCCAGTGCCTTACACATGCTAGGCAAGCGCTCTACCACTGAGCTACAACCCCAGCCCAACCCTGTGCTCTTTGCAATGCAGACCCGGACCCCAAGCTTTGGACCAAGCCCCGTGCGCGGCCACGTGGTTTTCCCGGCCAGTCTGGGGCGGCAGGACAGCTCGGGCCAGCCGGGAGCAGGCGGGGCCAGCAAAGTCCGTGAGGGCAGGGCTGACAGCGGAGGAGGGACCAGCACTTAGGGAGCCGGGGTCCGCGGACAGGAGCGGCTGGCAGGCCACAGAGACCCGCCCTCCTGCTGTGCCAGGCCATCCAAGCCGCTCCTCAGTCCCGGTTTCGGGTCCAGAAGCAATGGCTTGGTTCCTCTGCCGCAAATCCCATCCATTTAGGCCATAAGGCTCTCAGCTGGGGAGATCCGCTGTTCACAGGCAGGATGGCACTAGACCCCCATCTTGCATCACCTTAAAAAAAAAAAAAATCATCTCAGAACGGATCAAAGACCTAGATGTGTGATCCCTGAAAACTATTAGAAAGCGGGAGACACCACAGTGCGCATGCCTGAAATCCCAGCTACTAAGAAAACTGGGGCAGAAGGACGCCAAGTTCAAAGTCAGCCTGAATAAAGAATCCTGTCTCAGAAATAAATAGGTCAAGGATATAGTTCAAAACGTGTTTTAGGCAATGCTTTTTTTTTTTTTTTTTTTTTTTTGGCGAGGGGAGATAAGACCCTGAAAACAGGCAACAAAAGCAAGCATAAGTGGTATTATGTCAAACTAAGATTCTTCCACATAGCGAAAGAAATGAGTGAAGAGACAACCTGCAGAATGGAAGAAAATACTTGCAAACTACTCTTCTTAGAAATTAATATCCAGGGCATATAAGGAACTGAAAACCTCAACAGCAAACAACCCAGTGAATACCACCAAGTAACCCGGTAAAAAGATGAGCAAGTGATCTGAATAGACATTTCACAAAAGCAGATTTACAAATGGCCAACTATATGAAAAAGTGCTCAAGATTACTAATCAAGGCAGTGCAAATCAAAACCAGTGAGATATCTCCCTCCAGTTAGAATGGTCATAATCAAAAAGACAAAAGTTAAATGCTTTCAAGGATACGAAGGAAGGAAAGAAAACTCTTCCACTGTGTTGGTAGCAATGTAAATTAATAAACCATGGAAAACAGCATGGGAGTCCCTCAAAGAGCTAAAAAATAGAATTTCCATATAATCCAGCAATTCCACTACCAGGTATGAATCCAAAGGAAATCAGTGTGTCAAAGCGACCTCGTGTTTACTGCATCACTGCTCCCAGTAGACATGATATGGAATCAAAGGATGTCTAAGAACAGAAGAATGCATAAGGAAAATCATATAAATTCACTATTCTTTTACAGAGTAGAATAGTGTCCACAGAGACTAGGGAGGGTCGGGAAAAGGGGAGCCAGAGGGAGGTCTGGTAATAGGACCAAACGCACTTAGATAGGTGAAATACAGGCTAGTGTTCTACAACACAGCAGGTGACAATAGTTTGCAACAATTTATTACATATTTTATAAAGAACTAGAGAGGAGGAGTTTGAAGGTTCCCAGCACAAAGAAATGATAAATATTTGAGGAGATGAAAATGTCAATTACTCTTATTTGACCATTTTGAATACTATGCACTTATGGAGTTATCACACTCTATCCCATGAATATGCATATTATGTTTCAATTAAAATTGTAAAAGGGGGAAGATGTTCTTTGCTAGTGAAACTTTTAGAACAGTTTGCTAAAATATTTAGTAGAATAAATGGAATAGATATTTTTGGAATATTTTCTATGCATATAGATGACAAAATCACATTTTGCAGGGGTGGGGAGGACATGCAGTAGTACAACTTTAGGAGCTCCAATCTTTTAACCACTGTGGAATTTCATTGTGTGATTATACCATTAAAGTTCTAACCATTTGTTAACATAGATATTTGGGTTGCCTCTGATTATTTTCTATTAAAGAGATGCTGTAATGAACATCCATGTGTATGTGTATAAAAGTACTAGGATTGAAATTGTTGGCTCCAGTGTCATTTGCATGGTAATGTTTTATAGGAAAATTTAAATTGCAAGGATGGCAAGGACCTTTCTTCACAGTTCGTCCAACAGGGATAATCACTCTTTTCAACGAATACTTGGGTGATACACTTTTACTTAACCATTAAATGTCCTATTTCGCACAAAAATGACTTCTCTGCAAATCTAGCACCTCTAATTTTACCAGGCACGTTGTGGCACTCATTGTATCTGTCATGAATGACCACTTGATGCTACATTGATCTATTTATCTGCCTTTACCCCCAAAACTCAATGTGTTCTTTACTGTAAATTAATGCAGAAGTCCTCCACTGTTGTTATTTTCCTTCGTATTGACTTGGCTGTTTGCATTTCCATAGAATCATTGTCAATTTACACAGAAAATGTTGCTGTGGCTTTGATTGCAACTGTATTTAATCCACAGATCAGTTTGGGGAGAATTGATATATGATATATTGAATTTGCCCACTACTGGCTTGGTCCTTCATTTATTTAGTCTTTCTTAAATTTCTCTCAAAAAGATCTTATATTTTTCAGCGTAGAGGACTTGAGCATTTTCAAAAGATGGAATCCCCAGAACCTGTGACTGTTACTTGTAGAGGACTCTGCAGATATGATGGAGTTAAGGAGCTTGAGGTGGGGAGATCACCCTGGATTATCCGGGTGGAGCCCAGTTTTAATCACAAATATTCCTTTAAGAGGGTTAACCTGCAGTTGCTTGAGTGTTCAATTAGTGAACTTGACTGGGTCGATTTTGATTGTATGACTAAAGCCACGTGTGCATTCCCAGTGGGACTGCAGTGGAGTAGCCTTGGTCCTCCTGTGTCGGAGCCCAAGCTTGGCATTCATCTATAAGCAAGGCCATTCCCGGAAGCGCCGAGGCCACCGGAAAGCAAGCCCGTGTGGTCCCTTGGGTCCCCGGCCGCCCTCGTGCGGTCTTGGGCAGCGGACTGGGGCTCTGACTCTGCCCAGAGGCAACAGTGGGGTTTCCGCTTGGATCGTGGGGGCGGTGGAGAAGTAAGAAAACGGGCGAGCGCGCCCCCCGGGCCGGCAGCAGCCGCGGCACGTCCCTGGGTGGGCTCGAACCACCAACCTTTCGGTTAACAGCCGAACGCGCTAACCGGTTGCGCCACAGAGACGCGGCCGGCGGGGAACTTCCGCTGCACGCACAGGAGCCTGCGCCTCTGCGGTCCAGTTCGCAGGGCGCCGTTCCGAAGGAAACTTGCGCCGGAATCGCAGCGTGCGGCCGTCGCTGATGTCATCGCCCGTGCGTGACGCGTTTCGGAACGGGCGTCATGACGACACCGGTGTGGCGCTCGGAGGAGTGAGGGCAGGCGAGGCGAGCAGACGTGAGTGAGGACGCCCGACAGGACGTACTCCTGGGGCAGTGGGGCACGCGCGGGGCCTCCCCGCCGCCCACGTCACCGAAGGGCGGGAACCGGGAGCGGCGGACTCCGCGGGCGCCCCCAAGCCCTCCCGCGGCTGCCTGCTGTCCGCCCGGGATCCTGCGGACCCGGAGCGCTGCAGGCCGGCGCGAGCTGCGGCGGTCAGACCCGTTTCGTGCGCTCAGGGCCGGGTCCACTCGGAACCCCGACCCTGGCAGGTCCTCTCTGTGTGCTCTCTGGTTGAGGCGTCTGCCGAGAGCCGGGCACTGTTCCGGTCACTTGGACACCGCCGACGACGGCGACGGAGTCCGGAGCCGAGGTTAGGAGGGAGCAGTGCCTGCGCCGGGAAGAGGCGAGGCTGCGGGGCAGGCCGGGCCGTGGGCGGCCGAGGCAGGCGGCCGCCGTGCTACCGCCCGTGTCCACGTCCCTCTAAGGACGTCTCTCCGGAATCCACGCTAACGCAGGCGCAGGGACCGGGCGGGTGGAAGCGCCCCGGAATGAGGACGTCGCCCCTTTCGGAGGCTGCGGTGTGTCGCTCTGCCCCCCGAAGGCTCACGTGTAGACGACGCAAGAAGGAGTGGAGGCCATGGCCTTCGCCCGATCAGTGGATCGCCCCTGATGGGATCAGCTGAGCGGTGACCGGAGGCCGGTGCAGCGTGGCCAGGGGAGCTGGGAATGGCCGCGACCATGGTCCGTATCCTGCGTCCGGCGCGGAGTCTGTGCTGCCCGACTGTCTCGTGAATGGCTTCCCCTGCCAGCAGCTCGACTTGAGCCGCAGGAAGCGCCTGCCGTCCACGGACCGAGACCTCTGCAGCTCGAGTCCCCCAACACTTTCCCTCCGCTACAGCGCACGGTGGGTCTGGAGTTCCAGCAGCGGAGAAGCGCTCAGCTCTCCGCATCCCTGTTGCGCTCCTGGTCGGCTCGTGGAGCTCCGTCCCAGCGGCGGAGAAGCGATCAGCACTCCGCATCCCTGCTGCGCCTCTGGTCGGCTGGTGGAGCTCCGTCCCAGCAGCGGAGAAGCGCTCAGCACACCGCATCCCTGCTGCGCTCCGGGTCGGTTTGTGTGGCTCCGTCCCGTCCCAGCGGCGAAGAAGCGCTCAGCACACCGCATCCCTGCAGCGCTCCGGGTCGGCTCGTGGAGCTCCGTCCCTTGGAACTCAGTGCTCGCGCGCAGCGGACAACACTGGAGCCACTGACAGCAATCGGCCCCTCACAGATCCCACGGGCGAACTGCAGCCCAGAGCTCTCCTGTCCTTTCACCAGGCTGCGTCCTCAGGCGGAGAGAGAGGGAGGCAGAGAGAAATGAAAGTCATGAAAAAACTGAGAGACGACTACAAAGACATGGAGAGAGAGAAAGAGACCCAGAGGCCCAGAGGCAGAAAGACAGATACAGTATGAAACTGACAGCAGCAGGAACCCCATTGCTTAAAACAGTTTATGGCTGCAAAATGCCCTAAAACAACAACAACCTCCAAGAACTGAAAGAAGTGTTTTTTTGTTTGTTTTTGTTTTTTGTACTGGGGGTTGAACTCAGGGACACTCGACCACTGAGCCACATCCCCAACCCTATTTTGTGTTTTATTTAGAGACAGGGTCTGAGTTGCTTAGCACCTTGCTTTTTCTGAGGTCGGCTTTGAACTTGTGAACCTCCTGTCTCAGCCTCCCTAGCCACTGTGATTACAGGATTTAAAAAAAAAATTCATCCTATTAAAAAGTGTATCATTCAATTATGTGTTTGTATATTTTCTGTAGTGTGTTTTGGTGTTGGTTTCTAATTTCATTCCACTATGTTCTGATAAAATGCAAGGAATTATATCTTCTCCTTCTCCTTTTTTTTTTTTTTTAATTTGCTAAGAGTTGCTGTGTGGACTAAAATATGTTGCTTTTGAAAATATTCCACAAGCCACTGAGAAGAATGTGTATTCAGTTCTTGTTGCATCAAATGGTCTATCGATGTCTGTTAAGTCGATTTGATTTATAATAGGTCCAAAAGAGTCTTTACTTAGCTCCAAAGACTCTTTACTGAATTTATATCTGAATGACTTATCTACTGGTGAGAGAGGTGTTTTGAAATCATCAGTATTATTGTACTAGGGTCTCTCTGCGGCTTTAATTCTCTTATGTAATTAGGTGTAATGATGTTTGGGGCATATTTACTTACTATTGTCATATCTTGTTGGCTTGTTAATTTTACCATATGAAGTGACCTTATTTGCCTTATCTAATTAATTTGGTCCTGAAGTTGACTTTGTTGGCTATGAGAATAGCTAACCCTGCTTGTTTGAGGCTCTGTTTGCATGTTATATCAATTTCCATCTTTTCACTTTCAATCTATAGCTTTCTTTGCCTGTAAGTTTAGTCTCTTGCAAACAATATATAGTTGGCTTTTGTTTTTTAATTCATTCTTCCAGCCTATGTTTTTCATTTGGAGAGTTGAGACCAGTTATAGTCTGTTATTATAAAGAGGTTTATTAATTTCCATCATTCTGGTTTATTTTAATGTTTAGTTTGGTCCTGTATCTCATTTGCTTAGCTATTTTTCAAATGAGATATATTTCATTTGTGAGCTTTGAGATTTGTTTTTGATTTCTTCCGTGTAGGTTATTTCTTCAAGTGTTTTTTGTGGTGCAGACTTAGTAGTTAAGAATTATTTTCATTTCTGCTTATATGGAAGCTTTTTATTTCTAATACAATTTTGAAGGATAGGTTTGTTGGATATAGCAAACTTGGTTGTCAGTTATTTTCTTTCAGTACTTAGAACACATCACATCAAGTCCTCCTGGATTTTAGTTTGTGCTGAGAAATTGGAGGTATTTTTTATTGATTTTCCTCTTAATGTGACCTGTTGTTTTTCTCTTGAGGCTTTTAAAATTCTTTGTTCTGTATTTCAGTCATTTTAATCATGATGTAGAAGTTCTTTTTTGATCTTGTCTATTTGGGGTTCTGAATGCCTCCTACTTTTGAATGTCCATCTCAGTCTGAAGGTTTTGAAATTTTCCATTACTATTTCCCTAAAAAGGTCATCCATTCCATTAGCCTGTATCTCACTGTCCTCCCCAACCCCAATGTTTCTTTCTTTTTTTTTTTTCACAGCAGTAACTTGTTTATTGAGGAAATCACACAGCTTTTATGTAGGGTGAAGGCTAGGTGAGAACCAATCAACTTAAAGGTCAGCGGGGGGGGGTGGTCATGCAGGCGAGAGTCCCATAGGACTATATGGCAAGCACGAGCTGATCATGTTTGCGGAACTGTTGTTAACCAATCCCTGATGGTGGTCCAATTTATCGTCATTAACTTTTGAAACTGCCTTTGAGGCCTTGATCTTGCTCACCTGCCAGGGAGTAAGAAGTCAGCCTGAGTTAGTTAACGTGCCATTAATCCCAGCATATCCCCCTTTTTTATTTTATATTAAGGGTGTGTCTGTCTTAGGTTGCCCCTGGGAGGATCTTACCCGTCATGGAACATCACCCTAGCAGTTTGGGGGTCCACCTTACTCAAAGGTGTGCCTGTCTTTAGGTGGTCCTCCTCTGAGGATCTTACCCATCATTGACTACCACCTTAGCACTTCAGGTGGGCCTCTCAGGAGGAGCAGGGCTTAAGGGAGAGACACTTAGACCTCAGTGTCCTGATACAAGTGATCCATGATCTTATAGGGCCAATCATCATTATGAAGGGTGGTATAATGCTGTCGGATCTCCATGAGCTGCACAGACTTAGCCTGGCTTTTCAAGAAATGGATAAGCTTATTGATTATGCAAGGCCCAAAGGTGAACACAAGGATAATGGTGATTAGCAGTCCCACAAGCAGGAGGAGGTAGGGGAGCTACCGTGTAACCCAGTCCAGAGGAAATTAGAGTGGAGCTCGCTCCTACGACGTTCCAGATTTTCTTGTAGGCTTTTGATTTTATCTTGTACAATGCCAGAGTGGTTGGCGTAGAAACAGTACTCTTCACCAAGGAACAGGCAAAGCCCTCCTTCCTACGTCGTTAGCAGATCTAAACCATGACGATTTTACAGGAAACAGCGACCAAGGAATCAAGTTGAGTCTGTAGATCTAAGATGGTAGAGCTGCAAAGTGCAGTGTTAGGAGCTCTGTGTAGCTCCCAAGGAAGTCCACTGTCCAGAGTCATGAGGTCAGAGACCCCAATCTCAATCACTGTTGTCCCATTTTTGCTATTACGCATTACACTCTCTTAAATGTCATTTTAAGAAGTTTACATATATTGACTCCTGAGTCTATATGAACATTAGTTAACACAATTTAACATTATATCTAAACATGAATTAAAGAAAGGCTGAGAGAGCTTTTAACTTTCCTTTTGTGTGGCAAAGTGGCAAAATGGTTTTGTTTCACAATATTAACCTTTAAACAAATCAGGTTCTAACCTTTAGAAATACATTTACACTAAAAATTTTTATCTCAGTGTAAAAAGTAACAAATTTTACATATACCCTATTGATAACAGGTCCTATAATAGAACATTAAATGATAGAAATAAATCCCCAATAAAATGTACTCTTTATAAGATTAAAATTACCATTGTAGACAAGTTTAGTTTGGAGAATAGCAGCTTGATAAATTTCCTGTTTTAAAAACTTGTATACCTGGAAAATATGAACACATTCAACATACAAAGAGTGACCATTTCACAATTATCTTGACACTCCTACATTACTAAATTTAGTTTTTAAAGAAAAATTTAGACTCTAATGCAGCACAATACTCCAACAGCTCTCCAACCATAACTGCACAAACCTCAATTTTTAAGACTAATTGTTCTAAAGAATAAAACTTAATAGACACAAAGTTAAGAGTGAATTAATGTTTCCAAGAAATCCCCGTCATTTTACCATATAAGACCAAACCTTGGTTTATATCAGAACACCAGCATTTCACCTTAGGAAAAACCTTAAATAGCTTTAACTGTGTCACATACATACAAACAACTTAGTTACATGCAAACTTATTGAAACTTGCCCTCTACAGACTTTCTTAGCACTTATTTAGACCCTCATGTATTTTATCACATAAGCACTTTCTTACCCAGAAACATTTTGTTCTTCACTAAATATATTTCCATATCTAGAACCTTTTATTTTTTCTTTCCTATGTGTTGACCTTTTTGTTCACTTTCTGAAACAACTCTTAAGAAATTTCTTAATTTATATAAATTCTCCATTTTAATAAGATTAAATATTTTGTTTAATACAAAATATTTATTTGTTTATTTGTGTACTCTAATTGAAACACAGTTGAAACTTTTGGAACCCTTCGTATATAGAATTGTGCCTGTTAGGACATAACTCTTAGTAATCTTGTTTTTAGTCAAGATATTAGACAAGTGTCCTGAACAGTATTTGCCATCTTTTTCTTGTTGAAGGAAAGTCCTAGAAAAGTGGATGTTAGACATTTTATTAACATCATCATTTTATTAGTTTGACCACCTAGAGACTTGGGAGTTATTTTCAGAGACATTTTACTTTTATTAGTTTACCCAATTTGAATTGAACCTTTTTAAATCATGTGAATTAAAAGTATCTGGATCCATTTTAAATTTTAATTTTAGGAGTGCTCAATTTTGATACAGACAAAACACGACATCAGACCGCACGACATACAAATAACACAAAATCGAAGGCCTTGTAACTTTATAGTTCAATCTCCATTGCAATGTAACAGATGTTCAAAAACTCTAGTTGAATAAAAAAAATAGAACTGATCAAAAAGTCATGAGCTCAAAAGAACATAGAAAAAAAAAAAAAACAAGAGTCCTGGAAAAATGATACGACGGTTAATTACTTTAATAAAGCACCATAAAATTTACTTTTGCTGGAGTTTAGGTAAGACTCTTTTTACCTTTTTTTTTTTTTTTTTTTTTTTCTTCTTTGGGTTTGAGACCATTCTCCTACTGAGCCTTCAGGCTTTCTCTATTTACATTTCAATGTAAGCCTTGACTGAGATCTGGATCTGAAAGGGGCTAAAATGTTCTAGCAGAAATTTGATGCCTAGGGCATTTTAACCCTTTTTCCTGGTTCAATTCAGGTTTGGACGCAGAAAATTGTGAAACAATTATCTCCCACTACTTGTGGGGAATGGAGCTACTATATCGTACTCCTTACTAGGACATGCCACTGATGGTTGGGCTGGTTACTCCCTCCACACCGGTGTATGTGGGACCTCATGGCAGGAGGACTAGGTGGGCTGGGCCAGGGAATGGAAGCAGAAAGAGCTGAGTCGAAGTTGGAGGAGGAGGAGGGATTAAGAAGGGGAGAAGGAGGAGGCATTCGAGTTTGCAGGAAGAGAATAGAAGCACAAGAAGGAAGAGACTTGAAAATAAGGAATCCCTTTCCATCTGCCCGCTCGCTGTGCCAATATCTTTGGTAGCCACAATCCACCTTCCTATGGAGTGATCTTTCATCCCTGCACAGGCCAATTTGTGATCGGTAGTCATTCCTTCCCAAACTAACATTTTAACATTTACAGGGAAGGCCATACAGGGAGAGGGGATGTTAGAGTCAGTGAGTTCTCTCCCAGTATCATCTTTAGGTGGCGGCTCTTTGGAGAGAAACTTGGAGCCCCCTTTGGGAGGTCCTGGAGAGAAGCAGGCTTTAAGGGTGGATAATGTAGGGTAGACTCCGAATGGTGGACCCTCCCCTAAATTGATTTCCCTCTTCCTAACAAGTAGTTCTACACGATCCCATGTGGACCAGTCAAAAAGATTAGCGGCAGGAAACCAAGGGGCCACCTGAGTAAAGGTGTTCCAGGCTTTTTCCACCTGTGTATCAGACAACTCAAGGCCCCTACTCTTCAGCATGAGTCAAGAGCTGAGAGCACAGGGTCACCATGTGTGGTGTGTGTAAGGAATCCCACGAAAACCACGCCAGACACGGGAAATCACATAAGGGAGTTTATTAAGCAAATAAACCCTGCAGGGTAAGAGAGAAAATGAGAGGAAAAGAAAGGGAATGAGAAAGGGTGTGCACAAGAAAGTGTGAGAGCTAGGAGGATAGAGAAAGTGAGGAGGAGAGACAGAAGGATGAGAAAAGATGGCGGGGTAGCTACAGTAAACAGTTGAATCCTGCCAGGCTAACAGGGGACGAATATCGGAGAAGGATACTTGCAAGCTGACTGATGAACCAACAGCTAGCTAGGATGTTCACAGATTGACAAGTGGTTGGGAGGCGGGCAAAATGGCTGTAACAGAAAGGGCAGGGGAGCAGCTTTATACATTACATTCCCCCATTTCTGTTTTTCTAAGAAAATCTTTTATTCTCCGGTTCTTTCCAAAGCCTTCTCTCTCCTTCCTGCCTAAGTGACTGGGGCTGGTTTTGCAGGTGAGATGTAAAAAGTCCATTCTCCTTCCAGACTTCCAGAGGCAGATGATTTTCATGGACTTCATTTCCTCAATTTGACTGATCCCCTATTTCTACACTAACTGCCTGTCCCCAATTCTGACTTCATTCACCCCTCTTATTTTAGGAACTCCTTCACTGCTGTAGGAAAAGGGGGTGATGACCAATCTGGCTTCTTTGAGCTGGAAGGGGGCAGCGTGGGGCAAGCAGTTTGGAGTTCCCTTTTTAGAAATTGGGTCAATTGAGGGGTCCAAAGTGGAAGTCCAGTTGGGGAAGAGCAGGTTGTAAAGGCATCTGGGGATGGGTGCTTTCTGGAGCCATTCTAACATGCAGCAGGGTTGTGAGGCAGAGCCTTATCTCAGGTAAGGTGGGGCTTCCTCTTTTGCCATGACCAGCATGACCAAATTCTCAAGTTCAGTGAGGGACAAAGGAGTATTAGAAAATAAAGGTTTATAAACACAGATTTTGAAGATTAAGCCGAGATCAGATGGAACTCTGTTCTCTGATGGAAATGCAGATCTAAAGAGTTATGTCAGCAATCTTTATATATGTATGTAAGCATTATTCTTTGTTTTCAGGAAAGTTACAGAGACTAGGACATTAAGATAATTTTTTTCAGAGCTGCAAAGTGCAATGTTAGGAGCTCTGTGTAGCTGTCAAGGAAGTCCAATGTCCAAAGTTACTGAAAGGTGGGCAGGAACCAGAGAAGGGAGCTGATGAAACACTGGTTATCTAGCAAAAGAATTCCTTCCTGCCCAAGAGCTGTGTGCCTGAGATCAATGTACTGCCACAGCAGTTAGGCATCTTGTGCCCCTGCACAGGAGCACTCCCAGGCACCAGGCATGCCACAGCCATGAGGTCATCAAAGACCCCAATCTCAGTCACTGTTGTCCCATTTTTGCTACTGTGCATTACACTCTTTCTTAAATGTTATTTTAAGAAGTTTACATATATTGACTCCTGAGTCTCTATGAACATTAGTTAACACAATTTAACATTATATCTATAACATGAATTAAAGAAAGGTTTTAACTTTCCTTTTGTGTGGCAAAGTGGCAAAATGCTTTCATGCTTAACCTTTAAACAAATCAGGCTTTCAATAACTTAGAAATATATTTAACATATTTTATATATACTCTATTGATGACAGGTCCTATATAGAACATTAAATGATGAGTTTAAAATTACCATTACAGACAAGTTTAATTTGGAGAATAGCAGCTTGATAAATTTTCTGCTTTAAAGGCTTGTATACCTGGAAAATATGAACGCATTTAATATACAAAGAATAATGTTTTTAAGTATGTTACTTCATGGAATAACTTAATTAGATGTCTCTAACAAACACATTTGAGTAATCCCATACATGTCGACTCTAATTCACTCATCTTATTGTAAAAAAAAAAAAAAAAACCAGGATATCAGACAAGTGTACCAACAGTATTTGCTGTCTCTTTCCTGTTGAAGAAAAGTCCCAGAAAAATTGATGTTAGACATTTTATAAACATCAACATTTTATTAATGTGACCACCTAGAGACTTGTGAGTTAATTTTAAAGATATTTTACTTCTTTTAGTTTATCCAATTTAAATTGAACCTCTTTAAATCACATGAATTAAAAATATTTGGATCCATTTTTAAAATTTTAATTTTTATGCACGCTTATATTTAACCCAAAAGTAAAGGCCTTGTAATATTTGTCTCCATTGCAATGTAACAGATGTCCAAAAATAACTCGATTTGGATAAAAAGAACTGATAAAAAATCATTAACCTAGGCATGTAGGATCAAAATTGTGAGCTCAAAAATATAGCATTTAAGAAAAACAAAAGTCCTAGAAGAAAAATGATAATGGCCATTAATTATCACATGAGAAAATGGGAAAGAGAAGGGCAGAGAGAAGAGGAAAAGGGAGAGATAAAGTGTTGTGTTGCAGCCCAGGAAAATTTAAAATGAACACTTTTTTTCCTTGGGTTTGAGACTGGTCTCCCACTGAGCCTTCCTCCATTTACATTTCAGTGTAAGCCTTGACTGAGATCTGGATCTGAAAGGTGCTAAAATGTTCTAGCAGAAACTTGATGCTTAGGTCCTTTTAACCCTTTTTCCTGGTTAGTAATTAATTTAGGTTTGGACGCAGAAAATTGTCAAACAATTATCTCCCGCTACTTGTGGGGAATGGGGCTGCTTATATTACATGGGGAGCAGGGAAGACGGAGAAGCAGGGTCTGGAGGCGCTTGTGCCTGCAGGAAGAGTCAAGAAGCAAGAAAGAAGAGACTTGAAGATGAGGAATCCTTTTCCATCTGCCCGCTCGCTCACGGAAGCTGTGTGCCATTACACAAACGGATTTTGATGGCTTTAAGTCAGGGGTTGGGCGCAGGGTTTCCAGGGTGGAATCTGCCAGATTGGAGGACCCAGATTCCATGGTGGGGACTGATACAGCTGAGTCTGTTCCCCGGCATCCCAAATCCACAGAGTAGTTGACTGGAGACAAGAAGGCGGCACACAGATGGTGTCGTCACACAAACATCAATGTGGGGCCAGGCAAAAGCCGAGAAGAGTTGAGAACCTGATATCAGGGTTTTCAAGTGTGAGTGCGCGAGCGTGAGATGAGCCTCAACCCTGAGAGAGAATCTCCACCATAAAATCAGGAATCCACCCAGCAGATAAGACCAACTATAGGGGCCATCTGTAACTATAAAAGTTGTGGCTGGGGGACCCCCACCCCTCAGCTGCCTCGAGGGTATAAATTGTTCTAGGGGAACCGGCCTAGAGGACTCACCAACCTGAAGTCTGGTGATGAATGCAGAGCAGAGCATCCGGGCAGAATGGAAGGTGGGGCCGTATCCGGGGGCACTGGGGCGTCGGATGGGGTTCCACTCACTTAAGAGACAGTGGAAGATCCCATCCCAAGTCACCGCACCACTGTAAGGAAATCCCATGAAAACCACACTGGACACGGGAAATCACATAAGGGAGTTTATTAAGCAAACAGAGTGTCTCCCTGCAGGGTAAGAGAAAAAATGAGAGGAAAGAGAAAGGGCGCGCGAAGAAAGTGTGAGAGCCAGGAGGATAGAGAAAGTGAGGAGGAGAGACAGAAGGATGAGAAAAGATGGTGGGTAGCTACAGTAAACAGTTGAATTCCTCCAGACTAACAGGGGACCAATATTGGAGAAGGATACTTGCAAGCTGACTGATGAACCATAGCTAGCTAGGATGTTCACAGATTGACAAGTGGTTGGGGGGCGGGGAAAATGGCTGCAACAGAAAGGGTGGGGAGCAGCTTTATACATTACACTGTGTGTTTGCCCCATCTTTTCAGGGATGCCCGTACTTCAGAACTCACTTGGCCTGATCTTCCGGTACTTTCAGTTTTGAAGCTGCCTCTTCACTTTGGCTGCGGATCAGCCTTGAGGGGCCCCACGTTGGGCGCCAGATGTTGGGGTCTTAAGCCCCCCGGCAGTTCTTGACCAGTGACAAGGGAAGAGGACACTCCCCAACAAGACCAGACGAGGAAAGGTAGGTCCAACTGACCGCCCGCACCCAGCCCTCCAGGCGGAGGACAATTAGACGTGTCAGGGAGACCAGTCACAGCAGGAACTCCCCAGTGATTCTTAAATTTGGTCTCTTAATGTTGTCCCAGAGTTCTTATATACTCTGATCATGGTTACTTATTTTCTTTAATCCTGTCTGAGTATTCAAGACTGGCCACTTTTTCTTCTAGCTCTGATATTCTGTCTTCAGAATTAGAGACTTTCAATTGAACATTTGACTTATTGTGTCTTTCATTTCTAAGCTTTGTCTAGTTCTTTTTCAGAATCTCTATCCCTTTATTGGATTTCTTATTCATATCCTGACTGACTTCCATAATTCATTCAGTTGTTCTTCTGTCTTTTTCAGAATTCACTGGTCATTTTTATAATCCTTGTTTGGAATTCTTTATCTGATATTTCTACACTTCATGGTCTTTGGAGTCAGTTGCTGGTGATACGAACTTTAGGAGGCATCATATTACCTTTTATCATATTTTTTGTATTGCTGTGTTGAATTGTGTTCATCTGTTGGGATGGATTTCTCTTCCACTTTTTTTTTCTATGGGCTGGGGGTGGGTAAAATAAAATACAAATATGGCTGGGATGTGGCTCAGGAGCACTCAACCACTGAGCCACATCCCAGCCCTATTTGTATTTTATTTAGGAACAGAGTCTCACTGTCCCTGTCATTGTAGAGACTGAGTTTGAACTCTCGATCCTTTTACCTCAGCCTCCTGAGCTAATGGGGTTACAGGTATTTGCCACTACACAAGGCTTTCTTCCACTCTTATGTGTGGGTTCTTTTAGAGCATGCCTTTTCTTGCCAAAGTGTCCTAGAATGGTTTAGATTGAGACCCCTTTAGGAGTCAGACTTGACTTAACTTTATTTGTTAAGGGCATGGGAGCAATCTAGATTAAGCCCCTCATAGATGTGGTATACACAGCCTTTTTGTTGTTTATGCTATATAGTGAATATTCATGAGGGGGGCCTAGGGGCCCACCCCTAGTCAGTCCTACTTGGTCTGTTTGGGTTCTTGTCTCTTCTATTCTTTGTATTAATACACAGCTGTAGTTTGAGTGTCATTACTTTGTGTGTGGAGCAAGGTGTGCTGCTGGCTTTTTGCTGAGTTTAGTTCAGCAGCAGAGTCTCTAACCTGTGAACTTGTAGTAACCCTATACATTTCCAGCACCACACAGAAAGGATGGAAAAACAACAGTGACAACTGATGCAAATAATATACAACATTAAAATAAAAACTTGGTGCCTACGATGACATGTGCAGCACTACCACAAAACAGGAGTGGTGGGGTCAGAAATTGCCAACAGCAAAAATGTAAAATAACTGTGAACTAGATCTGGCATTAAAGTAAACAGCAGGTTTTACCTATGTCACCCACAACAGCAATAACTGCAACAGTATAGATGGTGGAGCAGGAGTTATATAAACCAAACAGTTCTAAAAGATGGTACAAATATAGTTCAGTTAAAAAAAGAGAACGTGCTGGGAATGGTAGCACACCTATACCACCAGTGGCTCACGTGGCTGAGGCAGGAGGATCACAAGTTCAAGGCCAGCCTCAGCAACTTAGTGAGACCCTAAGTAACTCAGTGAGACACAGTATCTAAATAAAAAAAAAAATGTGACAGGAAGGTAGAATAGTTTATAATGTTCAAAATGTGTGAACAGATGGACAAATTAAAAAATGTGAACAGAGAATGTAGAAGAGATGAAGCAAGTGATGGCTATAAAGCAGAAGGAGAAAAAATAGGATAAAGTAAAGGGGGAGAGAATAAGAGAACAAGAGACTGGCTGTTAGCAGAAGAGAGAAGGAAAACAGAAATGAGGCAAACAAACCAAACCAAAATAAACCCAAATCCCTAATCCTCAAAAGACATGGCAAGGAAAAATAACATGAAAAATGCTAAAAGTGAGAAGAAGAGAGAAGTGAGCTGGAGATAGACGTAGAGATACAAAGAAAGTGAGGAGGAGAGCGAGCGAGCTAGAAATAAATGTAGAGATACAAAGAAAGGGAGAGTAAGCCGAATGTTAACTGCCCCTTTCTGGTTGCTCCCCGAGCTGCCAGCTGCAGTGGTCTGAGGCTAGATAGAGCTGGTTGAACCAGCTCTCAGCTTCTCCTCTCGCCAGTGCTTGGTAGGGAGGAGTGGATAGTACTGTCGTTGGAGTGTTATCTTCAAGAGCAGATGGAGCTACTGCAGAATCCTATGAGGAGTTCTGGTGGCTGGGGCTCAGGTCTCATCAGGCCTCAGGGACTTTGTGGGGTGGTCACTGCTCTGCTTAGATCAACGCACCCTGAGGACCTGGCAGATACTGATCTCTGCTGGGAGTCTATGTTAACATGCAGTAGATTATATTAGGATATATCTGTCAAGACTTTTAAAAGCTTGTTTTTGTCACACTTGTGGAATTGTTATAACAGACTATTAATATTTGTAGAACTTCTACAAATACTTTTTTCTTTCTTTTGTGGTGCTGGGGATTTGAACCCAGGGCCTTGTGCTTGTGAGGGAAGCACTCTACCAACTGAGATATATCCCCAGCCCTACAAATACTTTTATTGTTTTAATTAGAGGTGACTCTTCTAATTAAATTTTTAAATTTACATTTTACATTTTAAAATTTACAATTTTCAAATCTACATTTTAAAAAATTTTATTCCTGTAATGGTCATTCTTATCTTGGAAACACAATTGACACTACATAGGACATTTGTACCCAGTTGAGTATTCACCAGGATCTTTTTTTTTTTTTTTTTTTTAAAGTTACAATGGCAACATTAAGCAATGAGTGTGAAGTTGCCATTACAGGTGACCTGAATTCTCCCAGGGAACACAACAAAACCTGGACAACAGTTTGCTATTAGAATAAAGACAAAAGGACTTCTGCTGTGAAACGAAGGGTCATGTACACTGTCCACATAAAAAGTGCCAAGTAATGTTATAAACAAAGACAAAGCAACAGAAACACCAGGATGGATCTGGTTGCCTGAACATTGGTTTATGGGTCTGGAGGAAGGCTGTTTGTGTGGACACACAGGATGGTCACTGGCATATGGCCTGGAGGAAGGCTGCTTCTGTGGATCTGCAGGACATTAGTTGCTTGGACACTGGCGTATGGTTGGGAGCAAGGCTTTCTATGGATTTGCCAGATTTGCTGACGGTGACTATGCAGGTGACATATCACGGAGCATAAAGAATTTAATTCAAAGACTTTTTTTAAAAAAGTTCTTTCATAATGGAGACTACTTTTGATACCTCACATAAGTGCATTTGTGGTATTTGTCCTAACATGGAAATGCATGTAGCTTAGAGAGGCAGATCTCAATGCTCTTGGATATGTGTACCCAGAAGTAGGATTGCTGGATCACATGGGACTCTGATTTTTTGAGGAGCCTCCATTAGTGTGTAAGGGCTCTAGTTTCTCTGTATTCTTTCCAATGGTGACCTTTCCCACCCATCATAATAACCATCCTAAGAGATGTGAGATTTCTTATTGTGGTTTTGATTTACAGTATCTTCATGAATAGTTGAGTATTTGTTTTTCAGAGAAATGTCTAAGTTCTTTGCCAATTTTAAAATAAGCTATTATTTTGCTATTGAGTTGCAGGGCTTGCTTGTGCATTTGGAGATGAACCCTTTTCCAGACACATGGTTTGCAGAGATTTCCTCCCATTCTGTAGTTTTCACTCTGGTGAGTTTCCTTTCCGGTGCAGAGGCTTTCCAGTTTGTATATATCTGGTGTCATACAAAGAAGTCTCCATTAAAGCCCATGCCGTGATTCCCCATTTTCTAGCAGTTTTACAGTTTAACATTTCAGTTTTTCATCATTTTTGTTGTGGTGTGTGGGTATAGTATAAGACAGTTGCATTTTTTTTTTTTTACATGAAGTTAGTTTTCAGCATCGTTTGAGATGTTTCCCGTGTGCTCTTGGCATGTTTGTTGATCAGCTGAGCATGCACATGAAGAGGTCTGTTATGCTCCATTGTCTTTAGGGCTGTTTTTATGCCTATATTGTACTGCTTTAATTGTATGTTTCTAATATGTTTTGATAACAGAAGTGTTTTCATCTTTGCTCTTCTTTCTCAGGATTGCTTTGGTTATTTAAGGTCTTTTGTGGTTCATAATTAATTTTAGTTGTTTCTGTAAAAAATAATTCCATTACTATTTTTGAAGGGAATGGGTTAAATCTGTAGATCACTTCAGGTGTTGGACATTTAAACAATATTAAGTATTCTAATCCATGAACATGGACTCCTTCCATTCCTTCTTTTGTGTTGTATAGTTTTCAGTGTATAGCTTTTTAATTTCCTTTGTTAAACTCATTCCTAAGTATTTTACTTTTTGTAGTTATCATACATGCAACTTCTTTATTAGCACATAAAAATACTGACTTTTGTCAATTTTGTACTTTGAATATTTGCTGAACTTAATTCTAACAATGAACTGATGGGGCGCTTAGGATTTTCCCTATTAGTGACCACAGCATCTAAGCCAGGGACAGCTTACCCTCCTTCTTCCCCAGGTGCAGTTCTTTCCCTTGTGTAACACCCTAGCTAGGACTTCAGCACTGTGTAGCACAGGACTGGTGTTGTGGGCATTCTTATATGGTGCAGGACTTAGAGAAGCAGCTTCCTGTTCTCCCCATTCACTGTTGCCTTTGGCTTTGTCATAGACGGTCTTTATTGTATTGTTACTTTCCTTATATTCCTAGTTTGGGGAGTGGTTTTATTATTAAGGAGTATTGAATTTCATTACACTTTCTGCCTCGGTTGAAATGATCATGCTTTTTGTCCTTGATTCTGTTGTGATGTATCACATCTGAGGATGCTTCATTGAGGATGAATCCCCATGCAATCAAGGTGAATGAATGTGCTGCTGAATTCCATTTTGTTAGTAATTTGTTGAGAATTTTTGCATCTATGTTTATCATGGATGTTGGTCAAATTTTACATTTTTTGGTGGCCACAAGAAAATAAAGACAGGTGAAATTTGAGTAATAAATTTTATTTGAAACAATATATCTCAAATACCATTCCAACATGCAATCTATATAAAATGTAAAGGAAATACTTTACAGTATTTTTCGTACTGAGTTTTTGAAATTCATAGTGTATCTTTACACATCTCAATTTGGACTAAAATTCCAAGAGCTCAATAGAGACATAAGGCCATTTAGTGGCAGTTCGCTTAATACACAGTGCAGATATTTAAATGTTTATAGAGTAGAAAGGAAGTCCAGAGTTGTCATGGGACTTTCTTCTAGGTCTTCTTGCTTTACTGTGGTAGAGCTGGGTTTATAATTCCAATCTATTCACCTACTTGTCTTTTATTTTTGCACATGGCATGGTAAGAACCTAACATTTTTTCTCTTCAGTTTTTACCTAATAATCTAATGCCATTTATTGAGTGAATGATCTTCTCTGTGCTGAATTAAAGTAACATCTTTCGAATATACCAAGTTAAGTTCTCATATAAATTGTAAATCTGTTTCTGAACTTTCTCGTTTACTGTCTCTGGAGGAAAAAATAACCTTTAACCTTTAATTTCCTGATGTGTAAGGCAGAGAACACTTTGTGGGTGTGTTTTCATTTATCTGTATACTGCTAGACCAAAAAAAAAAAAAAAAAAAAGCACAAGATTTTAAAGGCACATGTATCATATATGAACATGTAATCATGTCAAAACATGATACATACATTGGAGTGGGTAAGGAAGCTGCAGTTTGTGGAGCAGGGCACAAAAAGGAATGAACTGCAGAGGGTAGCCAGATGCCTGTATATGTGTCCTCTACTTATCTCTGGCTGAGGGCTGGTACCCTCAGGTAGGGGCTTACCAGAGTGGCTGGTTTTGTACTGAGAAGATCAGACACACTAGAGGTTAAAAGTGGCTGGAGATCAGGTCAGAATAGAACTTGTTCTATCTTGGGAACTTAGTCAATACACAAAAAAGTTTTAATATTTGAAGTTATACAACTGAGATCTTTTGGAGACCTAAGAAAAGTCTAAAGTAAGATCTACAGGGAATACAGATTATGACTAAATCCCATCAAATAAGAGGGACTTGGCTTTCCTAAGAAAGTAAAACCCAGCTTACCAATTTCAGGGGACAGAAAGTAAGTGAAGTGCTAAAATGAGAGGGAAATCTAAGAACCTAGTCTTTATGATTTATCATTCAATCATTCATAAAGCCTAGTACACAATCAGTAGTTATTAGACATATGCATCCAGGCACACACACACGTGGACATTCACACAGAGGGATTTGATTCAAAAGGGGAAAAAGTAATCAATAGGAACAGCCCAAGATGTCACATAGCTTGGATCTAGAGTAGGATGGATGTATACATGCACACATCAAACTACACATGTATGTATTTGTCCATTTTTGTAAAAAGAAACAAATGAAGGATGGGTCATCTTTAGGGAGGTAGAAATAGACTGGACAGGATAAGGAGAGGGCCAAGATTTCTGAGTGAAGGTTTTTGTAGTGTCTTGGCTTCTGAATTGTGTTAATGTTTTATATATTAAAAAAGTAAAGCATGAAAAAAGCAAATCTTTATACTTAATAAAAATGAACCTGACCACATATCAATGCAGTAATACAACAACAACAAACCATTCAGGTAGTTTCTGACACAATAGCTACTCCTGTGGTGGGATATATCCTAAGGGTGGAGGGAAAAACTTAAATCTTAATCTTACCTAATAGTCGGGTTGTTAGCTTTTATTATTTTGGGGCACTGGAGTACTCTACCATTGGCCTACACCCCCATCTATTACTGAGATAGGGTCTCCCTAGCAGATGGGATTACAGGTGTGCACCACACAACTGGCTAGTTGTTTAGTGATTTTGAAACTTTTCTGTATATACTGTAGATAACACAAATGTATGTTGAGAATCTGGTCCCTCAAGTATGGGTCATCATGGATGTCAAAACGATGCATACCACTGAATTAAAGGGAGAAAGGCACCTTTACCATGGAGGTACCTGGTGTCCACCCTTTAACCAAGGGCTTGCGTTCAGCACTGTCAGTAACGGGGCACACAGACCTACGTGCCTCCTGACAGAAGCCAGAGGGAAGTGCACGAATCACCTCAGAGGTGGTGAGTTACCAATACCCTCGTTCCTAAGAGATGCATGTCCCAGTATTCAAGGGTGACAGGCACGATGGCTGCAAACCACATTCAATTGGAAACACTAAGGTGTACAGATAAAGCAAAAGCGATAACGCATTAGGTAGTGACATGGCACAAACATTATAAAAGAAACGGCGACAGTAAGAACAGGAGTGAGCGAGCAGATGAGACTCTTCCCTCTGGGCGTCTTGTGCAGCAAGAAGGCAGAGTTCTGGCACTCCATTCCCAGGAGAGCGGCAGAAAGACAAAGGAACGGTTTGCTCATTTACCATGCATTATTTCCTATTACTGTACAGCAAACCACCTCACGTTCAGCTGCTTAAAACACTCACTGTCCCACTATTCTGTGGCTCAGGGGCCTCTGCTGGATGTTTCTCCAGGTGGAAATCTCATCTGAGGCTGAGGACCTTTTCCAAACTTACTGTTAGCATAATTTGGTTCCTTAACTCTTCAGGACTGAAGACCTGTTTCCCTGTTTGCTGTCAATACAGGGCGGCTCTGTTCCTGGACGCCGTCCTCAGGCCTTACTACATGGGCTCCTCCACAGGCCCTTTGCAACAGGGCAGCCTAGGTCAATGCCAGCCGAGCACCTTGTCTGCTAGGTAGTCTTGTAATGTACTTGGACTAATGCATCCCTGTGTGACACGAACCAAGGGAGTGCTTGTATTCTCTGGTCCCACGTAAGCTCAAGAAGAGGACTGGTTACAAGACACCTGTGCAGACCCCGACCCGCTCAGTTCACGCGCGTTAAGTACCTACAGCACTGGAGGCACAAATCTGGGCACCGACAACACAGGAGCTGTCCACGCAGGCCTGCTCTGCTTTCACCGAGTGCACATTGTAGAGGGGTGGTAGAAGTGCATCTTAAAAAAATTTATGCTTAGTGAGAAGCAAATTACAAGAAACTAAAACTAGCTTGTGAGTGGTAAAGTGATTTCTTTATGACTGAAAAGGTCTCTCTGGAGAGGCAACATTTTAAGATGGCAATTCCAGGGAGTGGGAACAATTAGTGTAAAGGCAAAACCAGATTTGAGTCTTAGAAGAACAGAAAGGCCCACAGGAAACGCAGGGCTGTCAGGTGGCATGCCTTACAGTTCACATGTCGATGTCAGCATGACATTCCTCGCTAGGTCTAGATTTGTTTATTTAAATACAAACGCTCTATGATTTCTGACACTTCTTAAACAGTAGACATTTTCAGGGAACAAATCCCAGCTATGTACAATAAATATCACTTTTGATTTCATATACTCTCTTCTGCTTTTACTGGTGGAATACTTCTACGAAGACATTTTTCTAAACTGTTTTGATTCTCGGTGTAGTTTGTACAGAAATGTAGGCCAAAGGCTAGCCTCTTTTCCCTAACTACTGATCCAGAGGATGTCTTGGGCCCCTAACGCCCCTCAAATGAGCCCAATGAAGCAGTCATAACAGGGCGGCACACTCCATCCCCCCCAGCTACTCCAGAGGGTCACTTGAAACCACACACCCAGCCTGGGGAACAGAGACCCCGTCTTACGTAATAAAAACGTGCCCGACTACTTTGCTTCTTGGCTTAATCGCGTATCTGATGTGATTCAACCTCACCATTGTTGTCGTTGCTGCTGGCTTCTGACTCCCCTGAGCACCTTCTGAGGCTGTGCTGACCTCCTTGCCAGATAGCATGACAAGACTTGTACCTGTGTCACCTGGACAGTTCGTACCCTGAATCTTGTACCAGTTATTTCTCCAAAGATCCCTGGTTCCGTTAGCCAGAGTCGTTTCTGCACCATGTTAGTGCAGGAGTCTTATTCTTCTCAGTCATTTCACACTGTTCCATGGTCAGGTGTGTGAGGAGAACTCTGAGAGGAACGCAACCCGAGTTGGGCCACAGCAGCACATCTTACCTCTGGTGGGCCAGTCCAGCTCTTCAGGAATCCAGGGAAGCAACAGCCTTTCCCCCTGGAAACCTGGCACATAACTCCAGGCAATTCGCTAATCAACAGCTTTTATATATGAATAGACAAGGCAGCACTTAGCAGTATCCAGGTACAGAAAGCAGAATACAGAGGAAATCAAGGAAAACTGCCTACCTAGACAGGAGTTTAGACAATGTCAAGATGATTTTGTCAGAAATAACAGAAGGCCAACTTAAGGAGGCATAATAAAAAGGGATTTCCTTGGCTTGTGTCACTGCAAGGCCACAGCTCCCTCCAGGCAGAGTCCCTGGCCATCTCTTGCAGTCCTTGGTTGTTTTCCATCACTGCCCAGTCTGTGCCTGTGGAGTGGTGGGCTGGTGCAGAAGGGTTTATGTGCGTCTTCCCTTAGTTTAACTGGCTCAGCTTATGTGTCTACCCTGGACCCACATCTCCAATCAAGACAATGCTATGTCCTAAATTAGCTTAAGACTAACCTTCCAACTAAACCTGAAAAGGAAATGGCATTTCAACCTGGTGTTGGGCTCAATTAACCAAGCCACATTCTACTACATAATGCACGAGGGCAAACTGCCCACTTTGCATTAACTATTGATATAGTTTAAAAAGGATCAAGTTTCAGATGCCTGAAAAGTTAGAAAAAATAGAAAGGTTGGAAACACAGAATCAGTACTCAACTATGTTGCTAAATACAGAATGGGATGGGGGACAGGTAACTGGACTGCAGCGTTTGAGAGCATATCTTCCACTGTGGCACAAAGGAGGCTGAGGCAGGAGTATCACAAGTTTGAGGACAGCCTCAGCCACTCCGAGAGACCCTGTCTCAAAAAATAAAAAGGTTTTAAGCTGGTGAAATCTGAATGGGGGCAGAGAGAAAACTGGCAATATTAAAGGCAGCATTTTTGTTTTTCAACAGAGAATGAAAGAACAGCCATGCCCATGTGAAGACAGGAAAATCTTAGTGAAGAAAATGATCAACAGAGGAGACCAAGACAAGGTTCCAGAGGTCACTAAAGACAACGTGACAGGGGAAGATGGTCAGAGATGACACAGGTGCTTCACGTGCAGTGGGTTTCTCCCAAGGAGTAACTTGGAGGATCACTTCAAGGAACTTGTGTGCACTGGAAGGCACCTCTCCTTTTCTACTTCCCCAGCGCTGGGCCACCTTTCCCTCTCAGCTAGGGGACATGGCTAGTATTTTTGCGAGAAACGTTTCTCACCTCACTTTGTTGGGATGCAGCATCATTTTAAGCAAGAAAAAAAAGACTGAAGGCTGCAGGCCGGTCTGGTCACACTGCCATGGGAATGGCAGGAGGAAACTGAACCAAATGGCTCCATCTTCCCTTCCTGTTTTCATCCAGGCAGAGAAACCTCACCTTCTCACAATGAAAGCTGCAACCTGTTCTGTGACAGCAAACAGGTACAGCCTGGGGACGTCACAAAGGGAGACATCAGAGCAACTGTTTTCACACCACCTCCTCTGCCCACTCTAGCCCAAGTGATAAAACAGAGGAAGCATTGGAGCCAAATGTGGATTCTGCCAGGAACTGCAAATTCAAAATGTTCCTTTAATCTTAAGGGTAACAATTACCCACACAAATACATAGCTTTGTTGCTACTCTAATTTAGCAGAACCCCAAATATGGTTGGTTCAAGCTACTGCTCCTCCCTGTGCTATTTTTGTAACAGAAAGATCCAATGTGCAAAAGCAAAGCACACAGGACAGTCCTTCCAGGTGTCCACTGCTCTCTGCCTTGGCCTCAAAAACTCCTGAAATTCTGAAGACTGCCCAGTGTTATCACCACCACCAGGCCTAAGTATCATGTGAATATCTGCTTTACCCTAACGCAAGTGTAGGGAAATGCTAATTTCTTATAGTATAGGGCAGACAAAACTGGAGTTTTTCACAAATGTTTATTTAAGAATTAAGGGGAAACAAAACGTTAAGCATAGGAATACATTGAATACAATTTCTCATTTGGTCTGAAATATTGAAAAAGTTACTCTAACTACTTACCTGAGGTAGATTTAGGTTGGCACTGCTTCAAGGGAACCTCCATCCATCCCAGAAGTTACCTTCTAGTTTTGGTTGCAGGCTCCCAAGTGGTCCTCTCCAACCTCAGGTTAGGCTATACGATTAATACCAATCCAGTGCCTCTCCCCCATGGTTAACGGCCCTCAGACCTGTTTCTCACCCGCAAAGATCTCCACTTGAGGGATGGCCCATGGTTCATTTAAAACTAGAGAAATCACCAGTAAGATGAGTTGAGAGAAGGGGCATGGCACCGGCCTGCTGATGACACCTATTCTGTCCCTTCTCCAAGGTCTAATTACTAATAAGCAGCCAAAAGGACCCATCTTTGTCACTGCCATGCCACACCCCTAAGACCTGTAGGTGTTACAACTGTCATACTAGGGATAGGCATGACCTTCACCAAAGGAAAAAACACATCCTTTGTGTTTTATCACACTGGGCAACTTTTCATGACATAAGAGCCATTTATAAAAATTGTGGAAACATGTCGAAACAACTAAAACTTAACAGGGCATTTTCTAAAAGAAAAAGTTCCAGAATCAGATTCTTTGATATCATTAAGAGTTACAACCACCAGCCCTAAGACTATCAGGCTCACTAGCCCACCGTTAGATCAAAGCTTCCGTCTCACACAAGGCAGCTGTGGGCCGACTCCATGAATCCAATGCCAATCCCTCTGGAGTTCAGGGGTCTGCTAAGAGAAGTCAACCAAAAACAAAGGACTCTGACCAGAAACGAATCATTCACCTGCCTGTAGAGTTCCAAATACTGTAGGAATTTGAAGTATTTGTATTAAATGTCTTTTAATCTGATGGGAGAAAAAAAACCTGAGAAGTGAACGTTTTTCAATTCTTGGATATTTGTTACTTCTAAAGAACGTTAAATACAACCACTACCCTGTTAAATGGGAAACGAGCATTTATTCTTAAACTTCCAGTGGATCCACCATTTACTCCCTTCTAGCATTTAGAATCCTGCATTCCAAGCCTATATATATATATACCTTATATTGTGATGACTGCAATCCTTTCCCTGGGATTAAAATGTATTTTTCTCTTTCCTTGGAAGAACTGAAATAAATGAAAAGATGTATCATTATGAGGCTTGATTTGCTACAAACAGCAGGATAATGGAGAAATGCCAGCTGTGAAGTGTCAGGAAGCTCCGAGTGGAACCAGTCTTGGTCCTCCATCGACAGGCACCACCGGGAGTCTCGCTGAGCCCACTCAGGTGTGACCTTTCTTTCAGCCTTCCCCTAGCCATTCAGCCAGGAACCCAAGGATGGCATTTATCACTAAAAGGGACAATAAGTCAAGTCAAAAAATATGGACACTGACCACATCACAACCATTATCCTATAATTTGTATTTAGAGTTGCAAAGAAATGAATCCCTAAATTTGAAATTTCAAATACTAACGATAACCCAGAAGATGTTTTAGGGAAAAGAGAAATTCTGAGGTTTGCCTCAATATACAATAAAGCTAAGTATTCTTTTTTATAGGTCGATCCTGCAAAGGGGCTGAAACTGTTGGGAGACTTAATTTAGGATAACTACTTCCTGGCTTCTAGGCGCTTCTCACAGCCAGTGAAGGGTTCCTATGTCACTACCAGAACACTAGTCCCATTCTAGCCAAGGGTGAAACAAAGAAAAGATCAGTATTCTCCTTTCCCAAACAGTGACACATGCCATGTCTTCTACTGCAAGGTGACAGTCCTTTCCTTTATTGGATTTCTGAATTTTAAAAAGTGAAAATAAAGCAATCATTAAGTGGTTCAGATAAAAGAAAAGTATCTTTACCTGAGTTACCCATCAGGTCTATTATGACCTGCCCCAGCTCTTCCCAGAACAAGCTTCTGGGTATCTAAAAAATGATTTCCATACTGACTCCGCTTAATGTTCTACCACATGGGTCAACTGAGTTTGAGACCAGTTCTTACAAGTACTATATATACACAGATTCTCACCCACAATTAACAATTAGACTTCTTAATGAGGCAAGCTTCTCTGCAGAATGGGTTCTTTAAGCCCGATAAAAAAGGAGCTACTAGCAAGGCTTCTCCAGACTCAGGTATTTGTGGGTTTTCACCTGTGTGAGCCCCCAACAAGCTTTTCTCAGACACTTACAAGATCTTTCCTCAGATTTTTTTTCTATTTTCTTTTTTTGGTTCAAACCCAAGGAAGACTCTCCAGCTAATGCTTTTGTCACACTCAAGACAAATACACGATTTTTCACCAGTATGTCTTCTCTGGTGGGTAAGAAAGTCAGAGTTCTGTTAGAAGCTTTTTCCACACTTGCTGGGGCTTCTCCCCAGATGGGTTTTCTGGTGTCCAGTGAGATGTACATCCTGTATGAGCTCTGCTGACACTGAAGGCATTTAAAAAGCTCTTCTCTGCAATGAGGAGGGCTGAGCCCTGCTAGAGAGCTCTCATGTGCACTGCATGTTTCCTACCTGTGTGAATCCTGCAGGGGAGCGAGCTCAGACTACGGCTTTCCCAGACTCAGAGCCTCTGTGGAGTTTCTCACTGGAGTGGCTGTTAGGGTGGCACTTCCAGGTGACACATTCCTCATGCTTCCCACAACTGCAGGCTCTCTGGTCCCCACTGAAGTTTGAGCCCTGAGCCAAGGCTGAGATTCACCTAGGGTTCTTGATCCCAATGAGCTCTATGATGTGTAATTTTATTTTTCATGGTATCATGATTCTTGCCTGGTCAAGACATTTGTGAGGCTTCTGAAGCATGAGGAGGGCTGAGCTCGAGACCTTTGTCACCCACATTACAGATATATGGTTTTTCACCAATGTGCACTGCCTGATGTTGGAGCAGGGCTGAGCTCTGGTGAAAGCTTTTCTCACACCCACTGTACTTATAATGCAGCTCCTCCGTCTGAGTTCTCATTTTCTGTTGGGCGACAAAGTCCATACCTAAGAGGAAGCCACTCTCGCATGTAGACCACTGATGTGGTTTCTCTTCCACGTGAATTCTCTGATGCACAATAAGGTCCGAGCTGCAGCTGAAGCCCTTCTCATACTCAAGGCATTTAAACGTGTGAGTGTGAGTTGCCTGGTGCCTAATGAGGTTGGCACTGCGAGTAAAACTCCTCATGCATTCCAAGCATTTATAGGGTTTCTCACCTGTGTGGACTCTCTGGTGCACAATAAGGTCTGACTTCTGGCCAAAGCATTTCTCACAGGCACCACACTTGTAGGGCTTCTCCCCGGTGTGAACTCTCTTATGTACAATGAAGGCTGAACGGTGTCGATAACTCTTCTCACACTTGTTACACTTGTAGGGTCTTTCGCCAGTGTGTGTTCTCTGGTGGCTGATCAGGTCTGATTTCCCACTGAAAGCTTTTTCACACTCTAGACACTTAAATGGCTTCTCACCTGTGTGAGTTCTTCGGTGCCTTATTAGGTTGGTACTTCGACTAAAGCACTTATCGCACTCACTACACAGATACGGTTTTTCGCCTGTATGACTTCGCTGGTGAACAAGCAGATCAGAGCTCTGACCAAAATTCTTGCCACAAATGTCACATGTATAGAATTTTTTACCTGCATGTGTTCTCTGGTGTCCTGAAAGGGCCAGATGGTGCCAAAAGCTCTTCTCACATTTGCTGCATTTATAAGGTTTCTCATAATTGTGGATCCTCTGGTGGGAAATAAGATCTGAGCTCTGGATGAAGGTTTTCTCACACATATCACATCTGTAAGGTTTCTCCCCAGTGTGGGTCCTCTCACACATAATAAGAGCTAAGTTTTCACAGAAGTCTCGTTCACGTTCAAGGCACTCGTATATCTGATTATCTATTGGAGCAATCTGACGCACATGAATGAAAATCTTCTTACCCTTCTGAGGGCGCGCGTGAACTTTCCTTTTCTGAGTTCGCTGATCCCATCTCTCTTCTGAAGTGTACATCTTCTATGGCTCTCTCCTAGGGCGTGTTCCATGGGTCTTCTTGGCCCATCCCTGCCTCCTTAGTCATTTTCTTGGTAAGGACTTAGAAGGTCCATCTATGCCAAGCCTTTCAGTCATGGGCAGTCTGCCTCTGCAAGTTTCCAGCATCATATACATGGATTTCTTACTTGGTATCTCCAAACCTGTAAGACAAATAAGATAATATATTCCTACATTAAGAATCTTTAAAATTAAAATCACTATAGGAAAGACAGAAATTCTGTATCAGGATCTGTAAGTCTTTTTGTTTTACAAGGATTGAGCATCCCCTATCCAAAATGCTTGAGAACAGAGTGTTTTGGATTTTGGATACTTTCAGAATTTGGAATATCTGCACACATATAATGAGAAGTCTTAAGGATGGTACCCAAGTCTAAACACAAAATTTTTTTTTGGTATATACTTTATACATGTAGTCTGAAGGCAACTTTATAAAATATTCAATAATTTTGTGCATGAAAAAAGTTTCATTGTGTGGAATTTTCATGGCATCATATTGGCACTTAAAAAGTTTCAGTTTCTGAGCATTTTGGATTTAGGATTTTTAGAATAGGAATGCTCAACTTGTATTTGGTTTCCTCTCTACTAATTTAAAATGAGACACACACATGAGAAACTACCAATAAGAACTCTTCTATGAACCTGGGGAATCTCAAAACCAGGGCTCTTCTTTCCTTTGCTTCAGCTGAAAAACCAAGAGGGCTCTTAGGCCACGAGCATGCCCGTTCAGGAGAGGAGGAAGCAAACCAAGGGCAGTTCTGCGTCCTTCCCTGGCACTCTCTCCAGGACCTCTGCGTTGTCTGACCCCCACACTGACACTGCCATCCTCGCCTGAGGAGTGTAAGCTGATGTTTGTACGCCCTGTTTTACTAAGAAAATGGAAGCAAAATGAAAACAGTGAAACACACACAGAGGCAGAGACAGACAACCTGCAGGTTCCCTCCACCTCAGTCAGCCTCTCGTGGTCCCCACTGTTCCTTCTTAACCTTGGCTCAGTCCAAGGTCAACACTGCTACTGGTGCTGGACTGTGCCTGCCTTTTTCACAAGATCATCTCTCCCAAAATTCTACTCTCCTTTGTGTATTCTCATTTTCTTTCTTTCTACTGGATCATTCTACTTAGCAAACTGGCAGTTATCTCTCTTCTAAAAACCAACAAGACCACCTCACTTCAAGCTACGTCCCACTTCTCTGTTACTCTTTACATAAAACTCCTCAAAAGAAATTGATCTGTTCATTGCCTCCATTTCTTGTCTTCCAAGGCTTCTGGAACATACTCTAACCCCACACTCACCTTCACCACCCCCTGTGACTGCTCCTGTTAGAAACCTACAAGCCTTGGCAAGTCTGCCTCCCGGTCACCACACTGACTGGTTCTCTGCTCGACAGGCATCTTGTCTTTGCTGTCCAACAAGCCAGACCACTCCCACTCAGGGTGTGCACACCTTGGTTACTACTGGAAGGAGGGCTCTTCCTCCGCATCTTCAAGGTTTTCTCCCTCATCTCCCCACCTCTGCACAACTGTCACATTCTCAGTGAGGCCGTTCCTGACCATCCTATTTTAAATCATAACACATCTCCACCCCAGCTGACCCACATGCAACACCCTGTCTCTCTTTTCCTCTTTTGCTTTTCTCCACAGGATGTTAAGCAAGCTCCTAACGGACAGGGATTTTCCTCTGATGTCTGTTGGTTGTTTTGTGCACTGCAGTTTCCCTAGCATCTAGGACAGTGCCTGGCACATACCTGTGTTCCAACTTGGAAAGGAAACTCTTATCTGGCATCCATGGGGGTCTTAGATAACTCATAAGGTGCCGTTCAGTACATGTCCATTACTCTGGGGAAAGAGTCCACAGTTCATCAGAAAGGCCCCTTGTTTAAGAAACTGATATTGGATTGGAGCTTAAATGTTCATCTGTGAATGAAAACAATACTGAAGTTCCATGACTCCAGCACACCAGAAAGCACAAGGACTTGAGCACCTGCACTCAGAAGGCAGTAAGTCAAAGGACGGAGAAGACTCAGCACGCTGTTACCTCTTGGTATGTGATCAAGTGGGTGGTTTTGTACTACTATGGCTTTGCTAACCACTTTTCTAATTTTCACTCAGCAACTTGTATGCTTTCCTTGTGCAAATCACAGTGATCGCTCTTGCAATAAGAAAAAGTTACAGAAATAAAAAAACACACCACGGCTTCACATGCCAACTCAGATATGTTCTGAAATTTAGTATTAGAGGACAAGGGGAAGAACTGAATGGGCTGCGAGTAGTGCGGTTTCTTCAGTTAAGACATGCAGATCCATAAGAAACGCACAACTGTGACCAGAGAGGGACACAGAGAGAAACGTGCTAGAAAGCCAACAAGACTCAGGAGGTCAGACAGTTAAGAAAAGAAAGCAGGTAAACTAAACAAAACAGCATGCTGTGCTAAACACAGTGACTGCATCTCATATTCCAAATACCCATCCTTTCTCTGTGCTCCTGCATGTTCTAGAAATCATACACACCTTCTCCAGTCAAAATCACATCCTTCAGGTGATCCTCAAGGTATCACAGAACTCCTTGCAAGACCATTTCTCTCTGCTCACTGGTAATGGGTGACCTAGGAAGTGCATCTACAACTTGATCCTTCTAGCACATGAACCCATCGGCTAATAAGAACTTCTCTCTGCATTTACTACCAAGATGCTGAGTCAGAGTGCCGTGTTTCATACACACAGGTCAGAGTCTCCTAGACAGCCCGGAACTGTGTGTCCATGAAACCCTGCACTGCTTATCTATGCACCAAGGGCCTTTAGTTCATAGTTATCAGGTATCACCACAAACACACAATGTGTTACGCCCCAGAGCATGCTCTGTCCCTGCCACAATAAAGCGTCGAAGTCAAAAGTGTCACAGAGAACATTATTCCTATTATTACAGTTTACAAGCTAAATGCCGAGAATCAGTTCTTGACGTACAGCTTGTCATGGTTTGAATACATGGTGTTTCCCAAAACCTCATGCCTACAATACCAGAAAGTTTGCAGGTGAAATGACTGGGTTATGAGAGCCTTAACCTAATCACTGCATTAATTCACTTGACTAGATTAACGGGGTGGTAATGGTTGACAGGCAGGCTGCAGCCAGAGGGAGGTGGTCGGTCACTGGGGGCATGCCTTTGGCGTTGCACATTTTGTCCATGTGCAGAGCTCTTTCCATCTGTGTTAAGTCATGTCCCAGGTGCTCTTCTGCCATGATTTGCCTCACCTTGGACCCAGAGCTATGGATCAGTTGTTTACATACTGAGGTCTCTAAAATTGTGAGCCAAATAAACTTTTCCTCTGACTATTCTTGCAGGTCTCTCGGTCACGGCAACAAAAAAGCAGACTAAAACAAGTCAAAGAAAGTCATCAGAGGACCTATACTGATACTGAGCTAGAGATCAACTCCAACCATCACCTGTCTCATTCCAGTTTATAAAAAATTCATCCTTTATTTCTTCAAGCCAAAATCTTGAAGTCATCCTGCATTCTGTTCCTTCACATCCCACAATCAAGTCATCAACAAATCTGGTGGCTCCATTTCAAAACACATGAATCTAGAAATCCAATCACTTTTCACCACTTCTGATACTACCAACCTGTGGCCCAAACCACTTTCGTTTCTCACATGGACTATCACGGTAACCTCCTAATTGGTTCTCATTTATTATGGCTTAACTGTGTGCTGCCTCTCAAATTCATATACTGAAGTTCTAACCCCTACTCTCTCAGAGAGTAGCTATGTTTAAACACAGGGTCTCCAGAGAGGCCGTAGGGCAGAGGAGAAGGCGGTTCGTTAGAGGATGGTGCACTTGCCTGCAGTTCCTTGGAACCAGACTGACAAAGCGGGAAGACTGCCCCTCAGTGAGGTGAGTAGCTCAGGGAACTCACTGAAACCTAACACTGGACTGTAAAAGAAACCAGAGATACAAGTCAGAACAAACAGAATACAAAACTATTAGAGATGTGCCAGCTTGGCTGCCTGTAGAGGGAGCAGTGGCCACTAGAGGGAGGGGAGAGAACAAGGCAGAGAGGGAAGATGGCATGTCCACCAACAAAAAATTTTTTTAAAAAATTGGCTAGGGAAACCTGTGGATTACAGGGGAGGCTGATCTTAATGGACACCGTTGGTGGGGAAGTGGTTCAGTAAAAAGCTACCAAAAGGGTTGGGGATATAGCTCAGTTGGTAGACTGTTTGTCTCGCAAGCACAAGGCCCTGGGTTCAAATTCCCAGCACACTGCAAAAAAAAAAAAAAAAAAAAAAAAAGCAAGCTACCAAAAACTACAAGGCCCAAAGTTCAGTGGGACTCAAAGTTGTTGGCTGGAAATGACCTTGGGTGTGGCCTGGGAACTAGAGTCAGAAGATTGGGAACACATAAAGGAAGCTGCGATGACCTCCAGAGTGTGCTTGAGCCAGAGTGACTAAGACAGGCACAAAGAGAGCTGTGCCTGCACCACACGGGCTCCCAATACCAGATGAGAAGTCCCTTTTGTCGTGGGCCCTGTAAAAGCTACTGGGAAGACACTCAAGAGTGGCTACGTGGGAGCGCATGCACTCCAGGGTGACTCCTGGGAATTTACCTTCACAGTGGTGAAGCTGAAACTTGCGGAGGGTTAGTCCTTACAATTTAAAGACTGGGATTGTATCAGAGGCCCCAGAGATCCAGAGGTCCAGCAGAGATAGCACATCCCCAGTAACAGGGGATGCATTGTATCTTAGGTACCCACCGAGTCCCAAAGGCCAACCAAGGCTAAACCCGAGTACAGAGCTGCCACTCCAGAACTCCGTGCCATCCCTGCTACTATAGTACACCAGTGCTGCCCAGTCTACCCCACCCTAGCTGGACATGAAGAGCTGCTACTCGTGGCAGGCAGTCAGATGAGGAAGAGAGACATCAGACTCAACCGCAGCCCTTGACCCAAGGGTTAGAGCCAAACATGAACGTAAGAAGTCCGTCCCTGCCAACAGTTCTGACTGCCACAGCAGAAACAAGCCCTTTATTTCTCATTAAGATTCTCTCTTTCCTTATTTCTTTTCTTCCTTTATATTCCACTTAATTATTTTTATTCTTTATTTTTTTAAGTTTTAACTTTCTAAAATTTTTTCCAACATCATTTCATCATATGATTTTTTACTTTTTTTTCCACTGTTCAAGATTGTGCGTGTGTGTGTGTATTTTCTCTCACTGTGTGAATGGATAGGTTCAGAAAATACATATTCATATAATTTAACTTTCATATTAATTGCTTTCTCCTGTACTTACTATTTAGCCTTCATGTGCCTTAGATGGAGTACAATCCTATGGGGTTTGAGCTGTTTTGATCTTATAGTTGCTGGTTTATTCATACCTTGGTTCTTGTCCCTCTTATTACCCCTTCTTCACTCTCTTCGCCAACTAGCAGCCACATTCTCCTATTCCCTCTTCCTCATTTTGTTTCTTAATTTTTTATTCCTTCTTCCTTATAGTTGACATCTGCAAGCGATCTTCTTTGCCTTTATTCACTTTTAAAACATTTCAAACTTTCTTTTGCCTTTCCACCCTATTTTATCTTTATGTCAGAAACAGTAATTCCACAAAATAATAGAATTATATAGTTTATATAATTCCTATCCCATTCACATTGCTGGATTATTAGCACAGTGGACGATATAGTAGACAGTTGCTGTTGAATGCCTGATGTAGTTCTGAGTTTTTTATTGTTGGTACTAATGTTAAACACTGATCCCACCATTCCAATACAAGTGGCAATCAGTGTTACAGATGTCAAAACAGACACCAGACATTTATCTTAAGGTTGTGCATTTGGTGTGGATGTTAGTGCTATTCCTGGCTCCCCTCTTCCTTTGGCGGGCATTTCAAGTTCACACAGAAGAGAGTCAAGCAATGTCAATCTCACCCCACGCAAGCCTCAACATTACTTCAACTCACAACAAGGAGACAAAAAAACGCACACCAACAACCAGGCTCCAAGAAGGAACAATAAGAAGAGGTCCTCAGGTCCTAGCCCTGGACATCAATTCATATACCAAAAACAGAAGTCCCACAACAGAAAAGATAACTATACACAAAAGGATGTGTGTAGAAGAAGAAGGGAATATATCTCAATTGATACACAAGTCCAAGACCTCTGAACATGTGAGAAAACAGGCAATCAAATCTCTCCTGAATTCACAATCTCCTAACAAAGGATTCCACAGATATGAAAGTGGATGGAAATCCAGAGAAAGATTATAAAAATATGATTATTAAAATATTCAATGAACTAAAAGAAGATCTAAGGAATTAATTAAGAGAGCAAATATAGGGGATGAAAGACCATTTCCATAAAGAAATAAGAGATGAAAAGGAAACCAATCAGAACTCCTGGAAATGAAAAGACCCAATAAATAATTAAAAATTTACTTGTACATGAACTTGAGTACTCAAATATGCAAGGGGGAAAAAAAAAGAATACATTCAGAATATTCAAGAATTCTGGGACTTAATGAAGAGACTAAAACTGAGAGTCACTGAGATAGAAGAGATCTTGGAGACAGGAGGTGAAGGACATTAAAAACATTTAAAATGAGATAGTAACAGAAAACTATCCCCATATAAAAAATGAGATAGACATCTAAACACAGGAAATATATGGAACTCCAAATATACCAGATCAGAACACAAGCTATGACACATCAAAAAATAAAATCCCCAACCCAAAAAATAGGAAAAGAATGTTAAAAGCTGCAATTGAGAAACATTAGTGCTCATTTAGAGGCAAACCAATAAAGCTAACTTCTGATTTTTCAAATCAGAACCTAAAATCAAGGAGGGCCAAGGGCCTGGAATAAGATACTATAAGATAAAAAAAAAAAAGAAAAAGAAAAAAAAAATCAAACCATGATTGATATACCCAGCAAAGCCCTCTTTCAAAATTGATGGGAAAATAAAAACCTGTGACCAAGAAAACTAAAAGAATGACCACCAATCCAGCATGATAAAGAATACTCAAAGATACACTGTACACAGAGGAACCCACAAACAAATCCCAAAGCTCCCAAACATGCAAAGATCAATAGAAGAGTAACAAACTGAGTGAGAATCCAGACAGAATGAAATATAGCAAACAAAACAAAATGGCAGAAAACCATCAACACACATTCATAACAACAATGAACCTAAATGGTCTCAACACCCCAATAAACGTAGGTTAACATAAACAGCATCTAACTATGTGAGGTTTACAAGAATTATTTCATAGGCAAAGACACTCTTCACAGGTTGAAAGTAAAAGAATCAAAAGAATATCCCATACAAACAGAGTCCCAAAACAAGCAGGAATGAGCAGGAATAGCTATTCTCATATCCAACAAAGATTTCAAGCAAAAATCAATCAGAAGAAACAAAGAAGGTCATATCCTGGTAGAGGGAACAATCCAATAAGAAGATATAACAAAAGCAATAAGTATATATGTCCCAAATGTCAGTGTACCTAATTACATTAAAAATGAACAAATAAACAAAACGCTTCTTGACATTGAATCCCAGATAGATCCCAATACTATTGTACTGGGTGACTTCAACACACCCTCTCACCAACAGGTCATCCAAACATAAAATCAAAAGATGTTTCCAATCTAAACAGTACCATAAAAGATATCTACAAAATATTTCACCCCCAAACAGCTGAATTTACCTTCTTCTCAGCAGCTCATCGGAACCTTTTCCAATAGACCATATTCTAGGTCACAATATAAATGTTAATAAATAAATAAAAAAAAACTCAATATAATTCTGTGTATCCTTATCAGACCATAATGGAATTAAATTAGAAATAAATAGCAAGAAAAATTATAGAAATTGTATAAACACATGAAGGTTAATATTCTTTTGAACAAAGAATGAATTACAGAAGAAATCAAGAAATTCTTAGATGAGAACAGATAACATATCAAAATCTCTGAGACAGTATGAAAACAGTTCTAAGAGGAAAACATATAGTATTGAGTGCCTACATTAAAAACAGAGATTCCAAACAAATAAGCTTATGTTCTACCTCCTCAAGGCCTTAGAAAAGGAAGAACAAACTAATTTCACAATTAGTAGAAGATAAAATAACTAAGATCAGAGCCAAAATCAATGAAACAGAGAACAAGAAAAAATACACAGGATCAATAGAATTAACAGCAGATTCTTCAAAAAGATAAGACTTATAAACCCTTAGCCAAACTAACAAAGAGACAGGACCCAAATCAACAAAATTGAGACAAAAAAGAGGACATCACCACAGAAATTCCTGAAATTCAATTGTCATCAGAAATTATTTTGAAAATTTATGCTGCAACAAACTGGAAAATCCAGAAGCCACCGACAAATTTTTAGACACACACGACCTATCCAGACCAAACCTGGAAGATAGAGAAAACCCTAAACAGACCAATATCAAGTAATGAAATTGAAACAGCAATTAAAAGCCCACAACAAAGAGAAACCTGGGACTAGACAGATTCTCAGTTGAGTTCTATCAGACCTTTGATGAAGAACACACACTAGTCTTTCTCAAATTCCATGAAATTGAAAGGAAGGGAACATTCTCAAACATATTCTATGAAGCCAGTATAACCCTGATACCAAAACCAGATAAAGACACATCAAGAAAACCACAGACCAATATCCCTGATGAACATATATGAAAACATTCTTAATAAAATGTTAGCAAACTACATTCAAAAAAACACCAATATATCATGATCAAATGGATTTCATCCCAGGAATGCAAGTTTGGTTCAACATGTCAATCAATAAATGTATTCACCACTTACACAGAACTAAGGACAAGAATCATACAATCATCTCAATGATGCAAAAAGGGTCTTTGTTGTTCACTCTCACCACTTCTACTGAATATACTTCTTGAAACACTAGTCAGAGCAATCAGGTAAGAGAAGAAAATTAAAGGGATACAATATGAAAAAAAAAGTCAAACTCTCTCTGTCACTGCTGACATAATCCTACATCCAGAAGACCCCAAAAACTCTACTGGTGATGAATGAATTCAGCCAAGTAGCCAGATACAAGATCAACACTCATAAATCAGTAGCTTTCATATATTCCAACTGTGATTCTGCTGAGAAAGAAATCAAGAAAACCATCTCATTTACAATAACCTCAAAAGAGATAAATACTGGAGAATCAATCTAACCAAAGAGGTAAAAGATCTCTACAATGAAAACTGAATAGACAAAATATTGAGTTCTTGTACAGACAAAATATTATCAAAATGGTCATAATACCAAAAGCAATATACACATTCAATGCAATTGCCATCAAAATGCCAATGACATTCTTCAAAGAATTAGAAAAAAACAGTCCTTAAATTCATTTGGAAGAATAAGAGACCCAGAATAGCCAAAGTAATGCTGAACAAGAATAATACAGGAGTCATCACAATACCTAATCTCAATTTATACTACAGAGCTATAGAGTTTTTGTGTGGTACTGGCATCAAAATAGACAAAAAGAAACAGGAACAGAATAGAAAACAGAGACAAACACATACAGTCATCTGATAAGTGACAAAGGTGCCAAATATAACGTTGGAGGAAAGATAGCTTTTTTAACAAATTGTGCTGGGAAAACTAGATAACCACATGTATAAGAATAAAAGTAAATCCCTATCTCAACGATTGGGCAAAAGAACTAAACAGGCATTTCTCAAGAGAAGAAACACAAATGGCCAAAGGAGAAAAAAAAGAAAAAATATTCAACATCTCCAGCAATCAGGAAAATGCAAATCAAAACTACACTAAGATTTCATCTTACTTGTCAGAATGGCAATTATCAAAAATACAAACAAAAATAAATGCTAGCAATGATGTGGGGAAAAGGTACGCTCATACATTGTTGGTGGGTTGCAAATTAGCACAACTACTCTGGAAAGTAGTATGGAGATTCCTCAAAGGACTATGAACGGAACCACCATACCACCTGGCTATCCCATTCCTTTGCGTATGTACAAAAGAACTAAAATCAGCACACTAGTATGAGTGATACATTAATGTTCACAGCAGCACAATTCACAATAGCCAAGTTATGGAACCAGCTCAGATGTCCATCAATGGATGAGTGGTTTAAGAAAAAGTGGATAAGTACACAATAGTTTTAGTCAGTCAAAAAGAATAAAATAATGGCATTTTTCTGGTAAATGGGTAGAGATGGAGAACATCATGCTAAGTGAAACAAGCCAGTCGCAAAAAATCAAGGGTCTAATGTTTTTCACATTAGGTGCATGTATAAACACACACAGGGAATTTCACCTATATGTATATATAGAAACAGCAAATCAAAAATAAATAAATGAGTGAAAGGGGAATGTAGGCAGAGCAGAGGAAGGAGAATTGGGGAGGAGAGGAAAGAGTAAGGAGAACTGGAGGTGGGGGAACAGAAGAAGGGAGGAAGTGGAACAGGAACTGTGATCCAATTCCATGCATGTATGATTTTGTCAAAATGAACCCAACTACTATATATAACCCTCCATTTAAAAAAAAAAAAAGGAAGATTAAAAACAAACCGTCACAAGAAACTTCATCTTGGATTTCTAGCCTACCGAACTATGAAAACATTATGATGTTCTTTAAGGCGCCAGTCGCCAGCATCTTGTCATGTAGTCCTCGCAATCTAACACATCCTTGAGCCCCTGCCCTCCCAATACTTTCAACTCTCAACTCTGCAGCCAGCGCAATCACTGTCCTCAATGGTGTCCTCTTCCACTGGGTCCTCACCATGGCCCAGAAAGTCTCTCTGAGCTTCTTTTTCTCGCTTCTCTGTGTTCTAATTCAGCCATGACCACCTCCCAGGTGTTCCTCATCGAGACACACTCCACGTAGGGTTACTGCCCTTCTGTCTACAGCCTCTTCCTCCAGCTATGTGCATGGCTCCCTGTCAGTTCCTTCAACGACTATGTCTTCACCCATACTCCAGCACTACCCATCCCCCATACTGCTTTACTCTTCTCCATGGTCCTTATCACCTTTTAAAGTACTATATAATTCACTTATTAGTTTATCACCTGTTAAAAATTTGGAAAGGGTGCTTGTTTCATTGGTGCTCTTTCCCTAGTATAGAGAGTAGTGCTAGGCATAAGGATGGTGCTTAATAATGTGTTATGCATCAATGAATTCTCATTGAAATTCTATTTCTCTCCTTACCTGATAAGGAGAAAGGACTGAAATGTTATAGGGGATAGGCACTTGTCTGGGAGAAGACACATTTCAAAAGACTGAAGAAACTATAACTTACCTAGAATCTAGACAGAAGAAAAGTTGCATTTACTTCCTGGTCCTGAGAATTTGATTTCTCAAGGCAGATAACATTCTGCAAAACACAAGGACATGAAAAGGACAAAAAGCCATAAGTGGAAGGATACATGACTAGATCATTTATTCTTCAAAGGACATAACAACAGGTAAACTTAAGAGTTTCCTGCAAAAAAGCAAATAAAGAAAAAATGAAAAAAAAAAAAAAAAAAAAAAGACGAATTTCCTTTAAGCCCTCAAACTCAATTGTGTAGAGTAACCATAGTCCCAACCCCCCCATGACTCTCTAGAAAAAATAAAACTAAAGAAAAACATTATTATCTAATTATAAATAAAAATTCTGCTTATTTTGAAAAACAGATAAACCACTAGCTAACTTAATGAAGAAAACAAGGGAGAAAACACATTTATAAAACAGGATGAGCAAGAATAACCACTGAAACAGAAACAAACAGGTACAAGACAGTATTGCAGATCTCTGCCTAAATAAATGTAATTTCCAAATGTAACCTGTGAAATATACTGCTTTCTCAAGAAACACAATTTATCAAAAATCGACCCCACTAGATATAGAATATTTTAAAACTACAATTTGCACAGACTAGTTAGAAAGGCATCAAAGATCTATCCTACAAAAAGGCACTAGGGGAAAGATCCAAGATGGCGGACTAGAGGGAGGCTGCGTTCCTTGTCACTCCATAAATTGGGTTTCAAGCAGAGGATCTGTTTCTCAGTGAAGCAGTTTTTGCTGCTTATCGATCCCCTGCTGTTTACCCCATTTGTCTACTGCGATCACCTGCAATCTGCCAGCATATCAACTACTTTTTGAGGGCATATTGCTCACTGCCTATCATGGCCATTTGCCTGCCTCTTGCCTGTCCATTGCTTGCCTTTCAGCTACCCATCACCCAACACCCGAGGTTCACCTGCCGATCATTTGACAACAGCCAGCAGACCTCCAGTGGATCACCAGCTGCCTGCTGTTGCCTGGAAGTTCACTGTCACAGTACCTGCAGGTTTGGTTACAGGTGGCCGCCGCCATTTTGAGACAACAGCCAGGACCTGCAGGACCCCTGGCTGGACTGACAGAGCACCGTCTCCAGGACCCCTCAGCCCAACCAACCACTACCTGCCTCCTAGACCTCCAGCTGACCACACCTACACCCTGAGCTGCAGCTCCCCATTTGCCAACACATTTGGAAGCCAGAGCAGACATCTTGGATTATCCTGGAAGTGGTAGCTCCCATTGGTAGGTGGGTCAAATACCATCCTGAGATGCCTGCTGGAGACTGGAAGCTCATTGTCAGGTACCTCTCATGCATCAGGCTACTGAAGACTGGGAGGTTTGAATACTATATGACTGTTTTCTCCTTTTTGAAAATTTTTTAAGCTTTTATTTCTTTACTTTTCTCACTCTATTTTCCTTTTGTTTACCTATTTCCTCAGAGTCTCTTTCACTCTTTTCTCATGCCAACAACCAACTTCTTTGGATTACACTTTCACTCTTTCTATGACCTAGAACTTCTATATACTCTTTTCTTATCCCATTAACAGCTACATCCTTTTTGTCCTCCATTAGAAACTGCAGACCTTATTGCAAATCTATTTGTTATACTGTAGATAATAATTGAACTCATCCTCTCTGTTTATTATGACAATATTATTAATGTCTTCATAGGGGTTATTTGGGTTAGGGTTGCATATTGTCTGTACTGGGCACCGTTTATATTGATCTCCCTTAAAGAAAAGATTTTGGAAACCTATAGGGTCACTATAAGCCTATGGGGGGAAACTGCAATACCCCAGATCTGCACTGCTAGATGAGAAGATACATGAACAACATGAAAAAACAAGAGAAGAAAATGATCTAAACAAACCTAGATTCTATATTAACAGAATCCAGTGACAGCATGGTAGAAGAAATATCAGAAAAGGAGTTCAGAATATACATAATTAAAATGATTCATGAAGCAAAGGATGAGAGAAGAGAGAAAATGCAGGCAATGAATGACCACTCCAATAAGCAGTTAAAAGAGCAACTGCAGGAAGCAAAAGATCATTTCAACAAAGAGAGAGTCTCAAAACAAAACAAAACAAAACAACAACAATAAAAACCAAACAGAAATTCTTGAAATGAAAGAAACAATAAACCAAATAAAAAACTCAATGGAAAACATCACCAACAGACTAGATCACTTGGAAGACAGAACCTCAGACAAAGGAGAAAAAATATTTAATCTTGAAAATAAAGTTGCCCGAACAGAGAAGATGGTAAGAAATCATAAACGGCATCTCCAAGAACTATGGGACATCATGAAAAGAACAAATTTAAGAATTACTGGGATTGAGGAAGGCACAGAGATACAAACCAAAGGAATGAACAACCTATTCAATGGAATAATATCAGAAAATTTCCCAAACCTGAAGAATGAAATGGAAAATCAAATACAAGAGGCTTACAGAACACCAAATGCACAGCATCACAACAGATCCACACCAAGGCACATTATAATGAATATGCCTAACATTCAAAATAAAGACAGGATTTTGAAGGCCGCGAGAGAAAAGCATCAGATTACATATAGGGGAAACCAATACGGGTATCAGCAGATTTCTCAGCCCAGACTCTAAAAGCTAGAAGGCCCTGGAACAACATATTTCAAGCTCTGAAAGAACATGGATGCCAACCAAGAATCTTATGGTCAGCAAAATTTACCTTCAGATTTGAAGATGAAATAAAATCCTTCCATAATAAACAAAAGTTAAAAGAATTTACAAACAGAAAGCTTGCACTACAGAATATTCTCAAGAAAACATTCCATGAGGAGGAAATGAAAAACAACAATGGAGGTCAGCAAAGGGAGGAACTAAATTAAAGGAAAAAACAATCAAGAGAAACTAAGACAAGTTAAAAAACAAAAATAAGCCCAAATTGACTGGGAATACAAATCATATCTCAATAATAACCCTGAACGTTAATGGCCTAAACTCATCAATCAAAAGACACAGACTGGCAGATTAGATTCAATATGCTGCCTTCAAGAAACTCATCTCATAGACAAGGACATCCACAGACTAAAGGTGAAAGGAAGGGAAAAAACCTACCACACACACAGACTCAGTAAAAAAGTGTGTGTGGGGGGTTTCCATCCTTATTTCAGATAAAGTGGACTTCAAGCCAAAGTTAGTCAGAAGGGATAAAGAAGGACATTTCATACTGCTTAAGGGAAGCATAAATCAGGAAGACATAATGATTGTACATATTTATGCCCCTAACAATGGTGCATCCATGTACATCAAACAAATCCTTCTCAATTCCAAGAATTGAATAGACCACAACACAATACTTCTGGGTGACTTTAACACATGGTTGTCACCACTGGATAGATCTTCCAAACAAAAACTAAACAAAGAAACCATAGAACTCAATCAATAACTTATACTTAACAGATATACATAGAATATTCCATCCATCACGAGCAAATACACTTTCTTCTCAGCAACACACAGAACCTTCTCGATAACAGATCATGTTATACCACAAAGCAGCCCTTAGTAAATGCAAAAAAATAGATACTACCTTGTGTTCTATCAGATCATAATGGAATGAAATTAGAAATCAATGACAAAATCAAAAACAGAAATTACTCCAACACCTGGAGACTAATTAAAATCAGAGCTGAAATCAATAAATTGAAACAGAAGAAAAAATTCAAAAAATTGATAAAACAAAAGTTGGTTCTTTGAAAAAGTAAACAAAATAGACAAACCCTTAGCCACATTAACGAAGAGAAGGAGAGAGAAAACTCAAATTACTAAAATTCATGATGAAAAAGGAAATTACACAACGGACACCACTGAAATACATAGCATAATGAAAAGTTACTTTGAAAATCTATACTCCAAAAAGACAGAAAATACCGAAGACATCGACAAATTTCTAGAGACATATGATCCTCCCATACTGAACCAGGAGGACATACACAATTTAAACAGATCAATATCAAGCAATGAAGTAGAAGAAGCCATTAAAAATCTACCATCCAAGAAAAGCCCAGGACCAGATGAATTCTCAGCTGAATTCTACAAAACCTTCAGAGAAGAACTCATTCTAATACTTTTCAAAGTATTCCAGGAAATAGAAAAGGGAGGAACCCTACCAAACTCATTCTAGGAAGCTAATATCACCCTCATACCCAAATGAGACAAAGACATATCAAGGAAAGAAAATTTTAGACTAAATCTTTGATGAATATAGACACAAAAATCCTTAACAAAATCCTGGCAAACTGATCTAAAAACATATTAAGAATATAGTGCACCACGATCAAGTGGGGTTCATCCTGGGAATGCAAGGTTGGTTCAACATACGGAAATCAATAAATGTAATTCATCACATCAACAGACTTAAGGTTAAGAATCATATGGTTATTTCAATTGATGCAGAGAAAGCGTTCGACAAAATACAACACCCCTTCATGCTCCAAACACTAGAAAAAACAGAACATAGCTCCACATTGAAAAGGCTATTTATGCTAAGCCCACAGCCAACATTCTTAATGGAGAACAACTGAAAGCATTCCCTTTAAAAACTGGAACAAGACAGGATGCCCTCTTTTACCACTTCTATTCAAAATCATCCTTGAAATACTAGCCAGAGCAATTAGACAGACTAAAGAAATTAAAGGTATCTAAATAGGAAAAGAGGAACTCAAGTTGTCACTATTTGCTGATGACATGATTCTATATTTAGAGGATCCAAATAATTCCACCAGAAAACTTTGAGACCTCGAGTGAATTCAGCAAAATAGAAGGATATAAAAATCAACATGCATAAATCTAAAGCATTTTTATACATAAGCGATGAAACGTCTGAAAGGGAAATGAGGAAAACAACCCCATTCACAATAGCCTCAAAAAAAAAAAAAAGTTGAGAATCAATCTAACCAAAGAATCTAACCAAAGAGGTGAAAGATCTCTACAATGAAAACTACAGAACATTAAAGAGAAACTGAAGAAGACCTTAGAAGATGGAAAGATCTTCCGTGTTCTTGGATAGGCAGAATTAATATTATCAAAATGCCCATACTTCCAAAGGTGCTATACAGATTTAACGCAATTCCAATTAAAATCCCTATGACATTCCTCATAGAAACAGAAAAAGCAATCATGAAATTCATCTGGAAGAACAAAAGACCCAGGATAGCCAAAGCAATCCTGGGCAGGAAGAGTGATGCAGGAGGTATCACAATACCAGACCTTAAACTCTACTATAGAGCAATAGTAACAAAAATGGCATGGTATTGGCACCAAAACAGACAGGTAGACCCACTAATTAAAAACTGTTTTTGGAATAATAAAAATAAAATTCATGTTTTGTTTGTATGTGAAACAAAAATAACATTGACAAACTAAACCCAATGAAGAGAGCACAAAAACATTTACAGCCCAGTATCACTATCAATGAGGAATACTAACAAAGATCAACATCACATTAATAAAATAATACACCATGACCAAGTGGGTAAGGAATCCAAGATTGGTTCAGTATCAGGAAATCCTTCAATATTTGGGAGCCCATTAATATAATAGCTTGTATGGAGAAAAGTCATACCATTATCTCCATAGATGAGAAGGGATGGATAAATAGGTGGAGCAATGAGAAAGTTAAAACAGTGCAACAATTCTAGATAAAGGGTAGGCACATGTCCATAACCATGTGCCAATCCCAGAGTACAACATGAAAGTGAAACCTAATGCAAACCATGGAGTCTGAGTGATGGTGGTGTGATGGTGGCAGGTTCAGGCTGTAAAAGATGCACCACTCTGGGGTGGGGTATCAGCAGAGGGAGACACTGTGTTACATGCATCTTGGAGGGGACTTTCTACACTCATTGATTGATTTTGCTGTGAATCTCAAGGTACTATAAAAAAATGAAGTTTATTTACAAAGTCCTCAAAAGAAGTACACAAATACTGTTCTCCACCAATCAAATTGGCATACATCAAAAGATACAATTCATTCTGCTGTCAAGACTGCAGGGAAACAGACACACCAGTTGTTGGAGGTTGTAAACTGGTACAACCTCTCTGGAAGGAAATGTGAAGATATAAAATGAAACCAGACATTTACTCTTGACTCAGCAATCCGATTTCTAAAAAGCTGAAGATATACCTCCAATAATATAAAATTACACAGCACAGCATAGTTACTCATTGTACATTGCTTATAACTGAAAAATATTTTAAAATATAGGAAAGTGGTTGAATCAACTATGGTATAAACAAACATAATGGAGTACTATGCAGCTGTAAGAAAGAACTGAGTGAAATCTTTATGAACTGAGGCAAATTGACTTCCAGCATATTTTAAAAAGAAAAGTGTAAAAAAACTGCTCTTTTATGTAAGAAAGCAGAAATTAAGCTATATAAACATCTATTTGGCTAAAAAGAAATTAAGAAAAGATAAACATGCAACTAATGGGTTAGATCATCATCACAAGGCAAGTGAAAATGGGATCAAAGACAAGAAAATGAAAGTGGTGTTAAAGGCAGGAGGAAGAAAAGCCACATTTCTTTAATAATGTTTTTGTGTATATACAGTGAAACTTTTATAACCATATTATTTTATGTACTAATAAATGAATAAACCAAATAATTTAGTAGACAAAATGGGGGAGAAAACTAAAATACAATTCAAAAACGAATGTGTTTGTGTTTCAAATGAAAAACCACCACCCAGAAAAGGGTGTGAAAGCAATTCTTAGCACAGTAATGCAGTGTTGGGACTATATAAACTCAAACCAAAGATAAATAGCCGTAAGCAAGTACTGAGAGCCAAGTGCCACCGGGCACATTTGTAATCTGAGCAGCTTGGGAGGCTGAGGCAGGAGGACTGAGAGTTCAAAGCCAGTCTCAGCAACTTAGCAAGGCCCTAAGTAACTCAGAGAGACCCTGTCTCTAAATAAAATATAAAATAGGGCTGGGGATGTGGTTCAGTGGTTAACCACCCTAGGTTCAATCCCCAGTACTAAAAAAACCCAAAACCAACCAAAAACCAAAACAACAAAAGCAATTACTGAACTCTCTAATTAGGATTTTTGTTTTCTTTCCTCATGGTGGTGGGATACACTAGTTAAAAGTTCATCCTGGATTGAACAAAAAAATACATGTGAATGTGCTGTGAGTAATGGCACCCAGATTCCCCACTATCAGGGAAATTACAGAAACAGAAAAGGTTAGAAAGAACTCCGTACCGTTTAACTGGAATCAGAGGCAGACACCAGAATGAGGTCAGGGAGAAGACAGAAAGGTACTGTATGTGTGAAATGTCTGTGGTTTTTTCTAGTACTATCAGCAGAGAAGTCACAAAAATGAAATCCTCGTGGCAATGAGTAAACCAAGAGCCAGATTTTGGTTCTCCACTGAAAGGAAACAGGACTTCTTGGCAAAATGACTGATTACAGAGCTGGAAGCTACAAGATGAGCTTGGAATATCCTGTTGTGCCAGAAAGTAAGGAGGTGCTCAGAAAGCAGAGGTGTGCCACAATAGCCCGGGAACCGGGACGAAGGAGCTGCCCCTGTGCAAACCCAAAGCACAGCAGAACAAAACAAGTAACGACAGCAGTGAACCAGCTCCAGGATCCAGGCCTCTGCACTCACAGAGGAACAAGTAGGCTTTTCACAGCAATTAAATGTAAAAGAAACGGTGGGGTTTAAAAACAATCCCCCTGTCTAATCACAAAGACTATATAGAGTAACTTCACAGTATAGGAATCGGAAAGACTTCACCTTCAACCAAGATACCAAGGTCAACATCCCCAGTAACCAGATAAAGCAACCCCAGGTGCCTTCTAACCCTGCAGAGAAGAACACAGTACCTCTGTGGCACCATGCCAAAACCAGGAAACCGAATCCACTCACAGGAAGCCTCAGGCATTCCCAGACTAAGGGACACTCTATCAACAAATGCCATGGTTATCACAGTCTGAGAACATGTTGCACAATAAAGGGCAACATCATACTTAAACAGAATAAATGATGCTGGATTGGATCCTGGATAACAGACGACCCTCCTCTGCTAAGAACAACATTATTGGAACACCTGATTAAATTTGAATAGTGTCTGTAGATTAGATAGCGGTACTGTGTAAATGTTCATTTCCTGATTTTGATATTATACTGGTAATTTAAGGAATATTTTTGATTTTAGGAAATAAATAATTTCCTCAATTAGGATTCCAGGAGAGAATGAAACACTACAGAAAATATATTTGAAAAACTATTTTCTCAATTCTCCCAAGAATAGCAGGTAGCTAGCAGCCTTGTACATGTATACACAGGAGGGAAGTTAGGACTTTAGAACTTACTTCTCTCACAGTTTAAGTGGCACTAAGTCACAGTTCACTTCCAAATGCTTAAAAAAGACCCCTGTATATATCTGTGTGTATATACAGATATACAAAATCATAAAGCAAACATGATAAAATGTTAACATTAAAAGAACACAAGTGAGGGTTATATAGGCATTCTTTGTACTATTTTGCAATTTTTTAAAAGTCTGAAACTATTTCAATATTAAAAAAAAACTTTTTTAAAGACATAGTAGCTAAACGTTGATATATTTTAACTCTCATTTAAAACTGAGAGTTTAACCTCTAAAATCAGATTTTGGTTCAAATTTTCACTGTGCTCCTTAATAGATGGAAGAACTTGGCTAAGTTACTTAAATTTCCTAACTTCTTTGACAAACTAGGTAAGACACATGCTTCAAGGAGTTGCTATGAGAACCAAAACACTATGGATAAAGGACTAAGTTCAATGCCTGGGTCTCAGTAGATATTCAACAAACAATAAGTTCTCTTATTTTGATTTCACCTCCACATGCACAAAACCACTAACACTTTCGGGGTTACTGGGGACTGAACTTAGGGGCCATTAACCACTGAGCAACATCCACAGCCCTCCCCTCTTTAAATTTTGAGAAAGGATCTCACTAAGTTGCTGAGGTTGGCTTTGAACTTGCAACCTGCTTTAGTCTCCCAAGTTGCTGGGAATACAGGCGTGTGCTAACCACTAATATTTATTGAGCTCATTCTTTGTACTTGACTCTTTTGTCAAGTCTTGCTCAAAACCCATTAAAATAATAAACTAAATTAAAAAACTCAGTTAACGATTAATAGGAAGATCATGGCAAAATTAAGGGAAAAATATGGAGAAATATTATAAGGGAACAATCAATTCAGAATCACAACTAAGTAGATATGAAGGCATGCAGACAAATAGGTGGTTTAAAATGGTAGGGTTATGGGAATTTTGTCTTTTAAAATGTGATCAAGTTCAGAGCTGGGGATATAGCTCAGTTCAGAAAGTGCTCGCCTGTCAAGCACAAGGCCCTGGGTTCAATGCCCAGTGCTATGCAAAAAAATAAAATAAAATAAAACAAAAGTGATCAAGTTCAAAAGGAGAGTTCAGTGGAAATAAAGGATTCTGAGTTGGTCACGGGCTGGTAAACTAATCTGATTATCCACTAAAGTAATCAGTTTAAAGTATCATATCTGCTGTAAGTAGTCAAGAAAGTATAGGGCACCAAGAAGAAAAAAACTGATAAAAATAAAGAAGTCATTTTCCCATTCATGTTTGTGTCAGCACCTATAAAATATAGACTGGCTGTCAAACCTCAGAGTAGACCATGATACTTCCACAGTTTAAAACGCTGTTTCCTATCACACTCAGGACATAGCCGGTTTTTACTGTCCTACAAAATGTGTCATCTCTGCCTACCTTCAGTCTCACAGAACACCACAGCCTTAGCACTTCTCCCTTCTGCCTAATCATTATTCCTGCATGTTGCTAGTTCCTTTATTTGATTCACAACTCTGTCTGAAAATTACTTCCTCAAAAGCAGCACACCTTGACTACCTTTATCTAAAAACAGTTCAAGTTATTTGTCCTACTTTAATTCTTTCCATGCACTTTTCTCAATTCAACTTTGTAACACACATTTTGCAGTTGTTCATTTATCTGACTCTTCTATTAGAATGTAACATCTACTAAAGGCAGTACCTAATCTTTTGTTCACTGCAATATCCCTAGCATCTAGAATACATTTGTTAAATGAATAAAAAATTCAAACAAATATCAGGACAAAAAAGGGCCATCATCCTTGGATCTCCAGTAGTCCCGACTGGTCCATCTGGCAAACCCAAACGCATCCTTTAAGATTTAGCTCCAGGATACCCTCCCTTTACAATGCTTCTCTTAACCCATCTTAGGAAGAAATTGGTATTCTCAAGTCTAGGGTCAGAATATACAAAATAACCAGGCAGGCAACAAAACTTCAAGCAGACAGGTTAAATCACAGAGCTTAAGAGTTCAAGGTTTTCTTTATAGTCAAAGTATGTATGAGATAATTAAAGTCATTATTTAAAGCATTCCTAAGAAATAAATAGTGCTGACTATATAGGCCCTTGGTTAGGGATACCTCATTTAATCTTCCCAAGAACCCTGTAAAAGAGGTATTAATACCAGTGTTTGCACCTTACAATAGAAAATCTGATGCTCAGGGCAGTTAGCGAATCACCCAAGAACTCAGCTGGTTAAGTAGCAGTCAGGAGTTAAATATACATCTTCTGACTCCAGAGCCTGCCTCAGCATTGGACATATTACCTTTTTTGTGTGACATAAGCAATAAGCAATTACTGTCAGTCAGTCATGAAAACACAGGAAAGACAGAAAGGATTAGAACATACCCCTGAATTGAAAGGACAGGGTTCAGTCTTACTTTTTTACTATGTTAAGAGCTAAGGAAGGCCATTCTCTTCTCCATGTGTTTTCTCCCATTCCTTCCTGTTCTGCCCTCAAACCTACATTTACATAAAAACCCAAGGTCTAGGGTGGGGAAGGCCTACACCTAACCCCAACAACTCAGGAGACTGAAGTATAGGATCACAAGTTTGAGGCCAGCCTGGGCAACTTAGCAAGACCCTGTCTCAAAAGAAACCACAAAAAGAGTTTGGGGATGTGGCTCAGTGGTTAAGCACCCCTGGTTCAATCTCTGGTACCAACAAAACAAACAAACAAAACCACAGCAAGAGAGAGAAGAAAAAAGAAAAAACAGAGCCTGTTATGCCACTTACCATTAAAGTTTCAAGACTGTCGTCTACTGTCTTCCTTTTGGCTCCAAAAGGTCTCAAGTCCAGAACTACTCACAATGCTCAAATCCTCCCTCTCCTAAAAGAAAAATAAAAAATGTTCAAGATAACTTCGTGATATTTATAATTTTTCTAGAGCTAGGCACTTAAATATTGATCCCAAACCGGGGCCACAGCACACACCTATGATGCCTGCTACTGGGCAAGCTGAGGCAGGAGGACCACGCGTTCCAGGGCAGCCCAGGCAACTTAGCCAGACCTGTCTCAAAATTAAACAAAAACAGGGCTTAAGGTGTAGCTCACTGATGGATTTTGCCTGACACGTGCAGGCCCTGAGTTTCATCTCTAGAACTGGAAAAAACAAAAAGAGTAAATACTGGCCCCATTTACCGTCCAGCCCTGTGAGCGTCCTTCAAGCGTAAGACCTCTCTCCACCACTGCTCACGCTGTCTTCCTGCAAGCAGTGGCTGCTCAGAGGCTCCTTCCTGACCTGCCTGCTCCACACAAAACGTCAAGCCTCACGCTGGACTCGGCCGCACAACAAAGCCCGAGGCCCTGCGTTTCGCCCTGCTATCTGCTTCAGTCGTCACTCTCCCCACCTCTGGTCCAGGGCCCTTCTTCCGACCCTGCAGACCGCGGTGTGCGCGTGATCGCGCGCACCGCGCAGCTGCCTCTACGCCGGCCTCCAGAAGGACGCGGCTGCCTCTAACGCCGGCGTCCGAAAGGCGACGGGAAGGGAACGCACGCAAGAACCGGCTCGGGCGGCCCGGCGCGTCTCCCTGAAGGCGGGCCCGTCCGCGTCCATACCAGCCGCGCACGCCCGCAGCGGCGCGTCCCGCCCTCGCCCCGACGACCGCGCCCCCGGGCCGTGCGTCCAACTTTTCCGAGGCCACCCACGGTCCCCGGCGCGGCGCAGAAGCTGCGCGCACCCGCCGGCCAGGCCGGGCCTGCACCGTCCCGCACCGTCCCGCACCGTCCCGCACCGCCCCGCACGCCCGGCCCCGCGCTCACCCGCGCCGCGCCGCCCGCAAGCCGCCCAGCCCACCCGGCCCGGTCCTCACTCGCGCCGCGCCGCCCCTCGGCCTCGGAGGACACTTCCGGTGCCTCGCGGACGCTCGCATCCGGTGCGCGGCGACCGCAGGCTCGGCAGCGGGGAGCGACGCGCCCGGCTTTCGGAAGGAAGGCGAGCGGGCCTGGGACGCCAACGGAGCCAGAGCCACCCCCGCCGCGCAGCTCGGCTGGGGCCGCAGTCCGCGGGGCCTTCGGGGCCCACCAGGCCGCGGCGCGCGGAGCTGTCCGGCCCAGCTGGGCAGCAGCCGCCTCAGCCCCGCCCTCAGCCACGTGACGTGCGCCCTGCGCTCTCCGCGGGCCTCGCGGCCAATGAGGCGGGCGTCGGGGGCGGGGCCCACGCGGGGCGCGCGTGCGCCCTGCGGCGCCGGGGGGAGGCCGGCGTTGGGGGCGGGGCCGCGCCTGCGGGGCCGGTGGGGCGAAGGTGGGGCTGCTCGCAGGCGCCGTGCGGACGAGAGCGGGATGCCGGGCGCGGTGCTCTCGGACCCGGACGGCGACCGGAGGCGCGCGCGGTGCTCGGGAGGGAGCGGTGCGGGGCTGCGTCCGGCGGCTCTGCGTGGGGTCGCCTGCTCCTGGCCGCTCGTCCGAGGGAGGAGCGCCGACACCCGAGACCTGGAGGGGAAGGCTATCGAGCGAGCCCCGGGGGCGGCCGAGGCGGCCGAGCCCCGGGCTCGAGGTGCCCCGCGCCCCGGCCCAGGGCTGCTGTCCTAAACCGTCTCGTGGGGCCTGTAGAGGGGAGGTGGGCATGGCCGCCTCTGCAGAGCAGCCGCAGCCTTCTGTTTTTCGTTTGTTTTAAATGGAAACTTGTAAGTAAGACGAAACTATTGCACCGAGGGTCCTCGCAGTCTTTAGGTAATGCTCAGTGACCTTTTTTGAGTGTGTGTTGTGGTTCTAGACACTATCCTCCTGCATTGCCATTTAGTCGTAACAGGTTGGAAGAAGTGTGTATTACGGTCTTAGAAGGAAAGTGTGCGCAGAGATTAGCTGCCCAAGATCGCACATTTGGTAACGGGGGAAGCTGAAACTGATGGTGGATCTTGTGCCTGGGGTCACTGCACTTGCGGTTACTTCAATAGTGGAATGTATTGTAGAGAAGAATAGGAGTGAAATGAAACTGGATTCTGATCCTGCATTACGCATAAGAAGGTCTGAATAATTGTTGAGCCCTTCGACCTCTTCTTTAAAAAAGACATTGGCTGAAGCAACACTCATGTTATTTTTTTTATTCATTTACCACTTATTGAGCACCTGATACTGTGCTGGATGTTAGGTATTGAGCACCTGATACTGTGCTGGATGTTAGGTATTTAAAGACTAAGCTAAGACTCAGTTCCATTCCTTTAAAGCTCACAACCTGGTATGGAGACCTTAGGTGTCAAAAATGGTGTGAGGCAAAAACGGGAAGTTATTCTCCTTGTAGGTATGATATGTCAAAATACATACCACTGCCATATATAACTCAAAAGAACAAATAAAAATTTTAAAAAATAGTGTGAAGTAGAAGTTGCATATGGTGATCTGGGAACATAGGTCAGAGAAGACTGTAGAAGATAAGGTATGGTAAATGAATAGAAACAAGTAGTTAACTGAGACTGCGTGGAAGACAGGAAGTAAGTCCCAGAAATATCAGAATAAGATTCCAGTTGGTGGACTTTATAGGAAATGAAGATCTTAACTGGAACTTTAAGTATGGAACTAGCTCAGTTATCCCTGAGGTTAGAATCTTTAAGAAGTTTTCTGTTGTTTGTTTTGTTTAAGTGTAGAGCCGGGAATAGAGAATAAGGACAAATAGCCATGGGACTCAGTATTAACAGGACACATATCCCAACTGAATTGCGGTGAGTACTGATCCTAAACTGTCTCCCCAGCGAGTCCTGCAAGTCTTTCCACCTGGAGAACCTGTACCCATAATGTGCATGGTGTCTGAGTTTTTCTACCCAAATAAGGAGGGTGTGGAAAGACTCATTTACCAGTTTTCTCAGTGCCCCATTGAAAGAGGGCACAAAGTCATAATTTTCAACCATGCTTACAGAAATCAAAAAGGCCTCCATTACCTCGCTAATGGTCTCAAGGTCTATTACTTGCCTCCGAAAGTTGTGTACAATCAATCTATGGTTCATGATTCTCTTTTCACTCTATTTGTTCAGGAATCACTATAATCCATTCCCATAATTCTCTGCCATGGTCCTTGATACTGTCTTCTATACTCCAGATGATCATTGCAGACTTTTTGGATTTGCTGATGTCAGCTCTGTGGTTACAGATAAACTTCTAATTGTATGTTTGTGACACACATCACATTGTCTGTATCTCTTAAACTAGTAAGGAAAACACTGTAATAAGAGCAGAGATGAGCCCTGAAATGGTGTTGTCATTTCTAATGTCGTAGCTCCTGTTGACTTCAGACCCATTTAGGAGGCATAGCAGTATAACTAGGGCTGTCATCAGAACTGATCACAGAGAAGGAACCAGTTTGCTTAGTGGTATCCCTGAACTCATCAGAAATATCCAGATTTAAATTTCATAGTTGGAGGAGAGGGTCCCAAGAGAATCATTTCGGAAGAAGTACAAGAAAGACACCAGCTACCTGACAGGGTGTGTCTTTGGGAGGTTTAGAACCAAGGATGTTGGAAATTTGGGGTTCAGGGACATAGTTTTCTTCATAGGTCCCCTACTGAAGTGCCGCCTAGTGATTATGGAAGCAGCTAGTTGTGGTTTACAAGTTGTTGGAATTGCTGAGGTGCTTCCAGAAAATCTTATTTAATAATACGAGCTTTCAGTAAAGTCTTTGGGCAAAGGATTTGGAAAAAGCTATCTGACAACTAAAGTTAGGGGCATTGTTGACTCTAGAAAATATCCATCACATAGTGAAGACTTTGCACCTGGAGGAATGTTGCAGAAAGAACAGAAAAAGTGTACAAGCAGGAGGCAAGAAATAAGTGTTGCTGATGGACAAGGGACTGAATGGCTCCCCTCTCGCTGTGGCGCAGTAACAGGATGAGTGTTTGCCTTGTCAGCTGTGTTCAGCTGTCTCTCATCTTCCAGATGAATGACTTAAATTCTTTGTTGATGTTGCAGTTGGTGCCATTGGGCAGGGGTGCCTGGACTCATCAATATCCTCAGCGAAAAAAGCGGTGAGAACCATGAAGTGTCCAAAACCAGACAAAGGAAGCCTGGGCTGTGAAAGTTTGAACAGTTGTAATGATTCTGTTCAGACCATTGAAAAATAATCTTGCTTTTTTTTATTTTTAAAGTTAATTTATTAAGTTTTGCTGCCTCTGTATCATTCAGTGTTTTATTTTGAGGGAAGATAAATGTATGCAATTCCCAAGTGTAGAAACTCAGGAATTATTTAAAATGTAGGAGAGAATGTTTAAACTGAGGTGTGCCATTTTTTAGATTACTGAAACCTAACAGAGATGTTTTAAGATCATATTTTGAAAGAACTTTGGGTGCTGAATGGACAAACATTTCTGAGTTTTTTTGGCCAGTTTTTAATGTTATATCATTAATCAGCTATTTATCAGATATTTTCAAGTTTTCTTTAGGGAAGTATAACAATTATGTAAAAAACTTTAAATCATGTCTACACATGTTCATTAGACATTAAGTCAAGCTCTTAGAACATTTTCCTGGGTCCACTTAGTAAGAGTTATGCATACTCAGCAGGTTCCTGGAAGAGGATGTTCTGCCAGTTACCAGGTTGTGTTGAGCACCTGCTTATGTGTGAGATTTTGAACTAGACTCTTTCTGCCGTTAAGGACCACAGATGTGTTCTCCCTGGTAATCATTCAAATGACTTCTTTTGTTGTCACGGTTGACATGAAATGATAAAGTAGTCAACATGCTAAAAGTGCCAGTTGACACTCGGGAAAAGTCAAGACGTGTTCCAGCACTGCTTCTGTCCTGTCCTGCATGTTCTCCTGAGGAGTGTTCGTCTTCAATCATGCTTATGAAGAGACATTTGCCTTAATTGCTGATGGTACTGCACAGAAATCCTCTACATTTTCAGTGTACGTTTGATCCTTTGTACTTTTGTGCTTTTGTGTTTTCTGAGTAGAATGTATGAGGTGTGCCATCTCAAAGCCAGCTGCTACCCTGTCCTTTTGATGAGTCACTGCCCCTCACCGTGCCAAGTGATGTCTGAGAAGTTTTGTAGTGTGCACAGAGCCTTTACCCAGAATGTCTCATCTATAGCAAGCCAAGTCTGAAACCCTGAGGGACAGTCTCTGTGGGTGGATGTTGACTGTGCTCACTCTCCAGACCCACAATATCCACATGGTGTGTATTGTGATTTCTTTGAACTCCTTTTATTTTTTTAATTGTAGATGGACCTAATACCTTCATTTTGTTTAGTTTTTTTTTTTTTTTTTTTTTTTTTTTTTTAATGTGGTGCTGGGGATTGAACCCAGTGCCTCACACATGCTAGGCAAGTGCTCTACCAGTGAGCCCCAGCCACAGCCTGAATTCTCTGAACTCTTGAGAATAAGTTTTTATGAGAAAAGGATGTGAAGTCAAAACACTGACGGCACTTGTGGTGGGTGCACTAGATGGATTTTATCTTGATTGTGATTCTGCACTTTTTTTTTTTAAAGAACAACATTAACAGAATTTCTTACCTTTTAGATTACCACCAATTTAAATAAATACATTTGTGTTTTATTTGTATGAAAACACTAATGCAAGAATTCAGTTTCTAAAATCTAGAAGTTAGGGATTCCTTTGTTGAAGAAAAATGGACTGATCAAACCATTTCATCTTACTAGGATTTTTATGCTTTGAAAGTGACATGAATATGACATAAAAGTGCCAGTATTCATAGTAAAGTGAAAAACAGCTAATATTTGGTTTTATTTATTCTACTTAGCAGTTTTTAAATGTATACTACTAGATTTTATTTTTTTCTTATTTTTTCTCAAAATTGTCATTTAATTCTTCAGTTGTTCTTTAAGATGAAAATAGAATTTAAAATTACTTGATTTTGCATGTTAAGTGTAATTTACAAGTTTAAATTATTTTCCCTTTTTTAAACAGATGGAATTAAATTCTGATCAGCATGTAGAAACTGTTCTACCCTGCTACCTAAACATTTATTTGAAAGTGAACTGCATTGATGAGGAATTTATTAAAAGTACATTCTGTTTCATTTGCTATTACAGTTGCACGTGTAAAACTACACGTTGTGTCCAAAAAATAAAAGCAATGATGACGTTTTACATTTTGACCAAAAAGATAAATAAATAAAGAGTAAGCAGCAAGCAAATGATGAGGAAAACAAAAATAAGTCATTCTCAAGGGAGGAGAGTTTCATTTAAGAAGGTGGTGTCAGCAGTGTCAGCTACTACAGACAGAGTTGAACACCAAAGACTTAGGTATGTTTACATGCTATGAACTGTGTTCCAAGCACTGTCATAAGCACTTCATTACATCCTTTTTTTACAATAACCCCATTTTACAGATAAGGAAAATGAGGTTCAGTGATTTAAGCAAGATCATACAGCTGATAAGAGGCCCAGTGGGGACTTAGATTCAGGCGGTCTGGCTTCTGAGTCTGTGCTTGATACCACTGTTCTTGCCTCTGAAGAGTGGAGTTTAGTAAGCAAGAGGTCCCTTTCATCTTTACTAGTGGCAGCTTCCAGGGAGCGTAGGGGAAAGGGGGACCCAAGCAATGCCTTCTGCTGAAGCAGACTCCTGGCTATGAAGGGGAACAGAGAGCCCATAACTACCGTAGAACTCAGGACCCACAGGGGCAGGGCCTAGGGCTTCAGTGTGCAAGAAAGGTGAGTATGGACTGGGGAGATAGCTCAGTCGTTAGAGTGCTTGCCTTGCAAGCACAAGGCCCTGGGCTCAATTCCCAGCACCACAAAAAAAAAAAAAAAAAAAAAAAAAATGTGAGTATGTTGCAAACAGGAAAATGGCAATAGAGAACAGAAACTCAGGAAGGGGCATTTGATACAGAGAGGCCCACAGGAGAGAGTCTGGAATCTGCAGTAATGGAAAGGAATCAGCCTTAGATGGAGAGGTGAATCTTTATTGCTTTGGTCATCATAACCCTATTTGTGGAATTTGGAGGAAAGAGCCCCAACTGGCCACATGTACCATATTCATCAAGCTTCCAGAATGTTCTCACTCATTTAGCAGAACCTGGTTCAGTATATCCTGCTTTGATCCAAAGTTAACCAATAACATTTCAAAAATGAATCACCATTAACTGTTCAACTATTCTCATAGGATAGGGAATAGAATTTTGCTCTTCACCTGATTTTCTGGGGCATCTCAGCTTTTCCCACTCAGGTATAAAAAGAACGAACATATTTACATACTTAAAATTTGGTGTAAAGTTAATTTAGAGGGCTCATCTTTAAATCATGCTATTTGCATTGTACCATATAATCTAGCTGAGCAATGGAAACAAAATTTAAAAACTTGAATCCTACCCTTTAAAGTAATAATTGAAAATGAAATAAATATATGGAGGTCTATGGGTAAAAATACTAGTCTTGTGATCATGGAGGTCAACACCCATCAGTGGTGACTTTCTTTTCCACACAACAAAATCCTAAACTCAGGTTCTTTTTCTATTCAGTATCCACTGTCAGTCAACCAGGATGAACTCTGATTTTCTATCCTTGTGCCTAGTTTAATCCAATGGAATATATACCAGAGGAGCAAGAACTTTGGAGAAATTGGGTTATTCTGACTTGGGCAATGGTGCAGGGCAGCGGGATCAGAGACTACAGCAAAAGGACAGAATGGAGAAGGCAAAGCCTTCTGGAAATCTGAAGGAAAGCCAATGGACATTTGGCCATATCTGAAGGCTCTATTCAAAAGCTCAGGAGTCAGAGTCCAAGGTCAGAGTGTGAGCAGGCTTGCTTTCTCTGAAGGCCCATCTCCTTAGCCTGCAGAGGGCCACCTTATTGTGCCTGTACAAGACCTTTTCTCTGTGACCCCACATGTCCAGTGTGTCTGTTGGTCTCTCTTCACAAAAAAAGCTTAAGTGGGAGGAACTCAAGTTTGGAGGAGAGAAATGGTAGAGGAATATTCCTGAATATATCTTGTTCTACCTCATTAATGGCCCTTTCCTTCCTCATCAGAACTCTATCTCCCAGCGAGAAAGCAAGGAACTAGACCAAGTTTCTGTCTTGGCTCTCGACCTCATGGCCAGCCTCTGACTGGAATAGGTATGCCTCCTATACTGGGCATAAGATTTCTTTAATGGGTGACATTTAGCAGCATCTGGACATCTGCATTGAAAATGATCTCTTGAGTTTCCCTTGGTGCAGAGGGTAAACAGGACCCTGTGACAGCTGTAGAGAATAATTACTCTGTGATACAGGCCAGGTCTCTTTTAGGTGGTTGTTACTGAGCTAAGCCTGTGAAGTGGTAGTAGGAATACAGAAATGCAGACCTCTGTGTAGGCATATGTGGAAAATCCCTTTTGTTTTAGCTGCTCTGTCAGGTTAGTTTGTTATGGCAGCCCTAGTAAAGTAGTGTGAACTGAAGAATCACATCACATGAAATGTGCAGGAGAATGTATTTTGCTGTAAGAACCAGGAACTGAATCTTTGCTTATGCTGTCACTTCCTGTGGTGGGGAGATGGCTCCATCCCCTCTGGACCCTCAAAGCCTAGTGTAGTACCTGAGATAGGTCATATCGTCAATGAATTATGAGTGGAATGGATGATGGAGTGAGAAAGAAGAGAGACCTTGCACAGAGGTTGTGCAGAAATAATCTGTAGTAACACTCCTCAAGTTTTCTGGTGTCAGGACCCTTTGTACCTTTAAAAATTATTTTGATTATCTTCTCAAAAGAAGAAATACAAATGTCCAAAAAATGCGTGAAAAAAATTCAACATCTCTAGCAATTAGGGAAATGAAAATCAAAAACTACTGCATTGAAATTTCATGTGAGGATGACAATTATCAAGAATACAATAAGTGTTGGTGAGGATGTCGGGGAACAGATACTCTTATACATTGTTGGTGGGACTATGGACTAGTGCAACCACTCTGGAAAGCAGTATGGAGACTCTTCCAAAAACTAGGACTGGAACAACCATATAACCCAACTATACCTCTTCTCAGTATAAATCTGAAATGTCTAACAGCATACTGTGGGGATGCAGCCACATCAATGTTTACAGCAGCACAATTTACAATAGCCCAGCTATGGAACCAACCTAGGTACCCTTTGACAGATGAATGAATAAATAAAATGTGGTATATGTACACAATGGAGTATTAGTCAGCCATAAAGATTGAAATTATGGCATTTGCTGGTAAATGAATGGAGACTATCATGCTAAGTGAAATAAGTCAGACCCAAAAAAGTCAATTTTGGAAACTAGTCTAAAATAAGAGGGAGGAAAAGGAGAGAAAAAGACAAAAGGTGTGTGGGGTGGCTGGAATTCTGTTAAAATAGGAGAAAGATCAGTAGACTAGAAGGGGATTGAGAGGGAGGGAGGAGGGATGGGAAAAAGGAAGAACAGTGAAATGAATTTGACCTTAATTTCCTATGTGTATATATGAATATAACAGTGAAATTTGCCATTATGTATATTTGCAAGGCATTAATTTAAAAAAGTACAATAGCAGATCGGTAGAGGAAAGAGAACGGGGAGGGAGGAAGGGAGGAACAGGGAAATACTGAGGACTGAATTATAGCAAATTATATTCCATGCTTTTGTAATTATGTCAAAATTAATCCTAATATTGTGTATAACTAAAAAGAACCAATATAAAAGAAAAAAAAAGTTGTGATTGTGTATTCAGTGGCCCCAGAACCTGAACCAGTGAACTATAAATAATATTCTGTTGACTTATGAAAAATATTGTGAACCCAAAGATCTTTGTGGATGATATCTATCAACACTTACCTTGTTAAAAATAAAACCTGAAAAATTTTAAATGTTAATTTTGTTTGAAGTAACGATCAACCTATATTGTATTACTGTAACAAACATGTAAGAAGAACAAATTTTAACTCTCTTTAATGACTAGTTTATTGGAAAACAGCTATATTTTTCTGTTTCCACATTTAAATTTTTTTTGTGATACAACAGAAGCTCAAGCCAATATTGTATTTTTTCTTTTTTTCATTTTTTCATTTTAATTTATTTTTATTGTAAACAAATGGGTTACATGTTGTTTCTGTTTGTACATGGAGTAACAGCATACCATTTGCGTAATCATACATTTACATAGGGTAATGGTGTTTGATTCATTCTGTTATTTTTTCCTCCCCCCCACCCCTCCCACCCCTCCCACCCCTCTTTTCCCTCTATACAGTCCCTCCTTCCTCCATTCTTGCCCCCCTTGAATCCCCCATTATGTGTCATCATCCACTTATCAGCGAGATCATTTGTCCTTTGCTTTTTTGAGATTGGCTTATCTCACTTAGCATGATAGTCTCCAATTTCATCTATTTGCCTGCAAATGCCATAATTTTATCATTCTTTATGGCAGAGTAATATTCCATTGTATATATATACCACAGTTTCTTTATCCATTCATCAATTGAAGGACATCTAGGTTGGTTCCACAGTCTGGCTATTGTGAATTGAGCAGCTATGAACATTGTCGTGGCTGTATCTCTGTAGTATGCTGATTTTAAGTCCTTTGGGTATAGGCCGAGGAGTGGAATGGCTGGGTCAAATGGTGGGTCCATTCCAAGTTTTCTAAGGAATCTCCACACTGCTTTCCAGAGTGGCTGCACTAATTTGCAGCCCACCAGCAACCACATTTAAATTTTTGAGATATGTTTTTATGAGTAGGAAAAATTGCACAGTTTTGTGGTCAGAGAAAAATCATTTTATACAAATCACATATTGTATGAGTTAAATACATTTAAATTGTAATTTCCAGGTAATTGTGGACATGCTTTGATTTTACAATATGACAGGTGATAGTTTCTTTAGGGTTGGGTTATCTGAAGCGGTATCACTAACTTTGATGATCTTTACCCATGTGAGATTTTGTGACATCTTGGTAATATTGATCCACTGAGGTATTTACCTCTACCAAATGTCAAAAGATTTCAGTATGTAGTATCAAACAAGCATAAGAGAACACTAATATAGTCTCATCAGGAAAATAATGATTGGGATGTTGGAAGCTCAGTTATCTAAATGAAAAATTTGACTTGAAAGCGAATATTTTTTATTCTACAGGATGTACAACTAGAAGAATACTCCATCTATGGATGAGGTATCAAAGTGCAATCTACTGTCATGTATAACTAATTAGAACAAATAAAAAGTGGAAACAAACACTGTCAATCATTTTCTTTGAAGTGACAGTCTCTCTATGACAATGCCAATAACCAAAGTCTGCATATATCATAGTTTTGACTGTTAATTGTTCTTTCAAATGAAGATGGTGTGCAATGAATCCAAACCGCTTGGAGGGCACAGCTCGTCACCAAGACGCCCCCTTATCTTGGTACATAGCAGAAGTGCTTTATCTGCACTTCGCATTTATACACAAAATATCAGGAAAGACGTGTGCTTCCGGGTGGAGGTTTGAGGCCACCCGGCGCTTTGCGGCGACGCCCCTCTGCACCTCGGGTGTCGCCGAGGCCACGCGTTCCCTCGCGCTCCGGCCGGCCTGCTTTCCCGGGTCAGCGCCCAGGCGGACCTCAGGGAGCAGGGGTCTTCCCTGAGAGCCTCCCACCGCGGAGAGCCGGCGCCCTGCAGGCCGCGCAGCCCGGGACCCAGCCCGCCTGCCCCGCGCAGGCCGGGCGCATCGCCCCTGCGCGGGGCGCGTCCCCACGCCGGGCCTGCTGCTCGCTGTGTAGGCTGCTGGACTCGGTCTAGAAGCGGCAGCGGTGTCCGCGTGGAACCAGTGGGAGCAGAAAGAACCGATTCACACAGACGTTCCCTCTTTTCTGTGAGCGATAAAGTTAAGATTAAGGACAACAAAAGTCAGGGGCTTACGCGTCAGCGAGTCCGAGTTGGCCACCCCGCTAACTGACCTCTTCGAGGCTGAGCTCGGAGCCTTCAGACTGTGCAGCTGAAGCGCCACTGCTGCAGTAAGCAGCGATGACTGCTGCCGCCGGTCAGATTCTGGGAGTCATCTATTTTCTTTCCAAGAGCTGGACCGTTCTCGGGATTTCCAGTTTTTTAGGAGCAGGGTCACTAGTTCTCCAAAATATCCCCAAGCAAGCCGGCACTGATTCGTTTTTAATCCTGCGCTCGGAGGAGCCTCATGTTTGCCAAAGGCTTGGGGCACCCAAGGAGCAGGGTGCCTAGTCCCTGTAATTTACCCAGCTTTTTTTTTTTTTTTTTTTTCCTATTGATCTGGGTCTTTAGTCAAATAAATTAACAAATTGATCAAATAAATTAATCATTTGCTCCTAGCCAGCCAACTCCTATCCCTGTCTCTGGTAGATAAAAATGAAAAGTGCCGCCAAGATTGGAAAACACTTTAATTTAATTTGAAAATCCTTTTTTTTTTTTTTTTTTTTGCGGTGGTGATTGAACCTAGGGCCTTGTGCTTGTGAGACCAGTACTCTACCAACTGAACTATATCCCCAGCCCCTGAAAGAAATGTCTTTTATCAAAGTTTTAGGACTGTAGCATACTAAGTTCCCGGACTGGACATACAAATTGTCCTTAATGATTGCTGTGGAGAGTCCAGAGACTTTGGTTGAGGTTGGGGATAAAGAATACTGTGGATTCACTTATTCTTTTTGTTTTCTTTTGAAAAAATGGTGACGTGTGTGGGATAATTACTTTGTTTTAAATTTTAATGTATTTTTGGATAGTAACAAATTCACACAGTTTAACATTCACAAGTTTTCCCAAAAGGTGATCCAAGTGTTCCCAGGCAGTTGATTCCCAGGCCAAAATGCAAGCAATGTTTTGAAATGCTTGTGTGTTTCCAAAGCTACTTAAGGGATGTACAAGAAATTATCTATGTACCTAAATGTAATTTTTGTAATTGACTGCTTTTTCTACTGTATAAACTTTTTATCGATGGGTTTTGAATCTCTGTTTTCAGTATAAGCTCCCCTAAGTCCCCTAAATATTCTATTTTAGGCATCTGCCATATTTCACTTAATTTGATTCGCTTGTCCATCCTCAGAGACTTCGTCTCTTGATGTAAGAAGTGCTGCAATTAGTAATTCCATATGTACATTTTCTGTCACGTGTTTAAGGGTTCCTGATGAATTCCTAGAAGTGGAGTGGCTAGGTCAAAGGATATGTGTAACTTTGATAGATTTGCCAAATCATTCTCCATGGGTGTGGTACAGATTTTGGAATGCACCCATAGCAAAGGAACTGTCCTCTGTGGTCATGAAGAAAATATACCACATTTGCAGGAGTGGTATTTGCCTTCAGTAAAGATAATTTTCAGAGAAAGTGTCAGTTGTTCAAATGAGCCCAGTGGTTTTATGCTCATATTTTGGAAAAGGAATGACTACTCTTTGAAAATGGCTGTAAGAACCAAGCGGCTCTCTGCGGTTACAAACAACTGGAAGGACAGAACCTGGCAGCCTCTGCCTGTGGGTCCTCCCAACACCCACTCTCCTGGTGCCTTCTTTCTTCCTCCCAGGACTTAGACCACTTTTCCCTTTAGTGGCCTTATCTGGCCTTATCAGAAGTCCGCAGAAGTCTGTAGATGTCTGCTACAGACAGGAACTTGGAACGATTCTTCACACCCTGGGGGGCAGCTCAAGACAGAGCCTGGGGCAGACCCAAGGTCAGGTCCCTCCAGGAGAGAGGCCCAGAGCTGGGCGCATAGCGACTCCTGCCGGGAAGATCACAGAACTGCATGCTCAGAGAGTAGGGATCTGCATGTGTGGGGAAGGAACCCAAATAAGGACTGAAGGAAGTGTTCTTAGATCCTTAGGACTCAAAACGAAAGAAAAGTAAAGACAATTAAATAATGCGATTAAGGAATAAGCGGCATTGTCCTGTTGTATCCTTAGTGGCAAGAAGTGAGCGCACTTGTGCCCCAGCAATGCTGACGAGTCTGAGTCAGGCAGCTGGACGCCGCTGGCTTTTTCGTATTTTCCTCTCAGAAGCCAAATCTTTGGCAGTAATTACTTGTAGTTGCACCTTTATAAAAAGATGTTTGTACCTCTTTCCCCCATTCCTTTTCATCACTTTTCAAGGCCAACTCTTGCAATTTAATTTTATTGGATGAGAAACTAAACAGCTAATCAGAAAAGGACATTTAGACATGTTCAAGGTCCCAGAGAAATGAACCCATAGGGGATGAAGGGCAGGTGGATAGAATTTTGGAAGCTGAGGGGCTCTGAGCACAAAGTTGCCACTGAATGATTTTACACTGGACTGTAACATGACCAGATTTGCATTTTAAGAGACAGCCAGCCGTGATGCCTGTGTCAGAGATGGTTAGAAAGGCCAAGGGAAAAGTTAGGGCATTAGCACAGGGGCCTGGCAAAGATGCTGAACACATTTACAGAGCAGCGTGTTAAGCTCATTCATTCCTGCAATGCACCTTTAGTGCAGGCTGGTTTTAGCTGCATCACCCGCCATGCTTGGCTCTTCAGCCATGACCAAGTCAGACAGTAGCCTTACATTTCTGTGTGAGGAGAAATGATAAAAATAAAACAACAAACTAGACACTTCCAGATAGAATGGAAATAAAACATTTGATATGATTTGAGGAAATCATCTTAAGAGAAATTAAAAACTGTGAAAAACCAGGTATGGTGAAGACTCCTGAGACTTCTAAGAGAAGGGGATAGTTATCCATAGACCCTGGGACAAAGTAGCTTGAGTAATTGATGGGGGAAATGTACATAAGCTAATGTTTCTACCTCAGATATCAGTAGAATTGCTGGGCTTCACTGTTAAAAAACTGCAGATGATCTCTGTTGGGGCAACTGTGTGGGTACTGGTGCCTTTCTCCAAGAGTGGACGTTTTTCAACTCATGCAGTTTTGGGAAGATGAATCATTGGGTTACTATCATGTTCTGTTAGTAAGTCCTAAAATGCTCATGTAAGGTGCAAGTAAAGATATCAGTGAGGGAGTCAGGGATGAAGGCTGGAACTCCGGAGAGGAGTTTCTCTAGAATACAGATAGTAGCTGTAGTCCAAACCAGGAAAAAAGAACTACATAAGGCTGTACTACTCAATATGGTGGCATGTGCCTATAAAGTGCTTGGAATGTAGCTCAGATGAAGTGAAGTGAGCTGAAGTATAAAATCCACAGCATATTTCAAAAATAGAAAGTGTGCATTATTATTACTTTAATAGATTTTATTTTTAGAGCAATGTTAGATTTAAGTAGAAGGTATGGAGTTCCCATAAATCCCAACACTCTTGCTGTTTCCTTGGAACCAGTGCAAGATTTGTTACATTTTAAACAATAAGTGGACCCATGTCAATACATTAGTATTAACTAAAATCGATAGAATTACATCAGAGTTCACTCGATGGGTTTTGACACACGTATGACAGGTGTCATACAGAGTAGTAGTTCATGCCGATTCTTCGATCCTATAGAAACTCCATCGTCCTGGATGTCTTTGGCTGCATCTTGATGCCCTTGGTGTGTGTGTGTATATGTGTGTGTGTGTGTGTGCGCGCGCGCGCGCCCGCGTGCATCAAACCCAGAGGCTGACGAGTGCTAGGCAGGCGCCCTACTTTCAGAACAGGAGAAAAGGCCGCAGACGGGAGGAAAAGAAGGTCTGGAGGATGCGGGCGTAGGTCCTGCCTCCTCTCGCGTGCTGCGCGCGCTCCACCGCCTGAGCTGATCCCCGCGGCCACACGGAGCCGCTTCCCCGGGTCCCGGCTGCCTGCGGGGTGGTGTCAGCCCCCAGCACGGGAAACCGCCCCGGCTGCTCGGCCCCGCCTCGGCCACGGTCCGCCCGCCGGCCCCGAGGAAGGCGCAGGGCTCCCCAGGGCGGACGCGGGGCTGCTCGGAGCCCCCAGGAAGGCCGGGAGCTCGGCCCAGCCGTGGGAGCGCCGGGCTGCCCGCACGGCGAGGCCCGCCCGCACGGCGAGGTCCGCTGGCCTCCAGGGTCGCCGGGGCGGGCCTCCTTCCCCAGACCCCGGCCCGGCCGTCCGCGCCGCGGGCCAGGCGCGGCCTCCCTTTCTCCGACTTCCACGGAAGTCCTGGGTTCCTGAAGTCAGTCCACAACGTCCCGGAGACACAAACCCGCAGCCCGAGTGGGGAAGTCCGGCGGCCCGAGGGTCGCTTTTGCCCCACGTTTCTTTCACCGGTGCATCGTACTCGCGCGCGATGCTGGGATCTGCCGCTGCCTGTTCATGCGCGCACACGACACGACACGACACGACACGACACAACGGGCCTCTACAGCTCCCCAGCACTTCCCGCCCTCACTCCGCCGACCCTCCCTCCCTGGCCTCTGCGGACCTCCCTTCGATTTTCATGAGACCCATCCCCACCTTTCGCTGTTTCATCTCCAACTTCGGCATAGGAAAGAAAACACATGAATCTTCACCTTCTGAGCTTGTCCTATTTTACCTAGCATAATGCACCCAAGTTCCATTCTTTTCTACAAAAGATATAAGTTCATTTATGGCTGAATAAAACTCCATTATACAATATATGCCACATTTTCTTTGTCCATTCATCCACTGATGGACACCTAGGCTGGTTCCACAGTTTGGCTATGGTGAACTGTGCTGCTATAAACATGGGTACGCACGTATCACAGCAGTGAGATGACTGGTTCTTCAGGAAGAACACTCTGGAGTGGTATAGCTGGTCATATGGTGGTTCCATGCCCAGTCTTTTGAGGGATCTCCATTCTGACTGGCATAAAGGTCGTACTAATTTACAATCTCACCGACAGTGTAAAAAAATGCTCCTTTTTCTCCACGTCCTCTCCGGCATTGATTATGTGTGTTTTTGAGGACAGCCATTCTGACGGGTGTGAGGAAATCTCAGTGCGGTTTTGATTCGCATTTCTCTGATTGCTAATGACGTCCAACATTTTTCCATACGTTTGCTGACTCTTTTTCTTCTTTTGAAAAGTGTCCGTTTAATTCATTTGCCCATTTATTAATTGCATTATTGATTTTTGGTGTGAAGTTTTTTGAGTTCTTTATATTTTCTAGACATTAATCCTCTGTCAGAAGAGTAGCTAGCAAAGATTCCTACCATTCTGCAGGTTTTCACTTCACATTCCTAGTTGTTTCCTTTGCTATGCAGAAACTTTTTAATTTGATGCTGTTCCACTTATTAACTCTTGGCATTATTCCCTGAGCCTTAGGTGTCCTATTGAGAAAGCTCATTGCTCATACCTATATGCTGGAGTGTTGACCCTATGTTTTCTTCTGGGATTTGGATAGTTTCTGATCTAATTCCTAGGTCTTTGATCTATTTTGAGTTGATTTTTGTGCAGCATGAGAGATGAGGATTCAGTTTTAATCTTCTACAGAGGGATAACCAGTTTGTGGCTGGGGGAGTTTTAAAGGTCATTGGCTATAAGTGAGAATGCAGACCTTGCCTCAGTTGGATTAAGAGTACTATGAGGAAAGTTAGAGGACGAAAACATTGCTGTCAACCCTGTCCTAGTGCTGGGTAAGCATGGGGATATTGAATCTGAAATAAGTTTCCTTTACCTGAAAGAATGGTTGAGCACCTGGCGCCTTCTCCCAAGTTCAATAGGCAAGAACTCTTCCATATTTCTCTTTAATTGTGGACATGGAATCAACCCATTTGACCACAGAATTATGTCTGTCACGGCCTTTAGCTCTGACCCAGGTATCTCATTAAAACATCTTGGTCTCCTTGCCTCTACCTCTTTGTTGATCCAAGCCTCTGGGTGGCTGTCCATGGTGGAGAACTCCTGCATTTCCTAGAAGACACAGTTCTTGAAGCTACACTGACTTTCCTCCCCTCAAACTCTGGGAGTGATGGAGAACCTTGGAGGAGTCCAGGAAGAGAACACTTGAGAATTTGAGTCTCAGTCCATAGATGTGTTCCTGAAGTGCTTATTGAGCACCAGGCATGGATGAAGCCCATGATCCGGAGGGAACAGCTACTGTGGCCCAGTCCCATTCTTCATTTCAAAGTGATTCATGGGTACGGATATTAGCCACTGGCCTTCAAGAAACTGCAGCTGGTTTGGGGCACCATCAGGTGGGCCCTCCTTCATGGTCCCAGTTTATGAGGAATGCATATCCTAAGAATGGAAAGACAGTTTTTATGGGACACATGTATTTGACAAAACTATTTTTCTATCACAATCAACATAGGCAGTGCTGAGAGGAATCAAAACAGATTTGGGTTATGAGAAAGAGAAAAGAACGGAAAGAGGGCAATCTTGACAGCAGGGTCAGGGGCCTGCAGAGTTCCCTGCAAGCCAGTCCGGCAAAGATCAAACACCCTCTTGAGCGAAGTTCTAAGCTCTGCCCTGGCTAACAGAGCTAAATGCCACTTGATGTGTGATTAACACAGAATCTCATATGCAGTTTCTTTTGAATTTGCAATTTCAAAAATACTTTTGTATGGTTCATCTCAGAAGTTAGAGGACCTAGTTCCCAATATATCTTGAGCACATTTTCATCAGAATGAACTATGCAGAGAGATAAAGGGTGGAATGTCACCTTCCGTGGTGAGCCAATTGACCACCAGAGTTAGTCGGCTACTTCTCTCCCTTGCAAATGTCTTTCCATCTTTGCCTTTCTTCTTAATACCTGTCCAGCTCTCAATCTGACAGAAAACACATTTTCATCCTCTACCTGACCAAAGTGAATAAAAGCAAAATGTCGACACACCCAGACCTGTGCCTACTGACAACTCACAGGCTGTCTCACTTTGTACCCAAAGGCTAAACATTTGGTTTTCTACCAACAATATTTTTTAACTTGTAGATGATGCCCCCCCAAATTGCAAGCCTGTGCAATAGTTTGGTTTTGTGTATGATATATGATTTTCTTCTTTAATCTTGCAAAAAGCTACAGTGCAGGGCGGCACTGAGCTGGAGACAAATCTGGTGAAGGTGTTTACCGGGCACCACGGACAGAGGGATGGGGAGCGAGGGGACCAAAACTGGAGAATGCGGGCGTCGATCCCGCTGCCTCTCGCATGCTAAGCGAGCGCTCTACCGCCTGAGCTAATTCCCCCTGGCGTCCGGCCTCTCCGGCTATTTTTATAACCAGGACAGAATATCTTTCCAGGTTTCCAGGCTGCTGAGACCGCCCGGAAACTTTCCCAGCAGGGCGAGCCAGTAACGGCCTTCTCAGCCACAGCGGAGCCAGAAGCCTCTGTTCTGAGCCGGCACAGGGAGGCCGAGGACAGAGGCCCAGGAAGCCTGGTTCTCACTCGGGTTCTTTCTCCCGCGTAGATGAAGTAGAACACACCCGAAGTAGCACAGTGACTCCAGGCGCTCTCTTGAACGCTCTGCTTGTCAATAGCACGTTTTCCAGATAATCTAAAGTAGTGACAGCTTTTAATTATTGTATTTATTTGCTATTATAACATTCAATTCACATTTGGGAATTACAGTAAAAATAACACAGCTATTTTCAATATGATTCTATTGTTTCAAGAAAATACAGTAAGAAAGACTTCCATTACCTTTTTAAAAAGATAAATTTTAGATTACCAAGTTAACTCAATGTTTTTTACTTTGCTGACATATAAACACTGCCCAATAAAAATGGCTTTTCTGATTAATAAACACAAACTTTGTACTTTTAAAGCAGTCACTCTCCATTTTTCCCTCCTTTCAGCCCCTGGCAATAACTAACCTTTTTCTCTGTACAAATTTGCCTATTTTGGATAGTTCATATAAATGGAATGTTTTTTAGGCTTATCCATGCTGTTGCATGTATCGATCCTTTATTCTTATAGATGAATAATATTCCATGTATGTTGGAAATGGATTGTTTCCACCTTTTGGTTGCTGTGAATAGTGCTCTTGTGACATTTGTGTATACCTTTGTGTTTGAACACCTGCTTTGATTCTTGGGAATATACCTAGAAATAGAATTGCTGGGTCACTTGATAATTTCATGTTTAACTTTTTGAGGAAGTGCCATATTGTTTCCCACAGTGGATGCATCTTTTACATTTCCATCAGCAATGTATGTGGGTTCCAATTTCTGTCCCAGGGGGTATTAAGTGGTATCTCATTGTAGTTTTGACTTGCATTTTCCTAATAAATAATGATGTTGAACATAAAAAAAAAATAGCACGTTTTCCAAGCCATGCCCCCAATATGGAAATAAACTCAAATATTCCTCCACTTTTTGTTCCTTCAAGTAGCTTCTCTTTGTATCTATTATTAATTCTTTATCTGTTTAGGGGGATTGAGATCATTTCCTACCTACTTCCTCCTTGAATCTGGAGTGTGGTGTATCTATCTATTGAATATCAGATCTTTGAATTTAGCAAACTTCTCCTCCCCCTCCTCCTCCTCCTCCTTCTCCTTCTTTTTGTCTTTCCAGACACAAGTAGATCAAGGAACTCACTTGTGTTAATTTACTTTACACAGTTCAGAGTTGTGAAGCTTATTAAAAACTAAAACAAATTCACTGAGGTATTTCCATTCTGTCGTTTCCTAGGGCTGGATAGCAAAGACCTCAGCCCAGGGCTAAAACAAACATGTCCTGTCCTGGTTCTGGAGGTGGGAGTAGGAAGTCAAGGTTTCTGCAGGGCCCTGCTCTTTCTGGTGGCTCTAGGGAGAGCCCACCTGGAGTCTCTAGCCTCTGGCGTTTCCAGGGGTCCTTGAGCTCCCTTGCTTTGATGTGTCACTCCTGTCCCCTACCTATGTCTTCAAGTCCCCTTCCTCCTGGCTTTATGTGTCTCTATCAGAGTTTCCCTTTTCATGAGGACACCAGTCACATCAATTTTGAGCCCACTCTAGAGGCTTCATATTAAGTCGATGGCCTTGGTGAGGATCCTTCTAAGGTGCTGGGGTTGGGAGTTAAACGTGTCCTTTTAGAGGGACACAGTGCAACCCCCCACAGAGCTGTCATCTCAGAGGCTTCCTCAGGGCTCCTGCTGTTCACCTCCCACCCACCAATGTAATTGAGTTTGGTTTGCTCTTGAATTTAATGCAACTTGCACTATTTTGTCTTTTTTTTTTTTCACCCAGTGTGTTCTTGTTTTTGCATGTACCAGTGTATGTTCTTTAAACTGCCTACCCTTCCCTGGTAGAGCATGACAGAAAATCAGTGTCACTTAGCTACTGTGGAAGAAGCAGCAATGAAATTTCATGGAGAGGGCTTTTGTGGGCATATGCTTTAGTTTCAGTTGGGGCAAAAGGACATTGTTAGGTCATGTATAAGGACATGCTAAATTTGATAATGCACTACCAAAATTTTCCTCCAAACTGGTTGCTCAAATTTACATTACCACCATCAACGTGTGAGAGGTCCAGTTTATTCACACGCATCAAGCTCTTGATGTTGTCAGTCATTTTAACTGCAACCATTCTAGTTCATGTGCACTATTATTTGTGTTTGGATTAATGTGCATTTCCCTACTGATTAATGGTATTGAGTACCTTTTAATGTGCCTATTGGCCAGGTATGCATCTTAACTTGTGTGCATCTCAAAAGTATATGTTATGTATTCATTCATTCATGTACCCCGCACCCCCATTATAGAAAGAGTGAGAAAAAACACGTTTTCTCCCTGCCACAATCGTAAAAGGTACACTAAATGCAAAAAAATGAATAAATGGTGTCCTGATACTGTGATAAATTAGGATTGATTGACTTTCTGATGCTGAACTAATCTTTCATAATTATGACAATCTCCTCTAATTCACGGTGTATTAATCCTTCATAGATGGTGCTGGAATCAACTTGTTAGTATTTAATGTTAATGTTTACCTCTGTGTTCATGAAGTCTGTTGTTTTAGTCAGCTATTTTGCTGCTGTGATTAAAGGACCCAACCAGCACAATTGTAAAGGAGGAAAGGTTCATTTGGGGGGGTGGTTCACAGTTTCAGAGGGCTCAATACATGGACAGTCCACTCCATTCCTCAGGGCTCCAGGTGAGACAGGTGAGGCAGGTGAGGCAGGAACAACATGGTGGAAGTGTGTGGCAGAGGGAAGCAGCTCACATGGTCATCAGAAAGCAGACAGAGACTAGCTTGTCAGATACAAATAGATGCCCAAAGCCACGCCCCCATTCCCACCTCCTCCAGCCACGCCCACCTTTTCAGTTACTAATCAATTAATCGCTACCAGGGAATCTCTGACTGACTGGGTCAAGACCCTTACAGCCCAATCATTTCTCCGCTGAACCTCCTCACATTGTCTCAGCATGAGCTTTGGGGCGACACCTCACATCCAAACCATAACAGCTATGAACCTACACTTTCTTTTTATTGCAAGGCCCTCCTTTGCTTTTGGTATCAGGGCGATGCTTTTCTCAAAACAAGATAAAACATAGTTCCTCCTCATGCATCTCTAAGATGTCATGCTTAATTGGAATTTTTTTCCAATAGTGTTTAATAAGCTATACCAGTGAAAGCACCAAGGGCTCTGTGGAAAGTTCTAAACTTATGAGTATAATGTCTTTCACAGACATGTCTTTGATATTTCTATTTCCTCTGTGTATATTTAGGTAGTATGCATTTCCAATTAATTTCTTGTAACAGATTTTTCCCAAACAGTTGTTCATAATGTTCCCATTTCCCTTGCTATTGTACACAAGGTAACTGTTATCTTTTCTGGTCTCTATGGTATCTTTGATAATGTCCTAATTATTATGAGGAATTGTATCTTCCTTGTTTTTTGTCAGATTATCTAGTTTGTTAATTGTGTTGATATTTTCAGAGAATCAAATTTTTTCACTGATTTCCTTTATTGCTTGTTCATTTTCTGTTTCATTGCTTTAAATGTCTCTTATTTCCTTTTTTTTCCCCAGCCCTTTGTTTTTTTATTTTTTATTTTGAGACAGGGTCTCAACAAGTTTAGGGCCTCGAAAAATTGCTGAGGCTGGCCTTGAACTTTAGATCCTCCTGCCTCAGCCTCCCAAGTCACTGGAGGTGTGCACTACCACACCCAGCTCAATCACCCTTTCCAGTCCTCCCTCCTCCACGAGGCCACCAGGTACAATAAAAAGCAGCCACAAGATTGTGGCTCAGTAGTAGAGCACTTGCTTAGCACATGTGAGGTACTGGGTTTGCTCCTCAGCACAGAATTTAAAAAATCATAAATTAATTAATTAATTAAAAGCAGCCATAGGAGCTCTGCTCACAGGCAAAAGGCCACCAAAGGGCCATGCTCTGCCAGGACAGGCATGAGAACATGGCAGAAATGTTACAAGAGACAGTGTAGCAAGGCCTACAGACCAACACAGGGCCAGTCAGATGGGAAGAACCTGGGGGCAAGACAGCTGACCAGACGTGAAGACAAGCAAAATCCCAGCCACACAGGTGACTCTACATGGACAAGATGCTGGCCAGCCCTCAGACATCTACAGCCCCCAAAGGGAGAAGGATGGCCGTCCTGGGGGCCACGTCCTGCATAGCTGATGGAGAAGTGTCACTCACTCCACCCTGGCTACCCTGCAGCCATTGGGCAGGCCCTGTGTATCCTTCTGGATAGAACATCCCACTTCAAGCGAGGTACAGTCTAGGGTCAATGCAGGTCTAGTGCACCCCACAGTCACTGAAACAGTGGCCGGCCTCCTGGACCACCCCCACTGCTCCTGCTGACCAGTGGAACACTGAGTCTCGCTCCACTCCCAGCCAGACTCCAGAGAAAGTGTGGTATGCTCTGCTCCACAGATACCAACGAAGAGCACAAGCTGGTCCTTTCATTCCACATCACTTGGCTGATTCCACAAAAATAAGCCTGACCCTCAACAGCAAGGTGTGAGGAGCAGAGAATGGCTGAGACGGCAGATGATTCCACCCTTTACTCTGTCCTTTAGGACACAACTCTGTGCAGGCTACCCATGGTGGGGCCCCCACTGCCCAGGAGAGAAGCTCCACTATTGAGTTTCTAGACTTGTGGTCGACCATTTGCCATTTGAGGCTTACAGCAAATGATCCTATTTGTAGTTTCTAACCCTCTCCCTGCCTCCCCCCCAAAAAAACTGTACATGAGTTTACAAACATATTAACATATAAATAATGAGAAAGGTCCTGGGGCGCCTCCCCGTTGTCTCTGCTGGACATCTAACACTGGAGGAGCACTTTCCCCACCAACAGCGTGTGCCATGGGGAGTCTCATAGTAGCTTTCTGGGCTTTCCACTGGATTCTTTGGCACCTCCAGGTTCAAGCGCCTGTCTCTGCTGTGCCATGGAAAAGCCCAAAGCCACAGGCCTGCATCAGTGGCAGCTCTGCTGCCCATCATTGCTCTGGCTCAAGCTCGTGCTGGAAGGGACGTTTCCTCTCCTGACAGTGCTTCTTGTGGGCAGGCCAGTCCTTCTGCTGACACTGGGAGCCACAGTACCGGGCCACCTGGCAGCGCCCACAGATATTGAACTCCCGGAGCTGCTTCTCAATCACTGTGCAGGGAGGGTAATGACACTCATAGTAGGTACAGGAGTTCTCCTCTTCTTCCACCACATCCCCATTGGCATTGTAGTACCGGGTCACATTCAGGACAGGGAACTGTTCTTCTATGGGGTCCGTGGGAAGCTGCTGGATTGCGAGCCAGTACAAGCTTTGCTCCCTCTGTTTGCTGGAGGTCTCTTCGGCTTTGGGCCGCCAGCCCCGAGGCACCAGCTGCAGGTTGTCCAGACGGTTGTCCACAGTCACAGCATTGAGGTGCACTACCTGGAAACCGGGAGCCACGCCGCCCCTGTGCCTCTCCCACAGCAGCTCATGAAGGAGCCTGCCTGATCCCCTTCCTCGGTTTTTGTCAAAGGCATATTTAAATATCTTAGCACCATTTCCATCTGCATCTACTTCCATTCGGGCCTCAAAGGAGTAGCTCTCCACCAAGGGGATGTCTTGTTCATCTATCAGTGTGTATTTGGTTTTCCCGGCCACCCGGCCGAGCCGCACGATGCCCAATTTGAAGTAGGTCATGGCCGGGCCTGCGCTCTCGGCCGGCAACGCCGCTCCCTCGGGAGGCGCCGGGCCGGGGCGAGGCCGCGGCGCTCCGGGAGGACTGGAGTCGAACCCGGCGGGCCCAGGGCGGACGCGGCTGGGCCGCGCTCGGGCCGCCGCCGCCGCCTAGCGCCCGCCAGACCTGCCCGCGCCGCCGCCGCGCGCACCCCCGTGAGCCTCTTATTTCCTTTTTAACTTGTATTTAATTTTCTATTTTTCAGCTTCCTAAGGTGATGTCTTTTATCATGAATTAAGACTTTTTTCTTTTCTGGTATAAGTAAGTCCAGCTATAGATTTTCTTCTATTACTGCTTCAGCTACATTCCAATTTTTTTCATATGTTGTGCTTTTATTGTCATTCAATTCCAAATATCTTTCATTGTCTGTTGCTTTCACACGGTTACTTTGACCAGCGAATTACGTAGCGCATGGTGTTTAATTCCTGATGCTTGGGGACCTTCTGGTTGCCTATTTGCCATTGCATTCTAAGTTAATAGTGCTGTGGTCAGAGATCACGCACACTTGCTAAGGCAGTACGCCATCTCAGTGAAAGCACCAGTAGCTCTTGTCTCTGACAAGCTCAGCTCAAGGGACAGCCTTCTCATCCACCACGTTGCTGCTTCAGGCTTTTCTACATCACCCACACTACGGAGTGTTCTTTTGATCACAAATCTAGATCTGAGACTCATTACTTCACAAGTGTTGAATGATTGCCTATTGCTATCACCAGAAACCCTTTAGTATCTCAATATTGAATGCATCTAGCATCACTTTTCCTACTAAAATTCATACAGAACTATTTCTGACTCCTTAAAATAAATGAAAACCTGATACTGGATCAACCTCAGGCCTTGGTATTTGTCTTAGATTTTTAAGGCTGCTATAACAAAACTACTATGGTCTGGGGGTGGGGGATCCTCTCTGGTTGTCTGTTTCTGTGGTTTTTGTATCTGTTACTAGCCCTTTAAGACATGGGCCATGCTGCATGAATCTTACAGGTAATCTCTTGGGAAAGATCTTGGCTGAATGGGCTACCTATAGATGTAAGACAGTTCAAGAGAAAGAGGGTTTACTGTAACAATCTAACCTTTATGGCTTTCTGAATTATTCTGAATCATTACACAATCTTGCAGCTGGAGTTAGTCTGTCAAAGGTATATACATAGAAAAGATTCTGTATGTGCAGGTATTTATGCAGTTGCATGATAAGGAGTCTGAACAGTCAAGAGCTAAGTCAAAGTTACAAAAGGCACTGCTCAGTTATGCAAGGATAGCAGGACACTAGAAAAAGCTTTAAGAATGACTTAAATCCTTTTGACCCAGTGACATGGCTCCCCAGCTGACAAGTCACGTGGTCAGCCTACAGGTTCCTGCAGAGAAGAGGCAGTCTGGGTGGGCTGGAGCAAGGAGAGCAAGCCCAGCCTGCACCCCTGGAGCCCACCATGTAGGCAGTGCAGTCCCGGGCACTGCAAACCCAGGGGCACCAACCCTTCATCCTTTGGCAACCAGGCCTGGGCACAGTGCAGAAGCCTACTGCAAAAGCCCACTCCATGTGGTGCCAGCCCAGACTTGCAAGCATAGACCACTGATGACCTCAACCTCCCGCTTCCTGACCTACCGTGAGAAAACGGAAGTGGGCCAGATCTGAGTGGAATTTGGGACTCCAGAGTCGACCAATGGTGTTTGTGTGGTCCCAAATGCTAATTACCATAAGTTTGAACAGATAGCATTAGTATGTTTTCAAACCCTCATTAGTGTAAGTTTGAACCAATAGGTTTGGTACTTCTTCCAGATCCTAATTAAGTTTGGACCAATAGCAGTGACCCAAGTGCTATATAAACCTCTAGACTAGCCCTAGTCCATCCTCTCTTGTGCTGCCAGAGGTCTGTTTTCCACAAATTGTACACTTGAATTCACTTGCCCTGGACTGTGGATTACATTCTTTGAATTCATCACACAAGAATTCTGAAAGAAGAGGAAATTGATGGTATGCTGCTGGGGTCTGCTGCAATACTGGAGGGCACGGTCCACCATCAAAAACTGCAGCACTTCTTGGCTGCAGAGTCCTGCAGCTTGTGCGGACCCCACCCGCCAGCAGAAGCAGTGAGTCAGATTTATATCAAAACTCCAGCTTCTTCTGTGCTGGCATTCCCTGCACCGCTTCTTATTCCCGCCCAAAGCAACCCCAGATCGTCTCCATATGGGTAGAAAAATGGGTGAAGAAGGCCTGGTCTCCATCCTGCCTTCACCCCCTTTTGCCCTTGGAAATAAAACCGTTGTTTGAGAATGGACTCAGTTCACCAATTCTGCTGGCAGATGGGGTCTGTGGGCTGCAGGTCTTGCTGATTTCTTTCAGAGTTCTGGTCTCAAAGGTTCCAAAAATGAAATCCACGGATGGTGACAGAGGATAAAAGTGACAGGAGCAATATTTATTTGAATGAGAGGAGGAAAGATGGAGCCCCTGTGACACAAGGGGGAACCTGGTAGAGGGTTTTCACTGGGGTGTGCTGCTCTGGGGGCATTGTGGTGTCTGCATAGGGGCATTGATTGGGATCCATACTGGATAGATATTTTAAAAAGTGTTGGGGTGTTATGGTTTAGATATTAGACGTCCCCCAAAAGATCATGTGTGAGATAATGTAAGAAAGTTTAGAGGTGAAATGACTGGGTTATGAGAGCCTTACCCCAGTGCATTAATCCCCTGATAGGGATTAACTGGGTGGTAACTGAAGGCAGGTAGGGTGTGGCTGGAGGAGGTGGGTCACCTGGGGTGTGCCTTTGGGGTTCATATTTTACCATAGTGAGAAGAACTCTTACTCTCTGCCTCCTGATCATGTCCTGAGTTGATTTCCTCCACCATGCCCTTCCACCATGATGTTCGGCTTCACCTTGAATCCCAAGGAATGGAGGTGGCCTTTGTGGACTGAGACCTCTGAGATGATGAGCCCCCAAATAAATTTTTCCTCCTTTAATTGTTCTTATCAGGTCTCTTAGTCGTAGCAGCGAAAAAGCTGGCTAAAACATGTGGCCTCTGGTTGGAATCTATATTGTACAAGTTTTGCAAGGTACCAGGGCTGTTGGCTTGGCCCATGATTTTCCAGTTGGCTATGTCCTTTTAGTTCTTGAGTCTGAACTTTTTTGGGTCCACCTCACTTCCATTTTCCTGCTGCTTTGGGATGAAGGAGTTGGCTGGAATGAATAAAGTGCTTCTACAGGTTAACTTCATGGGGTGCTCTTCTACATTTATTAAAAAACCTTAAGTGGGGCCCATTACCCTGATTGCCTGACCATTAACTACCCTATCTTATTTAGTGGGTGAAGACTGCCGGTCTAACAATGGGTTTCAGTGCTGTTGGATTATAACCTGGGGAGAGAAACGGTCTCCCCTCTTAAGATCTGATAGTATGCCCCATTTGGCCAGGGGACACTTGTGGGTGGAGCCCTGCCTATTGCCACAGAGCTGAAATACAAGGACCTCCCAGAGTCCCCTGTATGCAGACACCTGTCTCTTGGCCCTGATGATTTCTGCAGATAGAGGTCCCTCACAGTCTCTGTGTTGTTAATGTGTCCTTCATTGGACAGAGAGTCCTGGACATAAGAAAATCATCTTCAGTGGACAGAGGGGGCAAACTGACATAAACCCCTCACAACCAATTGATAGTGCCTTTATGGTAATGCCTGCAAGGAACAGAAACAAAATCAACCTGTATTCTGTTGGCAAGCTCTACGAAGGGATCCTCAAGGAAGAATAATAAAAAAGAATGGAAAGGGCCTCCTCCACTGAATATCAACATGCCTACTGTAGAAAAAAGGCCCACAAGGGGACTCTGGGTACAACCGACCATGGGGAACTTGCTTAAAGTTGAGGACATTATGATAATGTTAAGGGACATAAGTCAAGCTGAACAATATCCGGTGTCCAACCCCTTGAATGCAACCTGGGAGAAAAAAAGATTAAGGCACAGTTGATTTTTTAAGATGTCAGATTGTCCAATTCCTTTCCTGAGATGAAATTTGTTGTGTACATTAAATGCACAGATAACATTCTCACCTAAAAAAACAACAAATTCATTTGCAAGCACCTCCCAGGAAAATAAAACAGAGTCTGTTCTGCTGGAAGTCTACTAAGAGTGAGTAAGGCCCTTTGGCCAAAGGAACCCTGGGTAGAGTGATTGATGCTATCTTAATCAAAATTTTGTTTAAGGAGGAATTAACTTGCCCCAGGAAGAAAAAAAAAATGCCCCTCTTGAGAGGCATTAATGGGGATCCATTCTTTTATGGACAAATTTTTAAACATGAATTGAGTCAGTTTAGCCATTATGTTCCACAATACAATATGCCCTTTCTGCCCATTAAGAAACCTCACACTGATGAGTCCAATTTGTGCAAGGCTTGAGAGCTATAAAATATATAAAGTGTAATGTTCATTGCTTCTGAGATTTTTCTTTGGCAGAGAAAAAGATGGCTTAAAATGTTGAGTAGGCTTGGTTTCCAGGGGTTACCTAAAGTTAACAGTTAAAAATGGACCAAATTTTATTTAACATAAATGGGATTATTCTTCATAAATGTTTGTTAGAGGAGACATCTGATTTATTTGCAAAGTTAAAATCCAGTATTTCTACCTCAAGACCTGTGAGACTGTCCTGCTGAATGTTTAAAACCAAAACTTGGAGGCCAAAGTCAGGGAAGTAAAAGGGCCAAGGAAAGAGCAGTCAACATGCTGGCCCTTGCCCTCTAAAGTCAGCCAGGTCTCAGGGAATGACAGGACCACTCTAAGGGCCCTGCAACACTGGTGAGTCACCTGACCTCCCCATCAGGGGGATGAGAGGCTCCTAGAGAACAGGAAGTTGTCCAGTGCACATTCTGCAAAGAGGAGGGTCACTGGAGGGGGAAATGTTTCCGGAAGCTGCCAAGGGAAGCCCCTTATGATCAGCAAGACCCTGATTCATCCTAGCAGATGGCACAACTGGTAGAGGAATAGTTGTTGGTGGAGCGAGTACTTTCTTGAGCATATTAAAAGTAGCCCCTAATTTAATGACATGTCATATAATGGTTAACATGGAAACATTAGTTCCTTTACCATTCTTCATGTGGGTGAGAAACTGATCCTCAGAGTGTGAGTGACGGTCCAAGGTTACCAAGCTGGTAAGAGTGGGAACTGGGGCCTCGGCAGGAAGCCATGGAGATGGAATTCCACCAGGAGTCATAATGAAGTCTTTCCACAGCGGAGTGCTCTTCACCTGTCACCACGGTGACACAGTGTTGTTCCCCATAGCTTTCTGAAAACAGGGTGCTGAAAGGAAGCTCATTCCCAAACCAAGAAGTGTCCAATGAAAAAGGGAAAAGGGAGCAGCAAAAATGGTGGAAGTACGGAAAAAAGAGGAAGAGGAAAAACACAAGCTTCACGAGGATAAGACAAGAATCACATGAGAACCGTGACACTAATTTTTTTTTGGGGGGTGCTTGGGATTGAATCCCGGGCCTTATGCATGCAAGGCAAGCACTCTACCAACTGAGCTATATCCCCAAACCAACACTGTCTAATTTTAATAGGATTTAACATCAGCATGAAATGAAACTTTAACTGATTTAATGTGTAATACTTTTTTCTTTGGAAATTTTAATTTATTTAAGTTTTGGTATTATTTTTTCAGGAAAAATTTACCTCATTTAACAGTCCTGTAATCCCAGATTTTTACAGCAATTGTTTTATATGCTAATGATTGATATTCAATTTTTTAACTAGTCTTAAATTTCTAATTTTTTGTTGTATATATATATTATTGTACATATATACATTTTAAATTAGAGCATTATAGTTATACATAGTAGTTGGGTTCATTTTGACAAAGTCACACGTGGAAGTTGATTCATTCCATTTCAGTCCCCATGCAATATTCTTGAACAGTTAGCAATCATCTCTCATGAGCCAGGATGACAGTGTGACAATGTTTTCATTACCATATCTTTTATCTGTCATCTCCTTCTCCCTTTACTCCTCAGTTGTAAGGAAGCACTAATCTACTTTGCCTCTGTCTTCCTATTCTGAACATTTCATGTGAATAAAAGCACATGTAGCCTTCTATGACTGATTTCTTTCACATTGCATAATATTTTCAAGGTTAACCTATGTTGTAGGTTGTAACATTACTTCTTTATTACCAAATAATATTCCACTGTATAGATACACTGCCTCTTTTGTTGTTGTTGTTCCAATTGGTTGTACATGACAATAGAATGCATTTTGACACATGGTACACAAATGGAGCACAACTTTTCATTCCACTGGCTATACATGGTGCTGAGTCGAATCATACATGTACAAAGGGGAATAATGGCTGTCTCATTCTGTTGTCCTTCCCATCCCCACCTCCCCACCACTCCCCTCACTTCCTTCTCCACAATCAAATGTTCCTTCATTCTTCCCTACCCTGTCCCCTCACTATGGATCAGAATCTGCTTATCAGAGAAAACATTGTGACTTTGGATTTGGGGATAGGCTTATTTCACTCAGCATGATATTCTCTAGCTCCATCTATTTACCTGCAAATGTCATTATTTCATTGTTCTTTATGGCTGAGTAATATTCTGTTGTGTATATGTACCACATTTTCTTTATCCATTTGTCTGTTAAAGGGCATCTAGGTTAGTTCCATAATTTAGCTATTGCTAATTGAGCTGATTTAAACACTGATGTGACTGCATCACTGTAGTATGCTGATTTTAGGTCCTTTGGGTATAAACTAAGGAGTGGGATAGCTGCATCAAATGGTGGATCTATTCCAAGTTTTCTGAGGAATCTCCATACTGCTTTTCAAAGTGGTTGCACCAATATGCAGTACCACCAACAATCTATGAGTGTACCTTTTCCCCTGCATCCTTGCCAACACTTATTACTTGTATTCTTGATAACTGCCATTCTGACTAGAGTGACATGAAATCTTAGGGTAGTTTTGATTTGCATTTCTCTAATTGCTGGAGATAATGAACATTTTTTCATATGTTTGTTGATTATGTTTCTTTTGTGAAGTGACTGTTCAGATCTTTAACCCATTTATTGATTGGGTTATTTGCTTTTTTGGTGTTAAGTTTTTGAGTTCTTTATAAAAGCTGGAGATTAGCGCTCTATCTGAGGTGTGTGTGGTAAAGATTTTCTCCCATTTTGTAGACTCTCTTCACTTTATTGTTTCCTTTGCTGAGAAGCTTTTTAGTTTGAATCCATCCCATTTATTGATTCTTAATTTTACTTTTTGCACTTTGGGGGTCTTAAGGAAGTCAGATCCTAAACCAACATAATGAAGATTTGGGCCTACTTTTTCTTCTTTCAGGTGCAGGGTCTCTGTTTTAGTGCCTAAGTCTTTGATCCACTTTGAGTTTGTTTTGATATACTGCCTCTTGTTTATGATACTATCTGGCTTTTTTAATTCTACTCTTTCTAAGTGGTATCTCATTGTGGTATTGGTTTCAGTTTCCATGATGATGATTTTGGAGCATCTTGTCTTGAGCTTATTGGCCATTGTATGCTTTCCTGGGAGAGATGTCTGCCGAGATCCTTGTCTGCATTACAGTACTTACCTCTTATTATTGATCCTGGGATCATGTCCCTTATTAGATATGATTTGAAAATATTTTCTTTTCTCACAAGGAGCCTTCCCTGACAAGCCCTTAGCAATGGCCTAATCCCCTCTCCCACAGGCTGTAAGTGGAAGGAGTTTTCAGTCTCCACTGGGCCCCTCTTCACAGGTTTGTCCCAAATAAACCTGTGTTAGAAAATGTTTTCTCCCATTCTTCCACTTCTTTGATTGTGTCCCGTAAAGCACGGAAGGTTTTACTTTGATGGAAACCAACTTATTTTTCTGTAGTAATGTGTGCTTTTGTGTCGGATCTAAAAATCCTTGGCCATATATAACACCATGAAGGACCCCAGTCATTTCTCCTAAGAGCGTTGTGGTGTTAGCTCTGGCGTGAGCCGCTGGGAGTTCATCTGCGTGTGGTGGGTTAAGGTCCAGTCTCATTCTTTTGCTGGTGCTGATGCAATTGTCCCAGCACCACAGAAAAGACTGCCTTCCCCCACTGGCAGTTTTGGCGCCCTGTCAGAAGCGACCAGTCGCATGGAGTGCACAGGCGGTTTGTAGGCTCTGAACGTCATGCCATCAATCCATCATCTGTCCCTGGGCTAGCTCACTTTCTCTGCAGTGTCTTTTGAAGCCTGAGTTCACATTTTTAAATTGGGAAGCATTAATCCTCCCACTTGGCTCCTTTTTTTTCTTCTTCAAGATTTCTGGGTCTAATTGGGTCCCTTGCAGTTCTGTGTGAATTTTAGAACAGGCCCATCCCTTTACAAAGAAGCCTGCTGGGATTGAGGCGTGGATTGCACTGTGGCTGCACATCAGTCTGCGGTGCATTGCCATCAAAACAGCAAGTCTTCCCGTCCACAAGCAGTGTCTCCATTTAGATGGTCTTGATCTCTTTCAGTAAAATTTTGTAGTTTTCAAAACATGGTTTTGCATTCCTTCTGTTAAATTTACATCTACGTATTTTACTCTTCTTGAACTTGAACATGAAATTATTTTCTTGATTTCACTTTGAAAGCATTTATTATAACTCTATAGAAATGCAACTGATTATTATATTGATCTTATATCTTTCAACCTTGCTAAAAACTTATTTTAATAGTTTTTGTGAATTCCTTAGAATTTTTTTTAACATACAAGATCGTGTCTTTCACAAATGTAGTTTTACTTCATCCTTTCCAACCCAGATGACTTTTATTTCTCTTCCTTGCCCACTTGCCCTGGCTAGAACCACCAGTGCAATGTGGAAGGGACAGGAGTGGACATCCTTTTCTTGATCCTGACTTAATTATTAATTATTAAAATAATCATATATTTTTGTCCTTTAGTTTACTGATATAAAGCCCTGAGAATCACCAGTTGATTCCATGTCTCACCCCAAATTCATCTATCCTGAACCTCGCTAATTAACCGGTGAGACATAAAACTAGTTTATGTCTGAGACACGCAGAGGACTCAAGTCTGAAGTCACATTAGTTAGGTCTCATGATCGGCTCACTCAGCAAAAGCCTCAAAAAGAGTTGACCATAATGCTTGTGAACAAGAGAAGTGAGTGTGACTCATGGCTAATGAAGACATTCAGCAAGTAGTTACTGACATGCTCTTTGTGCCCAGGAGTAAGCAAACACAAGAAGCCTAAGAACAGCAGGACTTGAGCTTCGAGAAATGTGAAAAACAGAGCAAGCACCAGAGAGTCAATATGGGCACTAGCAGACAACATAACAGACTTGGCTCTTACTAGCAGAGATGCTGCCAGGAGCAGCCACCTTGGGAGGGGAATTTAGTCTTTTCCAGGTCGTGTCCTTGCTTTGACACAGAGATTTTGTCGTCTGAAGCGCTTTCTGCCCTTGTGAAGCTTGTTTTCATGGCGCTCTGTATCCCAGACTTCCTTTCACCTCATCAGCCTGTCCTGTGGAGGAGGAGAGTGGGTTTCTAGTGGGGTTAATGATTTTCTTGGCCCTTTCCTTACCGGAAGCAGGCTACATTCCTTCAGGCAGACTCACTCCTAGAACCAAGACCAACTGAATGAAAACATGGTGTGCTTTACCTTTCTGTTATTCAACAAAATGCTCTTGAATCCATATTTCTCCCTTTCTTTCCTTTCTTCTAAGACCTCCCAGTGGAACCAGTTGTGAAAATGGCTGGTGTCACGTCAGAACAGACCCAAGAAGAGTGGAAGTGACCCCATGTTCAGAATGCGGTGAAAAAGTATGTCAGTAATCCCTACCTCCAGAACAGGACTTGTTCGGCCTCCACCCCTGGCACCATGCCGGTGCTTTGGGCTAACCTCATTCCTCCCCTTATTTTGAGATCACAGATGTTTAGGGTGATTGTAGGGGTATCTGGGAAGGGCAGTCCACTCTGAGGAAGTGAGAGGGAGACCAAGCAAATCCTGCAGAACACAAGGAGTGTCAAATACAAATAAGTAAATAGATAAATACAACAAAGCTGCAAACCTAAAACTGCTACCTCTTGGATTTCTTCTGTTTCATTTTCCTGGTCCATCTCCAAATATCTAGGAATAAATTCAATTGTTTTCCACTTATTGCCTCCTGCTTTACTCATCTTTCACCTGGTGTCTTCGTGATTATTTCTTCATTAGGGACTCAGACTTCTTATGACTTATTACCTCCCTTAGTTCCAGGACATGGAATTAACAGATCAGTTTCAGATAGCTGAATTTAGCAGTTGTTTTAGAGGAAATCAGGTCGCTGAATTCAATACTTTTTTGACATAATCAGTCTACCAAACTCATTCTGTGCTAATTAATCACATAGCCATGGAGTGGAAAAGTCTATACACGCCCATAGGCATGCATAAGAATCAACATTTTGTAGGACCCCCAAAAGAAAAGACCAGGTAAACAAGTTGATCCTACTAAGTTGAATTCATTAAACTTGAGTCAAAACGAGTTCATCTCTAGGGTCTCTATAGCTCTTAAAAAAAAAAAAAAAGGGTGGGTCAGAGACAGGCTCTGCTGTTGGGGGCTGGAGTTATTCATGGAGTGGTTTTAGGGTGGGTTTGTAAGACCCTTCTCGCCAGGTGCTGATGAGATTACCAGTTAGGTGAATTACCGGCTCACGACATGGACAGTAAGTCGTCGAATGCGTACATCTGTTCAGAGTCCTTAGATCAGATTTGGGTTTCAACAGGCTGGCGTTAAAGCAATTTGAACTTATATCGGTGTAAGGCGTGGTTTGTGGACTTCCTCTGTGTGAGTCACAGGGCTTTTGCAAGTTCATCCTCTTTCCTCCCAACGGGATCAAGCTACGTACGCACAGTTAGGGAACTTCTGCTCTGAGAGGTCCCTCAGCGAATCGGTTTAGACGGCCTCCTTTTACAAATATGAGTGTTGAGGAGCAAACGATACCTTTACCGTGGATCCACGGGCTATGGGCTGGGAGGAGCGCGGCCGTGTGTACAGAGGGGTCTGGGGTCCCGAGGCGCGCGGCGCGGCCGACTCCGAGATGCCCGCCTTGGGCTTGAGATGCGCTTCTCCACCTTGGGCACCTGCAGAATCCTGGGTGGTACCCCGTCTGCCCCAGACGGCAGAGAGAGATATCAGGCCGGCCCAGGGCGACCGCCACACAAGGGGAAGCAAGCGACGCGGAGAGGGCTCCGTCCGCCGCCCTTCCCCGGCCCCGCGCCTCGCCGCCCCGGTTGCGTGGAGAGCAGTGCTCTGCCCTTTCCACCGACCCTGGACGTTGCCAGCGCCTCCCCGACCTTATCCGGATGTAAAAGTCCGGGGAGTCTTTCAGGTCGCTGACCGCGCCAGGTCCTCCGTCTGCACGGAAGCCCGCGGTCGCCGTGCGGGATCCCGGCCTTGCAGCAGGCGTGGGGGCTTTGCCTTCGGGCTGGAGGCTCTTCTTTTCTTGGCTGCGTATTTCAAAACTCCCACATTCTCGCCTTCCAAGGGGCTTAACTAGTGGAGGTTGGGATGACCGACAGATGGGTCACCACATTCAGTACTGGAGACGAGGAGAGAAAGGTTTCCCTCCGATCCTGTTCTCACGTGGAAGAGGTGCGCAGGGAGACCCGGAGGACCAGAGGGGATCCCCCAAAATGCAGGGGTCCCCGGCGTTTCCACGCAGCCTTGGCGCCCGCCTCGTCGGAGGGCGCGCTCAGCTCGCCCACCGAGCGGGTGCTGAGATTGCGGCTCGCGTCGTCGTCAATAAGGAGTAAGTCACAATGTTGCCCGCGGGTTTCCAGGGCCGTGATCGTAGGGCCTTTCGGCGCTTTGTGACGGCAACGAGCTCAGGATTTCCCGCGGGTTTTCTTTCCCGTCGTCCTCCCTCTTCCTCGGGTGCCGGCTTTAAAACAGGCGTAGAGAGAGGTTTGCTCCGCAGTCACCTCGCGGTCGCTTTGCGTCGCTGCTCAAGTCACAGTTCAGCTCCAGCTTCCGACCCCGGGGCCGTTCCCGCCCTGGGCCGGGCGTGGGAGCCGAGGGACACCACGCGAGGATGACGAGAGAGGGGGGAGTGTCAGAAGCGGGGCGGAAGGCAGGCCGGCCTGTGGAGGGGGACTGGGGAGCGGCGAGTGGGGCCCCGAAGCCGGGGACAGCAGGCCAGCGAAGCGGGCGGAGCGCCGAGGGACCGACGCTGACCTCGAGGCCGTGGTGGACTCCTTTAGGCTACTCTCCGCTCCTATGCACCGTGCGTGTTATCACCGAGACTCTGGGGAGCGGGAATCCCTGGGGGTTCAAGCCGGCTGCAGCGTCACGAGCCCGGGCCAAGGCACTTCCAAAAATGAATGCCGAGGAATGGCGGGTTCTCCACATGCAGATCAGGCTCACCCCGAGCAAGCCTGCGTGCTGAGAAGAACTGGTTCTTCTCTTTGATCAGAATGTGTCAGCCTGGGTAGACGAGCGGTTGGTGGAGCCCCGGAGAATCACTCCATCTGAGGGCACGAGGAAGAGCTTTCCAGTAGAGTCTTCTTGTGCAAGAGGTGTCAACGGACTTGGCATATCTCCTGAGAACTATGAAAAGTGAACACGAAGACTGCGATCGAATGTATTTATCTATTCTTTTCCAGTTAGAGATATGGGAGTGGTTTCTCTACTTCGGTGAAAAAACGGAGTGCGTTTGTGGGGAATCAGATTCTTGCTATGGGGGCAAATGTGTCGGAAACACGGGCTTGAGAGGCCCGGGAGTGTGGCTTCCATATGCCTCGAGAGCAGGTGGAAAGGGGAGGTGACTTCTTTCTGCGTCATTTTCTCTGATGTGGTCATGGAAATCCTTCCTCATGAATCACTGAAGCAGGTGACGGTGAACTTCCTCTTTAACAAAATTCTAACAGAGATTTTGGGCTTAGAACAATCCAGGAATCTCAACTTCTTCCCAGCTCCGAGACAAATTTGAGAAAACTTCCTTTGATGATTGAGCTCTTGACCTTTAAATACCTAAGGAGAAGTCACCTTAGCTCAGTTGCTTAGAGCTGGGTGCTAGTAATGCCAAGGCCACCTGTGGCTTTTGTGCTGTTTGAGAGCAACAAATGCTGTGATAACAATGAACACAATCAGAGGAGAAAGGAGAAGCAAGCTCCTGCTGACCCAGTGTTCCTGACACCAGCATTAACTTGTGGTTTTGTGTCTGGAAGAGCAGATGCTGAAGGAACTGAGGTTCCAGAAGGAAATCCCAATCTGGGAGCAAGATGTACCACAGACACAAAAGCACATGAGTGAAGACCTGGCTTTCCGTCTTCCCCAGCCACACCAGCTCTTGAATGGGCTTTCTTAACTGTGTATCAACTTACTTCTTCAGAGCTGTCCTTGGATGGGCAGGCAACTCAGGTGGCTCTGGTCCAGTCCTCACTTCTATCTCCCCTTTTCACTCCCCACACTTGACTCTGGATATGCAGGTCTTCAGGGAGTCTCCCATGCAGAACACTAAGCCCCTTATCTACTGCTGGCTTGTCCAGTCAATTTGACAGATCACAAACCATCTTCTGAGAGACAGCACCCTCGCCTAGCTTCCCTGGTCTCTGAGGTTGATCGTTTCCCTTCCAGCACTCCCAGACATCTAGGCACACCTCTGTTCTGTGCCACTCTCCAGGGTAAATCTTCCTCAATAAGCTCCTTGGAGGCAGGGTGCTTATTGTTTAGTGCTATGTATTTAAAAGTCTGCACAAGTGATGAAGGTTGAGAAATACATGTGTGCAGGCATACAGGAAGCAGTGTTTCATGCTCCAAGTGGACTTCTCAGGACTGAGGTCCACACTGCCTCCATCTTCATGGCATGATGAACAGACTACTGGACTACAACATATGCTGATTGGTTCCATTTCTCTGACTGCAACCCTGAGGCTCAGAGTGGCTCTGTGCCCCCGGATCAGGGTGGCGGTGGAGAGCATGCTCAGTTCATTAAAAGTCAGGGGAAGGTCGAACTTCCCTGAGGCTGAGATGGAAGAGGGACCTCGTAAGTGGGAATTTCCACTTCACTGGTCTGTAGCAGAATGGTGCATCTCAAACCTATAGTTTCTACAGCATTAAAGTGACTGGTTTTGAAGTTTTTCTAAATTCAAATGATGAGAACGACTTGGAATTAATATTTACAAAATTGCTATTTATGAAATTGTTTTTTGCAGACATGTACAGAATATGGACAATTATAGGCCTTTAGCGAGTGAGATTCTTAGTTACCATCAACAAAAATTACACAGGGCAGGAAAGCTACAGGCAGTGAGTTCACTGGCTCTGTCCTCGACACACAGGCCTCAGACTCCAGGGTTTTCCCTGGTCTCACACTCTCCAGGCGAAGTCCACAGGAACATTTCTGATTTTCTGTATGGCTTACTGTAATTGGAGAGAAACTTCCTCCATGGCTTTGAGGTTTGCCCTGGCCTCTGGCTGATCACATCTGTTTCATGCCCGTGCCTCAGTCAATCACAGGCAAGCAAATTAGGACAACTCGGTTTATTCCTGACTCTGAGGTTGGGATCCACTTCCTCTGCAGAAGATGGTTCTGGGAAGAAGTTCAAGCCGAATTAAACCCTTAATAGGTTGGACAAGGAACGGGAAGGGAGAATCATAAGTCACTGTTGGGTAGATAGCAAACCATAACTACTAGAACCTATATTTTATCCCTGTTTAGGAAATAAAAGGAGAAATATTTAGTAAATTTTCTTACTCATTTCAGTAATACTCTTGATGTCACAACTAGTCTTCCAGATCCACTGATTATAGAAATAACTCAAACTACAACTCTAATTGAGTAGTGACAAAAGTAACAATGACATTAATATTACATGATACAATGGTTTTTAAATCAAAATGCCATGAGTCTGGCTATCAGTTTGTTATGGTTTAGACAACAAACTAAACAAACTGTTAGATAACAAAACCATAAAAGCTCATGTGTGGGACAAAGTAAGGTTTAGAGGTGAAATGATTGGGTTATGGGGGCTTTAACTCAATCAGTGCATTAATCTCCTGATAGGGTTAACTGAGTGGTGACTGTAGGCAGGAAGGGTAAGGCTGGAGGAGGTGGGTCTTTGGGGGTGTGCCTTTGGTATTTATTTTGTGAGCTGAACTTATTCTCTTTCTGCTTTCTTCTGTGATGTCCTGAGTCGGTTTCCTCCACCACACTCTTCAGCCATGATGTTCTGCCTCATCTCATGCCCTCCAGGAATGGAGTTTGCCATCTGTGGACTGAGATCTCTAACTGTGGGCCCCCAAATAAACTTTTCCTTCTCAAATTGCTCTTGTCAGGTTCTTTTGGTCACAGCAGTGAAAAAACTGACTAAAACAGTTAAAAAAATAAAACAGGAAAAATGATGAAACATTTAACTTCACAGAAGACTTGGTCCCGTTTTCTTTGTTTTAGCTCTTACCCTTGAGGCTTGGTCAACTTTGAACTAATTTCTGAACATGGTGTGAGGGAGGGGTGGACTTTTTCTTTTGCCGTGCTGGGGATTGAACCCAGGGCCTTGTGCTTGCAAGGCAAGCACTCTACCAACTGAGCTATATCCCTAACCCACTTGTGTGTGGATTTCTAATGATCTCTGTGCCATTCTTGAGAACAGTATTCTTTCCTAATTGAATTTCCTTGGCACCCATTTCAAATCAGTTGGCTCTAAGTCTGAGGGGTTCTTTCTGGACTCTCAATGTTATCTGTTCTGATGCCAGCATCATATAGTCTTGGTGCCTGTTGCCTCACTATAGGTGTTGTCTGGAAATCTGAGTCCAGCAATTGTGTTCTGCCTCTTGAGGATTGTTTGGGATACTCTGAGGTCTTGCAGTTATGCCTGAATGCTGAAATCAGTTTGCCAGTTTTTTTTTTTTTTTTTTCGGTGCTGGGGATTTGAACCCAGGGCCTTGTGCTTGCGAGGCAAACACTCAGTTTGCCAGTTTTGTAAAAAAGAAAAAAAAAAAAAAGCCAGCTGAGGTTTTGATATGGCTTTCATTAATGAATAGATAAATTTGGGGAATACTAAACTTGGCATATCTTTCCAGATTTTTAGGTCTTCTTCAATTTCTTTTAATGATTATGCATAGTTGTAAAGAGTACAAGTTCTATGTGATTTTTTTCCTCAGTGTTTTCTAAAGTATTGGATTCTCTTGAATGAAGAATAAATGAAGTTGTTTTACTTGTTCTTTCTGCAAGGTTCAGTGGTAATGTATAGTAATACAATTGATATTTTATGTTGATTTTGTATCTGTAATATCGATGGATTCCTTTGTTAGGTCTATTCAAAATAGATTTCTTAGTATTTTCTATATACACAGTCATGTCATCAGCAAAAGAGATATATTGCTTCTTCCATTCCAACTTGGATGCTTTTAATTTCAGTTCATTGTACAGCTGCCTTGGCTAGAACCTTCAGTAAAATGTTGAGTAGAAGCAGGCTTACTTGCATAGACTGAGTCTAAAATAATGGGACAGGCTTGTTGCCACCATGACAGGGACATATTTTCTTTCTTTCCTAAGGTCGACAGGGAGGAGCTTTGAGCACTGGGATCGAGGATGTGAAAACAAAACAGGTGCAGACTGTTCCTCTCCAGCATCGACCTCAGAGTTGGTGCTTCCCATCCTGACTTCTGGGCACTGCTTTCTGCCCTGAGACCCTGGCACACTGATCATGACATTCTTTGTCAGGGCTCCCTGTTTTTCCCAAAGAGCACTGAAGCTACTGATAAATGCAAATATTTGCACCCTCACAGAACTACATCCTGAATTGGGAAGAAACAGATGAGAAACAAATCAAGTGCATAGCCACCTGGGTGGCCTGTCCACTGTGGGGAAATCACTAGCCTAAATTAGGTCAGGAGAGTTCGGGAAGCTGCCACCTGAAGACAGTGCTCAGCCTCCTCCTTCTCCGGGGGGTCTTGCTGGGATTCTCTGGCCTTAAGTTTCCTGACATTGTCATAAGAGTAACTTCTACCTACCAAGGCAGCTGGGGGTGTGAGAGCTTTGGTTAGTCGCATGGAGCCTGGGCAGGGTCAGAGCAATAGGGAGCACTTGGCCAGCATGACCACTGTTGTGGTGGCCCTCTCCCTGAGAAGGCTGGCTTCTCATCTGAGCTTGTATCCTAGGTCGCTTATATTTAGGGGATGAGAAATTCAGGTTGAGCTTAGCATCCAGGAATCTCTTCCTGGAAGGAACAGCTTTCTTTGGAAGTTCTGCATTGTCACTGGGTGAGGAACTAATCTCCTTCAGACAATGCTACAACTTCTGCTTTCCATCATCAAAAAAATACTTTAACCCACAGCAGAATAATAGCAAACCATTGTATTGACCCAGGTATTTATTTCTGCTGATATTATTTCATTGGTGATGTTCTAAGCTTCCAAGTGACTACGCGTTCAAGTTTCTGATGTTTCCTTGGTATTTTCAAAAGATCAGAGAACTCAGTCATCTGCGGAACCCAGGTCCAAATAGCAAACCTGGAGAATGCAGGCGGAGACCCCACCACCTCTCCCTGTCACCGAACTAACTCCCCGCCAGCCCGGGCCCGGCAGGGTCCCTTCCTCTCCCGGGAGGGTGGCTTAGGACACGCATTTCGGAAAACCTGCGCCACCAAGAGAGGATCTTCTCAGAGATGGCCCAGGGCAGGAGCGCGGGGCAGCGCGTCGCTTTCAGGCAAAGGAAAAGGCGGTTGGAAACTCCCAGGTGTCTGGTCAAGTCCGCCCGGCAGTCTCGGCAGTCTCAGGGGTTCCGGAGTAACGGTGGGTGGGCGGTCGCCTGTTTTCCTGTAGTTAGAGCTCGTTCCTGGAGCCTTTGCCAGCATTAGTTAAGGTTCAAAATTGATCAGAAACCCCGAGTTTGTCACTCTAAAGTCAGATCCGACTGGAGGATGCGGGCATCGATCCCGCCACCTCTCGCATGCTAAGCGAGCGCTCTACCACCTGAGCTAATCCCCCGGCTGCCCGGGGCCCGCTTCTGAGGCTTATCCGGGAGTAGATGCGGTGGTCCGCGACTCGCTATCCACTGCAGCGCACAGTGGCCTCAAGGCCGTTCTTGCGGAGCTCACAGCCCACCAAGACCTACCGAAAACGGCCGAGGCTGGAGCAAGCCGGCTCTCCGGACCCCCGGGAGGGGAGGGAGAAACGGCCGCCCGTGAGGCAGCGGGTCCTGGAAACGGGCGCGCGTCACCTGCGCATTGCCGAGGAACGCGCGCCCACCGCACCCGGCCGTGCGGGCGCGGCGTGGGGTCCGCTACCGGGCGCGCGAGCTGACCACCGCCCACGCTAACCTCTCCTCCCGGGCTCGCCAGCTGACCACCGCCCACGCTAACCTCTCCTCCCGGGCTCGCCAGCTGACCACCGCCCACGCTAACCTCTCCTCCCCGGCTCGCGAGCTGACCACCGCCCACGCTAACCTCTCCTCTGGGTTTGCGGGTAAGTGCTCAATAAGTGCTTCTCGTTATTCTTAGCTGACGAGCAAACCCTGTATGTTTAGGATGCATAGCACGAGGCTTTGACATGTGCTCACACTCAGGAACCGCTGGATCCAGCGGAAGAGCGTGTCTGCTCCTCTAACCTGCGTGTGGTGAGAACGCTCAGAGTCTGCGCTCAGCGAAGTTCAAACACAGCACGTCGTTAGCTCCAGCCACCGCGCTGCGCAGCAGATCTCCTAACGTATTCCTGTGGCTGGACTAAAGTTGGTGTCCTCTGACTGAACACCTGCTATCCCCTCCACCTACCCAGCTCCCGGTTCCTGGTAGGTAACCTCCATCCCACCCTGCACTCCAGCGAGTGTAACACTTTTAGAACCCACACCTCGTGAGATCGGTGGTCTCTGTTTTTCTGTGCCCGGCTAACAGCACTTAACACCATGCCCCGCTGGTCCGTCCATGTTGTTGCCAATGACAGGATTCCTTACGTTCGAAGGCCGAATGGTGCCCCGTTGTGCATCTGTGCGCGTTTTCCAATACACCGTCCACCGATGGTTGACTCTGCACCCTGACCCCTGGGAACAACGCTGCCGTGAACACTGAGTGCACACGTCCCTCGACCTGCGGATTTCCCTCCTTTCAGCTGTATACCGCAGAGTGGGCGAGCTTGAGCAGATGGTGCTTCTATTTTTAATTTTTAAAGGAATTGCCACGACTGTTTCCATCATGGTTGTACTAATTTACATTCCCACCAAAATTGCACAAGGATTAACTTTTTTCCACTGGTGGGCAACTCGTATTTTTAATATTTTTGGTGACAGCTTTTTCAACAGGTTTGCGGGGCTATCTCGTGATTTCGGTTTGCATTTCTCTGATGATTAGTGATGTTGAAACACAGTTTCATATGTCTGTTGACCAGTTGTCTTCTTTTGCGAAATGTCTGTTTAGATCCTTTGTCCATTTTAAAACCATGTTATTTTCTTGTTGTCGAGTTGTGTTTCTTATATATTTTGGATATTAACACCTTATCTAATGTGTGGTTTGCAAATATTTCCTCCCATTTAGTAGGTTATCTCCTCATTCTGTTGTTTCCTTTGTTGTGCAATAGTTTTGAGTTTGATGTAATCCTATTTATTTATGTTGCCCGAGTGTTTTTTTTTTTTTTTTTTTTTAACCAGGGATTGAACTCGGGCATTTAACCACTGAGCCTCATCTCTAGACCTTTTTTGTATTTTATTAGAGACAAAGTCTCCCTGAGTTGCTATGTTGTGGAGGTTGGCTTTGAACTTGAGATCCTCCTGCCTCAGCCTCCTGAACTGCTGGGATTACAGGCTTTCACCACCACACCTGGCTCTTGCCTGAATTTCTGCAGTTATATTAAAAAAAATCATTGCCCAGACTAATGTCATAAAATGTTTCTCCTGTTTTCTTCTAGCAGTTTAATTGTTTCTAAGTCTTATGTTTCTGTCTTTAATTCATTCGTGTTTTGCACATGGTGTGATATTGGGTCCAGTTTCATTCTTCTGCAGGTGATATATAGTTATCCCAGCACCATTTAGTGAAGACAATGTTCTTTCCCACTGTGTGCTCCTGGCATCTTTATCAAAAGTTGACTATGAATGTTTGGATCCACTGCTGGTCTCTCTATGCTGTTCTGTGCATCTGTTTTTTAATGCTAAAACCATACTGTTTTGATTACTATAACTTTATAGAATAGTTTGATGTCAGGTAACGTGAGGACTCCAGTTTTGTTCTTTTTTTTTTTTTTTTTTTGCTGATGATTGCTTTGGTTATTTGGGGGTCTTTTGTTTGCTTCCATATGAACTTTAAGATGCTTTTATTTCTATAAGACATGTAATTTGAATTTTGATAGAGATTGCACTGAATATGTGGGAGTAATATGGGCATTCTAACACTATTAATATTTATTTGTGTCTTCAATTTTTTCATTAGTATTTTTTATTTTCAGTGTGTTGCTTTTTTAAACTTTTTTGGTTAAATTTATTTCTAAGTTTTTAACTTTTTGCAGCTATCATAATTGGGATTTAAAATTCTTTTGCAAGTATTTTGTTGTTAGTGTATACATGTGTACTGATGCTACTAATTTCTCTGTTGATTTTGTATACTGAAACTTTACTAAATTCATTTATTCTGACTTTTTTTTTATTCTTCAGTGTTTTTTATATGGGTATGCTCTTGTGATCTGTAAACAGGGACGATTCAACCTCTTCCTTTCCAACTTGGGTGGCTTTTATTTTTCCTATTGTCTGCTCTCTCTGGCTGGGGTGCCTGCTATTGTGCTGAATACAAGTGGCCAGAGTGGGCCTGTGTTCAACTTTTCGTGGGTAAGCATGCTGGCAGGTGTGGGCAGGCCATTACAACCTGTGTTGTATTGTGGTACACTTCTTATGTTCCTAAGTTGCTGAGCGTTTTCAGGATGTTGAGTTTTATCTAATGCTTTTTCTGCATCTACTGAGATGATCATATGGCTTCCCTCTTTATTCTGTTAATGTGATGTACCCCATTTATACATTTGCATATTTGAACTATCCTTGAATCCGTGGGACAGATCCCACTTGGTCATGGTGAGTGACCCTTTTAGTGCACTGTTGAATTTGGGTTGCTAATATCTTGTTGAGGATTCTGTCCTCTGTGTTCATCAGGAATGTTAGGTTGTAATTCTTTGTTTTTTGTAGTGCTCTTGTCTGGCTCTGCTGTCAGGGTAATGAGGGCCTCATAAAATGAATTCAAAAGTGTTCCCTCCTCCTCAATTTTTTTTTTGGAAGAATATGGGCAGGATTGGTATTAGCCTTTATATATTTGTTAGAATTTAGCAGTGAAGTTATCAGGTCCTGGGATTTTCATGAATGGGGGACTTTTTATTAATGATTTAATCTCCATGTTATTAGTCTTTCCAGATTTTCTGTTTCTTCATGATTGGGTCTTGTTGGGTTGTATGTATCCAGGAATTTATGCTTTTCTTCCAGCCTATCCAAGTTGTTGGCTGCAGTCATCTACAGTGGTCTTTCATGGCTCCTGAATTTCTGTGGCATCAGCTGTAATGTTGACTCTTTCATTTCTGATATATTTCTCTTTTTTCTTTGTCAGTCTAACTAAAGACTTACTGATTTTGTGTATCTCTTTAACAAACCAACTGTTAGTTTGATCTCTAATTCTTTCTGATTTTCCTATTTGATTTATTTCTGTCCTGATCTTTATTGTTTTTTGCTTTCTTTTTAAAAAATTAGATTTATTTTTAACTGATACATAAAACATGAAAATTGTACATGTGAATGGAGTACGAGCTGATGTTCTAGTGAATGCATGCCTTGTGTGATGTTTAAGTCAGGTTAAGTGAGTCTTCTCTTTTATCACTTCTTTATAATGAAATCTCTCCACGTCCTTTCTTTGAGCTTTGTGAAATGTTCGGAGCATGGCTGCCGCCTGGGTCACCCTGCCTAAGTCACCCTGCCTAGGTCACCGTGCTGTCTAGGTCACCCTGCCATCTGACTCACCCTGCTGCCTGGGTCACCCTGCTGCCTGGGTCACCCTCCCGCCTGGGTCACGCTGCTGTGCACTCCAGAGCCTCCTGTTCCTACCATAACTTAACCCGTCCATCAACCTCTCTCCCCCTCCCTGCCCCTACTCTTCCAGCCTCTGGTAACCACTCTTATTTCCTTCTTTCTGCTAAGTTTGGGCTCAGTTCCTTCTTTTCTAGTTCTTTGAGGTGTACTGTCAGGCTGTTGCTTCAGGATCTTCTGTAATGGTAAGGCACTTTCTGCACTATACTTCTTTCCTAGAAGTGCTTTCCCTGTACCCCATAGGTTTTGGTTTGGTCTGTTTCCATTTTCATTTGTCTCAAGATAGCTTCTAAACTTCTCTTCTGATTTCTTTTTAATCCATTGGATTTTCAGGAGCATGACGTGAATTTCAACATATTTGTAAATTTCCCCAAATCCTTCCTGTCGTTGGCTTCTAGTTTCATACCATTGTGATAGGAAAAGATAATTGGTATTATTTCAGTCCTTTTAAATGTTAAGACTTGTTCTGTAGAATTCATTGCATGGTTGGAAAGAATATGTGTTTCTGTTCTGATGAACAGAACATTCTGTGTGTCTCTCAGGTCCATTTGGTCAAGTGTTGTTCAAGTTCAATATTTTCTCCTTGATTTTCTCCCTAGATGATCTTTCCATTGATGAAAGTGGAGTATTAAAGCTCCTTCTGTGATTGAACAGAACATTCTTTCCCTTCTGATCAATTGATATTTTCTTCCTGTATTTAGTGCACCAATGTTTTATAGATCACACATGGATTTACACATGGAGCTACCACTGTAATAGCCTATTGATAAATCAACTTGTTAATCACTGTTTAATGACACCTTTGTCTATTTTGTGGTTTTGATGTAAAGTCTATTTTGTCAGACGTGAGTTTATCTGCTCTGTTTGGTTTTCATTTGCAGGGAGTCTCTTTCTCTGTCTCTTCACTTCCAGTCTATATGTGATGGTGAAGATAAAGTGAGTCTCTGACAAGCAGCATGAAGCAGGATGTGGATGCATTTTCCTCTTCCCCCTCCTCTGAAGTTCCATTTGCTCACGTCGAGGTGACTATTGGTGGGTAAAGATGCCCCACTGCCATTTTGTCAAGTGTTACTGGTTATTTTTTACTTCTCCTTTCTTCCTCTCCTGCTGTTTTTCTTTTTGATTTGATTTTTTTTGTGATAGTGCTTTTATTTCCTCTCCTTTATCTTCTGCATATTCGCTACAGGCTCTTGCTTTGTAGTTATCCTGAGATTCCATAAAACATGGTATTGTTATAACAGACTATTAATTGGTAGCAATTTTCAGTCCTCATTCATGTGTATCCTGTGGAAGTCATGCACACATACTGTATGAGAAACAGCAAAAAACTACAAATGTATTACAGGAAGGTGTTTAAAAGGCAAGACCACATCAGTGTGGAGGAACAAAAGTGGATGCAGATGAGGAAGCAACACAGGGTGGAGAGGTCAGGCATGGCCTGGAATCCCTTTGTGTGTGTTGAGCAGGATGCCTGTTTAGCTGACAGGTTTGCACACGCGCGTGCGCGTGTGTGTGTGTGTGTGTGTGTTACTGGTGGGTTGTCCAGTGAGATCCAAATTCTTGGCATTGGAACTAAGAACTGAACAAGAAATACAGAAGTAACAGGCAGACATAGATTTATTGAAAGTGAAAGTAACACTGTAACCCAGAGAGTGGACCAGCCAGAGTGGCCCCAGGCCCCAGGGTCTGGGTGAGCCTTGTCTCCTAGGCTGAGCTGTGCCTCAGTCCCCTCTGCACAGGGACCAATGGAAGACTGTGCCCCATTTGTTCCCATTGGTTACTTGATTTTTGCCTAATTGGAATACAGAACCTGTGGAGGGCGTTGCCTTGGTAATAAGCCCTCAGGGGTGTGGCTTGTTATAGTAACTGGCCTTTCCTGAACAGGGACATGGTGACTCATCTGTTCTGCACTCCTGGCGTGTCCTATACCCTGTCATCTTGATGTCTGTGAACTATGTCAGTTGTAAAATGCCTTTTAAGGGAAATGGTATCTAAAAGCCTAGCCACTTGGGGATATGTTGGGTAGCGCATCATGGAAGCTAAAGATCTTTGAAAAGTTTCCCTAACTGAAGTGATGTTTAGGGAAAGGTTTTTAGTTCATCGTGGAACCAAGGAAGAGATAGATGAACAAGAAGAAAAATACTCTAGAGGTTGTGTAGGAAGCGCCACAGTTTGTCAAGAGGTTGGTGTGGAGATCGTAGAGAAGGAGTCAGGGTGCTGGGTTCATTGTCTCTGCTCAGCAAAGAACTAAAGAACAGGACATACAGACAGAGAGCAAGCAGCAGGTTTGTTTTAAAAGAGCCAATAACAGACTTCCCTGAAGAGAAGGGGCTCCAGAGCTGGGCGTCTGGTGGGGGAGTTTTGGCTAGGTCTCCGGGATTTCCTTTTTCCTTATCTCCTCCCTGCCCACAGCTCCTTACTATCATCCATTGGTGCCCCCTCTGTCCACGAGTCTGTTTTAGCTTTTCTGTTGGATCCCCTGCTTAGGAGCATGAGTATGGCAGTGTCTGTATGATTGGGTCCCCTGCTGTGTCCACGAGCACTTTTGTCAACCAGGAAGTTATAGGTACACGTAAAGGTGAGACTCACCGGTAAGTCACACGTGTCCACAGCAGGGCCAGGTCAGTGTCGTTCCGCCTTCTTCCCTTTCCCCAACCCGCTCCCTCACCCTCAAACCCCTCCCTCCGCCCCACTGATCTCTTCTATTTTCATGGGATTCCACTGTCCAAAGCAACACCAAGAATAAACACAATCCCTATAAAAATTCCAGTGATGTTTGTCACAGGAATGATACAGTTCTAAAATTCACACGGAACTGTTATCAGAGGAGTCCTTGGGCAATGGTACTAGACTCTGGGGTTCCAGTGGATCAGGTCTGGCCACCTGACCTGATGTTGCTGATCAGAGACCAGAGAAGAACTTTAATCTTGGCCAGGCCAGGAAGAGCAGATACAGGGGTGCGGTGACCACAGATCTGCCTTCAAGGACTGACAGAAATTGTGAGGTTTTATAGAAAAGGGAAGCAGAGGCAGGGTGGTGGTCGGCATAGCTGGGGGGGTAAGTCTTCCTTAACAGGCCATGCTTTGGTTGATCATTATCTCATGACTGGTTCTTGCCAGGTGGTTCCAGAGAAGTCTGCACAACTTGAGGGGGAGGTCCAGCTCTCCTGAGATGACTACTTCTGCTTAGGGGTGTGGCTTAGGGGGGTGGCCTGTCCACTGGGGGTGTTCTTATCATGGGGTTATGCTGTTTCCAGAATGCAAGGCGACTGCAGATTTGGGGCAGTGAATGCAGACTTCAGAGTGTCACTCTAGGGGTCTGGCAGTTGAATGTCTCTGCACATCTTGAAAATACCTTGGTTACTCGTATCTAGGTGTCCCCAGTCTTGCAGGGAAATGAGATAAGCTAGGTAAAATGGGCTGAGCGACCTTGCATTATACTCAAGTGATTAACATGCCTATATGTAAAGTTAGCAAGAATCCGACCCAAGGTTCAAGGTAATGAAGGAGACAGATAAAAAAACGAAGGCAGAGATGTCAAGCCTTATCCTGCTTCAGTTACTCAGTAGGAGTCTGCAGGCCTTAGTCAAGACTCAGAGCTTTTAGCAAAGGCAGCTTTTCTAAGTCCCACAAAAGACCCCCAATGGTCAAAGCAATTTTGAGAAAGAACAAAGTTGGAGGTATCGTACTATGTAACTTCAAAATACACTACAAAGTCTGGGGAATACAATTGACCAACTTACATTTGCTGTATTGTCTGCATGCACAAATATGTAACAATAAATTCCACTATTATGTATAATTATAATGTATCAATAAAGATTACATAAAGCAATAGTAACCAAAACAGGATGATAGTAGTACATGATCAATGGAAGAGAATAAGCCTAGAAATAAACCCAAGCATATGTGGTGGTCTCTTGGTTTTTCACAGGGATGCCAAGAATACACAATGGGTGAGAATAGTTCCTTGATAAAAAATGTTGGGAAAGCTGGGTATTTATATGGAAAATAATGAGATCAGACCCTTATTTCATACTAAATATGAAAACCAACTCAAAATGGATTACATATCAAAACAAGTCTCAAAACTCTAAAACTAGAAGAAAGAAAACATAGGGAAAAATCTCCTTGACATTGGCTTTGGTGATCCTTAGCAAATAGGAAGAAGCAGGCAGTATATCACACAATCAGACCTTAAATTATACTACAGAGCTATAGTGACAAAAATGGTCATTTTGGAATCAAACTAGACATGTAGACCAATGGTACAAAATAGAAGACACAGACAAACCCACATAAATACAGTTACCTCATACTAGACAAGGGTGCCAAAAACATTCACTGGAAAAAGATAGCCTGTTCAACAAATGGTACTGGGAAAACTGGAAATCCATATGTAGCAAAATGAAACTAAACCCCTATCTCTCACCCTGCACAAAAACCAACACAGAGGATCAACGCACAGGCATTAGACCAGAGGCCCTGTGCCTAATAGAAAAAAAAGTAGGCCCAAATCTTCATCATGTGGACTTAGAACCTGACTTCCTTAACAAGACTCCTAAAATGCAAGAGGTAAAATTAAGAATCAATGAATGGAATGGATTAAAGCTAAAAAGCTTCTTCTCAGCAAAGAAATCTATCAACAATTGAAGAGAGAGCCTACAGAGTGGGAGAAAATCTTTACCCCACACATCTCAGATAGAGGACTGATCTCCAGGATATATAAAGAACTCAAAAAAATTAACACCAAAAAAAGCAAATAACCCAGTCAATAAATGGGCTAAGGAATGGAACAGACACTTCACAGAAGAAGAAATACAATCAATCAACAAATATTTGAAAAAATGTTCATCATTTCTTGCAATTAGAGAATGCAAATCAAAACTGCTCTAAGATTTCATCTCACTCCAGTCAGAATGGCAACTATCAAGAATATAAGCAATAATAAGTGTTGACAAGGATGTGGGGAAAAAGGTACTCTCATGCATTGTTAGTAGGACTGCAGATTAGTGAACCACTTTGGAAAACAGTATGGAGATTCCTAAGAAAACTTAGAATGGAACCACCATTTGACCCAGCTATCCCACTCCTTGGTTTATATTCAAAGGACTTAAAATCAGCATACTACAGTGATGCAGTTACAGCAATGTTTATAGCAGCTCAATTCATGATAGCAAAACTATGGAACCAACCTAGATGCCCTTCAACAGATGAATGGATAAAGAAAATGTGGTACATACACAATAGAATATTACTCAGTCTTAAAGAAGAATGAAATTATGGCATCTGCAGGTCAATGGATGGAACTGGAGAAGATCATGCTAAGTGAAATAAGCCAATCTCAAATAACCGAAGGCCAAATGTTTCCTCTGATAAGTGGATGCTGATTCATAGTGGGGGGTGGGGAGGGAAGAATGAAGGAACTTTGTACAGAGGGGAGTGAAAGGAGGGGTGGGCAGGTGGGGATGGGAAGAACTGTAGATTGAGACAGACATTATTACCCTATATACAGGTATAAAAAATTTTTAAAAAATATCACTGTCAAATAAAGTTAATGAAAAAATTAATAAATAATAGTTAAACTAAATAAATAAATAAAAAGAAATTGGCCTTGGCAATGATTTATTTGTTTTTTTGGATAGAATGTTAAAAGCTCAGGCAACAAGTGCAAAGGTAAATAGAATCACATCAAACTAAAAAACTTCTGCACAACAAAGGAACTAATCAATAATGTGAAACTATATGGGAAAATATTTGCAAACTCTGTCTTCTAAAAGTTAATATTCAAAATATGTGACACACACACAACTCAATAGCAAAAACAAAACAGAAATAAGCACACAAAACCTCCCCAAATTTAAAAGTGGGCCAAGAACCTGAGTAGACCTTTTTGTAAAGAAGACATACACGTGGCTGACAGGTATGTGAAGGAACGCTAACCATTACTAATCGTCACGAAACGCAAATCAAAACCCCGTGGAGATGTCACTTCACGTTTGTTAGGACAGTGAATGTCCACAAAATAAACGGTAAATATTAGTGGGGATGTAGAGAAAAAAGTCCTTTGTACATTGTTGGTAGGAATGCAAATAGGTACTGCCCTTATAGGAAACAGTACAGAGGATCCTGAGGCAAGAAAATAGGACCGCCACATGATCCAGTCTCCCCTCTTCAGGGTAAATGACGAGGAAGTCAAGTCAGGACCCCTGAGCGTACGCACTCCTGTGTTCACTGAAAAAGCAGCGCAGCTGCGCTGGGGTCTCTGCCTCCCCAGGGGTCAAAGCCGTTAGTCAGGAGGGAGCGGACGGAAGGAATGGCATCGGTAAATCCCTCTCCACCGGACTCCTGTTCCTGCCAGGGACCACTCGGTCCGCTCGGTGCGCAGAGCAGCAGTACCGAGAAGCACCGCGAAGAGAGGCCAGTTAAGGAGAGGCGCGGGGGAGAGGGCGAGGGCGGGTTAGGCTCCGGGGAGGGAGGCTAGGTAAGGAGAGGCGCGGGGGAGAGGGCGAGGGCGGGTTAGGCTCCGGGGAGGGAGGCTAGGTAAGGAGAGGCGCGGGGGAGAGGGCGAGGGCAGGCGAGGCTCCGGGGAGGGAGGCTAGGTAAGGAGAGGCGCGGGGGAGAGGGCGAGGGCGGGTTAGGCTCCGGGGAGGGAGGCTAGGTAAGGAGAGGCGCGGGGGAGAGGGCGAGGGCAGGCGAGGCTCCGGGGAGGGAGGCTAGGTAAGGAGAGGCGCGGGGGAGAGGGCGAGGGCAGGCGAGGCTCCGGGGAGGGAGGCTAGGTAAGGAGAGGCGCGGGGGAGAGGGCGAGGGCGGGTTAGGCTCCGGGGAGGGAGGCTAGGTAAGGAGAGGCGCGGGGGAGAGGGCGAGGGCAGGCGAGGCTCCGGGGAGGGAGGCTAGGTAAGGAGAGGCGCGGGGGAGAGGGCGAGGGCAGGCGAGGCTCCGGGGAGGGAGGCTAGGTAAGGAGAGGCGCGGGGGAGAGGGCGAGGGCGGGTTAGGCTCCGGGGAGGGAGGCTAGGTAAGGAGAGGCGCGGGGGAGAGGGCGAGGGCGGGTTAGGCTCCGGGGAGGGAGGCTAGGTAAGGAGAGGCGCGGGGGAGAGGGCGAGGGCAGGCGAGGCTCCGGGGAGGGAGGCTAGGTAAGGAGAGGCGCGGGGGAGAGGGCGAGGGCGGGTTAGGCTCCGGGGAGGGAGGCTAGGTAAGGAGAGGCGCGGGGGAGAGGGCGAGGGCAGGCGAGGCTCCGGGGAGGGAGGCTAGGTAAGGAGAGGCGCGGGGGAGAGGGCGAGGGCGGGTTAGGCTCCGGGGAGGGAGGCTAGGTAAGGAGAGGCGCGGGGGAGAGGGCGAGGGCGGGAGAGGCTCTGGGGAGAGAGGCCAGGGAGGGAACCTTGCTGGGGAGAGGCTAGGGAAGGTGGGGCGCGGGTCAGAGGGCGAGGCAGGAGAAGAGTCGGGAGGGGGCCCGGGCTCCGCGACTCTCAGCCCGGGGTTCGCCTTCCCGCACGGCGACCACTGCGCGTCCTCGCGGGGACGCCGATTTCCCCTGGTCGCGTTTCCCCTGCTCGCCTGGAGGAAGCTCCGTCTTCGCTCACCAAGCGGCGCGCTCTGAGCCTCCACGGCGTCCGGGGAGATGCAGCCTGGCGCGCCGGCGAGCGAGCCAAAGTCCGTGGCCGCTGCTACCCGAGCAGAGCCGCGCTCGTGCCGCGTAGGCCGAGTGGGGAGTGACCGGAAGCGCGCCCCGGGTGCTCCAGTGGCGCAATCGGTTAGCGCGCGGTACTTATAGGGCAGTGTCTCGCGGGCGATGCCGAGGTTGTGAGTTCAAGCCTCACCTGGAGCATCGTTTTCCAACCCAGAATCAAGCCCAGGACGACAGCATCCTCCAGAGGAGAGCCTTCAGCCTGCCGTGCGTCCCCCGCGGTTCTGACCCACTCTTAACTCCCAAGTGCTGGGAGCTGCGTACCAGGCTCCTCGGTGCCTCTGGATCCAGGAAACACCAAGTAATTTCCACCCGAATCTGTTGTGCCGCAGTCAGTTCGCTTTTCTTGTGGCTCCTGTCGGTTTTTGCCCTGCAAGCTGATTCCGGATAAAGGATACCTCAGGCACCTTTCTCCCTCATTTGGCTCTTACTCGTGTTGTTCCTTGGCCTCCCGCACCCCCCACCTGCCCACACTCAATGCTAGGTAGCTTCCTGAGGCCGTGAACAATGGACTCCATTTGAGGGAACATAAAGGCAGGAAATCGTTCAGGGTTCTTGAGTGATTAGAAGTTCTGGCTTGGGGAAAAATACAAAGTTCGGATTTTTCTGACAACAGTGTGGCCTCCAGTATTCCCCCTTCCTCTCCAAGCAAGAAGCTGAAAGTCCAAAGAGAGGGATGGAGGAATAGGAAGCTGGTCAGAATCGTTTCCCTAACTTCCTGGAACCCTTCAGCCAGCCTTAGACTGCCTGGAACCAGAATTCTTAAAACAAAAAGTAAATCTGTTTTAGAAGCTTCGATTAACTCCTGACACATTAAAGCAAAGGAATTCCTCCTGTTTAAACGTTTAGTTCATGGGGAAACTGGTGTAGAGAGTTAATTTCCTGCACTTCTCAGTGAGTGCTCCAGTATTTAGCAACATGGACATTCCTGCTGATCAGTCCCAAGGGCTGAGACTGGCATAACCAAGAAATAGAAATACTAGAAACATTTTAATATTCAATACTGGGAGATGTGAGATGTGTCAAGGGACCCTATGAAGAAGAAGAACATGAAATCTGCCCAGTAAAAGCAGAGGAAGCCAGTCATGAGGATGAGGTACTTAGAGTAGCTCTGATTTCTGGGCTGGAGTTGTTTGCAAACCTAGAACCAGGAAGGTAGAGGACACACTGGTGCTGTTTAAACAGAGGAAGAGCCAGACACCCACTGCTCCAGCCCACGAGACTCTGAAAGGCGACATCCAGAAGAGCCAGGAGAGATAGCAAAAGCCACCTAACTATTTGCCCTGATGGGAGCACCTAACAGTGGCCGACACACAGCCCAATCTCAGACACGTTCATGCCAGTCACTGCTGTGACATAGTGGAGCAAGCTGGAGCTTATCAGAAAACTGAAGATCCCAAAGAGGAGGAGGTGGAAAAGAACTTGCCATGAGTTCAGTGGTTGGAGCTGTCTGCACAGGGTGGTCCTGGGACTAATGGCCCTGAGCCACCCTTTCCAGAAAAATCAGTTTTACAACCAATATCTCCTAGGAAGTTATTAAAATAAAAAAAACTGTGGAAGTATATCTGGTCCCTGTGCTACAAATAATGATTGGATGAGGATAAAATATGTTTTTCCCCCCTCAGGACCTGTGATAAAAACATAGACATGTCTCACAAATATAAGGATGTTCCCCACAATTCCAAGTCCAGTAAGAGAGGGGAAGGTTATTCTTTGGGTGAGGATACTCCAAATCATCCTTCTGGTTTTATAGACAGAACCAGGAAAAATGTTTTGAGAAACACAAATAGGTGAAGATGACGTATTTCAGTCTGTGGATTTCTTCTGTTTACTTCAGTGAAAAGAACTGTTTGTGACATATGTAAATGGGCAGTTTTTCTCCTAGCAGGTTCTCCATATCATTCTTTGTTCTTTTCTTCTTCTTCTCTTGCCTCCATTGTCATGGAGAGGATGCTAGTTACAACTTGGACATAAATTACTTGCCAATTCATCCACCTGCCTTTCCAAAGGATCCTTTTTTGTAACCCTGTGTCCACAATTTATATGACAGCTTTCTTCCTAGAAGCTAAACTGAGGGCAGCAGCCCTGGGTGAGTCTCTTAAGCCCTGACTCTGGGTCTCCTTCCTCTTCCCTGTTCAGACTGGACAGCCGCCTCCCGCCAGGAGAGGGCGCTGGTGCCCACCCGCCTCTTTTCACACATGCACCCATCAAGGAATATTGTGCTAATGGAGTTGTGTCTTGTCCAAAAATTGCCCTTGGCCAAGTGGAGTGGTTTCCCAGGCGAGGTCATGTGGCTTACCCATCTCCCCCACCCCTGGGCAGCCCGTGGTCATAATGTCACAGAGGTTAGTTAGGTGGGACAGTAGAAAGTCCAGCCCCCTTGCCCAGGTTGGGACTAACTGGTAAACTCCTTGCCCCTTCTCTCCACGTGAGTGGGGTCTGGTCAAAGCCTATTCTTTTCCTCCCACTTGTAATGTTCGTACTCTCCATTTCTCCTGAGAACATGCAAATAGAACTCCAGAGAAACAATTCCCATCTCATGCTCTGGTCCTGTGGATTCTAGCCAAAGACACACCTTACTTATTCCGTCTTTTGATCTTTGTCAAACCTAGTGAGTTTTTTCCCAATTAGAAATGCCCTACTTGTAGGTCCAGCCACCCTGATGTCTCAGGTGTGATATCACTTCCTTCACTTCTTGCCAATTACGTATAGCTTCACATCTATCTGTCATTCACAATTTGGCATCCTCTCTGTATCAGACTTATTTCTAAATTATGTTCAGCCCCTCCAAACAATTGTAACACTAACACTTACCTTGCCACAAGAATGTGCATAATGTTCCCTGGCCGATCTGTTGTTGAACCCCCACCCCTGACTAACTGCTGCCCCTCTGTCACAGATCAGCTAAGAATTCTGTCTCATATAGAGGGAAGGTCAGCAGACTAGAAGGAGACTGGATGGGGGAGGGAGGAGGGACAAGAAAGGGAAGGAAAAGCAAATGAAACCGGCAAAATTATGCTGTGTGCATGTATAAATATGCCACAACAAATTCCACCTTTATGTATGCCTATAAAGCACCAATTAAAATACATAAATAAATAAATAGAAGATGGGTAGAGTGGAAAAAGGGAAATAGGGGAGATGCGGGGAGCAGGGCACTGAAATGGAGTAAACTAAAGTCCATGCATGTGTGATTACGCCAAAGTGAACCAATGATTGTGTAAACCACAGTGCACCACTAAAAGCAACAATAACAACAACAGAATTCCTACCCTTGCCTGCACTTACCGACTGCGTTGCCCGTCTCTCTTCCTCCACTGCAGGAGAGAATAATGGAGAGGTCTGTCTTCCTTGTGCTTTGCAAGTTACTCAGAGGAGCACCTGCTACCAAGTTCTCAAAAACAATTTATGAATGAATTATTAAATGAGGCTTATTGCTGTGAAACTGCACATTAATCACAGAGATGAGTCTATAAGCCTGTTTGGGGAGATTTTTGAGTTGGTCTGTGTTTCCTTAGAACTGCAGGCCTGCAGAAGACTCTACTTCAGATGACACATCCGGAGGGGTCGTTAGTATGTCCTCAAATGCACGGAGGAGGTGAACTGGCAGGTTTCCACCCATCAGAGAACAACACAGACTTCCTTTAAGAGACTTCATACTGCTTTCCAGGGGGTTTGCACTAATTTGCAGTCCTATCGACAAAGTTTAAAGGTACCTTTTCCCCCACATCCTCACCAGCATTTATTATTTTTATTCTTGATAATTGCCATTCTGACCAGAGTGAGGTGAAATCTCAATGTAGTTGTGATTTGCATATCCCTGATTCCTGGAGATGTTAAGCTTTTTTTATTTTTGGCATTGTTGGCCATTTGTATTTTTTTCTTTTGAAAACTCTCTCTAGTTCTTTTGCCAATTCATGAATTAGGGTTTTTTCTTGGCATTTAATTTTTTGAGTTCTTAATATAATCTGGATATTAATCCTCTACCTGAGGAGCAGGTGACAAAGATCTTCTGGTCTGTAGGTTCTCTCTTCACATTCTACTTAGTGAACTTCTTTTTCTTAATGCTCCAGACTGGGTGAATATCTAGGTCACCCTATTGCTACTTCCACTTAGTGTGAGCCTTGGACTGTTCCCACTCACACAGTACTTTGAGAGGAGACATTAAACCCTGTTTATTATAATCACTTCAGATCAAAGAAAGAAATAGAAAAGATAGAAAAGAATAATACAAACCAAGGAAAAAAGAAGAAAAAGATGGATGGTGGGGATTTGGGGCCATAACAGATAAAAAGGAAAAGAGGAGCTGAGAGGAGGAGGGGTGAGCCCGAGTTAGGAAGCAAAGGTGGAATGCTTTCCATTAAGCTTTAAACATTTGAAGAAATACAATTGGATGGGTTGAGGGCATAGTTTCAAATACTAAGGGAGCAATCATTGAATCAAAATGAGGAGTGACATACATATGATCAAAATTGACATGAGACCCATACGGCAAATCATGCCCACGTGGAGAACACTATTACTGAGTCTGCCTGGGTTGCATTTCACCGGGATCTGACGCCTCTAGAAGATGTCCGTCGCTCTGCATCTCTGGGTTCTCCTGGAGGTGCTGGGGCACAGGAGCCACTTTCCTGGGGCCGAGGATTTCTCCCCGGCAGTTCACCTGGGCTGGGCCGCATGCTGGGCTGTGTCTGCCGGCTGTCTGTTAGGCGCAGGAGCACCGGAGGCAGGGCTCTGGGCTGCTGCTCTGACTGCTGAGGGACACTGCCCTGGTTCCCTCCACGGGCCTCCGTTACCGGTGGCACAGATCCTGGTGGCTGTCAGAAGCATGGCAGCTGTGATCGCCGCTTCTCCGAGGGTGGTCTGGTGCAGACGGTGCCTCCTGGCTGGGGAAGACCATCAGGGTTCTGTCCCTGAGGCTGGGAAAGAAGGTCAGTGGGGCTACCTGCGTCTGAACTCTTACTGCCTGTCTGTGGCTGTGAATCCATCGCACTCCCCTTCACTCTCTGGGCCGGAGATGGGTGGTTCACCCATTTCCGAGCCTCAGCGCCATGGCCTTGAATCGTGGGTGTTTGGGGGTGTCTGCGCCTGTCTTTGCAGAAGCACCCACGGAGGCCGCGTTGAGCGCTGGGTCAGGGCAAGCACCTACCAGGAGTGGTTACCTCTCTGGTCTGTGCCACGCCTCCCCCTGTTTGTGGTGATGGCAGTGGGCTCAGTAGCTCTCAGCTAGCAGTGATCTCTCTAGAAGTTTCTTCTGGACAGACTTTTGAAACATCGAATTGCAGAGGTATTATTCCCTCTGGTTTTATTTGTTGCTATCTGAAGGTGGGAAGCAGCTGTGTTGATTTAATTTCTTCTAGGTCCACACTCTGGGTTACACTGCTTGGTCTTCACTAACTTTGCTGCTCCTGCTGCGTTTAATTCGGTCTGCTTTTCTTTCTACCTTCCTTGCTTTTGTGGTGAATGGAGGGGGTGGGATAGAGCCTAACTAAGTGGAAAACTGCTTTCAGCTCCTGTCTAGGACACAGCAGCAGGGGACCTACCTTGGTGTCTGCTCCTGCACCTGGGTGCTCACGGTGTGCGTGAGAATCAGCCCATGCACCTCGCGAACATGTTCACCTGTGATTTCTGCACTTCTTTGTCCTAAGCAAATTCTTTTAACTCGTTTTAAAGAGTAATATTCATTTTTTTAAAATAGGGAATATTTCAAGTATGTAAAATGATATCAGAAACCCATGCACATCTGGCTCCTTTTCAAACAAATGTCGATAGTCTGTCTCACTTGTTTCCTCTTTTTAAAGTTCAAGGCATGGTAAGGATGCAGCTCCTTCCCGGACAGTGCTCCTCACCCAGGTCATTGCTCCCTTCTAGTGCATGTTCATTACCCGAATTGGGTACTTTCCCTACCATTCGGATTTTCCTAGTTTTACGATTTATGGACACAACAAAAATAAAATACTACTGTTTTACATGATTGAAAACATTGAAGGAATAGTGTCTTACTAACCAATTTCACCTCTTTGACCAATTTTCCCCCAGCAATCATTAACAAATAACTTATCATAGTTATTTTTTAAAATTCTAAATATTTGAGTGTTTATTTCTTTTTTTCAATTGTCTTTATTTCATTTTTGCTTTTATTACACAAATTAAAAAGCAATACAAAATGGACAAAGCATACAAGGAGAATTTGTGTACCCATTATCCAATTTTAAAAAATTATCAACATTGATTTTTTTTCTCAGTGCATTATAGTTATGCATAATAGTGGATTTCATTGTTACATATTTGGACATGCCACAATATAACAATATAATTTGGTAAATTCTGCTCCACAGTACTTTCCCCTTTCCCTCTCCTCCTATCTCCTGTTTTCTTTCCTCTATTCACTAGTCTCCCTTCTGGTTTCATAAGATTCCCTCCCTGCAACTTTCTTCTTCTTTTATCTCTCTGGCTTTGACATATGAGAGAAAGCATGACTGTTAACTTTCTGAGTTTGGCTTATTTTGGTTAACATAATACTCTCAAGTTTCATACATTTTCCTCCAAAGGGCATGATTACGTTTTTCTTTATGGTTGAGTAAAACTCCATTGTGTATACATACCACATTTTCTTTATCCATTCATTTGTTGAGGGACACTTAGGCTGGTTGCAGAGTTTGGCTGTTGTGAACTCTGCTGCTATAAGCAAGGGTTTGTATGTATTGCTATAGTATGTTGGCTGTAAATCTTTAGGAGTGGTATAGCTGGTCATATGTGGGTTCATTTGTAATCTTTTGAGGACCCTCCATATTGATTTCCATAGTGGTTGTACTAACTTATAATCCCACCAACAGTGCAAAATATTTCTTTTCCCCCTCATCTTTGCTAACATTTATTATTATTTGTATTCTTGAAGGCTGCCATTCTGACTGGAGTGAAAAGAATTTTCAGGGTAGTTTTTATTAAATTTTCCTGATTGTTAATGATGTTGAACATTTTTTTTCATGTATTTGTTGGACATTTGTATTTCTTCTTTTGAAAAGAATATTTTCAGAGTGTTTGTTTAGTTCACTTTAATCAATGTCTGCTTAGTCCACTTTTCTGCTTATTGATTGATTTAAAAAGTTTTTTTGGTGTTCTTTTAAAATTCTTTATATATTCTGAATATTAATCCTCTAAGTGTAGCTACCAAAATTTTCTCCCATACTGATATTCTACCTTTTTGTTCTTAAATTGTATCCTTTTTGTACAGAAGTTTTTAAGTTTGATAACATTCTGTTTGTTAATTCTTGGTATTATTTTCTGAGCTTTAGGTATCTTATGAAAAAAGTTATTGCCTGCACCTGTTTGTTGGAGCATTGACCCTACATTTTATTTTAGTAGTTTTAAAGTTTCTTGGATCCATTCTGAGTTGACTTTTGTGCAAGTGGGGAGATAGGAATCTAGTTTCTTTCTTCTACATATGCATAACCATTTTTCTTAGAGCCATGTGTTGGAAAGGCTCTCTTTTCTCCAGTGTATACTTTTGGAGCCTTTGTCAAGGATCAGATAGCCTCGTCTCTATGGGTTTGTCTCTGTGTCTTCTATTCTGTTCCATTGGTCTAGGTGTCTGCTTTTATGTCAGTAGCATGCAGTTTTTGTTACTATAACTCTGTAGTATAACTTGAAGTCAGGTATTGTGATGCCCCCAGAATTCGTCTTTTTGCTTAGAATTACTTTGGTTATTCTGGGTCTTTTATTCTTCCAAAGGAACTTTAGGACTTTTTTTTCTAGTTCAGTGAAGAATGTCATCATATTTTGATGGAGATTGCATTGAATCTGTATATTGCTTTTGGCAGTAGACATTTTGACAATATTAATTCTGCCTCTCCATGAACATTGGGAGGTCTTTCCATCTTCTAATTTTTTTTAGTTTCTTTCATCAGCATTCTATAATTTTCATTATACAGATCTTTCACCACCTTCACTACATTTATCCCTAAATAGTTTGTATTTTTTTGAAATGGGATTGCTCTTCTGATTCTTTTAAGTGAATTTGTTATTAGTGTATAGTAATGTTACCGATTTTGTTATGTAAATCTTTTATCCTGCTACTTTACTGAAGTTGTTTATTAGCTCTAGATGTCTTTTGCTGAAGATATTAAGATGTTCTCCGGGGCCAACGAGGCCCAGTCCCAGCCTGCAGGCTGGTACCTGGGCTGTGGCTGACCATCTGTCAACATATGGGGGAGCCTCTGCCCGCTCGCATGGATTATTCCTGACCTGGAAGCCACAATCCCTAGTGGGCAGCACCCTTCTTGGGACACCACATTGTCAGGCTACTGAAGACTAGAGGTTTGAACAGTACAGTATAATTTTATTGTGGAATTTTTTTATTGGTAGTATTATTATAATTATTCCTATCTTACCTACTATTATTCCTACTTTTCTTTGATTAATATTTTTCTCACCTCTATTTTCCTCTGATCTATCTGTTTCCTTGGATACTCTCTCTTTTCTCATGCTAACGACCTATTTCTTTTAATTCTGCTCTCACTACTCCTATGACATAGTACCTCTGTAGACTCAGTTTTTATCCTACACTCCTCCCCATCCTCTTTGTCCACCATTAGAAATTGTGGTCCTTATTGCAAACCTGTTGGTTATGCTATAGATAATAATCAAACTCATCATCTCTGTTTATTAAGACAATATGGTTAATGTCTTTTTTTTTTTTTGTGGTGCTGGGGATTGAACCCAAGGCCTTGTGCACATGAGGCAAGCACTTTACCAACTGAGCTATATCCCCAGCGCTGGTTAATATCTTAATAGGAACTTTTTGAGTTAAGGATGCATATTATTTGTATCGTGTGTTGCTAACATTGATCTCTCACTTCAAGGTGAGGTATTGGAAACCCGTAGGGACACTATAAGTCTATAGGAGGGAACTGCAATACATTGAATTCACACTGTTAGAGGGGACGATATATGAACAACTTGAGAAAACAAGGGAAGAAAGTGTCCCAAACAAACCTAGATGCTACACCAATAGAATCCAGTGACAGCATGGCAGAAATCTCAGAAAGGGAGTTCTGAATGTACATAATTAAAATGATCTGAGAAGCAAATGATGAGATGAGAGAACAAATGCAGGTAATGAATGATTGCACCAATCAACAGTTAAAAGAGCAAATGCAGGAAGCAAAAGATCATTTCAATAAAGAGATAGATATTCTGAGAAAAAAACCAAACAAACAGAAATTCTTGAAATGAAGGAAACAATAAACCAAATTAAAAACTCAAAAGAAAGCATAACCAACAGGCTAGATCACTTGGAAGATATTTAGTTGTTCTAAGTATACGATCATATCATCTACAAAGAGTAATCATTTGACTTCTGTCTTTTCTGTATGTATTCCTTTTATTTCCTTCTCTTATTTGCTCTGGACAGTGTTTCAAGTACTATCTAGAATAGAAGTGGGGAGAATGGATAACTGTTTTAATCAGCTTTTATGCTGCTGTAACTAAATGATATGAGCAGCAAAACTATAAAGGAGGAAGAGTAATTTGGGGGCTCTTGGTTTCAGAGGTCTTAGTCCATAGAAGGCCGGCTCCATTCCTTGGAGCTCAAGATGAGGCTGAACATCATGGCCAGAGAGGGTGATGGAGGGAAGCAGCTCACATCATGGTAATCAGGAAGCAGAGAGAGTCTCTGCTTTCCAGATACAAAATACATATCCCATAGCCATGCCCTCAATAAACCACTTCCTCCAGTCACACCCCACCTGCCTCCAGTTACCACTCAGTTAATCCCATCAGGGATTAATCCACTGACTAGTTTAAGACTCTGAAAACTCAATCATTTCTTCTCTGAACCTTCTTGCATAATCTCACACGTGAGCTTTTGGGGGATACCTCATATCCAAACCATAACAATAACTTTTTTCTTGTTCCTGATTTTAGAGGAAATGCTTTCAGTTTTTATTTTTTTCCTATGATGTTGACTTAGGGTTTGCCATATGTAGACTTTAGGACTACTTCCTTCTAAGTAATTTCTTCAATGCTTTTATCACGAATTAATGCTGAATTTTGTCAAAGGCATTTTGAGATGACTACGTGATTTTTGTCCTTACTTCCATTTTTTTGTGGTGAATTACATTTATTAATTAATTTTCATATGTTGAAACACTTTGTGTTCTTGAGATGAAACCAAGTTGGTCATGATATTCGAGCATCTTAATGTGTTGAATATGAAAAGCTACTATTTTATTAAGAATACTAGCATCTATATTTATCAGGAATATTGGTCTATGGTTTTATTTCCTGGATGTGTCCCTATATAGTTTTGGGATCACAGTGATGCTAGCTTCATACAATGAATTTGAGAATGCTCCCTCCTTTTCTACTTCAGAAATAATTCGAGGACCATTTGCATTAATTTTTCTTTAAATGTTTGATAGAATTCAGTTGAGAATTCACCTGATCCTTTTTTGTTGTTGTTGGAAGAATTTTTATTACTGCTTCTACTTCATTTCAGTTATTGATCTTTTAAAAAATTTCTATATTCTGCTGTTTCAATGTTGGCAGGTCATATGCATCCAGAAAAGTATCCCACTTCTTTTAGGTTTTGCAATATATTAGTGTATAAATTTTCAAAACAGTTCCTAATGATCCTTTGTATATCTGTGATTATTTATCCTTTTACATCCCTAATTTCATTAAATTATACCTTCTCACTTTTTATTTTGGTTAGTTTGGTGAAGGGCTTATTAATCATTGATATTTTTTCAAAGAATCCACTCCTTATTACAGTGATTCTTTGCATTGTTTTAAATTTTCTGTTTCATTGATTTCAGCTCTGATCTTAATTATTTCCTTCCTTCTATTCATTTTGGAATTGATTTGTTCTTGTTTTTCTGAGGCGTAGAGATGCATCAATAGGCTTTCTTTTTTGGATCATTCTGATTTTCTTATGTAGGCATTAATTGCTACACATTCACAACACTCCTGAGGGTTATGGTATGTTGTATCTCTATTCTCATATGATTCTAAGAATTTTTAAATTTCTACCCTGATTTCTTCTAGCACCCTTTTTTCATTCAAAGGTGTATTGCTCAATCTACAAGAGTTTATGTAGTTTCTGTAGTTTTCTTAGGGTCAATTTTTTAATTCCATAATAAAAAATGTAAGATGCAAGAAACTATATTTTATATTTTGTATGTGCTACAAGTTACTATGTGGCCTAAAATATAGTCTGTTCTAGGTATGGTTCCAAGAGCCACTGAGAAGAAAGCAAATGATTGTTGTTGGATAAAATATTCTAGAGATGTCTGTTAGGCCTATTTTATTTATAATATTTTTTAGGTTTAAATAGACTTTACAGAGTTTATGTCTAGATAGTATTCTATTGGTGAGAGAGGTGTGTTGAAATCACCCAGCATTATTGTATTGGGGTCTATTTGAGTCTTTAAGTTGAGTAGTGTCTGTTTGGTGTAACTAAGTGCTCTGATATTTGGGGCATAAATATTAGCTATCATTATACATTGTTCTTGAATTGTTCCCGTTACCACTATGAAGTGAACATATTTGTCTATTCTGATTAATTATCACTTGAAGTCTGCTTTGTTGGATATAAGAGTAACTACTCCTGCTTGTTTTCTGATTCCTCCATAGAACATCACTTTTCATCCTTTCACATTCAGTCTGTGGCTGTTTTTTTCCTGTAAGATGAGTCTACTGTAAATTACAAATATTTGCATTTCGTTTTTGAATTTATTCTGACAGTCTATGTCTTTGAGCCTATTTTCCTTCAGTGTCATAGAGAAATGTTTATTAATTCCTGGCATTTTAAATTTATTTCTAATGTTTAATTCAGTTTCACTTCTCATTTTCTTAGCTACTCTTTAAATAAGATTCATTTTTTTTCAGTCTTAATTTGCTCCTGATGTCTTTTGTATGTAGTATTTCTTTTAAATATTTTCAGTAGTGCTAGGTTTTAGTTTCTGCTTACCTTGGAAAGCTTTATTTCCCTTCCATTCTGACGGATAGCTTTGCTGAACATAACAATCTTTGTTGACAGTTATTTTCTTTCAGCACTTTGAATGATTAAGTCTTCCTGGATTTTAGAGTTTGTTCTAAGAGATCACTTGCCTCTAACTGTGACCTAATGTTTCTCTCTGGAGGCTTTTAAATTTCTATGCTTACATGGGGGGGATGGTCACTCAGTCATATCCCACATGGATGAGAAAAGGGTAAACTGCTGGAGGATGATGTTGGCTGTTTATCAATCATTTACCCATAAACTTATCTACCCAATAAACACAAAAGAGTCAATACTCTTTTTCAATGAGAAGGGGCTTGGTGGGTCTGGTCATACCAGCTCTGGCCTCTAACAACAGTGGAGTAGCCATACTGTCTTTTATTTATAGACACACAGGCAGAGGGAGCAAGACTGGGAGGAGCTTCTTCTGTGATGGACAGGATAGGGTGGAGTTAGGGGAGCCATCCTCTTAGGGGGATTATTCCAGAAGTAGACAGGGAACACTCCCACACAGTGCCACATGCTTCCCAGCTGTTCCTAGAAGCCAGATGCCTGTGTACCATGGTTCAGCCTAGTCTGATTCTGCTAAATAAGTATGGCTTCCCACATCTCCCCCTTTTTAATATTTTTAAAAATGCAAATGATGGGCAGTTATTTTGAGTCTCTGGATCTTTGTTCTGAGAGCTGATCTAAAGTTATGGCCCTTGGTTCTGAGGGTATGGCAACCTATTATCATGATACATAAAGAATTATTAGCGAACATGTCATTCCAATAATAATATATCATTCAATTTAGGAAGTATTTGATCAATCAGAAATGCAGAGTCAATGAGATCAACTTTACTTTTCAAATATCCTGGGTATGGTGGTGTGATTTTATAAGATCCAGGCTATTAATATTGCTATGTCAAATGTCCCATTGGGAAGTGTGATATTTAGTTATAGCAACACAGGCATGCTTGCAATCCTCATGGCATTTAAGCCTTTGTTTAAATTGGAGAGCAAAAGGCTCATTACTGTTATTTATAATAATAATTGTTAAAGCATTTAATTTGATCTCAATCATTTTATTAATACTTAACTTTCAGAGGTCATAGCATCTTAACAGAAGGAATCATGCCTAGGTATAATGAATGTGGGAACAGATAGAAACCTAAAAGAATACATTAAAATATATAGGACCCAAATTATCATCAAATAAGAAATAACAGAATATAAATGTGAATTATTCATCTTTCTAGTGTAATATCAATCAGTTTGTTGAATTCTAATTTGGTCTTTATTACGTGGTTACCAGTAGCACAAAGTAAAATCCAAATAGGGAATAGTTCAGATTACATGGAGTTTCAAAAATCAGAATGACTGTATATCTAATCTTATTTTGTATTCTGAAAAGGTTTAAACAATTCAATTATTTGCCTAGTTCCTTAGATCTTCCACAGTATTAAAGATTTAGATTAAACATGGTTGTTGTAAATTCTATTTAAGAAGTACAAGTGAAACATTTACTGGCGATGTTGCCACATTAGGCCTTTCAGACTTTGAATCTTTTTTTTTTTTATTGTAAACAAATGGGACACATGTTGTTTCTCTGTTTGTGCATGGAGTAAAGGCATACCATTTGTGTAATCATAAATTTACATAGGGTAATGTTGATTCATTCTGTTATTTTTTCCCTTCCCCCCACCCCTCCCACCCCTCTTTTCCCTCTGTACAGTCCTTTCTTCCTCCATTCTTGCCCCCCTCCCTAACCCTAACTCTAACCCTAACACTAACCCCTCCCACCCCCCATTATGTGTCATCATCCACTTATTAGCAATATCATTCGTCCTTTGGTTTTTTGAGATTGGCTTATCTCACTTAGCATAATATTCTCCAATTTCATCCATTTGCCTGCAAATGCCATAAGTTCATCATTCTTTATGGCTGAGTAATATTCCATTGTATACATATATACCACAATTTCTTTATCCATTCATCAATATAACTGTCTTTCATTAATTTTTGAAGACCAGTCCAAAAACATATCCACCACCTTTAGAGATAATATGCAGCGGTGGCAAGACATTTGTATATTTTATCCATTTAGGAAAGGTGCCAGATTCTAAGATAGTGGTGGATATTTTATAGAAATGACTGACTTTTTATGAGAAAGTTCCATTCCATTAACCTTTTGAATATACAATCCTAAGTTCCAAGGGCCAGTATAATTGACTGGCCTATGTATTTCTTATTCTGCTTTTTCTCAAAGGTTACGTCTAGACAGCAAGAGAGTCTATCATGGGACCAGCATATAAATACGTTTCCACTGCAGCCAGTATAGTCAAATCCAGGCACATGGATGGGCGAAATGGAATGGTAAAACCTCCCGTAATGTGAATATCATCAGTAAAGACTGGGATTGACTCTCCAGTCCACATCATTGGGTGTATTAAAGTGGATCTGGGTAATGGGTCCAACAGATTTCCCATATATTTCACTTACCTGAGAGCTAGCATATAAATATTGCGGTTGGAGACTTAAGATCTCCTTATTGTAAAATGTGGTGCATTCTCTTGCACGTTGTGTCAACTCAACAGCTGTGAAACTCCTAATACAGATTTTAAAGAATATTTTTTGAAATTAAGTGAGTTTACATAGGAATCTCTTTCCCCCTTTTCATTTTTATTTATTTAAATTGTAGAAAAAATTCTATAAATGGGAGCATTAATAACCTTAAATTGTAGACAATGGCCTAGAATTGCACAAGTATTTAAACCATAAGAAGTGACTTAATAAATATTTCTATTTGTCCAGGAAGATTCATAAAAATTATCTATTGTTAAAGTCAATGTTATTAAGTTGAAAAGGGCATTACAATAAAAAAAAGGCCCAGTTTCCACCAAATATATGATATGATTTTGCCTCTGGTATTGGGCTGAGTTGTAAAGTCAGTACAGACATTAATATTAGTCTTATGACATGTTTGTTCTGTAGGTAATGGCCTTATTATTATAAATTAACTTTAGCTATTATATTAGAATTGGTAGCCTCTGTTAGGATAGTGATATAATAATTTATTTTAAAAGATTTAGAATTTATGTCATTGTTCCAGCAATTATATTTTAAGGGATCTATGTAAAGATAATCCTTATGTATAAATATATAGTTGTGTGAATATCTTTAATAACCTTGTTTTTAAAGTAGTAAAAATAATCCAAATGTCTAACATAGAGTTTTGGATAAATGAACTATGTGACAAAAATCTGGCATTAAAAGTAATGTTGTAAAAGAATACTAATTATGTGCAGTCTAAAACAATAAGCTTTAAAACCAACAATATAATTGTGTATGTACAAAATATGCATACCTTTGAGCTTATGTATGGAAAGCAGTTTAGAAGATTATTTAGTAAAGGTTAATAATGGTTGCCAGAGCCTCAGTTTTTTTTTTTTTTTTTCACACGAGGAACTTTTATTCTAAGCAGACAAAACGTGTCTGCTCGGGGGAAAGGGGAAAGGGGAAAGAGCCGGAAAGATGGCGCAGGGTTCCTTGTATTGGAATTTCACAGGCTGGGAGGAACCAATTACGGGGGAGAATTATTACAGACTGACTGATGGACCAATGACATATTGGAACGTAATGTAGGGGGGCAGGAAGGTTACGGCGAAGTAAGCTGGAAATTCCTGTAACGGGAAAGGCGGGCTTAACGGCAGATTGACAGGTGTGTTGGGAGGCTGGGTTAGCAGGAGAGAAAGGTTGCTTTATACCTAACATTCCTCCATTTCCTTTTTTAAAAAAAATTTTTTTGGGGGGTACATGGATGAAGGTCAGTCTTCTGTAATTACTTCCTGCTGGGGTGTGGACGTAGAGCTGGTATCATTGTGACAGGAAGAACTGGAGACTTGATAGTTTCTCTGGAGGCACATTTGCAGCTAGGCTCCAATCCTGGAGGCACATCTGCAGCCAGTCTCCAATTTTTGTGAGATCCTGATATTTCTGCAATACAAGTTGATTAATTGACATGGAAGTAAAAGACAGGGGGTGGAAGAACTGAGAAGTTGTTCCCATAACAAGGCCTAGAAAAGGCTGGAGAGGACAGGCCTTCATTTGGGAGTTTCAACATTGTCTAGGTCATCAGGCACGTGAACACAACATTTAGTACTAGCAAACATAGATTAAGCCTGTTTGTGTCTGTAGGCCTTAAACTGACTAAAAACAGAAATTCTGACTCTAGCAGTTTCTCTTGATAGTTACTATTATTTTTAAATGCCCAAGAATGCCTATACTTTGGTTTTAACTGATTTGCTAGGTGTTTAAGATCAAACTGGTCAAAGTGACCTGTTCCTGTCTGTTAAAAGAGTCAGCTAAGTTTCCACAGGGGTCACTCATAGAGAACTTAAGAGCAGCTTCTTAGCTCCATTAGTGCCATTTGGTTAGGCAGGGTCTTTTCGATGACGTGGCTTTCCTTGAAAGCACCAGGGATGTCTCCCTTTTTCTGTGACCCTCCTCTGCAGCAGATGCACTGAGTCGCTTTTTCTCTAGCAGTCTCATCAATCTCCTTGCTCAGGAGGTTGTGTGACCCAGAGTTGCAAAGCTCTTTGGAGAAATCCTCTTATTCCCTGGGTTCAGGCTGACTTTGAGGGCAAGACCCAAATATGGAGTTTTTCTTGACCTCTGTATTTAATCTCTATCTTTAAGTTTGAGCTTAACCATCAAGCAAGTCAGTCTCACCAGTCATAAAGTAAGAGTACTGGGCTTTAGCTTCAATGTCTATAACTTTACACTTATTTACCCCCTTTTATCTAATTGGGGTTTACATTATCTGTTCTATAGGTGATGGCTACTATTCCAAGTTAATTTACGGTGTTCGCTCTTGAAGCAGTTCTTCTGAAAAATATTGATCAGGCAACAATTAGAGTTTACAAGGAAAATATAAAATGGAATTACCAACAGTAAAACATTCAGTTTGTGCAATAGCTATCTTGAATTTTGGCTGAGTTCCATTTTTTGCTACTGCATATTACACTCTTTCTTAAATGTTATTTTACATATATCCTATTGATGACAGGTTCTATAACAGAATATTAAATGATAGGGTTACCATTACAGACAAGTTTAATTTGGAGAATAGCAGCTTGATAAATTTTCTGCTTTAAAGGCTTGTACCTGGAAAAATATGAACACATTTAATATACAAAGAATAATGTTTTTAAGTATGTTACTGCATGGAATAACCTTATAAATTAATTAGATGTCTCTAACAAACACATTTGAGTAATCCCATACATGTTGACTCCAATTCACTCATCTTATTGTAGAAAAACCAAGATATTAGACAAGTGTACCAATAGTATTTGCTGTCTCTTTTCTGTTGAAGAAAATTCCTAGAAAAATTGATGTTAGACATTTTATAAACATTAATATTTTATTAGTTTGACCACTTGGAGACTTGTGAGTTAATTTTAAGGACATTTTACTTTTATTAGTATACCCAATTTAAATTGAACCTCATTAAATCACGTGAATTAAAAATATTTGGATCCATTTTTAAAAATTTAATTTTTATGCATGCTTATATTTAACACAAAAGTAAAGGCCTTGTAATATTTATCTCCATTGCAATGTAACAGATGTTCAAAAATAACTCGAGTTGGATAAAAAGAACTGATCAAAAATCATTAACCTAGGTCTGTAGGATCAAAATTGTGAGCTCAAAAATACAGCATTTAAGAAAAATAAAGTCCTAGAAGAAAAAATGATAATGGTTATTAATTAAAGCATGAGAAAATGAGAAGGAGAGAAAAGTTGAAAGGGAGAAAAGTATTCTGAGTTGTAGCCCAGGAGAAATTTAAAATGGACACTTTTTTTTCTTGGGTTTGAAACTGGTCTCCTACTGAGCCTTTCTTCATTTACATTTCAATGTAACCCTTAACTGAGATCTGAATCTGAAAGGGACTAATATGTTCTAGCAGAGACTTGATGCTTAGGACCTTTTAATTTCTTGAGTCTGTAGGGAGAGCTAAGATAAGAAAGAAATGATTTGAAAATAAGGAATTAGCCAAGAGAACGTGTTGAGGTTTTACTCCCTCCATGTTAGCTTCCATTCCCTCTTGGGGGAAGGTGTCAAAATACTTCCATATCCCATATTGTTAGACTTTAAATAAGCCAGTATCTCCTGAATGTCCTCTAAAAATATACCTAAGTTTACTTCTTAGTGTAGAGAGTAATAAAAAAGTGTACAACTTACATTTATTTAATTTAAAAATAGTAAATAATATAATTAATTTGTTATTATTATATAAGTTTGTAAGAGACGAATATTGAAAAAGCTTTAGTTTAGGGAGCATCGGCTTAGTAAAATGTCTCTTCAAACCTTATATTTAAGAACTTCTTTATCTGGAAAACAAGAATACAATTAACATAATGTCAGTACTAATTACCAAGGTTAATTAAAATGTGGTCACTGATGTTTTTATATTAATCAAACTTGACTTTTAAAGAGAAATTTGAAATTTGGAATGCAAGGTGGTATTTTAAAATAAACTATTGTTTAAATTGTATAAAACAATGTTTTTGAAAAATTTTTAAATAATAGAATTCAACAGGCATAAGAAATTATTTTATTGGAATGAGAAATTAATGTTTTAAATATGTTCTTTTTCTTCTGTTTTTTAGTTAGAAGGCCCAATTAATAGGGGTTTGTGAAAAGATCTTATCTATATTTGTAACTACCCTTTATGATAGAAACTTAGAATTTAAAGAATAAAAAACTTTAAATAACCTCAGCTGAGTATGTTAATTATATATAGCTGATTTAATTATATATATAGCCAATTATATGTAGCCAATTTAATTACATGTAAATCTTTTGAAAATTATTTTGTTTTAATTTACTCAACATGTAATAGTTTTCTATTTTACTGGGTGTAAAAAAATACTTTTGGACACTTCTATATTACACCTGACAATTTAAGTGCTAGTATCTTGGTTCTCGATGAGAACATAGAGAATAAAGGAATTTGAGACTTTCTTAATATCAACCAAATTACAAATATGTCTAATGTTTAAATATATTATAGTTAAGAGTATCTGATATTTTCATATTTAGTAGATGATATTCCAATTGATGATCTTTTAGCATCCCATTCTTTTTTTTTTTTATTGTACACAAATGGGATACATGTTGTTGAGCTTCCCATTCTTGTAAATCAATTATCTCCTGTAATAAAAGCTTAATTAATTTTATTTACCTTGAATTAAATTTATTTATTTTTAATTACAAAAGTCAAGAAATCAAACAAATGTACTTAACAATATTAATAATTTCTTTCCTGTTGAAGAAAACCATTAGAAACAAGGATATAGATCCTATATATTATAGAATTTAGCAATTTAATTATTTATTTGACTACCTGTAAAAATGTGAATTAATTAAGAAGCCTTCTACCTGGAAAAATGTGAGTTAATAGGTATAAAGAACCCTTTTTTATTTCTAATTGTTTACCTAACATAACTTAAACCTTATTAATTCACATGAATTAAAGTTATATGGATCCATTTTTATTTTAATTTTAAAATGTGAGCATGCTCATTGAACTGTAAGTAAATTTTGAAATCATGTAAATATAGTCATGTGCACACATTTATAGATCAGTCAAAAAAGGAAATTTTTATAATTTATTGTAAGTGAAACTCCATAGCAATGGACAAACATGTATTAAATATTGATTTAATTTGTCTAAGAATTTAAGATATAAAAAGAAAAACTTAAAAATATTTTGGGCTGCTGGTTTTTGTCCTGATGATTGCTATTAAACCTGTAAAATCATCCCTAAAAAACAAAAGATTAATCTATTAGAAAGCATAATTAGACCATCTTTTATTAACTTCAGAAAAATTTCCTCCCCTTGGGTCTCAGAGTGGTCTTCTAGAGAGCTTGTATTGGGGTTCAATGTCGACCGATCCCCAGAGAGTCAAAGTGCACACATGGCAATGCAAATCACACAACAAGGTTTTTTTTTTATTATAAACAAATGGTATACATGTTGTTTCTCTGTTTGTACATGGAGTAAAGGCATACCATTTGTGTAATCATAAATTTACATAGGGTAATGTTGATTGATTCATTCTGTTATTTTTCCCCTTCCCCCCCACCCCTCCCACCCCTCTTTTCTCTCTATACAGTCCTTCCTTCCTCCATTCTTGCCCCCCTCCCTAACCCTAACTCTAACCCTAAAACTAACCCCTCCCACCCCCATTATGTGTCATCATCCACTTATCAGCGAGATCATTCTTCCTTTGGTTTTTTGAGATTGGCTTATCTCACTTAGCATGATATTCTCCAATTTCATCCATTTGCCTGCAAATGCCATAAGTTCATCATTCTTTATGGCTGAGTAATATTCCATTGTATATATATGCCACAGTTTCTTCATCCATTCATCAATTGAAGGACATCTATGTTGGTTCCACACTCTGCATATTGTGAATTGAGCAGCTATGAACATTGATGTGGCTGTATCTCTGTAGTATGCTGATTGTAAGTCCTTTCGGTATAGGCCGAGGAGTGGGATAGCTGGGTCAAATGGTGGTTCCATTCCAAGTTTTCTAAGGACTCTCCATAATGCTTTCCAGAGTGGCTGCACTAATTTGCAGCCCCACCAGCAATGTATGAGTGTACCTTTCTCCCCACATCCTCGCCAACACCTGTTGTTGCTTGTATTCTTGATAATTGTCATTCTAATTGAGGTGAGATGGAATCTTAGGGTGGTTTTGATTTGCATTTCTCTTATTACTAGAGATGTTGAACATTTTTCCATATGTTTGGTGATTGCTTGTAGGTCTTCTTCTGTGAAGTTTCTGTTCATTTCCTTAGCCCATTTGTCGATTGGGTTATTTGTATTCTTGGTGTTGAGTTTTTTGAGTTCTTTATAGATTCTGGAGATTAGTGCTCTATCTGAAGCATGATAGGCAAAGATTTTCTCCCACTCTGTAGGCTCTTTCTTCGCATTGCTGACAGTTTCCTTTGCTGAGAGAAAGCTTTTTAGTTTGAATCTTTCCCAGTTATTGATTCTTGCTTTTATTTCTTGTGCTATGGCAGTCCTGTTGAGGAAGTCCTAAGACAACATGTTGAAGATCTGGACCTACTTTTTCTTCTATAATCTGCAGGGTCTCTGGTCTGATTCCGAGATCCTTAATCCATTTTGAGTTTATTTTCATGCACGGTGAGAGATATGGGTTTAGTTTCATTCTGTTGCATATGGATTTCCAATTTTCCCAACACCATTTGTTGAAGAGGCTATCTTTTCTCCATTGCATATTTTTGGCCCCTTTGTCTAGTATGAGAAAATTGTATTTATTTGAGTTTGTGTCCATGTCCTCTTCTGTACCATTGATCTACCTGTCTATTTTGGTAACAATACCATGCCATTTTTGTTACTATTGCTTTGTAGTAGAGTTGAAGTTCTGGTATTGCAAAACCCCCAGCTTCATTTTTCCTGCGAAGGATTGCTTTAGCTTTTCTGGGTTTCTTATTCTTCCAGATGAATTTCATGATTGCTTGTTCTATTTCTGTAGGGTACGTCATTGGGATTTTAATTGGAATTGCATTGAATCTGTATAGCACTTTTGGTAGTATGGCCATTTTGACAATATTAATTCTGCCTATCCAGGAACATGGGAGATCTTTCCATCTTCTAAGGTGTTCTTTAATTTCTTTCTTTAGTGTTCTGTAGTTCTCATTGTAGAGGTCTTTCACCTCTTTTGTGAGATTGATTCCCAAGTATTTTATTTTTTTCGAGGCTATTGTGAATGGGGTAGTTTTCCTAACTTCTCTTTCTGAAGATTCATCACTTATGTATAAAAATGCCTTAGATTTATGTGCATTGATCTTACATCCTGCTACTTTACTGAATTCACTTATGAGTTCTAGAAGTTTTCTAGTGGAATTTCCTAGTTCCTCTAAGTATATAATCATATCATCAGCAAATAGGGATAGTTGAGTTCTCCTTTTCCTATTCGTATTCCTTTAATTTCTTTGGTCTGTCTAATTGCTCTGGCTAGAGTTTCAAGGGCAATATTGAATAGAAATGGTGAAAGAGGGCATCCCTGCCTTGTTCCAGATTTTAGGGTGAATGCTTTCAGTTTTTCAACATTTAGAATGATATTAGCCATGGGCTTAGTGTAGATGACCTTTACAATGTTAAGGAATGTTCCCACTATCCCTATTTTTTCTAGTGTTTTGAGCATGAAGGGGTGCTGTATTTTATCAAATGCTTTTTCTGCGTCTATTGAAATAATCATGTGATTCTTGACTTTAAGTCTATTGATATGGTGAATTACATTTATTGATTTTCTGATGTTGAACCAACCTTGCATCCCTGGGATGAAACCCACTTGATCATGGTGCACTATCTTTTTAATATGTTTTTGTGTGCGATTTACTAAAATTTTGTTGAGAATTTTTGCGGTGATGTTCATTAAGGATATTGGTCTAAAATTTTCTTTCCTCGATGTGTCTCTATCTGGTTTAGGTATCAGGGTAATATTGGCTTCATAGAATGAGTTTGGAAGAGTTCCCTCCTCTTCTATTTCATGGAATACTTTGAAAAGTATTGGAATGAGCTCTTCTTTAAAGGTTTTGTAGAACTCGACTGAGAACCCATTTGGTCCTGGACTTTTCAATGTTGGTAGGCTTTTGATGACTTCTTCTATTTCATTACTTGAAATTGGTCTATTTAAATTGTGTATGTCCTCCTTGTTCAGTTTAGGCAATTCATATGTCTCTAGAAACCTGTTGATGTCTTCGAAATTTTCTCTTTTGTTGGAGTATAGATTTTCAAAATAGCTTCTAATTATGTTTTGTATTTCAATCTGTCTGTTGTGATATTTCCTTGTTCATTCCGAATTTTGGTGATTTGGGTTTTCTCTCATCTTCTCTTTGTTAGTGTGGCCAAGGGTTTATCAATTTTGTTTATTTTTTCGAAGACCCAGCTATTTATTTTGTCAATTTTTTGTATTGTTTCTTTTGTTTCAATTTCATTGATTTCAGCTCTGAGTTTAACTGTTTCCTGTCTTCTACTACTTTTGGTGTTAGTCTGTTCTTCTTTTTCTAGGGCTTTGAGCTGTAGTGTTAGGTCGTTTATTTGTTGAGTTTTACTTCTTTTATTAAATGGGCTCCATGAAATAAATTTTCCTCTAAGTACTGCTTTCATAGTGTCCCAGAGATTTTGATATGATGTTTCTTTGTTCTCATTTACCTCTAAGAAAATTTTAATTTCCTTCCTAATGTCTTCTGTTATCCATTCATCATATAATAGCATATCGTTTAATCTCCAGGTGTTGGAGTAATTTCTGTTTTTTATTCAGGGTTATTATTGAGATATGATTTGTATTTCCGGTCATTTGACTCATTTTATTTATTTATTTATTTAATTTTTGACACGACTTGGTTCCTCCTTTGACAGTTCCTTTCAGATAGCTCCTCCCTTTGCTGATTTGCTTCTTTGTTTTTCATCATAGAATTTTGCTGAAAATGTTCTGTAATGCTGGCTTTCTTTTTGTAAATTCTTTTAGCTTTTGTTTATCATGGAAGGATTTTTATTTCATCGTCAAATCTGAAGGGAAGTTTTGCTGGGTATAAGATTCTTGGTTGGCATCCATTTTCTTTTAGGGCTTGAAAAATGTTGTTCCAGGCCCTTCTAGCTTTTAAGGTATGGATTGAAAATCTGCTGATATCCATATTGGTTTCCCCCTGAATGTAATTTGGTTCTTTTCTCTCACAGCCTTTAAAATTCTGTCTTTATTTTGTATGTTAGGTATTTTCATTATAATGTATGTGCCTTGGTGTGGGTCTGTTGTAATTTTGTGTATTTGGAGTCCTATAAGCCTCTTGAACTTGATTTTCCATTTCATTCTTCAGATTTGGGAAATTTTCTGAAATTATTTCATTGAATAGATTGTTCATTCCTTTGGTTTGTTTCTCTAAGCCTTCCTCAATTCCAATAATTCTTAAATTTGGCCTTTTCATGATATCCCATAGTTCTTGGAGACTCTGTTCATGATTTCTTACCATCTTCTCTGTTTGTTCAACTTTGTTTTCAAGGTTAAATATTTTGTCTTCAATATCTGAGATTCTATCTTCCAGGTGTTCTATCCTATTGGTTGTGCTTTCTATGGAGGTCTTAATTTGGTTTATTGTTTCCTTCATTTCAAGCATTTCTGTTTGGTTTTTTTTCAATATCTCTAACTCTTTATTTATTTTTTTTATATATATTTATTTATTTTTTTTTAATTGTATACAAATGGGATACATGTTGTTTCTCTATTTGTACATAGAGTCAAGGCATACCATTTGTGTAATCATACGTTTACATAGGGCAATGATGTTTATTTTTTTTCCCTTTCCCCCCACCCCTCCCACCCCTCTTTTCCCTCTATACAGTCCTTCTTTCCTTCATTCTTACCGCTCTCCTTATCCCTAACCCTAAACCTAACCCTAAACCTAATGCTAACCCCTCCCACCCCCCATTATATGTCCTCATCCGCTTATCAGCGAGATCATTCGTCCTTTAGTTTTTTGAGATTGGCTTATCTCACTTAGCGTGATATTCTCCAATTTCATCCATTTGCCTACAAATGCCATAATTTTATCATTCTTCATTGCGGAGTAATATTCCATTGTATAAATGTGCCACAGTTTCTTTATCCATTCATCAACTGAAGGGCATCTAGGTTGGTTCCACAATCTGGCTATGGTGAATTGAGCAATGAACATTGATGTGGCTGTATCTCTGTAGTATGCTGATTTTAAGTCCTTTGGGTATAGGCCAAGGAGTGGGATAGCTGGGTGAAATGGTGTTTCCATTCCAAGCTTTCTGAGGAATCTCCACACTGCTTTCCAGAGTGGCTGCACTAATTTGTAACGCCACCAGCAATGTATGAGCGTTCCTTTTTCATCACATCCTCTCCAACACCTATTGTTGCTTGTGTTCTTGATAATTGCCATTCTAATTGGGGTGAGATGAAATCTTAGGGTAGTTTTGATTTCCATTTCCCTTATTACAAGGGATGTTGAACATTTTTTCATATATATGTTGATTACTTGTTCATCTTCTTCTGTGAAGTGTCTGTTCATTTCCTTACCCCATTTGTTGATTGGATTATTTGTATTCTTCGTGTAGAGTTTTTTGAGTTCTTTATAGATTCTGGAAATTAGCGCTCAATCTGAGGTATGGTTGGCAAAGATATTCTCCCACTCCGTAGGCTCTCTCTTCACATTTCTGATAGTTTCCTTTGCTGAGAGAAAGCTTTTTAGTTTGAATCTATCCCAGTTGTTGATTCTTGCTTTTATTTCTTGTGCTATGGGAGTCCTGTTAAGGAAGTCTGATCCTAAGCCAACAAGTTGAAGATTTGGACCTACTTTTTCATCTATAAGATGCAGGGTCTCTGGTCTGATTCCGAGGTCCTTGATCCATTTTGAGTTGAGTTTTGTGTAGGGTGAGAGATAGGGGTTTAATTTCATTCTATTGCATATGGTTTTCCAGTTTTCCCAGCACCATTTGTTGAAGAGGCTATCTTTCCTCCATTGCATATTTTTGGAACCTTTGTCCAGTATGAGAAAATTGTATTTATTTGGGTTTGTGTCCATGTCCTCTATTCTGTACCATTGATCTACCTGTCTATTTTGGTACCAATACCATGCCGTTTTTGTTACTATTGCTTTGAAGTAGAGTTGAAGATCTGGTATTGCAATACCCCCTGCTTCGCTCTTGCTACTGAGGATTGCTTTAGCTATTCTAGGTTTTTTATTCTTCCAGATGAATTTCATAATTGCTTGCTCTATTTCTGCAAGGTACATCATTGGGATTTTAATTGGAATTGCATTGAATCTGTATAGCACTTAAGGTAGTATAGCCATTTTGACAATATTAATTCTGCCTATCCAGGAACATGGGAGATCTTTCCCTCTTCTAAGGTGTTCTTTAATTTCTTTCTTTAGTGTTCTGTAGTTCTCATTGTAGAGGTCTTTCACCTCTTTTGTGAGATTGATTCCCAAGTATTTTATTTTTTTTGATGCTATTGTGAATGGGGTAGTTTTCCTAATTTCTCTTTCTGAAGATTCATCACATGTATAAAAATGCATTGGATTTATGAGCATTGATCTTGTAACCTGCTACTTTACTGAATTCACTTATGAGTTCTAAAAGTTTTCTGGTGGAATTTCTAGGTTCCTCTAAATATATAATCATGTCATCAGCGAACAGGGATAGTTTGAGTTCTTCTTTTCCTATTCGTATCCCTTTAATTTCTTTGGTTTGTCTGATTGCTCTGGCTAGAGTCTCAAGGACGATGTTGAATAGAAGCAGTGAAAGAGGGCATCCCTGCCTTGTTCCAGTTTTTAGGGGGAACGCTGTCAGTTTTTCACCATTTAGAATGATATTAGCCATGGGCTTAGCGTAGATTGCCTTTATAATGTTAAGGAATGTTCCCACTACCCCAGTTTTTTCTAGTGTTTTGAGCATGAAGGGATGCTGTATTTTATTGAATGCTTTTTCTGCATCTATTGAAATAATCATGTGATTCTTAACTTTAAGTCTGTCGATATGGTGAATGACATTTATTGATTTCCGAATGTTGAACCAAACTTGCATCCCTGGGATGAAACCCACTTGATCGTGGTGCACTATCTTTTTAATATATATTTGTATGCGATTTGCTAAAATTTTGTTGAGAATTTTTCCGTCGATGTTCATTAAGGATATTGGTCTGAAATTTTCTTTTCTCGATGTGTCTCTGTCTGGTTTAGGTATCAGGGTGATATTGGTTTCATAGAACGAGTTTGGGAGGGTTCCCTCCTCTTCTATTTCATGGAATAGTTTGAGGAGTATTGGAATAAGCTCTTCTTTAAAGGTTTTGTAGAACTCGGCTGAGAACCCATCTGGTCCTGGACTTTTCTTTGTTGGTAGGCTTTTGATGACCTCTTCTATTTCATTGCTTGAAATTGGTTTATTTAAGTTGTGTATGTCCTCCTCGTTCAGTTTAGGTAATTCATATGTCTCTAGAAATTTGTTGATGTCTTCGAGGTTTTCTGTTTTGTTGGAATATAGATTTTCGAAATAGCTTCTAATTATGTTTTGTATTTCACTCGTGTCTGTTGTGATGTTTCCTTGTTCATTCCGAATTTTAGTAATTTGAGTTTTCTCCCTCTTTCTCTTTGTTAGTGTGGCTAAGGGTTTATCAATTTTGTTTATTTTTTCAAAGAACCAACTATTTATTTTGTTAATTTTTCCAATTGTTTCTTTTGTTTCAATTTCGTTGATTTCGGCTCTGATTTTAACTATTTCCTGTCTTCTACTACTCTTGGTATTGGTCTGCTCTTCTTTTTCTAGCGCTTTGAGCTGTAGTGTTAAGTCGTTTATTTGTTGATTTCTACTTCTTTTTTTGAATGCACCCCATGAAATAAATCTTCCTCTAAGTACTGCTTTCATAGTGTCCCAGAGATTTTGATATGATGTGTCTTTGTTCTCGTTTACTTCTAAGAATTTTTTTATTTCCCTCCTGATGTCTTCTGTTATCCATTCATCATATAATAGTGTATTATTTAATCTCCAGGTATTGGAGAAGTTTCTGTTTTTTATTCTGTCATTTATTTCTAATTTCAATCCATTATGATCTGATAGAGTACAAGGTAGTATCTCTATCTTCTTGTATTTGCTAACAGTAGCTTTGTGGCATAAAATATGGTCTATTTTAGAGAAGGATCCATGTGCTGCTGAGAAGAAAATGTATTCGTTCTTTGTTGGATGGTATATTCTATATATGTCCGTTAAGTCTAAATTGTTGATTGTGTTGTTGAGATCTATAGTTTCTTTATTCAGTTTTTGTTTGGACGATCTATCCAGTGGTGAGAGAGGTGTGTTAAAATCGCCTAGTATTATTGTGTTGTGGTCTATTTGATTTCTGGAATTGAGAAGGATTTGTTTGACGTACATGGATGAGCCAATGTTCGGGGCATAGATATTTATGATTGTTAAGTCTTGCTGATTTATGCTTCCCTTAAGCAGCATGTAATGTCCTTCTTTATCCCTTCTGACTAGTTTTGGTTTGAAGTCCACATTATCTGAAATGAGGATGGATACTCCAGCTTTTTTGCTGTGTCCGTGTGCATGGTATGTTTTTCCCCATCCTTTCACCTTTAGTCTATGGGTGTCTCTTTCTATGAGATGAGTCTCTTGCAGGCAGCATATTGTTGGATTTTTCTTTTTAATCCAATCTGCCAGTCTGTGTCTTTTGATTGATGAATTCAGGCCATTGACATTCAGGGTTATTATTGTGATATGATTTGTATTCCCAGTCAATTGACTCATATTTGTTTTTGACATGATTTTGTTTCTCCTTTATTTGGCTATTCCTTTAGGCTAGTGCCTCCTGTTGCTGATTTGCATCGTTGTTTTTCATCTCTTCCTCATGGAATATTTTGCAGAGAATGTTCTGTAATGCTGGCTTTCTTTTTGTAAATTCCTTTAGCTTTTGTTTATCATGGAAGGATCTTATTTCATCGTCAAATTTGAAGGTAAGTTTTGCTGGGTATAAGATTCTTCGTTGGCATCCATTTTCTTTCAGGGCTTGGTATATGTTGTTCCAGGCCCTTCTAGCTTTTAGGGTCTGGATTGAAAAATCTGCTGATATTCTTATTGGTTTCCCTCTTAATGTAATTTGATTCTTTTCTCTTGCGGCCTTTAAAATTCTGTCTTCATTTTGTATGTTAGGTATTTTCATAATAATGTGCCTTGGTGTGGGTCTGTTGTAATTTTGTATGTTTGGAGTTCTATAAGCCTCTTGTACTTGGTTTTCCATTTCATTCTTCAGATTTGGGAAATTTTCTGTTATTATTTCATTGAATAGATTGTTCATTCCTTTGGTTTGTTTCTCTAAGCCTTCCTCAATCCCAATAATTCTTAAATTTGGCCTTTTCATGATACCCCATAATTCTTGTAGGTTCTGTTCATGATTTCTTACCATCTTTTCTGTTTGGCCAACTTTACTTTCAAGGTTAAATAATTTGTCTTCAATGTCTGAGGTTCTGTCTTCCAGATGTTCTATCGTATTGGTTATGCTTTCTATGGAGTTTTTAACTTGGTTTATTGTTTCCTTCATTTCAAGTATTTCAGTTTGTTTTTTTTTCAGTATCTCTAACTCTTTATTGAAATGATCTCTTGCTTCCCGTATTTGGTCTTTTAACTGTTGATTGGTGCGATCATTTAATGCCTGCATTTGCTCTTTCATCTCCTCCTTCAATGCCTGCATTTGCTCTATCATCTCCTCATTAGCTTCCCTGATCGTTTTAATTACGTACATTCTGAACTCCCTTTCTGACATTTCTTCTGCTGTGCTGTCATTGGGTTTTATTGATGTAGTATCCAGGTTTGCTTGGGACATTTTCTTCCCTTGTTTTCTCATATTGGTCAGCTGTCAGTGGGACCCTGAGATATTGCAGTTTTCCGCTATTGGCTTATAGTGTCCCGGTAGATTTCCAGTGTATCACCTCCCAGCCTTCAGTAGCCTGATGTCTTGGAGGAATCTGATAAAGCAGCGCATCCGAAGAAAACTGCCCCTAGCCCCCTACTGGTTCCACGGTTTGGAACTGGTTCTGTGGGGAAATGCTCTCACTGTGGGCCTGCACCGTGCAGCTGGCTGTGTGGGAGGAGCCCACTGCCGGAGTGTGGAAGGCTACCTTGGGAAGACTCTAGCTGCCCTGCCTGGCTCCGATAAGCCACCTCTATCTGGGCCTGCCACCCGGGCCGAGCTTTACCCAGTGGGCAGACTCACCTGTGGCTCTATTTCAGTCCGAGTCTCTCAATGCCTCCCCTTCTTAACTCCTGGGTTCTGGAGCGACTGGGGGTGCAGTCTCCCTCTAGGCCGCCATCTTGGATTGCCCCGTGAAGAGAGCCTGCAGCCGGAGTGGGCAGAGCCGCCTGAAGAGGTCTCTGGCTGCCCTGCCCTGATCCCAGAGGCTGCTTGCAGTTCGAAGCTCTCCGTTGGTTTGGGGACTTGTGGCTGGTTCTATGTAGAAAACCTCTCACTGGGCGGTCTGGTCTGAGAAGCTAGACTTGAAAGGCACCTCCCACCACAGGGGTCCAGGCTACTTGGGGAGGTCTCTGGCTGCCCTATCCTGGTCCCTGAAGCTGCTTGTGTGCCAGAGTATGTTGCGCTGCAGTGGCTCCGGGACTCGGAGCTTGTTGTGGTCAGAAAGGCTCTCACTAGCGGGCCAGTTCCGTTCCGAGAACCTGGAGAAGCTGGCTGTGTGGGCGGGGCCCACCGCCGGAGTGCGCAGGGCTGCCTGTGGATGACTCTAGCTGCCCTGCCCGGCTCCGATAAGCCACCTCTATCTGGGCCTGCCACCCGGGCCGAGCTTTACCCAGTGGGCAGACTCACCTGTGGCTCTATTTCAGTCCGAGTCTCTCAATGCCTCCCCTTCTTAACTCCTGGGTTCTGGAGCAACTGGGGGTGCAGTCTCCCTCTAGGCTGCCATCTTGGATCGCCCCGTGAAGAGAGCCTCTCTAACTCTTTATTGAAATGATCTTTTGCTTCCTGTATTTGCTCTTTTAACTGTCAATTGGTGCAGTCATTCAATGCCTGCATTTGCTCTTTCATCTCATCGTTTGATTCCCTTATCATGTTAATTATGTACATTCTGAACTCCCTTTCTGTCATTTCTTCTGCCATGCTGTCATTGGATTTTATTGATGTAACATCTTGATTTGTTTGAGGCATTTTCTTCCCTTGTTTTCTCATATTGTTCAGGTATCAGTGTACTGCTGAGATGTTGCCGATTTCCTCTATTGACTTATAATGTCCCTGAAGATTTCTTGTATATCCCGTCTTATCCTTCAGTAGCCTGAAGTCTTGGAGGAAGTTGATAATGCGGTGCTCCCCAAGGAAGCTGCCTCTCTAGGTGTGGTGGCCTTCAGATGGGGTATATTCCCTGATAGTGGGCAGAGGTGCCTCCACCTGTTGACCAATGATCAACCAAAGGGGAACTAGGCTGCGGGCTGAGGCAAGGCCTGTTTGTGCTTGTGTCTCTGGTTTTACCATACTTGTGGGAAAACCTCACCCGGCAGGGAAGACTCACCCAGTGAGGAGGTCTCACTGGTTGGTTCCCCTCCTGGAGGTTCCCCTCAATCCACAACTACTGCCTGGGCAGGGCAGCCTTCCCAAGCAACGTTCCCAGGGGCCTGGACCTACGTTCTGGGCCTGGGAGCCTTGCCCTTCACAGACGAGTCTCCTTAGGCTGCCTCTCCTCAGAGAATCTGCCCGCAGTCCTGGAACCTTTGCTCCACCTCTAGGCGTGTCTCTGTGCGGCTCTTCCAGCAAGAAGCCACCTAGCTCCTGGGACCTTGCTGTGCACCTAATCGCCTGGCTATGCGGCCCCTCCTCTGGGCAGCTGCCGAAGCCCTGTGGGTTGCTCCGAGTCCAAGCACTGTGCTGAGCGGCCACCTCTACGATGCTCCCAGTTGTCCGTGTTCACTGCTCCAGTGGGGGGAGGGGTGTCTCACCGAGGAACTCTACTTCACAAAGCTCCCTGCGTTCTGGGACTATTGCCCCATCTGGGATGCCTCCCCAAGGGGAGAGACTCACCCGGTGACTTTGAGTTGGTCCCATGTCTCTCAATATCTCCTCTTTTGAATCCTGAGTCCTGGAGCAACATGAAATGCCTCCGCCCTCTAGTCCGCCTTCTTGAAAAACCCACAACAAGGTTTTTTTGCAAGCTCGAGCCTGGACCACAGCCAGCCTCTCGGACCACTACCATGGCTGAGTGGGGAGCGGCCCTGAGGGATGAGAAGGCACTCTACTTAAGAAATTTCCAATCATTCACGTACAAAGACCTGTACATTATTGGTTAACATTGGAACAGCTATACATTTGTTCTCTTTTGGTTGGGTCCTGCCAATTTATTTGAATCTCATTGGGTTCTGTCAAAACCGAATGGTCCTGGAGGAAGAAGGGAGGAGGGAGGGGGTGAACTATGCAGGAGATGAGTCAGGGCTAGTCCCCCTCCCCTGTCCTTGATAGATAAGGTTTCCTGGCAGCTGCCCATTTCTCGGACAGATATCTCTTAACAGCCGTGATAAACCCTGGGGGCCCAGTATGTCCTGTTTGTCCTGTATTGGCTCTTGAGGGTAGCACCTGTGCGCCCTTTCCTGGGGGGAGGTTTTACGGGTCAGTTCCTGAAATGGCTTGTTCATACAACATGGCTGCACAGATGTCACCTTGTTCTCAACCCTTGCAGGCTTCCTCCATTTACATTTTAATGTAAGCCTTCACGGAATCTGCAAGGAGCCAAGGGAAATTTACAGTCTGAGCAGGAATTCCAGAGAGTACAGAAGTAGCAGATTATAGCTAAGGTTTTAATTTCCTTTTTTCTTGTGCTGTAGAATTGAGAAGAGTCAGTGTAAGGTATAAAGCCGCCCACCTCTCCCGTTACAGGAATTTCCCGCCTCCCCACCACCTGTCAGTCTGAACTCTGCCCGCCTCTTCTGTTACAGGAATTTCTGGCCTCCCCATCACCTGTCAGTCTGAGCTCTGCCCGCCTCTTACGTTACAGGAATTTCTGGCTTACACTGCCGCCATCTTCCTGCCTCCCACGTTACGTCCTAACATGCTATTGGTTCATCAGTCAGCCTGCAAGAATTCTCCTCCGCGATTGGTTCCTTTCAGCCCGGGAGATTCCAATATCTGGGAGAAGCCATACGCCATCTTTCTCTTTTTTTTGCCCCTTCTTTTCTCCCTGAGCGGATCGCATAAATAAAGTCCCTTGTGTGAGATCTCGTGTCTGTGGAGCGTTTTTCTGGGAGCTATCGGTGAGTTACAACTGCCCCTAACATCTGGTGATGCATTTTGCATTTTTTATTTTTCCTAACAGTTAGTGTTTAAATGTAGGGGAGCAGTGGAGAGGGGCTAGGAATGAGCCCATGAAAACCCTGTGGTTCTGCCTTGTCGTCTCTGAATTCCTTACAGTTGGAGCAAGGCGGGTCACTGGAGAACAGTTCAAATGCAAGTTACAGGGGTCTGTGCTAACTCATCCTCCTTTAACTCTGAATGTTCTCCAGTCTTCTGAATAGAGATTTTGCCCCCACCCTTCAATCTCTCTTTGTCTATGGAGAACTGCTTATCTACCAAAAGCTATTTAAATGTGTTCTCAGAAACAAAGAGGTCCTGGAGGATGAATATTTCTGAGTCTTAGAAATAAAGCTCTTAATAGCATTTTTAAGTCCCCTGATTAAATCTCCCAAAGTCCATAAATCAACATCTAGGTCCAAATAAAAGCAAATTTCTGTTTCTATTACAGTCCAAACTCTCTCTTTACTTTGAATTGTACTCCTAGGCCCTTTAGTGGACATACAATGTACCTACAATTCCTTGCATAGTTTTTCACAAGTATGCAAATCAAGAGATTCTTTCTCAGAAAACCATGGACAAATTGCCTGAATCGCCTCAAAGAATTGAGCAAGATCAGCTCTTTGTGCATAGTGTCCCTTCTGTTTTAAGATGGTTTTCAGGATATCTAAGTAACTTTCCATGTGTATAGAGATTTACCTGAAATCCTGATTAGGATCTTTTCTTCCCAGGATTCTAAACTTTGTATCCATCTCAGTGAAGTTAGGTTTCAGTCTCATATAGTCAGAAACACAAGCAGACCTGCCTGATCAAGTCTGCAATATTTAAAGCAACCAGGTCTCCATTTACATTTCAAGAACTGTAGGAGTTGTGTTCTTTCCACTGAATTTTCACTCTGGCTAATTACTGAGTATAGCTGAATAAATTTTATTTCTCTGTAGAGAGTGAATTCCCCAGGCTTAATGTCACACAATTAAATCACCTTGCCTTTCTTACTACTAAACTCATTCACATGTATGTGCTTCCCACAGGAAAGGGACTAACACCTTACCTTCATTTTTTTCTTCTAAATCCTCTTGAACAGTCGCTGTTCAGGTACCAAATGTGGGCATCTCTCAGGAACCATGTGGATGAGAAAAGGGTTAACTGCTGGAGGATGATGGTGACTGTTTATCAATCAATTACACATAAACTTATCTACTCAATAAACACACAAGTCAGTACTCTTGTTAAATGAGAGGGAATGTGATGAGTCTGGTCATACCAGCTCTGGCCTCTAACAATGTGGAGTAGCCATACTGACTTTTATTTATAGACACACAGGCAAAGGGAGGAAGACTGGGAGGAGCTTCTTCTGTGATGGACAGAATAGGGTGGAGTAAGGGGAGCCGTCCTCTTGGGGGATTATTCCAGAAGCAGACAGGGAACACTCCCACACAGCGCCACATGCTTCCCAGCTGTTCCTAGAAGCCAGATGCCTGTGTCCCATGGCTCAGCCTAGTCTGATTCTGCTAAATAAGGATGACTTCCCACACTTACACTTTACAGTAGGCATTTTAATTATTGTATGTCATAGAGAGGTTCTTTTTAATATCTTGTCTGGGGTTTTGAATGCATCCTGTATGTGGATGTCCACCTCATTCCCTATGTTTGGAAGATTTTCTGTTGTTATTTTGCTGAAGAGGTTGTCTAGGCCATTAGTCTGCATCTCTCAATCCTATTCAGTTTCAATGGTTCCTAACGTTCAATGGTCTCCTAACATTGTCTGATCTTGTATGTTCAGACCATGGTTATTTCTATTCTTTTCTATAATACTCTCTGAAAGTTCAAGGCTGGCCACTTTGTCTACCAGCTCTTAGATTCTCTCTTCTTCCAGGTCTACTCTATTAGAGAGACTTTCAGCTGATTTTTCTTATTTTATTTATTGTGCCTGCTTTCCCAAGGTTTCTATTTGGTTCTTTTTCAGTATCTTTTTTTTATTGAATTTTTCACTCATATTTTGTACTAAGTTCCTTAATGATTTCAGGTGCTTTTTTGTGTTTTCCTAGAATTTGTTGATCATCTTTATAATCATTCTTTTGAATTCTTTTTCTGACATTTCATCCATTTTGATGTTCTTGGAATTGATTGCTGGTGAATTATGAATCTTAGGGAGCATGATGCTACAGTGTTTTTAAATCCAATCTAAAAACATAAGAACCTCTTCAGTGAGATAATAGAAAATATTCCTCACCTTAGAGAAATTGACATTCACATACAGTAAGCATACAAATCTCCATGTAGACCAGAAAAAAGAAGAAAGAAGCTCTTTAAAACACATCATAACCAAAATGCCTAACACAGAAAACAAGGAAATAATATTAAAAACTGCAAGAGAAAAACATAAAGTCACATTTAGAGGCAAACTAATGTCTCACTTTTCAGTTTTCAACTCAGACTCTAAAATCAAAGAGATATTCCAAGCTCTAAAAGAAAGCAACTGTAATCTATGATTTGCTATATTTAACAAAGTTATCTTTAGAATTGATGGAGAAATAAAACCTTTTCACCCACAGTAAGGATATGCTAAAAGAATTTGTGACCATTAAGCTGGCACTACAAAGAATACTTCAAGACATACTGCACACAGAAAGTCTGAAAAACAAACCCCAAGCTATTCCAGAGATGAAGTTCTCTAGATGAAGTTTTCTAAATGAAAACTAAGACTAAATTAAATGTAGCAGAATTGGTTTTTAAAAGATGGGTGGGTGGATCCTTCTGAATTTCCAGTCTCATTTGTCATTTCACATAAGAGGAATAAAACAGCCACTCAGGGCACCAATGTGAGCTTCAGTGTACATAGGTGCAGCAAGGTGACACCTGCCCGTGCGCCTGGTTAGGGCACCTCTGTGAAAGCAGAGTTTCCAGTGCTGGTCATCACCTGTCACAGCCCTGTGCTTGGAGAGGCCTTGGAAATGAGGAAAAGTGACACTCTGTGTCTCATGTCCAGTGTGGGCGAGGGTTTCTGTTGAAGGGATGGGCTGGTTGTAAAGTAATTGCCAAGAAACTTATTTAATAGAAGAAGAAATAGGAGACAATTATCTTTTGAATCAGGGGGTGTGATGGATTGAGGCATGCTAAGGATCTGGCTCTAGCAATGCAGGAGCTTACATTCTCTCTATTTATAGTGGTGCAGATCACAGGGGAACCGGTAGGAACTTCATCCATGGGAAACAGGATGGGGTGGAGTTAAGCAAACCATTCTGCTCATCAGGGTCTGCAAATTCCAGTGGTGAACCAGGGCACAGAAACCACATACTCCAGGCAACCTGGAGCAATTTCTCATGACTGCCAGTTCCTGAGAACCAGATTTCCGTGTCTGACAGCTCAACAAGCCTGGTTTTATTTGCTGGTCATGGATTTGCTGGTCATGGACAGTGCCCCACAGGACACTCTATGTCTCAGAAACTGACCCCATTCTGGTTCAGCTGTGGACCTTTGGGAAGGGAAAGGGAAGGCCAAGACATGGGAACTCAGATGGCTGGTTGTTAATTTTCTCATTGCACAAACTTCTATTAAAATAGTTAAGCCCCGATTAAGCCTGGGATAACTTCTGAGCCCATCAAACACAGTGATTGTGCAGGGAGAGGGAAAGTCCTCCCCAGGGACTGAGGTTCTGCAGGGCTTTGCTTCTCCCTGACAGGTGTCAACTGTGACAACTGGAGTCCTGGTGGTGGTTCATGGGAGGCAAGGGCTCCACAAACCCAGAGGGTACAAATGGGACCTGGGAAGCTGCCCCTTGTCAGAAGGACCAGTGCAGAGCTTGTTTGCAGCCATCGACGTGAGTGGGCCTGAGGGTTCTGGGTTCCTCATGGTGCCAGTGACATTTCCTCAGCAGCACAGATCTTACTCTCTGTGACTCAGCAAGAAGGTTGCTGAGAGGGTCTTTAGGGAAGTACGTGGGGCCAGAAGGACAAATGGGACCATTTACTGCAGATGTCCCTCCAGACCTGGGTAGGTGTTTCTGATACCACCAGACAGCTCTGGGGTGCATCTTTGCATAAAGTTACCCCCTGCTTTTTTTAAAGATAGAGGAATTCTCCAAGTTTCTATGAAATTTTTTTTCTTTAGCCTCCAATTTCTCCAGCATCATTGACTTTTGTAAAAATAACTTATTTAATTTTTGTTAGGTTTCTGTATTTCAAAGAGAGATTACTGTTGTATTTTCCAGTATGGGACTAATTACCTAGTGCTCTTCTGTTTAATGTGAAAGTTTTCTTTCTGCATTGTCCTTGAATTCTCAGGATCCTAACACTTAATATTATGTCCTATTTCCAAGTCATTTCCATTCCCAATATGCCTCTTAAGTCGGGAACTATTAACAAATATTAAGTTAACTTTCTGTTTTTTTTTTTCGAGATTTCCTTCAATGAGTGTGCCAGATTGGGAGTTATGAGAACCTGAATTAACTCGCCTAATCCTATCATGCTGCAAGGAGCAGAGGTCTCCCTTTGTCTTTGAGAAAACCAGGCCTGGTGGATGAACTCACCTGCCTAAGCAGCTGGCTGTTAGGTTTGGAGGGGATTATACATCTCTGAATGCAAAGCCTCTGTTTAAAAATAACTTGTTGTACCATTTCCCATTGCAATCTGTGATAGAAGTCGTGTGTCCCTCCTCTGACCTTCTTCACTTTAGTCAGAAAGATAGAGAAATCACTTAGATGTCGCAGAATCTATTCCCAGATATGATTCAAATTTTTGGAATTTGGGGAAAGGAAGAGAGGGCTGGAAAATATAAGAATTCTTAGACAAACAGACAAATGAAAAATAGGAAAAAAACGAATAAGTTCACCAGGATATGAGATGTAATGAGTGCGGTCATCTTTAGCAGTCAGTAAGATTTTAACATATTTAGTCATAATCTCCATTTAAGCAATTGATTTTTATCAGGACTGATTATTTACCGCCACTGTGTTTGTCCTTACATCTGAGAGCACACTTCAACCAGGGCCATGCAGTTACTGCTTTCCAGGGGACACTGGTATGGGCAGCAAAGACCCCATTTGTCAGGGGAGGGTTGAAGGGCAGGCACTGACATCCCTGGAGTCCTGAGGTTCCCTGGTCCCAAACCTTGGCAGAAGCCTAGGTTACCAACCTTCAGGACACAAGAGCTGAGGCAACCCTTTAACCTTCTGTAGGAAGTGACCAGGGGGGTGCAGAAAGGTGCTGCCCTCTGCAAAACACACCAATTCCCATTGGGTAGGTCAAACGTCCTGTTCTCCTCCTCCTCCTCCTCCTCCTTCTCCTCCTCCTGCTCCTCCTCCTCCTCCTCCTCCTTCTTTTGCCTCTGGAGATATTGTACATAGTTTGAAAGAAATTCCTAGGTGAGAACTGAGATTTAAGAACATGGATGTGTCCACACCTAGAGTTTGAAAAGCAACTTGGACCGATAGAGACCAGAGCAGCCCCGTTGCTAACCAGGTTGCAGGGAACCACACAGGCAGAGCAGTTTGCAAATCTGACAGCGGTCATTTCCCTCAGGTCCTGCAGCAGCGGTAAAGCACCACTGTGACCCTGGGTGAGTCTATTCTCTTCAGCACAGTGATCCCCAACCTGCTGTGCTACACGTGGCCATTACAGTGAGCCTCATCCATGAATGACCATACCTACCGCAACACTCAACACCTAATCATCCCCTTCTCCTGTTCCAGCTTGATAAGCATCCACTCATCTAGAACTGATGCTGGCTCCCCCATTCAGTGGCAGCTCAGATCTGCAAAGACCCTCCTAGAGGGTCACACTGGTTCCTCTGGGGCACCAGCCATGGCTTCATCTGCTGCTGATCTGATTCTGTGAGACAAGACACTTGATGCTGGATGTCTTTGATTCAGAGCTAACATCAGCACCCTATCTGGAAAGGCTCTGCAGATTGACCCAATACTGAGGACCACAAAGACCACTGCAGACTTGTAAGCAGGGTGCCACAGAGTCAGTTGGGGCTTAGAGTTCAGAGACACTCAGGTTCAGGCATCAATGACATGCAAGAGGCACACCTGGAAAGCCTCACCAAAACCTGGAACCAAAAGGAGAACTGAGCAGGACAGGAGGCACTCTGAATGGGGTGATGGTCAAAGACCTTAAAGACCCCGAGCAAGTGGATTTCCTGAGTGTGCACGTGGGTCTGGACCAGGCTGGAAGGACAAGCAGGATTTTAGAACTGGACCATGAGAACAGACAGAATGAAAGGAAACATGGCAGAAATCCAGGTTGGGCAGCTGGGGGCTGCAGGCAGCCATGCTGAGGTGGAGCACAGGTGTGGTGTCAGGGGTTGAAAGCAGATTGGCTCTGCTTGTGTCGACCTTCAACAAAACGTGGGTTGAAATCTTAGAACTTTGAATGCTAGTCCTCAAGATGGCATTCGAAAGAACATAGAATGAAACACAAAGAATACCACAAAGAATAATGATAGTACAAAATAATCATAATAGTACAAAATCAGAACCAATGAGTACATTCTGACTCTTCTCACACTCTAGCAAACTGCTGATGTAAAATACTTTCTGCAGGTATGTATAACCACTGCTGCTGTTTTCTTCAAAAAGGTGTTTTTCTTTTGAATTTTTTTTAGTCTCTGAAGTAAGCAATGGGTTTGAACCTTGCGAACGGAACAACCCTTGTTTGTCTAACAGGATTTGGCATTTCTGGAAACATCTTTGTTTTCGAGAACTATATTTGCTTGTTTAGAGGAGTTGAGAAAAAAACTATTTAACTTATTTGCATTTACTTGACTTTCACAAATATCCTAATCCTTTGTACCTCAGTAGCATCTAGGGCAATAAGCAGTTTTGGTTTGAGATACCACATTGGTAGTGCAGGCTACAAGATTGTTGTTTACCTGCAGAGAGCAGCCTGGGGCCTGTCCATCAGCACCACCAGTCTCCTCACAGTGGTCCAGGCCATCACCATCAGCCCCAGATCCTCCAGGTGGGGGAGGCTGCAGCCCAGGTCTGTAAGGCACATCCTTCCCTTGCTGCTCTTCTTCTGGATACTCAATTCCTTGATAAGCATGAACTTACCATTTTACATCAAAAATATCAGCAGCCTGAACACATCACAAATTGTTAGCAGTTACACTACTGTTATTTTCAGCCAGACAACTGGATAATCAGATGAACTTTTTTCACTATCATGGTCCTTAGAGATGCTGTGTTCCAGGGTGTCATGGGCTGGGCCAGTGACCACATGGTCTTCCTCCTCCACAAGCACCACCAGCATGTCCTCTACCTGCAGACCTTCAGGCTCCTCTACAAAATTCCCCCTGAGATGAAGGCTGCTCAGTGTTTTCCTTCTGATGTTGTTTTCTGTTTATTTATTGGGCAGATTGTTTTATTTCTTTATATTCAAGTTTCTCTTTCCACAACCTTTCCATAGCAGTAAGTGCTCAAGAATTTGTGACTCTTGTTTATGCAAGTCTCAGTTCATTTGTGCTGATTCACAGAGATGGACATCTGGCTGAATGTTGGGTTTAGAAAGAGAAAAAAACGTGGAGAAAGTATCGACTGATGTGATCCTTTCAATAATTAAGTTTGAATTCACCATTTTTTGTGTTGTACGTGATGCAAAAATCTGGTAAAATTAGGTAAATTATACATAATTACATTCTGCCACCACAAAGCTGGTGACAGTTCTGAGCTGACAGAGGTCATCAGACGCTGGAGGGACCCACCCAGCTTTCCATCTGCTTCCCTCACCTTTCAGGAATGGGCTCATGTTCTCATGCATGTAGGATGTCTCCTGCATACCACCCCTTCTGCTAGTCAGATACAGAAACTGAATAACAAATCGTATCAAAATTATGAATACATTTCTTAACCCAACAGACCCAGTGCTGCTGATATACATGTTCATGTAAAATATGCAGCTGTGCATGGTGCACACCTGTAATCCTGTTTGCTTGGGAGGCTAAGGAAGAGGATCACAAGTTCAAGGCCAGCCTGAGCAACATAGAGATACCCTAAGCAAACTAGTGAGACCCTGTCTCTAAATAACATATGAAAAAGGACTGGGGGATATGGCTTAGTGGTTAAATACCCTGGGTTCCATCCTCAGTATTAAAAATAAATAAATAAAAAGAAAAAAAAAACCAGACGAACAAAATGAAAAAATTTAGATTGCAGTGCTATTCTGAAAACAAATCTCAACGTCCAAGGTGTGGGAAAATTTTGGTTGTTATTTAAAAATATTCCTAAATGTCCATCTAACCAATTGAACATTATCAAACTTCTTAAAGAAAGAGTGAGTTCAAGCTGTGTTCTTTTGTGCAGGTATCTAAGGCATATTTAAGATTCACTTAAAAATTCATGCAGTGTCACAGTGTTTTAATAAGAAATTCAAAACACGCTGTTGGACTTCCTCTGCATATGAACATCTGCACAGTACGAAAGAGACTGAAAGAGTAGTTGCCTCTTTTGAGAGAAATGAGCTTAGTGCAGGTGTATTCAGGAGAGTTCATTTTTTCTTTTTGATTTTCTAAATATTTGAATGCACTTTGAAATAAATGTGGAAAATCCATGTTGAAAAGAGTCCGAATCCTGCTTCACACCATTGTGCTTTGTGCCTTCATGCTGCCCAGGCTTCAGTCTCTCCTGACTTCAGAGATCCACGATTAAGGGAAAGACTGGCCTTGGCCTTTTTAAAAACCAGAACAAAATTGCATGTGGGTGTGGAGGGCACAGTTCTGAGTATGAGGGATTCCATGGGGCCACTGAACCATCTTGATGTCACTGTGCTGACTGCACATACTACTGACAAAGCATCAAAGCCATGAGACAGATGTGCTCCAGTTGAAGGATGGTCCTCTGTGTCTCCTGGTGGCCCTGCGTTTGGGTGTCTTACTTCTCTCGTGGACAATGGTGAATCACTTCTCTTTCCAGTTTGTTTGTGCCAGGTTGCTAGAGATTTTAAGTAGCTTAGTAAAATTATTGAGTCATATTCTAACACTTTCAAGATTTTATCTTCCTCATACAACGGTTGCTGGCCTGAGGACAGGAAGTGTATCACTATCTTAGTTCAACAGCTCTCGTGGGATGACCTGCTCCTGACATGGAGCATGGAGAGCCAGACCAGGTGTGCCATCCCTCCCTCCTGAACTCAGAGGGAAGGAGTCCTGGAAGTGCAGTTAGGAATGCCACGTGAGCGTCGAATCCTGAAGGACAGGCCCCCGAGCATCTAACATATAGAAAGTCTTTAGCAGAACAAGAGGAGATTTTGGGACTGGCAGCAAAATTAAGTCCAGATTTGCCTGGATCTTAGTTTTCTTAAGTGTTATTCTGTCTTTATCCAAAAAGTTGGGCTTGAGTTGAGAAAACTGCATACACTTATCATGAAGTTATAGAAGTTAAGAAGAAGTTATAGAAGAAGAGAAGCAAATTATTAAAGCCATCACACCTCAAGTGGAATGGTCGATAGAACCAAGTAGAAACTCATTCATAGGATACAACTACAGGGCACAGGCACCGAAGTTGCCACTTTGTGTGTTTGCAGTTTTGTTTTCACCAATTAAGAGGAAGTAGTCAGGTGAGCTCTGCCTCAGTTTGTCTTTGAAAGTGTTCATAATATTTAAAGTTTGGGCTGGGGCTGTGGCTGAGTGGCAGAGCACTTGCCTTGCAAGTGAGGCCCTGGGTTTGATACACAGCACCACACATAAATAAACAAATAAATGAATAAATAATTAAAATAAGGTCCATTAACAACTTAAAAAATATTAAAAAAATAAAGTTGGCCCAGTGGCACCCAATTTTGGTGACAGAGATAAACTTCCAAATTAAAAAAAAATGAAGAAGCATATAAACTCAGCCTAGCAATATTAATACCGACCCATCACAATCAAGTTGATAATATTTATCAAATTTAACAAAAGCTTGAAAAACCCCAGAAGAACACTTTACCTAAAACCTCACATTTATTCCCAAAGGTAGGGAATTTGTCACAAGAAATCCTGAACCAGAGACAAATCTCCCTAGATCATCTGACCCTACTAAATCCTGCCTCTGACGCATGGACAGAGTAACACTTTGGGTCCTTAGAAATTATCATCAGTTCCTATTCAGTGACCGTCAGTCATTCCCCACCACCAGTCACCCGGAAGTTACTGCTCTTCCCTCTGGGGAGCAGCGGGAGGCAGAGACCAGTGCACCTGGGCAGGGTACAGGTCCTCCTGAGGACCTCCCTCCCCACTGATCAGGTGGCGCTGGGTCTGCCGACGGGTTCAAGGGTGGGAGCAACTGAGGAGCCCTGACAGCTGCTCTGGGATTCAAAGGGATCGCATTCTGAGCACCTGGAGCTTCACTCCATCCACAGACAAAGCACAGAGAGGGCAGACGTTCACTGTTCCACTTTATAGACATGATGACAAACAGGGCAGTGACCAAGGTCTTCCTGAGTCACACAATTCTAATTCTCCATCATGGTGACCAGAGCCACCTTGCCCTTGGAAAATAGGTGCCACCCTACGGGAAGTGACCTCAGGATCAGATGGTCCCTGTTGTGTTTAAGGATTCCAGTTAAATGCTAGAATCCTCATGAATTTCTTCAGTAAACACTGCTGGTAAAACTGGAAGTGTACATAAAAAATGAAATTGGACCCTTGTACCACGCACAATCTCAAATCAAGCTGTGTCAAAAGGCAGACAGAAGACCTGAAGTCACACAGATGCTTGAACATGATACAGGGAAAACACTCCTCCAGTGTGGTCTTCCCTGGGGGATTTGGATGTGACCCCTAAAGCAGAGGAATAGTGGAACCAACCACCAGGTGGGACTCCATGAAAATTATTAGCTTCTCCACAGAAGGAGACAACCCCACAAAGAAAACACAGCCCATGAATGAGAAATATTCACAACCCTATGCCTGATAAATGTTTACTACCCAACATCTATAAGGAATGTATAGAGCCCTCCAACCTCTAAACACAAGTGCCCCATTGAAGAATGGGTGAGGGTCTGAACAGAGTTTTCCAAGTCCAGCAGGTATGAGACATCACTGATCATCTGAGAAATGACAAATTGAAGTCACCACAAGACCCTCCTTGTGCCTGTGAGGCTGGCTGTTGTCTAATGGACAGTGCATAAAAAGTATTCCTGGGGTGGGTTGAAGAAAATCAATGATATTTGATAGGAAAACATGGCCCTGTGGTTATTTTTTATGTGGTTGGTGGGAATGTCGTTCACCATTATGAAAATGACCTTCATGAAAAAGTACATGGAAATTCTACAAAGAACTAAAAATGTCAATGAGACGATCTTGAGCAAAAAGAACAATTGGGCAGCATTATTGTGTTATAGAACCAGTGTACTCACTACAGAACAGTGGTAATCAAGACATGGTGGTGTTAGTATAAGAAGGACTCACACAGTGCTGAGCAGCATTGGAGCCTGAGCCACCCACACGTCTGCAGTCACCTGTCACAGAGGTACTCAGAAAAAAGTCCCAGGGAAACAGCCTTTTCAATAGCAGTGCTGGAATAACTGCAGAGCCACTGAAGAATAATGAAGTTAGATCCCTGCTGCTCACCAGATAAAACCTATTCCAAATGGATTAAGGCTTAAAGGACCCACAGCCATAAAACTGGTAGATGTAAACAGACAGGAAAGACCTAGGGCATCAGCATGGTCATGAATTGTTGAACAAAGTGAAGAGACAACCTGTGGATTGTTTGAAAACATTTGCAAAAGATATGCCTCACGAAACGTTAAGAAACAGAATATACATAAAAAACAAAAATTCATAGCCAGGGCTGTGGGTGTACCTTGCTGATGGAGTGATTTCCTAGCATTTGCAAAACCCCGGTTTCTATACCAAACACTGCAGAACAATCAAACGAAAGAAAGATTTAAGAAAAATTAAATGGGAAAATAAACTAAAACAATTGTAAAAGCAAAGCAAAATGATACACCAAGAGGTAAACAAATGCCCTGATTTAAAGATGGGCACCCGACTTATGTGTATGTTTCTCATGTTTGCTCAATGTCACTAATCACCAGGGTGATGCAAGTCTACACCACAATGTGATAGCCCCTCACCCCAGTTAGAGTGTGTGTTCTCAAAAATGCAAAGGACAACTGGTATTGGTTAGGGTGTGGAGAAAAGGGACCCCTTACAGACTGTAGGTGAGAGTGAAAATAAATACAGCTGTTATGCAAACACTATGGGGTTCCACATAACATTCACAGTAGGGCTACACAGGTCCAGTAATCCCACAGGTGGGCATCAAGCCAAACCACCTTACATCAGCTTATTGAGGAGGCTCTGCAATCCTACATTCATTGCAGCAGAAATAGCCAAGGAGTGGAACCAACTGCAGTGGCCATCAGTGCATGCCTAGAAAGCATCCAGTGGCCCTTATCTCACCTTGGACACACAGCAACTCAAAATGGGCCCAAGACCTGGGCTTAGGCCTGAATCTCTGCAACCCGAGAAGAAAATGTAGGGTCAGGCAGCGACTTTCTCAGTAGGGCCCCTAAAGCTCAGGAAAGGATGTCCAGAGTTAATAAATGGGAGGCATCAACTTAAAAAGCTTCTGCACAGCACAGGAAAGAATTGGAAGTGTGAAGAGAGAACCTATAGAGTGAGAGAGGATCTTGCTTACTCTTCTGACAGAGGATGAATATCTGGAATATATAAAGATCTCAAAAAACTTCACAGGAATTATCAAATAACCCAATTAATGAATGGGCAAAAGAATTACACAGACACTTCTCAAAAGAAGAAATACAAGTGGCCAACAAATAAATGAAAAAGTACTCAACATCCTTAACAATCAGGGAAATGCAAATCAGAATGACATTGAGATTTCATCTCACAACAGTCAGAATGGCAGTCATGAAGGATACCAACAAAGATAAATGCTGGAGAGGATGTGGAGAAAAAGGGGCACTTTGACACTTTTGGTGGAACTATATATTAGTACAACCACTATGGAAATCAGTGAGGAGTTTACTCAAAAGACTAGTCATGGAACCACCACATGACCAGTGTTTATCCTAGGTATTTATCCTGAAGAATTAAAGGCTCCTTTCTACAGTGATACATGCATATCCATTTTTATGGATCACAATTCACAATAGCCAAGCTATGGAACAAGTCTAGGTGTCCATCAGTGAATGAATGGATAAAGAAAATGTAGTATATATACACAATGGTGTTTTATTCAGCCGTAAAGAAAAATGAAATCATGTCATTTGCAGAGAATGGATGAAACTTGAGATCATTATATTAAACAAAATGAGTCAAACTCAGAAGTTCGGGGTTGTATGTTTTCTCTATTATGCAGCAACTAGAGAGGGAAAAGAAAAGGAAAGGTGGTGGTGGATCTCATGAAAATCTAAGGGTGAGAGTAGAGGAAAGAGAGGTGGGAAGAGGGAGGGAGGGGGAAGTGCAGGGAGTGATATTGGCCAAATTATATGGTCATGTTGAGTGTGTACAATAGATGAGAAAAAATCCCACCACTGTGTGCAACTACAGTGCAGCAGCAAAAATGTGGGGAAATGTTGGGTAATAGATGTGAAGAAATGAGATTCAGTCATAAAAGGAATTCAATCCTGGTGTTATGGTCCCATTCTGACTAATCCCTGGAGAGTCAAAGTGAACATACGGTAATGCAAATCACACAATGAGGTTTTATTAAAGCAAGCTTGAGTCTGGACTGCGACCAGCCCCTCAGACAGATATAATGGCTGCGGGGGTAGCGGCCCTGAGTGGTGAGAAAGGGCTCTATTTAAGAGCTTCTTCAGCATTCATACACAAGGACCTGTACATTACTGGTTAGCATTCAGACAGCTAAATATTTGTCCTCCTTTGGTTTGGTCCCTCCACTTTATTTGAATCTTATTGGGTTCCACCAGAACTGAACGGTCCTGGAGGGAGCAGGGAGGAGGGAAGGAGTGAATTATGAGGGAGAGGGGTCAGGGCTAGGTTCCCCTGTCCTTGATAGATGGGTCTCCGAACAGCTGCATGTTCCTCAGATGGATATCTCTTAACAGCCTTGATAAGCCCGGGGCTCAGCACATCCCATTTGACCTGTATTGGCCCTGGAAGTTGCCCCTGTGGCTGCTGGATCCTTGGTGCTTGCATGCCCTTTTCCTGGGGGCCCAGTCCACAAAATAGCTTGTGTATACAAGGGGCTGCACGGATGGCACCCCGTTCTCAACATTGGCACTGGCAACACTGTGCACGGAAGTGCAGATGATTTATTAGGTGAACCTAAGCCAGGCTTAGGAATGTACTGCATGATCTCACTCTTAGGTGGACATAAAAATGTTGATCCCATAGAAGTCCACAGTAGAACAGGGTCACCAGAGGTTTAGGGGGAGGGGAGGATGGGAAAGCGGATAAATGATACTAAGTACCAGTTACATGGGAGCGAGGAGCCCTGGAGGGCTATGAGCAGCAGGGTGAGAACAGACAGTGGTAATGTAGGATGCATTTCAAAAGCTGCAAGAAAAGGTTTTCAATGTTTTCTGCATAAATGGTGAATATTTCAACATATTACACATGACACATACACCTGTGTGTGATCTGTACATTATACAATGTCACTTGTATGGAAACATCATATAACTGTTAATTTTATGCACAGACTAAATAAAGTGAAAGAGATGAACTGTGTTGTTGAAATATCTTTCTAAGAAGCTGGCACTTTGAGTCCTTCGAATCCTCTCTCTCAATCCTCACGGAGAATCCAACATCATTTTCTAAACCGAGGACAGAGGAGGGAGCCAGTCCAAGCATTCACTGCCTGGGATTGCCCTTTTCAAAGGAGCCATGTTATGAGAAGCTCCGCTGGCAGGTCTGCCAATGTGTAAGGAATTTGGAGTCACTGCTCCTGTTGAGGACAGGCACTGGAGGACACTTCCACAAGAGTCTGTCTTTGCAGAATTCTGTGTAGACCTAGCAAAAGATGGAGTGTTAATAGAGATCAAGTAGAAGAGAATCTGTACAATTTCCTGCAGTAACAGTAGCAGGTAGAGAGAAACAATCCTGCTTTAGAGACCAAATATTGAAAAGAAGTGTTTGGTAAAATGCTTCCTAATGAGGAAGCAGGTTCACAAAAGCTCTCATTGGTTCCTTGTAGTTACACCAACATGGGCTCATCTGCCTGACCACACTCGCATGCAGTGTCCTGTGCTCCCTGCAGGCCCACTGATCCTCTCTCCATGCTCTCCTGCCTCCCCTGTTCCCTCCCCTCCTCTGCTCCTCTTCCTTCTGTCTATTTGTTTAATTGGTGCTGCATAGATACACACACATGAGCGCATGGCGTTAAGTACATGAAGTTCTTTCCTCAGTTCCTCCTTGTCCCATCCCTCTCACTTCCCCACTCCTTCCTCTGCTCCATGGACATGTTTTCTATTTTTGGATCTGCTGAGCCTATTTCCCTAATTTTTCTTTAGCTTCCACCTTTGAAAGGCAATATTCAACCCCTCACTTTCTGAGTGTGGTTATTTCTTATAGCCTGATGTTCTGCAGTTACACCGATCTCAGACAATGGGATGCTTTCACTCTTCTTCATGGCTGAGTAGAACTCCATTGTGTCCATACACCACATTTTCTTGATCCATTCATCTGCTGGTGGAAATCTGGGATGGTTCCATAACTTGGCCATTGTGCATTGTGCTGCTATAAACATTGATGCGCTTGTATCATTACAGTATGCTAATTTTAATATTTTTGAATAAACACCAAGGAGGTGGGTAGATGGGTCATGTGGTGGCTCCATTTTTAGATTTTTAAGGAATGTCCATACTGCTCTGCAAGATGGATGTACTAATTTTTAGTTCCACAAAGAATGTACAAGAGTGCCTGTTTTTGTCACATCTTTGACAGAATCTTCTACTATTTGTATTTTTGATTAAAGACATTCTAACTGAGGTGAGATGGAATTTACCTATACTTTTGATTTGCATTTCCATGGTGGCAGGTATTTGAGGTATTTTGAAGGGGAGAACGTGGGTGCATTGTGTCCGAACTTGTTTAATATACAAATTATAAAGAAATCCTATGGCAATGTCCTTGAACTGCCAATGTGCACAGGTGGAGAAAAGTGACTTCTGTCCCTAACAGGTGACTGGTTGGGAGCTTGCTCTGAGAGCAGAGTCCCCAGTGCTTGTCATCACATGCCACAACCCTGTGCATTGGGAAGGCCTCGAATGTGAGGGGAGGTGACCCTCTGTTTCTCAGAAGCTAGCCCCATTCTGGTTCAGTTGTGGGCCTCTGTGAAGGGGAAGGGAAGGCCAAGACATGGGAACTCAGATACAGAAACATGGCTGGTTGTTCACTTTCTCTCTGCACAAACTTCTATTAAAAGTAATTAAGCCCCAATTAAGCCTGGGCATGACTTCTGAGCCCAACAAATACAGTAATTGTGGAGGGAGAGGGAAGTCGTCCTTCAGGGACTGAAGGTTCTGCAGGGCTTTGCTTCTCCCTGACAGGTGTCAACTGTGACACCTGGAGTCCTGGTGGTAGGTAGTGGTGCTGAAGATCTCACAAAGCCAGAAGGTACAAATACCACCCAGAAAGTTGTTTCTTGTTCAGAGGACCAACACAGAGCTTGTCTGCAGCACAGCCACGAAGGTGAGTGGACCTGAGTGTCTGATTGGCTGTGGATTCCAGGTGGATTTCCTCAGCAGCACGGAGCTTACTCTCTGTGATTGAGAAAGGAGGTTGCTGAGAGGGTCTGAGTCTCAGGACCTTTCCTCTTCTGGTATCTACAGGTGTGCTCCTGGGCCAGGAAGATGAAGAGCCATTACAGCAGATGTCCCTCAGCTAAGGCAGAGCAGCTTTGACCCTGTGTCAGGGTCAGGATTCATCAGAGAGCTCAGTGGGTCCTGAGGAAGGAAAGTTAGAAGCTTTGTCTACTTTTAGAAAAGCTCAGTGTCTTCAGCCCCCACGTTGTCCTGCGATGACTCTGTGAGCATTCATGGCTCACATGAGATTGCAGCACCTAGTTTTTGTTTTAATATTGGGTTTCCAAGATGCAATTTTTCTCTTGCATTATGTTTTCATTCTCTAATGCAGTATGTTTAATGAGAAGGCATTCTTTCTGCATCCATTTATAAGCTATTTGTCCTCAAACATAACATTATGACATACTTATAAATCAAATTCATTCTTTAAATGTCTGTTTGTTGGAGTGTCTCCTAAAAACAATTAGGATTTAAAATCATAGTTTCTCTTTGTGAATTACAGTATGTTGTTCTCACTTTGCTTGTATTAAAATTCCAGAGCTGCCTGGAACCAGCCGTAGCAGCAGTTGGGGGTCCTAGGTAGATGGGAGGCCTTGGCACCGTGGAGAAACAGCAAGATACCAAGTGTTGTGGGCTGAAACCCAATCTTTATTATTCACAGAAACTTTTTGTATGTTTTTTCTTTGGTATTGATCACATCATTTCATATTAATACAATGAAATGTTAAGTAAAAAACATCTTTAAGAGTATAATTAATGATCTTTTCAAGAAATATGTTCTTACTGCATGATAGCTTAAATTAAAAACAAAACAAAACAAAAGAAAACCCAGTTCCCAGCAAGGTAGAGGGCACCATGCTCCATTTAGGTTTAATTTCCCAGAAAAAATAGTCATTAAGTTTCTATAGAAATTACCCTTTCCAAGAACTCCAATGTTTGTTATTAACAGTGGAAAGTCTTCGCCACTACCAACAAAGAACAGAAGAATCAACTTATAGTTAATATTTATTCTATTTCATGTACTCAATGGTGACTAAAACTCTATTTTGATCTTTAAGGAACTAGACATAGGAAGAATACAAATTGTACTTATGATTAACCTATTTTATTTTTGTTAAATGGGAAAAATATCCTTAAACTTAATCATAAACACCAAGAAAGCAATGAAGACCAAACACTACATCAAAGCTCAGAGGAATACACTCTCATATACCTATATATAATTTTAGAGAATTTGTATATTAAAGAAACCACAGGCTCCTTACAAATTTGAGTAAATCATAATTGCTTATTTATGATTTCATCTAAGTATTAATATTAATTTATTGTATGTTATTTTGCCCCAACACCATGAAATCTTCCCAGTAGTCTCTATAATCTGAATCTAAGGATAAATTGATTAAAAGCAACTGCATATGGGTATGTGTCATGCCTATGACCCCCAAGAGGGAGGATAATTGTTCAACAGATCCGTGTCAAATGTTGAGTCCTCAATTCCCACAGAATCATGTCAATTCTCAGAGTGGTGGGAAATAGACACGGCACAGAGCAATTTCTTTAAGTTTAGTTCAGTATCATGCAGGAAGGACCACCAATCTCATATTTATCTTGGGATGATTCCCCAGGATGGTTGCATGCATGTACCTTCCTAGCTGTTGACTGTTATTTCCAGGTGGGAGATGATACATCTCTCTGAATGCAAGGCCTTCCTTTTAGAACTGTTTACTCTGTAATTCCCAAATCAATCTGTGATACTGTCTTCTCTGACATTCTTCATTTCATTTTGTCAGAGTGAAAGAGAAGTGAGTTACAGGTCTCAGAATTTCCTCCCAAATTTTATTCAGAGTTGTGTAATTTGGGCAGGTGGAGTGGGCTGAAAATATGAGAAAAACTAGAAATGGCCAAGAAGCATGAACATGTTGGCCAAGTCCTCAGGGCCATGATGTTCCTGAGTACATTCATTTTCATCCTTGACTTAGCATTTGAAGCTGCTTGACCTAAATATAATAGCTTGTATCATAGGGCACTGCATAGTAGGCATTCAGGATTTGTTGCTGTTTACTTTAAGGCATTTGTGCAGTCTTTATTCTCTCCATTTGTCAGAGGAGGAAACAGTTGGAAAGGCAATCATGACTCTCCCTGACTTCAGGGCCCCATGGTGCAAACCTGGGTACAACCTATATTCCTGCCCTTCAAGTTCCCAGGGGCTGAGTGGAGGAATTTAAAGCCATCATCTAATGAGAAGCAGGAGCTGAGAGAAAGGACTGTGGAGTGGCATTCCATGTACACGGATACCTGCAAATCCTAGGTTTCTTTCAACATACTGGCTTCTTCTGTTGTGGAGAAATTGACCAAGTTTGACATTTAGGTGATCAAATATTAGGTGATATTTGAGATGGAAATCTAACAGGAAAGGTAGTTACCTGTCCAGGATTGCATGGAAATGAGTTGTGAGGTTTAAACATTGCAGCAGCCCAATTGTTGACTAGGTGGGAAAAAGACAGCCGAGCAGCTGCAGAGTTGACTGAAGTCATTGTCTCCCCAAGGCTCAGCAAGGGCTGTAAAACACCCTCATCACCCTACTGAGTGCATTCTTCATGCAAATGGCTCTCAACCTACTTTTCTGCAAGGAGGTTTTACTGGGGAGTCCTAAATCATACACTGCCTTCCTCTGGGTAGAGCCCACAGTAGGTGGTCATTCCTCCTGCCCTGCCCCTTTGAGAACAGCACCCCATGCAGAACTGACCCAGGCTTCCTTAGAGACCCTGAGGTCATCAGTGGGAGCTCAGCCCTCTGCTGACGACCCTGGCAGAGCAGCATTCCATGGCTGCCTGGCTCCCTCCCTGCCTGTGTGCTCTCCATATCTGACTTTCTCAGCGTAAAGACTGGTTTCTTCCTGTCTTTGACTGATTTGGTTTTTCCTGTTGGATTCCATCTGTAAAGGTTGAGTTCAATGTCACCCTGAGGACTACAGGGACTCTCTGAGTATTAGTAAGCAGTGAAGCCAGAGTCACGCTGGTGTGTAGGAGAACACAGAAGGGAAGCTCTCATCATCAAATATGGAAAACTCTAAACAAAAAGCAAACCTATAATTGTGTTGACCAATATGAAAAGAACATTGAAGAAAGCAGGAAACTGAACTATGGCTGAATTTACATTTGTTAAGACATTGAGGCAACTGGATTTTACAAATGCCTGTGCATGTGTTGTTAAGAAGAGAGGCCAAGCATGATCCTGGACTTTTGCAATCCAAAAATGAGCATATATAGAATGAAATAAAAAAGATAGGGAGCAATCTGATTGGGGGAGGGCAGGCTTAACGTGTCCATGCTGAGGTTGACCATGGATGGGATAGCAAGAATTTGGCCAAGCAGCTTGGTATTGATTGCATGGAGCTTGAGAAATTCAGGGTTACAAACTTTTATTTTTGAATACTAGTCCTCCAGATGGAATTGACAGTAGATAGAGTCATGCTTAAGTTGCTCAGAAAAATGAAATAAACATTTGCACACAATCTTCACCATTGCATATATCCTGATTGTTTTCACATTCTACTAATTGCCGTTTTGAAATATTTCTGTGCAGATAAATATCAACATTACTGTTGCTTTCTTCAAAAAGTGTTTGGTACAAATAAGTTTTTCTGCCTATGAATAAGAAATGGTTTAGTATCTTGTCAAGGGAATAATGTTTGTGTTTCTAACAGGAGTTGGCGTTGTGGGGAACATCTTTGTTCTTGTGAAGTATATGTGCTTGTTTAGAAGCACTATGAAATCTACACACCTTATTCTCATCCATTTGACTTTTACAAATATCATAACACTTCTTACAGGAGGAATTCCAAGGACAATATCCAATTTGGGGTTGAGGGGCCTCAAAGATGTTATAACCTGTAAGATTTTGATTTACCTCAGTGGGGTGGCCCGTAGCCTGTCCATCAGCACCACCAGTCTCCTCACAGTGGTCCAGGCCGTCACCATCAGCCCCAGATCCTCCAGGTGGGGGAGGCTGCAGCCCAGGTCTGCAAGGCACATCCTTCCCTTTGTTGCTCTTCTTCTGGATTCTCAATTCCTTGATAAGCATGAATTTACCATTTTACATCAAAAATATCAATAGCTTGAACACATCACAAATTATTAGAAGTGACAACTACTGTTATTTTCAATCACAAAACTGGATAATCAGATGGACTTTTATTGTTCTCATGGTCCTTCGAGATGCTGGGTTCCAGGGTGTCATGGGCTGGGCCAGTGGCTACATGGTGTTCCTCCTCCACAAGCACCACCAGCATGTCCTCTACCTGCAGACCTCCAAGCTCCTCTACACAACTCCCCCTGAGATGAAGGCTGCTCAAAGTGTTCTCCTTCTGATGCTCTGTTTTCTCTTCTTCTATTGGACAGATTGTTTTATGACTGTACATGTAACTTTCTCCTTAGAGAAGCATTTCATAGAAGTAAGTGCTCTAGAGTTTGTGGACCTTGGCTATGCAATCCTGAGTCCATTTGTGCTGATTCACAGGGATGGACACCTGACTAAATGTTGGCCTGCTCAGTGAGAGGAAGACATTGATTTAGAAAACTCCTATTTCATTGATCTTTTGAGTAAGTAAGTTTGAGAGCATTCTTAGTTTTCTGTTGCTGTATTTGATGGAAAAAAAAAAACTAAGGGTAACTGAATCAACTAGAGGCATATTTCCATACCACAGGCTGGTGACAGTGTTATGGCAGATGTCACAGGAAGCTGGTTGTATTTGTAGGTTTTAATTCTTATACACTCATACTCTGTTGATACATAGTGACATATAAACTGTATTTATTCATGATTAATAGGAAATATTTTCAGTGTCATAGTACTTAAAAAAGAATGGAATAATATACATAATTGGATATCATCTACATTATGAAATATATGAGAATTAAAAGACTTAAAATGAACGCTCATTTAATGAAAAAGGAGATATAATGAAAATAACTTAGTTTTATCTCTGTCTTTTCTGATTTCTAACTCACAATTTGAATGCATTTTTCCCAATAAAAGAGACCGTGGTGTTGATCACAATTTGTGGATTTTTTCAAGGGCATACTGGTTAGAGTCTTTACCCTGCTGGGCATTATCCTCCTCTTCAGAACTCCACATCATATTCTGATTTGTAATGAAATGAACTTAATTTTTATTTTTCATAAATTGAACCAAGACATATGTTCGTGGAGAATGCACTGATATGGTAGTAATGTATTTGATTAAGCCATTTTAAAATAACTATTGTTGCTGTTGATGTATTGATCATATTCCCTCCAAGACATCAGAGTTGAGGCAGAGGACATTCCCTCCATAGCCACGTTGTTCTCACGACCCAGTTATGTTTGGATATTTGAAATCTCTCATAAGACATGGTGAAGACCTTTTCTTTGTAGTTTGCTTTTTACTATGTTAACATAGGTTTCAAGTAACTTATTAATACTATTATGTCATAGTCCAAAATTAGGGTTTATCTGCTTGATATAATGGTGGTGTCCTTGAAGATAAAGGGTGTACTACTGTCTTAGTTCCACATTCTCCTGTGGAGCTGTCTCCTAAAATCTAGCGTAGAGAACAGACAAAGTGAGCCATCACCCAACAGGTCATCACCTATGGACTCTAAGGCAAGGAGTACAAATCCTGGAAGTGTCACTAGGAACAAATGGCATGTAATAGTGGAATCATGAGGGTTAGATGACTGAGCATTAATGACACACAAGTGTCCAGATGAAGGAGAAAGTGGCTCATGACTGTTGGAAACAATTTGTCAATGTTTTCCTGGATTTTATTTCACTGTAAAATGTGGGAATTGAGTTGAAAACATAAAAGTACATCTGAAATCATGATTAGAAAATAATTGGATGGAATGATACACATGATTAACATTGTTGCACATATGTGGAGTGGGAGAGAGGAGAGAAAAGGGAAACACTGGCCTTAGGAATATACTGCTGACTCTAGCACATGGGTTTCTTTGAGTTCTCAAATATCTTTAGGCATTTTTAAGCAGTAAAAATAAACAGTGAGATGAAACCTCCATCAGTTTTGCCTTAGAATGCTTACACCATGTGTATAGTAGAGATGACTGAATATTCTCCTAATTTTTGTGAGATCAATCTCCACTTAGAGAAATCCAAAATATCTTGTTATATAGAATTGACACAGTACAGTTTATGTATCGACCTGTAGTTGCTAAAAATTGAAACAAAGGAATATTTTGAAAGCAACCAGAAGAATATATCAAGTAAAGTCATCAAGGATACCTAACTGATACTGTATTTTATACAAGAGATCTTGTGTCCCAGACAGATTGATTGATCATAAACCTACTGAATCCCTCCTCTTATTGGTGTATGTGGGAACATTTTGGGTCTCCAGTCAATATTGTCAGTTAAAGGCTGAAATGTCTGGTGGTTCCCTTGTTCCCATGACAAGTCATTTTACTAAGTGAATGCAGGTCTGTCTGGGGAAAAGCTGGAGGAAGAGGTCAGTGTGCTGTGGCAGGACAGCAGGGTCCTCATGAGGAGCTCCATTCCCACCACACAGGGAGCTCTGTGTCTGCAGCCTGGCTCCAGGATGGGATTAGTGGAGGAGCCATGGAACCTGTTCTGGAGATTCAAGACAGATTTCCTCACAAGAGTTGGGGTTTCAATCTTCTACAGATCGTCAAAGAAATGGGTAAAACTCCCATATTTGTCATTTCTACAGACACAATGATAAATTGATGAAAGCCAAAGATCTCTCTGGGTCTCACAGTTTTGAGTATATTTCATTATGGTAAACATATCCACTGTCCCTTAGTGAATTAGTGCCACCATATGGCACATGTGACCTTGGGATCTGATGTTCCCCTTTGTGTTTAGGGATTCTAGTTCATTGCTGGCATTTGCCAGTTGATGTTTAATTCATGGCAATGAACCAACAGAGTTCATCTTGGATGCTGAACTATCCTCATGAATTTCTTCAGCAAATGGTGTTTGTAAAGTTAGATACCCACATGCAAAATGTGATATTGGATCCTAACTTATAATTGTACACAAAACTGCACTCAAAGTTGAGCGAAGATTTATACACATAACTGAAATTTTAAAGAATGTCATACAGGGACATACTGCTTGACTTTAGTCTCCTCAGTGAGTTGTTGGATATGACTTTCCAATCAGAAAAAATAGAAGAAATTATGCAGTTGTACTAGATTAAATCCATTCTGCACACAAAGGAAACACTCAACGCATTGGAAAGTCAGCAATAGGATGAGACCTACATTTGAAAGTCCTGTGAATAGTACAATTTTACTGTCCAAAGAGTTAGTTAGGCAAAAGTCCCAAGAATAAGCAGGAAATAAATGGGCAAGGAACTAGAAAAATATTTTCCCAAGGAAGACATGCAAATGTCCCCAAAGTATGTGAGCAGGTGTTTACCATCCCTAACCACCAGGAACCTGCAAATCAAATTCAGAAGATACAACCTCACACTTGATAGATTGGGTCCTAGCCAGGAGAGAAGAAAAATAAGTATTAGGAAGGACCTGGAGAACAAACAATTTTCCCTATGGAATAGTCACTCTGGATATGTGTGTTCACTGTTGCTAAGATCAAGGTTCCTTTTCCGTTATGAGAAGTGTATGAATGTTCCTCGCAGAATTAAAAGCATAGTGCAATCCACCTTAAGCAAAAGAGTGGAGCAGGAGGCATTACACTATTTCAGAACTCAAAATATACTACAGAGCTGTAGGAGTTCATTCTGCATGGTATTGGCATCAAACAGACACAGACAGTTGTAGTATTTGAAAAGAACAGGGAGCCTAGAAGTAGCTCATGCATTACAGCTAATTGGTTTCCAACAAGGGTGCTCTGAAGGTTCACTAGAGAAGGAATAGTGTTCTCAATGAAGTGGTCTTGGGAAAACTGCACATCCATTGCAGAAGAATGTCTGTAGACTCTTGTCTCTTACAAACTACAAGATATATTAAAATGGATTAAACACCTAAATGTAAGACCTGAATGAACCAAAGTAGTAGAAGAAAACAAGGGGAAAGACATAGGAGATTGCAATATTCAAGGATTTTGGACAAGTCACTAAAAGGACAGGAAACACAAGAAAAAGGGACAAAGGGGATTCTATTGAACTACAAATACATCTGCAGAGGAAAAGAAGAGAGTATACGAGAGTGAAAAGACTTACTATGTAGTAGTTGAATGTACTTGGAAATCTGATAGTGGGATTATATTCAGATTATACAAAGAAACTTAAACCCTCAATAGCAGGAGCTGTTGGTGTAGATTAGTGGTAGACTGTTTGTTAGTACAGGCAATGTCTTGGGTTGGATCCCAAGAGATATAAACAAACATGCAAAACAAACATCAATAACAAAACACAGGAAAAATTTCCAGAACAAGAACAAAAGGTCCTGGTTAAAAAAGGCCAATAAGCCTAGGGACACATTTCTCAGAAGACACCTTAAATAGTGAACCTCAGTAATTATCAGAGTAATGCAAACCAAGCCACAATTCCACTAGAATGGCCACTGTCTAAAAGAGAAAAGAAGTTCTGGTAGGGATGTGGCAGAAAGGAACCCTCGCACACTGCGGGTGGGAAGGCAAATTAGTATTGGTGTTATCAGAACTGTGGGAGAATCCGAAAACATTAACAGTAAATATACCACACAATCCAGGGATCCCACCTTACCTTGGTTTTAAATCTGAAGGGCATGAAATCAGTATGCCCAGGAGACACCTGCAATCCTATGTTCACTGCAGTTAAAGCAGCACAGAGAGAAAAGCAGCACAAGATCTCCCACACAGGTGGAATAGGAAACTCTGATCTCACAGAGGTAGAGAGCAGATGGTGACCACCAGAGGACTGGGGTGGGAGATCCGGGGAAATGGGATAAATGGTGCAGTCACAGTATATGGGAGCAAGAGTTCTGGAGGGTTTCAGCAGCATCAGCTGATAATGGAAACTGCATATATTTCAGAATGCTGGAGGAAAGAGTTTCCTTGTTTACAGTTTAAAAAAAGATCTATTTGAGGTTATGTGGGTGTGTGCCCTCCTTTGAATATTATTAATGCATATGTGTACAGAAATATCTCATAGTGACTCATAAATATGTGTAAATTAGTGTCAATTAAATAAACAAAGACCTCTGAATAGAAAGCAGTCATATATAACTAATTAGAAAGAAGTAATCAATATAACGCTATCGCTCATTATACCACCAATTATATTATGAGATGTTGATATGCAATTCTTTTTTTTATTGTAAACACATGGGATACATGTTGTTTCTTTGTTTGTACATGGCGTAAAGGCATACCATTTGTGTAATCATAAATTTACATAGGGTAATGTTGTTTGATTCATTCTGTTATTTTTCCCCTTCCCCCCACTCCTCCCACCCCTCCCACCCCTCTTTTCCCTCTATACAGTCCTTCCTTCTTCCATTCTTGCCACCCTCCCTAACCCTAACTCTAACCCTAACACTAACCCCTCCCACCCCCCACTATGTGTCATCATCCACTTATTAGTGATATCATTCGTCCTTTGGTTTTTTGAGACTGGTTTATCTCACTTAGCATGATATTCTCCAATTTCATCCATTTGCCTGCAAATGCCATAATTTTATCATTCTTTATGGATGAGTAATATTCCATTGTATATATATACCACAGTTTCTTTATCCATTCATCAACTGAAGGACATCTAGGTTGGTTCCACAATCTGGCTATTGTGAACTGAGAAACTATGAACATTGATGTGGCTGTATCTCTGTAATATGCTGATTTTAAGTCCTTCGGGTATAGGCCAAGAAGTGGGATAGTTGGGTCAAATGGTGGTTCATTGCAAGTTTTCTAAGGAGTCTCCATACTGCTTTCCAGAGTGGCTGCACTAATTTGCAGCCCCACCAGCAATGTATGAGTGCATCTTCTCCCCACATCCTCGCCAACACCTGTTGTTGCTTGTATTCTTGATAATCGCCATTCTAATTGGGGTGAGATGGAATCTTAGGGTGGTTTTGATTTGCATTTCTCTTATTACTAGAGATGTTGAACATTTTTCCATATGTTTGTTGATTGCTTGTAGATCTTCTTCTGTGAAGTGTCTATTCATTTCCTTAGCCCATTTGTCGATTGGATTATTTGCATTCTTGGTGTAGAGTTTTTTGAGTTCTTTATAGATTCTGGAGATTAGTGCTCTATCTGAAGTATGATTGGCAAAGATTTTCTCCCACTCTGTAGGCTCTTTCTTCGCATTGCTGATAGTTTCCTTTGCTGAGAGAAAGCTTTTTAGTTTGAATCTTTCCCAGTTATTGATTCTTGCTTTTATTTCTTGTGCTATGGGAGTCCTGTTGAGGAAGTCTGGTCCTAAGTCGACATGTTGAAGATCTGGACCTACTTTTTCTTCTATAAGATGCAAGGTCTCTGGTCTGATTCTGAGAACCTTAATCCATTTTGAATTTTGTTTTGTGCATGGTGAGAGATATGGATTTAGTTTTATTCTGTTGCATATGGATTTCCAATTCTCCCAGCACCATTTGTTGAAGAGGCTATCTTTTCTCCATTGCATATTTTTGGCCCCTTTGTCTAGTATGAGAAAATTGTATTTATTTGGGTTTGTGTCTGTGTCCTCTATTCTGTACCATTGATCCACCTTTCTATTTTGGTACCAATACCATGCCGTTTTTGTTACTATTGCTTTGTAGTAGAGTTGAAGATCTGGTATTGCAATACCCCCTGCTTCACTCTTTCTGCCAAGTATTACTTTAGCTATTCTGGGTTTTTTATTCTTCCAGATGAATTTCATAATTGCTTGCTCTATTTCTGTAAGGTACATCTTTGGGATTTTAATTGGAATTGCATTGAATCTGTATAGCACTTTTGGTAGTATGGCCATTTTGACAATATTAATTCTGCCTATCAAGAACATGGGAGATCTTTCCATCTTCTAAGGTTTTCTTTAATTTCTTTCTTTAGTGTTCTGTAGTTCTCATTGTAGAGGTCTTTCACCTCTTTTGTGAGATTGATTCCCAGGTATTTTATTTTTTCAATGCTATTGTGAATGGGGTAGTTTTCCAAATTTCTCTTTCTGAAGATTCATCACTTATGTATAAAATGCATTAGGATTTATGAGCATTGATCTTATATCCTGCTACTTTACTGAATTCACTTATGAGATTCGAAAAGTTTTCTGGTGGAATTTCCTGGTTCCTCTAAGTATATAATCATATCATCAGCAAATAGGGATAGTTTGAGTTCTTCTTTCCTATTCATATCCCTTTAATTTCTTTGCTCTGTCTAATTGCTCTGGCTAGAGTTTCAAGGATGATATTGAATAGAAGTGGTGAAAGAGGGCATCCCTGCCTTATTCCAGATTTTAGGGGGAATGCTTTCAGTTTTTCACCATTTAGAATGATATTGGCCATGGGCTTAGCATAGATGGCCTTTACAATGTTAAGGAATGTTCCCACTATCCCTATTTTTTCTAGTGTTTTGAGCATGAAGGGGTGCTGTATTTTATCAAATGCTTTTTCTGCATCTATTGAAATAATCATGTGATTCTTGACTTTAAGTCTGTTGATATGGTGAATGACATTTATTGATTTCCTGATGTTGAACCAACCTTGCATCCCTGGGATGAAACCCACTTAATCATGGTGCACTATCTTTTTAATATGTTTTTGTATGCGATTTGCTAAAATTTTGTTGAGAATTTTTGTAGTCTATGTTCATTAAGTATATTGGTCTAAAATTTTCTTTCCTCGATGTGTCTCTGTCTGGTTTAGGTATCAGGGTGATATTGGCTTCATAGAATGAGTTTGGAAGAGTTCCCTCCTCTTCTATTTCATGGAATACTTTGAAAAGTATGGAAATGAGTTCTTTTTTATAGGTTTTGTAGAACCTGACTGAGAACCCATCAGGTCCTGGATTTTTCTTTGTTGGTAGACATTTGGTGACTTCTTCTTTTTCATTACTTGAAATTGGTCTATTTAAATTGTGTATGTCCTCCTCATTTAGTTTAGGCAATTCATATGTCTCTAGAAACTTGTTGATGTCTTCATAATTTTCTATTTTGTTGGAGTATAGATTTTCAAAATAGCTTCTAATTATGTTCTGTATTTCAGTCGTGTCTGTTGTGATATTTCCTTGTTCATTCCGAATTTTGGTGATTTGTATTTTCTCTCGTCTTCTTTTTGTTAGTGTGGCCAAGGGTTTATCAATTTTGTTTATTTTTTTGAAGAACCAACTATTTATTTTGTCACTTTTTGTATTTTTCTTTTGTTTCAATTTTGTTGATTTCAGCTCTGAGTTTAACTATTTCCTGTCTTCTACTACTTTTGGTGTTGGTCTGCTCTTCTTTTTCTAGGGCTTTGAGCTGTAGTGTTAGGTCGTTTATTTGTTGAGTTTTATTTCTTTTATTGAATGTGCTCCATGAAATAAATTTTCCTCTATCTACTGCTTTCATAGTGTCCCAGGGATTTTGATATGATGTTTCTTTGTTCTCATTTACCTCTAAGAATTTTTTAATTTCCTTCCTAATATCCTCTGTTATCCATTCATCATATAATAGCATATTGTTTAATCTCAAGGTGTTGGAGTAATTTCTGTTTTTTACTCCTTCATTTATTTCTAACTTCAATCCATTACGATCTGATAGAATACAAGGTAGTGTCTCCATCTTCTTGTATTTGCTAACATTAGCTTTGTGGCATAATATATGGTCTATATTAGAGAAGGATCCTTGTGCTGCTGAGAAGAAAGTGTATTCACACTTTGTTGGATGGTATATTCTATAAATGTCTGTTAAGTCTAAATTATTTATTGTGTTATTGAGTTCTATGGTTTCTGTGTTCAATTTTTGTTCGGAAGATCTTTCCAGTGGTGACAGAGGCATGTTAAAATCACGTAGTATTACTGTATTATGGTTTATTTGGTTTCTGAGATTGAGAATGATTTGTTTGAAATACATGGATGAACCCTTGTTTGGGGCATAGAGGTTTATGATTGTTATGTCTTGCTGATTTATGGTTCCCTTAGGTAGTATGAAATGTCCTTCTTTATCCCTTCTGACTAATTTTGGCTTGAAGTCCACATTATCTGAAATGAGGATGGATACCCTAGTTTTTTGCTGAGTCCATGTGCATGGTATTTATTTCCCCATCCTTTCACCTATGGGTATCTAGGTGAATCTCATCAAGTCTATGGGTATCTCTTTCTATGAGGTGAGTCTCTTGTAAGCAACATATCGTTGGATCTTTCTTTTTGATCCAATCTGTCAGTCTATGTCTTTTGATTGATGAATTTAGACCTTTAATATTCAGGGTTATTTTTGAGATATGATTTGTATTCCGGGTCATTTGACTCATTTTATTTATTTATTTATTTATTTTTGACACGACTTGGTTCCTCTTTATTTGAGAGTTCCTTTAGGATAGCTCCTCCCTTTGCTGATTTGCTTCTTTGTTTTTCATCACTTCCTCATGGAATATTTTGCTGAGAATGTTCTGTAATGCTGGCTTTCTTTCTGTAAATTCTTTTAGCTTTTATTGGTCATGGAAGGATTTTATTTCATCATCAAATCTGAAGGTAAGTTTTGTTGGGTATAAGATTCTTGGTTGTCATCCATTTTCTTTCCAGGCTTGAAAAAGGTTGTTCCAGGCCCGTTTAGCTTTTAAGGTCTGGTTTGAAAAATCTGCTGATATCCATATTGGTTTCCCCCTGAATGTAATTTGGTTCTTTTCTCTCACAGCCTTTAAAATTCTGTCTTTATTTTGTATGTTAGGTATTTTCATTATAATGTTTCTTGGTGTGGGTCTGTTGTAATTTTGTGTATTTGCAGTCCTATAAGCCTCTTGAACTTGATTTTCCATTTCATTCTTCAGATTTGGGAAATTTTCTGAAATTATTTCATTGAATAGATTGTTCATTCCTTTGGTTTGTTTCTCTAAGCCTTCCTCAATCCCAATAATTCTTAAATTTGGCCTTTTCATGATATCCCATAGTTCTTGGAGATTCTGTTCATGATTTCTTACCATCTTCTCTGTTTGTTCAATTTTGTTTTCAAGGTTAAATATTTTGTCTTCAATATCTGAGGTGTTCTAGGTGTTCTATTCTATTTGATGTCCTTTCTATAGAGTTCTTAATTTGGTTTATTGTTTCCTTCATTTCAAGGATTTCTGTTTGGTTTTTTTTCTCAATATATCTAACTCTTTATTGAAATGATCTTTTGCTTCCTGTATTTGCTTTTTTAACTGTCAATTGGTGTGATCATTCAATGTCTGCATTTGCTCTTTCATTTCATTGTTTAATTCCCTTATCATGTTAATTATGTACATTCTGAACTCCCTTTCTGTCATTTCTTCTGCCATGCTGGCATTGGATTTTATTGATGTAACATCTAGATATGTTTGAGGCATTTTCTTCCCTTCTTTTCTCATATTGTTCAGGTATCAGTGGACTGCTGGGATGTTGCAGATTACCTCTATTGACTTATAATGTCCCTGAAGATTTCTAGTATATCCCGTCTTAGCCTTCAGTAGCCTGAAATCTTGGAGGAAGTTGATAATGCAGTGCTCCCCAAGGAAGCTGCCTCTCTAGGGGTGGTTGCCTTCAGGTGGGGTATATTCCCTGATAGTGGGCAGAGGTGCCTGCACTTGTTGACCAATGGTCAACCAATGGGGAACTAGGCTGCGGGTTGAGGCAAGGCCTGTTTGTGCCTGTGTCTCTGGTTTTACCGTCCTTGTGGGAAAACCTCACCCAGTTGGGAAGACTCACCCGTTGAGGAGGTCTCGCTGCTCAGTTCCCCTCCTGGTGGTTCCCCTCAATCCACAACTACTTCTTGGGCAGGGCAGCCTTCCCAGGCAACCTTCCCAGGGGCCTGGACCTACCTCCTGGGTCTGGGAAGCCTTGCCTTTGCCAGATGAGTCTCCTTAGGCTGTCCCCTCCTCAGAGAAGCAGCCTGCAGTCCTGGAACCTTCGCTCCAGCCCCTCAGCTTGTCTCTGTGCAGCTCTTCCACCGAGAAGCCGCCTAGGTCCCCGAACCGTGCTTTGCACCTAATCACCTGGCTATGCGGCCCCTCCTCTGAGCAGCCACCTGGAGCCTCGTACAGATGCTCCGAGCCCCAGCGACCTGCCGCATGCCTCTTCCTCCAGGCAGCCACCCGGTGTTCTGTGTGGTTGCTTGGAGACCAAGCAACTCACTGTGCACCTCCTCCTCCTCAAGGAAGCCCCCCACCCTTTTGTTCAGTAGGTTGCCTTAGTCCAAACAGCTTGCCGCCCAGCTCTTCCTCTGGGCAGCCGCCGGAGCTCGGGTGGGTTGCTCCGAAACCAAGTGTTGTGCTGAGCGGCCTCCAATACAAAGCTCCCAGTTGTCCGTGTTCACTGCTCCAGCAGGGTGAGGGGTATCTTGCCGCCTAGACTGGACAGTTTTCCTCTGCAATGTTCCCAGGGGCCTGGACTTACCTCCTGGGCCTGGGAGCCTTGCCCTTCGCAGACGAGTCTCCTTCGGCAGCTCCTCCTCAGAGAATCTGCCTGCAGTCCTGGAACATTTGCTCCACCCCTCCGCTTATCTCTGCAGCTCTTCCACAGAGAAGCCACCTAGGTCCTGGGACCCTGCACTGCACCTAATTGCCTGGCTATCCGGCCCTTCCTCTGGGCAGCTGCTGAAGCCCGGCGGGTTTCTCAGAAACCAAGTGCTGTGCTGTGTGGCCTCCTCCGCAAAGCTCCCAGTTGTGCATGTTCACTGCTCCAGAAGGGGGAGGGGTGTCTCACCGGAGAACTCTACTTCACAAAGTTCCCTGTGTTCTGGGACTACCACCCAATCGGAATGCCTCCCCAATGGGAGAGACTCACCCGGCGGCTTTGAGTTGGTCCCAAGTCTCTCAATACCTCCTCTTTTGAATCCTGAGTCCTGGAGCAACATGAAATGCAGCCACCCTCTAGTCTGCCATCTTGAAAAACCGAGAGAAAATATTTCACCTTTGACTGTTTGGATCTGACTTATTTCATTTAGCAAGAGAGTCTCCAAGTTCATCCACATGGTGGTTCCATTCCCAGTTTATTAGGAATATCCATACTGCTTTCCAGAGTGGTTGTTCCAATTTTCAGTGCCATCAACAATGCAGGAATGTGCCATTTCCCCACATTCTGGTCAATATTTGTTGCTATTTGTGTTCTTGATAACTGCCATTCTGACTGGAGTGAGATGAAATATCATCATAGTTTTAATTTTAATCTCCCTAATTTCTAGAGATGTTTACCATGTTTCCTTGTATTTCTTGAGCACTTGTACATTTTCTTGTCAGCAGTGTGCATTTTGATTTCTTTTGCCCAGTTATTAATTGGGCTATTTGTTTTCTGGTGTTAAGGTTTTTAAGTTCTTTGTTTATTCTGAATGCTATGGCTCTGAAGAGCAGAAGTCTGAGATCTTCTCCCAGTTTTTAGGTCCTCTCTTCACACTCTTATTAAAACAATTTTTTGTTCTAATTAGTTATACATGACAGTGGAATGCATTTATACATTTTGATAAATCATACATAAATGGAGTATAATTTCTCATATTTCTGATTATACATATTGTAGGTCACATTGGTCATGCAGTCATATAGGTACATGAGGAAATAATGTCTGTTTCAGTCTACTATCATTCCTTCCCCCATTCCCTCCCCTTCTTTAACTCCTCCCTACATAATATGAAGAAATTCTATTCTTCCCTATTCACCCCACCTTATTGTGAATTAGCATTCACATATCAGAGAAAACACTCAGCCTTTGGTTTTTTGGGATTGGCTTGTTTCACTTAGCATAATATTCTCTAACACCATCCTTTTACCAGAAAAAGCCATTCTTTCTCAGAGCTGGAATCAATGAAATTGAAACCAAAGAAACAATTGAAAAAAATGACAAAATAAAAAGTCATTTCTTTGGAAATATGAACAAAATTGATAAACCCTTAGCCACACTAACAAAGAGAAGGAGAGAGAAAACTCAAATGACTAAAATTCAGGATGCAAAAGGAAATATCATGACAGACACTATAGAAATACAAACTATAATTAGAATCTATTTTGAAAATCTATAATTGAACAAAAGAGAAACAGGTTTCTAGAGACATATGATCCACCCAAACTGAATCAGGAAGTCATACACAATTTAAGCAGATGAATTTCAAGCAATGAAATAGAAGAAGTCATTAAGCACCTACCAACAAAGAAAAGTCCGGGACCAAATGGATTTTCAGGAGAGTTCTACAAGAATTTCAAAGAAGAGCTCATTCCAATACTCCTCAAAGTGTTCCATGAATTAGAAGAGGAGGGAACCCTATCTAACTCATTCTAAGAAGCTAATATCACCCTGATACCGAAACCAGACAGAGACACATTGAGGAAAGAAAATTTCAGACCAATATACATAATGAACATACATGCAAAAATTCTTAACAAAATTTTAGCAAATTGCATGCAAAAATATATTAAAAATACAGTGCACATGGACAAGTGGGTTTTATCCCAGGGAAGCAAGGTTGGTTCAACATCCGGAAATCAATAAATTTAATTCACCACATCAACACACTTAAAGTCAAGAATCACATGATTATTTCAATAGATGCAGAAAAAGCATTTGATAAAATACAGCATCCCTTCATGCTCAAAACACTGGAAAAATTAGAGATAGTAGAAACATTCTTCAACATTTTAAAGGGTATCTATTGTAAGCCCATGGCGAATATCATTCTAAATGGAGAAAATCTGAAAGCATTCCCCCTAAAAACTGGAACAAGGCAGGGATGTCCTCTCTCACCACTTCTATTCAACGTTGTCCTTGAAACTCTAGCCAGAGCAATTAGACAGACCAAGGAAATTGAAGGGATATGAATAGGAAAAGAAGAACACAAACTATCCGTATTTGCTGATGACATGATTCTATATTTAGAGGAGCCAAAATATTCCACCCAAAAACTTCTAGAACTCAGAAATAAATTCAGTAAAGCAGCAGGATATAAAATCAATGCTCATAAATCTAATGCATTTTATTCATAAGTGATGAATCCTCTGAAAGAGAAATTAGGAAAACTACCCCATTCACAATAGCCTCAAAAATATAAAATACTTGGGAATCAATCTATCAAAAGAGGTGAATGACCTCTACAATGAGAACTACAGAACACAAAAGAAAGAAATTAAAGAAAATTTTAGAAGATAGAAAGATCTCCCATGTTCTTGGATAGGCAGAATTAATATTGTCAAAATGACCATACTACCAAAAGTTATATATAAATTCAATGCAATTACAATTAAAATCCCAATGATGTACCTCATAGAATAGAAGCAAGCAATCATGAAATTTATTTGGAAAAATAAGAGATCCAGAATAGCCAAAGCAATCCTTAGCAGGAAGAGTGAAGCAGGGGGTATCACAATACCAGAACTCCAACTATACTATAGAGCAATAGTAACAAAAATGGCACCAAAATAGACAGGTAGAACAATGGTACAGAATAGAGGACACAGAGACAGTCCCAAATAAATACAGATTTCTTATACTAGACAAAGGTGCCAAAAACACAATGGAGAAAAGATAACCTGTTTAACAAAGGTCCTGGGAAAACTGGAAATCTATATGCAGCAGAATGAAACTAAACCCCTTTCTCTCACCCTGCACAAAACTCAACTCAAAATGGATCAAGGTTCTTGAATCAGACCAGAGACCCTGCACCTTATAGAACAAAAAGTAGGTCCAAATCTTCATCACGTTGGCTTAGGATAAAACTTCATTAACATTACTACCAAAGCACAAGAAATAAAAGGAGAAATCTTTAATTGGGATAGATTCAAACTAATAAGCTTTTTCTCAGCAAAGGAAATGATCAGTATGTGAAGACAGAGAGCCTACAGATTGGGAGAAAATCTTTGCCACACACTCCTCAGATAGAGCACTAATCTCCAGAATCTATAAAGAACTCAAAAACTTTACACCAAGAATACAAATAGCCCAATCAACAAATGGGTTAGGAAATGAACAGTCACTCCACAGAAGATTTACAAGCAATCAACAGATATATGAAAAAATGTTCAACATCTCTAGTAATAAGAGAATTACAAATCAAAACTACCCTAAGATTCCATCTCACCCCAATTAGAATGACAATTATCAAGAATACAAGCAACAATAGGTGTTGGCGAAGATGTGGGGAAAAAGGTACACTCATACATTGATGGTGGGGTTGCAAATTAGTGCAGTCACTCTGGAAAGCAGTGTGGAGATTCCTCAGAGAGCTTGGAATAGAACCACCATTTGACCCAGTTATCCCACTCCTTGGCCTATACCCAAAGGACTTAAAATCAGCATAGTACAGTGATGCAGCCACATCAATGTTCATAGCTGCTCAATTCACAATAGCCAGATTGTGGAACCACCCTATATGCCCTTCAATAGATGAATGGATAAAGAAACTGCAGTATATATACACAATGGAATATTAGTCATAAAGAATAAAATTATGGCATTTGCAGGCAAATGGATGCAGTTGGAGAATATGCTAAGTGAGATAGCAAATCCCCAAAACCAAAGAATGAATGATCTCTCTGATAAGTGAATGATGATACATACTAGGGGATGGGAGGGAGGCAAGAATGGAGGAAGGTTGGATTGTATAGAGGAAAGAGGGGTGGGTGGGGTTGGGGAAGGAAAAATAACAGATTGAGACAAACATCGTTACCCTATGTACATGTATGATTACACAAATGGTGTTATTCTACTTCATGTACAACCAGAGAAATAAGTTATACCCCATTTGTTTACAATGAATCAAAATATATAATTATTTAAAAAGTCATAATTTTATTCTTTTTTAAAGCTGAATAATATTCCATTGTGTATATATACCACATTTTCTTTATCAATTCATCTGTTGAAGGGCACCTACATTGGTTCCATTGTTTATTCTGGTGAGTTGAGCTGCTATAAATATTGATGTGACTGCATCACTACTGATTTTAAATGCTTTGGGTATAAACAAGGAATGGGATAGCTCGGGTCAAATGGTGGTTGCATTCCAAATTTTCTGAGGACTCTTCATACTGCTTTCGAGAGTGGTTGCACCAATTTGCAGTTCCAACAGCAATGTATGAGTGGACCTTTTTTCCCCACATCCTCTCCAACACTTATTATTGCTTGTATTTTTGATAATTGACATTCTGAGTGGAGTGAGATGAAATCTTACTGTAGTTTTGATTTACATTACTCTAATTGCTACAAATGTTGACCATTTTTTCATGTTTGTTGATTGATTGTATTTCACCTCCTGTGAAATGTCTGTTCAGTTCCTTAGTTCATGTATTGATTGGTTTATTTGTGTTTTTTGGAATTAAGTTTTTTGAGTTCTTTATATATCCTAGAGATTAATGCTTTATCTGAGGTGCATGTGATAAAGATATTCTTCCAGTCTGTACATTCTCTCTTGACATTATTGATTGTTTCTTTTGCTGAAGAGAAACTTTTGAGTTTGAGTCCATCCCATTTATTGCTTCTTGAGTTAGCTTTTTGTACTTTAGGGGTCTTGCTAAGGAAGTCAGATCCTAGGTCTACATAGTGAAGATTTGGGCCTACCTTTTCTTCCCATAGTCTCAGGGTCTCTGTTCTAGTGCCTAAGTCTTTGATCCACTGTGAATTGAATTTTATGCAGGGTGAGAGATAAAGATTTAATTCCATTTTGTTACATATGGTTTTCCATTTTTCCCAGTACCATTTGTTGAATAGAACATCTTTTCTCCAATGAATCTTGTTGGACCCTTGTCCAGTGTGAGGTAACTGTATGTGGGTTTGTCTCTGTTTCTTCTGTTCTGTACCATTGGTCTACATGTCTGTTTTGGTGCCAATACCATGCTGTTTTTATTGCTATAGCTCTGTAGTATAGTCTAAGTTCTGGTATTGTGATGGTTCCTGCTTTATTATTCTTGGTAAGGATTGCTTTGGCTATTCTGGGTCTCTTATTTTTCCAAATAAATTTCATAATTCCTTGTTTTTAGTTCTGTGAAGAACATCATTGGGAATTTAATAGAAATTGCCTTGAATCTGCATAACACATTTGGTAGGATGGCCATTTTGACAATATTAATTCTGCCTATCCAGGAGAGTGGGAGTTCTTTCCATCGTCTCAGGGACTTCTTCAATTTCTCTTTTTGGTGTTCTGTAGTTTTCATTGCAGAGATCATTCACCTCTTTTGTTAGATTGATTCCCAAGTATTTTACTTTTTTTTTTAGGCGATTGTGAATGGGGTAGTGTTCTTTTCTCTTCAGAGTCTTGATTGTTTCTTTTGCTGTACAGAAGCTTTTTATTTTCATGCGGTTCCATTTACTGATTTTTGGTTTTATTTCTTGTGCTTCAGGAGTCTTGTTGAGGAGTCGTTCCTGTGGTGACATATTGTAGTGCTGGGCCTGCATTTTCTTCAGGCAGTTGCAGAGCTTTTGGTTGAACTCCCCAGTTTTGATTTATGTTTGTTGATCTTGGGTCCTGCTCTTGACTAAATTTGTTTATGAGCTCTGTAAGTCTTCTAGTGGAGATTTTCTGGATCTTTTAAATACATGATCCAGTCTTCAGCAAATAGATAGATTGAACTATTCTTTTCCTCTTTGTATCCCTTTAATTCCCTTCTCTTGCTGATGCCTGGCCAGCATCTCAAGGACGACATTGAGTGGCAGTGGTGGAAGTGGGCTTCAGGAAGATGAGGCTTAATCTTGCACCTGTTTTCAGAGGAAATCCTTTCAGTTTTTCTGCATTCATTATAATGTTGCCCTGTGATTCTCACATGTGTCCTTCACAATGTCAAGTTGAGTTCATTGTATCCTTGTTTTTGTGGTGTTTTACACATGTGTGGGTGATGTACTGTGTCCAGAGATTTTTCTGCATGTATTAAGATAATCATGTAATTCTTGAAGTCTAAGTTTGTGATGAATAATATTTGTAGATTTGTTTAGTTTGGATCAACCTTGCATCTGTGGGCTGAAGCCCAATTGTTTATAGTGCACTGTCTTTTTAATGTGTTTTTGTATGTGATTTGCCAATATTTTATTAAGAGTATATGTGGTTTTCCTGAGTGTCTGGGATCCAGGATCCATCTGGGAACTGCAGTGTGGCTGACTCAATGGAAATTGAAACCCAGATCTGTGTTTGCAGCAAGGTCTGTGTGAACTTGTCTGAGTCTAACAATCCAGTGGGAAGTCAGAATCTGGGAGCATTTCACCCGGGGAGCACAGGTTGGAGAGGCTGGAGAAAGCTGTTCTCATCAGATCTCTTCCAGTCCTGAAATACTCTGGGAAAGACAGGGTATCCAACCCCCTCCCCACTACAACATCCTCTGATCCCTGGGTCCCACCAGGTCTGGCATTGCTCGGTACCCAGCAGGGACCTCCAGTTCTCCAAACCCCGTCCTCACCATCTCCATAGACCACAACCCAGCCCATCACTCGCTGCTATACGACTGACCAGCCTGAAACATAAAAGTGCTCCTTGTCAGGCCCACAGGTCCTGGAACACAGCACTTAAGACCTCCTGGGAGAGAGGTGCCTGAGAAGACATTCAAGATGGTGGGGGTTGAAGAGATTTTGGAGATTAAATATGACACCAGGATTGTGGGGTATGCAGTGATATTCGGGGATGAGAATCAGGATCCTATATCACATGAGGGGAATGCAAACGAGACTCCTGACTGCAGTCTTCCAACATGGACCAGGATTGCTGAACCCAGCACCAAGCCTAAGTCTCCCCCTGGAAACTCTCAGCATCCTGAGGGTAGAGCAACCATCAAGCTGCCGACAAACCCCCTATCAACTGAGCATGGAGCTTGAACTGTATCAATTTTCATCAAGATTCTTTCCCCCACTATTTCTCACATCTCTACCATTTTGAAACCAAGTATTTTTCATGTATCAGTTCATTGAGGATTGGGATGTCTGAATAGTTATATTACAACTTTCTTGTATATTATTTTATTTTTACTTCTGTTTTCCTTTTTCTTTTTATTTGCTTTTCTTTTCTTACTTTGTATGTATTTTCCTCTCATTACCTCTTTCCCTGGATTCTCTTTCTGTCTTCTCTCCTGCTAACAGACAACCTATATTAATTCCTCTTTCATTCTTCCTCTAATAATTTTTTTACTTTTATCTTCTCTTTCCTCATAAACATCACATCCTACACCACTTCTACTCATTCTTTGTTTCATTTGTAATTGTAAACCCCTTTTGCAAACTTCCTGTTTATATTGAAGACAATAGTTGAATACATGATTTCTGTGTATTGCAACAAAGCTGTAGACATCTTAATGGGAGTTATTTGGTTTAATGCTGTATATTGCTTGCATTGGGTGCTGTTAATCTTGGTCTTCCCCTTAAAAGTGAGGTACTAGAAACCTTCAGGGACACCATAAATCTCAGATCCCCACAGCTAGATGGAAAGACACACAAACAACATGAAAGAAAAAGACCAAAGGAATAAAGTCCTCCAAATAAACCAAGATGTTCCAGTTATAGAATCCATTGACAACACAGTAGAAGAAATGTCAAAGAAGGAGTTCAGAATTTACTTAGTAAAACTGCTCCATCACTTGAGGAGTGAAATCAGAGATATGTTTCAGAAGAGAAAGATGACTTAAATAAAGAGATGAAGATTCTAAAAAGAAATCTAGAAGTCTTTGAAATGAATGAATCAATAAACCAAATAAAAATTCAATGGAAAGTAGCACCAACAGAGGAGACCACTTGGAAGACAGAACCTCAGGTAACGTATAATCTTGAAAATAAAGTTGACCACACAGAGAAGATGATAAATTGTGTGATGTTCCCTCATCCAGACACAATGCCTGGAAAGCAGCTGCTGAAGCCAAGTGAGTGGAGATACTGTGACTACCTCTGTTCTCATAAGAAGGACCTCCCAAGGCAATGGCCCCATGGCAGGGTTCAAACTGCTGCTCCAAAAGCAACTGAAAGGAAAACAAATGCAGAAAGAAATGTCTGAATTCATCCAAGAGAGGAGAAAGATTGAAGAAGTACATGCAAAGAACTTGGCTAATCTCTCTCAGAACTCCTTGACTGCACAGGAAGAAGGCTACCTGAGAGAAGTGTGGGCCCAGGTGAAGAAGAGCCTGGCAGATGAAGCAGAAATTCATCTCAAGTTCCCCACCAAGCTTCACAGTGAGTAGAGAAGCCCCTTATGAACTTTCATGAGAACTTCAAGTGTGGCCACCATATTGCTGACCTTTGCCAACAACTTGCCAGTCACTATGCTTTAGTGGAGAAGGCTCAGAAGGCTCTCACAGAGTGTCAGAGAGACCTGGAGATGAAGACCCAGCAGCTGGAGATAAAACTAAGCAATAAGATGGAGGAGGACATCAAGAAGGCATGGAGGAACTCCACACAGACTGGCAATGACCTCATGTGCTGTGTGGAACTCTACAACCAGGCTCAGTTCAAGTGGTTTGAAGAGATGGTGACCACCATTTTGAGCTGGAATAACTGGAAGTGGAGAGGGTGGAGATGATCTGGCAACATCTGTGCCAATACACACAGCTGTGGCATGAGAAGGACATGTTCAAACAAAGCACAGTTTAGCCTGTGAATCAACTTCTTCAAAAAGTGGACCCAGCCAAAGACAGAGAGCTGTGGGTCAGAGAACACAAAACAGGCAACATTTTCCCTGTGGAAATAGAGATCTAGACATGCCTGTGTGGCCCCAGGGGGTTCTGCCCAGGAGAAGAGCCGGGTGTCCCACTGAGAGAGAAGGTGGTTCCCGCTGTGTGAAGCTGCCCTCCCACCCACTCTCCCATCCACTGAGGAGAGAGGAGAGAGCTGGGAATTCCAGAAGGGTGATCTGAATGGATAAGCTGGTGATCCCAAATATTTCCAGACCAAGAAGACTTGCAACCTTGCCCTTGTTTCCAATCCTGAAGCCCCCCAAAATCCACGCCAAGTTTGTTGCTCTGAGGACAATCTAAGACTGGAACTTTGTGGTCCATGGTGAATTCCATAAGGATGGCCATTCACACACTTGTGCTCAAGGCCCATCCTCCAGGTGGTCCCTTTATCTCTGGAGCATTAGAAGTTCAGGGGAAGGCTGTGTCTGCCTCCAAGACAATATCAGGGTCAGAATCATGGATAGAAGTCTCCATCAGCTCAGCCTGCACCTAGAATTCTTTAGCCCTCTCTATATTTTTCTCATTGCATTCTGAGAGCCCCAATCTGACTTTTCTTGGCCTTTTTTCATCCACATGGGTCTTCAGAAGTCCTGTTTTCTCTCTTCCCAGACCAACCTTGCCTAGAGATGTCAGGATGGAACTACCTCATTCACCAAATTAGTCCCAAGTAGTAACACTGAATAATGGTTCCTGTCAGACCCGGCATCATCTCTTAGGTCTCTGGAAATCCCAATCCATTTATTCCTCAGCTGCTCTCTCAAGGTAGTCCCCACACCCACCCTGCCACCCCTGCCCAGTCTCACTAGAGGGACTTTCCAAAGTTCTCAGCCTGCAAGACCTCTTTCAGTTCTGTGCATGTCCAAAGACTTTGAGGGATGGAGATAAACCAGCTCACCTCAGAAACCAGATGGGTTCTGTGTACCATAGTGTCCTGTCCAACTCTAGGCTACCCTGTCCACCACTCTTCTGGGCTGTCCACCATGGGCTTAATGGGGCTGGGTCAGTCCCACATGGGATACAGTTTAGGGCAAGTTCCTTAATCATCTCCCATGTAGCTCCATCAGCTCATGCAACATGGTGTTTGGACTGCTGTCCCTTGTGTGGGCATTGCAAACTCTCATGTTCATAGGAGTTCATGGCTATCCAGGCATGTCCTGCCTCCTGGACCTCCAGCCCCTCTGGACTTTCCAGAGTGTTGTGCCAAACCCTCACTTGGTGCCAGCAACTCCTGTCCCTCTGTCCATCTTCCCTGGAGAAGCCTGGGTCAAGTGTGACACAGGAAGCTTTTTCAACACTACCACTGGATTCAGTTCATCACTTCCTTTCTCTAATACAACAAACGTGATCTCCACCATATTAATCTAGATATTAGCCTGAGGGGACTAGGGAAAAAAAAACTGACATAGTGAGCAAGGCACAGATTCCAGCTGGAATTCCATGCTCTGAGAGGCCATCTTTCTTTCGTCTTTCCCATCAATGGCTTTGGACTTGACCCTGCCATCTCCCATGGGGGCAGAATTCAATGAGCACAATTTGCTGATCTTTCCCTCAGCTTTACATACTAACAATGGATGACATTAATCTTGAATCTTTCAGCATCTCTTCAATTAAATCAGAATTGCTTTCTCATAGTTTATATTTGAAAGTTGTCCAATATATTAAAGAAACCCAAATTTTGTCACTTTCCTTACTGAAACATGGTAAGCACAAGAGCCAGTGTGAAGTGGTGTTCACAAATGTGAAGGCAGGATCTGGTGGGATCTATTCATGACTGGATGGAGAACCACTCCTTTTGGATCTGGGTTTGAACTATGGCACCAGCTACCAATTACAGGATATTTCTTGACTTCTTTCTCTAAAAATGGGTGCTAGTGGTAATTTCTTTGTGGCTTAGTAAACTAATCTATAGATGATTTAAAAAAGGATATTTGCTTTAAGTTCATCAAGGATAATGGACTGAAGTTTTGTTTCCTTGATATGTCTTTGTTTTGCATTTGGTATGGTAATACAGGGCTTACAGGATGAGTTTGGCAGTGTATCTTCTTTTTCTGTTTCATGGGATAAACTGAGAAGGATTGGTACTACTTCTTTGAAGGTGTGTTAGAACTCGGCTCAGAATCCATCCAGTGCTGGGCTTTCCTTTGCTGGAAGGATTTTGATAGCTGCTTCAATTTCATTACTTGGTGTTGACCTGTTTAAGTGCTTTGTGTCCTTATGTTTCAGTTTAGAGAGGTCATATGTATCTAGGAATTTGTCAATATCTTCCAGATTTTCTAGGTTTTTGAAGTATACATTTTCAAAATATTTTCTGATGATCCTCTGGATTTCAGTAGTGTCTGTGGTGATGTTTGTTTTTCATGTTGGATTTTGTTAATCTGAGATTTTTTTTCCTTTGTTTAATTTGACAAAGAATTTATCAATCAAGTTTATCCTTTCAAAACCCTATTCTTTTTAAAATTTATCTTTTTTCAATTCTCCATCTCACTGATATTGTCTCTGATTTTAATTACTTTTTGTCTTCTACTGAGTTTGGTGTCAGTTTGTTCTTTTTGTAGTCTTGAGATATAATGTTAATTTATTTGGTATTTTTCTTTCTTTTTGATGTTGATCTCAGTGCTATAAACATTCCTCTTAGAACTGCCTTAGGAAATATAGTCCTGCTTTTTCAATCTACTGCTATCATGACGTGGCTCTTGCAAGAATTTACATACATCACGAACTCTGGCAAATATTGCAAGTTCATAAGCAAAATCCTGTGACAAATATTACAGCGTTTTGTTGTCCTAGAGTACATGGGAATGATGTTCATGGTTATTTTTCAATTTGTTTTTAAGCTTCCAAGTGTCATGAATGATAACTCAAGGTTTCCCCTTTCACACAGGGAATGTAACCCAGGTGAGTCTTCCATTGGTGGCACAAGGGTTCCATTCTGTAAGGTGTGCAGCGTGCATCTCTAGGTGATGAGTCACACAGGACACAGAATGAAGCCCAGTGTTCAGGAGCCTGCCTCCCAGGCCAGTCCAGGCTGCTCTCTCTTCTGAAGAAAGGATGCTGCTCTCCCCTCTCACCTCAGCCCTGTGGCCTCACTTATTTACATTCCATTGCAACAGGGACTAGAACAGTCCTGCAGGAGGTAGCAAGCCTAGTTGATATGGGGACCATTCTGGGTGTGTATGAATTATCCAAAGCCCTTCCTACATAGCACAGGATGTTTGAATTTTTAAACACTTTTATTATTGCATTTTAGTCCCACTACCAAGGGGCTCATCTGCCTGACCACACTCGCGTGCAATGTCCTGTGCTCCCTGCAGGCCCACTGCTCCTCTCTCCATGCTCTCCTGCCTCCCCTGTTCCCTCCCCTCCTCTGCTCCTCTTCCTTCTGTCTATTTGTTTAATTGGTGCTGTGTAGATACACACAAACATGAAATCCACTCTGGTGCAATCACATGGCCCATGGTGTAAGTACCTCAAGTTCATTCCACAGTTCCTCCTTGTCCCCTCTCTCTCATCTACCCACTCCTTCCTTTACTCCACTGAATTGTTTTCTATTTTTGTGAGATCTGCCCACTCTTTACCCCTTAGTTTTCTCCAGTTTCCACCTATGAAAGGCAATATTCAACCCCTCACTTTCTAAGTCTGGTTATTTCTGATAGCCTGATGTTCTGTAGTTCCATTCATCTCCCAGACAATGAGATACTTTCACTTCTTCATGACTGAGTAGAACTCTGCTGTGTTTGTACACCACATTTTCTTGATCTATTTATCTGCTGGTGGTCACTTGAGCTGGTTCTGTAACATGGTCAATGTGAATTGTGCTGCTATAAATATTGTTTCACTCATACAACTATCTTATGCTAATTTTACTTTTTTGTATAAATACCATGTAGTGGAGTAGTTGAATCATATTGTAACTTCATTTTTAGATTCATTAGGAAAGTTCGTACAGATTACTATGGTTGTACTAGTTTTTAGTCCCATCAAAAATGTATGAATTTACATGTTTTGGTCACATTTTTGAGAGGATCTACTTTAATTTGTATTCTGGAAGAATGCCATTCTAAATTGAGTGAGAAGCAATCTCCCTGTAATTTTGATTTGAAAATCCATGATGGCAGGTTTGGTATTTTGAGAGGGAGAACGTGGGTGCATTTATCATTTGGTTCCAACTTGTTGTTTAATATATGAGTAATAAATGAATCACCAATATCAATGTCCTTGATCTGCCAATGTGCACAAGTGGAGAAAAGTGACTCCTGTCCTGCCCAGGTGCTGGTTGGGGCTTGCTCTGAGAGCAGAGTCCCCAGTGTTGGTCATCACATGCCACATCCCTGCACCTGGAGAAGGTCTTGAATGTGAGGGAGGTGACCCTCTGTGTCACAGAAGCTGGACCCATTCTGGTTTAGCTGTGGGCCTCTGGGAAGGGGAAGGGAAGACCGAGACATGGGAACTCAGACACAGAAACGTGGCTGGTTGTTCACTTTCTCTCTGCACAAACTTCTATTAAAATAATTAAGCCCCAATGAAGCCTCTGGACAACTTCTGAGCCCAACAAATGCAGTAATTGTGGAGGGAGAGGGAAGTTGTCCTTCAGGGACTGAGGTTCTGCAGGGCTTTGCTTCTCCCTGACAGGTGTCAACTGTGACACCTGGAGTCCTGGTGGTGGTTCATGGTAGGCAAGAGCTCCACAAACACAGAGGGTACAAATAGGACCTGGGAAGCTGCCCCTTGTCAGAAGGACCAGCACAGAGCCTATCTGCAGCCACCCAGGTGAGTGGACCTGAGGGTTCTGGCTTCTTCACATGCATGTATGACATTTCCTCAGCAGCACACATCTTGCTCTCTGTCCCTGACCAAGAGGGTGCTGGGAGGACCCTGAGCCTTTAGACCTCCTGGTGTTCAGGCAAGTATTTGATGGCAGAAGGACATAGGGTCTGTTTAAAACAGATATTCCTCCTGAAATTCTTAGGGTCTCTGTCCCTGTGTGCAGGATCTGATACCAGAGAGAGCTCTGGGGTGTGTATTTGCAGAAGGTTACTCTCTTATTTTCTTTAACTACTCAGAAGGACATATATCTTTTCAAGTGTCTATGAAAAAGTTTGTAGTCTTCAGCCATCAATTTCACCTGAATTATGACTCCATTAGCTTTAACAAAATCTGAGACTTCACTTTGATGCCTTCCTCTATTTCCAGGATGCAGCACTGCTGTCTTCTTCATGTTAATAATTCCCTAAGCATGTTTCTGATTAATCTGGAAGTTTTCTGTGTTCATCCTTGAATTATCCCTATTGCAACATATCACATAATGCCATACTTGGAAGTCAATTCATTACTTACATGCCTGTTTGCTAGAGAAACTATTAAAAACTACTAAGATTCAACCTTATAGTTGCTCTTAAAGAGTACTTACTATGACTCTCCCAGGCTGGGAGTTACTATAACATGAAATAACTCATTTTAGTTTTATGCTGTCCTTATGTAGCAAGGGTCAATAATTTTACTATTCATTTTAAAAACCACGTCTGCTGGATGATGCGCTCACCTGACTAAGCTGTGGACTATTAGGTCCCAGTGGGGCTTACACGTCCCTGAATGCAAAGCCTGGCTTTTAAAACAGCTTAAAGTTTCCCAAGACAACATGGGAGAGAAGACAGATATTCCAATATTCTTCACTTTGTTCAGAAAGAAAGAGAAGTCATATATTAGATGTCTCTGAATCTGCTCCCAAATATGAGTAAGAGCTTTGGAATTTGGGAAAAGGAAGAGAGAGCTAGAAAATATGAGAAAATGTAGCAAACAAACGAATAAAACACAGGACAAGTTCTGATAAATCTGCCAGGATATTGGAATATATTGAGTGCAGTCATTTTTCACAAATTAGTATGGGTAACTTAATAATTGCTTTTTTATTTTCAAAATTTATTTACTTTGACGCATTGTACAGAAATGGGGTACAACTGTTGTTTCTCTGGTTGTACATGAAGTAGAGTCACACCATTTGTGTAATCATATATGTACATAGAGTAATGATGTTTGTCTCATTCTGTTATTTTTCCTTCCCCTGCCCCCTCTCACCCCTCTTTTTCCTCTATACAATCCATCCTTCCTCCATTCTTGCCTCCCTCCCACCCCCCATTATGTATCATCATCTGCTTATTTGGCCTTTCATTTTTTGGGGTTGTCTTATCTCACTTAGCATGATATTCTCCAACTTCATCCATTTGCCTGCAAATGCCATAATTTTATTCTTCTTTGTAGCTGAATAATATTCCATTGTGTATATATACCACAGTTTCCTTATCCATTCATCAATTGAAGGGCATCTAGGTTGGTTCCACAATCTGGCTATTGTGAATTGAGCAGCTATGAACATTGATGTGGCTGTATCTCTGTAGTATGCTGATTTTAAGTCCTTTGGGTATAGGCCAAGGAGTGGGATAGCTGGGTCAAATGGTGGTTCCATTCCAAGTTTTCTAAGGAATAATTGCTTTTTAAAATTCAGATTCAGTAGTTAATGCTGCTGTGCTGGCTTTAAGTCTTGTAGGACATTTCATCATGTGCTGCACATTTAAGACTCTGTACTGCTTTCAAAGGTACGTTGGTACAGGGCAAGGGTTTAAAGGAGTAACTGAAATTCTGAGATCATGAGGTTTCCTGGTACAACCTGGGCAGAAACCTACATTAATGTATTTTCTTTTTTGAGGGTGGTGTTAACCAGTAATGGAACCCAGGGGTACTTAACCACTGAGCCACATCTCCAGTCTTTTTCATTTTTTGTTTTCAGATAGTCTTGCTAAGTTGCTTAGGGCCTTGAACTTGTGATCCTCCTGTTTCAGCCTCCCAAGCCAACAAGGTTACAGGTGTGCACCACCCTGCCTGGCTTGATTGTGCACTTTATGTTGTCAGAGACCTTTAAGATAAGGGAGCTAAAGCAACCCTCTAACATTTTGTAGGAAGAAGGGGAAGGCTTGCAGAAGGGTTTTGCCAGTATAAACAACCAGGGCAATTCTCATGTGTTGGATCAAACATCCTTGTTTCCTTTATTCTGGAGAAGTTGCCCACAATTTGAGAGAAATCCCTAGGTGAGAAATGGGACTGAGAACATCTGTGTAAGGAGCAACTTTGTATCCATGCCTGGAGTCTGAAAATCAGCTTGGACTGATAAAGACCAAAGCAGCCCCATTGTTAACCAGGCTTGCAGGGAACCACACAGGAAGAGCGAGGTTCTGCAGCAGCTGTAAAGTGCCACCTTGACCCTTGTGTGAGTTCAACACAATGATCCCCTGACCTGCTGTGTTATGTGTGGCCATTACAGGGAGCCTAATTCATTAAAGGCCCTACCTACCACAGCACTCAAAACCCAATTATCTCCTTCTCCTAATCCAGCTTGATAAGCATCCACTCATCTAGAACTGATGCTGGCTCCCCCAGTGACTCCTGAGATCACTCAGTGGGAGCTCAGATCTGCAAAGCCCCTCCTAGAGGGTCACGCTGGCTCCTCTGGGAACCATGGCTGCATCTGCTGCTGATCTGATTCTGTGAGACAAGACACTTGATGCTGGATGTCTTTGATTCAGAGCTAACATCAATGCAGACATCTGGAAAGGCTTCCCCAGCCCAGGCACTTCAGCTCTGAACTTTCTTGCCTCACTTTCATGTGAGCTTTGGTGGGACACCTCACATCTAAACCATAGCAGCACCCTATCTGGAAAGACTGTGCAGGTTGACCTGATACTGAGGACCACAAAGACCACTGCAGACTTGTAAGCAGGGCACCACAGAGTCAGTTTGGGTCTTAGAATTCAGAGACACTCAGGTTCAGGCATCAAGGACATGCAAGAGGCACACCTGGAAAGCCTCATGAAAAACCTGGAACAAAAAGGAGAACTGAAAAGAATAGTGGGCACTGTGAATAGTGCCATGGGTCAAAGACCTTAAAGACCCCGAGCAAGTGGATTTCCTGAGTGTGCACGTGGGTCTGGGCCAGGCTGGGACAAGCGTGAGCCCAGGATTTTAGAACTGGACCATGAGAACAGACAGAATGAAAAGGAAACATGGCAGAAATCCAGGTTGGGCAGCTGGGGGCTGCAGGCAGCCATGCTGAGGTGGAGCACAGGTGTGGTGTCAGGGGTTGAAAGCAGATTGGCTCTGCTTGTGTCGACCTTGAACAAAAGCTGGGTTGAAAACTTAGAACTTTGAATACTAGTCTCAGAATGGCATTTTTTTTTCTAAAATTTTAGCAGTTAAAAAGACATGTAAAGGATGCTGTTATGGTATAGATGTGAGGTGTCTCACTAAAGCTCATGTGTGAGGCAAGAAAGTTCAGAGCTGAAGTGCCTGGGCTGGGGATCCTTGATGTAATCAGTGTGAGAATCCCAGATCAGGAGTCGCTGGGTGGCAACTGTAGGCAGGGGCTGTGGCTGACCGTGGAGGTGGGGGCTGCCTTGTCCTTGTTGAGGGGAGTTTCTCTCTCTCTCTCTCTCTCTCTCTCTTGCTTCCTGTGTGATGTCCTCAGCTACTTTCCTGCACCACACTCATCTGCCATGGTCTTCTGTTACCCCTTGGACATGAGGGTGGAGTTGGCCATCTGCAGACTGACAGCCTGACACCATGAGCCCCCAAACACACCTGTCCTCCTCTAACACTGTTCTTCTCAGACCTTTGGTTACAGCAGAGGAAAAGTTGACTAAAATAAGTGACACAGGAAAAGGAATAGTACAGTTCCTTGGATAAAATGATCACCATTATGTGTATACTGATCCTTACCCTCTAGAAAATGGGTGGTATGAAATGCTTTCTGAAGATAAAGATAATCATTTCTGATTTTTTAAAATGATGTGTGCTGCATCAAAATGCTTCTGCCTATGAAGTAAGAAATGAACCTGGTCAAGGGAACAACCTTCACGTTCCTAATAGGACTTGGCATTGCAGGGAACATCATTGTTCTTGTGAACTACATTTACTTATTTAGAGGTATTGAGAAGAAACCTATACACCTTATTCTCATCCACTTGGCTTTTACAAACATCCTAATGCTTTTTACCAAAGGAACACCAAGGACAATAGCCAGCTCTGGTTTGCAAAACCTCTTAGGTGATGTAGGCTGTAAGGTTGTGGTTTACCTGGAGAGTGTGGCCTGTGGCCTGTCCATCAGCACCACCAGTCTCCTCACAGTGGTCCAGGCCATCACCATCAGCCCCAGAGCCTCCAGGTGGAGGAGGCTGCAGCCCAGGTCTGCATGGAACATCCTTCCCTTGTTGGTCTTCTTCTGGATACTCAATGCCTTGATAAGCATGAACTTACCATTTTACATAAAAAATAGCAACAACATGAACACATCAGAATTTAGTAAAAGTGACAACTACTGTTATTTTCAACCAGACAACTGGATAATCAGATGGATTTTTATTGCTCTCATGGTCCTTCGAGATGCTGTGCTCCAGGGTGTCATGGGCTGGGCCAGTGGCTACATGGTCTTCCTCCTCCACAAGCACCACCAGCATGTCCTCTACCTGCAGACCTCCAAGCTCCTCTACAGAACTCCCCCTGAGATGAAGGCTGCTCAAAGTGTTCTCCTTCTGATGCTCTGTTTTCTCTTCTTCTATTGCACAGATTGTTTTATTTCTTTACGTTCATTTTTGTCCTTATTGAAGAATTCCATATCTGTAAGTGCTCAAGAATTTCTGACTCTTGGTTATGCGATTCTTAGTCCATTTGTGCTGATTCACAGAGATGGACATCTGGCTGAATGTTGTCATGCTCAGTAAGAAAGAAAGACTTTGAGAAATTATCCATTTCATTGATCCTTTCATCACGTTTGAAATCATGTTAGTTGTGTTGCTGCCTGTGATGCAAAATCCAGTAAGAGCAGGGAAGTCACACACAGGTGCATTCTTACACCTCAAAGCTGCTGACAGTCCTGAGTGGACAGAGTCTTTGGGAGCTGGGAAGACCCAGACCCATTCCCATTCTCCTTCCTGTCCCCCTTCAGGAAGCAGCTGATGCATGTGAGATGGCTCTTTCACACCACCACACCTGCTGGTAAGACGCAGAAGGACAATTTGGAAATAATATCAAAATTACTTATGTGTTCACCTCTTGACCCAAGAAGTTCATTTCTAGGGCCCGATCTTACAGACATACTTACTCACATAAGATATTCAGAATGAAAACTGTTTTAGATGGCAGTTTTATTTTATAAACAACTTAAATATTCAATAAGTTGGCCATCATTGTTGTTAAAGATAATTACAGATTTTCATCCAAGTTGAATATCATTGAACTTGTAAAAAATGGGTGGGTTCAAACTGGGTTGATATGTACTAGGATGTAAGGTGCATTATAATTAAAAAGCATGCACACCAACATTGCTTTAGAAGGGAATCCAAAATGTTTAATTTGATTTTGTCTAAGTATGAACAGTTGCATATCACAAAAGAAACCTAGAGTAGCTGCCTCATTGAGGAAAAAGAAGCCTAATGGAGGTATACCAAGAATTCATTTTTTCTTTTATTATATTCTAATTTTCTAATCTTTTTAATGCATTTTTAAATAAATGTAAAAATAATGTTGAAAATAATTTCTGGCTTCTTTAAAGGCATAGCTTCTTACTGAGTTTACACTGGCCAATGCTTTTGATCTTTCCTAATTTTAAAGATATGCAAAGTATTCTGGTTCTTATTTGAGGGAAAAATTGCTTTGCCCTTTTCTCAAGTGGGATCCAAATACACGTGGGTGTGGAGAGCACTGTCGGGGTTTCCAGGACCCCCAGCCTTGGGCACGGTCAAGATGGCGCCTGGCGCTGAGCCAAAAGCGGCCAGCTATACAGTAAAAAACCAGCGAATTCCAATAATTGGCTAGTTAACGATGTGATTAGAGCATGCCCCCCTCGTGTACCTATTCTATGCCTGCAGCTGTCCGCGCGTTTACCTCGTGTGCTCTCCCCTGATTGGTTGAAGTGTATATAAGCTTGGTGGGTGGGGGAGTAAGAAGGAGCTGAAGCAAGGAAGCTGAGAGTAGGAAGAAGCTGAGAGTAGGAGAAGCTGAGAGTAGGAGAAGCTGAGAGTAGGAGTAGAAGCGAGGAAGAAGAGTGCGAGCGAAGCAGGCGTGAGCCGAGCGGGAGAAGCGGAGCGGCCGAAGCAGGCGTGAGCCGAGCGGGAGAAGCGGAGCGACCGGAGCAGGCGAGAGTTAAGCAGAGGGAAAGAGAGCGAGAGAAAGAAAAGAGAGAAGGGGATAGAAAAGAGGGAAAGAAAGGAAGACTGTGCACAATAAACTTCCAAAACTTCAGACGTTTGTTGTGTCTCTCTCTGCGGGCAGAGGGAACGCGATAACTGGTGCCGAAACCCGGGAACATGAAGGGTTTATAAAGAAGACAAGGTAAGATATCTTAAAAAATTTTTTTCAATAAGTTAAACCGGTTATAAAAAAGTTAAAGGGTATCAGGATACGCCATCAGCGGTCCTGGAGATACGCGGAATGCGGTCCGGTTAAAGGGTATCAGGATACGCCATCAGTGGTCCTGGGGGCACACGGGATGCGGTCCGATTAAAATAAAAATAAGGACACACGGAAGGTGGTCCGGTATCGGGATACGCCAGCAGCGGTCCTGACGCGTGGAACGCGGTCCAATTAAAAGTGAAAGTAGAAACATGCTTGAAGTGGTCCAATTAGGGTATAGGTAGCACGTGAAAAGCCGCTATAAAAATTTTAATGCACACTTGATAGATAGTTTTCCTTTCAGTAATCTCGTTGCTCCTGGCAGCTAGGCCACTGTTTGTTATTGTAACTGCCATAACTGAAGCTATTCAAATTAGTAACAATGGGGTCTGAAACGTCTAAATTCAGAATGCAGCAACCCCTCAGGGAGCTATTAAAAAACCATGGGACGCCATTAAAGGAAAAAACAGCTAAAGTATTTCTCGATACTGTGGAAAGGGTTTCCCCTTGGTTTTTGGATGAGGGCCTTTTGAATACCCTACAGTGGGAACAGCTGGGGGAGGACCTTCGTATAGCGGATAGGCAAAACCCTTTGCCAGTAGGCACTATGGCTATTTGGTCTCTTATTAAATCCTGTCTGCGAGATAAAAACAAAAAACCTTCACTCACTGAGCCTGTAGCTGAGGGAAGACAGGTTTTGGAAGAAATAAAAGAGGAACACTCATATCTTTCTCAAAATAACAAAAACTCAGACGGAAAAGCAAACCCGGAACCTATGGGCCATTGTTAGCCTGGCCATATTTTTTACTTCTAACTAACACATTTTTTATCCTTCCTTTTCTTGTTTTTCACCAATTCCTCTACAAGCCTGTCAATTCTACTGATGATTTTTCAGGTCGTGCTATTTTTGGTGACAAGGATATCTCTAGTCTTTCTTTGCTTTAACAGGAGGAATTTTTACACTTTGCCATTGGAATCATACTACAAATCAGACCCAGAGTAGAGCAACTCGTTCTGCTGACCCTAGCTGTAATATTGCTTTTCCTCCCACGTCAGCTTGTGTATTTCCTCCCTTTTATGTTTCTACCAACTAACATTTCTAATAACACCTCTTAACTGTTCACTAACCGTGTGCTATCTCTCGCAATGCCGGAATGGTTCTTTTTCCACCCGTGCAATTTTGATGCACATTCCTATCTTCCTACCAGTCCTAGTTTCTGTTGCAGATATAAAATTGCCAGTGCTATTATCAAGAAACAGAAGAGGCTTTGACATTGCAACAGCCATGATCATTGCCATCACAGTCCTTGCAGTAGCAGCATTGACACAACCATAACAACGATCATTTGGCCGAAAATACAGCTGCAGCCTTACAGACCATAGAGACTCTATCAGAGAGTGGACTTACTACAAGAACAAGTGGATACCTTGCAAGAACTTTTGGGACTGGGATGCGTTTATTCCCTGAGAGCTGTTTGTGTTGCCCGTATTGTAACTCTACTGGGATGTATATTGTTTCTGTATTTAATATGGCTACATGGTTTTTCTTCTGTTTATAGATTTATCAAACAGCGGGCAGGCTTAGGAGCTATGGTGGTACTCCTCTGCCTTGGCCTCCTTCTCTTCATTCGTTTTGGCATGCATCTACGAGCTAGCCAATAGAGAGATCAGATTATCTTTCATCAGGCCATGACCACCCTAAAGGCCGACAGCCCCCCATTAGTATGGCTCTTGATGCTGGACCGGTAGTCAAAGACGGGTAATGAAGGAGGTGGCTGTGTACCAACCTAAGACAGGAGCTGCAGCATGCTCTGCAGGCTCTGATGACGGGTAAGGACATATGCTGACCACTCAGCCTAAGACAGACACGGTCCCGAGCCTTAGTTTAATAATAAAGAAGGGGGATATGTCGGGGTTTCCGGGACCCCCAGCCTTGAGCACGGTCAAGATGGCGCCTGGCGCTGAGCCAAAAGCGGCCAGCTATACAGTAAACAACCAGCAAATTCCAATAATTGGCTAGTTAACGATGTGATTAGAGCATGCCCCCCTCGTGTACCTATTCTATGCCTGCAGCTGTCTGCGCGTTTACCTCGTGTGCTCTCCCCTGATTGGTTGAAGTGTATATAAGCTTGGTGGGTGGGGGAGTAAGAAGGAGCTGAAGCAAGGAAGCTGAGAGTAGGAAGAAGCTGAGAGTAGGAGAAGCTGAGAGTAGGAGAAGCTGAGAGTAGGAGTAGAAGCGAGGAAGAAGAGTGCGAGCGAAGCAGGCGTGAGCCGAGCGGGAGAAGCGGAGCGGCCGAAGCAGGCGTGAGCCGAGCGGGAGAAGCGGAGCGACCGGAGCAGGCGAGAGTTAAGTAGAGGGAAAGAGAGCGAGAGAAAGAAAAGAGAGAAGGGGATAGAAAAGAGGGAAAGAAAGGAAGACTGTGCACAATAAATTTCCAAAGCTTCAGACATTTGTCGTGTCTCTCTCTGCGGGCAGAGGGAACGCGATAGAGCACAGTTCTGACTATGAGGGATTCCATGGGGCCACTCTGAACCATCTGTGATGCCACTGTGCTTACCGCACATACTCAATGCCAAAGCATCAAACCCATGAGTCACAGATGTGCTCCAGTTGAAGCACGGCCTCTGTGTCTCCTGGTGGCCCTGTCTTTGGGTGTCTTACTTCACTCCTGGACAGTGGTGAATGCCTGCTCTTTCCAGTTGTTACCACATCAACACAGATTTTAAGTAACTTAGTAACATTATTATGTCATACTCTAGTATGTTGGAGTTCATCGTTCTTGCTTGGAGACCAGGAGGGTCCTCCTGATCTTAGTGCCACTGCTCTCCTGTGACGGCCTCTTTCTATTATCTAGCAGAGAGTACAAGACCAAGTGCACAGTCCCTTAAACGTCCTGGGTTCTGGGCTCAAAGGGAAGGATGTGAATGCTGGCAGTGTGACCATGGATGACATTTACAGGTGTCCTCATGAAGGTGATGGCATGTGTCATGACAAGATATTCAGATGAATAAGAGGGAGTTTTGGAAGTACAGGCAGAAGTTAGCCAGGGTTTTCCTGGGGCTGTGTTTTCTAAGTATGTGTTGTTCTGTCTTCCTCCTAGAAGTTGGAATTGAGTTGATAAACCTTAAGTACATTTTAATCATCATCAAACATTATTAAAAACAGAAGCATGTGATTAAGGCCATGGCTTCTGTAAGTGCGGAGGTAGATAGGAAGCAGAACTGGAAAGTCTTCAGAACACTTCATACTGCAGCATGTCCCTGGGCCTCGGGCCCTCGCCCAGGCTGGCTGGTGAGGTGGACTGGGGACAGGCTGTGGCCTCTACCCCAGAGACGGAGCTCCAGCAATTACACACTGACTGGCCTGACTGTGAGGAATGGCGAGCTCCTTCCCTAGCTGGATGACCTGATGGGGCGGCAACCTGCTGACCCTGGGTCCCACGGGCCGCTGGTTAGTTCTGACCGTTCAGCTGAAGCAGCTGCGGAGGCCATGGTGCCTTCAGGTGGCAAGAAGAAGGGTGGCCTCCTGTCAACGCAAGACTCTCAGGGGCATCAAGGCCCCAAAGGTGCATGGCTGCTGAAGACTCAGGCTCCCCTTGCACAGTCCAGCCGAGGACCAGAGCCTTGTGCCTGCCAGGCAGGCCTCTCAGCCCACACCTCTTCAGACAGCAGACCAAGGCTGACTGTCCTGGAAAGTGACCAAGCCCAAGGCGGCAACAGGACAGGCAAAGCCAGGCAGGGGTCTTTCTACAGAGAATGGGGGAGTGGGCCTGACGGCTGCAGAGTGCCCCCAGGAGGCTCCTGGCCATTGGAGAGGCCCGTGGGCAATGCCAACGAGCTGCCCTCCACTCACAGACCTCTTAGAACTCCGCCACAGTGGGACATTCTGGTGTGGAGAGGGTGCCGGGTTCCACGTGGGCTGAGTGGTGGGAGGACGTGGAGACTGAAGCAGGAGGAGGTCCTGTGTGAGAGGTTTATGCAGGAGACAATTTCCTATTATGACCATTGTTGTGTGTGTGCCTTTTATTCCTTATTACTGTATCTATAGTTGAAAATGCAAAGCACTTTTTTGGAACTATTTAGGCTTTCTAGATGTTCTAAAGTGCCTTATAAATGTTAAAAGTAGAAGCGGTGAAATACAACATATTTGGTAAATGTTTTTTGTTAAAATTCTTATGAAATTTATTTGAGGGCTCAATATCCAAACCCCCTTTTGAGTAGGACAGAGTTGTGTGCTGGTCCTCGGGTGTGCATACTGTGAGCTGAGAGTTGTACCTTATGTCTATGGGCTTTGTTTTGCTGCATACACAGTGTACATAAAGGAGGAAGAAGTCCTAGTCTACATCTAGTCTTTCTAGATGTTAAGGCATCTACAAAAGTAGAATTAGTAAACAAACTTTTTATGTTTTGCATTAAAATTCCTTGGAAGGATTGTCTTCTGAAAATTTGAGCATTGAAGCCCACTGGATCAGTGGAGGGTCTGAAGTTCACATTTTGAGGACATTTTCAAATTAGCACTATTGCTACATGTGTGCAGCTTATCCAAGACTGTCATGTACATAGTGCACAAATTGAGTCCTTCCTGACCAGATGTTTAGAAGTGCCCGATATATGTTAAATGTAGAGGTAGTAAAACATCATTTTGTAAATGTCTTTTAGCTAAAATTCATAAGAAATAGTCCTTTGGGAATGGAACTGTTAAACAACCTCTGTGACCAGTACAGTACTATCTACTTGTTCAGGGATGTGGAGGAGGTAGGAGGGACACAATTGCAAAAGGTAATGCTTTAGTGTGTTCACACTTGGACACTCTCAGACACCAATTTTCTTGATGTCTTGTGCATTTTGTTTTGCTGTATATAAAAGTGTATATAATGGACAAAGGATAAAGTGTATATAATGGACAAATGAGTCCCAGTTTTGTAACATCTAGTCTCTAGATGTTAAAGAGGTTATCAGTGTATGACCAGGTAATTAGTAAAATCAGCACATTTTGTACATATTGTGTTGAAATTCATGGGAAACTTGTTCTCTGTAAATGATTCTTGGGCATGAAGTTGTCCACCCATCTCTAAGTGTTACATATGCCTGTACTTGTCCACTGGACTGAACGTAGAGACAAGGAAGTGAGGTGGGAGAGGTTCAAGAACAAAATGGTCATATTAGAAGATGCCTCAGATTATAACCATTGCCACATGTGCAATTTTATTCACCAGGACCCTGTGCACAGTGGACAGGTCCTTATATGGAATATCTAGTCTTTCTATATATTTAGAAGTGCTTGATACATTTAAAAGTAGAAGTAGTAGAATTAAAACTTTTTGGAAATAACTTTTAAAAAGTGATAGGAAATACCGTTTGGAATTGTTAAACCACTTCTGAACAGAACACTGTCTGTTCTTGTTCACTGGGTTGAGGGAGGTGGGAGGGAAGAAGAGGCAAAGGGGTTTTGTTAGAGCATGCTAGAAAATTTCAGCCTTTCCATTGCCCTGTGTGGTGTGTTTAATTTAACTTTGCTGCACGCTATATATTTTATATATACTGGACAAAGGAGTCCTAATTTTAGCCAATGTATGACCAATGTACACATTTTGTACACTTTGTGTTAAAATTCATATGAAGGCAGTCTTCTGAAAAGGACTTTTGGAAGTGAAATTCTAACATCGTATTGTGTGACACTCAGATGTGGCACATGTGACACAGGAGAAAGAAGTGGAAGAAAAGGAGGATTCCAGACCAAGTGATCCTACTTAGAAGACACTCCCAGATGTGACCACTGTTACATGTGTGCAGCTTTTTCAACACTGCTGTGTGCATTGTGGACAAACCCAATTCCTTATTGAGACATCTAGTCTTTCTAAATGTTTAGAAGAGCACTAAGTATGTTAAAAGTAGAGATACTAAGTAAACATATTGTAGATATCTTTTGGTTAAAATCTGTTGTGAAATAACTGTTTTTTGGAAATAAAATGATCAAAACAAATCTCTGAGCAGCACACATGGTATTTGTGCTGGTTCAGGGAGGAGGAAGGAAAGGAAAATGCAAAGCGCTTTATACCCACATGTTTTTTTGTGAAGCAAGATTGACCCTTCTCTCTTATGTCTGTGAGCTTTGTTTCACGATGCTGTGTACATAGTGTAGATAAAGGACAAATGAGTCCTAATTGATATGTAGTCTAGCTAGATGTTGAAGAGTTTGCAAGGTGACAACAGTAGAATTAGTAAACTAACACACTGAGAACACTGTGTGTTAATTCATAGGGAAGACTGTTCTTAAAACCTCTTAGAAAGTGAAATTGCTAGTCATCTCTCGACATTACAGATGCATGTGTCTGACCCCTCGGTTGATAAGAGACTAGAAGAGGAAGTTTCTAGGTCAGAATTTTCTTGTTTGGAAGACACTTTCAAATTCTATCCTTTAAAAAAAGGGGGTTTTGCTTCAGAATGTAGCCTTTTTTAAAATTCATTTTTATTGTAAACAAATGGGGTATATCTTGTTTCTCTGCCTTTGTTCAGTAAGTGTTGCAGTCTGTTAGGGCTACTGTGTATGGTTGGAAGCACCTAGTGTTTCTAGTTGTTTAAAAGTGCACAACACATGTTCGAAGCAGAGCACTGAAGTAATGCTCTTTAAGTAGTTTTTGTTACTACATAGGAAGGTTTGCCACTTAGGAGCATGGAATTGTTGAACTTGATGTCTTGGAGAGCACGTGGAAGATTCACTGGGTGGTGGGTGGGGGGAGGAGAAAGTTTACATAGAGAAGCCCCTTAGACTAGTTCAGATTCTGTGGCCAGTGTTACATGTGAATTTTAGTTAATATTGCTGGGTATTAAAGGATAAGTCCTAATGCCCAAATTTTCTTACATGTAGCAAAATAATCCTATATAAATATCTTTGTGTTAGTTTTTAGGAAGAACTGTCTTCTGGCAATGACCCTTGTTATTGTTAATCCACCCCTTGGAGCTGGTGAGGAAGAGTGAGTGGATGTGATCTTTGCTAGTGTCTCCATATCTGGAAGGCAGGCTTAGATCTTGACCATAGAGCTATATGTGTATTTCAGTAAAGTACTGGTGCTTATTGTGCACAAAGTTCATACTTTATTTCACAACATCTAAGCTATCCAGATGTCCTGAGGTGACATAAAAAGTAGAGCTAGTGAATTAACCAATTTGTGACTAACATTGTTACAACTGATAGAAAAGATGCATCTTGGCCATGGAATTGCTCTATCTCTGAGTAGTGTGTGTCAGGACTGCTCATCAGGGTGGCAGCAGAGGGACACCGGGACACACACAGGGAGGGACAGGAGCTGGTGCTCAAGGACTGACATTTCCATGTGAGTCACTGGTGTGGGCATCTCCTGGATGTGCTGTAGGAATGCTTTAACTCACTGGGAACAAGTATTTTACAAGTAGAAATCTGTTGATGAAACAAACTTGGTGTATTCTGTTGCTTTGTCTCCTTTTAAACTGAGCGTTAAGGGAATGCATTATTTTAGTTGCAACTCTGCCAATATGTCTATCTAGAGGCCTGTTCCCATTTCTGTCTTTTTTTTTCTTTTTTTTCTTTTTTTTACTGTAAACAAATGGGATACATGTTGTTTTTCTGTTTGTACATGGCGTAAAGGCGTACCATTTGTGTAATCATATATTTACATAGGGTAAAGTTGTTTGATTCATTCTCTTATTTTTTCCCTTCCCCCCCTCCCACCCTTCCCCTCCATCTATACAGTCCTTCCTTCTTCCATTCCTGCCTCTCTCCCTAAACCCAACTCCAACCCCAACACTAAATCTTCCCACCCCCCATTATGTGTCATCATCCACTTATTAGCGATATCATTCTTCCTTTGGTTTTTTGAGATTGGCTTATCTCACTTAGCATGATATTCTCCAGTTTCATCCATTGGCCTGCAAATGCCATAATTTTATCATTCTTTATGGCTGAGTAATATTCCATTGTATATATATACCACATTTTCTTTATCCAGTCATCAATTGAAGGACATCTAGGTTGGTTCCACAATCTGGCTATTGTGAACTGAGCAGCTATGAACATTGATGTGGCTGTATCTCTGTAATATGCTGATTTTAAGTCCTTTGGGTATAGGCCAAGGAGTGGGATAGCTGGGTCAAATGGTTGTTCCATTCCAAGTTTTCTAAGAAATCTCCACACTGCTTTCCAGAGTGGCTGCACTAATTTGCAGCCCCACCAGCAATGTAAGAGTGTACCTTTCTCCCCACATCCTCGCCAACACCTGTTGTTGCTTGTATTCTTGATAATCGCCATTCTAATTGGGGTGAGATGGAATCTTAGGGTGGTTTTGATTTGCATTTCTCTTATTACTAGAGATGTTGAACATTTTTCCATATGTTTGTTGATTGCTTATATATCTTCTTCTGTGAAGTGTCTATTCATTTCCTTAGCCCATTTGTCAGTTGGATTATTTACATTCTTGGTGTAGAATTTTTTGAGTTCTTTATAGATTCTGGAGATTAGTGCTCTATCTGAAGTATGATTGGCAAAGATTTTCTCCCACTCTGTAGGCTCTTTCTTTGCATTGCTGATAGTTTCCTTTGCTGAGAGAAAGTTTTTAGTTTGAATCTATCCCAGTTATTAATTCTTGCTTTTATTTCTTGTGCTATGGGAGTCCTGTTGAGGAAGTCTGGTCCTAAGTCGACATGTTGAAGCTCTGGACCTACTTTTTCTTCTATAAGATGCAAGGTCTCTGGTCTGATTCCGAGATCCTTAATCCATTTTGAGTTTAGTTTCGTGCATGGTGAGAGATATGGGTTTAGTTTCATTCTGTTGCATATGGATTTCCAATTCTCCCAGCACCATTTGTTGAAGAGGCTATCTTTTCTCCATTGCATATTTTTGGCCCCTTTGTCTAGTATGAGAAAATTGTATTTATTTGGGTTTGTGTCCGTGTCCTCTATTCTGTACCATTGATCCACCTTTGTATTTTGGTACCAATACCATGCCGTTTTTGTTACTATTGCTTTGTAGTAGAGTTGAAGATCTGGTATTGCGATACCCCCTGCTTCACTCTTTCTACTGAGGATTGCTTTAGCTATTCTCGGTTTTTTATTCTTCCAGATGAATTTCATAATTGCTTGCTCTATTTCTGTAAGGTACATCATTGGGATTTTAATTGGAATTGCATTGAATCTGTATAGCACTTTTGGTAGTATGGCCATTTTGACAATATTAATTCTGCCTATCCAAGAACATGGGAGATCTTTCCATCTTCTAAGGTATTCTTGAATTTCTTTCTTTAGTTTCTGTAGTTCTCATTGTAGAGGTCTTTCACCTCTTTTGTGAGATTGATTCCCAAATACTTTATTTTTTTGGAAGGTATTGTGAATGGGGTAATTTTCCTAATTTCTCTTTCTGAAGATTCATCGCTTATGTATAAAAATGCCTTAGATTTCTGTGCATTGATCTTATATCCCGCTACTTTACTGTATTCACTTATGAGATCTAAAAGTTTTCTGGTGGAATTTCCTGGTTCCTCTAAGTATACCATCATATCATCAGCAAATAGGGATAGTTTGAGTTCTTCTTTTCCTATTCGTATCCCTTTAATTTCTTTGGTCTGTCTAATTGCTCTGGCTAGAGTTTCAAGGACGATATTGAATAGAAGTGGTGAAATAGGGCATCCCTGCCTTGTTCCAGTTTTTAGAGGGAATGCTTTCAGTTTTTCACCATTTATAATGATATTAGCCATGGGTTTAGCATAGATGGCCTTTACAATGTTAAGGAATGTTCCCACTATCCCTATTTTTTCTAGTGTTTTGAGCATGAAAGGGTGCTGTATTTTATCAAATGCTTTTTCTGCATCTATTGAAATAATCATGTGATTCTTGACTTTAAGTCTATTGATATGGTGAATGACATTTATTGATTTCGTGATGCTGAACCAACCTTGCATCCCTGGGATGAAACCCACTTGATCATGGTGCACTATCTTTGTAATATGTTTTTGTATGCGATTTGCTAAAATTTTGTTTAGAATTTTTGTGTCGATGTTCATTAAGGATGTTGGTCTGAAATTTTCTTTCCTTGATGTGTCTCTGTCTGGTTTAGGAATCAGGGTGATATTGGCTTCATAGAATGAGTTTGGGAGAGTTCCCTCCTCTTCTATTTTCTGGAATACTTTGAGAAGTATTGGAATGAGCTCTTCTTTAAAAGTTTTGTAGAACTCGGCTGAGAACCCATCTGGTCCTGGACTTTTCTTTGTTGGAAGGTTTTTGATGACTTCTTCTATTTCATTGCTTGAAATTGGTCTATTTAAATTGTGTATGTCCTCCTCGTTCAGTTTAGGCAATTCATATGTCTCTAGAAACCTGTTGATGTCTTTGAAATTTTCTATTTTGTTGGAGTATAGATTTTCAAAATAGCTTCTAATTATGTTTTGTATTTCAGTCGTGTCTGTTGTGATATTTCCTTGTTCATTCCGAATTTTAGTGATTTGGGTTTTCTCTCGTCTTCTCTTTGTTAGTGTGGCTAAAGGTTTATCAATTTTGTTTATTTTTTCGAAGAACCAACTATTTATTTTGTCAATTATTTGTATTGTTTCTTTTGTTTCAATTTCATTGATTTCAGCTCTGAGTTTAACTATTTCCTGTCTTCTACTACTTTTGGTGTTGGTCTGTTCTTCTTTTTCTAGGGCTTTGAGCTGTAGTGTTAGGTCATTTATTTTTTGAGTTTTACTTCTTTTATTAAATGCACTCCATGAAATAAATCTTCCTCTAAGTACTGCTTTCATAGTGTTCCAGAGATTTTGATATGATGTTTCTTTGTTCTTGTTTACCTCTAAGAATTTTTTAATTTCCTTCCTAATATCTTCTGTTATCCATTCATCATATAGTAGCATATTGTTTAATCTCCAGGTGTTGGAGTAGTTTCTGTTTTTTACTCTTTCATTAATTTGTAACTTCAATCCATTATGATCTGATAGAATACAGGGTAGTGTCTGTATCTTCTTGTATTTGCTGACATTAGCTTTGTGGCATAATATATGGTCTATTTTAGAGAAGGATCCATGTGCTGCTGAGAAGAAAGTGTATTCGCTCTTGGTTGGATGGTATATTCTATAAATGTCTGTTAAGTCTAAATTATTGATTGTGTTATTGAGATCTATGGTTTCTTTGTTCAATTTTTGTTTGGAAGATCTGTCCAGTGGTGAAAGAGGCATGTTAAAATCACCTAGTATTATTGTGTTATGGTCTATTTGGTTTCTAAAATTGAGAAGGATTTGTTTAACATACGTGGTTGAACCACTGTTTGGGGCATAGATGTTTATGATTGTTATATGTTGCTGATTTATGCTTTCCTTAAGCAGTATGAAATGTCCTTCTTTATCCCTTCAGACTAACTTTGGCTCGAAGTCCACATTATCTGAAATGAGGATGGACACTCCAGCTTTTTTTCTGAGTCCATGTGCATGGTATGTTTTTCCCCATCCTTTCACCTTTAGTCTATGGGTATCTCTTTCTATGAGGTGAGTCTCTTGCAGGCAACATATTGTTGGATCTTTCTTTTTAATCCAATCTGCCAGTCTATGTCTTTTGATTGATGAATTCAGGCCATTAACATTCAGGGTTATTATTGAGATATGATTTGTATTCCCAGTCATTTGGTTCATATTTAAAATTTTTGACACATCTTGGTTCCTCCTTTATTTGACAGTTCCTTTAGGATAATTCCTCCCTTTGCTGATTTGCTTCTTTGTTTTTTATCTCTTCCTCATGAAATATTTTGCTGAGAATGTTCTGTAATGCTGGCTTTCTTTTTGTATATTCTTTTAGCTTTTGTTTATCATGGAATGATCTTATTTCATCGTCAAATTTGAAGGTAAGTTTTGCTGGGTATGAGATTCTTGGTTGGCATCCATTTTCTTTCAGAGCTTGACAAATGTTGTTCCAGGCCCTTCTAGCTTTTAGGGTCTGGATTGAAAAATCTGCTGATATCCGTATTGGCTTCTCCCTGAATGTAATTTGGTTCTTTTCTCTCACAGCCTTTAAAATTCTGTCTTTATTTTGTATGTTAGGCATTTTCATTATAATGTGCCTTGGTGTGGGTCTGTTGTAATTTTGTGTATTTGGAGTCCTATAAGCCTCTTGGACTTGATTTTCCATTTCATTCTTCAGATTTGGGAAATTTTCTGATATTATTTCTTCAAATAGATTGTTCATTCCTTTGGTTTGTTTCTCTAAGCCTTCCTCAATCCCAATAATTCTCAAATTTGGCCTTTTCATGATATCCCATAGTTCTTGGAGATTCTGTTCATGATTTCTCACCATCTTCTCTGTTTGTTCAACTTTGTTTTCGAGGTTAAATATTTTATCTTCAATATCTGAAGTTCTGTCTTCCAGGTGTTCTATCCTATTTGCTATGCTTTCTATGGAGTTCTTAATTTGGTTTATTGTTTCCTTCATTTCAAGGATTTCTGTTTGTTTTTTTTCAATATCTCTAACTCTTTATTGAAATGATCTTTTGCTTCCTGAATTTGCTCTGTTAACTGTCGATTGGTGCGATCGTTCAATGCCTGCATTTGCTCTTTCATCTCATCGTTTGCTTCCCTAATCATTTTAATTATGTACATTCTGAACTCCCTTTCTGTCATTTCTTCTGCCATGCTGTCGTTGGATTTTATTGATGTAACATCTAGATTTGTTTGGGGCATTTTCTTCCCTTGTTTTCTCATATTGTTCAGGAATCAGTGGGTCATTAAGATATTGCAGATTTCCTCTATCAACTTATAATGTCCCTGAAGATTGCTAGTATATCCCCTCTTATCCTTCAGTAGCCTGAAGTCTTGGAGGAGGTTGATAATGCAGAGCTCCACGAAGAAGCTGCCTCTCTAGGGGTGGTAACCCTCAGGTGGCGTATATTCCCTGATAGTGGGCAGAGGTGCCTCCACTTGTTAACCAATGGTCATCCAATGGGGAACTAGACTGCGGGCTGAGGCAAGGCCTGTTTGTGCCTGTGTCTCTGGTTTTACCGTCCCTGTGGGAAAACTGCCCCAGGCCGGGAAGAGTCACTCGGTGGGGACGTCTCGCTGGTCAGTTGCCCTCCTAGAGGTTCCCCTCAATCTACAACTACCACCTGGGCTGGGCTGTCTTCCTCTGCAACGATCCCAAGGGCTCGGACCTACATCCTGGGCCTGGGAGCCTCACCCTTCGCAGGTGAGTCTCCTTAGGCTGCCTCTCCCAGAGAATCTGCCCGCCGCCCTGGAAACTTCGCTCCACCCCTAGGCGTGTCTCTGTGCGGCTCTTCCAGCAAGAAGCCACCTAGCTCCTGGGACCCTGCTCTGCACCAATCGCCTGGCTATGCAGCCCCTCCTCTGAGCCACCACCTGGAGCCCCGTACGATAGCTCCGAGACCCAGAGACCCGCCACACACCTCCTCCTCCGGACAGCTGCCCGGTTTCCAACGCAGTCACTAGGAATCCAAACAACTCACTTCGGGTCTCCTCCTCCTGCCAACCACCCGTAACCCTAGGCAGTCACTCCACGTCCAAGTGACCCACCCTGTTCCTCCTCCTCCTCCTTGGGGTAGCCCCCTGGGTGTTCAGGAGCGGTGGCTCCGAGACCAAGTGAATCACCACGCTCCTCCTCCAGGCAGACCACCGGTGTTCAGGAGCGGTCGCTTTTAGTCCAATCAACTCACCACTCGCCTCCTCCTCTGGCAACTGCCTGTGGCTCTGATGCAGTCACTCCTAGGTCAAGCGACCTGCCAGGCTTCTCCTCTTCCTCCGGGCAACCCCCCGGCGTTCAGAAGCGGTTGTTCTGGGTCTAAACAGCTCGCCACGCAGCTCCTCCTCAGGCAGCTGCCCAGAGCCCCAGTGGTTGCTCGAGTCCAAGCACTGTGCTGAGCCGCCTCCTCTACGATGATCCCAGTTGTCCATGTTTACCACTCCAGCAGGGGGAGGGGCGTCTCACTGAGCAACTCCACTTCACAAATTCCCTGCGTTCTGGGGCTACCTCCCCATCCGGGACACCTCCCCAACAGGAGAGACTCACCCGGCGGCCTTGAGTTGGTCCCAAGTCTCTCACTATCTCCTCTTTTGAATCTTGCGTCCTGGAGCAACGTGAAATGCAGCCGCCCTCTAGTCCGCCATCTTGGCCCCTCCCCCATTTCTGTCTTCAGTGAAATTTTTCTCCCTAAGAAAAGGTAACAGATTGTATTGGTATAGTATTCTTGGTTATCAAAAGTACTCATGTATCCTGGGATTTTGAATACTCATGATGTGTGGGAGAGTGTGATACACACTATGATCTCAGTCACACAAAAGGAACCTGGAGGGACATGTCCAAATAAGCTGCTCGTGACTGGATGACTTTGTTCTTTGCTTGTATTTTTATTTTTCCTGTAATGCACACATTAACCTTTAAAAAATAAACACTATTTAAAAAGAAAAACACATCATATGGTCCATGACCAGCTCTGAGAACTCATATATTCACAGCTCTGCTTTAACCACTAAAGTAGAAGGAGTCAGGTGAACTCTTTATCAGGTTTAGCTTTGAAAGATTGAGGTCTTTTTCTTTCGTTAGAGGAATCAGTCTGATCCACACACCACGTCCTCACTTTTTAAGTATTTTCTGGGTCTTTTATCTTTATTTCTAAATATTTCTTCAGACTTTATTTCCCAGCCTAACCCCCCACCTCCATTCAGTGTACTGATCCATTGCCATGGGGGAGGTACTAAGAGGTTTAGGGGGAGGGGAGGATGGCAAAGCTGATAAAGGATACTAATTTACAGTTACATGGGAGGGAGGAGCCCTGGTGGGTTATGAACAGCAGGGTGAGAACAGATGCTGTATTTTGAAAAGCTGCAAGGAAAGGTTTTCAGTATAAAGAAATGATATTTCAAGTGATATACTCGTGTCCTGATGTAAACATTATAAAATGAATACATGTGCAGAATCATCATCTTATATGAAATATAATTTCATGTGTGACTTAAGTAAGCAAAAGAAAATGAACAGTGTTGATCAAAGTTCTAAGAAGCTGGTGCTTTGAATCCTCTTGATCCTTAGTGAGAGACCAACGTCTATCTTAAAGTGAGGTTACAGAGTGAAAGGAGCCAGACACGCATTTCTGAGCCAGTACTGCCCGTTTTCAAAGAAGAACCAGGTGAGAGCCTCCACATTCCAATTGGCAAGGAATTTGGAGACAGCTGCCAGGGTTGGAAGCAGTTGCAACCCGAGGACTTTTCCACAGTGACTTCTTTGAAGAAGGCTGTGTTTAGATCTGGCAGAACAGAGTCTTCAAGGTTGTGAAACAATAAAGCCTGTGTACTTCTGTAATACTCCTGTAGGGACAGAACAGTTCTTCTTTAGGGACCCAATACAGACATACATATCTGGGCAAAACCCTTTCTAAAAAGAAAAAGAACTTTAAAATGTTTTTATTAGTGTATTACACATAAGAGTGGTTCACTCTGACACAATCGTGCATGAGTGGAATCTCATTTTTCAGTAGTTGTAGACTTGTTACAAATTGATGGAAGAGGGCAGAGTTCCACAACCCCTTTGAGTTCCATATTCCTTTCCCCTCCCCAGTGTCTCCCCCCAATTATACACCCCCTTCTCTCTTGGGGTGGGGGAGTACCAGTGATCAAACTCAGGGGCACTCAACCACTGAGCCACACCCCCTGCCCTATTTTGTATTTTATTTAGAGACGGGGTCTCCCTGGGCTGCTTAGCACCTCACTGGTTGCTGAGGTTGGCTTTGAACTTGTGATCCTCAGGCCTCAGCCTCACAAACTGTTGGGAGTGCAGGCGTGGCTGCACCTAGCGTATCTCTTATTACAGAACAGGAACTATTGTCTTTCCTTTTAAACCCAGTTTTGACTGTAGTTTGGTTATAACTGTTTTTGCTAGGTGTTAAAGGCCAAGATGGTCAAATTGACCTTGTTCCTATCTGCTGTTAAGGGTCAGCTGAGTTTCCACAGGGTCTACTCATGGAGAACTTGAGAGCAGCTTCTTAGCTCCTTTAGTGCCATTCACTAGGTAGGGTCTCCTTGATGAGGTGACTTCCCTTGGAAGGGACTGTCTCCCCTTTTCAATGACCCTCCTCTTTGTAGCAGATGCACTGATTGGCTTCTCATCCTCTAGTGGTCTCATTAATCTCCCTGATTGGGAGATTGTATCACCCAGAGTTGCAAAGTTCCTGAGAGAATCTCTCCCATTCCCTGGGTTCAGGCTGACTCAGAGGACAAGAGCTGAATATTGATTTTCTTGGTCCCTGTATTTTAATCTCAATCTCTAAATTTGATCTTAAACATCCAGCAAGCTAATCTTACCAGTTGTAAAGTAAGAATACTGGGGTTTAACTTTAATGTTTATGACTTTACAGTTATTTACCTCCTTTTATTTAATTTGGTCTATATTATCTGTTCTATAGGTGATGGCTTATTATCTCAAATTAACTGAGGTCATTTCTTTTTGAAGCACTACTTCTGAAAAACCTTAATTAGGCAACAGTTTTAGAGTTGACAAGGAAAATACTAAATGGAATTAACAACAGTAAAATATTCATTTTGTGTAATAGGTATGTTGAATTTTGGCTGAGTTATTTATTATATCCTCTGTTTGAAGTCACAGTAATTTTACAACAAAAAATAATCTTTTGAATATAACTTTAAATAAACTGAAGTCTGGTTTGTTTTGGAGCCATTCTGACGTGCAGCAGCATGGGAGGTAGAGCCTTATCTCAGGTAAGATAGGGCTCTTTACAAACCTTAGGTAAAGTGTTCTAGTTCTGAAGTTGATCTTTGCCTCTTTCTTAAATGTCATTTTAAGAAGTTTACATATATTGTTTCCTGAATCTATATGAACATTAGTTAACACAATGTAACATTATATCTAAAATATGAGTCAAAAACTTTCCTTTTGTGTGGCAAAAAAGGCTGAGAGAGCTTTTAACTTTCCTTTTGTGTGGCAAAGTGGCAAAATGCTTTCGTGTTTCAGGATATTAACCTTTAAACAAATCAGGTTCTAACAGGTCCTGTTATGGAACATTAAATGATAGAAATAAATCCCCAATACTATTCTTATTGACACAAAGAGGGACAAGAGCAAAGAGAAGAGAAGTTTTGAACATAGGGAATCTCTACCTGCTTGCTGCTGCCATGACAGAAGTTGTATAAGTTCCATTTTCTGGCTAAGAGGAGTCATTATCTAACTTATATTGGGGTCAGACTGTGTTGCAATAGAAAATGAACCTGTGAGGTTTGAGATCTGGAGTCAAGAGGAGAGGCTGAATGTTTTTGAGGAGGCAGCCAAGGGGATGGGGGTTTCAGAGAATAGATTGGGCAGAGCCCATGGCTAAGAGTTCTCAGGAGCCTGGAGAAGGGAAACAGCAGAGGAAGGGGTGTCCCCACAACCTCCCTGGTTTCCCACATAGGAGCAGATCATCAGTGAGGGTGGTCACCATCCCTGATAGGTCTGTGGCTGAAGCCAAGGGAGACCCTGACCCAGTGCTGGTGTTTTCGGAGAAAGAGAGAGAGAGAGAGAGAGAGAGAGAGAGAGAGAGAGAGAGAGAGAGAGAGAGAGGTCAGAGCCACAGTAGAAGAGCTCTGAGGACTCGCCACCAGTAGAGGGAAGGCTGTCCAGAGTCGAATTCTGTGGTGGGTGAGGAGGTCGGCAACAGCAAGAGGCAGAAACACCCTGTGGTGGATAAGGGAGGAGGGGGCATGGTCAAGGCAGCTCAGTCCCCATGAGAGGAGAGCCAGCAGGTAATGACCATGGAGCCCATCACGGGTGTCATCACAGAAAGACTTTCCTACCCAGAAACACTTTCTTCTCCCTTCTACTAAATACATTTCTGTACCTAGAACCTTTTATTTTCCTTTCCTATATGTTGACCCCTTTTTGTTCACATTCTGAAATAACTCTTATGAAATTTCTGAATTTAGATTCAGTACTCTAATTGAAACAGTTGAAATTTTTGCATCCCTTTGTAAATATAATTCTACCTGTTAGGACTTAACTCTTAGTAAACTTGTTTTTAGTGATGACACAAAGTCAATTTTAAACCCTTTTTAGTTACCAATCTATGAAAATATCAATGATCTTTAAGTATGTTACCATGGAAATTAAGGAGTTAGCATTTTAACTTTGTAAATTAATCAGATGTCTCTAACAAACACTTTTGAGTAATACCATATGTGTCATAATAATTTACTTATTTTACTGTAAAAGCCAACATATTAGTCAAGTAGTATCTGCTGTCACTTTCCTGTGGAATAAAAGTTCTAGAAACAATTGATATTAGGCATTTTATAGACATCAGCATTTATTAATTTGACTACCTAGGGAGACTTGTACATTAAGTAATTTTAAAGACAGTTTACCTTCATTTGTTTACCCAATTTAAATTGAACCTTTTTAAATCACGTGAATTAAAGTTACCTGGATCCAATTTTTACATTTTAATTTTATGAGTGCTCATTTTTATGTCAATTTTTTCATCATGTACATACATAGACAACACAACATTAGATAACATGATATACACATAACACAAAAGCAAAGGCCTTGTAGTTTTATATAGGTGAATCTCCATTGCAATGTAACACATGTTCAAAAATAACTCTAGAGTTGAATGAAAATAGAACTGATTAAAAAACCATTAACCTAGGTATGTAGGATCAAAATTGTGAGCTCAAAAAATATAGTATTTAAGAGAAACAAAACAGGAGACATAGAGGAAAAAATGATAGTGGCCACTAATTATAGCATGAAAGGATGAGAAAGAGAAAGGCAGGGAGGGGGTGAGAGGGAGAGTGTTGCGGCCCAGGAGAAGTCTAAAGCAGACACTTTTTTTTTCAGTCTCAGGTTGGTACTTTGCCAAGCCTACTGCAGTCTACATTCCAATGCAGGCTTCAGCAAGGCTAGGCAGGGAAAATTGCCCAGGGCTTTTTAATCCCTTTTCCTGGTTGGTAATCAGGTCAGGTTTGGATGCAGAAAATTATGAAATATTATCTCCCACTACTTTTGAGGAATGGGGACTGCTATGTCATACTCCTTACCGCAATATGCCACGGGCTAATGGGCTGGTTAGGGTCACTCCATCCACACCAGCCACCTCCCATGGGGGGCTAGAATATGTGTGCAGGACCTTGTGGCAGGAGTACTGGGTGCACTGGGCAGGGGAATGGAAGCAGAAACAGAAGGGGGCAAAGGAGATGGAGGAGCAGGGGTCAGAGGGACCCCTGCTGCAGGGGACCAGTATGGGGCTGGTTTGTTAGCCAAGTTGAAGTTGGAGGAGGAGGAGGGATTAAGAGGGGGAGAAGAGACAATGAGGCGTTCAGATTTGCAGGAAGAACAAAGATCAGGTTTAGTGTGCAAAAGGAGAAAGCTTGAAGATAAGAAATCCATTTCCATTTGCCTGCTTGCTTACAGAAATTGTATGCCACTACATGGCCATTTTGGATTAATTCAAGGATAAGTTTTGGTGGTTTTAGGCCAGGGGTCAGGTAAAAGCATTTAAGATTGTCTAGTAGACACAGGAGGGATGAATCTGCTGGAATGGAGGACCCAGATCTCACGGTGGAGACTGGTTCAGCTGAGTCAGTGTCCAAGGTGTCCCAAGGTCACAGACTAGAAGGCATCACAGAGATGGGGTCGTCACCTGACCATCAGTGTGGGCTGAACAAAAGCTGAGAGAGTTGAGGACCTGACATTTTTGAGAAAGAGAGTGAAGAGGAGCCTCAACCCTGAGAGAGAATCTCCACATAAATATCGAGGACCCACCATCAGTTAAGGTCAACTAAGGGGCCAGTCATTGTGACTGGAGGAACCCCCACTCCTCAATCACCTTGAGGGTGATGGACATGGTCACCTCTCAGGTCAGCAGAGGAGTGTTGAAGTCAACCTAGGGGAAGACTCACCAATCCAAAGCCAGTGTCTGGATGTGGAGGAGAGTCTGGGTGAATGGGTGGTGAGACCAGCGTCTCAGAGCCTGGGGTGTGAGATGGGATTCCACCCACCTAAGTGGAGGTAGGAGAGTCCATCCAAGTCACAGCAACAATTAAAGCACCCAGGAACCACTCTGGATGCTGGAACTCATGCAAGAGATTTTATTAAGTGGACAGGCAGAGTGTCTACCTGCAGGGTGAGAGAGAGAGAGGGGGAGAGAGAGAGAGAGAGAGAGAGAGAGAGAGAGAGAGAGAGAGAGAGAGAGAGAGAGAGAGAGAGAGAGAGAGAGAGGAGAGGAAGTGAGTGAGAGTGAAGAGGAGAAGAGAGAGAGGGAGAAATGGTGCGGGAGATATTCTTAAAGTGATCAAATTTCATGGACTAATAACAATAAACCAATGACAGATGAGAATGTTCCCAGGCTGACAATCAGACCAGTGACTGGCTAGGATGTTCACAAACTGATGATCTGGGTTGTAAAATGGTGTATGTGTGTGTGGGGTTGGGCGTGCAGAATACTGGTAGCAGCCAAATAGCAGATCTGATGCCAATACCCTCCTCCATGAAAACATGCCATCATCAAGAAATAGCACCTCATGTTCAGGTCTGCATGAGGCCCTGACACCACACTGGGCTGGTCCTTTAAATGCAAGGTCAGTGCCTCACTGTGGAAAAGATTTCTTTCTCTGGAACTGAGGACCCCAGAGAAGCAGTGCCCAGATGGGCAGGTGAGCCACAGCCTTCATCCTGGAAGAGCATTACCCAAAACATTACCCAAAGTGGAATTGCTTTGTAAGAACTAGTAGAAATAATGACTTTCTGGAAAATGTGAGAAGAAAATGCAATCCCTGGTGCCAGGGGGAGTAGATTTAAATCAGGTCTCACCTGGAGTTTGGACAGGGGTTACTGCATGGATCCAAATAATGCTGGAGGCAACTAGGCACCCTGTTTCTCCTGCCCTCTGTACTGGTGTTGGAGTAAAGAGAGTCCTGTTGACATACAGATGCTTGCTTTGCATCCCTGGCATTTAACAGATCCTGACTGGTTGCTCTGAACCTGCAGGTAAAAGTGACATTCTTAGCTGCCCTCAAATCCTGTGGTGCCTGTGGTTTCCTCCTTCATGAAAACATGCATCCTCAAGAAATGGCAACTCACATTCAGGTCTGCATGAGGCTCCCACACCACACTGTGCTGGGACTTTAAATGCAAGGTCAGTGCCTCCCTGTGGAAAAGGTTTCTTCATCTGGAACTGAGGAGCCCAGAGAAGCAGTGTCCAGGTGGTCAGGTGAGCCACAGCCTTCATTTGGAAAAGGTGGGCAGATTCCCTGCGTTCTCTCTGAGCTGGACCTGGTGCTCCTGGGTAGCACACTTCTGAATCCATTCCCTTACTCTTATCTCACCTGCTGGTCCATGAGAATCTTGTGAGTACTTATCAGCAGGCAGGAAGGATGTCTATGAAGAAGTGAGGGGAAGAGTCCAAATGAAGATCTGGGACTCCAGAACATTTGCTTAAGTGTTAGTCATGGAAGATCCTGGACTTGGTTCTCAGAATAGGGTGATTTCAGTTATAAAACAGATAAGAAACTGACGTCTCCCCATATCCTCCATATCTTGACTTCCAAACTTTGCTGTGAATAGTGACACGTTGAACGTGGTAGTGAAGATACCTTTTCAACGTACAGATTTCACTTCCTTTGGAAGTGTACTCAGCAATGGGAATTCTAGATCATACTAGCTTATTTTCAATTTTTGAGGAAGCCCAAAGCCTCACACTGATTTTCCATGATGGCTCTACTAGTTATCATTCCACCCTAAGGAGCAGGGGCCCTTTCCTCCACATCTTAGCCAATGGATCAACTTTTGGTTGATAACTGTTCTAAGGGGAGTGAGATATCACATTGTGACTTTTTCATCCCAGATTGTTAGTGGTGGTGAATGGATTTTCATATATCTGGTTATATTTTATGTGTTCTACTGAGAAATGTTTGTTTATTTGCTTTGCACAATTTTTAGTCAAGCTTATTTGTCTATTTGTTACTGATTTATGTGAGTTTCTTATAAATTTGGCCTATTAAGTCTTCATCAGTTGTATGGTTTTCCAGACTTCCACCTGTTGCATAGATTGACTTTTAATTTTTTGGTTTCTTTTTTTTATCATATTTATTATTTAATTGAAAAAATGTAAAGTTAGTGTACATGATGTTTGGAAGCACACATACATCATGGGGTAGCTAAATTGAACTTAGTAATGTGTGCTTTACCTCATACTTTTCTGCAGTCAGAACACTCAACATCTGCTCTCTTGGTAATAGCCAAGAATACAGAAACTTGTTCTGAATCACACTCACCATGCTGTAAATAGTTCTCTTAAGTTTGTTCCTCCCACCTGACTAAAATTTCATAACTTTGTTCAACATCTCCCCAGCCTCCAAACCCTGACCCTGGTAAATGGCACTCTGTCCTCTCCTGGGTTAGACATCTTTAGATTCCATGTGTGAATGAGCTTATCCTGTGTGTGTCTTTCTGTGTGTGGCTTATTTCACTTCTCACACATTTGTGGGGTTCTTTGTGTGTCCCAGGTAACAGGACTTCACTGTCATGGCTTCAAGTGCTCCATGGTGTCACCCACATTGTCTTCATCTGCTCCTCTGCCAACAGGTTGACTCCACACCTAGGTTATTAAGAACAGGGCCTCTGTGTGGACTGGGGAGCAGACATCTGTTGGATATGCTGATTTCATTACCTTTGGTTGTATAACCAGCAATGGGATTGCTGGATCACATGAAGAAAGCTGCACACACCTCCAACACAGTCAATCACTCCAGAAAGCCGTACATGTCCACAATGCACCCACAGTTGGAGGAGCACAGCTGTTCCTGGGACAGAATCTCTCCCAAGCTCCCCTCCCAACAGAGCTTTCCGCTCCTGCCTGGCTGCACACTGACTCTCCTCCACCTTGGATCTTGCCTTTTTCCTCCGTCAGTAGTAAAGTGATGAGCACCATCTCAATTTACATGATATCTTCAACATGGCCAACAAAACAAATTTGCAGATCAGATTACTGGATTTGGTGGGAAAAGTAAGGGAATGTAGGTCAAGAGGGAGCGAAGATTGTAGACAGAATTATAAGAATGGACCAAGATTCCTGCCTCACTGACATAAAAGCCCTTGATATGTCATGGCCCATGCTTGTGGCCAGATTATCCAGCAGATGGTGGAATTTCACTACTGAGACTTGACTGCCTGATGAGGCAGACAAGAGTATTTGCAGATGTAAATAAGGCCCTTCATCAGTTGACCAAGAGCTAAATCTTTGGATTCTCCTGCATAAGTTCGAAAAAATAAGTCTTTTGAAAAGACAAAGATCAGAGTGATGAGGTTAATCTGAAGGTTTGAAGGAGCAGTGAGCTATGATGGGAAGGCGTGGGCAGCCTCAGGGCAGGAGGAAGCATCATGATGTGAGTGCTTTGGGGCAGACTCATGGGTAGAGCAAGTGACCTGACATGAAGGGTCCTGGGCAGCCTCAGGGCAGGAGCAGCCAGCTTGGTGTGAACGGGTTGGATCACCATCCTGGAGTAACCAGCTGTGATGTCAAGGGTGGTGGGCCACCTGTCAGAGGCCCCAGCCTTGACATGGATGGCTGTGGAGCTGCCTCATGCAGGGATCCACCATCTATGCGACTGGTTGTGTGGCAGCCTAATGTAGGAATCTGTGAGAGCTGAGTCCCTGGGTTCTGAAACAACAGGGCACTGAATTCTGTCAGTGTTTTGTGGCCTTTGGAGAGGACTCTAGTGCTCTTCTTTTTTCCATTTAATACTTTACTGGCCTCCTTTCTACAGTCATGAGATCTCTTTAATTCTTTTTTTTTTTCTTTCTCTCTCTATAGCTTCCAAAAGTAAGAGAAAATATTTGACATGACTTTCTGAGTCTGGTTTAGTTCACATGGACTGATCTCTAATTTCATTTGTTCACCAGTAAATCACCTAATTTCATTCTTTATAACCAAGTAATATTCCATTGTGTATAGGACCAAATTTTCTTTACTCATTCACCTATCTTGTGTACCTTGGTTATTGTGAATTGCACTGACATAACCATGGACATGCATATATGACTCGAGTTACTCATTTCATGTCTTTTGTATAAATACCAAGGAGTGGGCCTGGTTTATATGATGGGTCAATTCCAAATGTTTTGAGATATATCCATACTGCTTTCCCAAGTGGTTATAATAACTTGAAGTCCCATCAATAATGTAAATGTATTTCCCTCCATTCTGCAGTCATTATTATTTGTAGTTTTTTTGTGTGTGGTGCTGGGGATTGAACCGAGGGATTGTGTATGGGAGTCAAGCACTCTATCAACTGAGCTACATCCCCAAACCATATTATGTGTATTCTTGATGGCTGCCATTCTCATTGAAATGAGATAAAATTTCAGTGTAGTTTTGAATTTCATTTTTTCGATTGCTCTAAATATTCGCTATTTATTGATGTATTTGTTGGATATTTGTACCTTTTCTTTTGAAAAATGTCTGTTTAGGTCATTTGTCCTTTAGTTAATTGGGTTATTTATTTTCTACTGTTAATTGATGAATCCTTGATTTTTCTGAATATGATAGCCTGATGGAATACTGTCTAGAAAAGATTTTCTCCCATTCTGTAGATTCACTTTATTTCTAAATTCTTTCTTTAGTAAAACTCCTTTGAGAATGAAAACTATAAAAAACTACAGATGTAACATTCTTTTAGTCATGTCAACAATTATGAGATTTTAATTATGTATTCTTTAGAAGAATAACATCAGGATGGTCTATTTTCACCTTTATCTTTTGCACTGAGTCACTTATGAGTCTATAGCTAGAGCTCATGAGCAAAGGTCACAGACAAAACAACAGGATGAATGGAAAACCAGCATTGTTAGGTTAATGTTGGTGATCATAATTCTCAATATGCATAACAGCTAAAATGTAAACACAGTAGGACTAGTGAATGTCCAAAAAACTAGTGCTGGTATTTTTTCTTTTTCCTTTATATTTTATTTTAATTTATTTTTATTGTAAACAAATGGGATACATGTTGTTTCTGTTTGTACATGGAGTAACAGCATACCACTTGCATAATCATACATTTACATAGGGTAATGATGTTTGATTCATTCTGTTATTTTTTCCTTCCCCCCAACCCCTCCCACCAATCCTTTCCCTCTATACAGTCCTTTTTTCCTCCCTTCTTGCCCCCCTCACACCCCCCATTATGTGTCATCATCCGCTTATCAGTGAGATCATTTGCCTTTTGGATTTTTGAGATTGGCTTATCTCACTGAACATGATATTCTCCAATTTCATCCATCTGCCTGCAAATACCATAATTTTATTATTTTTATAGCTGAGTAATATTGCATTGTGTGTATATATATATATATATATATATATATATATATATATATACACCACAGTTTCTTTATCCATTCATCAATTGAAGGGCATCTAGGTTGGTTCCACAATCTGGTTATTGTGAATTGAGCAGTTATGAACATTGATGTGGCTGTATCTCTGTAATATGCTGATTTTAAGCCCTTTGGGTATAGGCCGAGGAGTGGGATAGATGGGTCAAATGGTGGGTTCATTCCAAGTTTTCTAGGGATCTCCACACTGCTTTCCAGAGTGGTTGCACTAATTTGCAACCCCACCAACAATGTATGAGTGTACCTTTTTCCCTACATCCTCGCCAACACCTATTGTTGCTTGTGTACTTGATAATTGCCATTCTAATTAGGATGAGATGGAATCTTAGTGTCATTTTGATTTGCATTTCTCTTATTACTGAAGATGGTGAACATTGTTTCGTATGTTTGTTGATTCCTTGTAGATCTTCTTCTGTGAAGCGTATGTTCATATCCTTAGCCCATTTGTTGATTGGGTTATTTGTATTCTTGGTGTAGAGTTTTTTGAGTTCTTTATATATTCTGGAAATTAGTGCTCTATCTGAAGTATGATTGGCAAAGATTTTCTCCCACTCTGTAGGCTCTCTCTTCACATGCTGATAGTTTCCTTTGCTGAGAGAAAGCTATTTAGTTTGAATCTGTCCCAGTCATTGATTCTTGCTTTTATTTCTTGTGCTATGGGAGTCCTGTTAAGGAAGTCTGATCCTAAGCCAACAAGGTGAAAATTTAGACTTACTTTTTCTTCCGTAAGATGCAGCGTCTCTGGTCTGATTTCAAGGTCCTTGATCCGTTGTGAGTTGATTTTTGTTCAGGGTGAGAGATAGGGGTTTAGTTTCATTCTGTTGCATATGGATTTACAGTTTTCTCAGCACCATGTGTTGAAGATGCTATCTTTTCTCCATTGCATATTTTTGGCACCTTTGTCTAGGATGAGAAAATTGTATTTATTTGGGTTTGTGTTCGTGTCCTCTATTCTGTACCATTGATCTTCCTGTCTATTTTGGTGCCAATACCATGCTGTTTTTGTTACTATTGCTTTGTAGAATAGTTGAAATTCTGGTATTGCGATACCCCTTTTTTCAATCATCCTGCTAAGGATTGCTTTAGATATTCTGGGCTTCTTATTCTTCCAGATGAATTTCATGATTGCTTGCTCTATTTCTGTAAGGTACATCATTGGGATTTTAATTGGAATTGCATTGAATCTGTATAGCACTTTTGGTAGTATGGCTATTTTAGCAATATTAATTCTGCCTATCCAAGAACATGGGAGAACTTTCCATCTTCTAAGATCTTCTTTGATTTCTTTCTTCAATGTTTTGTAGTTTTCATTTTAGAGATCTTTTACCTCTCTGGTTAGATTGATTCCCAAGTATTTTATTTTTTTTTGAGGCTATTGCAAATGGGATTGTTTTCCTCATTTCCCTTTCAGCTGTTTCATTGCTTGCGTATAAAAGTGCTTTAGATTTATGCGTATTGATCATATAGTCTGCTATTTTGCTGAAATCATTGATGAGGTCTAGAAGTTTTCTGGAGGAGGTTTTTAAATCCTCTAAATATAGAATCATGTCATCCACAAATAGTGACAGCTTAAGTTCCTCTTTTCCTATTCGTATCCGTTTAATTTCTTTGGTCTACCTAATTGCTCTGCTTGGAGTTTCAAGGACAATGTTGAAAGAATTGGTGAAAGAGGACATCCCTGTCTTGTTCCCATTTTTAAAGGGAATGGTTTCAGTTTTTCTCCATTAAGAATGCTGTTGGCCATGGACTTAGCATGAATAGCCTTTACAATGTTGAGGTATGTTCCTACTATCCCAATTTTTTCTAGTGTTTTGAGCATGAAGGGGTGTTGTATTTTGTTGAATGCTTTTTCTGCGTCAATTGAAATAACCATATGATTCTTATCACTAAGTCTATTGACATGATGAATTATGTTTATTGATTTATGAATTTTGAACCATCCTTGCATTTCAGGGATGAACCCCACTTGATCATGGTGCACAATTTTCTTAATATGTTTTTGGATATGGTTTACCAATATTTTGTTAAGGATCTTTGCATCTATATTCATCAAGGATATTGGTCTAAAATTTTCTTTCCTTGATGTTTCTTTTCCTGGTTTGGGTATGAGGGTGATATTAGCTTCATAGAATAAGTTCGGTAGGTTAACCTCCTTTTCTATTTCCTGGAATAATTTGAGAAGTATTGGGATCTTCTTTGAAGATCTTGTAGAACTCGGCTGAGAATTCATTTGGTCCTGGGCTTTTCTCGGATGGTAGATTTTTAATGACTTCTTCTATTTCATTGCTTGATATTGATCTGTTTAAATTGTGTATGTCCTCCTGGTTCAGTTTGGGAGGAGCATATGCCTCTAGAAATTTGTCAATGTCTTTGGTAGTTTCTATTATGTTGGAATTCAGGTTTTCAATGTAGCTTCTCATTATGTTCTGTATCTCAGTGGTGTCTGTCATGATATTTCCTTTTGCATCACGTATTTTAGTAATTTGAGTCTTCTCTCTCCTTCTCTTTGCTAGTGTGGCTAAGGATTTGTCTATTTTGTTTACTTTTTCAAAGGATCAACTTTTTGTTTTGTCAATTTAAAATTTAAAAATTTAAGTTTTTATTTCTTTACTTTTCTTGCTCTCTTTTCCTATTGTTTACCTGTTCCCTCAGAGTCTCTTTTTTGCATGCTAACATCCGATTTCTTTTGATTACACTCTCACACTTTCTATTTTCTAGAACTTTTGTATACTCTTTTCTTATCCCATAAACAGCCACATTCTACATCCCTCTCCATCCTCTTTTTCCTCCATTAGAAACTGAAGACCTTATTGCAAACCTGTTTGTTTTACTGAAGATAATATTTGAACCCATTTTTTTTAGTATGACAATTTTGTTATTGTCCCCATAAGGGCTATTTGGTCTAGGATTACATAGTGTCTGATTTGGGCACTGCTAATATTGATCTACCCATAAAGAAAGGGTTTTGGAAATCTACAGGGCCACTCTAAGCCTATAGGGGGAAATCTGCAATACCCCAGATCTGCTATGCTAGAGGGGAAGATACATGAACAACATGAAAAAACAAGTGAAGAAAATGATCCAAACAAATCCAGACTCTATATTAATAGAATCCAATGACAATATGTTAGAATAAATGTCAGAAAAGGACTTCAGATTATACATGATTAAGATGATTCATGAAGCAAAGGATGAGATAAGAGAGCAAATGCAGGCAATGAATGATAATACCAATAAGCCGAAAGAGCACCTGCCCGGAAGCAAAAGATCATTTCAAAAAAGAGATAGAGATTCTCAAATAAAACCAAATGGAAATCCTTGAAATGAAGAGACAGTAAACCAAAGAAAAAACTCAATGGAAAGCATCACTAAAAGATTAGACCACTTGGAAGACAGAACCTCAGACAATGAAGATAAAATAATTAATCTTGAAAATAAAGTTGCCCAAACAGAGTAGATGGTAAGAAATCATGAACAGAACCTCCAAGAATTATGGGACATCATGAAAAGACCAAATTTAAGAATTATTGGGATTGAGGAAGTCACAGAGATACAAACCAAAGCAATGAACAACCTATTCAAAGAAATAATATCAGAAAATTTCCCAAACCTGAAGAATGAAATGGAAAATCAAATACAAGAGGCTTACAGTACACCAAATGCACAGAATCCCAACAGATCTACACCAAGGCACATTATAATGAAAATGCCTAACATTCAAAATAAAGATAGAATTTTGAAGGCCACGAGAGAAAAGCATGAGATTACATATAGGGGGAGACCAATATGGATAGCAGCCGACTTCTCCACCCAGACTCGAAAGGCTAGAAGGGCCTGGACCAACATATTTCAATCTCTGTAAGAACATGGTTGCCAACCAAGAATCCTATGCCCAGCAAAACTAACCTTCAGATTTGAAGATGAAATAAAATCCTTCCATGATAAACAAAATTTAAAAAAAATTTACAAATAGAAAGCCTGTGCTACAGAATGTTCTCAACAAAATATTCCATGAGGAGGAAATGAAAAACAACAATGTAAGTCAGCAAAGGGAGGAACTACCTTAGAGAAAAACCACTCAAAGGAGAAACCAAGCCAACTTAAAAACCAAAAATGAGTCAAATGACTGGGAATACAAATCATATCTCAATAATAACCCTGAACATTAATGGCCTAAACTCATCAATCAAAAGACATAGACTGGCAGAATGGATTAAAAAGAAAGACCCAACAATATGCTGCCTGCAAGAGACTCATCTCATAGAAAAAGACATCCACAGACTAAACGTGAAAGGATGGGAGAAAACCTACCACGCACATGGACTCAGTAAAATAGCGGGGGTTCCATCCTTATATAAGACAATGTGGACTTCAAGCCAAGGTTAGTCAGAAGGGATAAAGAAGGACATTTCATACTGCTTAAGGGAACCATAAATCAGGAAGACATAGCGATAGTAAATATTTATGTCCCAAACAATGGTGCATCCCTGTACATCAAACAAATCCTTCTCAATTTCAGGAATCACATAGACCACAACACAATAATTCTGGGTGACTTTAATGCACCGCTGTCACCACTAGATAAATCTTCCAAAGAAAATCCAACCAAAGAAACCATAGAACTCCATAACACAATCAATAACCTAGACTTAATAAACATATATAGAATATTCCATCCATCAACATGCAGATTCACTTTCTTCTCAGCAGTGCATGGATTCTTCTCGAAATGGACCATATGTTATGCCACAAATCATCCCTTAGGAAATGCAAAAAAATAGAGATACTGCCTTGTGTTCTATCAGATCATAATTGACTAAGAGTAGAAATCAATGACAAAATAAAAAAGAGAAATTACTCCAACACCTGGAGACTAAATAATATGCTATTGAATGAAACATGGAAAACAAAAAACATCAGGGAGGAGATTAAAAAATTCTTAGAGGTCAATGGGAACGACGATACAATATATCCAAATCTCTGGGATACTATGAAAGTGGTATTAAGAGGAAAATTCATTGCATTGAGCGCATTCTAGAAAAGAATAAAAAGTCAACAACTAAATGACCTAACATTACAGCTCAAAGCCCTAGAAAAAGAAGAACAAAATAACAGTAAAAGTAGTAGAAGACAGGAAATAATTAAAATCAGAACTGAAATCAATGAAATTGAAACAGAATTTTTATGGAAATTAAATCCAGTATATTAAAGCTACTTTGCCTTAATTCTTTTAAAACATGGTATAACAGAATTTAGAGTTCTTTCAAAATTACTTAAAGGATGAATGAAATAGGTATTTTCTCCATATCTTTCTCTCTCACTGAGCAAACCAACAAGTAGTGAAGTGTCCCTCTCTGTGAATCTGCAAAAATGGGCTCACAATTGCATAACCAATGGTGAGAAATTCATGAAGACCATTTGTAATGGAATCTGTCCCTAATGAGAAAGTTAAATATAAAAAAGTAAAACAATCTGTCCAATAGAAGAAGAGAAAACAGAGCATCAGAAGGAGAATACTTTGAGCAGCCTTCATCTCAGGGGGAATTCTGTAGAGGAGCTTGGAGGTCTGCAGGTAGAGGACATCCTGGTGGTGCTTGTGGAGGAGGAACACCATGTAGCCACTGGTCCAGCCCATGACACCCTGGAGCACAGTATCACGAAGGACCATGAGAACAATAAAAATCCATCTGATTATCCTGTTTTCTGATTCAAAATAACAGTAGTCATTGTTTTTACTGATATTTGAGGTTTTCAGGCTGTTGACATGTTTGATGTAAAATGGTAAGTTCATGCTTATCAAGGAATTGAGAATTCAGAAGAAGAACAACAAGGGAAGGATGTGCCATGCAGACCTGGGCTGCAGCCTCCCCCACCTGGAGGTTCTGGGACTGATGGTGATGGCCTGGACCACCGTGAGGAGACTGTTGGTGCAGATGGACAGGCCCCATGCCACCCTATTGAGGTAAATCAAAATGTTACAGCCTACATCATCCATGAGGTTTATTAACACAAATCTGGATATCATCATTATCATTACTTTTGTAAGAAGTGTTATGATATTTGTAAAAGCCAAATGGATGAGAATAAGTTCTACAGATTTCACAGCGCTTCTAAACAAGCATATATATTTCATAAGGACAAAGATGTTCCCCACAATGCCAAGTCCTGTTGCAAACATGAAGATTGTTCCCTTGGTAAGATTCAAAACCATTGCTTACTTCATAGGTAGAAAAATGTGGATACAGCAACACCTTTCTGAAGGAAGCAACAGTGATGATGATATATATCTGCAAAATATTTCATATCAGCAATTTTGTAGAATGTAAAAATAGTCAGGGTTTGTGTAATGGTGTTGATTTTTGTCCCAAGACATATTACTGTTCTCCTGACACTCTTTGTAGGTCATTCCATGTCATCTCAGATATTCAAAAATCTAAACTTTCAACCCAGAATGTTTTTAAAAACTTCATATTAACATAGTCAATCTACTCATTAAATTCATAATATCCTTCCTGTGTTCAACCTGTAAGCAGTTGCACAAAAAACCCCAATTCCCTAAGCAAGAATTTCTCTCTCTTATTTCATTCTATCATATTCTCAGTTATTTAATTCCAAGAGCCAGGAGCTGATATTTGACCTGACTGCCTTCCCCAAACCCTATACACAGAAAATTTTAAAGTGTTGCTTCAATGTCTTCAAAATTTTGTAAATTCAGCTAGTTACAAAATCCATATCATCTTTCATTTTGTTTTATATTCCTTCCTAACTCTCACTTTGGTTCATCTAAGAAACTCCCATTATACTTTTACATTTGCAAGTTTTATATCTTTATATTTCTAAACTTTTGAACACCAAAATGACTTTGTGATTTCACTCCTTACAAATAATCAGTTGTATTTTTAAATCTTCAATAGAAAATCAAGCTGTATAACCTTGCAGATAGAATACCAGCAGTTAGAGATGATCAGGCAAAGGCTTCCAGGAACCAGTCTTTTCTCTGAGAAAATCAAATAACCAGGAGATGCAGCAAAGTAGGGTCCCTAGAAGAAACAAGGAATGCTCCTTTTTGAGGTTCTCTTTCAGTGTTAGGTAGGTGTGTAATGCCCCATCTGGACCCACACCTAACAGGTTAGACCAGTGAGCACGTCCATCCTATGCCCAGTTCTTTCAAAAAACTCAAGAAAAATTTATTGCTCCCCTGCTGCAAAGTACTGGGCTTAGTTAAAAGTGAAACCTCAAACTACAGTAACAGACTGAAAAATCAGCAGGGATCCTCACAAGAGGAACTGATTTGAAGCAAGTGTTGTTTTTCATTGAACCTGCAACAAGAGGCATGTAGTGAAGCTGACTTGCACACACAGAGTTCACTACAGCAGCAGAAGGGACACTTCCAAACAGGCAATGCTGTGCACTTCAGGTCACACTAATGTAATGCAGGAGCTAAAATGGTGTCTAGAGAAACTGGTATCCAAACTTACGTGAAAACTGAGGAGCTGACAGAATCATAAAGTAGGGCAAATGGAGGCTGAGGAAGTCTGAGTTTTCCCAGATGCCCGACAGCACTTCTGTCTTTCTGTCTTCAGGACCCACTGCAGAGCTCTTGAGGAATCCACACCCTGTACACAGGGATAAAGAAGCTCCTGCATGTCTACAGGGACCTCAGCTGTAAACAGCCCCTTCTTCTTCCTGGCCCAGATACTACCTTCAGATGCACGAGAAGAGGAAAGATCCTGAGGCTCAGACCCTCTCAGCAACCTCCTTGCTCAGTCAGACAGAGTAAGATCTGTGCTGCTGAGGGACTGTCACATGTGCCTGTGAGCAAACCAGAAACTCAGGTCAAATCAGACCCACTCACCTTGATGGCTGTGCTGCAGACAAGCTCTGCACTGGTCCTTCTGACAAGGGGCAGCTTCCCAGGTCCCATTTGTACATTCTGGCTTTGTGGAGCTCTTGCCTATCATGAACTACCACCAGGACTCCAGTTGTCACAGTTGACACCTGTCAGGGAGAAGCAAAGTCCTGCAGAACCTCAGTCCCTGAAGGACCACTTTCCCTTTGCCTCCACAATTACTGCATTTCTTGGGCTCAGAGGTGATCTCAGTCTTAATTAAGAGCTGATTGTTTTAATAGAATAGTGTGCAGTGAGACAGTCAACAATTAGCCCATCATTTTTACCTAGTGCTTCAGTATCTCTTGCCTTTTCCAATGTTTCCCAAAGTTCCATGCTGTGAACCAGACGGGACATGATTCTGAGGAATGGAATGAGTCACTTTCTTTCTTCCTCAGTCCTTCTTTACACTGAGAAAAATAATACATGACAGTCCTTGGGACTCTGCTTTCTGAGAGTCCCAAGCATGGATGTGGACAGGACAGACCACCTGCTCAACCTGTGTGCGTCAGCAGCTCAAGGTCTTTGCCACAGTTGTTGCTTTAGTATTTGTACATTAAGTAATAAATGTGACTGACTGGACAACTAGATGGGATCCCAAACCCTGATCAAACCCACCCTGTCTTAGGAATCCTCAGGGCTCTTGTATGAGTCCTCCTATCCAGTGTTCATTCTACCCTCAAGTGGCAAGTGCTAGCCCCTGGTGCAGAGGGATGGAAATGAATGTGGCCATAGGGCTGGGGTGAGAGGGGAGTGTGGGACTTTTCCACATTCCACGTGGATGAGGGGGAGAGTTTCTGTCAGAGGAACATGGTGACATGATGAATTAAGAACTAATAAATTTATCTAATCAATAAACACCAAACCAATACTCTTCAAATGGAAAGAGTGTGACAGATTGCTTAATGCCACATCTGGCCTCCAAAGAGGTGGAGAAGCCCCACCTTCATCTTTCTTTGTAATCCCACAGGTAAAGGTGCTGGAACTGGGAGGGGCTGCTTCTGTGAGGATTAGGATGGAGTGGAGCTGGGGGAGCCATTTGGTTAGGGAACTAGCATATCCACTGATGCTAAGCCACTCGCACTCAGGGCCACCTACCCTGGGGTGATCTGGAGCCACTCTGTAGGCTCTCTCTTCACATTGCTGATAGTTTCCTTTGCTGAAAGATTTTTAGTTTGAATCTATCCCAGTTGTTGATTCTTGCTTTTATTTCTTGTGCTATGGGAGTCCTGTTAAGGAATTCTGATTCTAAGCCAACAAGTTGAAGATCTGGACCTAATTTTTCTTCTATAAGATGCAGGGTCTCTGGTCTGATTCCAAGGTCCTTGATCCATTGTGAGTTGAGTTTTGTGTGGGGTGAGAGAAA